>NW_026706854.1:0-1218859 GCF_024137745.1 Phymastichus coffea | reverse complement strand
CATTTCGACCAAAATTTGCTACCCGTGAAATTCGCCAACGCGCGTAGTTGAAAATCATGTCCAAGAGCGAATACGTGGATTCGATTTTCCTGTCATTTTTCGCCAATGCTTTGCCAGAGTAATCAAGCGAGAATACACAATTTTAATTAAATCCATCTTTTTAATCGCCGAAACACGATACTCTGTTGATTCAATATTTGTCACACTCAGCAATGAATTTCATATTGCAGTGATATGATCACGCCTCAAAAGTTACTGGGTTAGATCCAATAAAAAATATTAACGCTCAGCATATTTTTAAAGGCGAAAGATTCGCTGAATATAACTTGAATAAATTTACATCAGTACAAAATTGAGTAATTTTTTACTCTCGTCTAGCTCCTTCTTTTCGGTTCATTTCAATCAAATTTTCTCTGCTTATTTTTCATAATTAATAATTTTTCACTTCAAAACATTAAAAACGAGATGGCATTGATTCAAAATGGAACCGTTTAGTGTGCTAGTTCAAACGGTAGTAGCCATTTGTAAGACGTGAAAGAAAATTCCCATCGCGGAAGAATATTTCAGGTTTAACCATCGAGAAAAATGACTGCGCGGGGAAAGCGACTTTAAGTTATTTCAAATAGCGCGAGAGAGAGAGAGAGAACGCCATATGCTTTTGCAAGGAGAAGGCGGGGTAGCAGCAGAGGCAGCGTAAAAGAGCGTTCGACCACTCAATTTCATAAATCCCGCGGCAAAGAGACCGAGCTCTTTCTACACTTTTCACTTCTCCGCCCCTTTGACGATGATTCCGGTGCCTTCTCGCGTCCACATAAAGCCGGCAGTCGCGCCGACGCGACGCTACGACAGAGGGAAAGAGAGAGAGAAAGAGAGATAGAGAGAGATAGAAAGAGAGAGAGAGAGAGAGAGAGAAGCTTTTGTATAAGTATCGCATGCGTGCGTGGAAAAGACTTACCTCGGTGCCGTTAGCGTCATAAGTTTTTTCTTTTTTTTTCTTTGATAGTGATCGCGGATGTTTGTTTCGACGAGCTTGCAAGCTCGCTCGAACGATACGATCTCGGGTGGTCTGGGTATTATATGCCCGCTTTTTCCGGCGTATAATGGCGCGCACACGCTGCAAGCGCAAACGATGAATAATGCTACAGGCGCTCTATATACGCTGGTTTGCTGCTTACTCGACTCACTTGGCTTCGTGAGCTGCACAGGATGATTTCGCTCGCGCGAGCGCGTGAATTGCAACTTACGCTCGACACTCGCGTTGGCCTCTACCTTGTGCTTTCAAATTTTTAATGCAACGAAAGCAGGTTTACACACTACCACTTTCAAAGATGTGCTTCGCATTTTTTTCTATAAATGTTTCAAGTAAAATTCATTGTTTATTATTACTACATCTTTAATTTACTCATCCACATGCTTTTTTCGTTCAGAATCAAATTTTACACACCTGTCATAATTTTTAGCATACTCAATGCTGGAAGTCTCGTGAGGAATTGTAAACTTGATGCAATTGATACAAACTTATAAGCACAGAAATGGTATTTCTAGTTTAGAACCTGCTAATTCTAATTACGATAAGAATTGCTATTAATCTCTGTATGGCAACTGCCTGCGATTGGAGTTACATTCTGATGAGTAACTTTATACCTATGAATGACGTGCATGCAGCTAAACAAGATCCCTTGAACATTAATAGATGCTCATTGATCGCAGCAACATTGAAATCATTCCATACCGAAATAAGTAATTTACTTCAAATGAACTAACCGTGCTATTATACTCTTTTATTATTTTCTAAAATAAATATTGTATTACATCAAATATGCCACATCTTGAGCACATAATATTGTAAATCAGTATAGAATACAATAATTACGACATAAATTGAAAGAAGAAATTATTAAAGAAATAGGAAATATAACTTATCGCTTATTGAAAATATTAATTAGAAATATACTGTCGAATATCATGGGTACATCAAACTCTAAAGTTAACCGGTAAAGCCAGTGAAAAAATATTAAGTATACCAAAATTGTAACGAAATCGAGAAAGATTGAGAGAGAAAGAGAACATATAGAAAGCTTTGTGGTTGGTATTTTTTACCAGTGAGGTATCGCTCGACGCCTATCGACCCGTAAATTCCCAGAACTTCCGATATTTCAAAAGTCCCGGCCGTTCGTCAAAAAGACGCAAGGGTAATTCTGTAATGGTTCGGGACGGCCGGCAGAGTGATAACTTTCATTTTTTTTTGCTTTTCTTTGCTGCGCCTCGCTTCTAACGCCACATTACTATATCATAGCATTTGTAAATGTTTTCTCTTAACTTTAGTTTCGATGTTTTGATAGGTTACTCGTTCAAACTTATTAGACAAGCGAACGGATAGTGGAGCATTTTGTTTGATTTGAGCTTTGATTTTCCGGCATGCATGTAAATAATTGTTAATGGAGTTTTGCTCAAAATCCTGATATTCGAGTTAGAATAGTTTTAATGGATTTCGAATTTGCAGATGACTCTAGTGTCTTTGATATTTGAATTGCAAACTACTTGGAAGCTAACTCTGACTGTGAATTATTAAACGATCAAGAAATATCTTTAAATCGTGTTTATATTGCCACAATTTTTTTATTGATTTTTATACTTGCATTGAAAACAATTATATACATTAAAAATATCGAAAAGTTGTCTTTCGTAAAATTAAATTTCACGTTACAGGATTGCTTTATTGATTTTCGTTAAATAGAATTAAAATATTGGTTATCGAGAATGATAAAAAAGAAATTAAATTAAATTTTGTTCATAAGGTTTTCATCAGATACGATACAATAATATGGGTTTAAAAATCAGCAAAAACTTAAGTGGCACAACCAATTTAAACGATAAAATTGACGTTCATGGAAAAAAAAAATATTCTCATAACCAGAAAACAATAATTTTGAGTAAAACATCTTACACAAAAAATAAATCACTTAAGGATAAGAGGAATCTTTTTTTTACAAAAATACATTTTGTTTAGTACTTCTTTTGCATAATCTTTTATTTCGTTGTTCTTTACGATTGCATAAACAAAGAACGTTCCGTAGGATATATTACGTGTTTACATTTCTTTTCAATGAGTGATCAATGGAGAAAAATCCATGAAGCATCGCGAGTAAAGTTTTACAGAAAGACCGAATTAAAATATCGGAATGAGTTTCGTTCCAAATAAGCATTTATCTTTTCATTCCATCTTGCTGCTGTTCCAAGCCCTGAGACTCTTTCAAGTCGAGTAATTGGCCGCCTTCTTCCGACGGCTTTTCGAGCAAGTTTTGGATGAAACACGCTCAGCCAAGCGGTAAGATTTCCTGCCGAAATAAATAGCTGCAGAGTAGCTTTCTGCTCGTTCGTTGTGAGTAAAATAGAAACTCATGGCCATACTACAAAATCCAGCAAGCGAAACTTAAAACAATAACTAAAAATCCTTCTGACTGTGTTTTAATATACCAGTCGCGTATTGACAATGAATAGAAAGCACAAGAGAGGAAGAGAGAGAGAGAGAGAGAGAGAGAGAGAAAGAGAGAAAGTTTAGTAGATCTCGATAAATTACAAATCGCATTGCCACGTGATAAATTTCAGCGTCGTTATAATCTCTTATTTTGAAAAGTGTATAACGTGCACCGGGAAAGATCATGAAGGGATGTGATTCGTGAAAGAAGCGTTCTGTCAAGTGAGGAGGGTTTTTGGGGGTGCGTTTTGAGATTGCAAGAAAATCCTTATTTCCGGACCGCAGAAACGCCCCCTAAAGATTGATTTGACTGTATCAGTTATCCATTCCAATCGCGTTCACGCGCTTGTAATTTCCTGCTTTGGGTTTCGGTGAAATTGTCTCCGATCTCAGCGCAAAGTATCAACATGAAGTATCAGGAACTTTTGTCAAAAAAAGCTCTCAATATAAATATCGATGATCAACCTCCTTTCAAAGAAACAACTTCTTGTCTGACCAAACTCGAACTGTTCTACTTCAAGTTGAAATATCACGTTTGTAGTTACGATCGAGCACTCAATGGAAAATTGTGCGAACACGCATGGTATCTATTTTGTCATACAGTATCGGCGAGTTCGGAAGCCCATAAACGGCGGAAAATTAAATTCCAAGAAATTGCTGTCTCTTTGAGATAGCCGCGTGGAGCAGAAAGCGTACAATGAGAGGGAGAGAGAGAGAGAAAGTATCGCAAGCTTACCGCATCGATAATGTAGAGTGAGATGCACGCTGCTCTCCAAAGAAAGAGGGCCAGAAAGATAATGGTCGCCCGAGGCTCTCCCTGCTCTGTATCGCGATAGCCGCGTTTCCTTTTTCTTCTTTCGTCTTCCTTTTTTGCTATCTTTTATCTAGTGAAGCTTTTTTTGTGCCCTCTTTGAGCCGTCGCATGGCTCGTTTAAAGCCGGCAGCGCTTGACTCCACGAAAGGTCAACGAGGAGTGAAACAAACGGCCGCTCCGACGAAGAACAAACCTCACGGGCGTGCCAGTCTATATAGATATCTCCCTTTCCTCTTATCTCTCGCTGGCTCTTTGTCACCTCTGCTAGAGATGCTTATGGATTGGGCGTTCTGCTCGCCAGACGCTGAAACAAAATGAAACAAAGCGACTTCGAGACGACGATGGGGATTGAAGAGAAGTCTCTCAAAGTACTGAATGGATCGTACGACATCTGATTGCTAGAGAAATTATCAGAGGATTCAGCAGAGAGGATCAAAAGCTATCGTGGTACTTTGAGAATTTTATTGCGCTAAGTCTTTACTTGGCACTTTTCATACTTCGATGTTCGAGATAAACGTCATCGAAGAATAGCAAGCATTCTTAGACTGGTAATTTAAATTTTTTGTTGCCGACAAGCAATTTTAACACGAGTGAAGCACATTGACGCTGTTTGATGGAAAATTATAAATACAGCTAGTTGCATTCTAACGAATGTGAGCGAAGAGGAGAAAAAAAACTACAATGGGAGAACGAAATACGGCATCGTACAGTACACGAGCATTGCATGCAAATACCATAAAGCGCAGAAGAAGCGAGGCAAAAGTAAGCTAAAGCCTCCTTTTGAGTAGAGCATCGCCGAGACAATTTTATTGTCGTGAAAAAGGCCAACGAGACTCATCAAGGCGTGTAATTCAAGTCGCAGCGGGGATGGGAAGACGCTGCAAGTAGTTGCAAAATATAACCGCAGGCCACGGCAAGCCTCGCGCTAGAGCGAGAGAGAGAGATTACGTTTTTATGCGCCATAATTTTGGGACGAAACGAAGAAAACGGATAATCGAGGAGAAGAAGCGCATTGTGCGCTCTCGCGTACTATTCGATGCTTCGCGTCGTCCCGGGGAAATGGCGTCGTTATACTTATCGGTGTGCTCTCGCGCCACAAAAGAATTCTGCCCATTCAGTCGCCGAATGTTTTTCCAACCTCTACGATTTTACTTCTCCCCCTGTCGAGACACTCTTTCGCGTTTATGACTCACCTAGCTCGCGGCACTGCTGACGCTTTCTAATTTACAGCTCGACGATTGACGATCCCGTAGCTTGATTTCAAATCAGTTCGTTTCGCTAGAGAAACCAGATTTTTTTCACACTTTCAATATAATTTATTCCTTCAAGTATTTACTTATTTTATTATGGAAGGTAAAATTTAGTTTAAAAATCATCAATGAAGCATCTACATTACATTCAAAAACTCACTTTAATTGAAGGTTAATAGTGAAATTATAATAAAGTCAAATATCTAGATTTCATCAAACCGCATTATGACCAATGTTGAATATGAGCATTATTTGATTACTCAAAAAATAATTTTAGAGTAAATGCTATCATTTTTAGCGATTCACAAGAAAAATGTTATCAGTTGAAAAATATATAAATAAGCTCAGCATCGTGGTCATGTAAGAGTAAATAGAGAGCGAAAGAGAGAGAGAGAGAGAGAGAGAGAGAGAGAGAGAGAGAGAGCGACGGGCTTTTTTATAAAAAGGGCATACAACTAGCGATTCGCGATTTGGGGCAGCTGGACATAGAGGAAAAGAGAGTTACGAGTACATCGTCCTGTGGTCTTGGAAAATGGCTGTGCTGGTCATCAGGGGGAATGTTTTCGTTCCATTTTCCTGGGCGTTGCTCCATCGGAGTCGTGAGATATCCGCATGCACATACTTCCGTTTCTCTCTCTCTCTCTCTCTCTTCTAGAAGTAAAGAGAAGGGGAAAAAGGTCGTGAACGACGACGAGGATTTTCCGCGATGAGAGAAAGAGCCAGCAGTTTCGCGCTCCTACCGACATGACAATGGGGCGCAGTCAGTATGAATTCTCACTGCGGCGTGTGGCCTTTGTGCTTTCACCCAGTTATTTAAATACAATGGAGATGTGCAAAGTATTTCTGCTCTCCAGCTTTTGTAAGCGGGTGGGATGAATTTTAGGCAATTCAAAACATGGTGCTTCCAGTTGGTACTTTATAATTTCGACTTAATATATACAATATTTGCTTATTATTCACCACTAATTATTTTAATACTGGAATAATTTTTAAATACATAAAAATAATTTTTTACTTTCAAAATAGTTAAATATCAATCAATCTAGTTCTTTTCAACTATAAATATATCAAGAGCTGGATTCTTACTTAAGTACCTGTACTTTCTACCTGATTTTTTAAAGAGACTTTACATACTTTAAATGTACGATTTATGATTTCTTTTCATGAGAATGAATATTTTTGAAAATATAAGATTCAGATTAATACGAAAATTAGTTTAACTCATATTCATCAAATATTACTATATTGGAAGGCACTTTCATAGAAACTTTCCGACACTTGTCATCTTTATGAAAATGGGAATTGCCTCGGGCTTGACTGCAGAAATCAGCAGTGTGTTCGTAATTCGTTAGATCTTACCATCGGTTAAACTGTTTAGTTGGCTCTAGCCGCTGGCATTTTATCGGCTTTATTTTTAATCCAATATCGCTTTATTTGATAGAAAGAATTGACGCTAGTGAATCTTGTCGTAGCATGGAATTATTAGTGATAATTATTAGCATTAAAATTAAAAATTATATAGAACAGGAATCCTTTTTTTAAATACATGTCAATGAAATGTTATTAACTAATAGCAAAGTTTAACGAAATTGAAAAATTTGTCGATACATTTCCAATATTTGTTTAAAAAAGATAGTCGCGTGGTTCCTTTTACCGCTAGATTTTAACAAATTACGTACTTTTCTATTTTGTCGATATAATAGCTGTTTGATATCATAAATAGATTGTAACTTTGAGATAAACGAAAACGTGCAGAAAGTAGTATTGATAAGAAAAATTCAAAAATAATTGGCAATATTTGAATATTTTCTATAGATAGAATTAAGAAATAGGTAGAATTAAAAACAAATAACATACTCGTAGGTACCACCGTGTTCTTAAAATTATAAATTCGTGTATTTCTATACTATTTTGATATTTTAATTAATTAAAACCTTTAACATAATGGAATATTCGCTTGTGAATTTCTCCACATAATAATTCATAGGTAATACACTGAAAAAGATTGACCCAATAGATAAGTTTATTAAAAAAACTCTGAACCGCTCACAGCACAAAGTTTTGTCACGAATACATTTGATATTTCCGCAAAACAGAACACGATCCATTTTAAAGTGTAAACGACGCATTATGCGAGACCCTCGGCTGCTCTTTCAGAAAAATAGCGAAGGAAGTGGGAGAGCGAGAGAGGGAAACTATAGTAGCCGCAAACTCAAGCAAAACTTGGCTCTGCACATGCAGATCCGCGATAAGCTGGGCGTCGCAGGCGCGCACGGTCTATAGGCACGGGAGTTGCGCGCATCTGCGCGAAACACAAACTTTCCACTCGTCCTGATCCTACTCGCACTACTTGAGATTCTCGATTCGCCCTCTCGATTTTCCTCCTACGCCGAGTCTGCTTTATTTACCTCTTTTCGAGCTCAAGAAGATTTTTGACAAGAGTGCTTTTCTCTTCCCTTTATTTTTCCATTTTTTGAGAATCCCCGTTATAACAAACATGCGAGCGTATATTTTTTTAGCTCAATAGCCACTCCACAGCTGAAAAGAAATGACATTTTTTTTTCGTCTGACTAGACTTTTTTATCTATCTAGTAAAAAGATCGTTAATGTTACTGGGACTTATGTCCTTTTAAAATCTTTTAAAGTTAAAAATTCAAGGGTGCAATTTAGCATCGACAGTCTTGAAGCTTGTCGGAGAGAGAGTGAGAGGGAGTACTACAGCGCATCCAAGATGAACTTCCGTTCTCTTGCTGCGTTCTCGAGAACTACTTCACTTGCAATCGAGTATTTATAATCATCCAAGTCAAGTAAATACCCATTTTCGCGCTGCAGTAAATTGAACTTTCCATCCAATTAATAAACAAGTGATCATCAAGAATATAGTCAAGTTGACGTCTCCTCGTCGGCGTCGACAATTTTCTCTTCTGCAGCTCTCAACTTGATGTCATTGCACGAAAGTGATTGGCGTTGCCTCACACGCAGGCGCGCGCACGACGACTAATTCCATCGGAGCGCGCAACTTGGTAATGCGTTTCTTGCGGCTTGGCGCCATTACGTATTAGCGCGAGTAGGTAAATGCCGCGCGGCAGCCACTGGCAATGCGCCAGAGACTCCACTCACAGGCGCGTACAAAAAGAGAGCGAGACGAAGCCATCGATCCGCCTGAACCGCCCTACAACGATGCGAGCGCGTTCAACAAGAAACGAGCTCTCTCGCGTAACACAGGACACCTTATATCGTCGCGACAGCTGCGGGACATGCCTACCGTCACTCCCGCGCCAAAGCTTATTACGAGTTCACTCCAGTTGCTACCATTGTAGCCTCCTGTTTATGGCTTGTTATGATGATGACATCGATGAAAGCCACAACATCAAACTTTGCAGTCAAACTCAGTACCTTGTAGCTATAGCAGCTTAATATCTAGCATTAATTTCAATTTTTTTTTCTTTTGAGAACTAAAATAAAAATGACTTTTCAATGTTAAACACTTCATTCAAGTTACTTTTATACAAAACTGGCTTAACATAGACCGTATTCAAGGTAAAAAAGCGATCTAGCATATTTTGTGTTTTGAGTGCCGGAATAAAAAAAGGCGAAATTATGCAAGGGTATATTAAACGAAAAATATCGTTACAGGAACTGTAGAATATTATAATTCTCGGCTTGCTAATTAAAATGTGTACAGCCGAAAAAAAATTGAGAAAAAAAAAGAGAAAGAGATACGCGTGACGCATGAAAAGCGTAACTCGGTTCACATAAATTTGTTATTCTCCAACGTAAGTTTACCTCCGAGTTCCAACTTCAGCGTGTGCCACCTTTTTCTACCACGCCAGTGAGTAAATTTTCCGCTGAACTCCGGCTCTAGTTTTCCAAGCCAACCACCGAGCCAACTAGAATATTTGTGTTTATTTGAAAGACAATTTCTTCTTACAAGCGTATTAAGCGAAACTTATCATGATTCCAATTAAAACATCGCCACAGAAACGAATAACGAAAGAAAGAGCAAAACATTAATACAGCGCCGTCCTACTTTTCGCGCGTACTCTCAAACACGACTATCCAATTATTGAAGCCGACGGCAGGCGCCAAAATTAATTACAACGAAACAACCCTTGATTCAAAACCAGATCTCGTTAGGAAGAGACGTCCCACGCCCGTGACTCGCCAACGTGTAACGGGAACAACGAGAGAAGATGAGGCCGCGAGCACGTATACGCTCGCGTGAGCACGCAGTGCCAGCTGTCACAGTGCTCGGTGCAAAAGCGCGATCCTAAGTATCGGATCGCAGGCAAACAGAGCTCCAGCTAATAAGCGTTAATACGAAGGTCTGTTAATTAACCTGGACAAGCGTAAGTAAAACAGACACTCGCGTACGTTCTCTACACTGCTCCAACCATGTATTAAGCATAAGTTACGCAATAATCCCGCTTTCAGAATGCATTTTTAAAAATCCATCGGAATGCTACAATTAGAAAGCATCCGGATCTGAAAAAATTCAAGGCATGTCACTAGTGAAATATTTGACTGCTAAAAATATTCCACCCAACGTTCTGTTACTCTAAAAGAATGCGGTCAATTTGCGTGTCTCCTCCCGAAAACTTCAATAAATATGAGCAACCGTAGAAAAAAATATTCGAGGCGGAAAAAGCGAGTCTCGCGGCAAAACTAGCTTTCGGTTAAAAAAAAGAGAGATAGAGAATTAAACCCACACACACTTTGTTGCAATTCAGACTGTTCGCGATAAGCTCGTAGCTTGTGTGCGCGGCTGTTTCAATGCGAGTCTGTAGGCGCGCGTGCTGGTGTCAATGTGTCACAGGGAAACGCGTCGCATAAACTAGAGCGTCGCGAAAAGAAAAAAAAATGCCTGTGAAATACGCACGATGAGTAAGTAAACTCAGTTAGAATAGCAACGCGGCGTGTGTTTTACGTAATTTTGCCTTTTAATTTTAAACGTGAAACAGTTGTTTGATATTCGTTTCGCGATTCGTAGTATTTATGAACATGAAGCAGACAAATCTTTCATTTGAATTTCGTAAACATATACCTTTTTCCTGCTCGGCAATTTCATCATATTCACATACGCATATTCGACAATTTCATTATAGCACGCACCGGCGCAACTCGTCAAAGGCCTGTTTAAAGGTGTTGAACTGGCGTACAAGTTTTCCAAGTAAAGTTGAATGATTTATCGATTAGTATTTAACATTCAGTCGGCAACACGTCAATGTCTGCTGTAAAAGTCAATTCAGCATCGATTAAACATTGGAGCTCGTTTACTCAGTTGCGCACAATAATCATAATTACAAGTTCACAGTTACGTGACCAAATGAAGATGATATTCACGTATTCTATGCATAAAAGCGCTCGAAGCTGAGAGAAGCAAACGTATATGGCTTAGATTCAGATGTACATTGCAGGAGAGTATGAGTGAGGAGCGAGTCATCCGGCTCGGATTTCACTTTGATATCACGCCTGCTCTCCATTACAGACGGACAGACGCGTGACATCTAATCTGTATGCGCGCTCTCATGCCCGTGCACTCACGATATACCATTACTCGATACGCGTCGCTCATATGGACACCTGTATTGCTTGGGATCGTAGTGCATTATGCAATGCGAGAAACGTGCAATGACATAATCATTCTCTCTCCCTCTCTCTCTTTCTCTCTCTCTCTCTCTCTCTCTCTCTCTCTCTACCTTGAACCGTGCCACTGTTCTTGTTGAATAATTTACTGACACATGTGTATGGTGATAAAGGCCGCTTTGCCGGGCTGTTACCCTCGTCTATTCCTTCTTATATATACCATCCTCTGCGGTCTGGCCTGTGTAGAGACATTATACGACGACTTATGGAGTATCAACTTTAAATCGACGACTATTGAACAACGTCTTTCGAAAATTCATAGTTTTTGTTACGTCTTCAATGTTTTGCTGCTTCTCAAATGAATAGAGTAATAAAAAGTCAACATTTCCCCATTTGTCTATGTGTAAGAATGAGAGAAAGTCGCTATGTTATCTCATTCAAAATTTAAGATTTTAAGAGATCAAAGTTTTTACCTATAAATTTTCATTCGGCCGTACACTCATATTGTAATTGAATCAATGTTTCACTTTCCATGCTCCAGAATTCTGCGTAACATTATTAAACCCAATTTTTTGGTTTCCATATTTCGTTATGGAAACAGGAATTACACTATAGCTGTTCAGTTGGAGTTCAAATTTCTTTTTTAGTTTTTATTTTATTCCTTTTGACAATGAAAAAGGGAAACATTAACTTTTATCGTACTCATAAAAATTTTATCGTATTGTTGGAATTGGAAAATACTTAACAATTAAAAATTATGACCTAATCGGCTTTTCGAGACGGATTTTAACTCACGACGTGTATACAAATGGCCGACGATTAACTTTTGTCAAAGGATTTATCAAAGAGTTTCAGCGCTCAGTGTACAAGAATGTAATTAAAGCTCCCGGCTAGATTATGGGGCAAGAAAACAGAAGGATGAGCGTGAGTATTCGATCTGTATCAAGTTAAGTTTAATAGTCAAAAGTGGAAAGATCGGAATCTCCATGGGGTGATTAACGATGCGAATAAGCTTCATGATAGTCATCGCAACAAAAGCATTGTGCTCTCTCTCTCTCCCTCACTTTCGACACTCGCGTTAGCGTTTGATACGCGGAATCGCGTGTTTAGCGTATGTGCTACGCCAAGTTTGATTAAGTTGTAGAGAATCACCGAGTAGTGCGCCACTCCTCCCGCGTGTTGGCCTCCAAACAGATACAGCTACAAGTTAATTAAACCTCTCCCCCCTTCGCTTGCTCGTACTAACATGTAGCGCATCCATTGACTTTTATTTCATTTCGATGTTTTGTGGCTCAATCACAAACAACTATATGCTACACGCGCTTACCGATCAATAAACTGTTCTCTCTCTATCTCTATATCTCCCGCGAAACGCGTGTACCTTTCGCCGGCAGCCCTTCTGCAACGTCTGACTGTGACAAACCAATTTTCAGACATCAATCTGTTTCGCTTTGAGCATATGTATGTGTGTGCGGGTACTTGAAATATAAGAAATAACAACCTCGCTGAAAATCCCGTGGTTATTTGAGACTCGATGGCCCTCGCGTGCTCAGCAATACGATGAACTCTGGCAAATAACTCCTCGTAACGAGGCCTCTCTAGTCTCCTGGAATCTGTTTTGTTGCTTTTTTTAGCTTATTGTTCGTTTGCTTTCATAAGACAATATCGATGAAAGCAATACGAAATGAAACCGGAAAAGCTGAGGTATTTTTCAATATTGACTAATCTAACTTACTCACATCGACAGAATGTATTCGAAGCTCGCTGCGATTACTGGTATGTCTTGAAATTTCGTTATCAAGAAAATAGAATGCGCCTTGTCACGCACATTATTATGAAAATTTATTAAAGGATGCAAATAAGGCTGTCAGTTAGTAATGACTCTGTGTGCCAGGTACGAAGCTCGTGAGAGTGAAAAGTGAAAGCAGAGTAAATTAGCGGAGATAGCTTCGGTCTGTCAATCACACATTCCGACTTGAGCTAAACATTGAATGGCATTGTCGTTGCAGGAAGCGGCGAGGCGTGGCTGAAGAGCGAGAAACACGCAGATCTGGGCAGTGAGATCCAACTACCTTGCATACTCAAGCTGCCCCAGTGCATCGGTCTGCACAGCATTAAATGGTACCAAGGCAACGAGCGCATCTTCGTGTACAGTGCCGAAGGAGCCGAAACTCTTGCTACCGACGAAGTCGCCTCTAGGTATGTTCTGTAATACGCTAGAACACACTCATGTTATGCTCCTCAGTTCCTCCTAGTTCCCGTTGGAACCTCGGATGCTCGGACGCGCACCTCGTCAACGTTATTTATATGACGAGGTCGTTAATATAACTCACTGTCAAAAAATTGTTAATTAAAACTTCGATTGTCAAAGAGCCGCAGGCTCAGGTAGAGAATCTCATAAGGGTTTATTAATTGAGATGAGCGACACGAGCGTCGGCGGTTTTCGCTTGATAATAAACCAAGTTTTGTATACGCGCCCCCTAGCCTTTCTATACCGTGTACATGCCTACGAGCCTTGCGAAATTGTTAAGATTATCAGGTTAGTTTCAAACTCGTGACAGTTAAGTTAATTTTACGAATAACTGATCATCGGAACTGTGTTTTTATATATTTTTTATCTTTCGCCCATGTCAAACTGTATTTTCAAACAATATTTTCCAAAATTGAGATTCCAGAATATGTTTACAATTGTTCAAGACAAGCCGTAGAGCTGCTTTCAATTTATCTGAAATAAATTTTTGAAACTTACTGTATTGACAAAAGATATTAAACAAGAATTCGTTTACACTCGAGCTTTCATTATTGACGTATAGATAGAGATAGAGATTTATCTCGAGTACATATTTTTTTCAAATGTTTTATTTACAAACATAAACAAAAACGCGATCTTTTCTGTATTTATTGAAAAATATCATTATCAATATATCAAACAGAATTGAACGAAGAATGTGGTTTAAAAATATTTACCTTAAACAACTTATTTAAATACTAATTAATTCTAAAATGATATTGAGATCAATTGAAATAAAAGTGTATTCTCAGTATGCTTCATATCAACGTTATAAATATTGGTCCAACATTTATCTATGCAATAAGTTCACTGCATATCGAGTGTTCAATGGAATAATAACAAAATAGTTTGCAATAACAAAATAGTTGTACGCCAAACAAAACAAAAGAACATAGCTCACACTGCACTACTAGTTTTAGGATGATTGCCAAACCGACAGCTCTGAACAAATTCGACAGAGGGAGAGAGAAAGAGAGAAAGAGAGAGAGAGAGGGAGAGAGAGAGAGAGAGAGAGAGAGAGAGAGAGAGAGAGAGAGAGAGAGAGAGAGAGAACTGACCATCGGTCATAGCCGCAAGAAACGTCATAGCCGAATGAATCTGTATGGGTACACACGTGCGCGCGCGCGCGCGCTGGCATGTTTGATTTGTAATTAGTATTAAACGCCACGAGCACAAGCGCCACGCGAAACGTAGATATTATTTGGAGACCACACTCACGAAGGACGCTGGCTGTCGTCCAGCATTTTCGAATACACGAAAGTCAATCGACGTCACGCTGTTGTTTACTCCCTCGCCAATATGACGGATACGCATGTTATCGGCTCTCATATTTTACCTGCTGCTTTCTTTTTGTTTCCGTTTCAATGAACTTACGGCTACATTCACGAGGTTTGTGCGCACGCTACTCCGAGTAATTTACGTCAATGAAAGCTTTTTTTATCCCGTTGCCGCGTGGACGGGGAAAGAGGGAGAAACAGAATTTACGAACCTACTTCGCGCTAACTTTCCTTTTTTTACTTCTCGGCTATAAGAATGAAACACGGTAAAGATATAAGCCAGCCGCGTTAAAAGTTATATCGGGTATGTACGTAAAGTGACAGGGATTGATCAATAGTCGATAAGTGAAGAATTACATATTCTTTGGCGAATATAAGCCTTTGAGAGGTCAGCCGCAAAATATAATTTTTCAAGAGCTCAATAGAACCTTAAGTTGAAAAGTGGATAAAGCTGCTTGAAAAAAGATAAAGTGAAATACGAATAATGCATAGGCAGTATATCGACGCCGCACTTTCTTTCGGTTAAGCTCGACCGCTCAATGACGTTAATGGGTTGCTGCTGCTACTGCTATTGCTACCAGCAACGCTACGTTGAAACAATGGGGAGTAGAGGACTGCGTTCAGGATTTAAACAGCTATAAATGTATCGCTTAAATCGCTTTAAGCTTCGGCCCAATGAAATTCTGCTAAGGTTTTTATTGCTTAGGCAAAACTTTATTTACTTATGATCATGATTCACCACCAGAAAGCTTCATTTTTCACAAAAATGTCTGACTGAAAACTTGACTGAAGATGAATCATTTGAAATTACGCGACTCGTTAGTCATAGCATGGCAATCGTATAAATTCAAAGCTGCCTCCCGTTCCCTCTTGAGTTGGCTTAATGAGGAAATACGAAGATAGAGAGAGAGAGAGAGAGAGAGAGAGAGAGAGAGAGAGAGACAGAGAGAGAGTGAGAGAGCGCTGCACGTAAGCCTATATTGAGCAAGATTTATTCATGTCGTAGTGGCCTAATGCAAAGTTTGACGTCCTCTTTGCCGCCATTATCGTGGCTGTCCAACAGTTATGCCTTTCGCGTGTAACAAGATTCTCGCACAAGCTTCATGCATACTATGATTCACAACCGTGACGAAAATGTTACTGCTACCGTTATTTGCGGTTCTTTTTTATAGACTCGTCCGACTAAGCGTAGAGTCGTTCTACTGTACTGAAATGTAGATATGCGGAAGCCAATCAATAACAAGTTTCGATTGTTTTCAACTAGCACTCAGCGCGAATGGTTCAGTTCATTGTTAACTTTCCTATCTAACAAAACGAAAATGAAAGCGAGAGAGAGAGAGAGAGAGAGAGAGAGAGAGATAGATAGAGAGAAAAAGAAAACGAAAAACAATGACATCTGCAATTCAATGCTATAGATATAGAATTTCAGGGAGGCGTTGAGGCTGCAACTGTTATCGCGAGTGAGAGGGGTTTCGTATCGTCAAGACGCGAGTATAAAGTGGCGCAGCTGTGCCGCGAGGCTAAATACCTCGAGGCTTCACAATTTTCAGACAATCTGACCTGAAATGGAGTGTGCGCTCGAGCCCATCGATTCGCTCCTCTCTCTCTCTCTCTCTCTCACTCTCCTGTGTGCGCGCAAACGTTTTCCCTCGCTAGAACGTGCTCATTGCCCTCCAGGCGATTGCCGATCCTCTCGCTTTCTCGCTCTGTGCTTCGCTTTACACGCGAGCGCGGGCACACACGTACATACACACACATCCAGTAACACAGTGAGAGAGAAAGAGGTTGTATTCGACGTCTAGTGCTGACAAAGAAGGATTGAACATGTGAAGAAGACAACGAGAAATCGGAAATTGAATGCATAAGCAGTGCAGGTTTACGCGAGAGCGTCGCTTCGAGACCAGGACTATGCTAAATTGTAAATGAATGAAAACGGATTTCAATACTTCTCGTTTAATAGCTTTGAAAAAAAAACTTAAAAGTCGCGAAATAACAAAACAAAACCATCTTCGATCAATTTACGCAATAATTGAATAAGGAAACAAATTATAAACCATACTAAATAACTGTTATAAAAAACTTCTGTGGGGAAAAAACCGTTATATTACAAATAAACTTAATTTAACAAAAGAACTAGCTTTCAAGAGTAAAGTGCCTGAACGGTACCTAAAAACATGTTATGACGTTTCCGCTCTGCCGCGTGCATCTCGAATTTTCCAGCTTGCCTCTCTGCTCACCGCTACTGCGGGATCGGACCTTTACGCGAGCCTAATTCGTCGACGCTTCTGCTCTCCTGCTCCTGCATTCTAGCTTGCACTTCGCTCGGCTGCCTATCGGCTAAGGCTTAACCATGTGCTAACTCTTTCCGTATATAGGAGCCCGACAGTCCGATAGCCATGTGCATACCGTGGGCATTACAGTCTCCAGGACTAACCCCGGATCTGTACTTGACGACAGGATAACGATGACGCACGATGAGCTCGTCTATGTCAATGGGTTGAACTCAGAACAACGAGATGCATTGGCACACACGCTGATACAGTCGCATGTACAATATGCCACAGCACGTTATGCGATCAATTGCAGTTGCATTTCACAGTACTCGCTTATTCCTTCAATATACGCATCTTGTTTCCTTGAACTTACGTTTACAAGTTTTTTTTTGGCTAGAATTATGAGTGTGTCAACTTCGATCCTCTCAAATTATATTGTGTTTGGTACGCTGCCTTTTTCCGATAAGGTATCGAAATCTCACGTTTATGACTAATGATTCTCGTGTTTTGATATTCAAACGGTTCAAACACCTAATTGTGCAACTTTTCACCAACAATGATTTTAAATATCTGTCATTTCACTTATCAAATATTGTTCGAACAATAATCTGCTTTCACTTGTTAATTATTATTCAAATACTTTAGCAACACCATTTCGTATATTCATTCATTATACCGGCAGCATTTATTCATGTAAAAGCTGTGGATTATAATATTGATATTATATACTATGCAATCCGATTAAGCAAAGAGTAACATTTCATTAATCAGATTAAACATCAAGAATATGTTATTCAAGTTATTTGGTATATGCGGTATAATATGCGAAGGAAAATTTTATCAGATCTCTAGATTGGTATTTAAAAATTAACAACATATGTAAGCGAAAACATTAGTTTAAATAATATAAATTTTAATGTCGTCGTCTTCGAGCTGAAAGCAACAGAAGTTTGCTTGGGAACTGATTGGAAAAGAATGTTGAAGTAGGTATAGAGTTGGCGAGCAAATGCAAGTAATTTTGGTAAACACGCCGACGCGAGAAGATAAATAGAAAGAAAGAAGGCGGCCAAGAGTTAGATAAAGCTGTGGAGAAAAATCAAAGCGAGGAGCGAAGGAAATACAGTTGGCGCGAGCAAGGGAAGGTCGAAGGAGAGAAGACAAACGGAAAAAAAGTAGCGCGGTAAAGCAACGGTCGTCTAAAATGCGCGCGCGGCACGACGAAATACTCTCAGCGGGGCTCCCCGGAACTTTGGAAAGATATCCAATGAAAAGCTCTGGAGACTTTCCTTACCTCCGGTTTTCTTTCTCATTCTTCTTATATCTATACTTCTTCCTTTCTCACTCTTGCCCGGTACTGCACTCATAACGAGCCACCGCGCTGCCGCCAAAGTTGGATCTTTCATTTCGAGATCGTCTCTCTCTCTCTCTCTCCATCTCCGACAGCAAGTTGCTTCGTTATCGAGAGACAGGGCGGGAGAGGCAAGAGCAATTAACGATTAATGCGCAGCCGGCACGACGAGGATAAAAAGCTTGTGTACTTTCCACCATGCTTTCCCGTGTCCTTGCCTAACTTTTCACTTAGCACTACGATCCACTCTTGCTATATCCCATGCGCCACGGGTAAACCTAATCGATTATCTTTTTTTTTCTTTCAATCAATTTCCAGGATGTCGATGATCGTACCGAAAGACAACGTGACCAAGTCGTACTTGAAGATCACCAATTTGACACTCGATGACGAGGCGCTGTACAAATGCGAGGTGACATACTTAGCCGTCAATAGAGAATGCAACAATGTGCAACACATCACTCTCAACGTCACTGGTAACGTAATACATTTTCATTACCTCTGTCTTTATTTCACTACCTCTGTATTTACTCTCCGAGAAAAGCATCATTCTCTCGCGAGCATGAAATTTATTTCAGTCTTTCGAATAGCTTCGCTGGTGGCAGCTCAAATGTTATTTTGCTTTTATTCGCGCGTTTATCTTGGCCAGACACATGCGAAAAAGTGTTTACGGAAAAGGGACATTCCTTTGGAAATTTTACGCGAGCTCCTTCCTTGTCCGATAATGCCCTGTGGCTTTTCGGTAAGCAACGCGCCCCCTCCCCCCAGCATCACTTTCAACGTTTAACAAGCGTGCGCGCAGGTGCGACGGTTCAATCGTACAATTAGTCGAGCAATTGTTTTTGCGTGGAAAATAGCCGCGACGACGAAACAGCAACGTAGCTTGAAGCGAATTTCAACGAGAACAAGAGAACGAGGATAGCGCTCTTCACTTTACTCGTCGCCGGAGCTAACAAATGTCCTTTTCTCCTCTCGTCCATTCTTATTCTCGTACTCGACGACGTTCCAGCGGGGGCGCGTGTTAAATTAAAAATTGAAAGTGGTTTAGAATTAAATGACATTTTAGTGCTTTTCCAACGACTCTCCAACATTTTTTCGCCTTTCTCTCTCACGCACACTTTTTTTTGTTAGCTTCGTTAGACTTTTTAGCGCCAACTTTTTCCTCGCTCGTTTAGCGTGCCTCCCATCTGCTAACCAAGTTATTTTTTATTCATTAAAACTGCGGTTTGCACGCTCATTAGTATTTCTTCGAATTGAAACTAAGCTGTAACTACTTGAGTACTACGTATGCTTCACTTTCCTGAACTCTACTAGGTAGTATTAAAACGATATGCGGAAAGGTAATTTTTTACTATCCAATGTTCTAATTAAATGTTTTGAAAGATAGTGCACTGTATTAACATGCTTCGTTTGTCTAATTTGTAAAAATCTCTATTAAAATAATTGCTTTGTGCCAAGCTTATCATTAAAATTTAAACACTAGAATCCATCACGCTTAATTTTATCACAAGTAATTTTCCCATAATCTTTTAATAATTTGTTCGTGATTGGTCAAATCTCATCAGAGCAATGTAAGTTCGCTGAAAAAAAATTATTATACGTAAACAAGAACATTGACAATAAAAAAAAATTTCATCGGCAAAGAGAGAATTATTTCACACTTTGAACATCTGTATTTAGCTCAGTACTTGCCACTTAAATATTGTTTCGATGCGCTTGCTCAAGTAGCGTTAATTGACGCTGCTTATATATATAGCACAAGTAAGAAAGAATTCGTCTGTCCACGTTGAGGAGTCTTGGAAAATTCCTTCATCCTTTCCTTGGAGACAAAGTTTTTTCCGCGCCGGGATAAGACCTTATACATCTGCCGGGGATAAGGGCGCTTTATCGCTAAAAAGTGTACGCTACTTTTACGCTTTTTACCACTTCTTTTTTTTCTCTTCTTCTTCTGCTTCTTCTACTCCCTCGTTCCCTTGCCTTCTTTTTCTGCGTTACTTGAACTTTTTAAGTAATTTTAATCCCCTCGCTGGAGGCAAAGCTTTTAAATGGTGATTCATGATAACAGTAATTGAATGAGTTATTTATTTATTTCCGCAAGCTAAATTTACTTGCGAAAATCTGCGTCTCTTGGCAAAAATTTTATAGATACCTTCTATAGAACTATTTATCGTCTGAATTAATTTATTTTTGCTAGATCGAAAATAAAGTTGGCATTATAGCGCGTTAGTATAGAAATATGTGTTTGAATTTTACTTTTGAATGATCAATCAGTATAGCCAAAAATTAGATGTGCGAAACATGTTACAAATAGAAGTTAATTGATGAGAACAATGAGAACATTTTCCTCGGGGAATAATGGTAGGATAATTTGCCTGAGAAGAGACAATTCGACACAATTAAGGAAGCCAAGCCATGAAAGCTTTGTGATTTTCAAGCACCTTTGTACGAAGCGTCTATTGGAAAATTCATCAGCCGCAGCAATCACGACGTATTCGCTCGACAAATCCATTTCACATGCATCAAACGGAAAAGTCGTTTGATTAAAGATAGCAATTGATTCGCCGAGATTTCTCCGAAAAAATCTCTGGTAGTTAGATTCTGATTTGATTGATATTTTTCGCATATAGACGTGAAATGTAGAACTTTTTTCAGGAAGTAAATCGAATAAACAAACACGCATTCGCGTTTGAACATCAAAGAACTTTATTAAAATGTTGTTTGAATCAACTAAATACTTTAAAAAATACAATTATATAGAAAGTCTCCCGTAAACTTTGACATAAGAAATGATCATTTATAACGATTTTGTTTACATCACAAAATTTCAAAGATAATGTATCATTGAAATTCATTACTGTTTCACGTTGAAACAATAATCTTTTCTAAACTTGAGCATAATCATGAAATAACAGAGAAAGTTTACGAGAACTTGTCAGACCAACTGCACTCGAGTCGCTCTACTTATACTTTGGCAAAGGCACTTGCCATGTTATTTTATTAAGTTGAAATGCATTGTTGGCCAAGTTTAGGCCCAAGCAATGCATTTCGTCGTCAAACAATGTTCCTGAATTGCGAACGTCGCCGACGGCATCGTCGTTCCCAAACTCTACATCACAGTGCCAAACTTACTCATCTCTCTCTCACTCTCTTTCTCTTTCTGTTCATTTTCTATTTTATTTTATTTTATTTTAGTTTTTATGTTTTATTCTTCACGGTTAGCTTTCCCATCTCGCGTCTTCGACGAAATTATAAAACGAGTTGAATTGAGCTCGATAATCTTTAAATGTATTGCTACATCACTCATCAAGAAATAAGTTTCAGCCCTTTGCACGTGTTACAGTTGTTCGAAACGACTTAGCGTTCAATCTACCATACTCTATGTTGGTGTGACTGCCTCTTACGAGAAAAACCAATAGAGCGAAGACTTTCTAGTTATTGAATTACGCGTCAATTAAGTAAGCAAGTCGATATTACAGACAATGCAGCTTAGCAAAAAATTCTTTGCGCTCTCTCATCTTTTCAAAGTACCATCGTTTGCATCAAGTATAGGGTTTCACAATTATTGCTGCATCTTTGAAAGAGTATCGTAACTTTCGCCGTATTCCATCCTTTACAAATAATGATTTTTATATTCGTATTTGTTATTATCGTTAAAAGATTTTAACATTCCAATTTACCATTTATATTGCAAATAAATTATAAATATACGAATTTTTTTTCATCTTATTTTGAAATACAGTTTTAACGTTTTCATCTTAGATTTGATTAGTGATGCATTTTAACTCTCTAGTGTATCTTTAAAACTTTTCTACTGTTTATTTTTCAAGTATAAAAAAGTTTTGAAAGAATTTGCCTTCAAAATTCACGGCGTAGCATATCTATTTTTCAGTGTCGGCTATCACAAACTCATTTATACGTTAGTCAACAACTGATGTACAAGATTATCTCTTTGTCAGATAAAAAAAAAGTATCTTTCTAAAGTGTAGGCCAAGAAAAAAAAGAAGAAATGTGTAAATACATCAATTTCATAAACTGCGTCGTTGGAATTTTAACGAAGTGACCCCAAGTCGCACTGCCAGCAAATACGCTCGTTGGCTTTCATTCGTGCGGCAAGGGAGGAGGTCAACACAATTTACGTAAACTTCTTTTTTCTTTTCCTTCTTCTCGGATGCATATAAATGCCATGCGACGCGGTTACGGTGGTGCTCGCAAAGAGCCAAAGAATACCGAAGATAATTCTGCAAGCTTGTGAAAAGCTATAATTAATTCTTGGGCGGCCGAGAAAAAAAATTTCCTTTGTTAATTAAATGCCAGAAGTTAGTTCAATGCGACGAGCGTGTTTATTAATTTTCTAATTAGAATGATACGCCGGAATTTGTCGCCCTCTCGTAGTCGAGATCTCATTCACCCACACTGCCTTTGAAGCTCAACGTATGATATTATATTTCTTTGGTGGGAGATTATCGTAGGAGCTTGCTTTATATGTACAACGAGCGAGCCAGTAAGTGTGGCGGTGTAACGCGCGCAGTTTCGAATCTATGGCGCGTGCTACTGTAACTAACCATAACACAGCGTTACCTAGAATTACTGGTTTACTTAGTCCTAATGACGTTATATGATTCATCGTTTGCCGGCCAATATAGACCAGCTGCTGAGGGTATGTGTTTGCATTATCCTTGGTCTTGTGTTTATCGTGGGCGTGCTAGCCATGGAGCTTGCTTACCAGTTTTCGGTTTTCCCCTGTGTGAGCTTATCTATAGATTACGATAATCCATTTTACTTCAAATAAATCGCACGATGGCGAATTAAAAATAACGCGCTAATACATGATTCATAATCTGGGAATACTCGTTGTATATCTTTCACGTTGTCGTCTCGCTTTATTCAGCCGAAACGTACTGTAAAAACAGCGAACCAAACGTAAAAAAGTTGTTTTTGCTTACCGCGCATTGTCCCCCTCCAATCTTAATTATTTTATGCTCGGATATTGGCTATCAACGAACATGCGAAACAAATCGATTGCCTCGCTTCTTTTTATTTTGTATCTTCCATCTCGCCTTTCGCCTATAGATTTTATTTTTTTCCATCACTCTTTACTTTGATTTTCTCGCGCACATATATATATATACATATATATAACCAACAAAAAAATAACGCATGGTGCGCCCCGTTAAACGTGCCTCTCGGAAATCGGTGATTGGATATCAACTATAAATCCAGTCGGAATTTATCTCAGCTTCGAAATCTTCATTCGTGCGAGCTTTCCAACGTTACATTTTTTCTTCCGTTCGTTAGTTTCGAAACACAAATCAATCGGGTTCGAGTTATCTTGAACCTATTACTCTTAACGAGAATAGGAAACAAACAAGAATGCAACAGTGAAACATAAATTGGAAAAAGAGATCCTGCATTTACCATTGAAATTTTTGATTGAGCAAACTATAATCTTCAGTCCATATCGTCACTTGATTTGGGTTAAATAATATTCGAAATTTATCAAGCCGTGTATCGAAAGCTCGCATCTATTATGTAACTTTTACAAATCATTAATGCTATTAAAGCCCGTAAAAATAATTTTACGAGACTGAAGAGATGAATTTTTTATCGGTGACGATGATCCCTCATTTATCTAACAAATTTTAATAAATATCCTGACGGAAAATCAACTTGGACTACGGTAATTTGCCCAGAATTTAAATTCGATATCCAGATCAGCAGCGATTACATTAACATTCGGCTGAGTAATACTGCAAATGGGGAAAATAGATTTTTCGCCAGCGGAGGGACGGAAGGTGAACCAGCGAAAATCCATTTGAAAGATCGAGCATGGAAAAGGCTGGGAGGAAAAGAGACGCCAGAGTGCGGCAAGTTAACGTACACAGAAGCAAGAGAAACAAAGAGAGGATCGAGAAGAGCGGCCTTTTTCCTCTAGCCCGCGATATTAACCACTCGAGGATTTATTGCCGGTCGAGCGAAATTAAAATTGATCTTGGAAAGTGGAATATGAAAACGTCGCGCGCTGGAAACCTCGTCAAAATGCCAAGAGTGCTACCGCCAAGTCTGAAGTTCAAGCAACGAAAAAATAATAGAAACGAGACGAGAACGAGAGGCAAGTATTGCTTGGATACTGCCAAAGCGACTATCGGATCCGCTGAAACTTTGCAAAGATGGACCTCGTAGAAATGGAAAACACGTGTATTTTTCGATTTTAGCCGAAAGGGAACTTGCAGATATTTATACCCATAGTGTATAGTTAAAGCCGATGATCGGAAAAGAAAATTTTAATGCTTGCGCAGATTCTACTAGCAACGCGTAACCTTATCCGTAACAATCGGAGAGAGCGGGGCCAGCGAGACTGGGATGCGGTAGGCGCGGAAATTGAATTTTGCCGAAATTCCAAATCCAGCTCGTGCGCACATGGATAATTACATCAGGAATGATTCAGAGCTTTCGACACACCCCTCGAGCATTGTAAATTCCGTGCCAAAGCGGAATGCAAGCACTCGTGAGGGAGAGAGGGCTAGAGAGAAAAGCAATCCGAGCGAGCGAGCAGACGCGTATACATGTCTCTCGTGGCGTCGGCGGATTTTTCTCAATTTGGGAAATTGGCAGAAGTGTACTGCAATCAGGGCTCTGTGTGTGCCTCGCGTCGCTGCCTTTCGCACATACATCTATAGAGATAGGCAACGCGGATGGCACGCATCCAAGCTGATCGACTTAGCAGCATCTTTCCCACACGTAGCTCGCCCCAACTCCGATTGATCGTCGCCTGACACTTTGACTTATTTACTGTGCAGCTACTTGCATTATTGAAGCACTAGTCGCTCAATTTTTGCATTTCAAAGCTGCGCACGACGACGCGCGATTGCTTAACGTAGACGGAAACGTGCTTCGTCGGAAGAACAGCTTGCCTTCAAATTTTCCTCGATCAGATCGCGCGAATGTCTTATTCTCTTTTCCAGTTCAGTTGCATACAGAAGAGGCGTATTGAAAGTATCGGTGACGAATATCGGTCAACAAATCAGATGACCAGTCATCATAGCAGCTGCTTACAATTGAACCAATTGCCAGAGGAGAGCATTTATGTTTGCATGTCCAGCACAACTGTTTTCAAAAGCTCGAAGTAGCTTTTGATGCGCAGTAAAAGGCACACTATCTGAAAATGATTGTCAAAGGGTATCATGATATTCCATAGAAATTGACTTTCAGTTTGAATGAAATGAAATTAATAGGAGAATTGATTTTGTGTAAAGCGCATTTTCAGGTTTTCAAAACTACGAGTAGAAAGTAGGATAAATTCGTCTGATCAAAGCTTTAATGCTCTTATCAGACGAGCTTTTCGAAACATGCGGAAACTTGAAAACATGCTTAGTTTACGTCATAAAAATTGACACGTTCTCATCGGTACTGCACAGGGTATGAAAGTATCCAAGCTTAAAAATATTTTCGAGTGATCATTCCTCACAAAGTAATAGATACGTATACGCGAAAGAAGCTTTTACGCCTTTGGTTCTCTGGATTCTTGATAATATTTCCTCGATAAACACGCGTTGCTACTTTGGAGTGTAAGAGAAGTTGGAAGAAGTCGAGGCGTTATCCATCTCTTTTCTTCTTACGAGTCGCATCGATCTTGCGCGTTTTTCGAGTCATCGATTCTGCAGACGTCAGCCTCCGTCGCGCGTTACGAAGTCGAGTCGCGCGACAAGAGAGAGAAAGAGAAAAAGAGAGAAAGAGAGAAAGGGATAAATTTGGTTACCGAGCGCGAGTGTGCACGCGAGAGAAAGAGAGAGAGAGAGAGAGAGAGAGAAGAAGAAGTAGGCTACGAGCAAGCGACTGGGAAAGAAACGTATCCGGCCTACTAAGTTGCGCAGCGCGCATATTGAGTTGCCTTGATGTAGTTTGCTGGAGTTTGACTTTTTCTGCGACAAAAGTGCATTGGTGATTTTACTTTTTTTCATTTGATACGCTGTTTCATTTGAAGGATGCCAATCGCCTAAATTTATTTTTCTATATATATTCCACACTCGTGACTAGAAATAAGTTAGCTCTATATTTATATTTGCATTATTGATTAGTGATTGAATTTACGATTTTTAGAACAGGCTCATAATGCTACAGACTTAAGAATATTTATAATAAGTTCGCTACCGAGTGAGGCAATATGTATCTGAAAATCAATTTAGAAAGTCAATATACTCTAAATAACGTAATATATTCAGGTAAAAATGTAAATATCGTCGGATATTGAGCATTAAGCTGGGACTAGAATCAAATAGAAAAAAAAGCGTTGGTTCTGAAAAACCTATTTGATTTGCTCGTAATACTTACCAAGGTTCGATTCAGCACGAATGATCATTCCTTCGAGACATTTAGTCGAAAACCTTTAAATATAGACACACTTTCAGAATGGATTTTCGCGATAGATCGAGGAGAATGGCTTAACAAGGTAAGATAGAGAGAGTATAAGAACGTTGCTACAGCGAGCAGTGGGCGGCGAAAACTGCAACGGGTAATTGAAAAAGTTTAATCACTCGGGAGCGCGACGGGCGAGCCGATTTTAATCGCGAGCCCCTACAACTGGTGCGCGTGTGAACGTTCGCTAGACGGCAGCAGCGGCGAGGCGTGCAGGTCTCGAAGTGTGAACGTTCAACCGAGACAAACTTAAGTACTTTTATATTGCAATAGAAATTAAAGTACTTTTAATGGTAGTCGTGTTAAATATTGTCAAATCATATCTCGCTGTGACCATAGTCAGCATATTTGCATTCGATTGATCTTAAGCACGTAACAAACTCGACTATTGAATTGTAGAGCATCTCGCAAACAACGTAAATGTTCTATGAGAAGTACGTGTATATGTTGGAATTGCCAGCTTATTTAACATTCATACTTATATTGCATACGTAGCTTATTTCTCTAATTGATATCTATGAAATAACTTAAATATGTATGTCAATTGAAACGCGCGGCAAAAAAATGCCATGATCATTCCTATTGGAGTTACGAGCGCAAAAACAGCTCTCACCTCGAAAAGGCGTTCGTAAAACGATGAAATTGAAAGCACGACATGATTTTTCCAATAATTGCGGGCGGAGATTAGATTAATCGAGATAATTAACTGCAACGCAAGTGAAATCAATAAGAGGAGGGTGAGTTGGAGAGAAGAATAATAAGTATAACGGGGCATCTGAGACCAGCGCACGGCGGTATTGTTTACCGCTCTCAAGCTACTCTACCACTTGGCTGCGCGGAGTCTGATTTATCGCTTCCTTACTAAAAAGCATTTAAAGTCAGGCGCCGCGGCAGCGCAGAACTTTTCACTTGCAAAAGAATGAAATAATTTCAGGAGCCACCCGCGCGAGCGAGCGACACACGGGAAGTCCGAGCCATTTCGCGCGCTTACGCTTTTCCTCGCGAACTACTCTTTCTCCTTCGCCTTTTCACGTGCCAGCAAAGTTTTGTGTTTCGTCGGGCCCTTCGTTGCCATTCGAGTCACGACTATCCCAAGTTTCGCGCGCGATTGGCAAGAGAGAGTCAGAGAGAGGGTGAGAGCGGGAAAGATAGATTATCTTATTACGCTGTCTTTCGAAAAGGTAGATCTTTTATTTTTTCCTCTTCTTTGTAAATAAATAGAATTAGTTTAGGAAGATTTTCGCTACAGCGATATAACTTACTGGCCAAAACAATTCATCATTTACGTCTGCTCTCGTGTTGGAGACATCGGACCCGAAAAAAAAGAAAAACGAAAGCCGGAAACTTTCTCGGAATAAAAGATTCTTTCTTCGCCTTGGCCCTCAAGAGACAAAAAAAAAAGTAGCTTTCTTAGTTTGTAACTGACGGACTGTTATGCAAGTTTTATTTAATAACGCGCAAACGCAAGAACATTATGGGCGTCTGACATGAGCTTGGTTCCCACTACTTACACGATATTACGTTGCTCTACGTATGCTTCAACTTTTGCCTCGGCAACTTCGAGCTGCGCTTTTTTCAACTCTCGTTCGTTCTCTTGCCGGGAGTCAAATTTTTTCCTCTCTGCGAGCGCGCAAGAGTTTTCGACAGCAACAGCCAAGCTAGAAAGTCGTTAGAATGTACTTTGGAATTCAGGGTGAAAACTCTCAGCACGTGATGTTTTCCTCTCTCGCGCACAGGCTCGTACATGTCTAGATACATATGTATGTGCAGCGATCTTGGCATTATAAAGTTGTTAATCTGCTGAGCGACGTCGCCGCTGGCACTATCGGTGGGAAAACTATCAAGAGATAAGAAAGTGAAAAACTCATTAGAGGGGAGGAGAGCAAACGGAAAGAGAAAGAGAGAGGGAGAAGTCGCGAATCTCGTGCATAAGTATAGCGTAGGCTCGCGCCCAGTCGTGGTGGCAATAATAAGAGCAGTCGCCAGTAGTTGGACTGCAGATCCATTTATTATGTTTCAATTAAGAGAGCCCAGACTTGAGATACGGACAGATCTGTAGTAAGGATAAGACTCCCTCTCGCGCCCGGAAATAAGATGGAAGCGGCGATAAGGATGCCGAGTTCCGGCGAACTTTATCCAACCAGATTATCAAATGACCTCGGCATTAAGACGGATGACACTATCGCAGCTACTTCGCAGTGACAGAGATCCATGCATCTTTCTCTACACGAGCTTGCTATTATTGCTCGCGATCAGCACAAGTGATCATCAGATTCGTTCGTGGACATAAGCTTGAACCACAGGCGGATTTACGTTGATACGAGTAGAAACCATCAGACATTACATTTCTAACATATCCAAATTTAGCCCTCGTTCACTTTTAGGCTGATTTTCTTTTTAAACTAATAAAATTCAGCAAATATTTTATTAAAAGCGATCGCAGTTTTTTTCATTGTCGTGGTAATCAAGAACTAGATCAGTTTACGATGATACAACTATTACTAATGCCAAGCGAAGTGTAGGTAAATAAACAGATCCTAGAGTCAGTTGTAAAGTATACGAGCTTTAATAAAACTCATTTCACTGTCGGAAACTTGGTCTGCGCGCTCGCTATGTAGATTATATTACATTAGACACAGAGTAAAACATGATCGTCGTACGAATTTGCAATTCCAAACGCCGTATCTGTGCTACGCGAAATTTTTCTCACTTTGGAAAGAATGAAAACTTGACGGCGCGAACTCTCGATCTGCGAACACTCGGAAAGTACAATCGTAGCATCGCATCTGCTTTGCTGCTGCTACAGCGAGGCTTGTTCGTCAATCAGCTGCGACAAAAGCTCGCAAGCAAACATCGTATAAATCACAAACAGAACGGGCGCGGCCGCGAGTGCACGCGGAAAAATCGTAACTCGAGGCTTATCGGAATACTCGATTCGCCCTCGCTCGCACGCTCGCGAGTAAGAGAAACTGCGGAAATCCATGAAATATTTAAGAGCCGACGAAAATCCATTGACGCTACGGGGCAAAGTGAGCGAGCCCGCATTGAGAGCGTATTAGCGAAATGCGTGCGAAGCCTGTGTGGTTGTTAGATGTGTTGGGGGAGAGGGTGAGAAAGCGTCTGCAAGCCAATGCTCGAGAATCGGAGAAATATGAGGGATACTCCAAATGAAAGAGCAACGTGGTGAATGCGCGAGCCCTCATCCAGCAGCAGCCGCAGTAGAAGCAGCCGCGCCATGACGACTTCATTTGTTCGCTAATCCAGTTCCAGCCGCGCCAGTGCGTATTGCAACGGTTGACTACCATCTCTCGCTGAATTATTTCGATTGGTCGAGATAGAAGTGCACTTTATCGATTTCCTCACTGGATGTATTTAGCTAGAGAACGAGAAATACTTCGATTTCCGTAGGTGCGTGTAAAAATAGACCACCGTAAGCTCATGCCAATAGTATAAAAAAAAATTCCATCCACAAGAGAGACAATCGTGAGTTAACGTATGACCGAAAAAGTAGGCGTTATATATAGCTGTCGACGAGAGAACAAGTTGAAATCCCGGCTTGCAGGAAGTCACTCGCGCCGGAAATGCGTTCGCGATTCGCGATGCGTGCAGCCGCAACCCGTACTCTATGCACGCGCGCGTGTGTATGAACGTGTGTGTACGTATATATATATATATATATATATATATATATATGTATATATGTATATATATATATATATATATATATATATATATATATATACACGTATATGTATATGTGTGTGCATGTACGTTTGTATAAACACACACACAGAGGCAGATAGATCTGGTCACAGTTCTAACGCAAAGACTATCGACGAATGGATCGATTAGGCGCTCATTGAAATGGATTTCGCAGTGTGAAAGTGCCCACGCACACATACACTGCCGGTACTGTTGTTATCGATTACCATGCTTATTCAAGCGTTAACACTCGCTATCTCTTTTCTTCGGCGCTCGCGGTTTGCTTAATCGCACGCTGTTTGTTTCAATTCAGTGATCCATCAATGATTCGTTCAATATTAGCGAACCTGTACGGTAGCTACAAGTATGTCGAATTCTCATACAAGTTCTTGTTGAAGCTATTATTTCACGAAATATTTCAGTTTGTTTTTTCGACATTTTTTGAAATGTCAGCTGAAAAGGAACTAATACTGCTGAAAAATATTTTTCTCATTTCCACGAAACTTTTACTCGAGCGTGCAATGGACAAAATAATCCAGTATATTTATTTGTAGATATTGGAAAGAATTTCAGTGTACCTTTTTTAGCATACAAACTTAAATCAGCTTATGTGTAAAACTGTCATTCTAGAACTTTTATAATTTACTAGAATTTCGTTTATACGGTGAAAATGATTCTAATGATTCAAAGGAATATTTAACAAAACAATGACATAGAATTTTAGTGTAAAGGATACTGTAACAAGACAATAGCAAACATTGGATTTCCTATACAGAATGTACATCATGAGCACGTCCGGGACTATCAAGAACAGCGTAAAGTCCGAGCGTGGCAGGCCGATAATACAGCCGGTAGGATACATCGGACGTGGCCCAAATGGAAGCTAATAAATCATCAGGCTTTGAGCGATTGTCTGGCGGTCAGCTCGCGAAGTCCATCGTACTCGCTGATTTTACGCGCATAAAGCTGCGAGCAAAACACGAAAAGAAAAAAAAAACCACAAAAGGCGCACACGCGTAAACGCCACGAGTACACAATCACAGGTAATAGACGAACGCGCGCGGGCGAATTCAAAAGGCCATCCGGGAAAGTTAATGGAGCGCGGAATTATACTTTCAAGTCCGTATGCAGATTTTGATTATGCATCTTTTACTGCGCGAGATTAAACGCGAGAGAGAACTGGCAGGGCGATTTACTTTATTGCCAGGCTCACCGCTTTAATGGCGAATGATAATCGAAGTCATTAAGTGTCTCACCTCGCTTTTATACCGTCCTTCGCATAATCTAAACTTTATTCGCCGCGATAAATTCTTTTTTCACGTACTCGCTGGAATTAAGGGCGTAGCTGCCGCAGCCACCGCTGCGTTAGCTTTAATTCGAGCGTCGCAGAATTTACGCGAGAGAGCGCGCAAGTCAACAGGTCAAGTGCTTTTTGTACTTGACAACTTTCGGGAGGAGGCGGGGGTGGCCACTTGATATTCATGCCGAATATTAACGAGTATAAACACAAGGTACAAGGTCGGCATGTAAAGCACAAGGCTAATTTGCATAATTAAAAATGAAGAGGCGCATAACTATTGCCGAGTGAAAAACTTTGGCACTACGAAAAAGCGCGGCCACAGACCTAAGGAAAACTCATAAACTCCTGCACGTCGAGTGCAGTGTATACATCTTATTAGAGCTTAGTGAATAAACGCCGAGTTTGATATAGCTTTCGTCTATCTCCCTTCATTATTCTCAACTGTAAGAGTTTAATGTATGGAGGGAAGGCTGCATTCAAATGAACTTTTGCCAGCGAATTCTCGTTTATTTTCTGTCACCTTCGCCCCTAACTCAAGCTAGCTTTCGTGACCAGATTCCTCGACTAAAAGGATCGACCTTCCTAGAACTACAGTGCCATCCGTTTTCAATCTGATTAGCGCTGTGGCTTGTGAAATTTTAAGATAGGACATACAACTCACAGAAATTACGCTTTGACTTTCGCCGGGCACCTCTATACAGTTATTGATCGAATCCTCGCTGTCGGATACTCTCAAAAACTTTGCAATCAGGTTATTTGTCGTTTCATATACATACCAAGCGCATCTCCGGCGGTATAATGAAAATTCGATAATTGCCGTGCTTGCAAAACTGCTTTTTACGAGATGAATATAATGCGAAACACTCCGACATGCGCTTCATCATGACAAAATATATTGTCTCGTAATTTTTACGAGCCTACTGAGCGCAACAAATATGAATAATGCTGATGTGGGTAGATAGTGCTTGCTCAAAAGCCCATGAAATTTTATGTGTGATCGTGAGCTTTTATTACATTAAAACGACGGCGGACGCTCAGTGACTCGAAATTTTGTGGAAGACCTTCGGTTCAACGAAACAGGAGAGTCACGTGGCCGAGTCATTTTGCCAGCTGGCTTTAATTAAGTGACGTTCTTGCTCCATTTTTCCCTCCCTACGTTTTGTCACTTTTTCTTGCCATCGAGCTTGCTTCATTCTCAAAATCAGTCTACCGCCAGCGTCGGCGTTGAAATTACTGCGCCAAAGAGCGCCTTCTGATGAGCTGGCATTGAAAACGAAAAACACATCGAAATAAGGCCGCTTCAAGGAGTAACAAGTCGGAACACAATCGCAAACTCGGCAAGAAAATATTTGGTATTTGATCAAGCGAGGGCCCAATACACAAAGGTGCACCACGGGCAAAAAGATTAAGGTGAAAAGCTTTTCGCGTCGAGAGGATCGAAAAAAGGCGGCGGTATAGCAGCGCAGAGAGGGAGAGTGGAGCCAAAGAGCTTTCATCGAAATTGGCCTACGCGGCTGCCGGCAAGCTGTCTGCGCCGATTGGATGAGGGGTGCTAGCGAGTTGTCGAAATTAAGAAAGCTGTCACTGGCCGAGGAAAACCCAATAGCTGGTACAGCCAAGCGCTTGGTAATACGTTGAGATATATGGATCGAAACTCGAGTGTGATCGAGCAACGCTGTTATTCACACGGACAAAGAGCCAATTTTGCGGCTTCTTCTTCCTCTTATTTTTCTTCTTATTCTTGTTCTCGCCAACTCGTGTCTAGCCGCATGAGCTCGATCAGATCTCGAGTGCGCTTGTCAAAGAATACGTGATCTTCGGCCTGTTTTCTTAGCGTAAAGAGAGCTATTACAAATTTGACATTACACTGAAGAAGAGGAAAATACGGCAGGAGTGACAGGACATTTAGTATTCATCATCACACGTATCCATCGTTTATATTTTCCAGAGATTAAAAAAAGTTTCTTCACGAAAACAATATCCTTTCGAAAAACTTTCTCAATAACTCAATCATCACATATTAATCTTTGACAAAATACTCTCGCAAACTTCTGTCATTCGATTTTCGTCTATCCAAGATTGAAAATGTTTGTTGTTCGTACAATAGTATTTCGGTCAACAATAAAAATTTTCCAAATCATCAAAAAGCTCGGCGATTATTCGGAATTCTGAAGAATCCTCGAATTGGGAAAACATGAGAAGAGTTGTGGTTTTTGAGCTACGTTTAGCCGGGCTAGAAGAGAGTTGCGAGTCTTTACCGCTGACGTTGAGTTGACTGCTGCGCGGTAGTAGAAAATGCCGGCTTTTGGTCAGCCACTGCGCGAGAGCTTCGTCCTTTATTCACTCTCTGCCAACGTGCTCACGGTACAGAGCTCAGCTCGCGAGCTTTTCCGTACATGAAATTGCCTGGTTTATAAGGGGGAAACTAGCAGCGAAACGGCTGTTCCCTTTGTCGCGCTGCTATGTTGGCCAGGAGAATTACTCGAGTTAATTGTCGTCGTAAAGTTGCCCTACCAACCTACAAGCGTTATTACGAATTGAAATAAACTGGTTAATTTGCTTGATTGTTTATACATTTTTGCATTGGCCCGCGAGAGCTACGTCGTGATTCTCTGAGTCGATTGAAAGTAAATAAGATGTTATGCAAACGCGATGCAATATTCGCTGTGTAACCGAGGCAAAGTCGTTTCGCTTTGAAAAATTGTTATAGTGTTCCACTTTGAAAGTCGCTCGCATGAGAGTCAGAGGGAGAGAGAAAGAGAGAGAAAGCTCGTTATTCAAAGTACATTTTCAAGATTTCTTCTGCCGTAGAGATAAGTCGCTTTGAAACGTATGGAATTCTTTTGACTCTGCCAGAAGTAAGCATAACGACGTAATTTCAGAGAAAACGTTGCAAAAAAGAAAGAAGCTACTGAACGACAGGGCAAACGTGAAGGAAAATCCAGTGAAGCGATTAATCGGCAATAATAAAAAAAAAAGAGAAAAGAGATACTGCGCAAGCTTTAACGTACTTAATTGACGTAGTTAAGGCATAACGAAAATCCGGTCGCACACTCTCGCGCGCGCGTGTGCCCGTGCAAGTAGCATGTCAGCCAAGCCTTAATAACGAGTGAACGAATACGCTCGCGCTTGGACGAGGCATCTGGTGCTTGTGTGTGCCTCGACTGCCTAATGAAATTACAAAAGTTTCAGCGGCATCGGGTAACAAATGCACTGCGAACGTAAAATTGACTTTTTAAACGCGGCGTTATATAGTGCTCCAAGCAGCCACCAATGCGCAGATGCGCATTCGCCTACTTCAATAGCTTTCATCCTCTTACCCCCGATAGCTTTCTCAATTTTTCAGCATTTCTACCTGAGTTTCGCATCAGTTTTTTTATATACCGTTGTGGCGGAAAAATTCCAATCCAGTTTTATTGACATTACATTTGCATTCTCAGTGCACTCGTTCAATCGGAATCCTTCGATTGAACCGTTAATACTTATGACATTTGAACAATAAAATAACTTCCAAATAGTAATCTATCTACTAGCAATATCTTAGATTACATTATCCATAAAGCATATGCCTTTAATCACGTTGCAACAAGGAGTCCCTGTATCAATTAATAAACATATTAAAATGACTAGTTAAGCGCGAGCCAAGAAGAATACAATTTGAATTGATTCATGGTGAAAAGCAGCTGTTCTAAAATAAATCTCTGCTCCACTTATCACAGCAATATACGTGCTCAACTCTATATCAGTGCAACAGAGGGAACTTCAAAGCGAAAGGAAACAAGAGGCCAGAGTAGAAGAAAGGTGGGGAGGGAGGAGGGTTAAACGCAGAGCATAGGGAATGCACGTGCGAGAACAAGAGAAATGCAGCAAACGTAAAATTAACGAAGAGCCCAAAGGATTATTCGACGCCGATAAAAGAGCAGCGCTCTAACTATACGCGTGGCGTACTATAGTGTATCGTTAATGCCCGAGGCCCACGGCGAGAGCCAATCGCACGGGAGGTTTTTTGCGAAAACCAGTCACGCAGGTGCGCAAGTTAGTTAGCCGTACGTAGCCGCGACTTTTCCACGTGAGATAGTTAGCCAATTCGTGCACCCTTGGCTGAGTAACTAATTTTCGTCCAAGGCCAGTGTTATCGAGAAAGAGCCGCGCGGATAGCCTATAAGCCAAGCGCATTACTTCGAGTGCAAAGTAAACGTTAAGGAGGCTGAGTGTGTACACACACACAGGGGCTATGCGCGCGCGCGAGCCAGCGAGAATTCGAGTTTCGACGAAGCTCCTCCGGATTGGCCGTTTAATATTCAGCGGGTGCTGGTTTAATATTCAGCCAGCCGACCTACATTGCGACTGCTCCCCTGGGAATGCAGCCTCTCTTTTCCTCCTCCATTCTCTCGTCCTGACCCGGCGCGCAAGCTTCCTCTTTTTTCTGCTTTTCGCTCTCACTCCTCGCTATTTAATGCCCCATCGACTGTCACCTCGGTCGCGCGGCTGCATTTGTCTTCCGTGTGCGCTCGGGATTTAGAGCTTTGTTTTGCTCGGCACCCTCCCCCCCTCGCCCTCCTCCTCGCTTCTTTCTGCCCGTAGCTCTCATTGTTCGAGATCACGGCCAGGCGCCGATAATTTTTTATCCTCTTCTCGAGATCGCCATCCCAAGAGAACTTTTGTTTTGACTAGCAAAATGGAATAATTTTGCATCTTCTCTCTCTTTCCGGATCTATTTTTGCATTCTCAACTTCTTTTCTTTCGCCTCTTGCCGCGCCTCGTCTCCGTTCGCGAAGTATTTCGATGATGAGCAAACAATCCCTCTGGAACAAATTGCTTTTCCAATTTTTACCTCATCCTGAGAGCGCGAGCGCGTACTAAAAAGTTGACTGGGGCATTAGAGAGTTTATAAGCAACGGCAAGGGAAATGAGTAGAAACTCGGCCATTCAAGCGCGAGACGCGGATTTTTATTCTCCGCCTACGCGCCGGTTCGCTTTTGTTTTGTGCCCCTCGAGTGCAGCACTGTGCTTTGCACCTCTCTTTTTCTCTCTCTAAGGCACCATGAAGTGCTTCGCTGTTTCTCTTGCGAGGCCTCCATTAATCTTTTGGGAAATCTATAAATCGATACAGCGCAGCTTTAAGTTTCTCCTAATGGTGCTACGTCTCCTCCTCTTTTTCAGATACGTTTTCACATTTTTCCTGCTCTCCATCTCTCGACCATTATTTTCCAATGCCATGTGTTCGAATGCTCTCGAATCCCTCATTATTCAACATTTGCACAATCGTCTATCACAAACTTTGCTCCAATTCTATTTTAGTTAATTTTATACTGACTAAAATAGTCTTGCAACATTTATAATCATTTATTCTATAGCATCTGCTAGAATTTTTTTACGAGACCTATGCTGTGGCTCAAACGACTTGAAATATGTGATACAAATGAATTGCTCAAAAATCGTTATTAAGCTCATCAATGGAATGTGTTGAATCTCATATAATCTATTCCGCAGATATATGCAAAAGCTAATTGGCTTTTCCCTTTGTGTTTGCAGTGGCACCTACCTCGGTACGAGTGGTGGACGAAAGCACGAAACAGACTTTGGAGGACGGACGCGTGCTGGGTCCAGTGATCGAGGGTTCCTCGATAGCACTGAGATGCGAAAGCGGCAAAGGCAGACCTGTGCCGACTGTCGAGTGGTACAACGGTAACACTAAACTCAAGTGTAAGTTTCACTATCCACCGGCTTTCATGCTAATCCGTTTGCACAGCTATACCGTTGCAAACATATCGTGATCCAGGTGTTAATTACGATGAATCGAGATTTTTTTTCTATAATTTCGAAAACAAAACGAACTGCAAAAATCATTTTATTTATAAATGTAAGCTTTCCTGAAATACGTTAAATGAGTAACGGGAAAATACAAAGTTATATTATAAGTTTCTTGAAAGGTTGAGTTTGAAAAAAACAAATTCAAACGATCCATTCAGTGTAACTCAATTGATGGGGTCGACTTTAATACTCTTTTATACGAGAAAGTTAAAGCCTATATATTTCTAAACTTTCAGCGAAAAGTTCGTCGGAACTGGAGGAACACGAAATCGGCACAGGAAGTGGCACACTTAATCTTGTGGTCGCACGTAGTGAATTAGGCGCCACTTTTAGCTGCAAGGTTAGCAGCTTAGCACTCGCCGAACCTCTTAAAATAGACATCAAATTAGACGTGCATGGTAAGTAATTAGACAACTTATTATTAGCTTTTCTACTCACGCAATATAATCTTTTGAAAAATAAAAATGAATATTGAATGAGACTTGAAGCAACTATAACGCCAGAGTCTCTACTATCAACCGAATCGCTAACGATTTATGTACTTTACTATAAAATTACGAATAATCTATTCATTTACAAGTATCTTATTATTTTATAGGATTCTACGAAAGTATGACTTGATTATCGCATTTTTTATTACGTATATCTAAAAATTTCAAACTTTTCAAGAACTCTATCACCTTTTCTTCTCCCAGTAAATATTCAAAGTACTCGATCATCCAAGAACTGTATTCAATAAGATATGAGACGACGTGATACCATCGTGCCAGAAATAGGAATGTGCCTCGAAATATTCGAACCTCGAAGTTTGAAAAGAACTTTTCTAATGTGAGAACCCTTCAAAACTCGCTCGAAAGTAGTGGTCGCAAAGGTAGATCGTGAAGGTAATTAATAAGTTTGTCACACGAGAATTAGCATCATCGAGTGAAAAGGGAGAAGGTGGGGGAAGGGGAGGCACTCATCAAACTCAGAAGCTCTTGCGTCGCTTGTTAATTTAGTGGCTGAAACGCGCGCGCGAGAGAGAAGCCCTCTTAGCGATAATTCAACGGTACCGCATCGTCGTTCAGTAAGAAAAGAGCAGCCGCTGCTTTCATCAAACTTTGCGCGCCAGTCCAGCGTCCCGTGTAATTGCAAGAACCTCCTGGATCAATAGACTTCAAACACACACGTGCGCGGGCACACACACATACACACGTACATACATAGCTTGTGCAAGCTTTTAACAAGTTTTCCAACGTCTAACTTTTCGCCTCGTTACGTGTACGCATGGCGCGTATTCTAGCACAGTAAGTTGACAATGAAATTCTCAACGAGTCTTCAATTGTACATTCATGAATTGGTGTAAAGCATGAGAAAACTAGGCCACCAAAGGATCTCGTAAAAGTTTAACGGGAATGAAAAAAAAGGTGGTTCGTCTTCGATAAAAGTCGCTTATATGCATAAGCTGACTCGCGTTGTAAATCGAAAGGGGTTATCGCGATATTACATTAAAAGCTAGGAAAGAGAGAGAGAGAGAGAGAGAGAGAGAGAGAGAAAGGAGACTGAGAAAGAGAAAGAGCGGGAGAAGGGGCTAGCGCCAGCGGAATCCTTTCAAGCCTGCTGAATTTTAAAGGCTTGTATCGGTGCCGCGCTGAGATAATGGCAGCGACGAGTGGAGAAAAGTTTTTGCACGTGCGAAAAAGCGAGTGAGCGCTAGTCGCGAGTGGAGGGCAAGGGAGAAACGGAAATTGAAAGATAGAAAAGAGAGAAAGAAATAAGTGCCATAGCGCAGATGGCCCTCTGTTTAATGGTCCAACTCCGGTAATGTCGTTTGTCTCCTGCATCCGCGCAATGGATTTTCCAAGCTCGTGCGTTCGTTTAATCTTCTCCTCTCTGTTTGATCTCGCCCACCTCTATCTCTCCTACTCTGTCTGCCCTTTCTTTTGCTCATTTCGTCACGCGAGATCCTTTTATGCGGATGACGCTATTATTCTGAGAGACGCGAACCGCCTGGAAGCACTACTGTTTGTGCAATTTAGAAATACTCATAAGCAGTAGATGTACCACTGTGAATCTTCTACATTTATAAGTGCTTAGAATGGTACTGTGTGATTTGATAAATTAATTAAGTCGAATTTATTACGGATAATTTGCAACGCGATTGTAATTGAAACCCAAATTAACACGAACTGACCTTTAAACCAGCAGTTTAACGCACAAAGTGGAAATAACTGACAAAATAAATAAAAGGCTGCAGGCAAAAGTTATAATTTAAAAGTGGCATCGAGGAATCGGGGAAGCATGAAAAGCAGCATGCGCGCATACACATGTAAAAGCATGTGCAGGTGAAATGCGAGAAATGCGAAGCTTGCATTTCAAAAAAGCAGAGCATGCGAGCAGCTTGTGCCAGACGACGAGTCAAGAGGGAAGCACAAAATAGCGCGATATTATTACCACTCTAGCTGCTCTGCTTAGCTTTCCTAGGCCTTTCCTTTGCCCTTTGTACGCGCATTGCACTCGCTCTCTTTACCCCTAGTTATTTAGCACAGGGGTGACATTCCGTCACTAATTTTTAACTTTCAAGAACGATAGCGTTATTCCTTATCTTTTCTTAAACAAATGTACGGTTGATTGCTTAGTAAAAAATAACGAAAAGAGGGGTATTTTTTTACCGAATCGAATAATACGAAAGGCATTTGATATTATGCCTTGTTTTTAATGGTCCACGTGCTCTTTGTTATATCAATCATCGACTGCGCTACTCATCAAAATCCAAATTGTCGTCGTCAAAACTAATATTTTAACGTTAAAACAAAGCGACGAATTACAATTATATCGATAGCGTTATTCAATAAATTTTAAATAACTCAATGAGTAATGCAACCAATAACATTGCGATAATCATTCATTTTACCGTTTGACCCTAGCATTCTACATTGAAAAGTCGTTGCAACAACGAAAATTTTGAAATTTAACAAGTAGCACAGTTGATTGCTCATAGAATATAAAACACGTGTAATATAGAAAACTAGGCATTCGTAATTTTTGATTCTTAAAAAGAACCGACAGAATATTGCCACAAATTTCAGCTTCAATACACCTACGTATATAACATTGATAATGTGCAAATTTATTGAAAAAAATTATAGAATTGAAGATATTTTTATTTTCATTTTATTTGCATTCATATCCGAGACTTATAAATATATTATATTATTGCATTGAATTCAGTATGCGTTCTACTAGCATAAAATACCGTATAAATGAAAAATTTTTCATTATCTTCCAATGAGAAAAGTGAAAAATATTTCAATCTCTGTTCGAGATATCAAACGAAATTATTCCTTTCCATTGTGTTTATTGTCAGACAGCGAACTACAATATTCATTATTCCACAGAGAAAATTCTTATTATTTCCATCTAATAGAAAAGGAACGAATTTGCTGCTCTAGCAGCAAATATCTTTCACCTACAAATTAAAATAATATGCATTGAATATTGATTCTCAAAGTCGACGAAAATTACTTAGCGTTTTAATCAGTTGAATTTTAAATCGAATAGTGAAATCACCAGTCTTTGAGGAAAAGAAAAAAGAAACATTGTGCATTTGACGAGATAAAATTTAATCAAATCTCAGCATTTGAGCAGTATTTTGTGCTATTTTCCATTCTATCGTTCCGCTTCGTTCACCGTAGGACGAGTACCGGTTTCTCTCACCTATTTGTCCTCGTCCACGTATTCTTGGAATAACAATGAGTTCCGGTTTGCCGAAGAAAAAATTTAATTATGACATATTCATAGCAAGAAATAAATTTAACGCTGAGCAAAAGCCACGGAAGAATATTTTATTCAAAACACTCGGATGTGTTCATTTTTCTTTATATCCGCAAAGCTGTCGCGACGATTTTCACGGCTACATCAAACTGCTCTTTCAACGTTGACCGCTGTAAAATTTTTTATATTCATAAAACTAAATTCTACAAACTTGCATTTGTCTGCAGTATTTTCGAAGTAAAACATTACTCGACGTGTTCTCGTTGAAGCTGAAATCGCCAATGAAATGTCGCAAAGGAAAAAGCCGTGCGAACGAAAACTTGGGCAGTAGCCCGCGCGTGTGCAGAAGGTGTCGAACGATATCAGCATATTTTCACGCGGCGAACTGCTGCTGTCGTTGCCCACACTAAGACTCGATCATCTTTTTCTTTTTTTTTACTGTCGCCGGGAAAATCGCAATTTCGCCGGATATTATGCCTGGTCGCGCGAGCGAGCCCCCATCTGTTACTCTGCCAAGATTCTCGTTATCTCTGCGCCGCCGCGTGCTGCTTTCAGAACTTAAAATCTGAAGTCTTTTTATTCGCTGATACATCCTGCAGATTTTTAGCTGCTACAGCTATTTCTATAGAATTCGCCCTTTGACAGAATACTTTCAACTTATCATGCACTTGATGTAGATTACTATATACGTTAAAAAATACTTATACATTTTTAATTTGAAAACAAAACTCCCAACCAAAACTTAATGCATATAATTTACTTTAAAAGCTTATTTTACAGCAATAATTCACGTACAAGTGGTGCGGCAAGTTGTATTAATCTGTTTTTCTCAATGTGCTACACTAATCCCGAGACAAGTAGATTAGTCTGTAACTTATTACATGACAAATAGATCTGCAAGATTACTCTACATGCCACGACTAGCCAAGCTCGTATTAAATCATTGTGCCGCGTTTTTCTAGTTTTTTTTTCAAGAGACGTACAGAGCGAATTTAATTCCTTGATCAATGGCTCGTGGAGAATACACATAGGTATATAACAAACCTGGCGGGTTGTTCTACTTTTCGAGCTTAATATAATTGTCAGAACGGTTATACCTTTCCAAACGAGATAAAACGAGACGACCGAAATACTTGAAGACTCCGGAGAAGTGTCTTTCGACGAAGGAAAAAAGAAACGTTACTTTTTCTTCTTTTTTTTTGGCCAGCTGCTTTTATTTTTGCTCTTTCTTTGTGTACCGCGCGCGCGAGCCGTCGTCATCTCGAGGACAAGAGGCGCGCACCACAAAGCTCTCGAGGCGACCGCGTTTTTCATTGCTCTTTCTCTTTGCGGAAAAGTCCGATATCTTTATTGCCGGACCTCCATGACCGCGAGAAGAGAGAGAAAGAGAGTCGACGTGGCCCACGGCTGACGAGGGTCTATGAATTAAAGTTAGCTCTCGCGTAAACAGTACCCTTTTAAATGGCCACCACGGCGTGAAAAATTGAGAGTGACTTTTACTCCTCGACACCTTGATGAGTCAATTTCAGTTTCCACCAACCTTACTCTCATTTCTCATTCTCTTATCAATGCATCTGCCTTTTATTCTTCTTATTACTTTTTTCTTTTCTCGTTATCCGGATGCACCACAGCATAACAAGCCAGCTCTACTTCTTTTTGTTCAGTGTACCACGTGCGTACGTATCTTTTGGGTGTACGGATGTGGAAATAGGGAGAGAGAGAGAGCCTCTTATCAGTTTTGACACTTTTTATCGATCTATTACCGACCCCAACCGATGCGCGAGCCTTTTAATTCGATCTTTCCCGTCACCCTTTTCGCGCCTCTCTTTACAGCTTTATAACTCTATATATACTTTTTCCTCCTCTTTTCAACAGTAAGTGATTCCATTAGTTACTCTTTTATGGAACACATGGATCTTCAAAGAGAAAGTGTCATTTGGAATTTCATTGAAATAATGCATCGCATTTCACTTTACGCAATAGCCACTTTACTTTAATTTTTGAAAAAACTGTCGAGTGGTTATCAATAAAATATAATTTTTAAATATTTTTACGTAAACTACCGTACTTTGTAAACGAGATCGTATTTGAAGTTTTATGTACATCAGAATTTGAAAACAATGTATAATTTGTCAATTGAATGTTAAAAGTGCAATTATGTAATTATTTTTAATTAATGAAGCATATTCTATTAACACTGTAATCATATCGATCTTTGCTTATGTTATAAAAGAAAATCTAAATAGACGATTTAATAACTGAAAACGTGTTAGCGTTATCGCCAAAATATCGAAGAAAAACAAAATAAATAAAAGTATTTGTTTCACAAAGCTGCCAAACAAAGCTGAATCCAACTTTGTAAAGTTTGTGAAACTTTTGAGGAGAGGCAGTACTGAGAAAATCCCCAATGAACTACAGTCAGGCACACACTAATACACGTACAGCTGGCTATATGGATGTATGAAAGTTGAGATCCATCGCTATTCTTTGTGTTCGCAGTGCGCCCGATGAAAATGGACATCAAAGGTGTGGTAGGCCACGTGATCCAAGGTTCCAAGGTATTGCTACAGTGCGAAGTGCAGGGTGCCCGACCACCAGCCAACGTCACTTGGTATAACGGCACCGAGATCCTACATCGTAATAGTAGTCGGCTCGATATGTACGAGACTAAGTTCACCGACAACGTGAGTCTTTGAATCTTTCATCGTATCTCATCTCCTGTGTGTCCCGACTTATCCCCCTTGAAGCTTTCCTTCCATTTTTAATGACGCGTCAGAACTGCAGAAAAAGGACGCACGCGAGCAAGAGGGAGTGCTACATTTTTCACCAAGATAAACGGGATTCAGTAGCTCGTGCAAAAATGTCTACAGTTGTCGCGTACAATTATTTACCGCCGAATTAATTAATCCGCATCGAATGCGCCATATTTCGAGAGCGAAAGCCCTCGCCCGTCGCATTGATTAAGTTCATCCCTCTGTCGCGTCGCAAACACTTGAATTTTCAGTCCCAATCAATGCTGCAACCTAACTCTATCAAGTACAACGAACGCCGCGACAATTTCTTTTCTGTATGAAAAAAAAAGATATTATGACAAAGCACGTTGAAACGTGCCACGTTTCAATGCTCGATATCACAAGAGCGCGATGAGAAGAGCAAGCAACGATAAAAATGTTCTCGGCAATCAGTCGATCGCGACGAAAAGCATGAATGTGATTTTTTTTTGTTGGCTTGCCATGGGTGCACCTGCACACGTACATACCTCGCTGCGGCCGCTTTTATTAAGCTTACGTAAGCGTCGGCTTGGGGTGGCGGGAGGGGGGGGGTATAGGTGGGGGTGCGAGGGGTTGCTCCAATTATGGATTTGTAGCTCCTGCGTATTTGCTCATCGCCAAGCGTACAATTAGCTTTGTTTGCTAAGTGTCTCATTACGCGATGGCTGACACGCAACTCACGCGCCTCGTTCGACCCCAATTGGCTTTACCACAAAGTATTTCTCTCTCTCTCTCTCTCTCTCCCTAGCGGCTCTTTTCCACATTCATTCATACACGCAGTGTATGCTGCATGTATTTTCAAGTTCCTCTATTATCTGTTAATTGCGCAGTTCTCTTTCTCGCCGGCTATAGCCTATCTACGTTCTATCTGCTTTTTCTATTTATTTTATTTTTACGATTTCGTGAGTCGCTCGCGTGTACATGCTCGCCCTTTCGCGTTACTCTTATTTACTTGTTGATTAGCGTGGAGCTCGATAGCCACACTCGATTCTATGTATATCTTTTTTCTGAGCTGGCACAAATTTATCGCTCGTAACGTGTACAACTCTATTTTATCTAAGCAAAGTGATATATTGCTTGCTATGTTTGCGCCCGCTGTAAATTTATTAAAAAAGCCCTTCGAAAGTCTAGAAAGATTTCAGTTTTTTTTTTCACATTATTCTATCTGTACAAAAGTAAAATAACTCCTTCGTATAAAATATTCCTCAACGATTCGATAAAAGAAAAACGGTGAATTTTTTATATACGAGAGCGTTGAATACAAATTGAACATTTTTCAGGCAGACTATTTATATAAATGACGACAGACCAACTTTGAAACTCAAAAGTGTTCAGATCTAAAAAAAGCCGCTTCCAACGTCTGCACCCCTACAGATTTCAAATTTCTATTTCGCTGCTTTTGAGATTCACAATCAACCTAAATTCGTGGAGGCAAGTTCAAAGGGAAAAAAGCACATAGAAAGAGATAAATCGTTCGTTGTATCTGTGAAGCAGCCCGCAACAATATAGAAGTAATATAGCGCTGTGTCGCCAGCAAACACAGAGAGCGGCGAAATTAAAAGAGCAAAGATAGAAAAGACGTTATAGAACGTATCGAGGGACATAAGCGCGCGAGCATAAAGATGAGAGATAAAAGACAATGTACGTTCCTGGCTCGGGTCACCACGCGAGCATGAGAGTAATGGCGCGAGATAATGAAAAGTCGCGAGACGAAGCAGAAAAGAAATTATGCCTGCGAGGCGGCCCGAAAAAAGAACCAGCAAACTTTTCTTGGTCTTTGCGCGCGTGAATGCGTATATATACACGCTGCAAGATGACGAGGAAGAGGGAGAACGAGAGGGAGTGCTCAGCTCCCAGCGGCACGCGACGTGACACTTATCTTGATTACCTTTGCGGCTTGCAACTGCCGCGAGAGACTACTACTCTCTCGTAGCGTAATAGATTTTCTGCCGCCGCTTCTTCTTCTACTTCTTTGCCGCCGTCGTCGTTCTGCAGATTGAAAAAAAATTAGGTTGGAAAGATTGCTCTCGCAAGCGGGCTTCCTAGAGATTTCGGGTTCGAAAGTTTTACGAATGAATCACGCGTTCGACGCGTCGTTGCGCTACCTTGAGTTCTACGTCACGTTTCTAATCTGAGTGGAGACTTCGCGAGTCTTGCCAAACGTGACTGAAGTTACCGAAAAAAAAAATTGTTTAAAATAATACGAAAAATGATCCGATATAGCTTATCATATTAATACTTCCAACCTTTTAAATTTAACGATATAGTTATACATATATAATTTATAGATACTTGCTATTAACTGTGAATCTATAAAACGATTGCCGTGAGATACGTTTTAAAAATTCAAATTAGTAAGCGATTCCTTTTGGCCTTTCCACAGAGTTCATCAATTACCATAATTTTTATATTGAATAGTGGGAACATTAATAAGCCTTTAAATAAAATTACGCCAACGGGCCGAAAATCAAGTTGACATATGAAAAAAAAATTGAATATCCGCGATGATAAAAGGGAGACGAGCTTAAACCAGAGAAGAATAGGGAAGCGCCAAGGGGAGCAATTACAGGCATAGCGTCTGAAAAAAGTGGGTTAATTCAGCTCTCTCGGCTCATTAATCGCGGCAACGTCAATGGGCCATCGTCTCGTGAAAGCGCTGATGCGAAAGAATTACTATTGGCTCTCACTCTCACTCTCTCTCTCTCTCTTCCCCACCCTCTCTCCCTCTCTCTCTCTTCCCCACCCACACTCTCTCTCTCTTTTTCTGTCGTTAACTCAAAGCTTTTGTTCACTCAATTTTTTTTTCGATTTGCCAACAGGACGACGGAACCACGCAGACTAACAGTTTCCTCGCGTTCACTGCATCTGAGCACGACAACGGCCGTAAGTTCAGCTGCATGGCGATCAATCCGGTCATGCTAAAGGAAGGGAGTCAGCCAATGAAGGATACCGTCATCATCGAAGTGATGTGTGAGTATACGAGCAGAACTTGGCTTTTGTCTGATCATCTCATCGTTTAATTCAACTGTGCAACTTTCCATTGTAGTCGATCACGCGATGCCTCTTTATTCGACTTTACATAGTTTGCGTGCACTCGCGCAAAGTGATTCCAATATATTGGTTTTTACGAGGACTTTGACGACTTCTCAAGATGACGGGAAATGGCGTTTCTGCTCTGAAGGAATTTTATTATTTTATCGAATATTAATGAGTGTTTGATAGAACGAAATTAAATTATCGTTTTACGCGTAGCCCTTTATATTAGGGGGCATGCCGCGAGTTCGTAAGCAACACTATCAGATTGCTTTCACAAACACCGACCGTATATCTTCCTACCTCTGACTCATATCAAAATTCAATCCTCTTGATGTTTCAATAACATGAAAAAACTCTCATGCTCTGCCTACTTTATTTGTGCACGCAATGAAGTTACAATTGCACGCGTAGAAAATTTAATATTTGCGTATCAAGTCATCATAGCGAGAAACTCGAGTAAAGGAAAAAATTCAAAAGTTTCGAGTGGACTTTTTGCCAAAGCTAAGAGGTCGAGTGGCAACGTCACGAACTTGTCTAATAACTTACTTTAATTTTTCAAACTACCGAGCAATTTCGGAAGGTTCAGTGCTCGAGGCCCAACGTGAGCTCCAGCGGAAAGCTAGTCTCTCTCTCTCTCTCCCTCTCTCTTTCTGTTGGTGAGCACCAGAGCATCATGCAAATTCGTCCTTTCTCGATCCACGTCACGTTCACCTTTCACATTTCCCATACCCCCGCGGGGCTCTTTTCACATCTGGTTAACTAGTTTCCTATACATACACATACTTATCTCTGTCTTTCTCCTCGTCCGCGGACGACAGTCTATTACGCTACCATAGCTTCTGCTGCTACTGCTGCTGCTATGCTCTGTTTGAAAATGTCTCGACAGCGCTTTATGCAATGGCGTCGATGTGAAGCTCTAAAGTACGTGATATATTCAAACAGAATAGTGTCAATTAATTACTATCTGATTAAAATGCTAACCAGTCAAAGAGAAATTCGATTCCAGCAAAAACCCGAAACTGGCCGTAGATAATTGCATCGAAAATATGACAAAGGTCTGAGAGAACTACTCAAATGAATGGTTTTATTGCGATGCGTCCGCGTGATCAAAGCCTTTGATAGGATTACTCAATAGTTACTTTAAAAAGTAAATGACATTTGTTGAAAATCAAGCGAATTCTCGATTGCCTCGATTGAATGAAATTTATTAAAAATTCCACGGATAATGGCCAGATCAACAGGATTTTATGAAAGATTTTTTTAACTTTTTGCGCAATATATTTTTTCCAATATTCCTCTTGATCACGTTATTTCCAAAGCTCCACTAGATGAATATTTGACAATCATATTTGCCGTGAAGCTGTATTGAAAATTTAATGGAAACCAGTAGCTTGAAAAATTCTTCAAAGCCAATCTAATGGAATATAAATTGAATAAGATAAAAAATAGCCAACTATGTCTATTGTTCTTTTACAGATCCTCCAATCGTCCGGATGAACCCAAGCAATATAACAGTAAACGAGACCGAGGACTTTCAGTTATATTGCGAGTACGAAGCTAACCCAGCCACCCTCATAAACGTAGTATGGTAAGCTTGAACTCAATTTAAGTATAAAATCCAAGAAGTTCTCTCTCTCTCTCTCGGCCAATGAAGCGCACGCCATGTAGGAATAGCCGAGTTACCTCCAGCTTATTCAATTTCTCAACACAAATTCCGTAAATTGAGAGAGAGAGAGAGAGAGAGAGAGAGAGAGAGAGAGAGAGAGAGCCGAAGGGTGCGCGCATCCTTCCGCATGAAAAAATCAATTTCACGCCAGCAATATATCAGCTAGCGTAGAGGGACGAGAAGCGGGGGAGTATTTGAGTAGGATATACAACAAAACGGAATAAAAAAATGCTTGATCTTGTTTTTGCAGGCAACGAGACGGAAAGAACTTGACGCTGAGCAACGAGCGCTACGAAGGCGGTACGACCGAACTCACGGCCTTACTTGTCAAAAATGCCACTGCCGAGGATATTGGCAAGTACACGTGTATACTGGAAAATGACTTTGGTACATCGAGCTCCAAGGAATACATCGACGTGTCCGTATTGTGTAGGTTGATTTGTTTGATTGTATACATATTGATGTTTCCTTCGATATAAAACTCAATCGAACGCTCTTCTTTCCGCTGTACGTTCCATGTACGTTCAATTCACTCGGGAACTCGAGCGTGAAGCGAGCGACTACGATGGAAAAGAAACATCGTTCCGATGATTATGCGCAAAGAGTCGTAAATGATTTTTATTGCAAATTGCAGTTCGGCCGATAGTGGAGGTGACAATGGAGCCGAGCACACCGATTAACGAAGCAGTACGTTCGAACGTCTCACTGAGCTGTGACGTGGTGACAGGTAATCCTGTATATCTGGTGGCAGTGCGATGGTATCTCGACGGCGAGTTACTTAAGGAGTTACCCGACTGCACACCGCGTGGCAACGCCACTGTCGCCGAGGAATTCTGCGACATCGACCCAAGCAAACTACTATTGGAATCGGTCGGCAGGTCCTTCCATGGCAACTACTCCTGTGAAGGCAAAAACGACGCTGGCTGGGGTCCTATATCTACTAACAAGCCTCTCATCGTTCATTGTAAGTCAAAATAAAGAATCTTTTCTGCTTGTTAATATTTCAAATCATCGACAACTGAAAAAGTTCTGCGAAAAAATGGAACGGCACTCGATCGACTCTCGAGCTATAAATTACATTGATTAAAATAGTCAAATACAAAAGTTAGTTGCTTTTCTCCGCGATCGATTGTATCGAATGACTTTGTGAGACACGAAAAAAATAATCCAATAATCCGAATGAAGCGTATTATGCGTTTCGCGCGCCCAGATATTCAGAACCGCGGCGTCGGCGGCTGAATCGCTCGAAATTTATTTTATGTAAAGTATATGCATATCCAAGCTTATATTGAGCTTCCGCATGCGTATATGCATATATGCAGCCGAGCATTTTACGAGCAGCGGATCAATACGCGATTTACGAGATCGTAAAAGAGACTATCGAGCGACATTCAGCACTGCACGCTCCGAGCTTATACCCTGATTAAATTAGCTTAAAGTCCACTTTGAAGTCGCCGAGCCTCTGCGAGCGTTAACCACTTTCGACTGCAGCAGCCACGCGCACATATACGTGTATACGTTATAACAACGCATGCGCGAGAACGGCGGTTATAACACGTGGAGCACGGTGTCAACTTGATCTTCAACTCGTAAAAAAGTCGCGTAAAAATATGCCAGGACGAGCAAGGCTGCCGAAAAATTTTTAGAACACTCTTCGGCCAAGCGAATGAACATAAAAAGCATGGCTTGCTCGTGCTTTCCTCCAGATAAGCCGGGACCAGCATCGATATCGTACGAGCCAAGACGAGTAGTGAAGAAGCGACCACTCAACATAACATGCGTGGTAAAGGATCCTGGCCGACCAGCTGCCGCGGGCTTCAAGTGGTTTCGTGGCTCTCATCGACTTACCGAGATCACCAGTGCCGTTTATAGGATCGAAAAGGCTCGACTGGAATATCGCGCAAACTATACCTGCATGGCCTACAACGAGGCGGGCGATGGTGACCCCGCATCTATCTTCGTTAATATCTCGTCGCCGCCAGCCTTCATAAAAAAACTGCCGCAGCTGAAGGGCTTTGTGTTCAATGCCACGAGTGCCAGTTTGGACTGTCACGTGGAGTGCTCGCCACTTTGCGAAGTCGTCTGGATGAAGAACAACAAAACCATAGACTTCGCAAGAACGAGGCATTACTACGTGGAGAACAGACATACGGCACCAAACCTCGGCTCCGATGACTTTGAAAGTATCAACTCGTCGCTGCATTGGAATCTCACGGCGTGGACGGCGGGTCAACTGGACCGGGAAACTGACAATGACGTTACCTTTACCTGTATGAGTACCTCTAATGGTATAGGACCTGGTGTCGCCAGCACTGTCAAAATTGAAGTCTACTGTGAGTTTCACTTGACAAAACTGAATATTGCTTTCGCATTTTTCTTATTTAAATATACGAGGAATACAATCGATAGTATGTAATTGGAAAAAAAAATTTGAAACTATAAAGTATTTTTTCACTTGGCTGTCTTTGAAGCAGCTATAGCTATAGCAAAGTTCCATTTGACTATTAAAATCCCATGATTTTTGAAAGAATCAATTGCTCTAAATGCATAGTAGAGAAAACGTAATGTAATACCTCTTGTTCTGACTAACAGTTCCACCGGAGAATGTAATGATTCCGAAGAAATCGATAGACGTGACAGAGGAAAATATACCCGAAGCAGTAACTTGTAACGCGATGGCACGTCCAGATCCTCAATATCGGTGGTATCGCGAAGACAAACCCGAGAAAATAGTATCCGAGGATTCAATTCTAAGCTTTAAACAAGGCCTCCCTCGTAGCGAAGGCGGTACATACGTTTGCCAGGCGAGCAACAAAATCGGCAGCGCCACGAGAACCATCAACGTCAACGTGCAATGTGAGTATTAACCACGAACACGCGATTGTTAATTGACGGGCAATAAAGTGCACGAAACGTGATTATTCGCGTTCGTGCCTGCTGAGTAGACAAGCCCGAGTGCCACGTGGACAAAGTAACGGACGATGGGAAAGACTACGTGGTGTGCAGTGCCGAGGGCAATCCGCCAAAGTACGAGTTTCGCTGGTCACTTTCCAGTGACAATGACACGATCGAAACGGTGCCCGTCGCCAAAGACGGCAAAAGTTACTTGCCGCTCGACGACTCTGTCTCGAACCCGAGGACCTACGTCTGCATCGCTAACAATACTATTGGACCGTCCAATCCCTGCGAACGTCACGTGCCTGGTAAATGAAATTTCTAGATAATTTAAAATACTTTTAGTTGAATTTTATCAGTATGTTTTTCAGTGTTTTGACGATAGTCCGATAGATAGCTTTTCAATAGATCATAGATTAATCTTTGTGTCACGATAATTTACGGGCGTATGGCATGTTATTACGCTCAGTGCTTACATAACACAGATTCATTGTACGCTTATATCGCTTTATACTTGCAACTGATATTGGTTATTGACACGAGTCATTATGTTTTGATTTAGGTTCTGAATACGGTATATATTTCATAATGTCAAAACACCAAAGTATGCTCATAATTCTTAAAATTTGAAAGATAAATAAGAGGAACATCATTTTTCTCTCATTCAAATTGAATTAGCTATTAAATTCACTATGTTTGAATATTTTTTAGCACACCAAGGACTGGATAGTAAGTCAAATTTTTGATTTGCATTGATTCATTTATGTAACTTTGAATTCACTATGTTTGAAATTTTAAATTGAGTTCGACGTGAAAACATGGAAAGTTCATCAAAATTAACTGTTCTAAGTTTTTAGTTAATTTAAAGTTGCCGACAAAATTTCCATGCTTCGTAATAAGTTTGATTCTCGGAATAACGCAAGTTCGAGTCTAGCCTGTTGTAAATTTTAGTTGAAAAATTTCAATCACCTGACATCTAATCAATTATAATTCAAACATTCACTTCGAAATTTTCAAATAGCTTCTCGAGAATTTTCGTTATTCAAATAATGATTGACTTATAAACATTGCATTAATCACCGCATAAAAAACCACTGTCATAATGCATTGCATTCATTTTACAACTTCCAAATTCAATTTATTAGTGCAATTTTTTTTATTAGATGAACTCTGAGAGATTACAACAATGTGGCTCGATTTAGCACATAATTTTCACAGAATAGTTGGAATCCCGAGAATTTTTTGTGCATGCTTTTGCGGAAAGCTTTAAAATGGCCGTGGCGAACAAGAGGGCATTGTAAACTTTTTCTATAGCACGCGCTCGTCGTCACCCCGTTAAAAAGCGAAAGAAAGAGAAAGAAAACCAAAGTGAACGAAGCTTGCGCACAAAGATAAAAAAAAAGTCACACGCTAAAAAGACATTTCGACGCGCACGCGGGTCGCATTAGCATATTAAAGAACTCATTGAAGGCTCGGATCAATGAGGTGCTGCGGCTAGCCCTTTTCACACTGCGACATTTTCTACCGCGCGAACCGCACAATGAGCTAGCGTGTGATTATTCATTCAAATGTGACTTTCACGGAATTAAAAAGTGGGTTTCTTTATCTGCTTTACGCCTTTTGTGTTGGTTCTAGGTGCAATGAAAATTTTTTTTCTTTCTTTTCTCTCTATTTTGTTTCTCTTGTTTTTTGGATATATTTATTTTTTGTATAAATGTCCAATACAATTCTGAAATTCTATTATCCATGAAAGATGTTTAAAATTATATTGATGATTCTTGCAGCGACTATTCCCTGGTGGCTGAAACTAGACGGCGATCTATTAGTCATTGTTATTGCCACAACGGTAATAATCATACTGGTGATCATTGTCATCTGCGTCGTCATTTTCCTAATGTGTCGACGTAAACACACCAAATTAAAATGTAAGTTCTCGACCTTTACTACAAAAGTGTTTCTGAATTATAACAATAAAACTATCAGAGTAAGGAAAACATTAAATAATCGATTCAAACAAACCATATGATCATCGATGGATTTGTTTGTGGACGCTGAATATGAAATTTTGTCTGGCATGTCACTGTCAACATCTATCCGAAGTTTCAAATATTAAACTTGATTCAGTTTTATCAAATCACTTGTAATAGATAAGTCAATAGATTGATGTAATTTGCCATGAACTACCACATTTCCAACTAATCACATTGATAAACAACTTTTTTTGAGCAATCATTTTTTTGCACATACAAATTTGACTTGATCCGTAATTACAACCAATCACACAGTGCGAATAAATAGAAAAGACGCACATATAAATAAGCGATCCGCAAAAGACTACAATCCCAAATGTATACTCACATATTAATTTTTGTTTGTTCACTTTGATTGTCCTTCTCCTCGCTTTATAAAATAAAACACCTTGGACATTAAAACGCCAACTCACAGACAATAATCGAGTGGTCGAATTGGAAGAACGTGAGCAGTAAGTACCAACGAGTAATCCTGCACTGATTGCACTTCTGTGTACACAGACACAAATGCACAATTTATAATGCACCTTTCGGGCGGCCGCTAATGAACTCAAACAAGGAGCTTGATGCGCTCGTGTAACCCGCTCGGATTTAAGAGCTGTCGAGCAGGGTCCGCCGCGTTGATCTGCTTTGTCCGGATTTTTCCACGATACGCCTTCGAAAAGAGCTTACTGCGGACCTTTTTACTCTAGAGGTGCTTTTCACTTTACACCCTTCGCACGGTTGCGCTGTTGTCTGTCAACTGTGACAAACCGACTTTGATTTGTTGCGACGATTCTTTAGAATTGGTACAACGAAAATTCAACTATATTGCATGCATGTATGTTACTTCTGGATTTAACGCGATAAGTTCGGTCTATGGAAAATGGCAGCCGTAAGTTCGTCTTACGATAATTTCTCCAGCGATAACCATCGCCGTAAGTAGTATAAAATCAAAACCACAAAGCTTTGATAGGAGAAGGGGCAGGACGCAATTTGGAAAGTACGACATGGCTTATATATAGTATGAGCCTTTGGCTAGAATCCAAGAGCTTTTTGATATTTAATTGTTCTGGGCGTGGCTCCGCGACACTTGGATTTTAATGTAACATCATAATTAACCAACTCGGAAGCTCGCGCGATTATTGTGATTTATGCCTTGACATTCGTTAATCCTAGCTCGCGAACTCAACTTGTTACTCTCGATTATGCAACCTTCCCTTGCTTACCTCGCTGTTAAATCGACGCGAACCGAACGATCATTAAATCTGCTTCTTTGTATTACCGAGTGAAGCGACGTCTGCCACCCCTTGCATAATTTAGTTTGCTTGATAGTGTCTGCTCACCTGCTCACATTTATTGCCTTTGCTTTTCTTTCTTTTTTACTCAAGTCGCTTCTTATATGCTGCAGTAGATTCGCTTATTATCATAGAATGATAAACAGGGCAAGCTTTCGCATGACTCCAGATAATATGAAGCACCGAACCGTTGACGCAACTTGCAAATGAGGTAACGGTGACTCACTTAATGGACTTTTTTGATATTTCGACATTGTGAGCGCGTAAGTGTGTGTGTGTGTGTGTGTGCGTGCGTGCGTGTGTGCACGTGCGATGATGGATTATGTAACACTTTTCGTCGGCTTCTTTGATATCCTACGTAGCATGCGCTTGTCTTCATTTCTGCCGAGAAAATCCCTCGATATATTACCAACAAGGAGTCTTTCCGGGTCTTTAACTTTCCAAGCACTATTACGGTGCAATGTGTCTGTAGCTCGTTTCTCCTCTGTGCTGTTCATTAATGCTAACTACGTATATAATAGCGCTACAATAGTCACAAAATGATATGATGCATATAAGTGCTTCATGAAGCTATCCGGTGAAAAGTAACCTCATCAATTAACTATTGTCTACGAAACCATAAAACCATATTAATTAGCGAACGAACAGGTGACCCAAGTCTCGTCAACTTCATTTTCGAGTCAATATTTTCATAAAACCGTAAATGTAATAATGGTCTCGGTGCGAGATTGTAAAGGCTACCTCTCTGTTCTCTGAAGTGTAAAATTGACGCGAAAACAGCTGTAGCACTCGCAGATAGGAGAGTCTTTGGCCAAGTCAAGCCACTCTTGCTCATTCTTCCTTTTTTATTCAGCTTTCTCGGTAACTTTTCTTGCGGTGCACTATTCCTAGTTAGATTAACGGTGATGGTTCGCAAAGACTTAGACTAGGTATGCTGATGATATTAATTGAAAGTCGAAGATATAAACGATGAAATATTCGTTACTTTGGCAGTAGATCGATTTATTGGTGATGGTAAAGTGGGCTGGTCGTAAAGTGCAAACAATATTATACATTATCATGGCATGAAGGAAATGTCAAGTCATTATGACTTTCACAAACGTTTCACGTTACTGAAATCTCAATTGTGACAAATTATTTGATATTTCCATTTGTATTCATTCCCTTCATCGTATATGACGATGAAATTGAAAACAAATCACAATTTCTATGTTGGCTAACCACAGAAAAAGCTGTACTATTGATTTTCCCCTCATGCCATTCGATAAAAGAAAGACTGTTACGCCGAGCCGATGGTTATACATCTAGCTTGCATCAACAAACAATAATAATCCATCAATCGTTTCAATAGGCGAAAGCCAAAGAAATTTTCATCGGCACGGTCCACAAAACCACACAATCCCAAACTCTCCCGAGCTACAGTCAGTCCTAAAATACCATTTGCGTCCTGGCTCGACCTAACAGTCAATCGTTGGCAAGCAATAAATCGTCGACCATTCAAAGCCCCGATGGCGGATCACCATCACCGACGACGGTAGTAGTGCAGCAGCAATCGCAGCCCCAAGAGCCCACCTCTTCGCCAGCACCTCGCTGGCCACTGAAACCCGGTGTACTCGTGCACATCAACAGCATGCGCTCGGGTCTCGGTAGTCCTGATTCAACGAGACCTTTGCAGTCGAGACAATCGCCTCAGGATGATAATGTGATGGCAAGAACCAATAAGATCAGGGCGATGTTTAGTGCACAGCTCAAGGAATCTGACACTTTTCCTGGTATCTCTCGCGGCAAAACAGGTATAGTATCGCTTTCGCGCCTGAAAGCAGCCCATTTTCGTATCCACTTTCGGGAGTGTCATGCGTGTAGGCGCACGCGCTTTTCCCGGGCCAATTGGACGAAAGTGAGATGGATTTAGCGAGAAAACAAAATCAGTAATCTATACGCTTTTTACCGGGCTTCTATGTATCCGAGTATCGATTCGCTTGGCTGACCTAATAAGTAAGAGTGAGTTCAATTGAGACCGAAGCGAATCGATACGTATTCCATTCACGGAAGCGATCCCTGCACCAAATCGCATTTCAAAATGTCAACAGCAGATTCTTCCTGCCGGTTTCAGTTTCAATTTTTACATTTTCGGGATGTCATTGACCGGGCCATTGACTTTTCAATGATAATGATGGAGAAGAAAAAAAAGGCAGCAGTATTATCCTCTTGTCATTTATCTATCTGTATTGTCTTGATGATGATTCCTCTTCTTCTTTCAAAGTATCCTAGTTCTTTCAGTCGAAAAAAAAAACGCAAATGAGGCGGGAGCTCTTTGTCGCACGAAGCAAATCTCATCATCTAGCTTTCAATAAAGCCCGTGCGCGCGTGACACTGTACTTGACGCCACATTAACAGCGCCCCCATTTTAAAGCGCTCGGAAAGTAATCGCTTCAGGGGCCCCTTTCGCACGCCGGCACTTTAATTTTATTTTCTTTCTCGCCTCCGCCAAGACCCGCATACCAGCGTTGTCATTGCAGGCTTCATAACTGAAAAAAAATCTCCTCGGATGCCGTAATGCGCGAGAATTATCGGCCGTGACTGTGATTACATTTGTGTTTTTTAATGCGAAAATTTTTTATTGGAAATCCGGTAGGATTACCGTCATAGCTGAAAAGAAAACTAGGCGAACCGATAAGAGTTTTACAAATAATCCAGCATTTTCGTCGCAATAATCCTCAGCAATCCGAGTCTTCATTCGAGCAACTTTCTCGTGTAAGACTCCACTCACAGCCGACACAAAAGATCCAATATGTGTTACACCATGAGCGGGTGCCGTGCGCGCCTCGCACGAATGACACTCGATCCGTTTTTCTACTTTTCCATCCCTGCGCTCGATCGCACGGCTGCGCGCGTGGGCGGGCGGGCGATCTGCCGTATTTCGAGAGGCGAGACAAGATCTTTATTTCCGAGCTGATACGTGATTGGTGAAACCCGAGATTTTTACCGCTCCAAGGGTAAAATCCCAACGTGCGTGGAAAGAGGATACCAAGAAAATTCCTCGGATTCCGCGCATATCGACACGTCGCTTTGTCATTATCTATGCGCGCGCGTACTCGCCTAACATTCAAATTCATACCTGTTGTTAGATGAATACTTTCGCGGATAATCCTTTGGCATTTGTCTCACTGATCTGACACAGTACACATTGAATGCGGCACATATGTTCTATCATTTTGACACGCGAATCAAACATTGCTCTTCGTCTTTGTATAATAGATAATATTTATCATTGTACGTTCCTATAATGGAAGCTTCTTAACTGAAATCATTGCCGTAGCGTTTTATTTCGACATTGATATAGAATCTTGCAACAGATTTTTCCTACTTCTCTTCAGAGCTGAACCTAGAGCTGGAATTAAATGCGATAATTAAATTGTCAATGAGCAAACTGTGATGAGTGCAACAAACCGAATGTCGACGTACGAACGTAACGAGCAGCTTAGCTCAGAAACGATATATTCATTCGCAAAGCACGTGATCTCGTTTGGTCTCGTCTCGTTTGTGGCATGGGCATGATCGCCCATTAAAGCCTCAACAACGACTATCTCTCCGCTGCATGCGTGTGTATGTGTGTGTGCGTATAGGTACGCGTGTGCATACGATGTCTATGTGTATGAACGCATTCTCTGGCTCTTGCTACGTTTAGCCGTGACGTACAAGAGAATAGCGCCACGACCGGAGCAGTCACCTCATTCAAGGCATGAGCAACGTCGACAGGTTAGCAGCGGCAGCAGTGCCAGCAGCCAGCAACAGCAGCATCATGCCAGGAACAATGTGTCTCGTAAGCGCAAAAAGCCTGGGGCAGGTACGTTATACTCAACCACCCCACTCCGCTCCTTCTATTTCTCCTTCTTTTGCACTCCCACAATGCACTCAGCTGCTCGCTCGGCCGGCCGCAAACTTGCGTCCATTGTCGGAGCATCACCATCACCCCTAGCATCACCACCCGATAGTCCAAGAATTTGGCTCTCATTCTCTCTATCTTTCTCTTTTGTCTTTCAACTCTAATGGGCTTCTGCTGCTGCTGTGACTATTACTTATAATGCTTGGCGTTTTGTTTGCGTTATTTTCTGCACCGCTACTCGTCGCCTTAAACAAAATTATCAACGGAAATGAAAACTGCAGCTTCTATCTCCGCTCCTTACTGTACTTAATATTTTTTTATATTTTATATATATATTGTAATAATTGATTCATCGTGCCACTTTAGTTTTTTCTCTTCCTCTACTGTCTATATTTTTAATCAAAAAACAAACTGAACGTATTCTAAATGAATTCCATTAGAAAACACAATATTTTCCCGACGTCTATTAAAACGTACTGCTATATATATATATATATATATATATAGATGGAGAATTACTATAGTTTCTCCTTCACACAGAGAAATATTAATTCAATTTAAAAAAAAATGAAACTCAAGCAGTCCAATTTCATTTCTGGAATCGAACTTGCTAATGTTAATTTTTGCGTTTTATTGATAATAACTCATCACTGATATTCGAGCATTAATTTAGTAATGGTGAGATGCAGAGTTAACTACCTGTTTACAAGAAAAGAACTTGTAACATCGCAAAAGATGAACGTGGCAACGAAACTCTGTTGTCTGTTTCGAAAGATAATAATTTTATTGCGAACAGTTTTGTGTTAAAATAACATTATCGTATCCTTCAGAATGTCTCCCCATTCACCTTTCCTGCAACATTCACACACTACCGCACAAATGGAATGCGAATACTAACTTTCCGAGATGCTTCACACATTAATATTGCCTCTTTATCCTTATGTTACCTAGATACACTAACAACACAGCACCTAGACTTTCGTAGGGAATAGCACTCTTATGGATGACAAGTTGTTAAAAATGTTCTTAGAGACTACGTTATTACTATAATGTCTTTGACGGAGACGTCATAAATCAATTTGTACACCCGCGTTAAAAAATAATAAGCTCCGATAATTAAAATGAAATTTCGACGCGAATGGTGATGGTACAGCTAATTTTCTCTTCTATGTAATGTGAATCGCGTGAACAACTACATTGGAAGGTTAGAATGGAAAATAGAGTATGGATTAGATTACCTCCGCGGCAGTGATGAAGCTTATAAGCCGACGTTGTATCATAATGATCAATTAACTTATATATAATGATTATATTCTGTACGTACAGCAGTCGAGCTCATATCAGCTTCATTTGTAAATGTCCGATAAAAGCACGAAATTAACGATATCACGTCGATTGAATATAATTTGCAGACCCCAGCCAGGGAGCCCATAGCAACCACATGGACAGCGTCTCGGAGGGTCTGTCAGAGCCAGAAACCAAGACCTTCTACGAGAACCTGCCGTTCCACGGTATTCAATCGCCGCCGAACAAGGTTTGTCTGTAACACACATCTGCACAGTATTTCCTGCACGTACGTTGCTCGTTATAAATAAGAGTGCTCGATTTATCGATGATTTTCTTGGGATCTCAGCAAATCACACACGAACACATACACAATGTCACGGGGACGAGATGCAACAAATCATCGCCCGCGAGACAGCGAGAGGATAATGGAATGAAAAAAAAAGCACGCGGGCGTTGTGCACTTTTATTGTCCCCCCGGCAATATCGCGGATTCACTTACAGTCGATCGCCCGCTCTACCCAGGACGATTTACGACGACCGCCAGGTGTAGTGGTAGGGACTTGATATCCCGATCTCTTCTCGTCGTGCCCCTTTCATCTCGCCGCCCTCCATTTTTCTTTTGTATCCCGCTTTGATTTCATTTCATTGGCGATCAAAAGCGTTGCTACCCGATATTGCCAGCGCAAAATCATTATTGAATTGTTAGATACACGCTCGCAACTGCTGGTGACGCACGCTCTCTCTCGTCTCGCAAGCTACTGGCTAAATTTTTATCCAATTTCCAAGATTTTTCCATAGCCGCTACGCTTTTAAGACTCTCCTGCTCGCGATATTGCGCGCTATAACAAATAATATCCATTTTCCAATAATTTTCCACGACGTAATGAAATTTGAAATCGAAAGTCTGAAGCACGATCATTTCTGGGGCACAAATCCAATTTGAAATATTTGATAAAAAATTAACCGAGTATTATTTTTCGATATCTGTAATTATCACGGACGTTTTATTCGATCGGATATCAGTGTGAAAAAAAAAATCGCGCGGAAAGCTTAGTGAAATCAGAGAGGTAATATATTATAAGTAATGCGGACATACTGTAGAATTTGAAATTTCTGAGGGATGGGGTAGCTCGTAACAGGCTGATTTGCTCAAAGGGTGAAAACCGATTCGTAGAGCCAACTGGCGACGGGGGCCAGAATCTTGGCGTCTTATCGCGTAATCGCGTACATTATTCCCGTCGAGTGAGCGCGGCCGTAAAGAAATAAAAAAAAAGTAAAGCCAAGTGCCGCACACTCGAGTCGGCAATCATTCAGGAATTTTAACGCGCCATAAGTCCAGTTGCGAGAGAGAAACCCCTGAGAAACTATTTCTTTCTTTCTTTCTTTCTTCCGTCCAAGCGTATAAAGGGCCGTCGCGTTAGGGGACATCGACTGATCGAATTTCGCTTTTCGACCAATTCAGCTACAAGATAAAACATGACGAATTTAAAATACATTTAGGCAACGAAAGCTCGTGCTGAATTGAACGTTATTCGAAATTGGATAAGAATCGTTTTTTTTTCTTCAAATTATTTCATTTAATTATTATATCGCGACAATTCCCATGCCCAATTCATCGCTAATCACAATTTTAAGAGCATAAGAATATCTCTTTTCGTCCAACGATCAAATAATATTCCATAAAGATATCTAACTGTTGAGTTTCAGCAGTGTCACAGTATTAATTTTCGCTTGGATAATACTATTCTATATTTGTCTGTTATAACTACTATATTTGAAATTTGGCGATCCTATTTTCGAATCCGAATTTTCGGCTCAAGAAACTAAGCTTATACCGTGAGAACTTAACCGCGATTCGTTAGCACACGAGAAATTTCACAGCGCTTGTCGGAAAAGAATGAACGAAAAAAAGACTGGCACGTAAGAAATGCCGTTCGAAGATCCATCCTAAGCACCACTCGAATCGTGCCCGCTTGAAAAACTGAGGTAAGCGAGCAACCCTCTAATTCCGCGTGGGTTCGAGACAGTATAGCACTCGAGTAGTGTGGCGAGCCGCGAGAAGAGAGAGAGGGAGAGAGCGGGAAAACCAAGTAGGTATAAGACCCCAGTGTTACGCGAGCCACTCAGACGTCCTCGGGCCAAAGTCACCGTGAAACGATCGCATTATGCGAACCGCCCTCGGCCGTCTCTCCCTCGTGCATTGAGCACTACTCGACCGGTTTGCCTACAACTTTATTTCTTTCTTTCTCTAATTAATTTCTATTGTTTACCGACACACGCTTAATTGGATCGATGGATGGTTTCCATACCAGAGAAGAAAAAGAGGAATTTTCACTTATCGACGCGAACGAGTAGAAAAAGAACGAAACGAAGCAGGAAGATAATTTAGAAAAAAGCCACTTGAATTAATAAATGCGGAAAATGCGCTCACTGCACAATACTTCAAGTTCTCACATATACTCAACTCTCGTCAAGCACGTAGACCCTCTACCGTTGGTAATTGAAGTATCTCGACTCTCGTGCGCAAAATACAACAGCCAGGCGAAAAAGCGAATGCCCCAAGCTGGTCGAACGAGGAATAAAAGAAGCGTGGTATACGAGAGAACGAATTTTATGCGCGTCTACTCGAGACCCGTAGGACGAAAAAAAGAGAGAACAAAATATCCATCAAGCGAAATTCCAACATAGTTAAGGTCCCTTCAACGCCAAGCTCAAACATTCGACATTAATCTTCACGCTGCAATGTCAACATTCTCCTTGCAATTTCTTTTATTTTTCTTCGTCTTCACCTTGGAAAAAAATGCGTGCAGAGCATTATTATTATTTGTTTTAGTCGTTCTTTTATGGTAGAATAAAGTGTTTTTAAGGTAATGACCCAGTTTGCTACGAGCTACTTGGGAGAAATTTGTCTCAGATGCGGTTCACGCGCATGGATAAATGTACACTGCGGGTATTGTAAATTTCGCGCTACAATAGAATACTTTTATTAATGCTGCTCTCGTGACAGAGTGCCAAAAAAATTGGTTTTATTTAATGCCACGAGTATGTTGCGTTTCTACTATAAAAACTCAATGTGCGATTTTGTTTAACGATACAAAGAATGGATACCGTTCAACCAATAAGGTATCTTCAAAAATTTAAAATTAGTGTATTGGTTTAACGATTCTGAAAATATACACGATATTTCTTTCGCTATAGCAAGGTTTATAAGATAATTCAAGGTAGTACATTGAATAAGCACCAATCTTCCAGTGGTAGTTACTTAATTCGTTAGCATCACTCGCCTATAAACTTCCAAGCAAGTTGTCTGTAAAATATACTTTTATTATTTCTCGAAAAACATCATCAACATAATTGACGTTTGCTCGCGAGAAAATCGTGCATGCAAGCGAACGCTCATCAAGCTCGAACTACTATAGAGTGTCATTATAACGCAGGTGGCAAATGTTGGAGAACTGATAATAATTGATAAACTCACTTGTAAATTCGATAATTCCGAGTGATCAAGTTAGCTTGGATCAAGTAACATATATCTATGTTGCATTCTATAACCAGGTCATTACGTTAAGTTGAAATTGCTATCAAGACTACTGACCCGTTAACGCAACTCTCTCTCTCTCTCTCTCTCTCTCTCTCTCTCTCTCTCTCTCTCTCAATGAGTACCAGTTAGCTTAATAATCTCCAGTTGATCGATGTAAGCGCAAAAGCGCACTGATCGTTGATAAACTCTGACGTAGATTAGCTGCGTGTGTCCGCGCAGGGCTGTATTTACGCAAACGAGATGGTTAGTTTTGCGAGCCGGTGCGATCACACGCTCTATCACACAGACAAAGTTATGCGGATAAATTTCACGACCCAATTTGACCTCATTAGAACTCAATTAACTCGATTTTAATTGCTAAAGCAAACTTTTAAGCGCGCCGTGCATTGGCTATTTCAAATGCAGATCATGCAATGTGAAACAACATTTGGATTTTCGATGGAGTTGCCGCTTCATTAATTCCAATACCATGCGTGTTCGGAGTTGTTTCCTCTGTCAAATCACGATTATAATGTGTAAGTAAAAGAATTTATTGAAATTCATCATCCTAAACGTGAAATCTAATCTTTACGCCGGATATTTCACAGATTAAAACTTCAAAATAATTGAGGCTTCTTCGTAACTCGTAATACGTCAATCGACAAACAGTTGGATAATTTTGGGTGAAGCTATTACCTCCGTAAATCTGCAACATTACAGGTTCAGCTGATATAATCAGGTGGCGGGCGATAATTGTGCAGCGAAGCAGGTGCATTTATATGGCGCGTACGTGAGATGAGCGAGAGAGAGTGAGCGGGCAGGGGGGGGGGGGGGGAAGGCGTTAGTGTTTGTATGGGTATATGTAGCTGCCTCGGCCTTTCTCGGACGTTTGCACAAAGCGCCACCGACTAGATTTGCTCGGACACACTGCGGCAAATCCCATTAATGCCTTACCGAACACAATGGAATACACAGCGAGAAATTAAAGCCGCACCGGGGCAGCGAATACGTGGATATGTACATATATAAGCTCGGTTCTCGAACTTGCGCTACAAAATTATCCTTTCCTGCTCTTATACTGGCAGCAGCGTCGTGTGTGTCGCTATTATTTCTCTCGCGAGCGAACGAAATCTCGCGCTGCCATTGTTCAGGCACGCGCACGCTTATTGAATACGAATCACTGCGCGCGAGAGCTTGTATCGATAAAATACCTATTCCCGACGAAATTGTTTAGCGTCGGGCTAAACCTCGATTTCTTCCCTCGCTCGCAGTCCGACCTTCGCTACCTTTACAAAATTTGATTTTGAAATAACACTCGGAAATATTCCATTGGAAATGGATTGTTCGCAAGCTGAACCGATTTCATTCAGCGGCAGCTCTGTCGGTCGTATTACCGACACGAGCGAAATTTCTATTCGCGTATCCCCAAGACCCGCGCCTCGGTGAAATTTCTTATATCGGTCGATCGGCGCGAATCAATTGGTCTCTGCTAAAGCATTCGAAAACGCATCAGAGTGGCTTACTCGTCGAGCAAAGGCGGCTCGCCAACTGGTACAGATCATTAATCAGAGCGCGCGCGTAACGTAATGCAAGACGCGAGGGCAATAAAGTTTGTAAAATAAAGCAGTTGAGCGATGGCCCTTCAAGCCGAGCGTCCGCGTGCATATCGTTGCCCCGAGCCGTTTTGCTCAAGACGTATGATAGATTCGCGTGCCTCGCTGCCAGCGAGATTGTTTCTCTCGGCCTTCATCCCTCCGCCTATTGCGCGGGTCGATAAGCGGATTTCTCTTTCCGCGCGCATAACCAGCAATAGCGGCTGCGAAGGCTTGCAGCGCCGACAAATCGAGGGCGAAGCTCGGCTGCCAAGGGGAAGGCCTGTGTACGGGAGAGATTGGAAACAAAACAAAGAACGGCACGGAGAATCGACATAATTGGAGAGCGCGCCGGGATTGAAGTGTTGTTCGAGTGTCTCTCGTTTGCGCCAATTAACCTACTGCAAGTCTCGCTACAGCTATGCGAGTAACGCCGGACCCTGCTGTGCCGTTTTTATTTTTCTCTCTCGCTCGACTGCACCGCACACAATGCTGATTGCAATCACACGCGAGTGTATATGCAGTTTTATATCTCTCGTCGATGGAAGCTTCGCTTCCGAATGGCCGAGCTCTCGGCTACAATGCCCCGCGAAATTTCTAATATCCGTAGTTCCAGACAGCGACAGTGTCGGCTTGCTATCTAGAGAGTCCTCAAGTCGGGGCAGCGCCGAAAACTTGAAGCGCGTGGTTGAAAGCGTTTATACAAGATCGTTAAAGTGAATGGGGCTTAATATCATAATGGGCCTGCACTTTCTCCACTTTATATTACAGTTTGACGTGTGCACTTTTCATATTAACGTCTTCATCCCGAGGTATTAAGCAAGTAGCTATTGTTTCAGTATATTACGCTGAATACGCTCATTAATGATGTCCTCGTTAGCACTAATTTCTGCAAACTTCATATAGCACCCTTTTTTTCGTCGTCTAGCTTAGCCACGATTCCGGAAATCGCCCAATTAAGTTATGCCTAAACATTAGCCGCTGTCCCGTTATGCTCTACTTTGAAATTGGAGTGCTGCAAAAACCAGATAACAACCTCTCTCCCTCCCTAACAAATCACAAGCGCACTAGGAGCATTAAGGCGCCTTCCATATTAATCGTTATCGCTGGTCGGAAGCGTCGCTGCTCGGCGAGCAACTTAATAACAATTAATCGACGCGCTCAAGTAATTCGCAATATCAGGGATTCCGTCCACTCCTTCTCCTTCCTTTGCCTTCGCTGGCCGGAGCATAATACCGTAGGAACTGACTGCGAAAGCTCAGTCGACTAGTAATGGAGCTGGCATTCAAGTGCGCAAAGTCCGCCTAGTGCGAGCTAAGACTACACATCACCCAGATAATTATGGTCGTAGCAGAATGGGGACGACGGCTTTTGAACAAACCCAGTCCCGCGTGCATATATACTTGTCCGCAACGTATATACCTCGTCCCTGTGCTCACATCTACAGAGTTATCCACGCACACACACACATTCGTATATACACACGCCACACATGCACTCATATGCATTATATGAGAATTCTAAATGGGAGAATTTTGTCGAAAACTTTTGATTCATTATATTTTCGCGTATAAGTTTGCTCTATCGCTATAAATTATCAGTCGTGTGCCTAAAGGCTCTCTATTATTAAAATATCGAATTATATATCGTCTGGTTCGCGTGAATTAATTTTCGAATGCACCGGGCAATTACTGAACGGATTAATTAACAACGGCAATTAGCCCAGGCACCCGGAATTAATTTTGATTTTTAATTTTTCCAACTAAATACCTAAGTAATAAAGACTTTGGATAAATTAGCGAAATCATGATTTCGCTGAAATTTGGCTTTTCCCTCGAGCGACGATTAAATTCCATGAAGAGTCCATATAGTGGCTTGTATCACAAAAGGCACAAAAGTCACACGCGCACACACATCGGAATCGCACAAGAAATCAGAGCGCATTAGAGAGCTTGCGCAAGCTTGCTTGTGTACGAGACATGCACGCGCATTGTTGATATTTTGCACCATGCGTTAGCAAACAGCACATAAATATCTGAACGGAGTGTACAACCTGTGTGTTTCCGTGTTGTCGTGCTTGGCGCTGTGCCTTGTGTTGCCTGCCTGTCGTGCGCGTGTTTTAGCCGGGAGCAGCGGCAGCCCCGTCGCCAAGATTGACGCGGCGCGTTGCGAGCTCCTCGGCTTTGCATGGCTGCCCGAGTGCGTTCGCCCTGCTACGCTCGACTACCACGACCATGACCACGGCCACGACCACCACGACACTGCTCAGTCTGTCGCCGTGTTCGTCGCGGCCGTCAAGCTCGGGTTACGAGTCGACCACGCGCTGCAGTCACCTCGGTCCGCACTTCAGCGAGAACAACATGCCGCGCTCGATCTCGCCCGAGCCCAGATACAACAGCCTCAAGCCGCGCAGGCGCAAGCAGCACCAGCACCAGCATCACCATCATTATCGGCATCTTCACCATCAGAGTCGCACTCGCCACCAGGACGCCACGCAGTTCTACTCGCTGAGGCTGTGCCGGCGCCACAGACGCCAGCAGATCGAGCACTCGCGCAGCGACGACGAAGGTCGCGCGCCGTCTAGGTCGGCCATTTATCAGTTGTACGCGATACCGATCTACCGAGCCTGTCCGCACCGCAGTCTCAGCAGCAGCAGCACGCTCGCCGCGAGCTTGAGATCGCTGGAACGCTCGCCCGCGTCGAGCCTGTCGCGGGCGGACGCGCGCGAGCTGAGAACCGCCTTGCAAGGCCTCGAGGACAAGCGGGTGCCCAACGACGACGAGGAGCCCGACAAGGACTACGACCCGCCGCCAGTCCCCGCGCCAAGATCCACGACGAGAACCGATCCCAAAGAGCACACCTACCAGAACGTGCCGTCCCCTGTATTTCCCAAGGTTTGTCGACACCGCACACGCTCCCTCGTACTGCCGAGGCGCACCGGATGGCGTTCCGACGCTCCCGACTCCGAATGCCGGTTCACCGCTTTTTGACGGTTCCGCTGTCATAGGTTTGTAGCGAGACCATCCTTTTCGTCTTTTTTCCTCCTACGCATCACGGTGAAGGCTTCTTCTTGTATCCTTACGCACGCACTAACTTCTCTTGCGAAACCGATCGAGGGCATTTTATTCGACAACTGAGAATGGCCAGTCGGACGAGCCATAAATTTAGATAAAAAGTATGTTTTACGGTGTCTTAACATCGGGAAAAGCGCCGGGTGCAATCGTCGGGCGGTCGGAGAAAGCTCGCAGGTGAGCAGGCGCATTCGTAACGTGCAAGCTAGAGCTCGCCCGAAGAAAAGCCAAACGCGCGGATTACGCGGGCATCTTCAATTTCGCAGGAACATTCCACGCGGTAATCGGCTCGGTCTGCTCGCAGTAGTAGCAGCAGCAGCAGCAGCAGCAGCAGCAGCAGCACAGCAGGTACAAGGGCTCGGCTTTACGCCCCAGTGAAAATGACGTAATTGGACGAATAGCGCGTATGCCCACGGACTTTAATCGCTCGGGCGCGTTGTGTGCAAGTGCCATCGTAAGCCTGTAGAATTGTCGGCTCGCGCGCTCGCACATAGCACGCTCCAACGCGGCAGCGAGAGATCTCAGTCCTCTTGCGAGATTGCCATTCGAGCCACGCGCATCCTCGCAATGCCGCTATCATTGTTGCAACGATTCGATGCTTTATTTCAGCTGGTCATCCGTATACTTTTCCAAACTACGATTTGTACTCGCGATAGCGTCTTTTTGCTTGTCTTTCGCGTTTCATGCGCCCTCATCGCTGCATTTGTGAAACGACGACCAAGCCTTTAATGTATCGTCGAGACTGCGTGGCTTCACTGCGCGGCGCCGCCCTCCCAGAAATAAGATCATTCTCGAACTCGTTAATTGATTATTTACTCAAAGTGAACGTTTTAAACTGAAAATTCGATATCAAGCAATCTAGATCGCGAAGCATCTGCAAGTACTTTTAATTAAACGAAGTAATTCATTTTACCAGGATATATATACCAGAAAATATTCACTCTAGACTAACAAAACAACTATTAAATTTCTTGAAAAAACACAGGTTTAACACATCAGCGATTTTCTACCAGCTATGAAGTAAGTTTCAGTACCAACCATTCTTAGTAGCTTCTATCGTTTGCTAGTTACATTGCATGCCGACATCATTATCTTCAAACTAACACGCATTAACATGTATAATAAATTTTTACTTCAAACAAATATCGAGTATAAATACCGTTTATTCGTTAGCTTTCCAATAGCATTCATAAATGTACATACAATTATATTAATGTTATTTACTCTTTAAATCAATTACCCAATACTATTTTCCAAAATTAATGTATATTTGCGTGGCACAAATTACCAATTAATCTTCATTTTACAGGCCAACAGGTACATCGTATGTACCAACAAATATAATTAATTACTTGAAAATGATGGTATTATTCGATTGAAGTTTCATTAAAGAAACAATATCGAGATAGAATATTATCCATCACTGAACTGCTTTAATCTTTTCTCTTCGTTGAAATAGACATTATCTAGTTATTTATCAGCTGACCGTAACATCAACTAATGACTAAGCTCTATAAATTGAATTCTTCCAAATAATTCTATTCTTTCATATACTAATAAACTTTCACTAACCAAAAATATAACGAGAAAAGTTTGAAAATATAACTTGATTTGGTGGTTGCTTGTACTAACCGGTAGGCGGCCTGCCTGTTGCAGACGGCCAACAGTATCTACGACTACAAAGAGCACTATCAGCAGGTGCAGCAGCAGCCGCCGCATCAGCAGGTACAGCAGCAGGAGATGCAACAGTACGGCTATCCTCTGCCAAGCAACAGCTCTAGCCAAATGACCTTACCCCTGACGCGCAGCCTATACCACTCATCGTCGGTGGTGTCCCCGTTACAAAGCTCGTACATGCACTCGCAGCACTCGCTGAACGCGATGAATCTCGGCCAGTACCAATCGGCGGACACGTCGATCACCTCCAATACGTTGCCCTACTCACTGGACGTGCCCGACCTGACTTACGACAGGCAGCAGCACCGCAGGCACACCAGGCGAAAGCATCGAAGCAAGCGCAAACGCAACAATCAATGCAGCGGTGTCGCCGTCAATAACGAGACGACGAGCTTCGAGCTCGGCATGCCCGAGAGCTACAAGATCTCGTATCCGCATTATTACGAGGATGCCTACGCTTCAGACGCCGAGGCGCAACCTCAGCAAGCCCAGCAGCAGCAGCAGCAGCAGCAGCAGTCTCGCAAGCCGATCAAGAGGTATAACGACGAGCTGTGCTTCCTTAGTGACTTCGACGTCGGACGGGAGATCGATGTCTGATCTAAAGGTAGCGCGCGAGAGCGAGTATGGCAAACGACACGTTCGGGCAGCACTCGTGTACATGTAGAGCACTCTCTTTCCGCTTAGTACCAGCCCAAAGGAAGAAGCTTGGATAACTTCTCACGCGCTTGTTTGGGTGTGCGTCAGTGTGTGGCCGGCTGTTGTAAAAGGCATTCTTATTTACCAATCCCGACTCTTTATCTCTGTCTGTCTATCTATCTCTTTTTCTTTTGTTCTCTGTTCCCTAGGGGCCCAAGTCAACCAGCCAAACTTATATTTACTAAGCGCGCGCGATGCTCTCACTATCACGTACGTACTCGTTCTGTCTCTCTAACGTTGAAACACCCCGCCAGTCTGCGCGCGCGTGTGTGCGTTAGTGTGTGTGAGTATAGGTATTGCAATTGCTTTCTCTTTTCCTGGATAATGGCGCGCCACAAGCTCTTCCGGCTTCTGTCACCTAACAAACGGAACTTTATTCATATTCGTAAATACTATACTGCGTTGACGCCTCGTGTTTATTAAACTTATCCTCCCTCGCGCACGAATGCTTTTAATAATCGACAATTAGAGAGAGTTTCGTACTGCTTGTGCTAATTCCACATCATCTGAATTGCGCAAGATATTAATCGTAAGTTGACAAGTGTGTTTTCTTGCAAATACCAATTCGATGTTTTCTATTGCTTTTATTTATTTACTTTTATTTGGATTTCTTTGATTTGTGTTTGACAACGTTGAGTGTGTTTTGTTTGATCGTTCATATGATTGTTATTTTTTCATTTCATACTAATACGAATTAATTTGAACATGGGTTACGGAATTTATCGAATTTAAATAATCACAATATCAGCTCTGTTTTGATCAATAATTAAGCTTGAAATAATTGGCTGGCTGCATATACCGGCCGTGTGTAGAGGGACGCGCAGAGTCAATTATGCGGAATATTATAACAACATAGACTCCGAGAGAATTTCAGCTATTCGGCAGAGCTCGTGCGTACCACTATTCAAACTATTTCCCGCCAAGATTACTTGGCGCATTTACGGGCCTCCAGTATTTTCGCTGGATTGTGCTAGACTATCATTTAGATGCAATTTCGAGTTCAAAGTGCGTTCTAAAATGAATGTTCTTAATAATTTTCGTTGGATGTAATGCGGGCCCGCCGACTAAAAGCGAACTCTGCTGACGAGATTGTTCTCGATAGTTGAATAAGTGCTCGATGAGATTAAAAGAAAAAAATTTATCTTAAGAATCATTGAATCGTATATATTAAACACGCTCAGAGCGATTTTCTCTCGCCAAGCTTTGATCAGTCATTCACAGAAGATTTGCAATTATAATCTTGCCGATGATCAGGGAATATTATTGCAGAGATTTATAGATTATCGATTAATTAAAAGTAACCACACGGAAACTCACATTTCTATTAATTTGCACGAAGTAAATTTCGATTTTTTTGCTCGGTCCACGATGAAAGTAAAAAACACGGCTGCGTATCTCTATTTTGGAAACATTCACTGTAGCGGCTTTGAATCGCAACTTGTAACTGATTTTCAAACGTCATAAACTATTTTTTCAATATTCAACAATAACCCCAGCTGGAAAATTACGCTAAACCATTTTTCGACCATTCTCCTATCAATCAATCAGTCAGTCAATCAATCAATCAGAAAAGTTCTGCTGCAAATGATTGAAAGCTTTCGAGCGAGAAAATTTAAAATTAAATTCAAAGAAAATTCTATTTAATTCTACCTCTTGCACCTATTGCAGCCGTTCAAGCCGGAGTTCACTGATTTGGACTACGCCGACGTAGACTACCGCTCGTACGGGCCAATAAACTACAAAGCAGCAAGTATCGCGTTACTGCAGCGACGACAACAGCAACATCAGCAGCAGTTGCAGCAGCGAGACGAGCGTCGTCCTCAAATGTACGGCATGTCCGATGAGAGCGAGGAGCTGCTTTAAGAAGAAAATAGAAAAACCAAGTGCCATCATCGAGGTATGCGCGCCTATGTGTATGTGTGTGATGCGTCTATCCCAAGCCCCTCGCGTGATTTTTTTAACGACGTCGCGCGTCGAGGCTTTCCATTGTGCTCGCGCGTATAAGCTCTCGTGCAAAAGTATCTCTCTCTCTCTCTCTCTTTCTCGACACGCTCGAGATAAGAAATTTGCCCTCGGTACGTGCGCTCTTATTGCCCGAGAGCGCGCACTTTGCTTTTCACTCTGATACGCCGCGAACAGCAATTATCATCACATTTGCATCTGACTTCCAAAGTAAGTATGCACTAGGATAAACTTTCAGATATTCAATGCTGACGCTTTTGCTCGAACCAAACGACATCTCATCAAGTTTAATTGTTCCGCGTGTTTGAGCAATTTTTTTCTTCCATTTCCAATGAAAACCACATTCGAAACCCTAATTCACTTTTCGGGAAAATAATAATCCGCGAGAAAAGTACAATAAAATTGAAGTCAAAATCTTCTCGGGAGACTCGAGGATTTGCGGAATTTCGGAGGCGAGAAAAAGGGTCTTTAGGGACCTCGTTATTTGTCACGGATTTTTATCGGGTCATGTCCCATGGATCCATTCATTAATCAGGTAAAAAAGAGAGAAAGAAAGATACACACACAGGGTCTCTACTTTTGCTCGCGCGCACACTCGCGTATATAAGAAAACCTCGTCGTCGTGCGACGTTGCCATGATGCTCCGCACCCCCTTTGCCATCTTTTTTACGAACGCGAAACTTTCTACATCGTTTTTTATGCCGTTATAAAAAAAAAGAAGTACGGTTGCTGTCTGCGTGTGAATATCTGCATATATCTTATGTATACATATACCTTTATAGCTAACACACACAAACACACCACACTGCGAGAGATAGTTAAGGCTCGCGCGTCTTTGGTGATATACAATGTACTCGTAGTGCGCATCGATTCACTGTATAGCTTGCAGACACTTCGCGTTGTTACTACTATTTTTTCTTTTCTCTCTTCACGCGCTTGAAGACTGATATCCGATCCATCAAAAAATCAACTATGTCACCTAAGGTGTAATCGACTTAAATTATTAAAATACATAACGACGCGGTAATTTCAAGTATATACCATTACCGCGTCTACATGCGACCATTTGATCGTAAAACATATGCACACACAAACTCACAACTTTGTAATTAAATCTGTAAGAAAAAAAAACAAAAATACTCCCATAAGTTTCTAAGCGATAACCGTCATTCTCGAGAGGCATGTACAGTGTCGAGCGCCTACGATTTAGCGAGCATAAATATATGTATATTTATTATATAAAACAAAAAAGTATTGAGAATTCAAGCGATCATCTACTGTACACACACATGTGTACGTGAGTTCCCGCATATTGTCCTAGAGAGGCCATTTACTCGTTACTGTCGGTCTTATGAAAAAAATGCACGGACAGCAGAAGTTATATAAAACAAATACTCGATTGTATGCGTGCGTTTATGCGTGACTAGGAGTGTGCATCGAAGTTGGAGGCTAAATTGTCAGACGTCCGTCATATATATATATATATATATATATATATATATATATATATATATTATGTATATATATATATATATATATATATATATATATATATATATATATATATATATATATATATGTATATATATACGAGTGAGCGTCCGCGAATATTTTGTTTTGTTCTCTACGTTGAACGACGAGAGACGTTGTTGTTGACCATGTGTTAAAAGCGTGTATATTTTATGTTGACAGAGCCGGTTGTTGTAACACGCAATTTTTCAAAAAGAAAGCTAAGATCCGATTTCGATATTAACAATTGTGATTGTTTAATAATTGTAAAAATTCGTTGCTTTGATGGTTGGTGTGTCGAAATTAGCGCAAATGAATTATAAACTGTGTATAGTTATACGAAACTGCGTTTGCCTTGAAATAAAAAAATAAAATAAAATAAAAGACATTTATTGATGAGGTTCTTATCTCGGTAAATGAAATTTTTATGTGCTTCGTGTGATTTTTCCGTCCGACTGATAAAAACATTTGAAAATCACTCGAAAAACAAAGAAAAAAAATAATCGTAGCGAGCTCGCATATTCGATGAAAATATCAACAGAAGCGTGGGTGAATGTTTTCAACCAACCAATCGAGAATATTCAAAACATTCGGAATTTTTGTATTCGTTTACTCGACTCCTCAGTCAAACTGAAGTTAAACTAAGCTAACAAAGAAGCTCCTTCAAAAATAATAGATAATCTCTAATTCCATTGAAGCGTGACCGAACAGGTGTTCACTTTCACCCATGACTGACGATCAAGCATCCAATCAAAGGAATATACGAGAGGCAAGCGCGAGGCTTTGTTAGAGATATCCAATTACAACACCGGGTTACGCACAGGGTAAAAATAATAATAACGAAATGACAAATTTACGCGAGTCTTCATTATTATTCCTTCTTTTCCGGTCGGAGTGCGCTAAAAAACTCGGGCTCCGCGACAATTTGTGGGCGCGCGCGCAAGTCTCGAGTACACCCTCTCGACCTGCGTCGTACATTTTTTTTGCTCGTCCTGCTCCGAGAAAAAAAATTATTTTTTTTTATTTTCAAATGCCGCCTTTTCCCCCAACGAAGGCATTTCCTCGAGAGTCTTGAGTTACGCGAAATCGCGGATTATTAAGCGCCAGCCCTGCGCGGAGCTGACGATTATATCCAGAGCCCCGGCGAATATTCGATGCGATAATTATGTATAAAGTGAAAGAGAGTGAGAGAGAGTGCAAGAGTTAGAGCGTGTATATTTTCTTCCTCGTTAAGCTATACATATACGTGTATATAGAATATATAGCTCTCGGCGAGAAGGCCTATTCCATCGTTAACGAGCGCCGTCGTACGTGCACGTAATATCACCCAGTTAACGCTGTACCCGATTGTAAATTAACGTTGGAAGCCAGAAAAAGTGAATCGACTAGAACCAGCGAGCTCGCGAGAGTACCATATGTTTGTGTTCGGGGGCGTGTATGTGAAAAACTAGTATATAACTATGAACAACAAGCAACAAACAGCCAAGTAAACCCCTGTTGTTGACAACTGCCGAGAGAGTGCGTAAACTTGATTCAACCTCGAGGAAAACTAGTCCTCATGGCGCACATTGTTTTGTCTCCTTCCCTAGCTCCGACCCACGACTGCATTTCGTTTTTTTTTGTTTTTCTTTGTCTTTTTTTTTCGCGCACTCCCGTCTATTGTACGTCGCGGCGCGCAGAGTGGCGCGATGTATTTTACGGCACTCTTTGTTATTTGCAAGCGAGCAGCAGGCAGAAGCAGCCGCGAGAAGAGCGATGTACTACGCATTACACGTTAATGGTTTTTTGCGTTGGCGTTTTGCTTGACTTGCTCGTTAAGGCGGATCTCGGTGCTTTGTATATCGTTGTGTTTGTTTGTTATTTTTTACTTTTGTTCCCTTCGCTTCTTTCCCTCTTCATTCTCGTCATCGTCTTTTCTCTCCTTCTCCACTCTGCCCCCCGGATTCACGAATCGTTTGCGCATCCCCGCGTGAGAGAAAAAGAGAGGGAATATGTGTGAGTGATATATACATGTATATGTATATGTATATACATATACATATATACAATAAATGAGTGAAAAGGAGAGTGAGTCACTTTTAATGAGCGTGCCAAAGGCGTTATGAATTGTAAATGGAACGTTCACTTCGAAAGACGGCAGCACATGCCGAGTTCATTTCTTTGAAAATATGAACGAAACAGCAACAACAACAAATTAATAAAGTATACAAGAAGGCGTTTGCAGAAAAATAGATAAATGACTTGTACATGCAATTAAGATGTAATGATATTTTAATAAACAGAACTGAAAATAAATGTTACGTCTAGGTGATATTGTATTCCATGAATTTGCTTATCCATAGAATCCACCACTCTTTATAATCCTTTTAATTATATATTTTCATAAAACAAATATATTTTCTTAGCTAATAAAATTGAACAAGAATTCAAGTATGCAGTCATGTAAATTTCAGTAAAATCAAAAAATCGACAAAGCGAAACCAGGATTATTCCATGAAAAGTCGCGCTCTAATTGCTCCTTGTCATTAGCAGGTGGTCGTTCGCGCGACGAAACTCAAGAGCCTCGTACGTGATACCTGACGAGCCGTCGACTAAAATTAATTATAGTTCGTATACGTCTACCTGTGAGCTTTTAGATGCGAAGGGCACCCTTCAACTTTCGAAGTGAAGAGAAAAAATTCATTAAATTAATGATACGAGAAAGAATTACCATTTGGATTTTTCATATTACGGGCTATTTTTACTCACATGCTGATTTTTTTTTTGCACTTTGCTCTTATAAGCTACGTAAATTTTCCAATGAATGCTGAAATGAAAATTAAGTTCTTAAAAACTAAAGTGAACCTGAAGTCAGTGTAATTTTTTTGGATTTTCCTAAATTCAAATATATTTATCAATATTTTAAATTTGATGGAATAATTTGTAAAAAAAATTATTTTGATTTTTGAAAGAGAAAAATGGAAAAAGCACATTAGAATAGAAACGATGATGAGCATGATTCGCTGAAATAGTTAGTAGTTAACTGCGAATTTGGTCAGACTGCATCGATAAAGCCTTATGATCACTCTCAAACAATTCAACGAACTAGATGCTAGTTGTAGTAACTTGACCTGGCAGTACTAGCACCTCGAGACAAACGCGCCTGATGAGTCGGTGCACTTAGGTTCACGATGGACGCCAAGTAAAGGGCTGTCGATTAATTCAGAGCGGTTAGTCAGCGATGTAATTAAACAGCTGGTACACTATGCCAGACCAGCTCTCACATTTCCGTCTAATCGTCGCATTTGGCCTTTCAATTAAGCTACGGAACCGCATGGGACTACCCACATACCTATCACACTTTTTTTCCACTTCATTTTGTTTGTAACTCTCCAATTACTAACTGAGCAAGCTCCTATTTCTATCCGATTATGGTATTGTTATTCAAATGAGCACGTAAAGGCGACGTCAACGCTCAACGATGCAGTTAACGTGGAGTTCAAGACATGAAAGGAACTCTAGCGAGAATATATTTTATTTATAGCTAAGCTAATAAAATGCTTTTATAATTTAATAAACAGTTGAAACATCTCAGTCGAAAATAAAAAAACAGCAAATTTATCAAAAAGTATTGGAGAACACTATTGTCGTTAAAAGTTTCAGAAGGGAATTTCGCAGTTAATTGGTTGGAAAAAGTATTTCAATCTCGGAAGCTTCAATTACAAAAATTAAAAGCTCCTTAGTGGATTATATGCTCAAAATGAATATTATATGTGAAAATTCCTAAAGAAAAGTTTCATTGTTTTACATTCGCTCGATTAGTGATTAACGAAAGCTATGATTGACTCTGGGGACCGTTATCAGTAAATCAACTATTAAAAAAAAATAATATACGTGACTTTATTACGCGCGAGAGGAAGGAAAAAAGTACGATCGATAAGCACAATAGGAAAGGTGAACACGGCATCAGCGAGCGCGCAAGTAATATTACTTGCACTCAAAAGTGCCATTAATTAATCCGCGCACTCGAATCGCCTGCGACGCATACTAGATATCACTTTAGCTTTTTCCCCTTTTCTAGCTACGTAAAACTATAAAAGCACGGCCGGTTGCTTTCTTAAAAAAGGGACTTATTAAAACAGTGTAAGCAGTAAACTCGTAAGCATAATTACATTCCAGTTAAACTCAAAGTTCATAACAAGATTTTGAACAGTTGAAGTACACATTACAGTAATGTTCACCTATTATATATTATATCGGGTATAAGGTTCCTGCAGATTTGTTTCCAATTTTTATTCTCAAAAATTATAACATTGCCAATCTGGTCGTGATACTTCAAACGCACAGCAGAAAAACGGAATATGACTCGCCAGTGAATAAAGACACAAAATATTGCAAATATGATATTTTTATTTTATGTTTTACTCCAATACAGATTTTAATTAACAAATAACTTTATATGCTAAAAAAAAGCTAATACCATTGCAATAACCATTTCTAATATTGGCTCACTTGTGATTACAAAGTCGCCGAATCTATTGCCGAGGCGCAGGAATAAAAATTCAAATGCAAATCAAGCAAAAAATCGTAGTCGAAAGAGAAGACAAGGGAGAGAGAGAAAGCGCACACAGTAGAAAGTTTAGCGACTCGAATAAAAGCGCGCGAGAGCTCTTCTCTTAATCGAAAGTAGTTACGAGAGCCGCGACGAAAGGGGAAGGGGGGGCCCACGCCACCAATGCCGCCGTTTTCTATATATATATATATATATATATATATACACCTATAGGGTTAGAGAGGGAAATTCATTATCGAATTCGATTGTCGGCGGCAACGAAAGCACTCGCTTTTACAATCCATCGACATTTGGCACTGAGAAATACAATTTCCGACTGGCAACAGGAAAGCTGCCATCGCCGTTCGCTACTGCTGCAAAACTCAATTCACCTTTCGATAGATGTTGCGCGTTGTGCTGCTGCCTCTCTCTCTCTTCTCTTCTTCTTTCTCTTGCTCGCTCCATCGCTCTCTTGGGTCTCATTTTTTTGTCGTTTGTGTTGTCTGTCGCTACTCGAGCGCTGTTTCTATGATTCTCTTGTTGCATTCAAAAAGACTTTCTCTCTAATAGGCCAGAACTACCTGAAAAACTTTGAAGCGGAAGTGACTAATTAAGACCAATTATTTTGATTGTTGTCGAATTTAGCTGCTAGACAAATTTAGCTACAACTCTCAACGCTACTATATGGATGCAGCCAATCAAAGTAACTGAAAAATAAACAAATCGAAGGTTTATTTTTTCGTATTTGTTTAACGAAGAATCGATGGCTTTAACGACTTTCAAGATTGCAATCTATTATTCTTGGAATTGAATTTAAATTGTTGCATTTTCGTATATCCCAGCTCTGTGATGACGTTTGAATAAACATTAAAAATCTTGCTTGTAATCAAGTACTTTTCAATCTGTAAGGTTGGTAAAACTTTTTGCCCCTCCCTCAAGCGCACAATGTAGCACTGCGAAGTAGTTGAGCTTGATGTACGTTTACACTGTCCGAGACACTCGAAAAAGGACCATAATAAGCCTGGAGGGTGCATAGAGAAACTCACCGGTGATTATCGCTTGCGGTTGCATCGACTCATCGACGTGGAATCACGACAAAAGATCCAACCCCCGCGTGCAGCTGCTGGAAAGAAGACGAGCAGGGAAGTTGGCAGAAAAGTTTGTTGTAATTTCGAGTTTCTACCCTCAGGGGAGTTGCGTACTGCTCACGCGCGTATAAATTCAGATGAAAAGTGCGCGCTCGCCCAAGGTAAACAGATCATCAGTAATGCGCGTTCATCGATGCTCCGCAAAATTACAAGAGAGAAAAATCTTAAGGAAAGAAAGTTTTTGCGAAAACATGACGCTGGAGCTTCCCGCGGCAATCGAGTTCGCTTGAAAATTCCAAGGGAAATTCAGGTACGGCAATGAAAATGAAAAGAATTGTGCGTGCGGCTGAAAAGTTGAGTCGAAAAACAAGACCGCACACAATCGCTGCGAATGCGCAAGACAGCAGTTTGCTTCGTCGGCGCGTGCATTCGCTGCCGGCGACTCAGATCTGCATAAATTAGGAAAGTTACGCAAGTAGCTCGCGAGCTCGATTAATTAAGGAGAACTTGCCTAGGCAGAGGGAAGCTGATGTATTATCAGTTTGCCAAGTGCTATATGCACATACGAATTTAATTCTGCCGCTCGATCGGAGACACTGCTCTTGCGAGCATTCACTTCTGTCAGCTCTTATTTGCAACAATAGACAAACTTGTTATAATTTTTGCGATTCAAGTGTAATCGCAACTTGATATTTTTTTTCTGAGATCATGATACAAATTCATAAAATAGATTTTGTTATTACTCTCCATTTCTAGATTTTCAGTGGATTTCGAATTTATTTTTATATGGGGATACATTTAATATTCATTCACATTTAAATTAATAGCGATAACGTCTGAAATTAATGAATTTATAATTATCTTTTAGCGTGAGACAGACTTTTACGTTCATCTGATATTTTTCACTCAAATTGACTCCATAAATATTCGCTAACAAGATATTTAAATTACTTTGCGGAGTCGAGAACGATCTTTATTAACGACATTAAGAATGAAAATGATAAACAAGAAGAAGTTTTGGAGTTTTAAAATAAAGCATCCCCCTGATTTCGTTGTTAAAAAGTATATTGATTCAAATGATGCTCTCTTCCACAACGTTCAAGTAGTGTAAGTCAAGCTAAGTCAGCCAAAGTCTCTCTCTCTCTCTTTCAGGGTGCTCGAATTAATCTGCAATAATTCGTGGCTAGTAACTTGCAACAATCTCATAAAAAATTCCATTGAATAATCTTGTCGGTCGCCACAGGCGTGCGTTAGTTCTTTGATGAATGTTTAATCTCGAGCGCCATTACACCTTGGCGAATAATGAATTAACACGGCACGGCTACAGCGCCATAACGGCATTACTCCGCGATTCGTGGAGCTCCACCGCCTTCGACTAATAACGCGCCAGTCGAATTTACCACGCGATAAATATTAATGCAATGCGCGAGCAAGGACAGAGAGAGAGAGAGAGAGAGAGAGAGAGAGAGAGCCACGTGCCGATGAATATTCAAGCGCCCAAAAGGAGAAGTTAATTTTCTTTCCTACAAGAGCTCCACTTTGCTTGCGAGGCCCAAGGCAAATTTGACGACTTTTTCACTGTGCTATTTTGGCTGCCTCGCGTGCGCATGTGCTCGCTCCATTGACGATCACAAGGGATTTTCATTAGCCTCTATGAATATTAACACTACTCGGTTGTTTTTTGTCTCTTTTCCCACGTTGACATTGATTCTTTGACTCAATGAGGCCGCGTTAAAAATTCAAATAGTTCATTTGACATAGCTATTATATAGAAGATTCACTGTGTTATCAGTTTTGAAAAGAAATCAATTTCAGCATATCCTGCTGTATATTCGGTAGGATTGATTCGTGTTATTAAAATTCACTTCAGGACCGTATCTATGTTTGTAGTGCTTTTTTTCATTCGATATTAAATGTTGCTTTGCATCAAAATTGAAATTGAAAATATGTTCATTCAATTTTGAAATAATTTTTGATTAAGTAAACATCAATCCTTGTAGTTCTAATAGTCTATATTTAATAACATATTTTCTAAATTCGGACTTGTATAGCAGCTGTCAATAAATAATGGATGCGGCTCCAGATATACTTTTCATCGAAGTTATATTTTACTTGCAGATACGAAAGAAAAGGGAATATGGTTTTATCATCACTGATTAATAACAAATACAGACCACAACTACCGAACTCTAGTCCTTGAGTTACACCTATAGTGGCTCAAAACAAGTTTCGTTATTAAATTCAAATCCTAGCATGTACTGAAGTGTGTAGGTATATCTACTTGAAGGCCATTACGGAACGCCTGATGTCTATTCGCCATTGAAAATAGATAAGTAAGTTCAACGCTATAACGTCACCATCGAAAGGAGCTTAATCAGCATTTTCACGTGGGTCGTAAAAAAAGAAAATATCTCAGAAACTCTTGGAAGGTTCCTTTTAAATAATGATAATTTGAAAGAGATAAGGGTAACGGAAAAAAGATGAGAAACGGGTCGCACGGCGAAGGCATGGCCGACGAGCTAAGGGATTCGGTTTTTCACTGACGATATAAATCAAGGGTAAAATCTCGGCACATCAAAATCCCGTCTCCTCTTTCTCGACTGCGAGGACCCGCGCATACGGGAAAGAAGAGGCTTCGCGTTTCCGAGGGGACAGGTAGAGCTTGCGGGATGTTGAAAAAGCTCTCGCGTCAATCGATTGCCCACGCGTTTGCTATATCTTACCCGCCACCTCCTGACTCGTGTTGCTCAGACACCAGGGAAAATTTGATATATATACGCGCTCGCGCGAGCTTCGTTCTCATCTCTCCCCCGCTTTCATTTTTTTCTCGGTTTCGTTTTATCGGCGTCGCGTGACTTGCACCTATCTAGCGCGCCGCGGGCACAATTATCAAATCTAGCGATGTATCTCTTAAGTAATTGCGACAGGAGCTTAAAGTATCGAGTCACACGCTTTGTTCCACTTTTTACTTATGTAACAATTCTCATTGCGGTTTGGAGACGAACAATTTCGTGAACAAGGTGAAAAGACTTTTTGGGCTATTTATACTGCCGGACCGTGAATAAGTGTACCATATATTGCATTTCGATTTCGCTGAAGTAGTAATTTAAACGAAAGCTTCTTTTAATTTCAATTGAGTTTTGTCTATACTTGGCTCACAAATAATTTCACAGCGTCATTCTTCATTGCTTCTTGGAAAAAGATATTTGGAATAATGAATAATGGAAAAATGTCAAATGGTAACGTCAGTTCTATTTCTAATGTTGACACTTCAGCACTCGGCTATTTCCATCATTTATTCAGTTTTAAGTTAACCGTTTTATAATATTTATAGGACTTAGAAATATAGATCGTCATTTCAAATGTTGCAATGCGAGCGATAAATAGAGTGATGAAAAATGGCGAAAACGCCGAAAATGGAGTATTGCGAAAAATATACCAACAGCAACCGTGAAAGAATGCATCGTCGAATAAAGTGCACCGCCAGTGCAAGTGTGCCACATTCACTATGAAAAAGACAAACAACAGCACGTACGTAAACAAGGCTACAGAACTTAAAAAGATGGTGCATGCGAATGTATGTGTATGTGTTGGCTCGCGTGACCGCAGGGATAAGTCTCTCTCTCTCTCCCTCCACGGCGGCGCTGGCGAGAGAACTTTTTCTGATCGGCGCGTCGCTGCGCTGCACTTTGCGTCGTACGTTACACGCTGTCTCGAAGGAAGACTGGTCTGGGTGATCTACGGCTGAATTTCCTGGTGAGAGAGAGAGAGAGAGGCTACGATAGTGCGAAAGAGCAATGCGTCTTGCAATAAATAACGCCAGCATGCTGCACATGAGAAAGGAGAGAGAGAGAGAGAGAGAGAGAGAGAGCGCGAGCGGGGCATTAAAAATTATAATGTTGCGCGGCGCATCCACCGAACGAGTGAGAAGAAATTGCTTTCAGGGACCTTCGAAATTTTACGCCCATCGAATCCCTTTCTCTGCCCCCCCCCCCGCCGCCGTTAATTTATCGATTGCATGAGAGAGCAGTGGCTTAGACGAACCGGGAAACTAATGTGAAAATTAAAGGCCCTCAGAATTTTCTCGTTGCGATTTTACTAAAGTTTGATGGTGAAACTTTTTTCATCAAATACTTTGATTTCCGCGAGATGAAAAGCAATCGCGAACCTCGCGAAAAAAGTTGAGTGTGGTTTATTTCATACTCAGCGCTCGTTGCTTTCTTCATAAAATTAACTTTTTATTTGCCCGTATCAGAGACAATGGAACCAGGTCAGTTTATTCAAATATAGCGAGGAAACCGAACACGTTGAAATCCAGCTGGGAAAGCTAACGATATGACTAGCGTGCAGCGAAGGGAAAGTGTCGGTCAATAGCGAAACGTGCTGTATTGGTCGAGCTCGTCCAATGGAAATTCAGCATCAATCAATACGCAACGCATAACGCGCACGCACATACACCTTGATGTATATGAGGTCAGTTTGAATTCGTATCCGACGCACAGTCGTAGCTTTGCAGCAGCGGCGTAACGATGAGAAATCCGCAGACGTCATTATTATCGTCGCGGCGGCAGCGCCGATTCTCGGCGGAATGTAATTTATCGGAAGCACGCTCGCTCTTCCCCCTCCCCCTTCCCGGACCCCCTCTCTACGCATTGTATCGTGACGGAGGAAATTGTACGGGGCTCCGCCAATATTCCACTGCCGGATATTATCTCATCTCAATCCCAGCCTCTCTCTCGCACTCGCGCGTGCTGTTGCTCCCGCCCCCCTTCCACGCCCTCTCGCGCGCTCTTTGCGAAAAAAGAGAGCTCAAAGGGCCAGCACGTCGATTTCGCATACTGAATCTGTTTAAACTAGATACGAGCTTAGTTTTTTTTTTAACAAGTTTCTTTCGCGAGCGAATTGAGCGCCAGCACACATGAATAACTCAAAAGCGAAATATTTCGCGACGCTTTTTAAGTTTTTTACGAGCTTTCTCCTTTTTGGTTGTGCTCTAAGCATTCCGCCCCTTGAAAATTTTTAATAAGCACTACCGTAAAAGTTCTATTTGCTTCAATTTACTTTTATTTCGGAATCAATTGGGACACCTTCTTTTATTATTATTCATGAGCGTGTAAAATATTATAGCGAGCGTATTTTCAATATTCAAAGCATAAAACTAATAAGCATAAAGTAGTTATTTGCTGATAAATTTCTATGCTTTTTTCTAGAATGACGTACTATATGGGTTTAACCATTTCATTAATTACGTACCTTTGAATATCGGTATCAATGCACACACATTATTACGTATAATGCGAATAACAAAAATATTACAGTTATTTACAAAGTATAAGTGACAACGTTAATCAACTCTATTATTTTTATTTATTTACTTTATTTTAATGAAAAAATAGTTTTTGCTTAATTCACAAAAGCAATATGCTCATAAACTTACAGAACTTTTTATCGCAGAAGATATCACTTAAAAACTTATAGTAACGGCTTTCAAATCAGCTCTCACGCGAAATATTTAATGGCACATAACCCAAGTAATCACAATATCAGAGAAACTACTTTTATTAGTTTACGTAATTATATAAAGCCTATAAGCGCATACAACCATCATATTTGGCTGTTAAGATTGCTTGTCGAGAGGAAGTTTATTTTAAAGCTCATAAAAGCAGCTTTAAATTGAGGTTTCATAGGGAGAACTTCACGATACATGACCTAAATTATTGTATTTTAAAGAATACTAATGTTTTTGATAAATGAAACTGAGTATATATTACGAAAATATTTTTAATAGATTTAAATGAATACTAAGGGGTAAACTGATATTAAACAGTGAAATTCATAAGTTTTCTTTACTGTAATGTAAAGGACATTCTATTAAAATTATCATCAAGAACACTTTTTCATCAGAAAGTACTTGGTAAATGCTTTATCGTTTTTTTTTTAATTTCACATACGGATCTACTACATTTTTCGAAAAAATTTGGTTTATCACACTTTTCTGAACGTTATAGTGAACGAAAATAGTTTGAATATGAGAACTTTTATACATTTCTTTCAAAATACTTTTTAGATAATTTTGAAAAAGTGCTCATAAAAATAATAAAATCGCCTATTTTGAAAAATTCTTCACTTAATCTGAACTACTGATACGAAAAAAGAAAATTAACCCTTAAAAAATTATTTCAATCTCTTTCATGTTCAAAAAAACGTGGTAAAGGACTCAAATTTATTCAAAAAGTAAGGTGCCTCTCTAGAGCCCTTACGTAAAATTTTGAGACTTAAAAGAAAGAAAATAAAAGCATTTACCGAGTACTTCACAATGGAAAAATGTTCATGATGATAACATTAATAAAATTTTGTTACACCACAGTGAAAAAAACTTATAATTTTAATTGTTTAACACCAACTGGACCCCTCAAGTATGAAGACATACTAAAAAACGTTTAATTTTTTTGCAATTGACTGTATGGTAAGGTATGAAATAATTGATGACGCGTCTCCACTTTTTATAAACAATATTTTATTTTCATGTTGTCGCTTGGTTACTTATAACAGAAAAAAATATTCTGAAATTAAAATACAATGAAATGATAGAAAACATTAATTCATTAATAAAAAATTAAGAACTAATGGATTAATAACATTATTGTGATTTTTCAAGATTTTATTGCGCTTATCCTTTAAAAGTAGACAATAAAAATTCTAATAAATAATTTAATGAGCAAGACAAGTGTTGAGAATCGTTTGATAGAAATAATCAGGCAACAAGTAGCTGCGGTGATCGTCAGCCAAGAAAGTCAGCTGATCCTATAGAGTTTGGTGCATCAAGCAGCTCGTCGTACAAGATAGGATCGCGGGGAGTAAATCAAGCCAGCTGCATTATCGGTTTCGATAAATCTTCAGAAGGGTATCGTCTCGTTCAAATTGACAGGTCTGTAATCGCAGATTATCTCATCGTAGCTGGACAGCTGATCGGATATTAACTCGGTGAATCTGACCAGAGGGCATAATCTGGGACATGCAGTTATTTACATTTCTTTGAAGTCAGCTGCGCTGCCTTCGTAGTATACTATCTGTGAGTGCAAGTAAAGTGTCCATGAGTGAAATGAAACGAAGATTGAAAATTTTTTTAATCTTACGCATACTTTGACATAATAATTTTTGCGATCCTCGCGTAGCTCGATTATAACCGCGCTCGAGTATTCTGGAATGTGTGGCTGCCAGAGTTTCAGAGTTTGCAGCAGCGAGACGATATTAAACTCGTCCGCCCCGTACAGAAATAATTTTCGTGGGTTCGGGGATTCTTCCCCGGCTTTGCTCAGCATGTCGTCCGTTATTTGGTGCATCAGAGAGCCTGCAAAAGTATCGATCCGATCGATATTGTCGTTTGATCAATTTAATTACTATTTTTATATAGCATTCCTCACCGCCGCTGATTTTTTTTATCAAGTCGGTAAACTTCAAATCTCCGTACTCGGTAAATGTTGCAATCAAAAGTAATCCATTTGGAAAATAATTAACAGTCCAAGCTGAAAGAGTTTTATTCATTTATTACGCCGTTAATAGTTTTTGATACAACCTTCATAAGTCTTGAGTTGATGTAAATTGTTGCCCTGTTAGGATCGTTAAACTTTTCATCATGTCTATATATCGTTCGCTCAACTTTTGAAAAGCTTGCTAATTTCGAATTTTTTTCTGTTCTCGCTCAAAGCTAAGTACATTTTATAATTACAACTTTGAGTTTTGAAACTGCCAGGTCAAATTTATTATAATGGCTTTGGAAATAACGAAGTTCAATTATGCTTTGTTAATTTTAAGTTATGCAATAATTATTTAGAATATTAATCGGATATTATAAACTGAATGTAAATAATAATATTTTAAGAACATTTATAATACTAACCGTTGTAGTAATAAATTTTGCCACTAAATAATCGCTATTTTTTAAAAGAATTTCGAACAAGCAGAGCTTATCATTCAACAGCATAAATAGTAAAGTTCTACGTGTAACGGCATTCTGATGGGGATAGTTTTATCGTGGGCAAAATTTTGGGAAAAGCAAAACGTCATCATTTTTCGGTAAATAGAAGAAGGGTACAGGTTGCCAGGCTAATGACTTGTACCATATCTGATGCTTGCGAAGCACGTAGAGTCCGACCAGAAGTAGCTGCAAGCTCATTTTTGCTCAGCTGTATTCGGTACTGCGACTCGAGACGGCCGACGCCTCGTAAATGTCACCCAAGAAATCCACGTACCTTGCTCGCAATGCCGCGCCAAGATTGTAAGCTCTTTGCCTGCCTGCCTACTGAGTATGAAGGAAAAAAAATAATTTTTTTGCGTGCATTTCCATTCGAGAGATGCCGACACGCGACTGGAAAGAGAAATGAGTACACGTAAATGTGAGCGTATCTCTCACTCTTTTTTTGTTTTTTTTTTTTGCTTTCAGCTTATACCAATCTGCACGTTGCCAGGCGATCTACGCATGATGATGTTACTCAGATATTCGTTATTTGACTTATATGAGTTGTATATTGTTCATCATTTTCTTCCATTTTGCAATCCTCCTGTTGCTTTGAATAATTTATTAGTAGTTTTGATGCATACGTACTTTGCAATATTCAATATGCAATATCTGTATTAAATTATTTACTGAATTAAAACATTATTAAATTACATATCATATAACACTGTTCATTAATGTATTAATAATTTCGTTATATTAGAGATAACATTATCATAATATTATCATATTAAATACTACATATCCTCAGTGAATAAGTTATTCTGAATTTTGAATAGCATAATATATAAATATATCAAATACTGCAATAATTTCAGAGAATAGTACATCACGCAGTTACACGAACCCGTATTACATGTACAGCAACAATGTTAATGTTTGCACTTCCATAATAGGTACATAATACATACCATCGTCAGATCACCCCAAAGTTCGGCATCGGAAACTCGATCACAGTGGCTAAATAGCTGCAAGCAAGTGACATTTTAACAACAATAATTTACTATCACAGATGAACTATTTGATATGTTTCCGTTACCACGCTAAACAGTTTCAACTGCGGTAAACTTCGAGCAGCTGACTTCATTACATAACTAATGACAAGAAAATACAAGAAAAACGTGATCTGTGACATTGTGAATTATATTATATATAATATATCATATATATCATATATCTCAATATAATGTATATGATGTATATTATATATATTATACATATATGATATATATATAATATATATTATGTATATTATATATATTATATAAATGATATATATTATATATCAGTGCAAATTTAATTAACTAATTAATACATCAGTTATCCTATTTTTCATTATCACAAAAGATCTAACTTTTTTCACTTTACTACCGTTTAATCTATTGGCAACCAGATTATTCTGGCTATTGCTTTATATCAAACTGAAACTAGATGTCATCATGCATTCGTGTAGAATAAATGTAAAACCTTCTAAATCTTATCTGCTGTTGAAAGCAGCGCTAATTTTATCTATGAAATAAGTAAACAAAATTTCTCTTTTAATAGCAGCAATTGAGGCTGAATAGTGGAAAATAAGTCTTTCTAATTCATCTTCGTACGTAATGTATGTAATAGTCGATGTCGATCAATCCATAGAAGACATCATTAATAAACTATGTCGACCGCAAAGCACCAATTAATTATTTGTTAGATAAAAAATCATAATAAAATTATATTCATTATATACATATACATCTCATCTTGTGCATACAACCATCGAAAAGCAAACTGACGCTGATTGATAAGATAATACGATCAATAAGGAATTTGTGCTCGTGGCTCATAGCGACGCAACATTTATTAATTTTCGACTATCATCTTTTTAATTTTTGTCACTGCGACCCAACGCCCAACAACAGACGTCTAAACGTAAGAAACATCAACCGATACCGAGATTTAGAAAGAGGAACAATGTTCTAGTGTTTTTCAGTGCAGATCGCTGAAAAAAGGCGAGTATATGCAGAGTTCACCATTTTTTAGAAACGCGTCGACTGGATCAAGGCGAAACGAGTGAGGATCACGCATCAGAGATCAAAGTTTGTAGGCGACGATGGCTTATACCGGGGCTATACATTCTCTACTCGACGAGCATCAACGACCACTGGGTCGTACTCCATCATATCCAACATCGTCACGAGGTAACGACTATGCCTGCTGTAATAAAAGGCCGAAAGTGCTCTTTCACTGACATCGCCAACATTCGTAAATCCATGCCTGACGAAAGTTCCGCTCTAGCAATCTCATTCAGTATGTAAAAAAGAGCAACAAAAACTCCGATGCATTCACAGGTACTACAAGTTATCTTCGTTTGCGGTTGATTGCACTACCATATCTTACATGTTCTACTATGTGGTTTTTATTTTGCTAGCATCATATCTGACTGAGTGCGTCTGTATTCAATATTATTCTTCTTAGCGATTGCCTTGTCTGTATTGGCGCCTGGATCAAGACTTTTGCTAGTGAATTTGATCAATTTACAATTTTGCCTTGTTAACCTGTCGATTGTACTACAGATGTACTTTAAAATTTTATTGATTTATCTATTACTATCAATTTTTAACAAAATGCATTTAACCAGATCTACGATGTTCACGTTACAAAGTTATATAATGACTAAAAGCGAGGCAAATATTTCCCCATTACAGTTTTTTTATATTTTGTTTATTAGTGTTCGAATTTTCAACATATCTTGTCGTAGCAAATGAATCGATACGCACAGTGAAATCGAGGAATATGTTGACGGAATAAACGTTTGTTGTGAAAAAACAAGAGACAGAATCCAATGCATACGCAATCTACAATAAGCAAACATCGAAATGAAAAATTCTAAAGTCCGAGATAGGGCTACGTATGTAAATAATATCAGCGATATCTACGCACGAAAATCCCGTTCTCCTATGCGGCGTCACGAAGCAGACAAAAAAATGTCACAAACTCGAGTATCTCGGCAAATCTAACGTATTTATAACCGTCCAACAAGAGCTGGCTTGTAAAAAAAAAGAGAAATGTAACGATAAAGCCTTTTAACTCTCCCGCAGGTAATATCATTCGCTAGGCGAGCGAGTGTGCGATCCGATGACATTTATCCAGGGACGCGAGATTTTTCTTTTTTCTTTTTTTTTTGTCGCAATAGCTTTGTGCGAGCCGCTTGGCTGAGGGAAGGCAACAAAAAAATACGAAATAAAGCAACGGGGAGCGAGTGACAAACGGATTAATCGTACGAGCTAGCAAATTTTTCGAACGGAACCCCGGTACATTCGTGTATGCGCACTCGTGAGCTTGATGAGTTTTTACCGAACGCTACTCGCGCGCACAAGCACGACCACTTGTACGTTTATTAACGAGCGCGTTGGCTGTTTGTTTTGCGAGCCAGTGGTCGTGTGAAATTCACTGTCGAACTCTTTGTTAAGCCAAGTAACAGCACGGTTTTTTTTTCTGTTTTTCGAGTCACGCGCATAGACGAATGGTATTGTCAATAATGCTACTTAATTCGACAAAGCTTCCTTTTTATCCTTTCAGTAAAAAGGTTATCGAAAGATTTTCAAAAGATCTCCGATTCTAATACTCAAAAAATATTAATAAATACGATGAGATTGCCATTGCACTTTTTATTTGTCCATCTTATTATTGCTCCCGCGTTGTTTCTATTATGCTAGGGCATTGCTTCGGCAAATACAAATATACTATTATTTCCATACTACATTACCGAATCACGTTACATGGTCCGAAGTTGTCGAGATGAATGAAATTGTATTCGGCCATGAATTATTATAAAATTGATATTCCGAAGGCCGCGCGAGCCACAAGGATAATGGTCAATTATAGTACCGCCGGCAAAAGAAGCCTATACAAGGACAATGGATATAGATAAGAGTAATGGAGATACTGTAGGTCTTTATGCTACTATTGCCTGATAGTATAGCAGCCAAGTGGTTCGGTTCAGCTGAACTATCGACAGCCACTTCAATCGGCATCTTCGGCACTCAGCTCGGCATTTCAGTTTCGTTTCTCCTGCCATCAATGCTTGTGAAGAATCACCAGAGCAACGAGGACATTGCCCACGATCTTTCCTTCCTCTCACTGTTGATCGCCGTTGCATCGAGTGTCACTCTTGTTACTCGTACTTCGTGAGTGAAGACATATATACTCTTTCCGCTCTTTTTCTCTTTTCTTCTGTCTGTCGGATGGTTTACTCGCGTGTTCATCGAGCCATCAAGTTGACTTGAGAAAGGAAGCAGCCGATCATGAGATTTACCAACACGTTGATTTTCTGCGCCACGATATTTTAGCGAAATCGCGCGGAAGAAATAGTATGGTAAAAATCCAATAATTCATTTCTTGCGTAGTCCGATCGGAAAATATAATAGGCTATCGGATCGATCGAGGACGGATACTCCAGTAATAGAATATATATATAGCCGCGCGTTGAAACTGAACTTGTCAATCAGTCAAAAGTATGAAACTGGAATTAATCTAATTCGAGTGTTATATTCATGCTTTCGGTGGAGGTAGATTGAAAACGACGTCACGCCGGGATATATGACGGGTATAGACAATGCGTCCCTTTTATAAAATATACGACGAAACCAAGCGAGACTCGAGCACTACAGAAAGCCGAGCACGAATTGGAAGAAGAGGTAGGTTGCGCAGGGCCAATGTCGCAGCTGATGAGCAACCACAGCTTTGTCATCCTGTGCAACTCGTATGGCCTCGGCGTCGGCGTGCTCAACGCCGTGGCTACCCTTCTCAACCAACTCTTCCTCGTACACTTTGAGGTATGTTCAATTAGTGCACCATTGTTCCGCCTATCTGTCTCTCTTTCTCTCTTGTCTCTCGCGAGTAGAATAGCTAGAGGCTTTAAGCTTTAACTTGTTATTATGGCGCTCATAGATCTTCGAGCGGCCACAGTTGTTCGTATTCTTCAGCTGAATGGCCGATTGCTCGTTTAAACTGTTTCTTAAAAAAAAAAGAACTTTGCTTGGTTGTAAATTAACTTGCATTAATCACATTTGTTATAGGGATGTTCGTAGCCGATTCCGAGAACGAGAATCTACTAATTCGAAAGCTGATCTGTTTGCAGATAATTGAGAGGAAGAACGCAGAAAGGATCAGACTGTTCATTGTTATAACTGGGATATTAGGATCAGTAGTATTTGAAATCACTCTTAAAAAAATAAACAAGTTTAGGTGGATGTTTTATTTAGCAATAATGTTTTTAGGGTAAGCGAGAGCTGCTCTTACAGCTGAGTTCATTGACTATTGAAAAAGCTAAACAAGTAAATCTCGTGACAGTACTTGGTTCTTCGTGTTAGACTACCTTGCACTAAGCTATAAAACGACCGCGAAATATACGTACCTTCAAGTAGAGATCTACTGAACGTGGCTAATAACGAATATGGAATTTTTCTCGTGTTTGTGCTTTTAGAGGCCATGGATGGGTCGGGTGACATCTGAGTGTACATTGGATTATGCGTCACACTGTTTCTGGGCTTCGTCAAGACCCTGCTCACCAAGAACAAACAAGAAGGGGCTAGAATAGTTGTTTCCAAATATCAAGAAACGCTGCTGGATAATGTCAGAGCTTTCGCTTCTAACTGATTTCTGCAGATCTTGTGGTTACGTACGATTCTGATCTTTCAACTATTTAAGTTAAAAAAATGCTCTAGCCTCTTGAGATATACATAATGGGAGATCCATAAACCTTTAGAAAGAATGCGTTAAATCATTTTTGAATAGATCTTGTGTCGAAGTAGAGACAAATAGTAATTCTGACTAGAGAATGTTCATTTTGCTAATTTTAATTCGGTAGAATAAAAATATCAATAATTATACGCAAACAACAACTATCGCTTGTAACAGGTGCTTCTTTTTCGTAATTTTCCGTTCTACATATATATTTATTGGTACTTAAGCAACACGTCTATCGAATATTTGATAGGGTGGAATTGAGGTAAAATAAATTGTACCACAGAGTTACGTTTAACAATTTTAATGTAATCATACGAGAAAAGATACATATAATATATGTACACGTAATGACAAAAAAACATGAGTATTAATTAAATACTAGCTGCAACAAAGACATCTCTTATTTCCCTTTTCGCTTTCAGATTGGAAATCTGAAACATAAAGCGACAAATTCGACTTATAGACTTAACGTATAACAACTGTGAATTTATTTTGTGAACTTTTCATAAAATTCTAAGTGTCTCGAATACTCAAGATTATTTATACGATTTTTTGACAAACAGAATTGGAATAAATTATGTGTATGAATGCTACGTATATATGGAGATGAATTTAATTTGTACAACATATGTGAAACGCAAATTCATGTGTATGCGCGACACGAACACGAGTCGATGCAGGCTGAGATTCCGCTTCACTAATATTGAGTTTCGACTCCTTAACTTACAGGTTGATAAGGATGAATGAAAATGATGTGAGTACGGAAACTCACTGTTGCACGCTCAACAACGGAAAGCTTTATAAAATAAAAATAATGAGATCATTTGAAGGCTTTCGAATTATTTGACTGACACCGCTACTTTAGAATAATCTATCTCGCCGTTTTCTAAGTTATATAAAATGAACATCAATTTTTATCAGACATCTCTATTTCTCGTAAGATAAATCTGGGCTTGGTATAAATTTCGCATTACAAGCTGAACAGCGAGAAGCGTTATAAAATAAAAATTGATTGGCCGATATGAATAAAAAGTAATTGCGCCTGAAACTAAAAGGTGCAAGTGAACGCGAGAGCTAAGTAGTAGTTGGAGTAATATCTACGCACTTTAAGGCAGTTTTCAAACGATCTACTCACATTGACATCCCTCCAGTCTGATTCCAGGGAGTGAGAGAATTTCTCTCGAGGTATAACGTCTTTTGCGGGGACCGGAATAGAGAGGTAAAAGTGCTTGAGCTTGTATCGCTAATAATCCTGTCTCTCTTAACCCGCGAGAAGTTTTTAACGGCTATCGGCTTAACTGGGTCTCCCTCTCTTATACTCTCAAACTGGCACCCCTTAAAAAGTCCGATCTACCGATCAACGACTCTTAGACTCTCTTTTTCCTCTTTGCGGCCTCTCATCTTGAAGAAGCAAGGCTCGATCAAAGGATTTGTCCTCCTTATTTTCCATTCGATGGCCCCCGGGGTATTTGCTTATTGGGGTATTAACGTGAAGAGGACTTCTTAATTTCTTTTCTTTTGTGTTTCCAACCAACTTCTTAGTGGTTATACTTACCCGAAGCATCGTATCGTATCACTTGTTATTTCATAAACTGCAGCTACGTCAAGTTGAACAACAATACGATCATAAATTTATTTTTATCGACTATAAATATAAAATCGATCACGACTGTAGAAAAAATAAAGCTATAAATAAGCACCAAATCAATCGTAATCATTCAAAGCACATAAAACCACGACAAACTACAGTCGAGAGCTTATCCGCTAGAATTCTCGAGGTGACTGGAGCTGCAGCAAAAGCCCAAGAAATCACTGTGTGCGAGGTGACAACGACTTGCCGTTTCTGGAAGTCGCGCCGTCCATAAGTCATATTTATGCGGCATTGCGGCTGACACTCGCATTCAACCCTCGCAAACGGCCGTTTGGCTTCGTACGAACGTACACGGAGGGGGGGCGAAAAATGAAAGTTTGTAAAATTGCTCGAACCGCCCCATCTCCTTCTCTCTTCCATCTACCAAGTTTTTATGACTCGCTCAAGATGCCTTGATTCGGAAATAAAAGTCCCCTAACGAAGCGCGTTAATCGCTATATTTACGAAACGTAAAACTCAGTTATCTTCCTCGCTCTTTATCGCCCTGACTGAAATACTTGCGGTAACGTGGACATTTCCTATATACCTTGGAGCATAACTATCACGACCTAACATTCTGAAAATTCACGTCGGCGGCTTGTCATCTCCTGCTATGAACGTGTTGCTGACACTCCTGACTTCCCGCCATTTTGATTGACGGACGAGCGATTTAATTCAACGACCGCCATTGATGCGTAGATTTATGTGTAAAATTAACAGTTTTTATGCAAAAACTAAATATCTCGCAACTGATACCTTTGTCAACCTACTCACTAGAAATTCTTTAATGAGAATTTTATTTTTATACGAATAATTTTCTTTTTATGCCATCTTGTTTGCTATACATATCAGGCAATAATCACCTATAAACTAATGTTTAGCATCTCTTCGCCGTACTCGTTATAACGTTCATATCGCTAAAGAACTTTCTGTCGAGTGGATCGTTTGCAGTCGAAATCTCGACGTGAGGAGAAAATCTCGTGCACATCATTATTACTCGGCTGCATGTGCAAGCTCGTTACAGTAATTGCATGTGAGAGAGTGAGAGAGAAAGAGAGAGAGAGAGAGGAACATACGGAGAAAGAATACTCGCGCAACTACTACGAATATAAATGTTTTTCATGTGATCTTAATTTCGCATAATTCCGTGTAGCTAACTCAACCTACCGTAAACGACGCGCGCTCGACACTTAGACTTGGCTAGGCTTTCATACAACCGGGCTTCTTTTCTTTCTTTCTCACACTCGAGACTCTCTCGACATGAGCAAGCCTCTTTTGTGCAGGCTTTTTTTATTTGTCCCCTTTCTGGGCTGCACGCGTGTCTGCCCCTTTTCTCATGCTCACGCTTCACTGTGAGACGCAACTCCCTAACGGTACGCGTTTGCTATATTAGGATGCGTTTTCTTATTGGCGTGTACGTATCTCATCGCACGTGAGCTTTCAACTAAATTCCTTTTATACTTCGGTTTTTGTGAAGAGGAAAACATGCGAATGGTCGTTTTAAAAATATACACAGCTATAAAATAAAAATATCAAATCAGAAAAGTTGGTTTCCAGTATGACGGAATTATTTCTCTGATAATTTATTTATCGATAAATATAATTTTGTTAAAAATAGTTATTTCTTAATCCACTTCGAATTTCTTATTCAATGAGCAGATCACAATTGATAAGACTTTCGAAAAGTTTGGACTGCCTCATAATTGAGCTATTCATAGGATTGAAAATGTACCAAATGAGAATATCTATACGAGTTCAAGTTAAGCTCTACATCGGCATTGACTCGAGCATACAAGTCTGCAAGCTCAGCTGACATAAACTTCCCATTAAGTTATGAATCCTGGTAGCGTCCCACGGGTCTGTCTCACACGATGTGCGAAGGACACTGCAAGCTTCGGCCATTACATTAACGACCTCTATAGCCAAGCGTTCAAAGTAAACTTTTCAGCAAACCCGCCTGTGATATTTTTTCTTTCCCAGCTTATCATGCCAAAATGGCGTGAAACTCAAACATCAACTTTACTCCATCGACGCTCATTAAACTAAAGTTGGAGGCTTTGTTGTTTCACACCATCGAGGTTGAGTGCTCGGATTAACTTGAGAGAGAATTGAGTTTATTGATAAGCAAATAGATACATCGTGCATGGTGCAACCAGCAAATAAAATCATGTAAATAAATTATTCGACCTGCAGTTTTTGCTGAGCAAATACAATAAGTAGACTTTATTCAGATCAATCCCTTTTTACAAGAGTATTTATATGCCGTTAGTAACGCGCAAATCTTTTAGCGAGAGTTTACCAACCGAAAATATTGACATTAGCAAATACAATGAAATTTCCTTTTAACCGAAATTGCAGGCACGTGCAGTTTCCGCCCAATAGAATGTTTATCAAACAGCTATTTTCTGTCGGTCAGTTAATTACTTAATCATTTAATCAAGCAATCAATTACCGCAACGAGCTATTTCAATTTATTTAAAAGCCCGTGTTAAAGCTGGATCAATCAAGCTGCCAAACTCCTTTACACGTGCACTTGTACTAATAAAAATCTCTATTTCGAACGAATAAAGATAAACTATATAACCAACCGTAAAAAATAGCTTGAAAAAAAACAAATGAAAAGGAACAATCTCTATGGTTGACGTGCATCGATCAATTCGTGTGGAATGTTCAGAGGCCCGAAAAAAGAGGTTACCAGAGGATACTAGAGAGAGAGACAGAGAGAGAGAGAGAGAAAGCGAGGAAGCACAATAACGCCGAGAATTCGTGACTGGAACAACTCTGTTTACACGCGAGGCTTTGCTTTTTTTGTAAATTTTCGACGCGTAAAAGGGGAGCGATCTCACGCTTTGATGAGCAACGTTCGGCCGAGTAATTCCATTGGCAACCGTAGTAAATCGAAAGCTCGGCATTCTCTCTCGCTCGCTCTCTCCGTATGTGATATCGACGGCCAAAGAGCTGCGGCGAGCTGTAATCTCCAGCCGGAAATGTTGGTGCTAAGCAGCGAAAGGGCGCACTAATGCACGCGCAAGCTACCATGATTGTCCCGTAGATCCAAAGTGAACAAGCGACGAAATAACTGCTTCACCAGAATGTATGTATTACATTTATGATTGACGAGTTTTATTAAGAAAATGAATTTTTAAATCAAGTTTCGTAATTGAATAAAAACTGTGAAATTACGCTGCTATTTGAAATACCTATAGAGTAAAGACGCTATTCACATTTTACATGTCGAAATTTCTGACAAAAAAAACGCTAAATATTCCGCTACCACGAGTATTCTTAATCCAAAGATCTAGAGCATGAATTTTAATAGCGGTGAAGCTTCGCTGAAATAAAAACAGAAGATAAAAGCGCGAGGGAAACGGCATGAAAAATATTCATCAGAGTAGCTTTAAAAAAAATGGAAAAGCATCAGAGTGCATTGCGGCATAAGCCGTATCCTGTGAGTTTGTCTCTCACGTCGAGTAGCAAATTCATAATCCACGTCGATTTAAAAGCGAATAAAAGTTTAACGCGTAAACTCACCGGGTTTAAGTCACTCGTTACGAATGCGCGCACTCGTAAATTTTCGAGTCGTTATGGAAACACGCGTACGATGTAATACGTCGTATGTATTAATTAGCAACGCAAAAAATAATTCCGTTGACGTATATACAAGTGTAACGATCGTGTTATTTACTATTCAGAGCAATTTTCAGAAATATCGAAGAGCTATTTGCGCTTGCAAAGGGTAAAAACTTATACCTGTCTTCGGGATGATTTATCATGCATCAAAATCTACATTTATTGGGATTTCATGGATATTTCCAAGTAAATTCAAAAAATTATTTTAAAATTGTTGAAAAAAAATATGTATATAGAATATTTATATATTTATTATATTAAGTCACATGAACTGCCATTGTAGTAAGCACGTCTGAAAGGCCATATTTAACAAGAAAAAGAACGAGAAACGTATATAAGCAGGGAAAGATCCATTTAATTGTTACATAAAAGTTACTTAGATAGTTAATTTAGACACTGTTTTCAAAAATTATTCAAGATTTCAGTATAAATAAATTTCAATATACTATGAAAACGTTGACTCAATTATGTGCAAATGTCACATTTTGCCATTAACAAAATAAACCTTACCTGAATCTTAATGATTCTGCTCATGCTCCAGTCGTTGTATCAAGCAATTTACGGAAAAAGGAAGAAAATGAGAAAAAACTTTAATCTTACTAAAGAATGAGATACTAATGGAAATTGATGTTGTTTGGGTCACAATCCGTTGCTGTTTCATGCACCAGAAATCAAACAACACCAAAGAGTCACAAAACAAAAGGCTGATCCTCGTTTCAAATGGTAAGCGAAGACATTCCTCACTCGCTCGCTTCGTTTGACCGAATAGCGAAGGAAATCGTATGTTTCATCTATGGCATGCGGGAAGCCAACCACCAAAGTTATTCCGAGTGTGGATATTCTAACAACATACGCATAATATTTAGCAATACTATGATGTAGAAATTTTACGTATACTTAAATACCGACTATTAGAGTGAAATTAAGAGAATAAATATTTATATTGAAAATTACCTTCCGTATAACTGAAGGAGTGTAAAGTTTATTCGAAATTATTTTTTCCCCACACCACGCGTAAAATATTGACTCTGTTCCCTCTTAGCGAGCGGTAAAGTAAGATATGGACGCCCTATACAATACTTTCATCGACTTAATTTTCAAGCGCGAACTCGTCTACATTACTTATTCATAGATTAAAGTCGCCACACGTCGCTACACAAGTTAATCTTTAAAAACAGAAAATAGCATATTGAGTTTCTGCAATTTTTATTATTTGTAAATGATTATAACTACTGATTTAATTCAAAATATCAAATGTAGAGTACTCCTCGGATGATGAAAGATTTAATTATCAATTGCTTGTTTGCAATTTTAATGCAGATACTCAGTTACTTATAAACATTATATTACCTCAGAAATCTAAAGATAAATATATTAAAGCCTATAATGGTTTTATGAAGTGGAAGCATGAAAAAAGGATCATTTGAAGAAAATGTGCTGCTCATTTATTTTGGAGAATCGTCACAAAAATTGAAACCACCTTCATTATGAGTACATGGGTTCAACTCTAAACGTAACTCCGTATCTCTGCTTTTCGCTACGATCGCGTGGCAACTTCACACAATGCGTACTTTGCTCACTGAACTCCTTTGATGCATAATGTACTAATTCCGACATCAATTTCAAAGTGAAATTGATATCAAACTGAAGAGAAATTAGTTTATATTTGACGATTAAGTTAGATAAATTGACAACTTATACTGTGCGGAAAATCACCTGCCACACGATGTTAATCTCGTGAATAATAAATTCGGTTGGAGCGCGATCCTGAAATGGAAAGGTGAGGTAAATAATGCCTTTAGTAGCGTGAGTTTGCATTTTTAAGTTTCAAGCTACCACTTTCATGAATTGACATGTAATATTAAACACGAGCTCTTCCATCAATCAGAATCTGCTTTGATCTTGACGTGTAAATAAATAGGATTCGGTAAATGTTCTTTATTTGAAATGCAGCGGTTAATAGAACGAACGACAGTAGCATTGCGCGTCCACGTATAATCCGCCAATAATGCCTTTCGAAGTGCCAGTGTTCGAGGTGCCAGTATCAAACAACGTCATTTGATACGTATTTCTCTTGTATTGCTGCATTTCAAATCCATCAAATACATCAAGTTACCGACAATACTGTGGCATAATGAAAGAACGCGGCGGTAACAATGGGTGAGAGTGATTAAATAATTCAATTCATTTCGGCACAAACGATGCTAATGAAATCTGTTTCTTTGAAAGCAGCGTACAGAAAAGCTCAAACATCGTATTTGTCGAAATAGTATGCCCAAACAAGCACATGTTACGTGGATGCAGGGAAAATTACGCGTAATGAGATTTTGTGAGTGTGATCGGAGTAATATAGGTATAGAGAGAACAATTATATTATATATTATACTGTTACGACTTTGTTTGCTGAAGAGTTTAAATATGTATTAACTAAGCTCAGAAGTTTCTCATTACTCAAGACAAGATTCAATAACACTTGGAGATTCGGAAATTTTTCAGTTCTCATTGCAATTCACGACGTACCGATCGAGTGTATATATAAATTAACATCGATGTCGCCCTTTCTCTACAATTCGATCACTTTAAGCTAAGAAATCGCCGTCACCTAGCTCTTTCATTAGTCGCTCCACCGTTTATCTCAATCCTTCGAGTTTACAATCTCGACTCCGCTCTCGTTCTCTCCCTCCGAAGAAGCATTCAGATTCAATTAACGTGGCGTTTTTTATGTGGCAAGCGACATCTACCTGATTCTTTTTCTATTATTCTTAAATTGGATGGAGAAGCTACATTGAAGTAGAGATAATAGCTGCTGCTACTGTTCTTCTGACCCTTCCTTTTTATTCGCTTGTTATACATTTATATTTAATTGAATCATATCTTTAAGAGAACATTATTTTTTGTTCCATATTTCGTTGTCTAACAATAAGAAAAAAATTTTAGCTGGGCCTATTAATTCAAATAATTATCACGTAGTGGGATATTCATTTACTTGAATATTGTTTTAATCAAATTTATCGATAAGCTTCCAAGCAAAAAAAAGTCGAAAGCTGCTGCGTTAATGAATAAACTTTTTGAAAGCGTAGATTAACAGATAATACAAGTTTAGTTAGATATTTATTTAATTATAACTAGAGTAAAATACGTGGAAGCGCGTATTGTGTTTTTGAGTCTTCAGCTCTAGTGAAAATGAGTAACTTTTGGCGAAATAAAGCGAACGAAGCCGCAGCTAATATTTGAAATAGGTCAAAGCAAAAGCAACAAAAAACAAACAGCGACCCCTCATAAGCCTTTGACAGGATCATATGTGTACATAGCGAAAAAGAAGCTTTTCCAGTATCCTTGCATAATACACGAAACTCTCTTACAGATGGGCTTCTCGCGCAAAACTGTCCGCTCTGTTGGGCTTCACTCGAGTTTGCCAGTAGATCGCTAAGTCTTAATGTGCTTGCACTTTTTTAAATGTTCTTTTTTCTTTTACATGAGCAATTGCAGATTCAAATGTAATAGACGTGTGCTGTGCCAATAACCATACGCACACACGCACAGCGTACGTCTGTGTAAAATTAACTGCAGCGAATGCTCGTAAGTGCGCATTTGCATGTTGCTGTAAACTGGCAGGGGCACTGATGTGAAACGGATAAGTGCTCGAACGATTAGCTTGGTTGCTCACCAACGTAGACGTGATCTTTCCATCTATACGCTTCGGGCAAAGACTAGGTGATCGTCATGACTAGATAAAAACTTGTATATCGTGGCTGTACCCAGTTTCAGTGAGTAATTTACAAATTTTTGTAATTACAGTTTAGGGTGAGCGAATGGCCAATGAAAGTCCAAATCATGTCGATCGACGTCAAATTTGAGTAGAGTACACAAAGTGAACTTGATCAGGATTACGAGATAATTGCATGGTATAATTAAAAATAAACATGCACAACCTCAATGGTTTTTCCTTTTGCTATAGTGCGATTAATATTTCTCTCCGTTCCTCTCAGCATCCGCATTCGTTAATTAACTCGCGCGCACAATTTCAATTATCATTCGTTTGCGAAAAGTGTCCTCTCGCAATTTCATATTTTGCGATTCGGTAGTGTTGATCCATCTATTAATTGCTTCGCGGGTGCGTAGCATAAAATTGGCTTTATACAAAGATAAAAGATTTTTCGCGGATAGAAGAGATATTTGCTTGCCAATAATAAAAAGAGGATGATCGCTAATGGCAAATGAAACACAATTGTGCATAGTCAGCAATTGTCTCGCCCATTATTGTCAATCAGATTCTAGGTAAATCTCACTTGTATCCGACTTGGAAAACGTTAGTACGCACGATAACTAGAGATAATGGAGGAGCATGAGCAATAAGCAGTGCATTGATGCTACATTGCCGTCATAAAAAAAAAATCAAAGCTATTAGATTATTTATTAACTCGCAATTCAGTATTTTCTGTGCATCGCCAAAATGATTGTTTTGATCATCACTGGTAAACTGATGATAGTCGAGAGAAGTAGGCGAGCAAGGTAACACACGAATGAGGGTGCCTAATTCGCTTTTGGCACATCACGCAAATTGGCTGTCTCCGAGATGAGCAATTTCCTGACTGGCCTAACTGAATTTAGACAAACGAGAATATCAGTCTCGGAGGGCTCTTACTCTCTCTCTCTCTCTCTCTCTCTCTCTCTCTCTCTCTCTCTCTCTCTCTCTCTCTCTCTCTCTCTCTCTCTCTCTCTCTCTCTCTCTTGCCAACCTCTCACTTTCTACCTCCATCTCTCGGTCTTTCATTTGTCCTTTCACTGCCTTTTATTACGTTATGTGCGTCGAGAGTCACTAATATTGAACTGAATTGTATTATTTCATTCAAATATTCTGTTTTTAGTTTGTTATTGTTTACAGTTGGTAATTAAATCACTGCTAATTATTTTCCCAAATGAAAGTCGGTGAAGCGTGGAAAACGTGAAATAATATGGAATTGTCGTCAAAGTGAAGTGCTCTAATTAAAAATTCTTAATTAAAAGCGTTTATTATCATTTATTGTTTGAGAGATCAGTTTGTTATTCATAATTTATTAACTTGAAAACAGTGAATTGCAAATATAGTTCAATAAGATCAACCGAATATATACAAAAAATACAAAAATACAAAATTTTTAAAAACTTGGATTTTTGGATTATATGGGTTATATGAAAATTACCTATATCAACAAATTGATGGTACGAAAAAATACTACTTGTTCAAAAGGATCAACTGAAAAATTCCGAAATCTAAAAATGTAAAATTTGTAAAAAGTTAGGTTATATGGGTTATACAGCTTATATGAGTTATATGAAAATTTTGTATATCAAGAAATTCAGCTACGAAAAATGCTAGTTGTTCGATAGGATCGACTGAAAAATTCATAAATCCAAACATATAAAATTTTTTAAAAGGTAGGTAAAGGTTATTTGTGGGGCGCACAAATGTCTAAGTATTTGTAAATAGTTGGGTTACATGGGTTATTGAATTATATGAATTATATATATTATTACATAAAAAATCCAAAAGTATAAAATTTTTAAAAAGGTGGGTCATAGGTGTTTTGTGTTGCTCACAAATATCTAAGTATTTGTAAACAATTGGGTTCGGGTTCGGGTTATTTGGCGATGAAGCAAGGTCACCAAAAATCGCGTCTATTGGGCTTACTAAGGATGATTTCGAGCGCTGAATCAATTGCCCATGGTTCCAGAGCGATATCTCGGAAATTTTCAATTTCAAAATCGTAATATTTTAAATAAATGCATAATATTAATATAATATAATTGTTCGTCGTAATAAACGATCGAAATAGGTTTAGTGTCGGTCGCATCAGTTTTCAGTGTATCAAGAGTTGGTAATCGCGGTCTCGTATATGGACGAAGCTTGAAACGCTCTGGCAATGCTACAGTATATTCATCTAATGACGCGCGTCGCTCCCGATAATTATAGGCTGAGCAGAGGCGCGCTGCACTTGACGAGACGCATTATTCGCACGTCTCCCCAAATAACTCAATTAGTCGTTTAGTTAGCTGCAGCGCGCCAGCCACACAGCTGACTTAAATTAACACGCGAGCTGCAGCTTCCCCCCGAAATTTCTCTAATTCATTCATTTTTGTTATCGACAGGTCACACCGTTGCGTCGCTGGAATAATTAGTGACATTAGTTTTATCGGAACAGCAGAGACCTGATATCCAAACGAGCCACGATGTGAGAAAAAAAAATTATTTGCGTCCCTTTCTTCCTAGGTGAGGTCATTGCGCTAGCAAGCAATCAGATGATAAATTATTGTAAACTTGGGTTCGGGATTCCTCTGGTCTCTTGCAGCTCCTCGATTGTTTCAAACGGGAACGAGCGCACCGGTGTTATCGTGGACGTGAATCTATTATAGATCCAGAATTTTCTTTGAGACTGTAAAATCTCGTTGAAATATCATCTTTACAGACGACGGAAACAGAAAGCTGCTCAGCTGACCCATGGGCTGGTAAACTAGCCACCGGAAGCTCGAGCGGGAGGGCAAAGGATGAGAACGAGCGAAAGTCGTGGTTATGCGTGCGCAGCCAAATAAGGCCCATAGAGCGGCATCCGAGCAGCGTTAATATATGTTGGGCTCAGTTAACCCGTTAGCGTCAGCTTATTGCGTCCGCCCTTTGTCAACATCTTGCTCCTCGTTAAATAGAATTGTCATTTGTTGTTACGTGCGCGCGCGTGTGTGTGTGTGTGTGTGTGTGCGCGCGTGAAATAAATACGCCTTAATCTTCATTTTCTGCTCAAGCTATTCCCAACACTTAGAAAAGAGGGTACTTTATTATCAATCGAAGTAGATATTCGTAGATCCAGTGCATAATCGAAAAGTGGATTCGTGCGAATGGGCGTCGTTAACGTGCGTGGCAAATAATGAACCATTTCCAGTACGCCTCTACATAAAAGTGAATCACGAACATAAAAGCTCGGCTACTTTACGTTCTCTCGTGCTAAGCCGAATCGCCGCCTGAGGTGCTCGGTTCTATGGCATGTCATCTGTTTTCTTCTTCTCTTTTGGAAGTGTAACGAGCAGCTTTTCCGCGGATCTACTTGAGTTTCTCAATATTTGTAATCGACAAAAGCTAGTTGTGGTTATTATGATACATCTTCGATTCTTTATCTTATTTGTCTAGAGGACAATTCTTGGTTATTTCAAACAGTTTAAAACATCAAATTACCAATTTTGTTCCAATTTCGTAGACTTGTTATCTATACAGAGGTCAACATCTGTACAAAATTTTAGGTCAAAATATTAGTAAGCAGCCGAATTATCAACTGTTGAAAAAATATTGGACTTTTTTTTATTAATTCGATTTCTCGGAGATAGAATATGAAATTATTTATTCGTTAAAGGCATTTGCCGCAAGCAACGTTGGAACCGCACGAGTAGCGGACGGCCGAGCGACCGAGCGCCTAACGCACGGTTCGTTTCATTTTAGTGCTGTCTTAATCCTAATAGCGGGCACTTGATTTTCTCAACGGTTTCTTATGTAAACAATGACAAGGAACACGATGGTGCAACAGTTAAAAAAAAAATATCGTTTTTTGAAATATCGTCAATTTTTTGAAAAAATTGTTTATAACAATGACATAAATAAATGATTTGGTATTTTACTATTTATATTTTAAAAGTGAAACTCTTTCCCCGTCTTTTAAAAAAAGAATCATGTCCATATCTTTACTAGTCTCCGAGAAATCGAATTAATAAAAAAAAGTCCAATATTTTTTTAACAGTTGATAAGTCGGCCCCTTATCAATATTTTGATCTAAAACTCTGCACAGATGTTGACCTCTGTATAACTAACAAGTCTATCAACTTTGAATGAAATTGGTGATTTGGTGTTTTAAACTGTTTGAAATAGCCAAGAATTGCCCTAGAGATAAAAATGGAAACTTGACTTACCGAACTTATGGAACTTATTACTTGCTACCACTGTAATATTAGAAATAAGAAAAACTGATCAATGTTTTTCTGCTCTTCAAAACTATCTTTCAAGCGTACTTTCGTTTATGGATTAATTATTATTGAAAAAGTCTGCTCAATTTAAAGTACTTCGGTTGATATTGTTATGTCGATTGTTAATTATTAACACTGCTTTCATCAAAACTGAACTGCTTTGAACAGATTTTACCTTTCTGGTGATATCGTTTTTGAACAAGCTTTTACTACGTCACCCTTCTGATCGAAACTGTTGTATGTATTGAGATTAGCGAGTTCAAAAAAGTATGTGATAGTGCAAAATTATTAGGTTATTAAATAAGTTTGTGAAGAAACGAAATCATAAGTGCATAAAGAAGCAATAATTAAAAGGTGCACTCGGCTAAATAATAAACTTAATATATTATTTTATATGACTTACCCGACGAAATATTTCTTTTTAATCGCTGCGAATATCTGATTTCTTAACGATTCACGCAACATTGAGAATGCACCTATCAATTTAATTTAGTATATGGTGAAATTGAAATTTTTAGGTAAAAATGATAACCAACCTGAACTTTTAAAGTATGGAGTAAGATGAATAAAGCAAGTTGTTTATTTGAAGGAAGCAGTCTATGTGACTGCAATTTGTCTCATATTTCGAGAGAGGCAAAAGTAGGAAAACATGAGAAAAGCTCTTTGTAAATTGCCATCTTCACGTGGATCGATGCCTGTGCGAAATAAAATTCCTGTTTGCTTTTAACCGTGTTGCGGTGTACTTTTCCAACGTAGTTGCGTAACGTCGATAGTTGAATCAACATTCGTTAACTATTGCTTCCAAGAATCTCTGCATTCTAGCCGATTATAGTTCGCTTATCGCGCTATTCGACGATTGAATCATTAAGAAGCCTTCTCATAATTCTTTGATGATTGATCGTCTTGTGACGATTTGCCGGAGGCATAAATCCAGCTTGAACCGGGGATCTATAATACGTATAAAAAAGAAAGAAGGAATAAAAAAAGAATATATGTTTCCAGATCTCACGAACGAGCATCATGAATATTTAATACCCAGGCGTAATTGCGACAGAGGGCAGACGGGTAGAGAAGGAAAAGGGGAGGGGGTAGGAGAAGAGAGCCACATTATCGTGACACCCGTGCTCATGAGCGAGGCTCGCTGCGTAATAATGCATGCTTTTAAAGCCACGAGAAAAGTGTCTTCTCTCGAGAGCACGAAAATCCAAGCAACTTCTCCACTGCTCATATTGCCTCTTATACTTCATTCCGGCCAACTATGACTTTACCAGTGCGCGCAAAGGCGGAAAGCTGCGATCTATCCGGGCTCCGCGTGGACGCGTGTTAATTTACGACGCTGGCGTCGAGCGAAGGTAGAATACAAGCGTTGTATCTGAATCGCCAACAGTTCGATCAAACGAATTATTGCTGCGTACACATTACGAAAATGTTGCAGTTTTACGCGAGTCATAAAAAGGAAGGGAAAGGAGAGTTGAGGTGATATTGTTTTCATACGAGCTCCATAAAAGTGGACTCGACCTCCAGGCGCGCGTCGCCTACTACTACTACAAATGCTACTATGCTTCACCGTGTACGCGCGGAGGCGACGGCGGCGCGGCCCCCTGAGTAATAAAAATCTTGCGAGCCTGTCGAAAGGCCCGAGGGGTCAGACAATTTCCTGTAGCTCTGGCGCTTGGCCTTTTATGAGGGCGATCAACGTTAATTGTAAGCGAGCGCCGAAAAAAAAAAGGATGCTTGGATTTATCGTGTTGAACAAGGCGAGCTTTCTTATTCTATCAATAAGAATGAGAGTTAAAAGCTCCTCGAATAAAGTGTGCACACTTCTTCGCCTCTTTCGAGAAACTTCAGCCTCAACTTTTGCACGAACGAGTTACCATGTCGTTTGATGAAAATACACTTAGTCTTCAGCGCTGTAGAATAATTATAATATACAATTAACATTAATGACTAATAATGTAGAGAGAAGCGAAAGAAATTTACCTTAAACAATTGTTAATATTCCATTCTTCAAATACATCATCAATCAATTAATAATAAGATAATGATGTTTTTGTGAATTCAAATTCGTTGCAATATGTTGCAAAAAGTAGCGTTTTACAAGTGAAGTAGGATTCTACTTCAGTTCTAAAGTTCGTTTGGAAAACGCTTCCAGATTTTTCATGATTGGAACAAGTGCTACTTTGAAACTAGCTTACTAGTGACTCTGCGATGGACTTGCTACGACATGTGTGCGATTTAAGCAAGCAGTTATGCTCTTTTAAGTAACGAATCACACGCAGTTTCACCGCGAGCAAAAGCCAATTCCACTTTAAGCTAGAAAGGCATGCGCACACTTGCAACTCAATTATGTCCATCAAGTTAACGAAAAAGAGAAGGCTATTCACTTTACTCGAGTTTTCACGATGAAATAGTTCGCTCGCGCACACCAATTTCCAACTGCGGACTTGTCGTTCTCTCTCTCTCTCTCTCTCTCGCTCACTTGCTCGCTCGCTCGTTCGCTTGGCTAAATACTCGCGCGGCAAAATTTATCGTTCGAGCCATGCGTAGCTCGCGAGCGCACTAGCGAATCTCATTGTCAGCCGGGTACCAATTAAGGCCGAGCAATCGGCTGCTACTCTGCGTATACACTAACTCGTAGCTTTCTCTCTCTCGCTCGCGCGCGCACAGCTGCTTCTTACTCCGAAGGAATGTGTTTTCGTTTGGAGAAAGCTCATTTGGACTATTGTCTATAAATCTCGATGCAAAGCTCGTTTACCAGCTGCTTTGGCGCTGTTGTTGATTATCGGTGCTAATACAGCACTCGTAGCTGTTGCCGGAATGCGCAGCTGCGCTCAATTTTTGCGATCATAAGAGAAACAGTGGGAAAAGGAAAAATGGCGAGAGCCCCGGGTATTTGCCTCTTGTACGTTTGCCTGTCGTGGCAGGAGACAAGTCTAATTTATCTCTTGTCACGCTCGCAACTTTCAGCGAGCGCGTGGCTGGGGATCACCTCACTTTTCCTGCACTCGAAAAACGCTACAAAGAACTCGACGACGACGACGACGACGACGACGACGACGACGACGACGACGACGACGACGACGACGACGACGAGGGAGAGACGTCGTTGTAGTCTTTACTGTTTCTCTTGACTCTCGGAATTCGCCAACGTTGCTATTCCTTCCTTCTGACCCTTTCTCCTCGCGCGAAACAACTCCGTGCAATCCGTTAATTATCCTGGACACATTTTTTGTCGCCCTTCAAGTTGCAAGCTTTACATTCTCGCCTTTGGATGTGCTCGTTAGCAGCGAAGAGAAAATATGATCACGAATATAATCTTATAAATATTCAAAAATTCTGACTTCTCCATCGGATGTTCTACCAACGAAATCTCGAGGCTTTCCCCGACAAATGATTCGATTTCTACGGCTTCTTTCGACCCTTCATTTCATTTAAACTTTATCATTTCCCTCGCTCGGAGAGTATATTTTGTCTTTTATTTCCGTTCCATTAATAATTTTCTCGCGCAGACTCAGATTTCCCGAGATCTCCTCTCTCTCTCCTCTCTCTCTCTCTCTCTCTCTCTCTCTCTCTCTCTCTCTCTCTTACTCTCTCAGTCGGATTGCTGTATCTGCATAGATCCCGTTTATTCTCCTGTGAACATACTTTTATATACAACGACGCTGCTGTTTATCTGAAGAGCATTCAACACTCGAGAGCTACCGAAATATCCATTTGATTTGAGCTCTCGATGCTTTCGTATTTTGAAATCAAATATTTATGTAATTTGTGTGTTGATCCGATCAATCGGAACATTAAGAGTAAATATGATTTTTACATTATTCAAAATCGCTCGTTTCATACGCGGAGAAACAGTAATTTGGTTCTCCTGTATTACGTTACCCTTCGAATGAAATTTTAGTTATTGTTACTACGGATGCTACGGATACTGGTAAACGTTGGTTTAGCGTTATCGCATAACACAATAAGCTAAATAGATTATAATATTTCTCAAATTAGCGAGACAACATTCCAAAACGATTTATAATAATGCTGCACTACATTGGCTCCGATATTGAGCGAACATATAATTATGAATCAGATAAACGCATGTATTTGAAGCAAATGCTTTCTCGTTCAAATATCCGCGACGCTAATTAGTGGAATGGCAAAATACAGTCAACATCTGCATATGCGCGTGATTAAATAATTTCTCGTATGCATAATCAACAGACAAACGCTTGGAAAGTAATCAACGCGCGGCGACCAAAATAAAACTCGATTAGCAATGAAAAAAAAAGGAACTCCATTTGCCGTTAAAGCAGTGAAAATGCCATTACAAAGTCATAGCCTACATCCATCTTTATCGGAAAGTCTGCCTCGACTTTACGACGAAAGAGCGCGCAGCTTTCTCACTCGCTCGCGCTGCCGTGTTTCAGCGGCGAAGGGCTCAAGATTGGCGTTTGATGAGACACACGCTTGCCCTCGGGCCATTCTGTTGCTATCTCACTTCATTTCTCGCTAGGGCGTCAGATTTGGCCCCTTCTCTTTCTTCTTTTTTCTCCCGGAAGGCGTGACTTATAGTGCACAGGCGCCGCAGCTCACAGAGGCTATTGTCTAAGTAAACGCACTTTTCCATTCCTCTTGCGCGCAGCCACGTGCGCCAACGCCGACTGAGTGCTGAATTTTTCACCGATGTACGTCGATTTTTCCATCATCTTGGCGTACTGCTCTTCTAGGCTATCGACAGCTCGTCACTCTATTTGTATACTAAATTTCATATAACGCCGAGAGAAGTTTCCGTTTGCTAAAGCGCACTAAAATGTTCGCTCGACTTTGTGCGATCAGCATACCAAACCTACGTCTGATAATATTTGTTGGACTAAAATTATGTTATTCCATCGCATATTTATTTGATTTTAACCAAGCAAGCGCAAAATGCGAAACAATGCAGATGGCTCTAATTATATTTATCAGTATCAACAAGCTTGACAACGCTTTGCTGTTTTCATCGCATTGTTGTGAAAATCAGCCATTCGCTAATCGATATAAGTATATAATTCTCTAAATGCGTGCATTCGTATCACAATAATAAGATATTAACTCGTTGAGCCTAACTTCATTGAAACTATATTTTATTATTTTTTCGCAAAATTCAAAAATACAGTAGCATGCAACATTGTGAATCGATCAGTACAGCATCCACTACAAAGTGTGCATAAAGACGAGGCCTCCAATTTCACTAGTGATCAATCAGCAAAATAAAGAAAAAAAAACGACAAAGCCAGCAGTGGCTTAAATGGGCGCGTTTCCAGCGGAAAAGAACAAAAGGTTAATTAGAGCCAAAAAACGAGTGAATAAATCAAAAATTACGGAAGCATGAGAAGAATGAGGGGGAAAGGAGGGAATGAGAAAACGAGAGTGAGCATTGTTCACCGAGAAAAAGCGTCTGCGCGTCGGGTACAGAGCGTACCTATATGCTTATTTATGGGCAAACGATTCGGATGCGGCGCTGGTAGAGGCGCGCACAAGTAAGTGACTTTCTGGAACTTCTCCAAAGCTTTCGCCGGGATTTCATGGGCTGCGGAAATCGTTGAGTTCAAGTCTGTATATACATCCAAGCTTCGCCCCCCTCCGGAGCATTTTTTTTTGTTTGTTTTTTTCCCGCTGCTTTCTTTATCGAAACACTTCCGTCACTTCACGGATCGCGCGTGGTGGTTTTATTTGATGTTTTATTTTTCTTCTCGAGATTTCTCCAGCGCCGTCGGCAAAACTTTATGTATACTGCCGGGTGCTCAGCGACATTGACATGCCAAATTTTTTCCATTGTACTACTGACTCGCAGTAACTTGTCTCGAGCTTTATCCAATTCAGCGCTTTATTCTCAATAATTCACTCGGCCGCCGTCGCTATGTGCGCGTCAAGCTTGCCAATATTCCCAACGCAACGTGTCTACTTTGAAAGCTAATAAATTGCGAATTCGCAGCGACTGCTCACTTATCGCTGGTGAATGATCGACGAGCGAATAAACTTTTCGCCGTCAGAAGTAGAAAAAAAAATTGTAAGGAAGGGTAACGGTAGCCGTTTATAGAACAGCGAACGAGCGGGCGGCATAACTTTTTATGTATCCCCGGCGAAAGTATATCGGCCGTAAAACCGCGTGCCACCTCGAAAAATATTTCAGGGCGAACATTTAAGCCACAGCGAATAGTTCGCCGCCTCGCGTGGCTCTCATTTCCACGCGTGCGCGAGAAATATGCAAGACAGAGGTGCGAGCACGTAAAACTAAGCGCTTATCGGCCAGGCGAGAGGAATATTGGCCCGGAACGGTGCGCGTCGATGACAAACGCCGCGCGCCACACGGCGAAAATCCACATTCGAGAGCAGACGCGGCCCGAGAGCCCGCAACGGCCAGACGCGCAAATTCGCGCGAGCGCCTCTGCGTATACTTTATGGCGCGTGTTGCGCGACCTGTGCTGGAAGCTTATTGTTTTTTGCGAAATTCCACTGAGCGTGCCAGTACGCGGCCAAAGTGGATGAAAACTTATGACCTTTCTTGTCGGATCTTCCTCGATTGCCTTGATATCCTCGCAACTCGTAAACTTTATACTCGCGATGCAATTTCAATTTTTACCGCTAGATCGTCAGACGTAAGCCAACTATATAGAATTTTGTTTTTCTTTTTTATTAAAATGCGTTTCTGATCAAATTTTCCATTGTTCTGTTAAGCTTATTTTTAGACATAGAATTGTGAACCGATAATAGTACATTATGCATCAAGGGAGTACAGTGGGCCATGTACACACTGCGTAATTTCATGCAGTGCGCGTAGTCTGTCTACTGTACTGCCGTGGTGCATGTACGATTTTTCCCTCGTAAAGGGGTAACCCTGCGTTTGCTCTCGCAGGCTGTCCATGCGATTCTGTGTTCTCCGTTAAGTGGGTGCACCGTGACTACTTTACGCGGAATGTGCAGAAAAATATATGACTCTCATCATCAATTATTCTTTGGCAACCAGAATGAATACTCAATCCTCGTGTACCGAAGAAGCCAGCAAAAAGAAGAAATCTAGCGAACGCAATGGCAGGAGTTAAACGTGCTGTGGGAAGGTCGAAGCGGAACGCAATAGAGGCGTCATAAGGAGAGCGAACTAGTTTCTGTCGTTCGAGCTAGAAATTTGTCTTCTACTCTCTAGCAACGAAATTCTGGAGCCGAGGAGGTACCCCGTAGTGTTCGTATAGTCGGGAACACGTAGTCGAGCGGGCGAACGGCGGCATGTGATGTATGGGGGCGAGGCCTCGACGACGTCAAGCATCCCCGCGCAGCTGGCGCCTCTCCTACTACTGCTGCCGCTGCTGCACACGCGGAAACTTGGGAGGCGATTTACAGGCGACGCTTGGCAGCTCGATAAGCTAGAGGCGCGCACGCTTGCCTGATGAACGCGGCTCATACAAGTGGCTTTCGTTTATTCTTACGACCCTTTACCTGGCCATTTTCCGACAATGCTTTTCACGACTTTTCAATGTACAACGCGCTAATACTGTTTTTAGTGCTTAACGACGCTGCTTGTTCTTTTAATTTTTTATTTTTATTATTACTAATGTATCAATAAGCCATTCGCATTTCTATTTTGTTGACTCGAATGACATTAATAAATTAATATCACGTGTTTCATTATTCCATTGTTAATGTTATTGGAAACGTGCTAAGGGATATTTAATATTAATTTATAATCGATTGATCAAATCATCAATATTGAACATTGATTAAACTTCTGCAAAGGTTCGACTCGTATCAGGCTCGAGGGCAAAAGTTCAAGCCCGTCCAAGTTCGGCTTACAGCTTTGAGCTTTCCTAGCAGTTTGAGATTTAACAATTGTAATAAACCGTCAAAATTACTTAAATAAATACTAAATTAAAATTAACTTTATTTGTGGATCTTCTTAAAAAATGTTGGAAAAGCTTTAAAGCGTCAACGATTTTAATAGTTTAAAATCTCAAGTCGATTCGGAATTCCGAACATCAAGCAGCGTTCGAAGTTCGAACGTTTGTATTATTGTTAGAGAAAAATGATAATATTAAATATAATATTGAATCTGAAACATTAACTGATATTCAATTATAATATACATATGTATACATCCATATACATACATACATACATACATAAATACATACAAATACACACACATACACACACACACATATATTCTCATGTTTAATATGATAATAATTTATTAATATTCCATTACGGCTTTTTGGTATAACTGCTATCTCAATATTTAATTTGGATTCCACATGGAGATATTGTATTGTGGAGTTGAGTTATTATTTAATTTATTTACGGTTAATAATAAATCTGGATCACCTCGTTTATCCTATCTTTGCCAAAAAAAAATACTCTTGAGGGAATGTCGATCTCATCACTACATGTTTATCGAGTTCTCGATTAACCTGTCCTCTAACTTATTTCTTAATTACTTAACTGTGCCGATAGAGTTTACCCGACAGCCCATAAAATACGTAAAATAAAAAAAATACCCTTTTCAATCCATCATTGCAAGTAATGAGAAAAAGTAGCAGGGTCAGATCTTGCAAGTAAGTACGCTAGTGGGAAGTGAGGATCAGTCCATCTTTCAAATCTCAGATTGTCGCGCAGGTGATGGTCGAAAATCCTGACAAGTTGAGATAGGTCGCGCGCGCGCTTCCTGCTCCACAGTGAATGCGAGTGGCGGCAGGCGCGCGCTGCAATAGTCCCGCGGGGCAGCGCGACGCAGTGCTCCGCTGCATTCATTATTTCGCACGTAGTAGTAGCAGCGTAGCCGCGCGCACATTCGAGCACGTATCGGTTATATGAGCCGAATTTATGCGCGCGAGCGTTATACGCGTAGGCGCTCTCATACCGATCGCATCGGGTAATTGGAAATTTTTCTCCTGTGTTCTTCGCCGCGTCTGGCAATTGTAACTGATTGAAATTTCATTCTCTCTCGCTCTATCTCTTCGTTGTCGGCATTGCGAATTTTTTCTTGATTGTGCTTGTATTTTCATTTACTATACTTGCGCTTGAGAATCGAGTTGCTTTGTACATGTTTCGCATTATTGTAATTTTTAGAAGCGAGCGTGTGTATCCGTTTTGCGTCGAGTAATTGAAAAATTTTTAATCCCCCTTCAATGACAAAGAACTACGGTGTTTAATGAAATATTGGCTAAAGTTTTCATTTCACCACTAGAAAGAGAGAGAGAGAAAGACTGTGAGAGGGCAGAAGAAAAAAGATACGCTGAATTGTGGATGAAGAAGTTCTTTATCAAAATGGTTTTGTGCTGTCCGGCGCATGCGGTGATCATACGACCAGCGTGGCGCTCGAGTCTCTCGGCGGCATAATAAATAATTCATAAACGATTTGCTATCCGGGCGCGCGAGCAAGCGCGCGCGCGCCTGGCAATTTCAGTCGCCGACAATTTGAGCAACGACGTGAGCCACTTCAAAGAAAATCGCACGGCTATTTAAATGTAAAACTCAGCGAGAGAGAGAGAGAAGAAAAAGAGAAGCTACGGTCGGCTGCTACACGTGGCAGATTAAGACTCGCGAAGGTATTCCTCGCACGTTCTTTCTCTTACTCGGCAAAAGCCTCCTTATCATTTAAAAGGCTACGAGACTAAAGAGACAATCCCCTCTCTGTCTCAGTCTCTCTGCGTCGATTTTGCAAAGGGGCGTCTCTCCGGCGAATTTCAACGTCTTGTCTGTCTCTTTCGTGGAGTTTAGAAGGGGGCGGAATTCCAAGGCAGTCACTTTGAAATATAAACGATGGCAAGTGTCGCGTAAATTACGCGCGTGGCCTGCGACGTCGTCGTGGAACTACATAAAGTTGCCCGCGCACATCCGACGAGCTGTTACTTTATACACGCGCTCATATTGGCGAGCGAACGACCTGCAATAGTGTGCATACACGTATATGACGTAAGTTCTTCAGACTCACTCTCTAGATACCAGATCAAACACTTTTATGTGCTCAAGCACTCGTTGTCTAAGTATACGCGGGCGGTAATGTGTCTCATGAGCGTGGGCTTTGCTTGAACCTCACTTCGCTGGCTTTACGTCGACGATTGCCCAACTTACTTCGTCGCCTACTAAAAGCTCGCTAACCACCCAATAGCAATAAGAAGTTTCTACTGTCGATAATGGAAGTCCATTCTCGTAATTTAGTAGCGTCGATCGTGAAGTGGAAACGTCAAACAACAACAAAAAAAGGAAAATAAGAGTAAGCTACACGCTGGTGTCACGAGAGCACAAAGTCGCGGTAGAATGGCATCTTTTTAATTTCCGTTTTTTCTTCTTCTTTAAATACCACAAGTCATAGCACATGAGCCAGTATATCGCGTGTCAAAGCCGTGTATACTATTCAAGATACAAAAGAGAGCCTATAGGCTGGGTGCATGTATATATCAAAAGACACGAAATCTCGTGAGCTACGATGATTAAAATTCCGTGCGAGCTGTTGCGCCGCGAAAGTCACTGCGATGGATTGATAATGCGTGCCAGCGCTACCGACTTGGTAACTCATGGTATGTGCATGTTCTCCTGCCGCTGCTGCTGATGCATTCTCGGCCCGCATAATTAACTCTCCCCGCGGAGTAGAAGCGCGCGCAAGCGTATATCTGTTGCGCGATCGGAAACCGATGATGGAGCCGCACCAGTATTATTGTGCTACCGCTGCTGCTTCTGCTACTGCTTCGAAGGAAGGAAACTGCTCAACTACTAACTTCCGGAAGATCTGATCTTTTGCAATGAAATCTACTGGTATTTTTTGGAGAAAAAGAAACAAAGCTTTATTGAAGTCTTTCCTTTGTTCGTTTGCTTTTTCAAGAAGTAATTTGGCTGTTTCGACTGAATTGAAAGTAGCAGAGGAGCTACTGCGAGGAGAAAATAGATTATTTCGGTTTGGAAAATCCGACGGTTTTATTAGATGAATATTTTCGATAGTATGCAGTTTCTTTTTCAAAATCTTTTGATATCATGTTTTGTAAATTTTACATCCCAAATATGTTCGTTCCAGAAACGTAGAACATCGAAATAGTTTTCTTTGTCCCAATATCCGTAAACACTTGAAAATATACAGAAGTGTATTCTAGTTTTCAGCGGGCTTAACAGTTTTTTTTTCATATGAAATGAATAATTAGTCACAAATGCCGATTGTTCAAGGTGTTCAATGCTTCGAAAAATATTGCTGATTCAAAGCTTTCGTGCATCACAAAGGACTAACATAGGTAAATCTACTTACTTATTCGAGCTGCTGCAATAAACTAATGGCGCCATCCAGTAGCGATTTCTCAGACTTACCCACTATGCACCCTAGTGATAACTTACCCTAGAATTTTCCGAAGCACGACGATTACCAACTCTCCCGCTGCAAACTTACCAACCGAGTTGCCCTTTACCGACCTCGAAAACTACCCTTTATCCGTCCCCGATAACAATCCCCGCTGACGAATAACATCGATGAAGCAATCGTTATATCACTCCGAAGCGAGCACGTGTAGACGCGACGTCTGGAATGAAAAATAAGAAAAGAAAAAGAACTCGATTCCATTGCAAATCAGTCACGTTCATCGGTGAGCATTGCTGGCAGGTATAATTCAACGTTTACGGTTCGTACGACAGGTGAGCTGCTTCGATCGTGACGTCCGTTTATTTGGCTATCGATTGCAGCAACTACATAATGCCGCTGGCTTACGATGATTTATTACCCAAGCGAGTCGAACATTTGACGTCCAATTAGAAACAAATAACTTTGTCCTATCGGTCCGATTATTCTTGTCATTGCATTGTCCTATGATTTTCCGTTAATTTGATATATATTAATTTTCACAATAATTGAGGATTTACTTTTCCATCAGTTATTGAGTTTCTTTATGAAACTAAGGTTAATCTTTAATCATACGTATACTTGTAAAGAGGCAAACTTTCCAAAACAATCGACAGCACAGTTATAATCACAACTTTGGACAAATAAAATTAGCTGGCGAGTTAGCCGAAAACAGTTGAGCAACCGGGACATTCATAATCGCAGCTAGTGGGTAATTTTAGGACTCACTCGCTCGATTAAGCAGCCAGTCGGTGATGCATTATTAAAGGCAATCGCTCGCGCGCATCTATGATTTAATATCTGTTCTAGGAATTTATGCGAGTGCTTTGTTTCGTGTATAGTTCACTTCGCTGGTAAAATTCGGTAAAGCGGAAAATGGCTTATTGCCTAAACGTACAGAATACGTAGATGTGAAAACTCTATTACGCTCAGCTTAATCGAATCGCTCGATTATTCAGCGCGACACAATACCCTCCTACTCTCTCTCTCTCTCTCGCTCTCTTCTATCGTCATATATCATTTTGCTTGTTTCGTCGCTGCTCTGCCGAAACTGTTTGAGGAAATTTCCGATTTCTCACTTACTTCAGTACCAAATTAATACAAAGCTTGCGCGTATATGTATATACATATATTAGTATAATTCGATAAGGCAAAGTTAAGCTTGCAGCAAGATAAACTTTGCTTTTGCGCATCAAATTTCCCAGGGCTCTGATAAATCCGAGTGTACACATTGCGGAGAAACTCGTCGTTGCAAAATCGTCACAAGCCGAAAACGAAATCGTGGCGAGGTCGATTGGTATTCGCGCGAGTCGACCGAACCCCCTATAAATGGTACTGCCCACACGAACTGAAGTGCCAGTCGAATTTTGCGCTACGAGTTAAGATACCATGAAGGTACGTCTGCGTGCGAATTTCCACTAAGTGGAAATTGTGTTTCAAAGTTACATACTGAATACTCTATAAGTGCAATATATTTTACTTGATCCCTACATTTCTTGGTGATTCGGCGCAACTCAAATATCTAATTGTAACTTTCTTTCAGTCTTGATTATATGTACAGTGACGTTCGAAACAGCCATCCGTTCAACTCGTTTCATTAAAGATACGTAAAAAATAAACTTTTACTGTGTTGACAAAACAAAATTAAACAAAATTAAACAAAATTATTGCTATACAGCCGTTCAATTGACGTTAACTGTACAAAGGTTTTGTTTTATTTATATTCCATGTGGACGTGTCGCAACAGAAATCAATCAGTGCGTATATTCATCATCGTGCAAATCATTATGAATGCCATACGGCTAAATACTTAGTTATCGCGCGCAGCAAAAGCCGAGACGTCGTGATAAAGAGTATTTAATGTCATGCATAGATGCAATGTCATCGGGGCCGAACAAGCGGGCTGAGTGATTGATTAACCGTGACCGTGTTAATCAAGCGAGCTGGGCTCTCTAGCCTCGCGATTTTGACTTTGGCCGTTGCGCCTTAGCGCGCGTCTATAATTTGCGCGCCAGCAACCGTCCATGTCATTAGCGCGCTCGTGACATTAGATCGCTGCGTACGTGCCTGCACGCACGTTCCCAGCTATGATCAATTTACGCCGGTGATACAAAAACAATGCTGTCCGCAGGCTTGATACATCCTCGCTGACAGACGTGTTTCATTAGTTTTGCCAACACGCGCGCACGCGTGCAACCGTCGCCTGGCTCGTCCGATTGTCGCAATTGGATTAGCCTGCCGTGATAAGCTACTTTTTCCTAGCTACTTTTCGTGCATTATCGTAATTTATCATCTTCATAACGGGCCCCGAACTACTTTAACTATTGTCTTCTCAACAAAGATTATTACTTGTCCATTCTTCTTGTTTTCTGAACGTTCTTAAAAAGTAAGAGATCAATACAATTCTTGAAGCATACTGAAGATTATAGAACACATTTCGGAATAATCGCGTGCTAACGCAATTATGCACTCGCAATTAATTAATCACTTGTTCACTGAAGCCACGTTGGAAATTAATTCACACGCTCATTAACTTCATTACCATACCAGTATATAACATACACGACATATTAATAAACCGCCGACGGCTATATACGTTGCTGCAAATCCGCAGTCAATCATCGAAAATCAATCATTAGCGCACGATCATACTCGCGCAATATACAACGTAAAAGAATGAGAAAGAGAGAAAGAGAGAGAGAGAAAGAGAGAGAGAGAAAGAGAGAGAGAGAGAAAAAGCAAGCTAATTCATTCGGGGTGAAACTCTGGGAGGCAGAGAGTGTCGTAATTCCTATAACAAGCTCCGGCCCACGGCGGAACTTCGCCAACAAGATAACGCCCCGGCTAATCCAACGTTGCTGTTGTAGCTCCGAGGGTTGCTGGCTTTGGGAGCGTTGTGCTGCTACTGCTGGCTGGAAGCATGCACAGCCGAGCTGGGTTACCAGGAGAGTGGTTGGAGGCCTCGAGGACAGACACTTAATTCCTGCTGCTTTCCGCCCGCAAAAATGAAGACAACTAAACAGCAACGAAAATCGATGACCACGCCAAGGAGTCGCGAACAAACCACGCCAAGGAACAGCAACGATGATGATGACCATAACTCCACTGTCGACCAACTGGACAATGGGCACAGCCCTGCTCTTGCGGTGGCTAATTCCTTTGCTTTCAATAGGCCTATTTATGTGTACAATGCTTATCCTTATCGATTTTATAAAGCTTATGTGCTCGGGGGTTGACATTTGTACTTTCTCTTTTGCAACATTTAATAATAAAACAATATATCTCGTTCTTTTATATATTATGAACGTACTGATGCTAGTTGAGTTTGGGTAACGAGTATGCGTACGTGCATAACGGAAACTCCTATGGAATGTCTCGAGAGAAAGTTCAACACGTGCGCTCGCGTTTGGTGAAAAGTTCCCGATTGCAAAAGAAAAAGCAAAACAACAAGAGTCAGCGCGCGTTATCCTAACTTTTCGTCAGAGTTGATTCTGCAGCGAACGACTAGCGTAATACGTAATGAGAATGCTGTTCTACGTACATATATGTCGCCAACTTTTCGTACTGAATTACAGCGCATAATTCTTCGATGATATTTCCCTTCAAAAAACGACGATAAGTATACTGCACTCGCGTGTAGGAAAGAAAGTTCAACTCAGCAGTTCTCGATAGCATCGAATGACAAACACATCAAGTAAGATGCGAAAATAGTGGGGGCTACGCGCTCTTAAGAAAAATCAATAATCGCGTTTGATATTTTCATACATCGACGAAACACTGCACGTAAACAATTTCGATAAAGCCGCACGCGAGCAATACGAAAAACAATCACATACGTCCGTGCGATTATACCGCGAGCGTCTCGCGTCGGCGAAGCGCGCGCGTCCACTTTCAATATCGAATCCCAGAGAGAGAGGGAGAGAGAGAGAGAGAGAGAGAGAGAGAGAGAGAGAGAGAGAGAGAGAGAGAGAGAGTGAGAGAGAGAGAGAGAGAGAGAGATAAAGTGATATTATTTCTAGCACGCTGCACAGGGAAAGAACTACAATCTGTAGTTGTCATCCATTTGAGAGGGAAAAAGAAAAAAATTGTTCAGAAGCTTACTACTGCACGACAATGGTCAATTCGGTAACACGTATGATGCCTACATGTATACATCGCTGTAACATTCGTAATTGGAAATGCTTCGTAAGTGGATATATGGCGAAAATGAGATAAGAGGGTATAGCCGAGTGCACTCATCTCTCTTTGAACGTGAAAAGCAAGGCTAGCCGACTGCCCTTCTGTCGGCGACATTTTCCGGGAACAGCGCACACGGCCTTTGAAAATCGCATTTGTATCTCCTGCATCAGCATTGCATGCGCGCGGAAAGCAGCGGCCAATTGCGCCAAGTCGACGGAACGCCAAGAGCGCACGCTTGATCTATACGCCGAGCCTGCTCTTCGCGCAAAATGTAAAATGACTCTCGTGACGACGCCCAAATTGGTTTACAGACTCGTAATTCGTCGCCGTTTCGAGAGATTGCTGTGTACCCAGGCTAATAGATGCCATCGTAGTAAAAAGTCAGGGGAGCAGGGAGCAGCCAGACATTCGTCGCTGGAGAGAGAATCAAGGAAAGCCAACTTCCGATTGGCTGTCTCGAAAGACAGTAAGCTAAACGCCCCGGGTTATGGCCAATTTTCGCGAGGAAATAAAAGCGACGCAGACGAAGGGCGTCTCCGTACTTTTTTCATAAGCACGGCAATGATGAATTGTTTGGTGCGGCATCCACGCACACACAAACACACACACACACACACACACACACACACACACATGTATATTGGAGGCGAAGCTTTGCTGACGTTGAGTGATCGAACGAGCTTTCATAACGCACAAGCTGCACGAGCTGCTTTATACTATGCAGAATTATTGTGTTGGCATGCTATACTTGCCCGGAGAACTTGCAATCACGAAAAGCTGCTACGAAGCCCAAGCTTAACACGGCGGCTTTCGATTCCACTTGACTTACGGTATTTGCCATAGATTGATATACGTAAAATACCGATATGAGCTTCCGCTCAACGAAATTCACGGAATAGTTTAAAATACGATTGGCATTGATTAATCACCAAAGTTCAACGATTGTGTAGTAACGCTTTCTCAATTACCGTGCACTTATTCGACATTTCACAATCTTTTTAAGGATATCTTTATTGCCTAAGCTTTCAACACAACTATCATTCATGTATAATTTATTACAAGTGTTCATTAATAAATCAGATGAGGTAACGAATGCAATCTTTTTTAAACATCTATTCTGGAGATAAAAAAATCAATGAAAGGCAAATAATATTCCTTACTAAAAAAATTTATTACATACATTATCAAACGTAATGAGTAAATTCATAACGAAGGTATCATGAAGCTGACTATTGTTTCATAAATGAAACGTTAGAATTGTGAGAATTATTGATTGTTTAATGATTCTTTGATTCCAGATAATTTATGAATATCTTATTGTCAAAAAATCTGAATCAGATACAACTACTCACTATAGAACTACACGTTAAAAGGGAAATGGAACTATATCTAGGATAAAAACAAAAAGGATTCGTAAAACGAGACCGAACACTTACCAATTAAGGAGAGTGCACTGCTATCTTTATCTATCTTGATCTTTTCTACTTTCCTCATAAATCTTGTTTAAAAGTAGACTTGCAAGTATCGCGGTTTTATTTCCAGCTGTAGCGAATATACTATACATTTTTCATTGTTTCTCTGATTAAACAACGCAAATTGTCCATTGCAACTGATAAATTATCTCATTAATGTAATTGACCGTAAACATCGGCCGTTCCAATTTTATTACTTTAAAGATCTCAGACTAATTACGAAAATCAATTGGTCAACGTTTGTCAATTTGAAAATTAGCGCATGGAGAATTTAATGTACACATGAATATTTGTGTAATTATGAGGACTAGCGCAATATGAAAACTACGCGGAAGCTGCCATGCACATGTGCATATCAAAAATGTAAATAATACTTGAGGAAATATGTACAGAGTATCAAGTAGAAATATTCAAAAGCACAAACGAGAAATCAGATATTTTCACAACGATACTCTTTCATCAAAGTCAAAAATTCGAAAATTAAAAAAAAAAAACAAAAACAAACACTAACAACTCGGCGTACTAACACGAATAAAAAAAAATTGCTTGCTCACGTTCGTTAAGTTATTTAATAAACACGAGGAGTTAAAAGGGATAATTAACCAGCACGCGATTGTCATAGCCAGGAGAGAGTGATCCGCGAGGTAAAAGCACAATAAGCGTCAAGGCAAACTCGCGCTGTGTATTGCCGGCGACGTCGACAACGCGCCGCGCGCGAATCTATACGAAATGATCATCGCTCCACGGACGTTCGCATGCTAATTAGAATTTGCACGTCGCTATCTCTCTGTGTAAACTCTGAATATCCGATTATTCGACTTTCTTTTTTCTTGCGTTTATTTATCGAATGGCTTTTCGATTGCACAGGCATTGTATGGTGCTTGACTGGGTTTTATCGAAGAGTCACGATATGACTCTTTAATTCAAGATATATCACTTTTATAAAATTAAAAGATTGAAAAGTATACGAATATTATTTTACTTTTTGGAGTAATGAAATATCATTATACTTCACTTACAGTGATTCTTTTCATAATCATTTTCACGAGTACGCCTGATTTAACGAGTATAATCTTTGTCATATTAAATGTATTCGTATATCAAAGGTAACGCAGGCATGAGTTCACCTGAATTTCGGTGAAGATTAATTGGAATTAATTATTCATGCAGGTAATTAATGTTAATGGTTTATTGGCTCCAATTAGTGGAGTAGCAGCAGTAGCAGCGGGCTTGCGGTAACATATTTTCATCCCGAAATAATTTTGTGCTGCTACAAAAGCTTTGACGCTAAACTATGAAAGCGTTATTATATCTTCTCGTGAAGCGCGTCACGCCGTGTGTCAGCGCCGCGAATACAAAAAAATTAAACTTGGCGTAAAGCAAAAGAGAAAATAGAGAATTTGCTTCTTTTGCGATCTCGTCGAATGAAAAAACTTTTTAATTAGCCCCTCCTCTGCGCCCTTGTCTGCTCATAAAACTTTTAATCCTCGATGATTCATTCGTACTATCTCCTTTATAACAATTCTACTTTGAGAGGAGTGCCCTTCGGTCCAAGCGAGATTTTGTGTCGTTGTATCGAAAAAAAAAAATCGATCGAACACTCTTCACTTGGGTCACTTAAATATTCCCTCTTGGCGCACGTAAGCCATTTTTATCGGCTTCTCGATATAGCGCTTCCAAACTTGAAGCGAGCAAGCTCGCGCGGCGGATAAATACATTGCCATTTGTATGCCAATTTAACGCGTCGGCTGAAACTTTTCTTGTAAAACGACGACTCTGTACTCTCACACAGCCAATTTCGTGACACGTCATTCGCTTGTAGTACGAGCTAACTTTTACGCCGACTGAAGAACTCGCGTAGCTATGTTAAAGTGGACGGCCTCGCTACCAGGGGTTAATTTTATGGAGCGATTTATTACTGGACGGAATTTCACTTTACACGTGTGATTGGGATGTCTCCCTTTTCGGATTATCTTTCGCCAAAGTACTTCTCTCAGTGAAATATGCAAGAAGCCCTCTCTTCACGAGCGCCCGTAAAAGTAACAAATCTATTGGCTTCCCACATCGCTCTTTTGCTATCCGTTCTCGCACTTCGAGTGCTTCATTAACATTGGAAATTTTAGTATGATAACGAGCTTCTATTATATGCTTTGTCGCTCACTTTTCAAATACCCAATTCTCTAATGTTCGTCCAAAGTTGAGTGAACTTTTAATGAAAAATAACTACGCTTACGTCGGGCAACTGCATCGTAAATAAAAAAACTCCCCAATTAATTTCGTAGAGGCAAAGTACGCAAATTAATCTGGAGCGAATCATATTGCGTGCAAGTGCAATTATTTATGACTAGCAGTTGCGTACAACAAGCGAGAGACTAGTTAGGAAGGGATAGAGTAGTAACAACAAGTTTTGATACGCAAACTCGTGCGTTAGAAGCGTAGCATTCATTCGCGCAATATTTTCAGGCTCCTATATGTGTACGTACGTGCGATTGCTGCCGGGATTGCAGCGAGATGAACAAAGTTTGTGATAAAAAGCAAGGCCGCGGACGTGCTTAACCAAAGTCCTTCTCGTTGTAATTTCAACAAGCCATGTAAGCCTGAAAGCTCTCGATCAACGTTCTCTTAGTGTTGCAACCATTGAAAGTGCTCCTCTTATTTTTCTTGGTAGAAGCACTTCCTCTTTGAAGGGACTGGAAACTTTATCGATCTCCAAAATAATAAAAAAAATTAAAAAAGAGTTTGGAAGATTTTCCCGTCTCATTTCGTCAAGTACACATGTTCGTATTACGTGTATGACGTAGGCCAGATTCCTGCCAATACCCAATATTTGGACGAGGTAAGCCAGGCATATAGGTGCACTCACCGCGTATAATCCACGTATATTCTAAGGGAGCAAATCGAATATCCAGGAGTAACATCATTTTGAGATACGTGGATTCTATTCGAATATTCCGATAAAGCGGCCATATATGTACTCTTGCCACAGGAAATTCTTCCACGAGAAATACACGGCGAAAAGGAGAACTGCCGATAAAGCTGAACAGAAAACTGGCGCTTGGCTATCATTCATGATTAGAGAGCGTGCGCGCACGAGGGTTATGTGCATTTTGTACGCGACCTTAAGATGCTTGCGGCGAAAGTCGAGTGAATAGTTAATGATGAGGGAGCATTAATTCATTAATTTATTACATTTTCCAAGTCACAGTCTGATGCGTTTGTACACTTGCCGGTAGTCGTAGTGCAACTTCACGTTCGACAGATTGGCTTCCGACTCTTGGGGCGGATTTATAACCTCGAACTCTTTCCTGCTCAGCATCATCAGCAACTCAAGGCTCGATATTGGCGGGTCGCGATCACTCAACTTATAGTTGTAAGGTGCCAACCGCCAGATGTGCTCCATTAAATTCTTGTCCTTATTCAGTCTCTTTATTTCGTTCGGTGGGCAATTGTCGCTTGGGGCTTTGGGCTTATTCAGGTACTTGGCGATAAGGAACGCTGCTGCGAAAACCTGATTCGACGTCGATGGCCTCAACCAATTCGACAAACACTTTTGGGGTTAACCTCTTTTATAAACTTACCTTAACGCTGTGAGGAATAGCGTACTGTTTTGAACAGATTTTCTCCATTTTCTTATTTTCGATTTTTTTCTCAGGCTAATTGATTTTTAAATATCTCTATTTCTGTGCTTGATAATTTGAAATGATACTTTGCAATGACTAAAATTTCATCAGGTGTCGGTAGGCCGAAATAATGCAGTAATGTGAAATGTGATTAGCATGATTTTTAATATGTTTTGTTCCAACTTCACGGCGCCGGCGTAATTGACAGGATCCGTAATGAGTTTTCAGCTCAACTTGATTTCCGTCTGGACTATAGAAAATTTCCGGCCATTATCCGGCAAGGATTTGGAGAGGTAATTATCCTAAATGGCAATCACAGCGAAGGTCGATAAATTTTCATTTATTATAAAACATACATGTATCGTTTCAACGATTATATAAATATGTTACAGCTCCGAAAAAATGCTTTGGAGATTATAAAACCTCAGCTATTTGATATCTTGTCTACATTTGTAAAATAGGTTGAAGTGAAACGACAGCGTAATGTACATAATTATCGTGCAGTTGGTTTCCAATCGAGTGATATTGTATTTTGTTTTGTCTTTTCTAGATGCCTATGCATGTTTTATCCTTTTTTTATTGGTCTTTTACATTTTTCACCAAACCAAGGATTTGGCAACAAATGCTGCGCGTAAAGGGTAAATGAAAGACCAAACAAAGGCGTCGAGCGACCATTAACGTGGTAAAAAAGGAATGTCGAAAACGTAATAACGCTGTGGTAGCAAACATATCATTGAGCGTAAAAAGCCGAGCGGAACGCGCGCGGCCGGGGTTGGGGACAAGGAACAAAAAAAATCGATGCCGCTCCGGACGCCAACAAAATGAATGGCAAATAATAATACCGCGGTTCGATGAACGCACGAGCTGCTGCCTTTTTTCGCTTCCAATTTTGTTTGGGTTCAACAGCGTTTGATGATTGGTCGGACAAAAAGTGGCGATTATTATTTTACCGAAAGAACGACAGCGAATCAAAGAAATTCGCTGGTGCATCCCTCTGCCTCTCGCGTGTCAGCGTTGTCAATGACTGAGGCTCGATAGCACAATTGATCTATTTTACCATTCGAACGTGAGATCTGCGAGTTCTATTTAAAAATCTGTCGGGAGTGTCAATTTGCACTGTAATGCATTCTCAACGGTATTTGCTATGGCCATACAGTGACACAGCCCCGCCAGCCTCGTTATGTACACCATGCAGAATAGAACGATGCACACTATTTTGTGAAAAGGTCATTTTGCAAAAACTACTTTCCTAGTTTCAATTCTAGACGACTATCAAATGTCAGTCAAACGTCCAAAGTCTGAGCCCTTCTACGATACGAAAATAATACGTCACCATTAGTCAGGTCCCAAGCATTTGGGTATCTCGTGAAATCACGGAGAAAAATACATTAACGTTTCAACGACAAAACACGCAGCACAGGGAAAAAAATAACAAACATTTTTAAATCCAAGATCACAATTTTTTTCGCGTGTACGTGTGAGTGTTCCAGCTTATTGAAGCTCGGCTTTGTCCGTTCAATCCCGCAACAGTCAGCCTGGTTGTCGATATTCCAGCTCTGCATGATTTTGCAGCGAGGCTTTGACTGCAGAAGCTTAAAAACGGACCTGGTAGGCTAGCAATGAACCGTTGTCCCAAGCATACAACTCCTGCGAATGAAGACGTAAAACACAAATGTTAGTCCATCTGACGTTGACTGACGCTGCTCTATTTCCGTCGACGCTCAATGTGGGTCGAGACTGCCTCGAATAAAAAAAAAACTCGGGCTAACTTTTTCTTTCTTTTTTTTTTAATTCCCGTGATTTTTTCAAGGGATTTTCCACATGACATTCATTGTAATATAAAGTATCATCTTCATTTAATAATAAGAAAATTCTTTTTTCTTCTAAGTTATTGCTCTGTATAAATAATGAAGAAAAATTTCATGCACGTTTATAATAAAAGTAAATAAATATCTTTAATTAAATTGAATTTAGTCGTATCAGAATTCATGGCAACCATTTGTTAATCGTGAAAAAGCTGTTAAATTAAGCCAAATCCAATTTTATCATGACGAGAAAGAGCGAGAGAGAGAGAGAGAGAGCGCAGAAGGCCCGAGATTTTCCATGTAAATGAGCTGCGCGGAAGTACGCATCAATTAATCGAGTTCCGCTGGGAATGCCAAGCAGCCAAGTAAAATGCTGATAATTGCGGTAGCACGAGCCGCCTGATTTACGCTTCGCTGCTTTGCAGGTCGCAAGCCACGAAAGGACTGCGTGCTTCAGAATTATGATACATAACTCATAGACAGCCATAAGAGAAACATTCCAAAACGAGTTTTCTCTGATATAATTTAATTCGGACTTGAACTTTCAGTATTTCCAATGGAGCTTTCTTATATCAACACGGCTGCTTCGGATTGTATTAATAATCATCCTACCGGCGGCTTATAATAAGTATAACAATATACTTTTTTTGGTAACGAAACACAAAAAATCTCGTTAAGGTAATGTCGCTTGAAGATATTCTTATATTATTTCCCTCAACTTTCTCGTTTTTAATAAAAGATCGCAACTCAAGCCAAGTAATTTAAATATCAAGTTAGAAACAAAAATATTACTTTAATTCTGTTTCAACTGTATAAGACCGAACTATTTTTTCGACCTGTACGTTATATATACATATAATTTTTTTTTTTTTAAGTGCCAAAACCAAGAGAAACGAAGTACTCACTTTTGCTCCGTCATTATATCGTAGCTGCGTCATTTTTCCATAAGCGTTGAGAGAAAGACTAACTCCTTCGAGGTGTTTGCCTTGATAGAGATCAACTGCTAGACTGCAACATTTCCATGTGACGATGAAAAGTTGTGAAGTAACGAGAGAGTACTGCAGATGGTACTTTCAAAGTAGCAAAGAGGGAATAAGAACTCGCTAACGATTGAAAAGAAAATATAGAAAAAAGCCATTGACAAAGTTAAGAAAGATATCGCTTGATAAATGTAACCATAAAGAAAACAAAATAGGGTGCAGCGTATTTTAGACTGAGCCTCTGCATGGCCGCAAATGCTCGATAATAAACTGGACATATCAAGCAACGAACGCGCGCGATAGTGAAAAGTGATAAAGTAAACATATGAATCACCTTATGTTGAAGGCAGACTCGCCAGCACTGTGAACCGCATACAGTACTCCGCGAGCGACAAACATCTCGTTGTATTTATGGTGGTCAACGCTAATGCTCCAGGCGTATTGAGCCGTCATGGTTTTGGGATCGACTTTCATCACTACAGTACCGTTTGAGGCTGTGCCGTAAATAGCCCATAAACCTGCTCATTCAACAGACATGTACTTATATTACGTACGCGAGACTTTCAAAAAAAGAAACGACAAATAAACTTTGGCGGTTAAGTGGTCGCTCGTTTATCGACGTACTTGCGAACGCTTGGTTATTTATTGCCTTGGGCAACTTTCGATTACTCGATAAAAGCTTTCATAGCAGAAGCTTCTATATATATTGCAGTACCGTATTGTATTTGCATAGCAACAACCGTAAAGCTTATTTTACATTAAAAATTTTCATATAGGTATTTGACGTAGTACGGCAAAAAGGAATATGACGCTTTAATAGAAAGCACGACGTTTTTGAGCAAATTCTTGACGATAGCAAGCTTGCGATGCGAAAATCAAGATAACGTCAGCGACAGAGTTAGTTGAACAGATCAGAGAGAATCAGCTCATATTATATCTGGGCGGAACATATTGGCCAATGGATTACACGCAGCGCAAGCTCGCGTATAAAAATCCGAGCGCTCGCTTTTGATTTGCCATTTGATCCGCGCACAATAAGCGCTTAGTAGGATTACAACACAATGGGGCCAGCCGAAATTAATCAAAAGTCGCACGAGCTCTCGACTTTGAAAAGACGTATTACACGTAGCGCACAATCCCCGGGCTCATATCGATATCGCGATCAAGCGCGCGCACTAACGAAGCCGTATCTAAGCATTGTCCCACGACGGAATCTTAATAATCGAAGCACGATCAGTTTCCAACGGGAATCAAAGAGCATTCTCGAGCCGCACGCGTGCAGCGGGAGGGAGTCAATTAATGGTCTCACAAGAGCTAATATCCTACCGTTCTCGTCCACGTCAAAGTCCACGTAGTTGAAGTTATGACCAGGCGTGTACAGATAATTGCCGGTATTGACTCGCAGCTCTGGCAGCTCCATTTCCAGTCTGCCGTAAGCGTGCATCGTACCGGTCGAATGGTCCAAGTCCAGCCTGACGATTGACGAGCGATTCGACGGGTTGTAGAAGAAATAGCCGTCGTTCACTAGGTGTCCGTTGCCCTGCAACATTGCGCCTCGCGTTCGATCTTCCTGCTGCTGCTTTTTACGCCGCGGCTACGTAAACTACTGCTGCAGCTTCTTGTCAAAATGTCCGCCTGCCAGCTTGCAAATTGCGCTTTCGAACTAATGAACCTTATACACTTGCGCCGCGTGTTTGCAAGCTGCCAGACTTTGGCTCTACCGCAGCTTAGTTGTACTGTCGTCTGCCGTTAAGAAAGAGCTTTTTACCGCGCAACTGCTAATTTCAAGACTTTTAAGCTGGATGAACATTACTTTTAAATGGAAATTTACGTGGTACACTGTATTCGCATGCTACGCTCGTTGAAAAAATTTAACTTCCCAGATTAAAGTAATTTAGTTTGTTTGAAAAATTCTCGAAAAGTATTGGCTGTAGCATCATAATCTGTATGAAAAAGATATGACTTTAATGTCATTTGCATTTGATTGATGAAACGCAGCCTAAAGTAAATGAGACGGTCATATTACGGAGAATTAATATTTTCTAATAAGGCATTGTCGTAATACTACTTGGCAAAGTAACCTAATAAATTGAATGCATCACTGCAGGAGTGAAGCTTCTCCGCAATTAATACCACGAATTTCATATTAAAATCGTAATGACATTAATGATAAGCTTCAAGTTCACGTCCTTTCAATTTTTATGTACGACAGTTCGGTAAATTGAATCCATCAACTAACGCATAAAAAATGAAATTTGACTGAATTATATTCATTCATTTTAATTATCCAGTTAACCATACCGAACGATATAAATCGACTAATAAAGCACGTGTCGACACCAAAGGCAAAAGAAGAAGAGAAGACGAAGAAAAGAAGCAAAATTTTCTGGTGACTGCTCATTTTTATTAAGAAATCCTTTGAATAATTTGCTTCAACGTCACGGAAGCGCGCACGAATTTAATAGAAGCCCAAGAAATTCCGAACTTTGTAGGATCTCCTGCGCGAGTAAACCCGCGAGTCATTTCTGAAATACCTTGAACGGATAGGGCAGCTTGATGCCCCTTGGCGCTCTCTGTCCAAAGCTCTCAACCTCTGGAAACTCGTAGATGTGGTATGTATCATTACTGTAAGTCACCCATAGTTTATTAGCCGCCGATTCATTCTTCGGTGACGAGTCTTGCATCCACACCCCGTACATGTCATCCATTTTACCCTTGAACACAGGGATACCCACTGCGCCGATCACTCCGTCTGCAAAGTCATTCTTTGATTAAAGCTTCGCAGCTTAGATTCGCAAATGTCGCTTCTCGGTGCTTTTATTTTGTTAGAGTCGACTTGTATTTTTTTATTTTTTAACATTAGGTATATAGCCAACGAAAATCCTTGGCCTATAAATTTAATGCTAATCCAAGATCTCGAGGTGTCGCGAGGGCGCTAAAGGGATAGCGTCGAGGCTAATCGTACCAGCGATTCGTGGAGGCATGCCTGCGAAATTGATGCCAGTCAAGGGCTTCACCTCGACCCCCATGAATCCGCAGTTGGCCCGCGGACAGCTGTCGCAGTTTAATTGAGGCGGGCAGAGATCCCGGAACTGCGGTCGCTGCGGCGGCAACTTGCCGAACTGTGCCACACCCTTCGTATCCGCCGACTTGTCGTTCGCGTCTACGACAGAACAAAACTTCATTATACCTGCTCGCAACGTTGGGCCCGCGATTATTATTATAAGCACACCTTTGATCGTTATCACTCCTTTTGCCAGATTTACTGCGTTTCTCGCTACGCAATAATATATGCCGTAATCAAGCGAGTGCACCCTGCTAACTCGCAACTTCATTTTCACCTGGACAAATATAAGTTTTTATATTAATATTGTTATCCTAAAAAAGTAAAATTTCGAAACGATAGCAATACGACGGTGAATAACTGTGTTAGAACTAAAGTGCTAATATAAAAGATGAATTTTTTGTGGCATTTGTCTGAAAACTCGTTTACACGACCGTCAAACGTTAAGTATATTTTGTAATTATTCAGACTGATCGCATGATCTATTTGAAAGAAAGGACAAACGAAATCACTTCCATCCCTCAGAAAAACCGTGCAATCCTCGAAAACGCTAGAAATAATAGGCTCGCTTATCGGAAATACCACAGCTGCGCACGCACTACGTGCCGAAGATAAAAGCCAGCGATTCGACCGTTTCACTTTTCCTTTTGTAGAGAATTCCCCGACGCCCATCGCTCTCAATAAAATTTGCCTTTCGCGAAGGAGCAAAAAGAAAGCAGAAAAACTTTCGTCGCAGCTAGCTTAAATCATCGTTACAGTCGTCGAGAGACTAAGCACAAGGCTAAAGCAGTGTATAGCATAGCGCCGCGGCGGTGGCGGCAGAGGCATGTGTCTTAATGAGAGGTTGGGTACCGTAACTCATGGTAATAGGAGAGCATCTGGCGACAGGGCCGAGATCGATTATAATAATAATACCTTATTGCTCTTGTAGTCCTCGTCATGCATCTTGTACTTGTCGGGCTTGGCATCGAGTCTCGTGCCGTCTCTTGTCTCCCAGTAGAGCTCCGGCCTCGGGTTCGCGTCGACCTCGCATTCAAGGGACGCGCTCGATCCTCCGCGTACTCGCAGCACAGGCGACCTTATCCTTATTAGTGGTCCATCTACGGTAGCATGCGTGCATTATCAACAGTTACTGTTAACTCAGCTTGCGAGGTCTTTGACATAGTGCGTTATTATGTGCGTCTACGCCCGACCAAACTCAGGCTATACCACTTGCACTATTTTAACAGGATTTATCAGAATGTGAATTATCAAACACGATGTCGATATTCTTATCTAGTCTGATGATTATTCGAATGATACTCTCAATTAGTGATCCGTAATCAGATATTATATCAAACTACATTTGCAACTTTGGCACGACTGCGAATTATTCATCCATGATGATTATGTTCGTTGTTAGCTATTCGTTAAAACTGATACGTATGTGAAAATCAAATAATATGACGATGGAGTCGAGATGAATTTTTCAAAATTCATTACACCATAGAGTTACCGAAAGGGAATCAAATATTTAAAGTACCGCTTTGAAGTTTACTCAATGTTATAGATGGTTGAACGATTGAACAACACGAGAATGAAAATGTGCAGTTAAAATATACAGTAAGCTTCTGACATTGGTAGCTTGATCCTACGCAGAAAATATAACAGTCACTGTCAAAACATGTCCTAATTATTTAACTACGTAATGAATACGCACGGTTTATATACGCGACAGCGTGCTAACAACAACGCATATCATTTATACAACCGCAACGCAAAATCCACGTGATACGTGCGGCGACGACCTCAAACTCGAATGGCACGAAAAGTCGCGCGCTAACTTGAGCAGACGGGAAAACAGCCTTTCCTTCCGTTTGCAGGCGAGACATGTTCGCAATGCCGCAGACTCTCACTCGGTCATTGTGCTGCGCGCGGCCGACGCGCAGTCAAAGTGCGCAATGACTTGCTCAGCCATAATAGCACGATATCGACTGACAGCCGCGAGAGCGTAGACGTCTGAGTGAACGTAGCGCGCCGCGGTGGTGGTGGCGACGGCAGCAGCAGAGAACTGTCAATCGAGGCTACGATAATTGTGCTAAATGACACGCAGGCTGGAAGCGCCGGCATTTACAGTCGAGAGCGTTTTCAGCTTGATTTTGCTTCTTTTTTTTCATTGCACTCCTTTGCAATGCTCTTTTCAGTATGAATGCGTGCTTACAAGCCAAATAAGTCGCGTCTAGACTGTTTTTTACCTACGCGGCTGAAACATTGGGCTTTGATCAAACCAATGCTCAGGGGTAAATAAGTTTGTCTCGAAGATTTCTAGAAAATTATCGCAACTTGAAAGTTTTTTGTTTTGCAAAGTAGCAAACGGAGCATGAAATTAAATGTTTCTTAAACAAGACTTTCTATTTTCGTTGGAATATCTTGTCTGAAAGGATAAAGTTGAAGTATGTATACGATCATGAAAAGTTTAGTTGTTAAATTAAATACTAGGTTTCTGGTTGTTTCTTTGTTAAAATATTCTACCAAGCTCCACTGTAATCAAGATTTATACCGATGCTGTCAGTCGAATAATTCGACAGTTAGCAATCCTCATTAACGTCAGAGCCAACATAACTGGATCAATGTAAATATAGAGTAATAAATTTCCGTTGATACCGCGAGATTGAGGTATTTATAGACTGAGGGAGAGGGAGAGGGCCAGAGTAATAAATAAAGTCAACAGGCCTCGGGCGTGAATTCGATTGGGTAGATATTTGACGAAGGGAGGTGCTGGTTGGCATGCTAACGTGTCATAATCTGGTGAAACACGGCGCGTTGGCGGATCTTTCATGTACGAACATAACTCTGTCATCACTGTTTCCGCGAGGCCGGCAATATAAAGCGGTCAATTGATCCAACGACTGACTTGCTACTCTATCTGTTACGTACACCGCATCGTTCGCTTCATTTATTTATTAGTCGAGTTGAAAAAATATTTTTGCCCTATGCACACGTGAACAGATAACAAAATGGAATCGCAGGCAACGTTTATCACAGCCGAAATATAAAGGCAAATGTTCGTTGATAATGTAGCAAAAGTTGCGTGAAAATACGGGTGACTTACATTTCACAGTGAGTCGATATTTCCTTGTCGAGCTTGGCGGTATGCCATTGTCTGCCGTGCAAGTATAATTTCCCATGTCTTCCCTGTGCACCGAGGACAGATTCAAGGAGTTTCCATAAATTGCGGACGCTGCAACAGAGAACAATAAACCAACTTTCGACTGAGGGGTTATCAGAGTAAATAAACTTTCTTCGTGCTGTGACGCGGAAAGAGGCCCCTAATAACATTTGCGTTCCACATCAACTTTCCCATCGACACTTGGTTCGAGCAACTTCGTGGAGTTGGACGAAAACAAAGAAAATATAAGGAGGTTTTTCGCATTGTTGTACCATTCATTGTTAAAGCTTTCGATGCACATGCACACGTTCAATAATCCTGGCACACATTGCGCACACTACACGAAAACAAAAGCTGCTTCTGCAGCAGCAGCTGCAGTTCGCGAGCGGCAAGGTGGCTTCCGCTGCTATATATGAAATGCCCCTACGTATAATTGTAAAATTCAAGAGGAACGTAGCACGGTAACTGAGAGCTCGTTTAAATGAGCGTCAAGAGTGCGAATTTGCATGATCTTATTCAACCGCAAAACCACGCATTGGCGCATTCTCAACGCAAATCATGCAGCAGTAGCAGTTGCAGCCAAGTAGACTCTGGGTGTGATCGGTTGCCGACTGCGAGTTGCAATCTCGATTGAAATTTCTGGTCAGTTAAGCGCCGGTGGGTGTCATCGCTGTCCGCGCCGAACTTCATTCCGCATTCAAAGGTCGATGCTACACACACACACACCCACACACACACACACACCGTAGCGTGTATAGCCACGCACTATCAATCAGACGCGCCTGCCTCGACGTTGCACCAGACTTTGAGGAGGAGAAGCGTCGATCTCCTTCTTTAAACCACTATTGTAACCTCGAAACTCTTTCCATTTGACATCGTTCATTAATTAACGGAGAATATATGGCTTTGCTCACTTGAGCCTACTGAAATATCGAACAGTTTGTTCAGTATCAAATAGTCGTGGCGATACATTGAATGATGCAACTATACTCTGTTGTTTAACATAAAAGGTTTGTTTTACTGAAAATACTGGTCAATGACAGGCAGCAGTCGTGAAAAGTTTAGCTCAGGGCGAAATTAAATATCATTAAAACTTTAAGTTAATTTGACAAAGTGAAACTAATTAAATTGTCGAAGGGCTGACATATAACTGACCGTACTACTGAAACCGCTAATAAACGCGGAATACAATCTTCAAAGCCGCAGGTAAAGTAGAAAACTCGCGTGTATATTTGTTAAGGTATAGCAGTATTCGCAGAACATTGTCGAGTCTCGCGTTCGGGCTCGAGTGTGGTCGTCATCGCGTTCTCATTAGCCTCGCTGTAACGGCGTACGCCGCGTTTAACTTCACGCACTCGCTGGCAGAGGTCCTCCTAATTAGAGGTCCTTGCGAGCGAGAGCCACTTGTCGCGCGATGTCTTTGTTTTCAGTTCTGCATCCGAGAGTTTTACTGCAATAGTCGTAGTCGCATAATTCCCTATGCCGAGTGAAGCAGCTGCTGCTACTGCTACTGCTGCAAGGGTAAATTAGATCCGAGACGCGGGGAGCAGGTGAATTCTCTTTCTCTCTTCTCGTCGAGAAAAATAAACTCGGCGTAATAAGCACTTTAATTCGTTCCGCTTCGCCTCTCGAGATTTTCGTGCGTATTGTCTTTTGTACCTGTGCACATATACACGCGTAGTCAAAGAAAGCCTTTAACGATGTTTACTTAACAAGCTGCGTGCGAACTTTTTTTCTTCTCTTCCTCCTCCTCCATCTTCTTCTCCTACTTTTTATCTCGAATCTGCGTAATTAGACCTGGGAATATGAATTACGACTTGCCGCGAGATTTTCACGATTATAATTCAACAACGTTCGCTGTTTTTATTACTTTGTTACGTGCGAATATATCGCCTGACGCCTGAGAGCGCCTCAGGAAGTTTTGCATTTAACCAGGGACCATGTGTATATATGTGTGTGTGCGTCAGGCAGTTTTATAGCTTTTTTATTTTGTTCCTTTTTCTATTTTTTTATTTTTATCGCGTTAAAATTATGCAATCGGCGACACGCAGCAGACGAGAGACGATTTATTCTTGGCTTCGCAGTTCTTAAACGATTTTCTGGAAATTTTTGAAAACTTTCTCAGCCATAAATCAGCGCTATATTGAATGTCATATTCTCTGCTCCAAAATTTTCTATATAAATTACGAACTTTAATTAACGTTCGGCCACAAGTGCGCGAAGACTGATGATCACACGCGTTATGCAAGAGAGAAGCTCAGATACGGGCTATCAGCAGATATATACGCGTCGGCAGATTTGCTCGTAAGCTCATTTAAACGTTGTATAGCCCTTTCCATTAATGTCACTATGAGATCAAAGAAAATGACCGATATTATCTAGGAGCATGTGCATTTGACTATTGCAATGCAATCTCCGCTTGCAATCGGCTTGATTCCGATTGCACGAATTGATCGTATTAATGATATTACTGCGTCTAGAACACTCACATTACTGATCGTACGTGTACTGTATTATAAAAGCTTTATCGATACAATTTTTTCTCCTGTAAAATTTACAGCGTTCAATACTTTCATCATAATCATAATTGCATACTGTGCTTAACCAAAAATATTCAGATTTTGGTGTATTATTACTAAATGAACGTAATCTATTTTCAGTTTAATTAAATTCGAAATTTTAAATAATCTCTTGGCCTATTCTGTAATGGTTTGAGTCACTCAAGTAACGACATGTTGAGTAAGCGTTTACTTAATCTCGATCCAATTAAGTGCTCGTTTTTTTCTCGATATAATGATAGCTTAATCTACTCGTAGTTATAGCAGACTTGTTTGGATTAGCGCTCAATGATATTGAGTACATGAATTACTAAAAAAATAAAACTAACTCTTGCGTTAGTTTTATAAATTATTTTAATAAATAACATTATTATTATTATTTTAAAAAATAACGTCCAAACCTAAGAAAAGCATATTTATTCCAAAAAACGAGATAAATCAAATGTTTATTGAAAATAATCTGGAAACGAAAACGTTTACTCACCGTGCCAGTAGCCAGTCTGTATGGGCAATCCATCGGGCCTGTGCCACTGGATTATGGGTGTTGGATTGCCAGAGGCTTCACACGCTAAGCGTACATTTACTCCTTCTTCGACCACTATATACTGGTGTTGTGAATTACTTGTGCCTGTAAAAGTACATCAAAATCGTCATTTTCTTGATCCTGTTAAAAGTAGTTGTCAAATTTCTCGACTAGCTCAATGTGCGCGAAGAACTTTGAATAATACTAACTCGATATGGAGTTTGCGCATGGAAATGCCATCGGAAGTTCTCCCATTTCCCACTTAGAAGTGAATAATTACTTTTGCAAGTTCAGTCTCTCTCCCCGCGATTATTTCCGAGTGAGCACGTTGGATTTGTTATAATTTTTCGTAACTTTGTGAATTCATCGCTCGTGGCGTATAAAGCTGTCCAATTTTTCATTCTAATACACTACTTTACTTGTGTTATTGGCTTTCAATTTGAATGAATTGCATATTGACTTTAAAAATCTCAAGAAGCCAGCTAATTTAATTGAAGTTAATGAATCCGAAAGCGGTATTAGACTTCTGTTACAATCTTACTCGCGCTTTTTATTAACAAGTTAAATAATCGAAAATCGCAATACTAAAACGAATTTTGAGAACTAGTCTCTTTTAGCAAATTTGACCAGTGTGCGAAATAATGAGAACTAAAATTCACGTTGAGTCCCTTGACGAGTGTCCTATAATTTTGTGAGCTCTCGACTGAAATTCAAGAGACTTGAATTACATCTCGCAAACGAACTTATCGGACAACTTTCCAATTAAATCGTAAAATACATAATCTTCTATAAAATTCTCGAATTCACTGTGAAAACCGACCTCTGCTGTTCGCGCGGAAATCTCGAAATCGCGTAAATTATTATAGAATTGCAGACCACCAGCGGCAATAATAAATTAAGCGAGCGGCTGCGACTCGATGAAAAGGCTTTGAATTCTATGTGCCATTGTTTTCGAGTAGATCGAACTTCTGGTCTCGACGATTTTCAGCCTGTTAATCGCGTACCTGGTTTGGGAGTATCGCAAAATGTCATGCGTTAACAAGATTTTCATTCACCGATTTTTTTTTGTAACTGAAATGAAGCTCACAATTAAAAAATATCAAAGTTGTGTAAACATTTTCAGAGTTGATTTGACATGTTAATTCATGAGATAAAGAGAACACGAAGGTATTTTGAAAAGCGGACAGTATGAATGCAAGTTTCTTCGTAAAACGCATACTCAAATTGCTTTTAACATATAAATGAGTGTAAAAATAATTAGGACTCACCCGTAATGGAAGGTGAAATGAGGATGTCCTTAGCGTCGAGCGAGATATCACTGGAGTTGCTTCTGAAAGGTGTATAAGCAACAATGCTTGGTGCTCCAGGTCGACCATCCTGACCAGGCGGCCCCCGCATACCCGCTCTACCTGCAACAGACGTCAACAGAGCGATGTTATTCGACCGCACTGCGGTTCGTCTGCCTTTGTTCTGGTTTTCACGCGTTCACGTTGAATGTTACGCGGTGGCGCGCCCATTGACTAGAAACTGTAATTTTAGCAGCATATATGGTTTTTTCAACCTATTTTTTACTAGTATTCCAAGTTATTTTTTAGTATCGAAGTCGAAATGACGTTTTGTCATGAAAACCTCGTCGATTGATCGGCAAATATATATTTCTGAAATTGTTACTCGAAAAGTCGCGAAGAAGCAGGAATTGAAAGCTCTCGGAGCCGGATATTGAAAACTGATTAAAAGGAACTTGATCAGATGAAGCTTTCAATAAGAATTTTGTAACTTTCTCGCGCCTGGCAGCAAGCACTAATTCGATGAAAAGTATCGTCAAACAAGCACAAGAAAAAAATGCCGGTATCGAGTACGTATCAATCGAGCACGGCGCATCAAGTTCCTTATCTTTTTTCTTCAGCCAAGTAGGAATCTCTCGAGCTCAGCAGTTGCTCATGCAGGTCAAGTGGAGGGTACGAAATTAATTTCCGGCCAAAGTTGCGTGCATTAACGTGACGAGCGTACTTATATAAGGTCCGAAGTTGTGTACTCGGGCGTGGCGCGAACCGGAGAAGAGGGAACGACTAGGCAAAGAAACGAGATAACGAAGTAATTAAGCGCTCGTTAAGCGTGGCAGTCCGGCGTTGCCCCCGATCGTTTCGTATTTAATCAACCGGTATGAGTCTAAGCTGTTAGCCAACTCGGCTAATCGCTGACGCTGCCGCGCTGCGACGCTTTTTCGAATAATTGTGTATGTGTATGTAGACGATCGATGACTACGTACCTGGCATACCTGCCGGTCCCGGTGGACCTACTGGTCCTGGTACTCCGTCTCTACCTGCAACACACAACCATGCATTCTTAATACTTTCTCGTGGAATGCTGTGCTTTGGAATTTTCGCTAACTCCAGTGCTTGTCGCTTTTCCTTTTCCAACGTATCTGCACGTTGTCGGTGTGTGGCTCTCTTAAGTTGCCATTTTTACCCCTTGTGTGAATGTAACGCATTAATATACTACAGTGATTTCAAACGTCACCGCTAACAAGATTATACTTTTCTGCCGCAAGCCTTTCACCGGACCGAAAGTGGCTCTTGAAGATACTACTGGTTTCCTTATCGATATATTGGATATTAGATTTCAGCAGCATTTCTAACTGTACTTTACAGAGTCCAGTGGCGAAAGATGAAAGATCTCAACCTCTCTGAGCATTTCTATACAGAATAGAGGAGTAAGATGAAAACTCCGCGCTTACATTGAAAGAAATAATATCATCGGATGAAATAAAAAAAAAGTATTTTATTCGATGTGTTGTCATGTTTGAGCTCGCGTATAAGTAGTACAGAGCCATTTCGATCAGACATCAGCACTTTTTTCCCCCGGCTAGTTCTCGTATTCCACGAGCGTCTCAAGTGGAATGCCATGCTTTTAAGGCAGTTTATACGACGATAACCCGTACCGTCGCTGTCGGCAGCGCCGGCGGCGCAAGAGTCGTATAATTCGCGCGTACGGGCATTTGGAGTTTCGGTGTGTGGTGGTGCATGAAACGCGCGAATCCAAAGTAGCAGCGTTCTGTGACAGGCGCGATACGTCTCGCGGGCGATTTCACACATATACACAAGCTCAGAGTGCTTGGAGGGAACCAAGCTCGCTTCTAAGCAGGCCCGTAAAAGCGAGCCGGCGAAGGCGTTAAATTCAAAGCCGCTGCAAGCGAGGTAATGCCAGCGGCTAAGAATTTATAACCAACTTAACCCTCCCCAGCAGAGCTGCTCAATTCGTCCATACGCGATTTACGGACGCGTGAATTTCGCGAGGTGTGTTCGCTCCTCTCTCTCTCCCGTTCTTTTTCCGAAACCGGAGCAGCTGCTGCTGCTGTTGGCGACATAATGACTTTCATTTCTGAGATTACGCTCGAGCTTTGCCGAGAGGCGAGTGTACACTTTACGCTAGGTCACCGAGAGCGGTTGCGCTCTAGAAAGAAAAAAGAAAAAAACAACGATTTCTCGTTTTGTCGAGTGTGCTTCAGAAACTTGCTGCTCGGGCCGTATTTTTTTAATACGCCACACTAAGCAGAGGATGAAGTGGAAAAAATGCGCACTTGCGTGTGAAAGCCATTTCACCGCTGCGGATAACACAAATAAACGCGTGATTCGCGCATCAGAAAAATTCTGAATTGAAGTGCTGATGTGTGTTGCAGTTAATTTTCAACAATTCATAAGAGCCGAGCGACGGCTGCCTTATTCTGTGTTGTTTTTTCAGCTTGCTTCAATGATGATAAAAATAACGAGAAGAGTTATATTATTCTCTCTAAACAAGAGAAAACAACGCAGTTTGTAATCTTATTGTTTTCAATGATGAAGCTGCTTTTTTTTTAAATATATCAACAGCTTTATCCGTTGAAATCCAACATATGTGCTGTTATCAAAACAAAATTCTCAATGACTGGCGTCAAATTATAATGATTTCATTGATTACGTTATCGACTAAGAATTTAACGAAATTCAACAAAAAACACTACTGATAAAAAATATTACTTCTCTCGTTATTTTCCAATCAAGCGATTAAAAAATAATGAATAGCACTGACGTTGCATTTTTTTTTTCAATCGTTAAGGCCAGGGACTGCATATTACTCGAAAATTCTCTTCTTCTATTTATTATAGTTCGATTTTCGCATCGCACCCAGGATTGTAAAAATAAAAGTGAGCTTGGAAAATATCTGGTTACTTTATAGCGTCGGCATCAAAAAGAACAAAAGAAACTTTAGCTCGTTCAATGAAGCTCGTCTTCCGTTTATCAAAGCGTCGAATAGAGAGAGGATTACGCCTAGAAGAGCAATTAACAAAGGCGGCGCACCATTCGTTATGGGAATACTGTTGAGTAAGTAACGAAAAAGACGAACGCGCGCAGTGCCGCTCAAGGCAAACGAAAATAAAGTGTCGGCGACGGCGGCGTCGTTAACGTCGTCGTGAAAACTTGGCAACTTTTGGCGAAATCCTGCAGAAAAAGAATTGATTTTTCAAAAGCTGACTCGATTCGCGAGGAGAGTTCAAGCTTTGTTGCGTAGGAGTGTATAGAACTGTCGGAAACACACTCCAGTTGGCCGCAGAGAGCAAGCTCCGGTGGTAGCCGATGTACATATATCTATACGATGTAAGCAACCTTTGCCTCTCGCGAGCGGGTAGCTCTACTTACAAAGCCGCCTTTGAGCTAATATGATTCATATGATAACGAAGCTGAGAGTATTGCAAACTCAAGAGAGAGAGAGAGAGAGAGAGAGAGAGAGAGAGAGAGGCCTTTCGTAGGTTTTGTTAGTGTATTGTCTGTGTATTTTCGACGAAGCAATATTCCCGGATTAAACCCACGTTAGCGCTTGTTTCTTTGTGTGACCAAGCATTTACACTGAATTTCATTTACTGATGCATATTTCAATCGGCCACATGTAAGAATATAATATACAATTTTTGCTTTCACATCATTCTCTCTATCGCGAGAACGGTTCTGGATTGTTATTTGCATCCCTGAAAGTTTTATTTAATTCTCTCAGTAGGATCAATTTTTCTCACAAGATGTCTGTGAAGATATTACATAGTTACGCAGAAGCAGACCATGGTTTTCGTATATATCGAAGATGAATTCGACTCGAGGCGCTCGGCCGTCGTGTCTTCCCTTATTCGCTCTACTGAGCATATATATCGATTATTCAGCAACGTCTAGGTTCTTATATACCGCAGCATATTATATTCCACAGATATGGCTTATCCTATGCCCTTCCCCGTGAGAACGCTCACCCTACTCTTATAGAAATAAATATGCATGGAAAATGGAGATGCAAAATTTTTAGCGTAAATGCATCGAAAGGAGCTTGGCATTTCATGCGTCATTATATTCTTTGTTTTCGTCGGGAGAAATTCTTGTTTGTCCCTGTGTAATTGTTTTTAAACGAGTTGAATTTGATTGCAAAGTACATTTTGATTTGCCGCTTTAAACTTGAGACTAACGAAATAACCGTCATCCATCACAAATTCATCAACAAGAAAGATATACATCACAGGATAGAGTCTGTGCATTGTCTACTACCACTCTGTAACCATCAGTCATACCGTAAGCACCAAGAAAAAAACGACTGATGCGTAGCATTTCGGCACAATCCCCAATCGAATAGTAACTGACAGGGAGCGCGTAAACGTCACAGACTATTTCAGTCCAGAGAGATCTTATCTCAGACAATATCGCTTTTCCGTAGACTAACTGATCCATTGGGTCAACAGAGGCAGTACCTGCGCGCAGTTTTGTTTACCGGGATGTTCATTCATCTTCCATGAATAAGAATTAGATACTTCGCTTATCTGGCGACAAACAACAATGAGAGCACGCACAAACAAATCTTCGACGACAATTCTCGCCATCGCACGTTGTTATTGTTGCGCGAAACTGTGCAACAACTATTTTAACTGGACAGCAATACGCCAACTTGAATTTGACATATCTGCAAGCGCTTCGAATGTGAATTCTGCGCGTGATCGTTGCCATGCACGAGAGCGTCAGGAGTCCGTAGATGCGCGCGCGCACGCATCAATCAATCCGGGGCGTACTTCGACAAAAGCGTTTACATGCAATACATAAAGGATACGCGCTCGCATTTGCCCTTATATGCAGTAGCGCGCGAGCCCCAATATAAAAAGTTTATGTAACGACTCTCCATAAGGTTCTTTTTCTCCTATCTCGCGCATTCTACGGCGAAGCTGATACTAGGCAAAGTTTTACTCGCGAGAAAAATAGCCAAAAGGGACACGAAGGGTGCAAAACAATGCCAGCTCTTTTCATACGCGAGTGAGAAACTTGAGCGGAAGCCTCGAGGAGTCAACTTTTCGAGAGTGGCAGGGGGATTAGTTCCGGCGTAGTCTACTCTCATTCTCTCTCTCTCTCTCTCTCTCTCTCTCTCTCTCTCTCTCTCTCTCTCTCTCACACACACATATGCGCGCATAACACACACACGCACATACACACAGACACACACTCAAAGGTTAGATTTTATTCAGGGCAATGTGTTTACTCGAGAGCAACTTCCAGCGAGGCTCGACCATTTTCCCGGAGCTCATTTTGCGCTTTCACACGACACACTCGCACACACGAAGATGAGGTCACCCATGTCGAAAGCCTCGTTTTCGACATGAGTTCGCGATTTTTTTTCCGCCCAGCCTCTTGACCATACAGTAGCGCTTTTGGTCTTGTTTACCACTTTATAAAGAGCCATCGCGCGATGTTCTGTAAAAGAAGCTTACAACTATGCTGAAAAATTAAAAAAAGTGTGTGAGTAATATTTTTATGAAAGACTCTATGAAATATAATTAACGACTCGTGTACTCTTGTCAAGTTGAATAAGCTAGCTTCAATGAGATTTAAGAAATGAAAAGGAATTTTGTTGCCTTCATTAAACTAGCTGCAACTTCACAGTAAAGAAACTACACGCATCGAAGTACTGTATATGAAAGTATTTTCCTTGAATGTCAGCAAATGTCTCGCAAAAAAATTAAAAACCACCGCCAATGCAAGTTGCGCCTCGTTACAAATAGCAAGTCTTTCATCAAGAGGAACAGTACACATCGCAACACAAATGTCAACCGGCTGGTAAGCTTAATTAAATCGCTAAATAGGCATGTCTCATCGTCGCCAGTCGGTGAGAAGCGAGAGTGGAACGAGTTAAATGGAATCTTCGAGTGAAACAAATACACGGGCGATCGAGCATTTTATCGGGAAAAGATTTTTCTCTTGAGCAGCGGCGCAACGGTTAAGAGGCCATAGTCCAGTATTTCAAGCACTAGTACCTCGAGACCGTTGGAGTGCAGTCGATCCCACTACGTTGACGACACTTAACTGCAGCTGCTGCTGCTGTCTGTTACTATTAGAGCGCGCCTCGGCAGAAAAGAAAACGTTTGTCAAGTGTGTTTGTTCTCCCATCACCAACCTCTTTCTTCTTTCTAATATTAGCTCTGAATTAAGTCCTGGAGACTCGGCGAAAAAAAGGTAGTGCGGCGCCTTTCTTTGCCATCTAAGGCTCATTGTCGTCGTCGGAAATGGACCATCAATTGGCGCGCGTCTGTCGCACGAAGAAAATTGAAGGCAAAGAGACCGAAAGAAAAGCACGAACGCGCGCGGAGTGGGGTGTTCGTTCGGTACGTGACACCTCGACGCGACACACTTTCGCCCGCGGGCCTCTCTTTACAGCTCTGCATCTTTTAATGAACGACCGGGCGACCTGAAAAGTATCCCTTGCGCCTCGATATCGCGAGTTTACCTACTGCTTCTCCACCGAGAGAGGAAAAAAAACCGGCGTCGACGCGACGTCACTTTATTTGGTTAGCCTGGAAAAAAGTGGACGACCGAGCCTCGAACCTAGACTGCGCGATTTTTCACTCAACCCGACGGGTGATTTTTCACGCTCTGCCCAACGTTGTTGCACTCGCGTAAACGTAAATGCAAATAAAAAAGTAAAACGCTCGACGATCGTGTCCTAAGGAGGAGCTCGCATATATACATATTATGATCAACGACGAGATGCGAGAGAGCATAGACAGCGTAGACGGGCTGCGAAGAGAAAGAGTTGAAAAGAGAAAAAAAGGCGGGCTGCTCCGCGGCGAGATTAGAGCGATAACTTGTAATTGAGCCGAGAGGCACTAGGCTACAAAAAGGCTGTTCTATACTCTGAAACTGTTGCGTACAAGAGAGAGAGAGAGAGAGAGAGAGAAAGAAAGAGTAATGGTTAATCGCCTGAGGATGATCTTTCTTCTCCGAACGCTCGTAATTAAATATAATTTCTTTATCAAATTATTTTACCGAGATTGAAGCGTCAATTTTCATTTTGCAGTAGTGTATAGCTTTATCGCGTATCTCATCCAATACACGACCATTCACTATTCTGCAAAAGGGCTTAATACCTAATTAAGTCGTATGAGGCGAATTTATTTGCGGTCGTATATGAATTCAGAACGGATTATTAAATTACGCATATTTTTTCATAATTCACTATTTTATCACGAGGACCACAATTTTATTTACAAATTATTTCATTTCGCATGTCAGTTGATTCACTAATTTGCCTTTCAAAACGAATATGCAGCAATAATATTAGCTTAACAAAGGCACATTTACAAAGCCACGAGCCCTTGTGACGTTTAATGAAAAGCACCAGGCATATACGCAGGAGACGGTATTTAATATATCTATGGGAAAAAAAACTAATAACATTTCTGACGAAGATACGAGAACGGAAATACATAGGAGTAGTAATGGAGTTGGTGCAGCATAAGGCTCGTAATGAAGAATTAAACGTTTATTTCCCGGATAGGATGGCCGAAAGAGGTTGGATTAAAAGGATCGCGATTGAGGATATAAATAAGAGGGATAGGGTATTAGGCCAAGATAGAACGAGCCTATATAGATATACATACCATCGGTGCCGTTACGGCCAGGTGCACCGGGAGTGCCATTGAGTCCGGGTTTGCCGTCTTCGCCTGGCACGCCGTCATTGCCGGCTCTGCCTGGTAGACCATCCAATCCCGGCTCGCCAGGTATGCCTGCAACCCAAGACAATGAACTTGCATAACTCGACATTCTGCCTCTCGCTCTTCTGTAACCGCAGCATTGTCAGTCGGAAATGCTCAGATTCCCTGACGCCAAAGGAATTAATTGAATGTTTATTCATGGCCGAACAACTTGAATCTGGGACTTGATGTCGCGCTGCGTGCCTGATGTTTTGTGGTTGAATCTCTTTTCCATTTTTACTCAGAATGATGTCTCATTGCCATGAATGCAACCAACCTTTTCCTCGCTTGGATATTACTTTAAACGCTTTCAATGAATTACCGTCCACGCCGTCGAGTCCAGGATCGCCCTTCGGTCCGGGAAAACCCTGAGGTCCAATAGGTCCAGGTAGACCAGGCTCGCCGTCATATCCACGTTCACCCTTGAACCCAGGTTGACCAGGTGAACCGATGGCACCAGGCAACCCAGGTAAACCAGGTGGACAAAACTCGCTTGACTTCCGGCAGAATGTCTCGATGGCTTCGTACTGAAATCAAATAAATCACACTTTTGTCAAGTACCAAACAACAATTATCATGTATGTGAAAAAGATAATATACTGTCAGCTATTAATTATTGTCAAAAATATTTTTTTGTCAAAATTCAAAACTAGCAAACCGTGCAAGATAGCCGTCCAATTTCCCTAGTATAAATCATCAAAAGCGGATTTTCCGTGAAACGCGATAAATAAAGGCAACTCAATCAGCAAATACAACCCAACGACCGATTTTTTTTTCAAGCTGCTCTGATATCTTTGATTTACGTTTTGTCCACAAGTAATCTCGAATCTTTACGCACGGACGATCTATCCGGTTATAGATGTATGTACCGACATATGTATATATCTCTATACGTGGAATTTGAATTTCCTAAAACTTACATGTCAGAGAGCGGGTATAAGCCTTATCTGATCTAATTAGAAGATTTTACGATCTTACAGGCGAGCTTCATGGAGCGCCACGGAATTGCCTAATAAGCATAAAATGGATCAGATATACTTGAGAGCGTCTACGGCAATTATACCAATTCTTTTCTCTTTCTTACCGTCGCACTATTTTCTTTCATTTTCGTACATATTAGCCAAAGTTAAAATAAAAAAACTCAGTGGCATGCGCGCGGTGCAAATTAAAACTTTCAGCCTCAAGTACGCGTGCGCAAAAGTTGTCATGCGCGTTTGGAAAATTGTTTACTAATTCGAAAGACGAGTGCGTCGCATTCGAAATTAACGCACGAAGATGAAAGTAAGAAACAAAAATAATCTGAAAAGTTACGTTAGGGAAAGAAGCTGGTAAGCGAACGATAATCCGGAGAGCGACTCGACTTCCTTAACGCCTCGAGAATCGGACTACATTAACGTTAGCTTTAATGGCACTGTGCGCGAGCTGAACTGCGGGGAGAGAGAGAGAGAGAGAGAGAGAGAGAGAGCTGGTTCCGCATTTACGTCTATTAGGCTAGAGCTGCTAGTGCTGCGATTCCATGCCGGTGTTGCGGTTGATGTAAATACTGCGATGGAACGCGCTCTCAAAGCGAGTAGCTGCGAGTTATATTCGACTGGCTCACAGGATGTTTACCACGATTCAAAGAACTTTATCCACGCTTGTATGCGCAAGCTTCTTTTTAACAAAGCTCTGTACTTGCAGCTGTATTTATCAATATTGTTCTAATTAACATGATAGCTAGAATGAAAAATAAAATGCATGCTATATTTTCATTCCAAATGCGACACAAAGGAACTTTAGGCTTGCAAACAAATGGAGTAGTAAGAAAATCGCTTTGATACCATGATGCCTATGGCAAATTTCAGTACATACATACGTTTATTAATTGATATACAAATTAATTGAGACTATCGTTACACACAACATTATTATCGTACTTAATAAAATTTGTTGTAACTTGATTAAACAGCATATTTAAAAAATAATGTTTATTTCAAACAATAATAATGTTGACGTGTGTAGAGATAGTGTCTGAAATAGTCTGTATATCAATTGATAGATGGATGTATGTTCTGAAATTTAATAAAATTCTCCTACGCTTATATGAATGATAGCTTTTGAACAACTAAATAATAAATTGATGATTTATTACATAAAATTAATTATAATGGAAAATTAGAATGTGAATATCAACGTATAACATATTGTTCAAAATGTTCAAAATATGTTGACTCTTAATTATGGTAAATTTCAAAATATACATACATCTATAAATTGATATATAGACTATTTCTGACTATTGTTACATACGTCAACATTGTTATCGTTTTTAATAAACCTTTTTTTTACGTATTGTGTTATCTTTTTTATTCAAGTTCCAAGACTGCCTCAAAGAAAAAAACATGAACTATATTAAACCAGAGCAGCGTGGTTAATTGAGGGAAGTTACATATTAGCAGTTTATCACATAAACCTTGTCGATTGATGACGCGCTGTCTCAAACAAAAGCACCTCTAAAAGTCACTAAGCTCACTAAACCCAGTTTTACATGGTGCTTATTTGAAACTGGATCATACCCTTGAGCATTAAGAAGTGCAACCCACTGACAAAGCAGCGGGAAAACGACATCGGAAGTTCGATATCCAACATATTTCGCGAAGCCGCGTGCAAGCACGCTTGTGACACCCGACTGATTAAGCTTTAATTCATGTCAGGTTAGATTCGTCAACAGCAGTCTGAGTGAGCGGTTCGTCTCAATTAGAGGCTCCGTCGTACACAACAAAGATACATCGAACGAGCGAGCGTCGAAGGCAAGAGGGGTTCTCAACAAATACCAGAGATACGGGAATTACTCGTTATACACGACGCGTTGCACGGTACAATTGCTTTAATTTCGATTGTCTTGGCTGCGATAGCTTTCGCGTCGATCGTTCGTTGTCTGCGGATAACTTTGACTGCGATGTCTTGCCTAAAAACTAGTTGAATCAAACTTTGATTTAATAATTTTACCGAGAACTCGACGCGTGTCGCGCAAGATCATAATTCTTTTCCATTCGGCGAGACTCGCGATCGAGTTATGTCTCTGTCATCAAATGAGTAAAAAACGTAACTTATTTTTATTGTTGTTTTCCTTCTCTTTTCATTCGATGCGAGTAATGGAGTAGGTATCTTTATTGACGGAATCACAACTGTCGTAACTCACTTTATACGGTCTACATAAAAAAAGGAGCATTACAGGCCAATGCACCATGACTCGACCGTAAAATAAAAGAAGAGATAGAAGAAATTTAAAATTACAACGAACTGAAATTAGCATTGTATAATTAGTCTCTCAAGTAACTTGTTCGGCTCAGCAAAGGGAGGATTGCAACTTTCATATTTAACGGTCGAAATTCATGATGTAAATGCGTTCTTTCGCAGCGCGACTTAGCAGTTTGCTAACGAGCGCGAAGAATGTGATTCTTGAAAAGTATTCAACAATGCAACCTCTCTGACTTTGCATAGCTATTGCGCCCATTTCCCAATTAACGTTATATAAGTTCGTCGACTATCAAAGAAATCGATTGACGACAAGCTACCTCGGCAGCCATTCAAAAAGCTTCGGATCGCCATCATTAGACGACCCTTTGATCCCATGCACTCGGCGCGCATTAAGCCGATTTCGCCCTCCTTCTGCGGTGAGCCGTTTAATGACGTGGAAGCTTACGTTTTCCACGCGATAAATATCGAAGCCTCCGACGCGACAGCATTTACATTTTTTTTTCAACGCGCGATCTCACAATACAACGTTGATATTTTTCCCCGTGGCAGATAATCCCTTCTGGCTTTGCGTGAGATGCGAATAATAACGCGATACGAACACCGGCGCGTGCTTTTTTCTTACGGAAGCACTGACGCGCGTGAATAACAAAAGCTGACATACTGCCGCGAGTAATAACGCGCTCGGTAAATTCAACGTAAAGTGTCGAAAGCAATATTTGCTCGAGATATAAATTAGCGTTCGCGGTGACATTTTTTGCGGATAGCCATTATCGGAAAGAGCGCGCGACGACGTCGGCGACGCGTAATGAATTACTCGTGACAAGCGCTCGGAAAGAAAATACCGGGGGGAATGGAATATAACCGCAACAATAAGAAGTCGCGCGCAGGCTGCCAACCCACGCGCAGAGCCATTAATAAAATTGATGGCAGAGTCTGCTGCATGCGCGCGGGCGTGAAATATTCAGAATCAATCGGCAAGGCCTGGTGGAGAGAGTGCTAATATATAACTTACGGCCGCCATTCGAGAACTAGCGATTGGATTTTTTCGATTTTCAATATAGCAGCCTTCCTGGCATTTTTCCACCTACGTTTTATTTTTCCCTCGAATTATTGTTATTATTATTATTTGTTTTTTTGTTTTTTTTTTAAAGAGCAAACTTACCGGTATGCGAGTATCTGCCGTTACCCAGACCCATTCGTCTCCTTTCAGCGAGGCGGTCTTTGTCTCCTTCGAGTCTTTGTCATCTCGGTTCTGAAATATACAGAGAATTGAATTACATTTGCAGCACTTTATCAAACGCTGTGATATCTCATAAGCATCTGAAAGTTTTCAGCTCTTGAATATCTTTTTCGTTTTCTGGAATCATTGTTTAAAAATTAAAAAGGCTACATATCGTGCTCCCGTTGCTCAAAGTTGTTTGCGCCAGACGTTATTACCAGTAAAACCAGCTTTGCTAATTGTCACAGTCTTTCTGGAAAGACGTGAAAAACTAACCGAATTTTTGTTTTCCATTATTTTTAATTGTCTTAGAATAAAACATGCAAATGTTTGTGCAACAATGACTAAAACGATACACGATAACATCATTATCGTTCTCAGCATTACCAATTAGATTTGAATACTTTCTCATAACCACAGTTTTCATCTCTAATATGCACGTTAATAAATAGCTTTAACGTACGTGAAAATACTAATTGTTTTCATTTCGCACTCTCCTTTCATCACTCGGCTTTGTGACGGTGGCGGCGCAAAGCTAAAAAACAGCATACGGGCGTTGATAAATTGCAACTCAAAGCGACAGTCCGGGTGTAAAAAATTGAATTAAAGTCGGAATAAATGAGAGCTCGCGCCGCAACAAAATTGCAATCCTCGCACGCGCGCTCAAAGTTTACGCACGAAAGGACAAATACTTTCTATTTACTCTAGCTCTTCAATTTCACGCGATTCTCGCGCGTTTTCCCAACGGCGGAAAATACATAGCATTGCAGAGTGAGCAGGAGGAAGTGAGAGAAAGGGAGAGAGTGAGAGCGCTAAAAAATTCAGGACACCGTCGATTTAATTGCACTCGCGGAAAATCCCATCAGCGGGGCACTCGCTAGAAACTTCAAATGCATCCGGTCGGTGAGCTCTCTTCCGATTTTAAAAGTCAACGTTAGTCTTTGCAATTAATGGCCACATGGCGGCAGCCGTCGAGCGCTCGTTACACACTTATCCCTGTGAGATCCTCTTACCAAGAATTCTTGCAAGATAAATGCAGATAGTTAATGCGCGACGCTCTCTGATTCGCTCAAGCTCTCTTGCCATCACAATCCCTATCCCAGATTTTTCATCTTTGGCATCGAGTGAATGGCAAATAAGGGATGTGCGCAACTAGCGAGAGAGTATAGAAGACTCTGCGGGGGCGCTATGAGGGCGGCGAGCGTCTGTGGTACAAGCTCTGCTAACGTCGGGACTTGATCTGCTATTTCTCTTGCATTTTTCAATGGCGTACTTAAAGGCATCTTAATAAGACCTCGATCAGGAGTTCAGCAGGGTCGTTGTTCCGATAAAAGAGGAGGAAAAGGGGAAAAAAGATGATCGAAAGTTCGTGGCTTATTCGTCGGATTGCTTGCGGTGCGGCGTAATAGCGTGGGCTGGCGAAACTTCTGACGATATAACCAAGCAAAAGGTATCGGTTCAAGCTATTGGTTTATTAAACTTTGTTTTATTTTCGTCGAATCCAATGAATACGGGTCTCTGCTTCCAAATTTTCAATTCTATGAACTTTCTATTTGCGAGCGCATACGATATTCCAAGTTGACTGGATGCAAATAAAAATAGTAAATTGATGAATATAAAAAAAAAGAAAAAAGTATCGTATGAAACTTTTATTGATCCTATGATTCAGTCATCAGCGTTCTGAATATTGGTTCTTCACATTTCTTTTCGATCTTTTATAAACAACATGACCGATAAATTGATTGCATACCTATATGAATCGGCATAAAGGCATTTTTTATTTTTTGTGATTTCGATAACTCGCGTACTTTTTCAATGGTAAATTTCTATCCGCAAGGGTAGCATTAATCCCCGAACTATACGCGTAGATTTCATCCGCACCCTTACCGAAACTGGATTAGAGGATTATCAGATCACCGTGGACATGAATCAGCGTTCATTTATTATCACTAATGAAAAAAACTTTGGCCGACGTGAAAGGACAATTTCATTTTTAATTAAAGCAAGCCATCATATCCGAATTAGAGAGTCATTTATGAGCAAGATAGCGACAAAAACCCGGAGGTGCAAGGAAAAAGCTGACAATTACCAAAACGTCAGCCCCCACTGAGCGATTCATTGATCCAGTGGGGCTGCCAGCCATGCAAAGACGCGCGCGCTGGTAACAGAAGAACCGTAATATACGACTGAAGTTCGTATAGGCTGTTTTCTCTTTATCCTCTGACGATGAATCTCGGCTTGGTCATATAATCTCTGTCTCTCTAGAGCTCACAAGCTCGCGAGTCGCCCGTTTAATTTCCTGGCCGAAACGCGATAAATTTCTCGAGAAGGGTCGCCACGTCAAGCCGGCAAATATTTAAGCCGCTGAGGAAAAACCAAGTTCTCTCGCCTGATTTATATACAACGGGAAATTGCAGCGTATCAAATTATTCCGTGCCAATCATCTCGGGGGCTCTCTCTCTCTCTCTCTCTCTCTCTCTCTCTATCTCGCGCTTTATAATTTAATTTTTCACTCGCCACCATCTCTCTCCTTCTTGATAGGATATTGGAAATCAAATTAACTTGCGGGATTGTCTTTTCTCGAAAATGGAATTTTGCGCTGTATATTTTTTTGGCATGCTTGACGGCACTCCCTTTCTCAACAAAGTTTAATTGACTATTACGCTAATCGTTGTATTGTTTTCTTCCCGTATTTTCTCGTACGGTTTTACGAAAGGCAAAATGACCGGGAGATTTAACGGTCTTACGACTGCAAAGTCCTGTTACCAAGTTTTTACAAGAAACGAGCGCGGCTCCTGTGCGCGTTCAAATAATAGACTTAAGTGGATTTTACGGCAAAACAGTTTATTAATGAAACTCATTTGCTTCTTCCTCGGAGTAAGCGTGAGAGAGAGAGAGAGAAAGAGTAAATAGCGAATTTGTTTTAAGCCAGCAGCGGCCGAGTGTTGCTTTCATTTTCATTTTGATGCTAGCGCGCAAATATGAAAGCACTATCTCCAGAGAATGTAAATAATTAAAATTATAATTTTATAATGACCTATTGGAAATGCATGTATATAATTTAGACACGTCAATTTCAATGAGTTGCGCAAGTATATAATATGAAAATTTGTAGAAAGCAGAATTTACAATTGAAACATAAAATAAGTGAAACAAACAGTATTATATTTTGATTCCGAATTATATTCCGGTATTCAATAGCATTAATCGACGATAACAACGTTCTCTTTGCCAAGTTAATGGCAAAATTTTACTTGCCCAATTCTCTTTGATGTACATTAATCTCGTGACAACAATTAAGTTGGTAAATATGAGATGAGTGTTTCGATGCTTAGCAAAACTTTTGCGAAGGATCTCGCACGTAAATTAGACTGTAGCTAGACTCACCCTAAATACCTCGGCGACAGCGTTGTCATCAGTGGCAGGCATAGCACTGCTCCTCTTGCGCCTTGCAATAGGTTGCGGTTGTTGCGGCGAGAAACCACAGCCGCGGCTAGTGGTCGCTGCCGCTGCTGTTTCTGTCCGCCCAGCGATGGTCTGCACCTCGTGTTCGACTTTCACAAAGCACAGGTACAGATAGGAAAAAGTGGCGAACTGCACGACGAATTGCGCGAGCAGCAGGTAATAGACAAACCTGCTCGCTCCTCCCTTGTTGCCGTTGTTGTTGGTCTCCATCGTATTCACTCTTCGACGAACACTCAGTCTATCGATGACTTTCCCAGCCGTCGCATCCCGCCACTGATTTCGGATCAGCGCTAACTGCACGATTCACCACTGCGCTCCTCAACAACAACAGAATGAGAGTGAGGCAATTGACTATTTTCGAGGATGCGTTTGTCTTTCTCTCGCGGAAAACTTAATTTTAGCGCGGCGCCGGAATTCCTCGTTTGCGCTGAGAATACAAAAAAAAACGGGCCATCTGTTCGATCGATCCAACTCGTTGTTTATCCACCGAGAGAGACAGAGAGCGACAATAAAGCTAAGGGGAACTTAATTGAACCTGAGGTAGAGTGTCTTCGCCTTAAGCGCCGACACGGCAGTCTTTGGATTACCTTTGCCCCCATATCTGGGCAAGAAACGGCTTTTTTCAGTTTCTTATGTCTTTCTTCCGGAGTATCAAAACCAAGTCATGCAAGAGCTTGCAACGTTAGCATTGACTTTTACGTTCACGAGATATTACGAAGCAGTTTTGGTTTTACGGCGTACTCCACTGCCAATCCATTCGAGCCGAGTGTGAATAATAAAAGCCATGCTACTGTAGAGAGAGAATGAGGAAAGTACCAGTAATCCAAAAATCCAATCTAGCAGTCGTTTCATCAAATATTAATGTTCCCGGATCGCAGAGCACAAAATAACAAATGCCGATGCATTGACTACTTGACTCGAGAACGCTGTGTACACGCGCAACAGGTAAATAAATTTTCACGTTGATCGAGAAGAGATGGAGACAAGTTTGATTGCTCGATGAATTTCGACAGCGAGCCCTGTTTTCCGACTTCTAGATTGGCACTTTGACGCGTTCACTCGAGCCGAAGGTATTTTCAGGCGGGGGCGATTGATATATTTTTTTTTACGATGGGCAATTTCCCTCGACTATCGACAATTTCTCCGAAAGCGACACGCGCGAAAAAGAACGCGTAACGACTTTTTTTTTTATTTTTCAAAATAAAAGGGATGTCGACAAAGAAGAGGCTAATGAAACGTTAACTCTTCACTGACTCGATGCCGATAACGGACTTTTTTTTTCTTTGTTCTGTCTCCGAGAGCATTTCGCGATACGCTCACGTCCCACGGAAAATTGGCCCGTTTACGAGAGAGGAAGAGATGCCGCTAACCGCGCTCTTTTCCCTCTCGTTCTCTATTACAGCTCCAGGGCTGCAGCACGCTATCGCGCGTTTGCTCAAAGAATTTTACGCTTGTTTATTCCGAATCAATAGAACACCAGTATTTTGTTATTATACGTGAAAAGAAGAAAATATAGGTATCCCATTGCTTTTACGCTATTGAAACTCTCATCGATTGCCAAAGAACAAAGCATGCGGAAGATGTATTCCTGGTCGTTAAGAGTAGACATTAATGAAATTCAACGAGAAAAATAATTAAAGGTACGCATGGATCGGAATCATTATAATCGTCGAGAACATTTGAACGAGTTTCTAGCTAGAAAGAATAAATTATCTCCCGTCCTCGCTTAACGATTCTCCACCTGCGATGTCGTCTACGTCACGGAGAAACGAATCTCCTTTTCCCTCCAATCCAGTAATCAGTCCGGCAAACGAACACACTGTTTGCCAACCGACCAGTAATCGCATGTGAAGCCGTCGTCACTTTGACGTTGGACAAACAGTGGACGAGGAAGAGACGGAGATAGAGGGTAAACTTTGCTGCTCTCGCAATTGAGTTTATTTTTCTGTCTCCTTGAGAGACTCCCTTGCGAGATTGTTTACCTGATCAACATTGATCGTTATCTGCGAGTATTATCAACTGCACCATCACCACTAACTACCATCATACGCACGATGTTGAAAACGAAAAGAAAAGACAAGAGCGATCGGTTGCGCCGACAATCACGTGGTTGAATTCTCAGACAGAGAGATGTGCGACTGTGCGTCGTGTTCGTATCGCGGCGCGCCGACGACTGCCGTAGCTGCATCGGAAGCTCTCGCACGGCCACGCTGAAGCAGCAAAGCTCACCGTCGCGCTGGGCGCACGCGCGAAAATCGCGTGGATCGCTGTGAAAGGCTCGCCTAATTTCTCTTCTGCTTCGCTCTTTAAATTTCGTTAATCCTTTATCTTTTTCGAAAATAAAATTACTGACGGCCGGATCATACATCGCAGTTGCAATCGAGCAAGATACAACTGCGCGAAACCGGAACGGAAATTCAGTTTGGCTACGACTAGATGCAAAAAAACTGAGATAATATTGCTAGGGATAATATTACATTGCTTGCTTCACCGTGCAACGTCATAGATTCATTTCGAGCTGAAACCTCTGCTAATATCCGTAACTGTGTGTTGGATGCAAGGGCTTGCAGATCGATTTACAAAAAGCGCGTCTTCGTTGTCCTGCGCCTCGGACTGACTCAAAAGCTCGAAATCAAGGGCGAAGCTTAGTTCCGCGCGACACTTTGTTTCTCTCTTTTTTTGGCTATGGGTGGCGGTAAGCTACGGGCTCAAAGAAAATGAAAACGCACTTTAATTAAAAGCCAAGTCAACACGAAGTATAACTAGGCCAGCGCGCCGCCCGCTATTAAACGTAAGATAGCTAATTGGACGTCTTCATGGGTATATAGAAAAGCGAAACAATTTCTCTCATTTTTCTCGTGTAATCCAGGTTCAAAGGACAAGCAAGCGAAGAGAGCGAGAGAGATAGCCTGTAAAGCTGGAAGCTCGATAAGCCCCGCTACCTGATTGCCAATTAACGGCGACATCGTGTCAGCTCGAATTCGCGCCCATCATCCTTTAGCCGCGCAATGTTATTGCGTTGAGAGCTGCATTACGCACGCTCGATTGGGTAACGCGCTGGCGCTTGTTTGCCCGATCGGGACGCGAATACAATAATCTCGGCTGCGCGATTGATTCCCGTCCGCCAAGAATGGTCGAGGCCAACGAGCGAGAGCCAGCTAAATACGAGAATACACTGCAGTTGTTGGCGACCAACAGGGAGAGAGAAAGCGAGAGAGAAAGATGCACGCGGTGCAATATCCAGTAGCCGAGTTCTGAAGCTCAACGCCGACTTCCAATCGATACTCGCGCGCTGCGCTTCGTCACGCCTGTGCGAGCCGAGACAATGCAGCACCTTGCAGAAAGCGCGCCTACCGGGTATGAGTGACGCACGTGTATCTATCGCGATGCCTGGCGGAAGAGGCGCTCGTACTACTCGGCAATGCTCTCGCGTGCTCTGCCTTATTTTTCCGACGACGCCGGGCCGAAGCCTAGCTCTTCGGGAAATTGGATTATAGAGCATCCCGTTTCGTTATTTGCAGGATGCTGAGCAAGGCACTGACTGGCGCTGAAAACGAAAAGAAAAAAAGAAAAATCCTGACTTTGACAGATGATTCTTAAATGTGATCGACTGACAAACGCTTCGGAAATGGAGGAAAAAAACAAGGTGGACTCGAGAGCAGGTAAAATTCAAAGTCGACTATTTCGCTGAAAACACGCGGAAAGACTTCAAAAATCACGATACCAGCTTATTTTTTCCCGCTCTATCGATTGCCGACGAGAATGGGAGCCTGAGGTGCATATTGTGCGATTTTAAATAGAACACTTCGAGATAGCACCCCGTGCATAACAAGTCCATAAATAATACCTGGCTCTTCGACAAGATCATCATTAAAAGGTCATCAGTCGCCTGTATCTGGTCCGTGCACGCGTACAGTTGTATGGCAGGTAGTACAGGAAGGACCTTGGGAATTTATGCGGCAGCGCGCGGGAAACCTTGGAGGCCTCGAAATTGCATTTACATTTATAATACACGCATACACCGAGACACAAACACACAGACGTATTCGTACGTGTAGCAGGTGGTATGGGAGAGATTGCCGCTGCTGTCGCTTTGACGCTGGCGCGCGCGCGCGCGCGAGAGAGAGAGAGAGCTTAATAAGTTTAGCATTCAAAGTCGGCCGCCGAAACAAGCTTTGGATATTTAGCTTGCGCGCGGTCGGCTGAACGCGTCGCGGTTTTCTCTCCCTGCGAATGCTATACGTACATTCGCGCGCGGTCGACTCGCTCTGTTTGCCATCGCGTTCCCGCCGATGTGCTTTGTTTTACAACACAAATGACAGTAGACAACCAGTAAAATGAATCTATGGAGGAGATTTTTCGGGCTTCACACGTGGACAGCACGTTTTTGATTGATTGATAACGTCTGTAGAAAAAAGAACGACGTGCCACCAGCTGGAAGGCTTTTTATCCGTTGCTTATTGAAACTTCTTCTGGCGATTAAATATTGACGCTGAAGATAAAAACGTGCGCTTAATTCACAGCTAAGGACAACAAGTAATTGATCTCGCAGCGCAATTAACGAAAGCAGCTGCAAGCGGAAAAACGGCTGCAATTAGACTTTTTGACCTGCGTTGCCGCTCTTGTAATATTCAGGAAGTCGAGTTATTTCTTCAAGAAAAAAGCTGGAGATGGGTTTCTTTCAAGCTTCTATTGAAACGAATATTTCTGGAAAATCAAAGTGGATTGGTTTTTGGTAGAATACACTTCGAGGGCTGCTATTGAAAATAATTAAATGATGCATTGAAATGGATAGAAGACCTACATCTGTTGTTCTCGGATTTACTTTTGTAACCATTGGTCAATGATGATTCTCAGAAATAAACAACAATTTCACCATAGTTCATTTCCATTCTTTTGCAGACAATGGGTATCACAACACCGTGATCCGGCGCACGTTTTTACATTTTCTCTTTTGGTAGCATATTCCGGAACTGCGAGGCGGGGGAGGAATCTCTATCCTAACATTCGTCTCGTTAGTTAGTACATATTCAAACGGGAAAATGGAAACTACCTTTTAACGAAGCAAAGGATTCGAATCGATGACATTAATAATGTAAAAGTCAAAGCACTGACGCAGGAAAGAGAGTGGAAAAGAGTAAACGCTGAAAAGTCAAATCTTTTTTTAACCATTGACTCGTGTTTGCCGCTGGACGAGACGCTTCTCCGATGATGAAATATTCAAATTATGTACGCGAACCGTAGAGCGTTGGAAAGTCGTAACGACATTATTTAAATAGTCAGGCGTACTCGTGAGCTTTCCTTTGAATTACGAGCTTGTCGTTTGCGAGGCGAAAGAAAATAGAATGAAGCGATACTCGCTCACCCTCTCCCTCGCGTCAAAGCGATTGCCAGTTAATACTGCGCAGACGGCAGGAAAATTAGAGAGCTTCGATTTGAGTGTACGACTACTGCAGCGGCAGTTCTTTAGCCTTTCAAAAGAGTACGCCGCCCACTTAGCGGCGTCTGTCAAATGCAACTGAACTCCTAAGGGTACGAATAACCAGACTTTCTTTTTTCCTCTCCCCTCCACATCGCTAATTACACAATTCGATAGATGACACAGTGATTACTTCCATAGCGAATTTTGCGCCACGACGGAAATACCATTTGAATTATTGTTATTTTTCTGTATTCCGTTAAATGAATTCAGAAGCGAATTTGATAAATTTGAAAGACACCCCGCAGACGTTTTTAATAAATGTCCATTTGATGCATTTATGTACTTATTGTTTGCTCCTGACTTTCGATATTTTACGCCTGTTGTTGAAATAAATAAAAGTACTCATAGTGATCGTCAAAATCGAATGGTACATTTCCACATGGATGCACAAATACTTTCCTTCGATAAATGGAAAGGTTCGTGAGTTTTTCGATGAATTTTTTCATATCAGGTGAAAAGAGTATTTTTGACTGTTGGGTATTGCAGAAAATTAAAGAAATAATAGATACTGTTTCGTTCAAATCGAGACACCCAATTTGACAGTGACTAAATATGAGCCATAAAATCTCGATTTATCGTCGCTTTAGTCAAACAGTTTCAGCAAATTACTGGAGCTACCCAGTGTGTAAAATGTAATTGATCACTACACATTATAAAGAATTTGGAGTAAAAGCACTGTTTTCTACGCAAAAGTTCTATCGCATTCCATAATCAGTAATAAAAAAATTCAGTAGGACATATAAAAAAAATGTATAATTCAAAAGAATCGACACTTTTTCCTTATTTTACAGACTTGCACAAAGTCTGATTATAAAGTCTTCGTACAATTTCATACATTATTTATATTACAACGGCAAAATCGCGCTCTAAAAAGAAACGAGAGAGAAAGAGAGACAGAGAGAGAGAGATTTTATTTTTGTGTTCTTTTAGTCTAGAGTTTAGAGACTTTTTCGCTAAACCACTGATATGTCATCGGCACTGGGAAGCGTCTAGTCTGCGGTTTTCGTATCGTTTAATACGAGCGAGACTTTCGAGCTAGAACAAAAAAATCACCTGTAAAACCACATTAAATAATTAAGTACGAGCTCCACGTATCCGACGACAAACGTACATCAGCTTATTTTTTGCAAGTTGTGATTCCGAAAAAAAATAGTGCTGTGCCCATGCTATAACTAGCTTGTTATGACGGAGAAAAGACTGCATAATCAACTCGTGAAAGTTTGATGAACAGTAGCAACCAGGGATCTAAAACTTTTAACTGGATAAGAAAAAAATGTCGACGAATGCGTTGACAAGCGCAAGCATTGAATTTCCCTCGACGCAATGCCCTCGCAGCATTATTGCCAAATAAATGCCGATGGAATATACAGCAGTCAGGGAATCATATTGCATTAGACGCTACATTCCACGTCTGCGTATATACATTTATGAATGGGTAAACGTATCGCATCTATTTAGTACTCTGTATAATTAGTCATGCCATACGTACGCACAGCCATTTCAATTCAATTGAATGGCCGTGAAGAATTAACACCTATGGAAAAGTGGAGAGTGTGGGGCTGGCGTCGCCCGAATTACAAATGCAAAATGGCCTTTTCACTCGGTGGGTATCGGAATTTTGCCGGGAACGTTACGTTCAAAGCCTGCCCGCGTCCGTTGAGCCTCATGAAATTTTCAAGGCGCGAGGACACGAAGCTTCGGGAAAAATATACGATGCGGCCAACCCAAGGGGGAAAGTGAATGATAGGGGAAAGGGGACTCAAGCTGCGTTGAATTGACTATTAATTGCCGAAGAAGCTTGGAGCTGGTGCTTCGCTCTTTTTCTTCGCTTCCAAAGATAAATCCACGCGCTTAGGACGGCTAGAGCAACCAAAAGTTGCTCGATCTTCTTTATATTTGAAAAACGCTTTTATTCCTTTGAATAAATTATGTAACCACCGTGCGGACCTGATCAGCGACTTAAAAGCAGCCACCTTGATTTTATTGGTTTGCCGACTGGCGCGTCCACGGACAAATTTTTTCATCAAAACAGCGAAGATCAACATTCTTTGTTGCACGATATTCGATGCGATAAATCTAGCGTCTAAGGCAAATGCAGCGTAAAGGCAATACTGTACAGCGATCGGCGAAGCGCATCTATATAGCATACAGCAAGGGAGACAGGGCGAGCTAGGCTACTCCGAGTAATCGAAGCCGCGGTCGCAATTTCAGCGATATCGAGTGCTGGGTTAAAATGGCTCTGCACTTTCCAGAATAAAAGCTTCCAGCTCCTCGCCGAGGTCGCGTTATAGGTCACTCGATTCAATTCGGACCTTCTACTTTTTGCGTTGTATGATAACCGCAGCGAAAACTCACGAGAGGAATCAACGCTCGTCGCGTAAGTGCGCGCGTGTGTGCTTGTATTGACGATATATGGCGCGATCCAGAACAATCAGTACTTGCGACACTCGCGCGCGCACGCGACTTATTCGTTACGTGAGAACCAGAAATTACGTTTTTATCGGGCGCCGCCTCGCATGTTAAACACCGTAAAAAAAAATATGAAAGAAAGGTGGAAAAAAAGGAGAAGGGCAAAACGGAAACTCACTTGCCATTCGTGTTTTATGAGTTAAATAGCGCGTGACGCATCTGCATCGGAGGGGGACACAACAAAAGACCGAATAGCAAGCGTCGTAAAGCATTGCAATGATCGACGATACAAGGAGTAAAAGGCAAACTAAACAATGGCAGAAAGGAGATTCTTAAGGAAACGCTGACGCCATAAAATTCGCATAAAAAAGGGGGTCGAGCTCCTTTCGAAGATAGAGAGAAAGAGAGAGAGAGAGCAAAAAATTTCGTTGGCTGCGATAAAACGCCACGCCGAGAAAGCAGGCTTGTCGATACTGTACGTCAGGTGGATGCAATAGCAGGTGAGGTACGCTTTGAAGCATAGATATGCAACGTTGATCATCTTTATTGAAGTCGTACAATCAGACTTATGGTTGAAGTTTGCCGAATCGAGGAGTTACTATACAATATAATATATATTGTCTAAAGATATTCAACTAATTTATGACACTCCATAATCTTCACAGCATTTAAAAGAAAGTTGAAAATCTTTACGAGTCGGATAGTAAATTGTAAAACGATCGTTGCGCACTAAAACTACGTAATATATCCATAGAGATCCCATCCTTATCTAAAATCCGTCCATCGCTCGCGAAAGTACGGTTATCGAAGAGTCAACAAAGTCGCGCGGCATCGCGCTGCTACTGGCTGATCGACATTTATGCTTTTATCTACACACAGCGTTATATAAGGATCGATCGATTGGCGCGTAAAACGACACTCTTCTTCGTCCTCCGCGTGCCTGCATCGCGTCACCGTGGCGTTTTCCTCAAGTTCATCCTCAATTAAGCCGGCAAATGGCGTCTTGTCTCTTGCGACACGTGCCCAGCGATAAAAGCCGCAGCGCGTTCAATGGAGAGAAAATGGAGCTGTGAAAGTGCGTCGCCTACACACACACACACACACACGCGCGCGCGCACACACACACATGTAGGTACTTTCTTGCTGTAGCTTATCAGCGCAAAAGAAGAAAAAACAAGTAGAGGCGACAACGTATTTTTCTCCTACATATATATACGTACCGGAGTAGAGAGTGCAAAAAGGTGTCGAACGGATTTATATGCTATAACTCCTTCCTCCCCGTCGTAGTAGAAGAAGCAGATAATAATAGTAAAGGAGATGAAGGAAAAAGCTGGAAAGACAGGCGAAATTCGATTCCACGTATGCTTTGAATGCTGCGCTCGGAAAGAGAAGTCGTATACGCGGGCTTTTCCCTACCGCCGGCAGCGCGTATTACGCGAGTGTGTGTGCGCGAGCTTGATTGAAAAGTTTCCTTTTCCTTGAGCTAAGGAAAACAAGATAGTTTTTCCGCCATATAATGCCGCTGCCGACGCTGCTCCCTTCTGGCTTCTGCCGATGAAGTTTGCGCGCGGCAGTTTTTCCCCTCTTAATGTAGCCCGGATAGATGCATCGCTAAATTACAATTGCAAAAATACATTATTGCATTAAATACAATGCCGCCGCTGCACTTCTCCGATGACTGCTTTGCGCGTTCTCGATAACGCTCCGGCTTCTTCGCGTTATGTGCCCTTATTTGATGGAGCCAATTCTCGTTACGCCCTGCGCGAAACCTCTGTATTTTTCATTTCGCGACCGAACCTATACGTTAGGAACATGTATATTGTATACGTCTTTCGTTCGCTGCGTTCGAAGCCTCCTTTTCTAGCGACGCGCGGGCAAGAGCAAGCCACAGCGACTGCTTTGCAGTTAATTGAGAATGAAAATGGTACTCGAAAAAGCCGTGAAAAATTCACTGACGTCGTCGCTTTTTTATTCTCTTGCTCGCGAAAAATACGCCGGAAAAACTTTGACCGAAATACGAAGCTTCGCGCGAGATACGAAAATAGTTAAGCGCTCAAGCGCGAGGAAAGTCTATTGGAAAAGAAAGACAATCAATAGACTTATCTCGAGGCGCGCGAGGGCGAGAGCGAGCGGTGAACCGCGAGTGTCTCTATTTTAGGCCACTCCAGAAGGGAAGAAACAATAGGCGAACGTGTCTGAGGGCACTTGCTATCTCGGCTATTGACAAGTTTTCTGCGCGCCCAATTAGTAGCAAGTGCCAGAAGTAAGCAATTCTCGCGCTCGCACGCCTCGACTCTACAATCTTTTTCGTCGGAGATTTCCAAGTCCTCGGCCTCGGGCCCCTTGTCTTTGCCGTCCGCCAACGGATTCGATAGTAAAACTTTAAAATAATCTTAGGTCACGAAGCAGCTTTACGCACGCGCCCCGTCGCACATCGTGCAAGCCTCGCAGGCTGCTCGCGCACAAATAAAAGTGAAAAGCTGACGCGTGTCTCTACATCGCGAAACAGGCAGGTTGCATGCGTTGCGACCACAATTTTTTTCTAATTTTTCGCATTAAACAGTAGAGATGATGGTCCTGATTTCTTTCAAATTATGCCATCCTTGTGCACTCCTTATCAAGAAATTGCCAATTTCCTAACAGATTGATTCTTAGAAAGCAGCTCTCTCGCTTAAGCACATGAGATACCCTCAATTTCCTGATCGTAGAGGCATGTAAAACACGCGTCGTTATATTGCAAGAGGGGGGCAGCTCTTGTCTCGCGTCTCAATATATTCCAGGTCGATACTCGCATATAAACCACTCAATAATAGGCGCTACAGAGCTAAAAAATAAAAGACATTTTAAATATTCCATGTTGTTTTTCTCGCTCATCGAGCACTCTTTTTTTCTTTTTTTTTTAATACGAATTGCCAAAGAGCACGACACAAAAGACTCTCGGTTATAACGGTACGCCTCTGCGCGAGGCACTTTTATCTATGACACATCCACTCAAGCAAGCATTCACGTACAGTCGTGCGAATAACACTGGATGCTGACAAGCGGATAAGATCGCTTGATTTCCTGAAAGCACCCCGGTGCTTTGTGAATAGACAGCTATTTCAATGGAACACCGGTCTATTGCTGCTTATTTTATTTGGTTTTTTTTCCTGCACATCGTTAGAACTATTTTATTTGTTTTTATATTTAACCACGATTGATGGAATTGTATGAAGTATAAATTCATGGTACTGCGAAATATTATTAATCATAAATTCACTTTACGGAACTGCAATATGCTTTTCAAGTCACTTCGTGCATTTTTCATTAACCAATATGGACAAAGTTAATATTATATTTAGCAAATTTAATCAATTTTCACTCGCACAGTTGTCGCAAAAAATTTAAATAAAAATAAATCATGCGCGACCGTAATTGATTCAGGAAAAGATACTTACGCTATAGTCTGACATGAACGAGTATTTTTCGATTAATAAATTGAATATGATATATATTTATTATTTGTTGAAGAATAATTATTAATCAATATAATAATACGATAATATTTCAACAGTCTATTGATTTTTTCGAATATCTGGATGTAAAGCAAAGTTTGTTGAAAGATCTTTCGAAGATCTGTTAACCGAATATATTTTTAAATAATTTATAAAAACCTAATTCAAAACATTTTCGCAACTTTTCTCGCCTGTATTGCTATTTCTTTTAGCAGTGTTATTTAGCGTACATCAATATTCATTCAGAAATAAAAATAGAACATTCATCCATTTTTTCACAAAAACCAATGAAGTTTTACTTAATTCAAGATAAATTTTTGGAAAGATTAATTCAATCTACGATCAATAAGCCATTATACTATTATACAACATTAAACTTTACATACTTAATAATAATGATTATGGCTCCAATCGTATATTAGTTTGAGTAATGCGTTTAACATCGTGAGCTTTTTGTTGTTATATGAAAACACCCATGAATATTCTTTAAATTTAATAGGATTAATATTCTGATAATTAGTTTCCATTGCTCACATATTTCTTAATTTATAATGTACATAAGATAAATATGTTTTCCCCTATTTTATTCTATTCACTTTCTCTTATTCAATCAAATTTTAAGACAATATTAATTTGAGTATCAAAGATATTAAAAATTAAAGATTTCCAATGACAATTTCAAAATATAACATCTTGTGTTCTCAAAACAATTTATTAACGGCATATTCTTGCAGGTTATTATCCACGTTAACTATTTAGAAATTAAATTTACTGTTAAAATATAAATTTCATACTCTTACTTATATATAAAAATATTTCAAAGCATACGAAAATACAAATTTTCGCGCTCTTTTTTAGCATCAATTAATCTCAATAAGAATGGATATGATCATCCTTCATGCTTTTAAAATAAGAGCAAGATATTATTGTGACGGCATAGTTTCGTCACTGTATTTTCTGGGTATATTGCTACACCAATTATCAACAATAAGTAACAATTTATTATCAGCTACAGTATCCCCAACTCACAGTAGAGGTCTCTGAAACTACCATCTTCGTTGTCTGCTCAGTGCTTGTTGTCGCTGCAGATTGCAGCCTAGCAGCCACAACACACAGCACACATGTTTTTTCAGTTGGTATGTAGTTGTATAGATACAGTAATTGACTAGACAAGTGTCCTGTAGATAAACAGAACGTAAGCTTTTAATCTAAATGCTAATATTTCTGGAGTGTAAAATTGTTGCAAAAAACTTTATGTTTCATTCATGAAAAATTAAAAAGAGCTTTATAGATTGAAATGTATTGATTTTCAGAAAGTACAACTAAAGTGTATTCAATGTTTTCTAAATTAACTAACATGCATTTAGTTTTAATAAGATTTATTGAAAGTCAGTCAAATATTTGTAAATTAGAAATGTAATCAGTAAAGTGCATTATATTATTCAAATTTATATTGGAACACATTTGAGTCAAATTTTATATTTTCAGCCAAAATGTCTCAATTTGAAAATGATACTACAAAGGCAATAAGACCATTTTAACTTGATTCTTGCCATTGAACTCTGTTTAAAATGCTGTTGACCTTCTTCTACATGGTTGCTACATGGATACAGTCATGGAGACTGTCTTCATTAAGGACACGTCTCCAATTACTTCTGCAAGGAGTAGAGGCTACCAGGCCTTCAGTAATGCTTTATACAGCACATGAATTATGTATCAAGGAAGGCAATAACTATTTTGTTGATTTGTGTGTTGATATAACTTTTTTTTAAATTATCAATCACATTGTAGAAACAAACGGCAATAAGAACAAGTCACTGATTGGCAACAATCACCACAACAGCCTCAGTTCTCACTTTTGTAGTAACAATAACCTTGCAATGCTGGGAGATTTACTCTGGTTTCAGGGTGATAAGAGACTGTGTATAATTTATCCTCAAGTAAGCATACTTGTCTATATTTAGATCAAGGATGTATTGATTAATTTTTCCAACTATTTATAGCAAAAAGTTGATGTGACAAATTGGCTGTTATATCCTCATGGAAAAACTATTTTCCCTCTATTTGCTCACAATAATGCACAAATATCTTTGTTGCAAAATGAAAAAATGCACGTGCTCATAGAAGCTGATTTAAATAATTATATTCCACATGCTTTCTCAAAAGCCACAAAGGTATTTACATAAATGAATTTTTATAACTAATTATTTCTACTTACTAAATAGTCAAATTTAATTACTGCTAATAGCTAGAGGATTATGGGTTAATAGTATCTTGGACTTTGGATAATGTTTTTGCTGTGATACTAGAAACAGATTTAGATCATATAACAAAATTCTCTACTACACTCATGCAGGGACAATGCTTCATTAATAATGGCTTACCTGTAACACGTATTGAATGTAAATGTGATTGTTTGCATAAATCTATTGAAATTTCCGGTATTAGAATGTTCTTTGTTTGTTAACAGCTGTTTCAGTCTCTGGCAAGCCTTGTGTGTGCAATTATGAACGCTTCAATGCAGTAGAAAGTAAAAGTAAGAATTCAATTTATTAGAATGTTGTCCTCCCCTGCCATTTTTTGTCTTCGTTGACACTGTTCTTGATCAGTGTAGGCAAAGAAAGAAAGGAAAACCTTTTGACATTTTGTTAACAATCTAGTTAACCTGCTAAGAAAAAATAATCAACAATGCTGTAGTCAGTCAATAATATGTATTTGTTCTGGCCATAGCATTATTGGCCGTTTATTTTTTATGAAGAAGAAAAAGATAACAAATCTATTAAAATTATCTCAAAACATTTTTCTTTCTTTCTTTTCCTACACTGATCGAAAACAGCGTCAACGGAAATATAAGTAAAAATTATCTAGAATTTTTTCAATGATCACAATGCCAATTTCTCTAAAGATATATTCTAATATTAAAAATCTTTATCATAGAGTTAATGGGTGGCTCACAATGGAAAGCATATATAAATAAATTAAAGTTAGTTAGTAGTACTGCCAGACAAGTCTCGCAACAGAATATTTCGATAGAAGTAAAAGAAATATCCGGCTTAGTAATATCACCGGGAAGCCAACCAATTATCTTACAAATGCCTACAATTTTAGAAATTGCAGCCTCCAGCAATAGCTCAGGTACTTACAAGAATATTTAACAATTAACCGAAGTTACGATATATAGGAATTCATTATAAGTTATTTATATTACTTCTTTAGTTCCATCTACGCCTCCACCAACGCCAGCTTCAGCAAGTGCCATAATGAATAGAACAGAGCCAAAGCTATCTCAAATTATCGCTAATTCTAATATAGAATTGAATCCTCTTGTAAATTTATCTATGAGTTCGCTTACTAATTTAAGTTCGGGTAGATCACAGGAGTATATTCTCGAAAGCTCACAGGAGAATCTTCTCGGAACACCTATAAAGTCTGTAAGGCATTTAAAAAAATTAGATAGAGACACTAGAATTTCCAGTTTGGCGTCTTCCGTATCATCGCTATCTAACGTAAAGTGCGTCTTCTATTATTAACATGAGTGGCTACTTACTTAAAAATTTCATGGCTATTTTCAATAATTGTACAACTTTTACAAGACTTTATGATATTTTGACTCATAGTGTCACGCATTTTTAAAATAAAATGGCCAATAGCTAAAGTTTGAATTTAACAACTGAAATATTCAAAATCATGAAATTCTTAGTGAGTTGGATATTAGTTTAAATTTTGAAAAATTGTCGTTCTTAAAAGCTCGACAAAATTATACGTTTGAAAATAATTGAAATCTGTTGAATAAGTTCCCTCTTAACTTAGTTATTTCTGTTTTATAGTAGATTGTTAAAGTGAAAAAGGGAAATTATGATTTCTTTGTTTATAGCTACTCGCCGTTGAAAAAGACTGACTCTACTAAAAACGTTAAGCCACCAAGCATCTTAATTTACGCAGACAGCGCAGTCGCCAGTGATAATGTTCACAGTGTTCTTCAGACAATTCTCAAAGAGAACAAGTAATTACTCCAATAACATTGCAATCGATCTCATATTAACAAGTAATTTGAAATAAGGAAAATTACATAAAATTTCAGATACACAATTTATGCGTTATCTACACAGCAGGCGAAGCAAGACATTTGGATGGATCAAGCAAGTCTGGTGATTGTATGCGGCAATGTCGGAAGCGACATTGCATCCCAAGTAGTCGAGTACTTAACGCACGGTGGTAAGCTTTTAGCTCTTTGCTCGGATATACTGAAAAGCCTACTGCCAACTTTCAAAACTGCGGAAGTACGTGAAAACGAGCTCGTTCGCTTCTCCTATGGAAAATGGAAGCATGTTCGCATGATGCATCACGTATTTTGCTATCAAGCTTCCCCGGTGAAAACTAAATTCTCGCAAGATGTAGACGAATCCAGGTAAATAATTGATTCGACCTCTACAGTTTTGCGCAACGAAGTAAAATTTACTGAATACACTTGAACTTTTAGAACGGCCACGCCGCCAACGCCAGTGTCGGCAAGTATAACGGATTCTTCTGGTAAAACGCACGCGATCGAAGTAAAGGTATTGGGTTCGGAGGAAACATGGCATACCCCGAGTATTCTGCTAGCCAATCTAGTTGAGACTGGTGGCAAGGCACTTTTTTCGCAAATTCACCTGGAAGCAGATCCTTCGCAGTATGAGTTTGAAGAGAGCAAATTCAATGCACTCAAGGAGAGCAACGTTACGCGTCTTGAGATTTTCACCGACCTCATCAGTACTCATATGGGACTGGATGTTAATCCTAAACCAAAGATACCACCTACTTACACATCAGCATTTTTTCTGGGAAGACATGAGGTGAGCATTGCCTTTCTTTGATTAACAATTTTGCGCTATTATCTTGTATATTTGGCATTGTCGTATCTACTTTAAGTACGCTTGGGAAATTTAGATTTTTACACCCGAATGAAATAAATAAAAATTGATGATCGTTTAAATTACAGAGACTTTACTGTGATAAGCTGGAACTTGACTCGTGGTAATACATGTGTTGATGGTCGTTTTTAATTTAAATTTGCCGCAAAACTTTTTGGTGACAAATGTGAACGTTCAAAGTCTTAAATGCGTACATCTTTTATAAATTGAGCTTTTTCGAAAATTGATAGACGTTTGATTTGTTAAATTTTTACTGCACCATCTACTTCGCTTTTGCACCTATGAAGAAAGTATCGTATTGTTGTGTGTTTCCATTAAAATCTCAGTGTATTTGTATTTCTCTTGAGAGTTCAACTAGCAAAATTGTTCAAAGGAATTAATGGAAAATCAAATTTAACTAAGTTACAGATTAGCAGAGATACTATTTAACACGGTATAATCTTTCAAATTCCGTTAAAAAAAAATCACATAGGTTCCGCGTGTTTCATAACAGTTCCTACATAAAATATATTTGTAATTATGCACCTTATAATTATACAGCTAAAGTTAGAAATGCTGAAAAAACTGAAGAGCAAAATGCAACCGAACGATATACTAAAAACAACGAAGCTAGAAATTCAATTTTGTAATAACTTAACCGATGCGAAACCTGCGTCCTCCACCTTCCTACCTGTTATAGTCCATAGATGTCCAGAGAATTTTAATACTGTAGAGTATTTTGAGGTACGTATATAATTTCATCTTCTTTTAACACGTTGCATAAAAATAAAAGGTATTCAAATGTTCGTCATTCTTCAGAATCTCAACACAGAAGCTATCGGTCGCTTGGTAATATATTCGGACGTTATGACAACTTCCTACGATGTTACGGATAATTTAGTGCTTCAGCATGGTTTAGCAGTTATACCTCGTCATCAAACACATGGTCGAGGTAATGCGTCATTCAATATTTTTGTTTAAATTGTAAAATAAAAATATAACTCCTCATTTGTATTCTTTAGGACGCACTAATAATACTTGGCTAAGTCCGGATGGATGTGCCATGTTCACTTTACAGTTACATATTCCTACAAATTCCATTCTTGGAGAGCGAATTTCTCTTATTCAACATTTAACTAGTGTAGCTATTGTGTCCGCTGTTAAGTCGATTCCAGGATACGAGGTATTATTAGAAATCCACCATATTTACGTGTTACAAAATCATCAATTAGATTATGTATATAAATTAATATTTTTGTATTTGCAGAGTATAAATCTCCGAATAAAGTGGCCTAATGATATTTATACGGAAGATAACTGTAAAGTAGGAGGTCTAATTGTTAAATGTAACCATCAAACTTCGTTTATTATTTGTAATATAGGTATAACTCTTATTTCCAATTTTTTCAAGTAATTTTACATTAAATGTATAATATTTCAGTGTGTTAATAACGTTTCAAAAATTTCAGGAACTGGCATTAATGTTTCAAATAGTTCACCTACAGTTTGTCTCAATGATCTAATTAAAAAACATAATGGGACAGTAATGAAAAAATTAAAAAAATTAACAGTAGAACGGTTTTTATCGGCAGTTTTTAATGAAATTGAACATTTGTTGAATACTGTACAAGATGGAAATTTAGACCACTTATATAACTTGTATTATCAATATTGGATGCACACGTAGGAATCTTCAATTTTTTAAATTACTTGATTCAGAATATTATCTTCAATTTTATACTATTTCAGAGATGCTGATATTACGATAATCCAATCGGACGGTTCATCACAGCAAGTCAAAATTATAGGTATTGACAACTTTGGATTTTTGGAGGTCAAAGGAAAACGGGGAAATGTTTTCTCGGTTCATCCGGATGGAAATAGTTTCGATATTTTGAAAGGATTGATAGCACCAAAGTTAGAAATTTTATGAATACTTATACGGAATAGTCACCATGTGGATTGTTCGGAAAATATTTCATCCAAATATTGATTTATTTTCTTGATTACCGTTCAATGTGTAGTCGATAAAAATACATTCCTACTGCTAGTGACATTTTTCATTTTTAACTTTTTCAGATATCATCTTTTTAGTATATTGAATGTTGACATTGTAAATTATAACGATAAAGTTTCATCTCTTAACTTTGGATTCTAAATGACATAATTCTTAAGACCACTTTTCATTCGGTTCAATTGTTATGTGTATAAAAATATTGATGTTTTATGACACACGTGTGACTTAATACAAATTCAACAAACAAAATTGAACAAAATGATCTAATCATGTATACTTCTTACAATTAATCATCAAATACTGCCTACATGATATCAATGTAAATTATTCTATCTGAATGTGAGTTATATCAAAGCATTATTGCTGATGGAGAAATATGAAACCGTTTAAAAACTTTATGAAGTAGGAATTAGCTATTGTTATCTTCATTGATATATATTTTTTAACGAACGATGAAATTCACAAATTAATATCGTGCGATCGTTGCGATTTTGAAAGGATAACTGTCTCTGCGAGCGAAAAGTCTAGAAGATTATCTTTATGGGAGAGTGACCATATAGGAGAGAGGGAAAGAAAGACAGATGGTTGCGTGGTGTTAACAAAGAGATGACTCGGGATAAAAGAAATAGGATCTTCTCCTAGGATTTCTCCTGAATATTGGCCTGCTCTACAAGGACCCCTTGGAAAATCAGAATACGGATAATTCGGGGGTGAAAAGCCTCTTTTTTCGAAAAAGATGATGAACTGTCGACTAATCATCCCAATACCCCGAGTTCCTGCGTAAGTTTTTAAATCAAATGTTTGCGTGTGCGTTATTTCTCTCTCTCTCTCTCTCTCTCTCTCTCTCTCTCTCTCCCTCTCTGTCTCGCTCTCGCTCTCTCTCGCGATTTGAATGTACGAATTTTGAGCCGTTACATTTGTATATGTTATTGTATATTATGTTGTTTTGAAGAATATACCGCCGAAAAAGAATAATTTTAGCGCGTATGTGATTAACCTGACAAATCTGCCTGTGCATGCAACTGACTTCTGATCAGAGCATTGCGTGTGACATAGTCAAACGTTCACCTTTCAGCAGACAGCCAGTGGCTAACAGCAACAACATCCTGTCTCGTAATAAGAATCAGCGATCGGTTGAGAATTAAATAAATATTCCCGCTTTACAATTTTTTTTCTTTTTTTAACAAAATTGTTGTTTCTTTTGTGAACAAAAGTTGTAACTGCTAGCAATCTTCATAATTTATCGAGGCTATGAAAATAAAATGATAATACTCAGAAATGTTGTGCTTTAATATATTTTGTCAAGATTCTTTTATACAGACATCAGGTGTCGAAAGCATGAAGCATACGACCCATAAACATTTACTCACGTAATAGCGTGATGATTTCTTTTTTCTCCCTTTTTCCTTCTTCAGAACAAACGTTTTTTTTACAATTTACTTTCAGATTGCACTTTTCAATCGATATCTTAAATTAACAAATAAAAATGTTTCTATTTGACGAGAATACTATCGCCGTTTACACACAGGAAAAGATAATTCGAAGTACTAAATAGCGATTGAAGATTAATCAGCGAAAGGTATATGATGATAGATTAACTTTTGAACATTTATACAGTATATTTCCGCGTGATACAGAATCCACAGGAAAACAATTAAGTTTCACGATAGTATGCAACTTGTATCCGCACATAATAAATATGATATAATACCCATTACTTTGAGTAATGTTTTGATTGTTTGTCTGGTGTATTTACTTATTCTTATAGCAATTATCATATAATATACACATTATTTCCAAGACATTGAAAAAAAATTCAAACGCTGATAGAAGCATATCTTTGTTGTCTGATACAGTAAATAACAATTTATAATTTAATTTAAATGAAAATCAACAGAACAATTTCAAAATTTTATAAATAATTTAACAATAAATCTTAATTATTAAAAATCAATTGCCTGCGAAATTTTACTTCATTGAAATATGTTTGGTCGGGATCTCATACATTCGACGACGATTAAAAATAAATTGTCTTGTGCGGGCGTACATACTGTATAAACTAGATTTTTCTTTATGTTTTTTCTTTTTCTCTATAATTAATCGGTTACTAGTTACATTGGTCCTTTAAGGATGATGAGCCGTTTGCTTGGCCACCAAAAATGTCTTTCGCTCGCAACTTCCTAACTTTTATTTTTTTTTCAAAGCACTACGTTTCATGAATATCGTTATTTATTGTTTTTTCTTATTTTTGTCTCCAAGAAATAAATTTCAATTACATTATATATCACGCTACGATCGCTAATCTGTACATAGTCACGAACGACAAAGGTACGTATTGTTTTCCTGTTATCTATATAAATAAAACATCAAGTATTTATTCTGAACTTTGAAATGGTTTGATATTTCGCAGAGAAAGCTCTCATGACATTATATCACTATAACTCACAACATAATTCAGAATGGATACTTCATGTTTACCATTGTTTGAATTCCAATGCAATTCTTTTCTTTCAGTTTTATCTCTACGGAAGTCAGGTGTATGCTAGTGATTGAAGCAGAACAGCGATGCGAGAAACCGAATGACCCACAGTACCTCTATTTAAAATGAGTCTGCTATACAACTGCTGTCTATTTCATTAAAATTTGAAAGAACATACGATCTCCTAATTTTCAAATAAAATCAATTAATTATAACTTTTAAATTATTTCCAGTCTTTTAAAAAGTCTTTCAAAAGTTTTTTTTTTACTTATAAAAACCATTAAACCAGCCTCCAAGTAGCAAAAATTAGATGACGTAGCAAAGCTTTTGCTTCATTAGATCGGCAAAATTAAAAAAAACACCAACAAATGCTAATAATTACTTCTTTTTCTGTGGTCGTTAAAAATCTAATTATCTATTCGTGAATTACTAAATTTCCAATCGATTATTTTCGGGTCAGTTATTTCATTACTTCTACTAAAGTAGTCGTCTTTAAAACTAGCCTATAATTTAGTGCTTTATACGATATTATATTAATAAGATCATAAATAACATTTTGTCTTTTCACCAAATTACTGCAATATTTATACCTAACGCTATAAGGCTATTAATAATGTTATCTGTGTTAATTTAGATTCAACATGTGCATGCATCTCGATATATCAAAGATAAGCATGAGATCAGCCTTTAATTCAAGGATCTAACAAAAAAACTTATGACAATTTAACTGACATAAGGAAACGGCCCACTTTTAGATTGTTTCATCTTATCTTATTCAAAGTGCGTTCTATACATTGCTAGTCACAAGCTTACAGGGTGTAGTAAACAAAACTTCATAAGAATATAATCAGTGCGACCAGTTTAAACTTTAATTTTTAAACCAATAAAGAAGGAAATCGAATATTTTTTAAATAAATCAGCTCAGAAATAAGATGTTTTTTAGCATAATTAAACAGCTGATCGATTAAACATATATACTGTAATAAATTCATTTTCATAGGCCAATCTATCCATTCTATAACACTGTACCACAACATGTTTAAAACATAATAAAAAAATGCAACAAGTCAGTAATGTAAATTGGCAGTCCCGTGATTAAGATATCAAACAAAAATTGACAAGGCAGATTTGAGAGCATACCATTCATATCACTAACACCCTTTAAGCCTATAACTATGAAAATAACATATGTATACATATGTATATATTCATTATTATACAAATATAAACGATGGTGTCTGTACGTTACATTTTCAGTTTTGTTAAACGCTTACATTTTCACACAGCTATTGATTTAATATTATTGTACACTGGACTGCATTATTTGGCAGCACTAAACTATTTTTTCCTTCAAATGCTTCGAAAACTCGTTAACTCATTAAATAGGAATTCGAAGTAGTTCGCACGAAACATCCACAATTACAATTGCAGATAAACTTGTTTAGAGTTTTTGGATTTTTCTCTTTACTCGATTTTGGAGGCAATAATTGAGATCAATTAGTTATCAGTTGGCTTTTAGTTGGCGAATTTGTCAATTTCTTTAAAACCTTATTTAAACTGTTTTCATCGAAATAATAGAAGATATATTGTTAAGATATTGCACAACAATCAACATCCAATAGAGTTTATTGAATTATATATCAATAAATATGTGAGAAAATTGTATTACATTGACAATAGATCAATAACTATCTTCAATTATGAAGTTGTATAAAGATAGAACGGCAAAAATGGACTGAACAAACCTAATTTATAAAACAACCTATAAAAAGTGTTGTGTGCAATATATCAGTAAAACTAAGCTATAACTAATTTACATATGTATAATCACTCGCACCAATTCGACTCAGACAAAGCACAGATCCTTGACTTTGAAACTCAATGGAATAAAAGATTAATTTTTGAGATGATTCACATCAAAAGCGAAATTCCTCGCATCAATAAACTAAAAATTTAAGTTGCGCTTAAGTCCAATAATCTGTACTTTTCGAAAAAAAAAAGAAAAGGATACGTAACTTAGCTGAACTGAGCGAATTTTATAGTGACAATCAATAACTGTTCTAACAATATTGTACCACTCGCTGTGCTTATTTGTAAATAGGCAGGTATGTTTGCACGTTATATAATATCATTGCAAATAAAATCGAGTAAAAAGGAAATTCAAAAAAACGAAACAAGGATAAGCGAGATGTCAAATATTGATTCAAACTTGTTTAGATATTTATCCTTTAGATTTATGGAAGATTTTTTAGAGATTAAGCAACTTTGATGGAGTTCGTTATGTAACAAAAGTAAACAAACCCATTATAAACAAAACATTAAATAAACTCTTAAGCCAAAATTTTAAACAAAAACTCATTCGCATAAGAATTAGCCATAAAGTTGATGTACTCTATGAGTAAAAAAATTCGAAAAAACTTAACGATTGGTTTTTTCTTGATAAAATGAATGAGTTAACGTTACCATGTAACTCGGAAAGACCACTGGGTTATAACCAATAGCGTATTCGGCAAAGAAGAAAAATGTTCAATTATCTATATTTATACGATTATCGTTGTATCGATAAATGCACTCATACATACCCACATGCATACTTAAAATCGATATATTACATGCACGCGCATATGAACACAAATGGCGCGCGTTGGACACGGCAAAAATATATTCAACAGGGCCGAACACCATTTTGCACTTTTGTAATTTTTTTTCGGTTTTTTTGCAAATTTGTTAATTTCAACAGTATTGTCTACTATGATCCCTACTGTTGAATGATAATAATAATTTCTCAAAGCCAAAAAAGATTAATCTACAGCTTACGTAAAACAAAAAATCTGAGGATCATAAAAGCTTAAATAGTACGCTTTGTATTTTGTAAACGCCAGAAGAGTATAAAAAAAACACAGCTATCGCGTGTTAAAACTAGACGAAAAAAGAATAGAAATGTCATGATTTCAAAGCTTTGGCATGAATATAGGTATCTATACGAAATTAAAAGTACAAACATAGCGTTCAGCGATGCGCGCGCTCTTCATCACCCTGCAATATATGTATACGACGAATTATAACGATAGGCAGTATGTATATATACATTAGTTACACGAGAATTCGTATTATACGCGGAAAAAGTTTTTTTTCTTATTTCGATCGTCATCATCATCATTCTTGTTGTTCTTAAATGAACCGGGGCAAACCGCCAGCTGAGCGATGATACATATAGGGCGCAGGCGGCATGCCAGAAAAATGTCTTTGGCGTTGATGCGACAACACACCACGATGCCCCGGCGACGATGCCTGTTGTTGCTGTTGCTGCTGTTGTTGCTGTTGCTGTTGCTGCTGCTGCTGCTGTTGCTGCTGCTGCTGTTGCTGCTGCTGTTGTTGCTGCTGTTGCAAAAGATGAGACGCACCGTCGCCAAGATCCAATTCCAATTCCTGCTGCTCAACCAGCTGCAGGGCTCCAAACGACGCTGTTGCCATGGCCACGTCTGGCATTATACCCGAAAGATGGCCATCGCTGCACGAATTATTCTCCAAGTGCTGCAATTATTTCGGCAATTGACTTTCGATTGTGGCTTAGTCGCGTAATGCAAGTCTCAACCGAAACAGTTGGATCGGTGGAAGTCAGAGACATTTTCGCGCGAATAGATAGAAAAAGAAAAAATAACGAAAAATCTACTTCGAGTAACGTGAAACGTGACTGGTGTCGGTTGCGTGGAAAATGCATGTATTGATTGTAAAAAAAGCTGACGCTGCACATGCCAAGTTGATACAGAAGCTCGACTGACTCGACGAATGAGAATGCCCGAGCACACAAAGAAAGAGGCAGAGCAAGCAAATTGAAGAAGTGCACTACTCTGAGATATCGCGAAGGAGGAAGCGGTTAATTAGGACACAATAGATGGCTTTAGAGTATCATCAATCATCGTTTACTCGCGATTACTATCAATTAAAGCCTGTCGCGCATTCTTTTTTCCTCTTGGCACGGGATATGCGACCTAATTCGTGCGTTATACCTCGGCAGACAGTCTGTAGTTGTCTCCCTCGGTAACGATGGCCGGTAGCTCGTGGTGACGATGATGCCCGTAAGTGGTCGAATGATGTCGAGGGAAAGTCATGTTACGCCCGTAACCGCAACCAGCTGCTACCACCACTGCCGACGGTGCGCCACCCATCAAACCTGACGGTGAACCGCTACATTCCTCGTCCGCCGAGACTGAGCCTGCGTCTGCTTCACCAAGGCTGTAGCACGATGCATTCTGCAAAATTGCCCCATAGAATAATTACGACGGTCACTTGGGTATTCTGATTCGTTTTCCACACAGCTGTTATCAGAAAAAAAACTCGTCATTCTTCAGCTAACACACATCATCGAAAAGGTTCAAAAGGATTACTGGATTATTCAGCACCATTTCATCTATTTCAATCATCTAAATAAAATGAATCTCATAAGAGCATATCCACCAAACATATAACTTTTGCGTAATACGTATAAATCGATAATTATTACTGCTGTAAGAATTTTAAATGTACAATAATTTATGATTTCAATAAAGTACCTTATCTTTAGCATTTATAACAATTTTTTAGGTTCTAAGTATCAATATAGATACGAAAACAAGAACAGCCATAATTTGAAAAATCTGAAAATTTCTAATGAAATAAAAAAAATTTTTTTTTTCAATTTCTGTGTTCTACTTGCGGCCGCTAACGTAGCGCATTAATTATATATCTAATGGATAGTTGACTATAAAAAGAAACAGTAATATAAATTACGTTGATGTACAGAAGCTCATTATAACATTTTTATTATTGCAACACGTCAATGAAGAGAAATAACTTTATCCAAAATTCAAGATATATCGATATTTCGTTATTTGATGATGGTGACTTTCAGTAACCTAACAAATTGATAGTTATTATTTATTGCTGGTATAAAAACGAAAAAGTTTAATCGTGTCATGAATATGTGCACCTTACGTACACACGACCATCTGATTTTAAAATAAATAATAAAATTCGCGTATTTTAAAAAATTTCACTTTATCGTGCAGCACATCTCTAATAGTTTTTCAATATGACTCCTAATACATGTGATTCCATCAATTGATCATTTATTAATATAAATTACGTGAGCCGTAACTATTCGTATTATTATACTGATATTATTAATGAAAATGAAAATAATAAAATAATAATAAACCTAAAATTATAAAAATACATGTAAATTTTATAAATAATTGAAAGATCGTTTAAATGTTTACGATTTGACACTCGCGCAATAGTTGTAGGACATTTTCATTACGATCTGTTTACAAACTCGACAAATGTACGGTACAGATTGTACAGGTAAGTATATTTTGTGATTATGATTTTTGTTCACTCCAAATTATGCTTTCAAAAATTTGCACAGATATGGCTTATGACTCCTAAAGGGCACACGAAGACTTATGCAAAATAAACATAGTGTGTGATTGAAATTGTTTCCAATTTTTCTTGATAGTAAAAGTTAAGAGTTTCGTGGATTTGTCCATAACTCTTTTATTTCCGCATACATTAAAGCTCAGTTAAAACTATCGCCTGGTTAGATAAATAATTGTATACAGCTTGATAGCATCAACTCTCAAAGGAGTTATTATTTAAATTTTATTAGCATCAACTCTCAAACGGAATATATTATTTAAAGTCTTGAAAAATGCTAGTGCATAACAGAAAAGTTTTCTTTAGCTATGGCACGTTCTAACATATTTTTATTGCTAAGCCCCAATTTTCTTGTTGCACGTTGTGTCTATGATAAGAAGCCGCTGCGTGACAATGCAAATCCACGCAACCACTTTATACGTGACAAGGAGCACGGCAACTAGTCGTTTTTGATTATTATCGTTTCGGTACAGAAAAAACAACTTATCGCGCATTAAATCTAATATAACCGTACATGAACACCAACTCAATAGAAAACAAATAGTTCAATGTATCAGGCGTAACATTCTTCGAGTTATCAAGTTATTACGTGTGTCATTATCAACAGTCGTACGACGCTTCCTGCATTTACATACATGACTTTAGCTCTATTTACAAACTTTTCATCTTCTTGGATTGAATTGTTTCACTACAATTATTATCAATGAATTCATCGTAGTGGTTATAGACAAAGTTCGTAAAAATGATCAGTTATTATCAGTTTATTCAGATGTATCATATTTGCAATCAATAGTAATATTACATCAGTCAATCAGAGTAAATTATTTATGTGTAGATTCGTGCGTCTTTCAAATAAACGATCAGAATCAATAATTTCATTGTACTTTTAAACTTATTATATTATTATATCTCGTCTTATTATATTTCGTTTGTCAACCTTGAAACGTCGATTGTCAGTACATAATTTTTGATAAAGTCATGACTGTAAATAGGAGTTCGTTAAAAGCGATACTTTTTAAAGATAAAAAGATGCTATATCCTTATCTCATAAATTACTCTACACACATGATTAACGATAAGAAAAATATTAGTTTTATCTAGCGCGAATTATCGAAATCAGATTAAAAATAATATGTCCGTCGATTCTGAGTTCCATCAACGTCGACCAACTGGCTGAAGGAAGTGGATAATAAATGCAATCAGAGCAAAAATTTGAAGAAACGCGCGCGTCAAAGTTCGGATATCGAACCAGCTGACTTCGCTCGGGCTGCGCGATGCGACCGAAAGCTCTCTGCTCAGCGGGTGACGCAATTGAATCTAACGAGCGTCTGCCAGAGGGGATCTCGGGTTACCTTGACTACCCGTTAGTCGACATTGTGTAAGAACTTATGGTGAACTTGACACATTGGCTCTTTCCTTACCGATGCGAATAGAAAAAAAGAAACGAGCACTTGCTATAGCGCTCGCGTTAGTAGGTCAGTACGAGCTTTAACGGTTGACATCGTTTCTTCTTCTTTGTCCCCTCTTCGACTAATTCGGGCTGCCTCGAGCGTTGGCATTAAAATGGTCGATTCGAAAAACACTGTCTTATACAATTATCACTATGACAGTATTTAAACTCATTTTCTATTCGTCACGAATGCAGAGGAGGTAAAAACACGGAAGAAAAGAGAGCAGGCAATCGCGTGTATCACAAAAAGTTCCCACCTCCGCGATAAGACGCTACGTGAGCGCTTTTCACGCGCGGGGAACGAGATGTATCCACACTGTTACTCGGGGTGTCGGCGCGAACAGTCGCTTATATATAGGGTCAAAGTCAGTCGAGTTCGCGACTTCACCAGTGAAGCAGCTCATCACACAGCTCGCCAATACTTTAACTCGGTTTTCCCTTTTCTTTTTCTTTTGTTTTGGTCTCACACAAGAAAGTGATCGCGAAGTACCGACGAGTGTGTCTCTATAGTTTTGAATTTTCGGTGAGTTCTGTTTCTCTTTCGTTCAACAAGAAAAAACGGATTCGGACCGAATTTTCTTTTCAATATTGTGACATGAAAGCAAGTAGGAAGTGTGACACTTGACTCGTGTGCAGCTTTTGAATAGAGACAGACAGAAGTTGACTTCGTTATCAAACGACCTAAAATGCGTGAGAGCTTGCGGTATATATACGATCGTTATCTAACCACATGTGACTTGCTAGATATGTCTTTTTCGCTTCAACGCCAGAATAAATTACTAATTAACTTTAAATTATTAAAGACTGGGAATTAATTTTGCCCGTTTTCTGAATAAAAATAAAATCATAATTGTGGTCGTTTATTATTACAAAATAACGTCATTTCTTTCTGTCAATACAAAATTTGCGACAGCTCTAAAAATAAAAGTATAACATCACGAAGATATATTAGCAAGCAGTCAATTGACTGTCAACCGATAATTGAGTTATTAACGTAAGGTATGTTCAATGACGTTTGCGACGCATCAAACTTTCCCTTTTACTCAATTAATAAAAATTCAGTCGCCGATAAATGACGCGCGACTTGCGTCTTTCGCTGTATAAACGTGTCAATCATCAATTACGGCTTTTTTTTCTGTGGACGTTTCAATTTGTACGGAAATTACCTATCTAGTATATGCGCGAATCAAAACCGGCTTTTCAATTGCCGTTGAAGCTTCATAGGCTTATATAGTGTATGCGTAGCTTATGTCATTTGAGCTTCGAATTGGTGTCAAACTCTTTCCTACGCACAGCTCAACTTTCATTGCTCGCGCATTGTAATTTAATAAAAAGCCAATTTCCGGCATTTCCCTTGCATAAGAGTTGGTAATTTTAGGAGAAAATCCCCGTAAAAAGTAACTTGCGCGATTTGGTACACCGTTGCCGGCGCTCCTTTTCCTCCAGCAAATTTATTGCCGGCTACGAGCAATGCAATGAAAAAGAGAAACACAAGTAATTACAGTAGTAAAGCTAGTGTTTAATATTCACTTTGGGCTGAATTTTAAAGTTACGCACGGGCAACTGCGCGGGCTTTCAGAACGATAAGGAAGTTGAAGGACAAAAAGTTCCGCGGTGAAAATTACTACTCGACATATATATATATATGCATTATACAACTATCACTTGCATCACCGCCAACTCTTACAATACTTATTTATCAATGTATATAGAAAATGCCAATCGTCAATCACCTGCCGGATAACAGACGAGTAAATATCGAGCAAAACATTTTCTCTTTTCCTCGTCATGTTTATAGATAAATAAACATTCTTTCGCGATACACAAAAGCTACGCGCCATGCAAGCCACAAGCAGATCTAATTTATTTTTTATATGCTTTGAAAATAAATTTGCAATCTCTAGACTCGATGACTTAATGCATTGATTCGCACAATATCTGTTTTCAAAAAAAACAATGTTGCATACATAAATGCTTCATTTCTGAATGGCCTTTATTGTAAATCACAGAACCTGAATAATATAAAAGCGTGAGCAATTTTTTGTTTTTTTTTTTGCCTAGATAAAGAAAATGAATATTATTTGGGAATCAAAATAATTAACAGACTCGCGAGAAAATACCTGGGTGACAACGTGACACACACACTTTCAACCACAAGTTTCAAGTAAATATGCTAAAAGCTAATTTGTAAGCACTTGCAAAATATCTATGAATTTGTTAATACAAATTAGAAAATGAGATAACAAAGAAGAGACATTGAGTGGTCAAAATAATGAATATCGTTAACAGCAACCAATTTTTGCATGCAAACTGTGCGGTCAGCTTAAACCTCAATACCATGCCTTGCGGCATGGCAAGAGACGATAACGAGAAAAAAAGAAGAAGCAATTGCCGGCGATAGCGCGAGTTTCGTCATTTGCAACGTGCATTTTTTAACGTGAACAATCACGGAATTCGAAGTTGGTTGACAATGAGCTGTTTTTAATTACTGACTCTCTCTCTCACTCCCTTTTGAGTGGAGTTCCTTGCGTTTTGAAGGACTTACGCAATGCCAACAGCAACAGGCTACAGTAAGAAGTCAGTCAATTAACCATAGTACTGTGATGAATTGACTAGACAATGAGAGAACCATAAATGCGGAAGCTTAAAAACTTTACGTAATAATCTTTCTGTGTATAATAGCTTTTCCCCTTTCCAAGCCGTCGCGAGCAATCAACTCAGTCAAACGAAAGTTCAATCAGAGCTGGCTAAATGCAGTCATACCCGTGTTTGCTTTATCTATGAAACAACGCCGGTCCCAAAATAATTTTCAAGCTATTGTTTGGATTAGACCTTATAAATAGAAAGGGCCACACGATAACTGTGCCGAATAATTATTATTTCAAGGAATTTCTGGATCGCAAAGTTCAGCACACACATTTCCTAAGGCAATGGCCGATTCCGACAAATGCTAAATTTGAGACAAATATAATTAACGATCGTTATTACGCGCGGATAATTAGCCGTGAAAGAAGCAATGTTGAACGGCAACGCAATGTCAAACAATTCAATGAGACATTAAAAGTATTCTCGGAATGTTTGCAAGCAGTCACAATGACTATTGGGAAAAAGTAGGTTTACTGTGTAATATAAGGCTCTTCGAAGACTACGTTAATAGAAAAAAATAGAAAATATCCGGTCGGCAATGAATTTTATTATTAAAATTGGAAAACTGCCACGCAACAGTCCGATCCTTTTTATCGACAACGCTTTTATAATCCCCAATCCGTATCAGCCCGTCAAAGTTAAATAGAAAAAAGCGTATAAACCACGATAAAGTTGCGTCGCTCAGGAAGCGTTAGTACCAAAACGGTTAGGTCCGAAATAAAACTCGGTGCGTATTACATAAGTAGAAATTCATTCGTTCAGACTATTATACTCTGGTCTTTAATTCGATTCACCCTAAGCCAATTGCTTCACTCAATTCTAGTTAGTTGTCTTAGAAGACACTGATTGGTTCAATCACGGAGTCTATAAGGCGCTCGTATGAAAGACAATCGCCTACATAAATGAATGTGAATAAAGTACGAAATCTCGTCGCCATATTAAATCATCGCGATTTTTTCTACTCATCGTTCGCAAATTGAATTACAATGGAAAAAATCTTGCGGTGACTTATGCCTTTCACGGTAAACGACTCAGAAACTTTTATTTGATTCGAATTCAATTTATGATGACGTGTTCTGATTGATGCCCCACGAGTCGCAGCTGATCACTGATATTATGGCGGATGTATTGTCACAGCTGTGCATCGATCACATACAAAAACATATTCGAATAAACATGAGTGTTCGTAACGCGAAACAATATCGATTCGTATTAAGCTCTGTCGACACGTTTATTCAGGTTGATAACTTTCTCAGTGAAATTGACGCACGGTTTTTTTCAATAAAACTCATCATACGGCTGTTGTCCAAATCTTCGACCAATCATATTAGTCCTTTAAATCTCTTAATTTCAACGTACGTTTTTCTTTGACAGTCCTTGGAAAATGCCGGAACTTAACGAACCTCTACCATTACAAGACTTGGAAGGTCTACTCCAAGAAACATTAGGTTCACCATTGTCGGTAGAGGTAATCGAATGGAAACATTTGACAGATCCAGGCGAGAATTTCGGAAGTCTCATTCTCGCAGTGACAGCTAACGTATCGAAGAATGGAAAGCAAGAGACGCATAGATTAGTGTGCAAAATGCCACCCAAGTCAGATTACTTATTGGATCTTTTCAACAGCCCCATGGCTTTTCATAAAGAACTCTACTTCTACACGAAAATTGCGCCTGCTTTTCTGGAGCTTCAGGTTTGTTGAAACAACACCTTAACAATGTGGTTATTGCGACAAACTACGTTTCTGATTTTTCTTTTTTTCTCGTTCAGATAAAAAGCGGATTTGTCGACAATGAACTGATCAAATTAGTTCCCCAATATTATGGTGGTCGCATGAGCTTAAACAGATCGGACAAATTTGACTCTCAAGCGGCCATCGTCCTGGAGAATCTCAACTTTTCGGGCTACACAACCAAAGATCGACTCACTGGCATGGATCTCCATCATATGGAATACAGCGTGAGGGAGCTTGCCAAATTGCACGCCATTGCTTGTGGCTACAGGATCAAACATCCTGAGGACTTTAAACAGACAATCGCGCCAGGATTAGTTATGGCACAAAATGACATTGCTATGAAATGCATCGATGAGATGATACGCAAAGCCGTTGACAATCTTAAGAAGATGGACGAAGCGAAGCCCTACATGGACAAAGTCTTCAAGACCCTCGAGCACATCGACAAACATTATAAGGAGAAAAAACCGCTGATCGGTGAGAATCTACGTGTTTTCAATGCTTAGTTGTTTTTTTTTAAATTTGTCCTTACTTTATCCTATCTCTACTTTTCATCATATCGTAGTAATAATTACTTAAGAGTTTGAAGCTTCCCTGTACATGCTTTTAACCAATTATAATCTTATCCATGCATAGTCAATTTCAAAGTACTGGCAATGAAAACGAGGTCAAACAAGGCCGGTGTTTACATTTATTAAAGCGTGCATTAAGAAGTTTCATGAGTATTTTAAAAAATGACAAACACCTCTATACTTGCAGAGCACTGGTGCACTTTTGTACACGGTGACTTTTGGGTAAACAACATGATGTACCGCTATGGCAATAATGGAAAAATTCTCGGGATGAAGATGGTGGATTTTCAGCTGAGTTCATGCGAGTATGGCATGATGGACTTAGTATTCTTTCTAATATCGAGTGGCAAGAAAGATGTCATTGAAAACAACATGAACGATCTGATTACTTTGTATTACGAAACCTTTATCAGTACTCTACGAGCTCTCAAAGTCGATACGAAAGAGTTTCCTCGAGAAGAATTCGACAAATTGTTGAAAGAGTGTGCGCCTCTCGAGTTTTCTCAATGCATTATGATGGTCCAAGTAATCAAAGCAACGAGGGGCAGTGCACCTGATGTCAATAACATCAAGAATGCCGATGCTTTTCTTAACATCGGTAAAGGACAACTATACGAGGAGAAATTACTCCATGTGTTACTGACGTTTGTCAAAAATGGCTGGCTAGTTGATTAATTATTATATTCGATTAATGAGTGTTGGGGGTAGTAGCTCAATCAAGTTTTGGCAATTGTTCTACTTTACAATTGCACTTGAAAATGAAGGCAACAAAAAAAAGCTAATCCTTGGTGATCTGCAGATCAATTGCTAACATTTCTTATGTTGAAAATCTAACCTCACGTTATAGGTCTTGATGAAATTTCATGAAAAAATATATTCACTACCGTATGCAGTACTCCGTGAGCAAAAGACGAGGCCGTGCTCTATTGATTTAAATAAGCCGACCAATTCGATGTTTCTCAAATTAAAAAAAAATAAATAAATAAAAACGTGATCGTATCGTACTAAAGTAAATGATCCTTTAAATGATAATTTTGTAAGATTTACAAATTTTAGTTTTATATACATATTTCTGTACATATTTGTACGTAATTTTGAGAGAAAATTTGTTAACGTTAATTCATTCCAAGTGCACGCTCACGCGCACACACATACATATACACAGACACACACAGACACACATACGAACGCGCGCGCGCACACACATACAAGTACATGCACACGCATACACACTAAAAAAGTATGTTTTGTGTGATATTTATACATCAATATCGTAAGTAAAAAAAGACATGCAACGATATAGTTAAAAAGTATAAATAAATTTTTTAAGGAGTCGAAAATTTTTAATTGAGTACATACTTCAAGAAAATCAGCAACTGCATCGGGTAAATTAAATTCCCTGACAACGCGTAACCGCAATTGCCTGTTGATTTCGTGACGCGATGAAAGCGGTAAACTTATAGCTCTTTGACAACTTGGAGATAGTCGTAGCTTTTGCTCGCGCTTCAACATGGCTGACATTGTTGCAGAATCTGGAACTAAAAACGAATTTCTCGATCAATGTCAATGAAACTTTGTCTTTTTATTTCCTGTTTTAACTCTCAATACCTGGAAGAGCTGCTGCCAAAATATCGACTCCGGCAGCACCCATGCCTCGCGGCTTCTCATCGACCATATACAATGTGTCGGGTATGTCAGGAATGTAACGCGCCCTTCGTAACCTTACCAGTTCTGCTTCTTGAACCATTTGTTCTTCGACTAAAGCCTGTTTAGAAAAAAATTGTTATTTAGGTTTACGAAATTATGTTACATTTGACTGCTTGAAAAATAAACAATATTATCAGTAACAATGTTTACCTTGACTTCCTCATAATATGGCATAAAAAGACGAGGCCGTACGAAGAGACCATTTTTCTTTCCTCCCCTTATCCAAGCATTAATCCGCAGGTTTTCTCTCTCGTCCCCTATCATATGACTTGGAGGAGTAGATACTAACCCTCTTCTGATAGCCTGTATCAAGACAACAGGTATCCGCGTACATTACTAATCTATAAATTCGCTCGTCGTGCTTCACGGCAAATATTTAATACACACCTGAGCGAGTATTTCATTATTCGGTGGCAAGACGTGATCCATCCTAACTAAAGGCAGCAATTCACTGAGTATTTCTCGAAGCTCGATATCACTGAGGTCGCGTTTTTTCACGCCTTTCCTAGCGACCGAATGAACCGTATGACTGAGTAAGTTGGGTTCGCGATCTTCCATTCGTCTGACAAGTTCCTGCTCGCCCCACTTGAGCACAGCCTGCAAGACCTCGAGTTCGCTTGCTTGCAAGAAGTGACTCTGCAGCACCTTAGACAGATGCGTGTGATCCAACTGGTGAAGAATCGGTGATGAAATGACCGGTTGGAATTCTTCGCGAAGATAGTGCAGCGCTTGTCGATGCACCCACGCCGAACCATGCGGCTGACTGCCCCATCTTGAAAACGACACACAATGAGTAAGTGGAGCTAATAAATAACAAATAATGAACTAGATAGATATGCTTACTTGAGTACAGTCGGAAGAGTATCTATAGTAAGCCATTCCAAAATAAGATCTTCACAGCCTTGAGAGAGTATATCTAACTCGAGAAATCGACCTATTTGATACAACTCCATGGCCTCCTCCAGCGGACTAGGTCGCATCCGACTAGTGTGTGTTAACGCCTGAACCTTGAAAAGTATATTGAACATCAATTCTCATACAGCGTATTAAAAACCAGCCGGGAATTCAAACATTAGACATTACCTCGCCAAGACTTCCAGCACCATTACCACAGCTACCACCCCGAAGTATGAGCGATAGATCCACCGTGTCCAAGTAGACAGCGTGCAATAGCACGTGCGCGTATCTCTTGGGTATGACGGACTCGTCCAACACGATCCTCGTAGGTATGTGAAGTGCTCGCTCGGTGTGATCCTCGCCGGATCGGGTTCGCCTTTGAATCAGATTGCGAAAGAAGGGCGAACGCGCCGAAAGTATAGCCTTGTGGCAGGGCAACTCGAGCTTTGGACGGAAACCATACTCCGAGCTACCGCTGTCGGGTCTCTGGTAGTCGCTATCCGAGGTGAATACCAGTGCAGCGTCTGCGTAGTTGCCTGTCTCGAGCAAATAACGCAAATCGTGCTCCAACGGATTTGGATTGCCAAACTCGTCGCCCAATCGGCGAAGTAAACTCGCGTCCAGCGAGTCGTCGTGTGGACACACGTCTCCTGTATAGAGGTAACGCAGCAGCGCCGAGAACATCGGTACCTCGATATTGTGGTTGCGTAATTCTAGGCATATCCGAGCGCCGTAACCTGCGAAAACCAGTCATTCGTTATCGTATTTTTTACTTGACTATCGTCTAAGAATAAACGCTGATTGGTGTGTGTGTTTCGCGATTGTTTACAATTTCATACGCATTTACAAACTATGTTTTGATTTTGCAACGTGCTGCTGGAGCAACACTCTGTTGCAAAATATTTATGAAATAGCTCACTCTGCATTTATTCACAAGCAAACGACAATTACTCTGCGAATGTTTCACCGGAAACGGACTTTGACAGTTTCATACGAATAATTTAACATCTAATAATCCAATCGATAAGTATTGGCGCAATGAAAGATGCAAGATCTTTGTCTTATTGTATAATAAAATTGAATCGTTTTTTTTTGTGAATAATTGTTTTTCAAAATATACCATTTAGTCAGTACGCAATAAGCACAAGTCGTGATTTTTACATAGCGTAGAAAACGAAAAAAAAGTAATAACGTAGACGAATCGTGGAAAATAAATTTTTCAGCTCGTTGAAAATGTTTTCCTTATGCTAATGTGACTTTGACCGCATCGGCAAATCGCTAAAAAGATAAATATTCACTCACCCGGACAACCAGCAAGTAGATCTCGAAAGTAAGGACACCTAGCGGACAGCAAAGCTCTGTGCACAGGGAAGCAGGCGCCCCTATAGACAAGATCGACGTCCGTGCAATACTTGTAGTCATAAAGTACCGACAGATCCTGTTTGAAGGTCGCCGCGGGTGGTCGCGCCAGTTCAGCTTGTACGTGCAAGTCCTTGAGCGCGGCCAGTGCTTCGTACTCCTCGAGTAGAGCACCTGCTTCCAGCGGACTCCATGTCGACACCAATTCTCGAATTATTCGGCCGTGATCGCACGACTTTAACGAACGACGTCTTCGTATGAACTTTTTGCGCAGTGTCGCGAAGCCCGTCACGCGTTTCTTTCTATCCCTGCTGTAAATAAACATTCAATTTGATAAAACGTTATCTAATTTATTAGTATACCTATAAATAAAAATAGCAATAAGGAGTTATGGATCATTTGACATCACCAAAACACTGCACTTAATCTCATTTCTAATTTGATTATTTTCGTGCACATAGCGAAGTAAATATGAACGAAGTTAGGTACTGTTACTATATTCAAGATTAACCTCGTTACAACGTGATTCCATCTTCTGTCTAGCTATACTTATTAAATTACACGAAATAATGGATTTGGACGAAGAGGAGCGCATATCTCCAAAAACCAAGTTGCCCGAGTTGTTTAAATTAGTGGACAAAAATCAGAAGAAGTTTATTGAAATTTTGAAAGAAGCAGTATCAATAGCTTCGATTTCCAACTGTGTTGCACATCGCGAAGATGTTATAAAAATGGTGAAATTCTAAGAAATTTATTTGCGCAGTATCTGATAATCGATTTTTCAAAACGCAGTTGAAATTCTGTACTGACGAACTGGAAAGCTTGGGTGCCGTGGTAGATGTGGTAGATGGCAATGATGAGTCTAGCAAACATTTACCACCAGTTCTGTTTGCCAATTTGTTCGTGAAAGAGGAGCACAAGACAATTTGCGTTTACGGAAATATCGGTTAACGGCTAACTTAAAGTACAAAGTATCGACTTTTTTTACATACTTTTGAGATAGGATATTTTGCAGACGTCCCATCGCCAGACAAAACAGAAAACAATGAGAAACATTCTCCTTTCGCATTAACCGAGAAGGGCGGTCGACTCTACGGCTGCGGTATTTCCGATAACAAAGCACCCTTGCTCTGCTGGTTAAACGCACTGAAGCTGTACAAATCGTCGAAAATGGAAATCCCGGTGAATGTGAAATTCGTGATCGAAGCAACCTCGAAAATGCACAGCGCGAGTCTTAAGAACGCTATGCGAAATAAAGGCGAATTCTTTGGTAACGTGGAGTTCATTTGCCTGACGGTGGACAAGAAAGTCGAAGGGCCGTGCTTGAAGTACGCTTACAGAGGCCTATGCGGCTTCTCTTTGTCGGTGAGCTGCGGAGAGAAAAGGGTTCACAGCGGCACTTACGGAGGCGCTTTCAATCAGCCACTCGTCGACGCCGTCAACGTCGTCGGCTCGCTTCTTGATAAGCGAGGCAAAATTCTCGTGCCTCAAGTATGAGAGCTCCGTTTTAATAATAATCGCTTGAAATTTAGCATTACGCGGACTTGTACTTTGAAGTTCATGAAAGACGTGAGAGAAATGACATCGGAGGACGAGAAGCGATGCGAAATGGAATTGTGCACCTTCGCGACATTGAAGCATCAAGCCGGTGTAACACTGAGTCACAAAGAGATACCGTCGCGAGTTATGATGCACAAAACTCGTTTGCCATCTCTAACGGTCAACGGGTTTCACTTGAGGACCGTCGGCGCGGATAAAGACGACTGCGCTTCCATACCCAACAAGTTCGCAAGCTACAACACTTTTCCAAGCTACCTACATATGGAAAGAGAGAGAGAGAGAGAGAGATAAGAACGAGTACTGTCGCGTTTATTTGCTCGTAGGATCGAGGCGATCTTCTCGGTACGACTTGTACCGAATCAAACTGTCGAGAGAACTTATCAGCAGTTCAAAAACTACATCGACAATAAGTGGCAGCAATTCCAGATTGCAAACAAACATAAACTTGAGATGACTATTGGATTCAATCCTTGGCTGGAAGATCCTGAATCGGAACATTATAAAGCAGCAGCGGCTGCAATCCAAACTGTTGGTGCTCTCTTTATTTCAAAAGGAATTTTCAACTTAATTTTCGTCTACTGCTGGTTTTAGGTTTATAACAGAGCGCCGAAATACGTGTCGGAAGGCAGTACACTGCCCGTTGTTTCGATTTTTGGGACATTTTGTCCAGCAAGCAGTATTATTGTTATTCCAATCAGGTATATGATTAACTATTCATTATTGGAATCATGAAATAAATTATTGATTATGTTTCAGTGGCTATGATGATGGCAACCATTCTAGTGCAGACTCAATCTCTGTATCAGATTATTGCCAAGGTATTAAAGTGATTATTGCTTACATGTGTGAAATTTATGAGTTAACTTTCAAGTAAATTCTATTTTTTTAATAAATAATAAATAGTCAATACCAACAAATGAATAATAAATACCAAATAAATAATAAATGTGCATCTGTGAATGAAATAGATTCAAATATTACTATTTCAATGGGCTACAGATCAGAGATTTAGGCATTGCTTCAAAGTACAAAAGATAACTTAAATAATTTTCAGATCTTAATAATAATAAAATTACATAAATGCTTGATTATCTTTGTATTGTTTTAAATAAAATAACCTTATTTTTATTCTAATGGACTTTTCATCTGCGTTGAATACTAAAAGTCAAGTCTTTATTTGCTAAAATAAAGTGTGAAAATTGAATAAAATATGGGTCATGTACCTGACAATAATGCTCAGCTGATCAGGATTACCAGAGGTTGAGAGCCTGGCCGCCTGTACTGAGTCTCCTCCAACAGGCGCAAGGCTCGAAGAGGCTGATGCTCCCATTCTCTGTGTCATACGCGAATCATCTCTCTGTCCTCTTCCTGTGAACCAGCAACCACCGCTGCTGTTCTCTGCTTCTGCACCAGCTCCACTTTCGCCACTGCGCTGCAGTGCACACGGAATTAAGGCCCGAAATACGTTCATCGCTTACCCAGACACCTGCCTGCAATTCATTGTCAATTATAAACAACTTATTGTTCTAGTTTCTAAATATAAGCTTGCGGCATATAAGCAAACAAAAGTTATTAATCATACTATTTACATAGTGTTTTCATGGTATGTCATGCTATCAACACCTTTGTTGTAACATATAAACAACTGTATAGATTTCTATTTTGAAGAAATATGACGTCTTAAAATATTTTCATAAAAAACTCCATGAAAGCACGTTTGCTTATGAGTCAGAATTAAGAGTAAGTACAAGTAGTAAAATAAAATCAATAAAATTGAGGACAAGAAATTTCAGTTTTGAAAGAAAAAGCATAAAGTACAAGTGCTTCCAGAACTAGTTCAATCATGAAAAAGTAAGATGTCAATTTAGGGCTGCAGGCTGCAGTCCTCATCAATTGACAGGAATCAATAAAAATTCGATAACCAAAAAGCCTAGCTTCTGAATCGTTATTTAGCCACGGTCAAAGATCGCGAATTTTTCCTATCTCGTTGCACTAAACATTTTTCACTTTGTTTTCTGCCCGAGAACCACATCAATATGAACATCACGACGCTTTAAATTCACGATTTCATAAACTAGTCCACTCCTCCACCTCCTTCCATCTCCTCTCCTCGTCGTTCTCTCTCTCTCTCTCTCTCTCTTTCTCGCTCGCTCGCTCGCTCTCTCTCTTTCTCTCTCTCCACCCACAACTTTGATCGGGTGCGCGTGAACGTCAGAGATATACCCGTGGTCGTCTAGTTGGAATCTCATCAACCTCAAAACGCACACGCGGTCCTCGATCTATTTCGCAATGCTCAAAAAACTCTCTTGCCAATCCATTGCACGAACAAAAAGGTGATAGTCCCCCTTTGATTTAATGCCTATCAGCTGCTGTTGTATCCCAGCCCAGCTGTTCATGAAACCTCGTCATTATTTTTCCACGACACTGTTTCAAAAACGCACTGTCCGAGCGTGATCTTTACGAAAATAAAACAAGCTAGATGACCACGAGAAATTTTGCTCGTTTCCGAAATTATCTTGAAGCTAGCTGGCTGTTTCTGGTCAGTCGCGCGCACCCTGGACAGTGGACACACACCATCTTCAATATACACAAGTAACAAGCAGGAAAGAAAAACTTTTCTTGAACTTGATATCGAGCTGATTGTTGCCATTACCTGGGTCCTTCCTGCGCATATTTCTTTGCTCTCATTACGTTCGCGACGACATTCGGCCGTGTTTTCTCTCGCGATTGCACTCCTTGCACAATACACCGGCGGCCATGTTTACATTCGAATGCACCGTGCACCCTTGGCAGAGAATATAGATGGAATACATTGCAGAGATGGCTCTCCATGCACTAAGGTCCGTTCCTCAACGTCACGTGTTGAAAAAATGACTTGAAACTTGAAGTTTCTTTTACTTATTTAAAAATACATTATAATTATTTTTCTTCTATAATCTTTTAAACAGTAATCTTAAAATCCTGTAAAAAACTGTTCTTTTGAAAATTGTAAAAAAATTAAAAGAAAAAAATAAATTTTGCTAAAATAAAAAAAAATTATGGTAATGAAATCGATCAATGTTTAATTAATAATAAACATTTAATGCATCTCTCGAAAATACAACACAAAAATAATGAAATCAGCGTTTGTTACATTATAGCTTTTGAAATAGGAATACGACGTATACGACGTTGCTTTAGTACAACGAAACAGATCTTATGTTTATTAGTTTGTGAGTGTGCTTGTACGTGTTGTATCTGTGGGCACGAGATGACCCCGATAAAAATTATCTCTCTCTCCCTCTCTCTCTCTCTCTCTCTCTCTCTCTTTTTCCTGTCCTAACTTTTCTCATTTTACACAGATTCGTTTCGATTGACACGCAACGTTCTACATGCAACTCGCATTAACTTTGTAATGCTAAAAATTTGATATGTATTCTTATCATATAAAATTTTAAAGAATACAAATTTTTGTGGTAAATGCTGTGTCCTAGTTTTGATATTTTACATAAATGTGCTTGTTATTAATTTGTTTTTTGTTACTCACAACTAATTTATTATAAAAATTAATTTTTAATCATTTTTATAATAACAATTGATTATTTAAATATTATAACATTTAAACTATATAACATGCTTTATAATTAGATAGCTTATGTTATGACCAAGATAATTAAAAAATGATTTTTTAAATCATTAAATTTATCAATGTAGATACAACTTTGTTTTTTACATTAGTTTCCATTATACGGTCAATTAAAAAAATTGTCAATAATTTTACTTCTTTTAAAATGTGTAGGAGTACTTGCGATAACTACGTTGCTCAAATCGGCATAAATTAAATTTTATGCATCAAAGACATTTCCGATTGAAAACTTGCTCTGATAGTCGAACATAAAATTCATACTAAAATCTTAGATCGATAATTCATAAATAATATCAATGTGAATTAGATAACAACGATTTAAGAAACAGTAATATTCGCTATATTGATTTAAGTAGTACCGAGTTCTTCACACACCGATTAGCGCTTTTTCCTGTAATATAGTTGCGTCTGATTTGTTATCTGAAACATTTACTAGAAACAAAAGTACTTTCAATAAAGTTAATCATGTTTGCCGTGCAGAATTTGGCAAAAATAACACCTAAGATCGCGAGCACTGCAGTCCAACAAGTTCGTACCAATTACCACATTGTTTCCAAGCCTAGAAACCGAGTCAGCTTTGTGGTAAGGATGAGTTCTACTTCGATGGTTCGATAGTTTTATCTATTACATAATAAACACAATACAGATAATTGGATTATTACAGGACACAAAATTATAAATGCCAAAAAGTCGCATTAAAAATTTCAAAATTGTAAACGATGATAATTAATAATTTAAGTCAGTAAAAATATGAAACAAAATCGGACTTGGAGGTTATGTTTTCATATAGACTACTGAAATTATTTAATTTTCGTCTCATCGTTATTTTAATTTTTGTTATAATTTATTAAGATATTTTATCAGAAATCTATATTAAACTAAAAATAACTATCTTTACAATTTCAGATTAATAACAGATTATTGACTAAAAGTACTTAAAATAATTAATAATAGTAGAATGTTAATTATTTTAAGTGTCTATATTGAATGATCTATTATTTTTATTCACCTAAAATATTTGAAATCCAATGAGAAATTATGTTATAAAATTTTTGTAAAAAATTTGCTAATTTTATACACCTAAATGAAAGAACTTATAAAATTTTTTGGTAACAATTGAACAAAATAGTGAAAATGATTTAATATTTTATTTGTTTCAATGTTGAAACTTGATTTATCTTTAACAGGAAAAAATTGGACATGGAATCTTCATGACAATTGGTGCATTAGCTCTACCCTTAGTAATAGCAACCAACTTTAACAAATGGCGCGAAGCTAGAGGAGAATAAATTATATAGTTTTATTCAAATTTAGTATGATTAAGGGATTAAGGGATGCCCAATTTTATTAAATAAGTTATATAATTTTTTAAAACTATAAATAAGAGGAGCAAATAGTTTTCAAATTTAATTCTCACTTTCTTCTCTACCTACAAAGGTACTACTAAATTTATACATGATATCTGATTTATGCCAGAACTAGCACAAAGCAATGAAAATTTCAAATATTATTTGCTGAATATAATTATTATTTTACCTTTTATTTCTTATTACCAATCCATAATAGTTCATCAATACATAATAATTGCATATTCACAGTGTAACTTTGTTTTTCATATTCAATGGTAATTATAAAACTTAAAATGAATTAGATAATTGATAGATCATTGCTTCCATAAAAGCAACTAGGTTTAATACGCAATAGACTGTATAAATACTTTGAACCACGAGTAATATAGTATTCAATGAGTATCATAAATATTTCCAGTGAGTACAAATAACTACAAATACTAGTGTTTGAATGACGATTTAAAGTTTATTACCCAACATGAATAACAGAAATGGACTTTTAATACTGGTCCTCTCTCCCTCCTCCGAATAAAGAAATTTAATTTGATTGGAAATATTCCCAACTAACACTCTGTAGCATATGTAAATTAATTAATGTTATTATAAAAATGAAATCCCTTCAAACAAAGAAATAGCTTTCCTTATTTTTCTCAGAATTTGTACTCCTATCCTGTGCTGATCAACAATTATTCATCATTATTTATTGCCGTAGATAATCATATTAGACATAAATTTGTTTTTTAGGATTTTACCTCACCTTTATGTTGCACATTTGCATGAAACCATGTGCAACCAGCTTAATTGCTTGAAATCAATCTACAGCTCTGTTAAATTAGAGTTCGCCACACAATTTTAAGCAGTCTGCTTAAAGATATTGATTTATTTATTGTTTCATTTTACAATGAGTTTACCTTATTAAAATTCCATAGTTTAATTAATTTGATAACTAATATTTTATCGCGTCTGTTACAGGAAAAATGTCTTCATGGAGTATTCCTAACTGCTGTTCCCCTAGCATTGCCAATGTATTGGTCTACTAAGTTCACTGAATGGACAGAACAATTCAAATCCGAATAATTTGATGAAGAAAACAATTATTTCTGTACAGTAGAAGTAATCATGAATTTTCTGTTTATAATATTAAATTATTTGTTCCTCATATTTTGAACTTTTTGCTCTTTTTCTCAAACATAAATTTAGACTGTCTACCACAATTTGGCAGTCAAATTGTTAAAGAATTATGAGATTACAATAAATTATTGTAAAGGGTATAAAATGTAAATTTGTTTTATTTATGTAAACTACCTTGTGCACTTACTTTAAAACAATATTACAAAGACCAATTATGATTTTAAAAGAAGTTAAAACAAAAGTAACATTTTTATGCCTTTAGAAATAAAATCAGTAAGTGAATACCTTACAAACTTCCTACTTAATTTATAATATTTTAAAATTAACAAATATTTTTATCAAACCACAGTTCTTTAACATGAGTTGGCAGAGTAGATACCTGTAACATTTTCAGAAAGACAAAATTTAATTATAAATTTAATCGATATTTTTCAAAACATACAATAAAATATTTACTAAACTTATCCAAAGTTGTCAAGAAAAAATGAATAACAAATTTTTACTTTAAATATTTCGCAATTCAGTATCACACAATTCTATAACAAAATTTAGAAAGCTTTAAAAGAAGTTGCATAACGTAAAGAACAATCCACTCTCGTAAGATAAAAGTTTACCATTTCAAAAATACACCAACAATTAAAATTGAAATCATCAATCAACACAACGTTAATTTAATTTCGGCGCATAAACAATTTACAAAAGAACACACCAGAGAAAAGAAGAAAGCAAAAAAAGGATTGCTTAAAAAAAATATTTACATATGAATTCGCGTAGAGAACGTTGCGCTAATAGCTTTTATAGTTTTCATTTGGTGTTTATACACAGTCGGGGCGCGAATAGCACGCCAGTATTCAGATTCAGATACTTGGTCGGCTTTCGTCGTCGCCGGTTCAATCAATTGAGATCTCTGATAATAAGCAAGAGCCTTGGCTGGATTGCGATTCATCCGTGGTGGTATACCGATAAAATTTGACCCTGGCGAAACCAGAAAAATTCAAAGAATTTCAAACTATTTCCAGGAAACAAAAAAAATTGCTCATCGAGCGTAAACATCACGAAAATACTTGAACAAATAATTAATGCAAATTGCAACGTTTCTTTTGCGAAAGTCAAAATACCGTGGAGAATTCCATGATTCAATTAAGCTTGTATTGAGGAAACGCAACTCACGATATGCGGTGCCATAACTTCATAAAAATTTGACTGTTATCCTTCGCCATTAACTTGGAAGATTGCATGTAGTGGTCCGTTGCCTCTTAATCATTTCAAAATTCTGGTGCTAAAGTATTTGTTGTGTTTACCAGAATATTGCCGTTCGTATAAAATCACTTCAGCAAATGTATTACAATAAGCCAATTAATCTTTCATTAATGAATTCGAAGTGGACACAAATAATTTTTGTATAACGTAACAAAAAGTTTTTATTAAATTGACACGAACGCTTATTTCAATTTTTCCGTTGTTAAGCTTCATAAAGAAAGTTTATTGCATTGATGCAGAATAAGGAAACATATTTATCAGTGGCGATTAATAGCACACTGAAGTCTTTTTTAATTTCGATAAATAAAGGCTGAATTCGTTAAGCATATTGCTCGATAATAAATCCAAGAACCATAATCGGATACCCTTTCAATTGCCTCGACCCTGCTAATAATTTCATGTGTATATCATAAGCAAGCTGGACAAGACAAAAGCTCACGAGCCGCGCGCTTTCAACTCTCGTCACAGACCAAAAAAAAAAAGAAGGAATCTCACTCGCACAAGCAATGCCGACAAAAGTTTCGACGCTAACAAAGGGCTTCTATTTAATTCGCAAATTATTGTCTGCATCGGAACGAAAAGAGCTTAATCGGCTTTTGAGCTTAACTGTATTCAATGTGCATTGTAGTTCCACGAAACGAAGAGCCTAAAAAGTGGTTATAATCCATACAAGACAACGTTTCGTGGAAAATAGAGGTACGACTACAAGTTTTCCCACTGCGTCAGGTTTTTCGCTACTCGCGCCTTGTAGGAATAGCAACACACATCTGTAAACGATGCCGCAGACTACTTTTTTACACCTCGGGTTCAAAGACTCCCGAGGGGATTTATATATATGCCGTTTTTCGATGAATTTCGGACGTGCGAATATTATAAATGGCCGGCATTAATATTTATTGGGTGTTTCGTGTCCTCCCTTTCTCTCTTGATTGCATCCATTAATTTCTTGTCAAAATTAAGATTACAGTTTTACTCGAGGCTTTCTTTTTCTCTTCGTGCATCGCGCTTATGAACAGTTAGCGGCGTTTATTTTTTTTTAATTGTTGTTGTAAAAGTTAATTGCAATTAGTGGTGAGTTTGTAATAAGCAAAGTTTTATTTTTTTGTAAAACCAACTCAATGTTCAGCTTACGGTTGTTCCTGATACTGACGATAATTGAAAAGGCAAATATTCTCATCAACCTTGCAACATACAAGTTAATTATATACCTTTTTCCTTCTCTCACGTTTAATCAGCAACACTTTTACCGATATAATCTTTAATTGTACGCATACGTGTAGCCACGACTCCCCTCTCCCCTTCTTCAATAATAAAAACCATGAATGCTTTAGGTTAAATTACACAATTATCGATGAAAATCAGAAAAATTCGTCTGTTTCTCCAAAAAGAAACGTCGAATTTTTCTCGACGAGACGCACACTCCATTTGCGATATATATCGATATAAACCACAGCGAAGTAAAAGGTGACTCATCCTCCGAAATTCTGACATATTCATTATGAGTTGGCAACAATTGCCTTGGAGCAATCTATTTCAATGTAGCTAGAAGCAAGAAAAAAACTGACATACGCATGAATGAGCAGCGAACACGCGGTTGCGGCTATTTTGGTCTACTCTGATGGCCCATAAAAATTACACGCCGCTCGTCATATTTCGTCGTCGGCCTAACTCAAAAAATTCTCCACTTGTATTTTATATATACACCTGACGGCTACTAGGCTTATCGCTCGTTTGTCTTATAGGAAATGGACCTTCCTTTTCTACTGAGAAGTATTAATGAATAGAGAAGACAAAATATATAAAAATCGTAGCAGGTCAGAATGAGAAATACGCACGGCGAATTAACATAAAAGATCAAATAAGAAACAAAAGAATGGAGAAACCTTGGATAAGAAGAATTCATTAATTATCGAATCTGTAAAATGTTCAAGACAAGTAAGTAGCTCTCTCTCTCTCTCTCTCTCTCTCTATCTCGATTCGTAAAATAACGAGCTCAACAAAGTACCGAGTGTGTTTTAATTATCTACATTTGAGATTAATATATCTGACTGTCGTAAGTATCAAATTTTTCAATTAAAAAAATGACGAAACGATACTCACGTTACTTACCAGTTTCACCGGTGAAAATATTAATCGCATGGAATTTGGTTGCACAGAAGATCGCGCGCGCGCGGATTTCTTTATATTCAACGTCGGAGTCGTGCCCCTTTATGCAACTGCTCGCTACTGCTCGCTCTCGTACCCATAAATTTCGAGGACACACACTGCTACAGCGCGAGGAACAATGTGCTTCTTTCTTTCCTTTTTTAAGCGCAGCCAGACGGCTTCTTTTGAGAAGTATCGCTAAAAAATCTGCCCATCCGCAGCGGGGAAAACTTTGGGTGGTTGTAAAAAAAAAATCAACGTCGAAAGATACAATGCAGAACGGGTGATTTTGTCCCAAGGTTTGTTACCTTTACGTTTTCTCTTTTAGTACCTGACGAGACGTGCATTTTTACATTCGTTTTTTCCGTACTTGGTCAGTCGTTGGTGTTGCATGAATTATCGCCACAAAAAAACGAATTGACACGTTGAGCGATTGTCACTTTTCAAAATCATCAAAATCGATAAAAAACTCAGCACGTGATTTTCAAAAAAAAAAAAAAAAAGAAAAGGAAAAAAATGTGCAAAGATCAAGATTGGAATGATAATTGCCACAAGCGTCCTTCACGCAAAAGGGAACAAAAAGAAAAAAATCCTAATCGTCCAGAGAAGGTAAATAAAAAGGAAGCTGATCCTCTTCGTGACCGTGCACTTTATACATAGACACATATACACAGAAATCGCGGGCTAATTGGAAAACGTCGTGAATTTCACTTTCAGCAGCTATAACACAGAAATGGTACGTAATCCCGCCGACAAGAAATAACTGCGATCGAAAGTCGTGCCGGCATTGGCTGGCGCTGACTTGGAAACACATAGCCACACATACACACAACCTCCCGCATAGCTTCGCACGACCTTGACTCTGTGGTGGCTACGCGCAAAGGACTCGTCTTAGAGAGTAAGTATTGCCCATGGTTGAAGCGTCTCTCTCTCGCTCTCTCGTTGCATTTATACATGCGCGCTCTCCTCCGTGTGCGCGCGGAATATAAACAATTAAAAATGAGCTACTGCGGTGGCGTGTTGTCCTTCTTCTTCTTCTTCTTGCTGCTGCTGCTGCTGCTATGCGTACTCGGACCCGTCGCGGGGTTAATGACTGCTCTCGCAAGCGATGCGCCCAAGAGAGCATTCTTCTCCTCGTCCTCCTCCTTCTCCTTCTTCTTCTTCTTCTTCTTCTTCTTCTTCTTCTTCTTCTTCTTCTTCTTCTTCTCGTGTTTCTTATGTATCTCTCCTTTTTCGCTGTGATTTCGGGGTAAGAGGCTTGTGTAGCCGCGATATTCAACGCGAAAGTAAAAGTTCTTTCACCTGCGCTCGGGATTAAAAACAACCTGCCGATCGCCGCTGAGTGATAAGTTCATTGCCGATCAGTCCTTGCCGCCTTTTCTATTTCGAGGCGCATTGGTCCTTCTTCGGCGAATCAGCCGCTTTAAAGGACAATGGCCGCGCGCTTTCGACCAGCTGGATAAATCACTTCGGCGAGTGGCATTTTTACGAGCGCATTCGCATATACAATGCGCAAGAAAGAAGTCAAGAAACGCCCCTTCCTACATATTAATACTCCCAAGTTCAATACTCTTTTGCTATTGCGGATGATAATTTATGTTGTCGCGTGATATTTCAAAGGAGAGAAAAAAAGAGCGTACAGATCGGCAACGGTACTCTTGCGCACATGAAAAGGGAAGGAAGGGTAGAGAAATTATGCGAGCGTAAAAGTTTGATGGCCTGGCCACCGACACGCTTTCAGTCGTTATTACAGATACGACGACGACACGATCGTAAACACTGTTTCCGATGCGCGTTCCGAATCGAGCGCATAGGATTATACAGTTTCGCGTGTACCGAAAGCAGGCAACGCGTCGCGGACAAGTGTAAGTTTGTTACTTTTATGCGTCTGTCGGTCGAATTATGATCGGATTACTCTGCCGGCTTTCTGGCATGTTAGCGGTCGGTTTTTTCGTCAGTCGCGCGAGAAACGAGGCAAGTGCAATGAATATTAACGTGTGAAAGCTTTTAATCAAACTCTGCTGTCTGCGTACCCACTTCTACGTAGAAAGTAATTGAGCAGCCTTGTTATTCGTAAGAAACCACATTGACGCGAGAATCGAATTGCGTGTACTTGATTATAAGGTAGAAAGTGTGAAATTATCTTTCATCAAGGCTCGTGTTTCAATTATCATATCTCGACCCAAGACTTAAAGTCATTGTCAAGTCCTAATCACTATGCAATGTCACTTTTTTCCCCAAGAGAAAGAAGAAGAAAAAATCTTATCTCCGTTGAAGATATATTTATTCGAGTTCATTCGATACTGCTACACAGACTTCGTTTCACTTGTATTTACAATGTATTTGCAATAATGTTAACGCCCTAGAAACTAACAGTTGCACAATATTGTAAATTACCATATATATCCATATTGATTGCACTCAGTACAGCCTTGAGCTTATAGAAAGTTAATCAAGTGCACGTGAAGTTAGTACCAGTAGTAAGAGACTTTTCGATCAGACGCGCCATCCAAAGCTATAACCTGCCTAGAAACGATGCCAATGGGCTTTTTAGTCGAATAAAAAAAGAAGAGAGAGAGAGAGAGAGAGAAAAGTGCCGCTGAGAGTGCAAAGCCACTTAGCGCACGTGCGCGTACGTTCGAGTGGTTTTTAGCTCATTCTCCAGAGATTGCGAATTCCGAGAAATGCTCAATTTTTTTTTAAATTATGCAATATCACGCAGTGTCAGTCAGTATTTGGAGCCTTGGTTCGCGAGACGAGACTAGATGGTCAGAAATTGGAAACAAGCGGCAGGATTTGTTAAAGGAAAAATAAGAGCGAGATAAACTCAACTGGTTACGTTTCGCGTGCGACGGCGCTCAATAAAGGACGCAATTGCAGACGAGATGTCTAGAGCATCCCGCGGATCGAAGAGGTTCGATGAGTACGCGCGCGGCACTAAAGCTCGTTCTGTCGCGAGCGCTAAAGATACCAATAGAGTCTGTCTGAGCAACACGCGGCATCATAAGAGTTTTCGCGGAGGCATCGTAAAGCACGCCGACTATTGACTGTTTCCTTCAGCGGCTTTATTCGTGCGCCGCCGCGGCATATTACGCGTCGACTTAATGACGCGCATTTATGCTCCCTCCGTGTACTATAAGCCTCCTATGCGTACTCTCTGTAAATAATATTAGAATCGCGAGAGAAGCCGCCCGCGCAACCAGCATGCAATCGTCCATGTAACAATGAACCTCTGTGAGCGCGCGTGTGGGAGGATAAAGGGCTCCCTGGCACGTCTATACACGCGTTTTGTTTGTTGTTTTGTGGGTGGATTTGCGCACGATTACGAAGGTATTATGTCGAGAGTTGAGAGAGGCGCAGTTGTAATTGAAGAAGATCTCTTTCTATGTCTCTGCTACTATACGGCTAAGCATTGTTTGTAGGTCAAGCTTCCCAGTTGCAGCTGGTTACAAGAAGAAATCATTGAAATTCTCCACACTTCTTTCCTGCTGGAGCTGTGTTTCTATAATTCTATTGTATGCGGATTTTTCGGACTTTTTCGTGAGCACGCCGAGCTTTTATTGAAAAACACGACCATAGAAGTACACGCAGAGCATTCAAATTTCCATGCTGATTGTATTCAAATGGCCGACAGTAAAAATCTCTCTCATCTTTGTTTTTCGACTTAATGGCGCAGCTATCACTTTCGCAATGGGGAACTGAGCTCGATAAACGCTTGGCGCGCGATCTGCAATTGTTTTTTTGATTGGCAAACAGCGGATTGACTCCGCGCATACGAGGGCTCAAGGATGAAGAAACGGAGTCGCTCAATTTTCTGCTATTCCAGAGTGGCAATCAAATTGAAGTCGACGAGCGGCGAGAAAGCCATGTTTGGGTAGAAACCTATTTCCTTGCCGCGCACTCGGCGCCCGTTATGATTTCGAGAAAATAATGAAACGATCATGCCGACAAAGGAGCTGCCTAGAAAACTCTTAGTAGCTCGCATAAAATACTACCTTCGCGTATATCTATCGGCGTAGAACACTATTATGCTTTCAGCTCTCGATTCTGACCCGATGACATTAATTAGTTTCCGTGCGTGGGCATACACGTAACATGAAATGTTTTTTTCGGTCAATCAACGTATTCTGAAAAAATGCGTCGAGAATACCAATCGAGAGATAAAAATGAACGTTGCGCGACATGATCTTTCGAATTTTAGAAAGTACATACCGGAAGCTCATTATTAATATCGTTTTATGTCCACCTGACAGCGAAGAAAAAACATCCGTACAAGGACTACATCTACAATTAAACGACAAAAATAAACAAGTAAATTTTATTACATAAAAATGTATTTTATGTGTCTGCATACTTTGCATAGTTAATCCAGTAATTCAATCAATTTCACAAGCTCGCACGGACGCGTGCGCAAAGGTCATTTATATAATAACATTAATTGGTTTCTCATTACGATCCGCTCGCACGTTTCATTATCGACTTTACACGCGCTCTGTGTTTCTCTTTCTCGCTTTCGTGTATTCGTGTGTGCGCTTGCGCGAGTGCAAATATTAGTGGTACATTCGATAAGCTTCAATGAAGTTACGAGCGGACAAACGAGAAACAAGAGTGCAATCACAAGCCGTGCTGGTTGGGTGAAGTTATTTTTATTTGTTTCAAAATAACAGCAACAATGACGAAAGATCGCGCTGCAATAGAAATACACTGTCACGCCGATAAATTAACAAGCAAAGCTAAAGGGAATGTTGCGCGGTTATTGATTAAAATCAACGTTGAAAAGTTTCGCGTCGTAAAATATCGCACGCGCGCGTTTATTATTCGACAGGACAGCTGCAATTATGTTAGGCTCATGATAAACGTGGAAATGGCGCCCAACCGAGAGCAAGTCAACGGCCTCTTCAGCTATTAAATCGAATTTTTCCGAAGAAAAAACAAAAAATCGAGTAGTTTATCACGCCTGTATTGAAAAAAAGTGGACGCGCGTTATTTACTACAAAAGTATGCGCGCGTGCGGTAAAAACAAAAACGGCACGGGTTGATAGAGGTCGGTGACGCGTAAGGGAAAGGCAACGTAATAACACACGAGCGAGAAGAGCCCTTTTACGCGATACCATCTGGCTCGTCGTCACCAGACGAAGAGAGAAGCAGCGGTTTATTGTTGAATTTATTGCGCGATGGTTTTTGATGATTTCGCCTGTACAGCAGTTTCGGATCCAATTTGTACAGATAAACACACGCACACACATACGCACACACACACAGACACATATCTGCTGCTCGTTCGCCTTGTAATTTTCGATGACTGAACATCCCCAGTACGTGATATATACGAGATAAGAAATCTCGACGTTTTTGCGTACCGAATGTTTCCGATCCAAACTTTATCCATCAGTCTCGCGCCATGAGCAGCTAAAAATAAAAAAAAAATAATTCAAAAATCTACCTTCTAATAGTTTTTTCCGATATACACTTCTTAAAATGTACCGTTACCGAGACATGTGAACTTCAGTAAGAATAAACTCATACGCGTCTGAATCGCATTAATAAATCATCTCCGAAAAATCTCTCTCCACGAGGGACGCGTGTGTTGTTGCACTTAGCGCGTATCGCGCTCTTGTGCTCAAGAGGGAGAGAAAAAAAGGCCCGCGTGCGTGTGTATATGTACATTCGCGATAATGGGTTTTTGACCCTGCAGACATTTTGTAATGATTCGCGCGGTGGAACGATTGCCCGAAGAACGCTCGCAATAATTATTACTTTTTTGGCATTCCCAAGCTGTCTCTTCGTGTTTCGCGGCTGTCAAAGCTTTCAGGGTACTTAACATGGCTGACCGATGAGCAGCCCCTTCGCGAGTGTTGATTTAGTGGCTCCTTATTTCTTGCCCGGAAACAGTTTCGACCGTAATCTTTCGGAGTTAACACTCAATAAAAAAGCAATCAACCGTTTCTCTTTTTTTTTCAGGGTCACATGGTCATAATGAGAAATTTCGAAGTATATGCATATGACGTTTTCATGTGCAGGCAGCCTGCGCGCGGAGTGGAAAGGAACAAGCAGGAACCAAAACCGGTACATGCGCGCTGTGATTTTTTACGTAAATGTTAACGATGATTTTACAACTGTTATTTATGATATTACCACGCTTATGAAGTCGTAGCATTATATTCCATGAAACAATGTCGATCGTGAAAGTATAAATATTTGCTACAGCGTGTGTTGCTCTCAGTCGCTGAATGTCAAGCGACATTTTTATCCGTAAATCATTTATGACCATTATCCAACGCGCATATGAATTCGAATTGGCGAAAAATTGACACAATGTGCAAGAGGGCAAAGAGAGACGTTAAATACTCAGGTGCGATAAACCTTTGACACAAAGCGAGGATCGCCAGAGATTTTTAAGCCTACTTATGCTCGCACGACGGGTGCTCTCTCTCTCTCTCTCTCTCTCTCTCTCTCTCTCTCTCTTTCTTTCTCTCGATAAATGTATGCGAGGCTGCCCAACAAATCACTCGGCACCCTGCGATAAATCCCAAAAGGACAAAGACAACCAGTTAAAAAGCGCCTACGCTGATATCAACCGCCACACGAGCTTTCTCTCTCTTCTCGTTCATTGCCATGTTATTTATTGGATGCGCCCTATATAGTCGTCGGAAAAATCAGCGAAAGACTTGCGCGCGTGGTTTACCAAATTTAATTACCCCGCGCGAGCTTTATAAAGTGCACGCACTAATTGGCCGTCGCCGCTTGTATGCGATTCGTCGGATTTCGCCGTTTGCATAGACGTCACTGGGCGGCGAATATCGTTAGCGCCAGAGAACGACAACGTCACGTAACATCGGAAGTCTCGGACATCAATTTGGACGAAAAATACCGAACGCCACCTCAAATGTTGACTCGATGATGCAATTATTAGAGATACATGCTTGCTACTTTGCTTTTCTTCTTTCTTTTTTCTAGATCAGCTTATTGGTATGGAATGTGCGGCTGTGATTTTTCGCTCAGTAACTAGGAAATCAGTAGTATGCTGTTTCGGCACTTTGAAATACACCGCCTCTTTTTTGTTTCTTATACCAACATTTTTTTCTTTGATAATTTCTACTTCCTGGCTACTTTTCCCGCGTTCATAAATACGGGAAAATGAAAAGGAGGATTAAAATTTCTTTTTTTTTACAGGAGTTGGGATTTCCTGTAAACTATCTCACTACAAATTTCTTGCAATTTATATCTCGTGACAATTGAATTATTCAACTCGCGGTGTCTTACAATGATATTCGCTCGAAGAAAGAGGCATTTTCACAAAGACTTATAAAATTGCTTGTATGAAATTTTTGAAATTTCTTTCATCTTTTACGAGAATGATAGTAATCAAGAACTGACAAATAAAGCGTTTATTATCGATAAATTTTATAACAATTCATAAATTTGTAGTATTTAATAGTCCATAAATCTTAGGTACAAAACAGTTTGGAAATCTCCAGCAAGAACAAGCTGATTCATTCTCCGCAATAAAAACGAAATTCACAAAACGCTAATCAATCATTTATTCTTTGCTCACAACTCGCCCTTAAAAAATAAGTCGTAATGGTAGCAAGAAAAGTGAAGTGGCCGTACGCGTTCTCAGCATCATTAAACTCGTGCAATCAACAAATACTGGCGTCCCCAGCGAACGATAAAGATCCCCAGTCGGAGATCGAGATCGCGCGTGTGGCCGATTTCCCATACACCACGAGTTCCCTTATCAATCGTAGTGTTGCAGGTGCAATGAAAAAAAGAAGAAAAAAAAAATACGAACGCGGCGTGTCCGTCGACCGCAAAACTCTCCGATGGCTCCCCTACTCATTTTCTTTCTCCTCCATCCGCGTATAGCGCTGCCACTCCCTCGGGGGACCAGCAGCAGCCGCGTGCGCGCCTCGCTGCTTTGCGCTTAGGCTTGCCAGTTGCCGATCGTCGTCGGCCGGCGCCGCTTGTTGCTCCACGCTCGTCTTGATTATTATATCTCTTCCATCGGGCAGTGCCGGTTACCTCTTTATTTTGCGCTCAACTTTTTTTTGTGACTGTGAGTTGGAAGGTTTAGATCCTGGATTCGTAAGAACGAGCCTGTGGAAAGGTAGGCTTTTCTTGATTTTTCTTAAAGCGCATTTTTTCAATGGGAAGTGCACTCGATTAATTTTTTGCCGTGAGTGAAATTCAACAGTGACAAAATTGTTCCAATTTATTCAAACAAACGCGAGCAACGTAACTTGTCGCCTGATGGCGCACGCTTCTGACAGAACGATAATTTATTATTAAAAAAAAAATAAGTGAGAGAAGCAAAGTGTCACGGACCTGATGCTATAGCCTTGGATATCGTACGTTGGAAATTTGCATGAAAACGCCGGCATATCGAATAGTCGTCGCATCATCTCTATGAGGCAAAGAATCGCCGAATTATACTCGTGATAGTGGCATAAGAAGTCAGGAATAGATAAGCGCTACTTGGCGTATACGCATTTCTTTTCACTAATGCTTGCAAGTATTTTTGGGCGACTTAACGTGTCAGCGCTTATGTCGCGAGACACTTTCCGCCCCGCACGCGCTTTGCGTTTACATGTGTGTGTGTGTGTGTATGTGTATGTGTGTGTGCGCGCGCGCGCGCGCGTGTGTATTCATACACGTAGGTTGTTGGATTTTTCATGTCGAGGTCACTCGAGACCGATTTCGACCGATCGACTGAACAATCGAGTTGTTTTAATGAGGTACATGTGTCGCGAAAGTGGCACTTGAAAAATAGGCTTTTCTTACATGCTCTACCTCTCTACCTCTCTATATGCACACTCGCGAAAGTTGCTACATTGATAAATCGTCGATTAGGAATTTTTTTCTTTTTTATTTTTACGAAAATCAAACTAATCGTTTTCTTTTTTTTTTAATATTAATTTCAAAGTGAACGTGGAAGAATAATTTTCGACAAAAAATGCTGGGCAGTGAGATGTTTGCATGCACAATAAATCAATAAGACATCAATTCAATCAAATGAAAAAATTAATAATAAGACCAATCGAGAGTGGCGCGAAGAAATAGCCGTGGATAAAAAGAAACGAGCCGCAGCCGTGTGCGTGCGGATAAAAAGATGGAGAATAGATCGCGTCAATATCGAAGCGATGAATTTAAGAAATGCGGCACGCGCGGCGCGATAAAATAAAAGCATCGCGATGGCAATTAGAGCGCGCGCTCTGGATAATGCGACATTTTCCGCGTTTCTCTTATTATTCCTCTCTGTCGTTTTTCGCGCGCGCAAGCGAATTCTTCGCTCAAGTTTTCAGACACATTAAAAACGAGCACGCCTCGTACACGTACGTGGTCGATCGTCTTTATCGCGAGCGCGGCTTAATCGCTTAATTCAATTGGCGCGAAAGGAGGCTTATTAATTCGCGCGCGCGCATCTCTTGAATTACACGCCAGAAGAGAGTCTCTCGCTTACATACCTGCTCGTTAAGTATCTTGCATTACGAGTTAAAAGGCCGCTTATTAAGGATACCCACTGATTACGGGATACGCCTAGAGTTTCTAGTTGCTTTTATTCGTCGCGCGCACACACACTCGATTTAAACGCTTTGAGATTATTACCCCAAATACTTAACAGCTCGTTTCGCCGACCTTACGTACCGATTAAACAATTTTCTTTTTTTTTCCTGACGCTTCGTTTGTAATGAGAAATATCTACCCCGAGAACGCGCAGGTATGCACACGCGGATCCTCATTTTCCACGTGTCAAGCATAAATACACACCTATCTCTGGCGATCAGAGCTGCGATTTATATTTTTTGACCAATAGTTTTGTTACTTCTGAGAGATACCAAAATTAATTGCGATCCTCCATCAATGGAATTAAATCTAGATAGATCGCGAATTATGTATACCACTATATCTATACGGAATCATTGGCTGAAATTGTTTGAAATTAGCGCTCCGCAGAAGCGATTTGATGTGAAAAAAAAGGGTTATTCAGTAGTACAGGATTAACGTGTATCGGATGGCACTTGATTAATCGCTTCAATTGGACGAGAGACTCGATGTAATCCGTGCGGCGCTCCTTCAAGCCACTGCTCTATTCTAATTCATCCTCGAGGCTCGCAAATGAAACAATCCCCTTGCTTCATACGTACAATTTACATACACGGAAGTGCACTGAGAACCTGCCTGCCGACGTTCTTTTATCACAATCCGCGCGCGAACGATTCGTTGAAGCGCAACACTACCCCGTAGCGACAGAATCAAAGTGCGTACCGCAGGAACCGCAGAATCGTAATTATTGCGGGTGAAAATCTTGGTGGTCATAATGTGTATTATAACGGTGCTTAACCTCGCGATTTCACACTTTCTTACGTATGTGCCGATGGCAGCCTAGGGTGCCTTGACCTTGGACTAGTTGGCGATTGCGATTTCCCGTAGACGGATAATGATCGGCCTTGGAAAGGATCGGCAATTGCGTCCCGATAGTTGTCGCCGATTATATATATAGATATCCTTAGATTGCCCGTTAAATCGACGGCATTTACGGGTAATTCTCGTCGTCGTGCGCTGCTAGAATGAGAGAGAGAGGGAGATAACAAACAATGAGCCGCTTTAAAATAATTACGCGATTGATTTAAGACGCTCGCTTTTTCTTTGTCCGCTGTATCGGCAATCCAATACACGCACGCTCGTAGAAAAAGAAGAAAGGAGAGTAGTAAATCTCTACGACTGAACGGATAGGTGGGAGGGTTGATTATCGAGTATTTTTCTTTGATAATAAAAAGGGGAGAGGACTTGAAATAATTCGCGAGCAAAAATGAGTTGATCGTAGGTCGTCGACAGCAATGTCGATTAATCAATTCGGCGGGTATTTTTAGTGAAAATTGCGTGTGTCGTCGGGGTGCACACACAATTTTCCGTTTTAGATTAACACGTTACTTTGTTCCGTTGCCATAAAGCGCCCCGAGTCCTTGAGTGAGTTGAGGCGCTGAAGAGAGGATCGTAAATCTATTTTTGCCCTCGGTAAGAGAAGGTAAATGGCAAATCATTTTCTGTTCTCTCTCGCGCGCGGCAACTTCTCTCTTTGTCTTTGCGCGGCTGCTTTTCACGATGCACGCGCGCCAGGACAATGATTATACGAGCGATTCTGTCAAATATTTTGCAACTTTCACTCCGAGAGCCTGCGAGAGAGAGAGAGAGAGAGAGAGAGAGAGAGAGAGAGAGAAACAGAGAGATGTGATAACGACCTCCCGTTACCAACTGATGACACCAAAAGATCAGACAGCGCGCGGCTAAGCTTTATTTATGTGACTATTGCAATCGATATGAGACTGCTATGGACAATTACCGTCATTTTTCAGGGTTATTTATCGTTTGCCAGGTATAAGCCGAGGAAGGGATCGCCATAATCATTATCCTTATTTAAAACGTTTTCGATTGTCGTTTGCGAAATGAGATGACAAAATTGGACTATGGCTGACAGTAAGCTCGGAGATCTAACCAGTGGTCGTGAATCGACTGTAGGATAAGTATTCTCACACGCAGCGGCAGCATCAGTACAAAAAGCGTCGTTCTTTCCTGACGCCGCTAATATAGTTCTACTTGGAAAAGCCTGCGTGGCATCGTAAAAGCCTTTTACGCTTCCTCCTGTTTTCATGAATGAATCGCGCTGCAGCGCTCCACTGCATGAAATATCGCTGCGAGTAGCAGCCGTTCGCCAGCTGATGAATATTTATCCACGCAGGGCGCAGTGTGATTTAAGCTTCGAGCGGTCAGCTCTCTCTCTCTCTCTCTCTCTCTCTCTCTCTCTCTCTCTCTCTCTCTCTCTCTCTCTTTCGATATACATATATTGTACTTGACAGATAAAAGACTTTGCGCGCCGCCGCGCGATGACCCGAGACTAATGATTTCTTCGCTTGTGTCGCGCCCGACGAGAGACGGTTGACTGACCTCTGTCTCCAGTCATTTTTCGCGATTGATTTCACCGCCACCGCCACGCGCTATTACAGCGCGCGAAATATTTTCGTCCGACGATTTGCGTGGCGATGGTCTTTTTCTATTTCGGCGTCTCGTTCACGCTTTACACTAATCCGCGGCGTTTAGGCTATTTTGTTTGACTTGATTCTCGAAATGTGGATCGAGGCTGCCCAACCGAATAAATCTTTTGCGTTCCTAATCGCTGGTGATGAAGGAATCCCGGTAATTTTGCCGATTCAAAATCGCGGCCGACGTTCAGTTTCTCGGCTGGCTGATCAATTACGAGGAGCAGCGGCACTACTATCGGCGGCGACCACATGCGATTACGCTAGTATCTCATTTGCTTAAAATACACTCCGGTTACGTGAAAAAGACTGATAAGCTCGTCGTTTGGCGTTCGGGCGCTGTGCCTGCCGACTTTCCTTTCGCAGTTGTCTACGGAAGCTCTCCCGTTCGTTTCCGCCAGAAAGGCCACTTTACTCTAGTCCTTTCGTCTCATAATCGAACGTCGATTAGGATGGCATAGCAAACTAAAATGTAGGCGAAGGCGCGGGTGTGTCGAATTTCCACGAGTTGAAATGACGCCAGCGATATTCCGAAATAGCCTCGAGCGGCACATCGGAAATACAACAAGAGTGCAGCTTGGGGCGAGCGTGCAAACTTTTAATTCGTGCGCCCAAGCGCCGCCGGACAATTCCGAATCCTTTACCTCGCGCTGACAACGTCTTGTCTCTCTTCTACGTGGACATCGCTCGATTGCGACGTTTACGCAACGTTGATTTTATTGGGCTATCAAAATGCCTATCAATAACGAGATTTCCAAATGTGAAATTTTTTTTTTATTCGTCTTCCGATGGACTTCGCCAAAAATTTGGTCTTTTATCGCTGGACAAACGAAAGGCCTTTTTCTCTGATACGAGGCGAGCTCTGTGTTTATGGAAGTGTGCCAAAAAAATTGTTTTAAACGTCAATGTTTTATTCATGCTGTGAGCCAAATCGCGAGGACCGTGAAACACGTGGCACGAATATCTTGAATTTCTCTCTCCCCCTTGGTTGCTTAGCTATACGCCACTGGATAATTTATCGCGCGGCTTTTTTTTTGCATAAATTATATTCAGAAGAAGTAGAAAAAATGCCGTGTTCTCATTACTCGGCTTTGCTTTTTTCTCTCGACTGTATGAACGCTCGATTAACGAAGAATAGCGCGATAATTAGCTCGCATGTGTACATGAAAAACCAAGATCAGTCTATTTTAAATGTTAATCCATCGAGCTCTGCAATGCGCAACGTTGTAACTGACTTTCTAATCGTTGTTTCTGTAAAATGGCTATATATATTACATGCCACGCCGAGAAGTGTTTAACATATTCAAAAGCGTCAACACGTCAACGCGCGTAAACGATTCGTCATTGAATAATGAGACCCGCGACGATATACTGCATCGACATTGGCTAGACAAGGAGTGCAGTGCAGAGTAACAGAAAGCAGGTACACGCGAGAGGAGATTTTCGAGCCGGAAGACATAACAAATCAGAGTTCGTTCGTATCAACATATCCCGTCTCGGTAAATAGACACACATTCGCGCGGAGCTCGTCAAATTCGCAATTGAAACCCACTAGTCGATCTCGTAAAAGACGTATAAATAAAACTCTGGACAACGCTCATAAATAATTAATAAGACGCAAACGCGCTAGTGAGTGCTGTCTCTCTCTCTCTCTCTCTCCCTCATACGCTGCAATTGTCGGCATTGCGTAAACTTTCAGTTATTAAGTAATGATACGCCGTATAGTAGGCAGATGACGCTCACGCATCTAACGCATCTATTTTGTTGGAGCGATAAGTATTCTTTTTTTGCTACATCGGCGAAACTTGTTTTGACACAAGTGCCACTCGTCGACGTCCGCCTCGATTTATTTTCTCTCTCACGCTGCTCGAACGCCTTTGGCCTCTGACACGCACAATTACGTCTGCGGAGAAGCCTCAATTTCCTTCGTATCGGCGCTGTCTATTCGGAGGGATGAAACGGACGGCGCAATGACAAGGTACAATGGTTTTCCATACAACCTAGAACTCCAGCGTACCGATACCCGTACGTTGCAACACGCATTAATTGTTGATTGGTTCACCGACAATTAAAGAGTCACTGTTGAAATGAAACATTCACTCTCTTTTCCGTCGTAACTCGGAAATTTTCGAGCTTTTCCGCGGCTCGTAGGCGCGTCTAATCGAATGTTGACCAGTCGCTTCGATTATGCGCATCGATCAAGCTTGATGTGGAGTTAAGAGCCAGCGGTGCTTGCACGCTCGAATAACATTTACTTTCGTTCTGCAATGGGAAAACACTTGTCGCAAAGTTTCATTCAACGTACGCCCGCGTACGAGAATTCCTCACGCCTCCGGAACACACCTGACGTTAAGGAAAGAAGCAGCGCGGTTAATCGGATCGGCGTACTTTACAGGCATAGACATTCCCGAAACTGCCAAGTCAACGCGTGCGAATCGAATGGAGTCGGCGTCGTAAATCGAACGGCACTCTATTAAACGCAGCGAAACACTGTCCGCCGAGTGAATAATGGTTCGCACGAAAAAGCGGCGGTAGCGCGCGCGAGCATATGTAGGCCTCGTGATCGCGGCGAAAAACCAACAATAGAGGCAAGGCCGAGTGCGCGTCCGATCATTAGGGATGCAAATCCGCAGTTTACGGCCGTCCGCAAACAATAATAAAAGAGATGCTTGCGTCAGGGGCACCTCTCTCTCTCTCTCTCTCTCTCTCTCTCTCTCTCTCTCTCTCTCTCGTGCGCGCGCAGACTGGCGATAAAATAAACATCGTCGCCCGAGAGTGCTCTCGTCGTCGCGCCGTAACAACAGTGCCGATCCTTGTGTCGCGGCGGCTCCGTCAGCGGCGCTTACTGCTCGCGCGCCGGCTGCGCCGGCCGATTCCACGTCGACGATGTCGCTCGCAGTTCGCGATCCTCGAGGCTTATCGCCGCAGCGCCGGCAAAGTGTATAATTGAATTACGCGCGAAGCACTGAGCCGCGGCCGCGAAGGGGAGAGGGCAGCCACGGCGATAACCGACTTTTCCGACGGCTTTATCGCGCTTTTTTCTTCCTTTTTGCCGAGGAAAAACCGCGCGTCACGCGCGTGCCTCGTATTTGCACTGCTGATAACTTGAGGCCTCTCTCATCGCCATCGTCGTCGCGCCGAGCGCGCAATTATAACTTCAAATTAAGCGTATAAATATAATAGCCGGAAACCGGGGCTTACGCCGCGCTTGAACCGCTGCCAGCGGGCTCGCGCGCGCATGTTTAATAAGCGCCGCGCGCGCGCACAACTCGAAATAATCTTTCGCGAGTAGCCGTGTGCTCTCGATCAAGTCAACCACCCAAAATTCGACCTCACCTATCCCACCGGGACGATGGGTGTGTGTCTTCTTCGTCGTCGTCGTCGTCGTCGTCCTCCTCCTCCTCCTCCTCCTCCTCCTCCTCCTCCTCCTCCTCCTCCTCCTCCTCCTCCTCCTCCTCCTCCTCCTCCTCCTCCTCCTCCTCCTCCTCCTCCTCCTCCTCCTCCTCCTCCTCCTCTTCTCGTACTCGTCTGGCTTGGATATTTGCTTCTCCGACCGGTGCCGTCGTCGTCAACTGATACATTTTTGAGCTCGCCTCTATTCGCACGAGTGCACGTTGATTTATGCAACGATAGCGCTGAAGCTTGGCGTCTCATTTCTTTTCCCGAGTCGTCGCTTCATTCGCCTTGAGTACAATTTTCGTTTGTGACCGTGAGGCAAACGCTGCTTGGCTGCTCGTTCGAAAAGTCAACAAAGAAGCAAATTGAAATTAATCTACAATTTAGTCGCACATACACAGCCTCATTTTTAATAAGTCACTTTATTTATGCAATGCTAACTGTTGCCTTCATGCGCACTAAGAAACACAACTGGTACGTGGAAAATCTTCCGAGCGCGAATTTCCATACGAAAAGAAGTACAAGCCCGAGTATAATAAATCTTGCACAACTAAATTATATAGAAAATCACCTCAACGATTTTCTTGCCTGTAGCTTTAATTTATCACCACGGTGTGTATTAAAGATTGCAATCTATAAAGTGAACCGCGCGTGTACAAAGCAATGTATGTGTGTATATATATATATATATATATATATATATATATATATATATATATATATATATATATATATATGTATATCCTTGAGTAACGATATTTTCGCAAATGTCGATCAATTAATCAAGGAAAAGTCCTCTCAGGAGCCATTTATAGGTAGCCGGTAGTCATGTGAATATATCCTTTGTCTGTCGCGGCTAACAGGCGACCATCCGCTTGCGCTAACTGGCCAATGCGATGAATAATGTTTCTCCACAAGAGAAAAGGAAGTGAAAAAGTAGTGGATCTCACCCACACACACACGACTAAACGAAATTGTTTTTTCATCATCCAGCGGATCGATCAATCAACGCACGCGAGCTCAGTCAATTGGACGCAATCTCGACCGTTCAATCTTTACACTCTCGCGAGCATCAGCGTTTAAAGGTGCGTAAATTAAAGTGCGAGGAACGTTTGTTGGCTAATTCCTTGCGCTCGCAAGTCTATTGCGGTGAGAGGGCAAAAAAAACATTAATCCCGCCGTAAAAAAATCACTAGCGACGTTTATTAGCGCGCCAAAAGTACAAGCTGTAAATAATACATAACGTACGGGTGAGAGACTAACAGCTGCCTTACCGCGACAACAAATAATCGGGAGTGTCATTTCGCTCGCGCGGTTATTTATGGCATTTTGTTGTGTACGATATGTGACGTACAGCATATTCTTCGCGCTCACGATCGTTACAAAATGATTAGCAAATAATCGATTCGTGATGTCTCCTTTCGGATCATGAAGGAGGGAATGAAACGAGGAAGCGCTGCGCTATTCCGCAAACTGCGTGTACACGCGTGCGATAGGTAATTGCCGTTGTAGGATGATAATTATTCCAACGCACGCGAGAGAAACCGGAACTTACAAGCTTCACGTGCATGAGAGGGAGGGAGGGAGGGGGGGGGAAGTATCTGCCAAGACAGCTAAATTTCTTCATTAGAGATGGGAGGTGTGCTTTGTTGAATGCAAATGCCTCGTGTGAGTCAGCTCGCTATACTCTGTCATTGATCTCAACTTCTTCTTCACCGTTCGCGCGACAGACCAATTTTATTTTTCTTTGACTTTACTCTTTTACTTGCTATTCGCGACCTTTGTCACAGACGAACGCCCGACAATTTTTATTAGCGCTGTTTTTCTACAAATTACTTTGCTTTACAACGACTTTTATCTGCGTTGAGTATTTTTGTTTGTCGTGCGCTCGCGCGAGAGAGGACAAAGGTTGTAAATTATAGAACCCAGCTTAGCATAGTTGCAGCTGCTTAAAGTCTGCTATGAAATCATCAAAAAAAACACTCAGCCTTTAAACACAGCTTGAGCGAAGGAGGCGCAATGCGGATGCGTTGATCCTTTTTCACGGCAAAGTTACCGAAGCGTCGTCGTGGCGCAATAATCTGTGCAAGCGAGCTTGATAGACCGGTTGAACGGTGAAAAATAAACAAATGGCCCCCTTGCATCTCTGGAGCTGACAACGAAAATTACCCGCATACAAAGTGCGTCGGCCGCCCATGTCGCCGCAGAAAATGATCGAGCCCCCTCCCATCAATCTCCTTCGCACCTTACTGATAATCGCTCAATTTTCAAATTCGAAACAAAGCAAAAAATATGAGAAAATGTTTGTGCTGAGTAATCGCCACAACGAGTAACATTAATTGGCATCGAGAAAAAGCTCGTTTTTCATTGTACTCAACGATAGGCTGTTCATTACACGTGTATGCGCGCACCGCTTTGTTCATTATTACCTCTGGAAATATTGCTCGGCGATGCTAATCAATCGAGGCACAAATATCGAGCGTGCGGTAACAGTTAATAACCGGCCTACCACTACTGGGTAACAAAAACAAGTTCGCGTTGTCGAAAAGCGACAACGATTGATGAATTTATGACCATTCCGCGAATAGATGAATGAATGAGACTAATTGAGTGAGGATGTTGGAATGAATTTCGGAATTCTGAGAGAAAAGTTCATTCACATGGAGTACGCTGACCTCTTAACTATATGTATTTTTTTTCTTGTGATTGCATCATCAAACAACTAGATCAACAGAGACAAGCTTCGATAAAAAAAATGAAGATGAAGGCTCTCGCGCTCTTCTTTCTTCCTTTTTTTCGGGGCCGCAATCGCGAATGGTGTAAGAGTCTTTATAAATACACATTGCCGTCAGAATAAATGTCTGCCAAGACACAGAGATAGAAAAAAAAACGTAGATAAGGGCTCTCGCGTCACCACCGACGCGCGGAAAGAAACACCGCGACCCTAATTGGCCGGAAGATGAGCGACGATTTATGACTTTTCAGCTAAGCGGCTCCTTTTTCTCCTCCTTCCGCAAATTAGACGCTAATTCTACGTCGAGGAGGCTAATTTGTATGCGAGGGTAATTCGTGGCGCAAGCGAATGTCAAAACAATGCTGCAACAAAGGATTAACGTGCGCGGTGTGTTCTTTGAAAATATTTGTTTGACAAAAGCTAATATTAACGCTGCTGCTACACTTACGCGTCGAAATATTTTTACTTGCTTTTGCAAGAGAGAGAGAGAGAGAAAGAGATACATTATAAGAACGGAGAAGTCAGAAAGTACCATTGTTCGATGGAAATAGCTGGCGAGACCTTGTGTGGGTAGACTTAGTTGATGCTGCATCGGCCGAGGAGGGAAAGTTTTTCTACGACTGCTGTTATAGCCGATGGCTATCTAATTTTAAGGCATAATTATCTTCAATTTTTTTCTCTGGCGAACGAATGTGCTTTCAAGTTTGACTTTGATCGAGCTGCCGATGGATATTGCGTTCTTTTTCACGACGCGCGATTGTACTATTTCTTTGTTGGCTGAACATCCCACGGAGGCGAGTGGTAGTGTCACTTTTTAAACATAATGATATTACAAAATGTCGTGTGAGTCATGTTTCCGACACTTTATATAGATTGATATCATACTTCTTGTAGCGCGACTAAGACTTATTTCAATGAATAAAAATGAAAAAGAAACTGTGCGTCAAGTCGAGTTGATGAAAGACCGCAGTCGCGCGTAAAATCGTCGGTCTATCGCATAAATATACGAATCGAACTGCATGGCCCATTCAACTGGGCACGCAGCAGACTTTGACTTGTCGCGGGGCCCTGTTTTATAGACTACCGTTAAACTTGTTGCCCCGGTCGTTTATTGCGTGTCGCGCGCAATACAAATACAAACGGCCGCGCGCGCACTCTTCGGGGCGCTTGAAGCTGAAAAGTCGGTTGAAACTGAGCCAAAAAGGAAGTGAAACGTAGATACGGACGGGCGCGCTCCTCGAAGCAACAAAATCCTCTTGAATAGCTTTTTCAATCTGTCCAATAATACAGGCAGCTCGTGACTCGACGCCCGCTGACACGCCACACGAGAGAAGAGAAAACAAGGAAAAGAAACAAGCCACTCGTCGTACAAATCTGCCCGGCAACGGCAAAGCGAACCAGCGAGGAGGGAGACTAATTGGATCGGCGGAGCGACGGCGCCCGTCCATGCGGCAAAGATGATCCGCGTTCCTCGTGCGCCGCCGCTCCGATCTTCGAGGTAATTGAATCGCTTATGCAATTCCGCGAAGCGAAGACGCTCAGGCACTGGTTTTTACAGGGAGAGCGCCTAATAGGCAGCCCGACAGAGAGGCGCGGAGCGAGAGCGAGACCGAGAAATAGACGTGCACAATGGGCAGCTGCAGGAGCCAGCGATTCGCCGAGGTGGTGGTCGGACTGGCGCTCGCTCTACTCGTGGCGCTCGTCGTCGTCCTGTGGACCGGGTCAGCCGGCGGTGCCCGCGAGCTCGATGCCAACGCCACTGCTGCGCCTGCTACGACCGTCGCGATGAGGAGGCAGCAGCAGCAACAGCAGCAGAAGCAGATGCCCGTGTACACTAGAGACCTCTTACAGCACGTCGAGACCGAAGGTATGCCCATTTCTCGCGTTTGGCGTAGCCTTTCTCGGCCAAATAATGACTCCGACTGGTCAGACTGCAATTGTTTGGCGTCCACGACAACTTGTCCGTTGTGGCGCTCGTACGTCAACGAGATAGTGGCGACGACCACGGGGAGGAGAGAGGAGAGCGCATTGGTTTCACGCTGTCCGTAATGTTTGGCGCGCACGACCTTAGAAATCCACGTGTCCGAAACGGTTAATACTAGGCGCTTTGCTCAATCCTCGCGTCACGTTGCACATATATGTGATTGTTCGCTTGTGAGGCGATTATCAGCGCAGACAAATGTCTACTATTTCAGACGATAAAATCGGCTGCACCTTAGTGCCGACAGGAGAGAGATATCTCACTCAAAAGCTCGCGCCACGCGCGCGCGCGCTTACGTGTGTATTTTTCAATGAGTCGCGCTCGCTAAGTCGACACGGGAGAAAAATAGTCTCTATCTAATCGCCTGCTAAATTGGTCCTTTTGCTAAATCCCCCAAGCCCTCGCGCAACGCGTGACTCGCAGCGCGATAACTGGCTCAATTAGAAGGGGGTGCACATAGCGAGTGTCAACGACGACGCGCTCGCGCGGCGGCGACAGTTCTTATCAGCGCGGGCATAAGGCGGCGAAAGGGCGCGTGAGAAATCTTTCGCGGTTCTTAATGGGAAATGCCGAGTCGGCGCTCGCGCGCGAAAACAGCCGTAAAGTCTTTACGTAATAAGCGATCGCACGCGCAACGCAGCAATTACTTGCTAATCGATCTGCTCTCCTCGCGCACTTGACTTTCAAGTTCCCATGGCATCCCTCCGCCCGAAGAGCAAAAAGGGTGTACGCGCCCACGGGGACGAATTTTCCTCTGAGCGCTTGGAAAACCAGTTCGCCACAGAGAGAGAGAGAACCAGTTTGGTAGGCGTTGCGTACGCGTCTGCGCGCGCAAAAGCGTTCGCTTCTCTCTCTCTCTCTTTCTCTCTTTCGCCGCTATTGCTCTAGGAGTGCGCCGTGCGCGGACAATTAAAACGGCTAGCGCGTGACAAATCGATCGCGCGAAGGCACACGCGTATATGTAACGACGCTGTCTCTCTCTCGCTCTCTGTCTGTCTCTCTCACTCCTGCTCTCGCTTTTTTTTCGCCGAGTTGCATTTTTGACGAGGACGCGCCAAGCTTCGCCGTGCTCCGGTTACGTGCTGCTGCTGCTGCTGCTGCTGCACGGATTCGCCGAATGCTTCCTCGGCTAGAATGATTAATTGCCGTCGGGAACATGCCAATTGATTACTTTAATATTCACGTGCCAAGCTGTCTGCCAACTTGACTTTTCTTTATCTGGGATATAATAGTGGACTGGCCACGTGTCTTTCAAGCCGCTCCAAATCAATCCAGACGGCACGTCGTCGTCGCGTCACGTATATATTTAGGTGTACGTGTCTCTCCCGAGCGCCAGACTCTATACGTACTTGGAATACGCTCTGCAAGCATTTCTCGGCCGAGAAACGACTTCGAAGCGAGCGCACGCACGCGCGCGCACTCTGGACTTTCATTGTCAAGGTTCACTGCTCGGAAATTAGCTGTTTTTATTAGCGCTCTCTCGATCAAACTCGAGCGAGCACTTTCCTCGTGGGATTGTCGCCAAGCGAATGATTTGTGCGCCTCTGGCAGGAAAAACGCGCAGAAGTTTTTCGCCGGCGACTCCCATATTTTTTTTTGTCCCAAACACTAATCTACGTCGCCCTATCGTGGGGCAACCGTTCGATTTACGATTCGATCTTTTTCTTAATATTTTTCAAGAGAGCACTCTCAATCTCGGCATATCGCCGTTTGCCAATTTGAAATCCGATATTGGGTGCGTTTACCAAATGCGCTTGCAACAAACCGTCGAAACGATGAATCTGGCGGTGGCGGATAAGCCATCGGCCAATCTTATAGGGAAACGTATACAGTGGTCGTCGACGCGGAGGTGTCGGATGATCGTTTCGCCTGGTAAGCGTTCTTTCCATCTACCTTTTATTTTTTCGCTTTTTTCTGCAGCGCTTGCTTCGCGCGTATATAGTCGTGTCGTGCGTATACTGCATATGCGCGCTCGCGCGACGATCAGCGGTATACCCTTGAATTTTTCCCAGTAGGTCAGGTAACCTCTTCTCTCTCCGATATAACATATATCGCTGTCGTTCCTCGTTTTCTTTTTTATCTCACGACATCGTTTCTTCGCAATTCTTGCGCGCAATGTATATTTTTCTCGTATCACAACCCATACGCTCCGCTACTTTTGTTTTTTTCTTCCTTCATTGATGTTAACATGTGTTTTCCGGTTTTTTTTTGCCGGCTCGAAGAAATTTTGCGTGTGTGTCACTGTTCACACGCTAATCAGCTGTCGACAATAAATCGCTTTGGCGTCGACACGTGTTTCAATGTATAGCAACAGTCATTTGAGGAGCTTCTTCAAAAAATCTGCCAACTTTTACATCATTCGCTCTTATAAAGACTGGCGCGGTGAACGCGCGCGCGCGCGCGCACACACACACACACACACTACTTCGGCCGATCGTTGAACTTTACGTCGTCGTTGTCGCGCAACGCCCATTGGAATTCGTATTTATGACTACGAGCGCACGCGCGAGGCAAAAAAATTAAACCCTTTTTCCCAGCATCGAACAGTGGAGAGCTGATCTCATCGGAGACGGAAACACAAGATTCCCATACGTATCTCTCGGTATAAGTGACATTACAGCGCGTCGACCTCGATGCGAAATTTCGCCGTTGTCCGGGCTGCGAAAATAAGCCTGAGCGACTCTATTTGGATAATCGGTGGATAGGAAGGAGGGACGAGCAAACAACAGTTTATCAAGATGTGCGACGGTCGCGGAAAACAAAAGCTTGTTCTTTTGGGGGCATTCGCCGCGCTGGAAATAGCGCGCGTCTGGGATCGATCGGCTTCGCTTACCGCTTTTGCGGGGGCTCAGCAAGTTAACGCTTCAGGGCCGATCTCCAGATGGACGACCAAAGATACACAAGCGCGCGTTACTCGAGAAACCCTTGCGCTGTCGCCAACGTTGGCACGAACGCGCTCGGCAAAGCGTAGCCGAAGTTGACCCTGAAAAGTCGGGAGAACAGTAGCGCGCAGTCGAAGCCGAGTACAAGGGAACATTTTTCGCAAATACAGCGAGCGCGCGCGCAAACAAACAGAAGTGTTTCAAAATTGATAGCACACAAAGGCTACGGCCGCTGAGTTATTTTCGTAACATCTCTCTCGTGCAAGCGCGGCCCAGGTATAATACGCCACGGCTTCATTTTCGCGTGCAACAATCGTGCCCGAAAGGATAAACTTGGCCGCTGGAAACGTTACGATTGAAACGCGAATATCGGCACGCACGCGGCTTTCCTACGCAACGGGCGCGCGCCCACGGCTCGCTCGATCTACATCGTTACTCCGATATCATTTTTCCAATCCAACCCCCGATTATTACTGCTTGGCCGGCGCTCCGAAACGCAAACTCGGAATGGCGCGCGCGACAATTCGCTATTTACAAGGCTCTCGAGCGACCACGCGTACCTCGCTGAATTGCCGGCGCGGCGTGCCAATCTAATCTACCACGCGCGCGAGAATGCAATTTCTTTCCCTAACTTTTTTGTTGTTTCTTTGTTTTTTTTTTGTTGTTTTGTCTCTTCGACCCGACGCATTGTTCTCGCGTTTAATGGCGCCACGAGTCAGCTGCCAACGGTCACTTTCTCTTGCGCGCCTGCACCACCTCGTCTGTATTACGGCTATCGCGCGTTCGTCCGCGTGTGCGTGCCAGACATTTTTTCGTCACTTTTTCGCGTCAATTAATTGCCATTGTGAAATCGGTTATACTGACTTGCATACCGGTACAACTGGTTACCGAACGACGAAAAATCCTCGGCGTTTCTAACAGCCCTATAAACTTTGTCATTCGCATTCTCGCTGGCGCTGTTGCGATGCATTATTATTCGAGGATTTGCTTTGGCGTTTATGAATTTGCGTGGCGAGCGTTCAATGCCCGATTTGCAGTCGTGATAGGAAAACTATGAGGAACGCAGGTAAAGCTCGATTTTTCTCGTTTGCGGAACGAAATGGGCCAACGTTCGCAGCCAACGGGGAAGAAAGGAAAGCGATTGGCGTTCGAACGATCGGCTGTTATTCCACGAAAAGGCTCTCTCGTGTCTGCCAGCTGAACGCGTCGACGTTTTAATTCGCCAGTACACTTAGATTTTATCCAACGCGCGGGAAAGTAAATTACACAGTTTTCGTTCTCGAGTATATAGGTGCGAGGTATTTTCATGTGATTAATACGGTACGACCCGATTGCCTCGTCATGAAAATCTATGTCGAGCGCGCGCGAGCGAGAGAGAGAGTGAGGGAATGTATGCGATAATGAATATATATCGAGAGAGACAAAGTTGATCGGCACATTATGCAAGTGAATTACAACCTCATTACTGAACTATTTCACTTATCTCGCGTCGACAAGTCGCCGCCGTCGACAATCACGCCATTTGTTTGACATTACATCCGCGCACGCGAAAAAGCTCTGTTGGCGCCTTATTCCCGGAACGAGCAAGCGCCATCATCATCTCTTTCTCCCCCTTGTGCCACGATAACGGCTTTCTCGCAAATACAAGCTCGATTCCCCTCGCCCTTCTCTTCCTCCTCGTCCTCGTCTTCCTGCTCCTCGAGAAATTTCGGCGGCATGAACTACATTGACTGTGCGTTAAACAGCTCGACTGAGCGAGATAACTGGTCGATCCACTTTGAGCCTATCAACGGGCCGACCAAGCGGAAAATTCAATTTGCGCAAAAGACAGATATATCTCGCAACGTTTCGGGCCTTTGCTTGTACGTATGATGGATGTCTTTGATTATTTTAATGCTCGTTTAGTTCGTCGCGTGCATCGATCATTCGACTTCGTGTATATTCTATCTAGTTTATTAGCTATGTAAAGCGTACAATGTTAATGATAGCTTATGGAAATACTTATGTGCAAATCGACCGGGGAATATTGATGAGTGCGGTTTTTTTTTCATCTGAGAGCTGAGGATCGACGAGTTTTCGAAATCTATCGCGCGGTGGCAGTTAACGCGCAAAATCTGTGGCGATGCGGGCTTTGTGAAGGCTACGACGAATTTGATCAACAGAATAAATGAGAGCATTGATACACCAGCCGAGCAACTCTTTAATTGACTTTGCCGTTTATTGTCATGGATTTGGCGTGCCTCACAATAGATCACACGCTACCACTCTACCGCTGAAAGGTTGCTAAGCGTGGGTTTTTGACGTGCATGTGTTCCGGCTTGGTTTTTTTCAGCGCCAGGGACGACGAGCGAGGAGCCAAAGTGGCGGGACGACGAGCCAACCTGGAGCCACTGGAAAGCCGATATTTTGCCGAGCGGTGGTGGTGGAGACTCCGAGCACATTGTCCTGGCCAAGGCCAATCAAAATTCTTACGAGGATCCCCGTGAGTCTGGTTTTTGCCTCTTCTAATCCCTCCTAGACATCTGATTTCGGCATCGTGCGCGTCTGTCTTCGGGATGCATTCGCCACTAGAGATTCGGATAGGAAAAAATAAAGAGGAATTCGCGCCGCTCGCCCACTTCTGTTGACTCAACAAGCGGTCCTTTCCGGTCGCGTTATTAAGATAGATATCAATTTTGAGAAATCCCAGCGTGGCGTGAAACGAGCGGCCCTATCGAGATGACAAAGGGCTACGGCAGAAGACGCGCCACGTAGAGTCGCGCGTGGCGCGCGGCAGTCATGCGAATTATGAAAGCGTCATCGCAATATAAAACAGAGGCGCGCGCTCGCGTGGCTTTCCAATTCGCGCACACGTACACGCTTGTCTTATCTAATGCGATTAATCTGCAGCGCGGCGAGCGCTTAATGGAATATGGAAAGGCGCTGCGGCAGCTCTTTATCCGCTTGAAATCAAATGCCGCGCGACAGCGCAGGGAAAAGAATGCGTAATTGTTTGCCACCGCGCACTCCGTACATCAGCGCCGTTGCGTCAGTTTTCCCTCGATAGAACGGAAAAAACTGGCGTGTTACGACAAGCAAAACGCTACCTAATCACTCAGCATCCGCGCGCTCGACGGCTCTACTTCTCTTTCTCTCCAATCGTCATCCTTCGACACGGTCCGACGCATAGTAATCGGAGACAGGCCAATTAGCATAAGATTCCAATAATTTTTCCAATTTGTCAGACGTACAGCGAATCCTATAAAACTTGCGCAACTAGCTTGCTCTCACTAGCGCGCGCGCGCTCGCCAGGGATTATGATTTCTAATTAACTGCACTTACTCGCTCGCGCTCGAAGAATGTAGTTTCGCAATAATAGAAATTCAATAAATAACGGCAATATATTGTGCGAAATGAAAAAGAAAAACTCTAATTGCAAGCGTTAAACTCCATTAGGTAATGCCCTCGCGCAAGTGATATTACAACTCGACGTCTAATCGTAATGACAAATCGCCACAGCTGTCAAACTTACACCGACAAACTCAAAAAAATTCGGCCTTTTTTTTTACTTCCATATGCAGTCGACGAGCATTCCAAAGCGGAGCGGCACCACAGTGGACACTTCCGTCATGTACAGAGCAAAGTATGGGACCCACATCCTCAATACGAGTTCATAGCTTTTGGTCGAAAGTTTCACCTGAGTCTTAAGGAGGACAGTAGCTTCGCGCCATCCGGCGTATCGGTGAGCGTCTGACCAATAAGCTTCTTACTACTTACACTCGAGAATTCCGATCTCTGACTTGCTCCATTTATAATCGCATCTCTCCAAGGTTCATTAACAACTAACCTTTTAACAGCTCTGTCATCAATTATTATCAGCAGGCTTGTGTCCGCTCGCGGTAATTAATCACACCGAACTAAATAGATATTTACTTCTTTTACTCATCTCTTCTCTCTTTTTTGACATGTTCTTTTTTTTTTATTACTACACCACATAGAGGGAGAGAAGAGAGAGAGAGAGAGAGAGAGAGAGAGAGAGAGAGAGAGAGAGAGAGAGTAATCAAACACCTATAAATCACGCGATGGCAACCTGCGAACAGCCGAGATTAATGTTAGGTTATTTCAGCTACAGACCGCAGCACTATTTTTTTATCTCGGGCAGAATGCTGCTTTCCTCTCTTTTCTCTTTTCTTTCTAGCTTTCGTCGTTTAAATACAGCAATTTGAACGAGCAATGTAACTCCCGAAAAAAAGTAGCGTTATGAAAAAGCAAACGTACGCGAATTTCCTCGTGACTATATAGAACAAAAATAGAAGTCGATTTGGAACGACATATATCCATCGTTCAACGACCACGAGTAATTGATTATTGATGAAAAACACTTTCACATTTGGATGTGTTCGCAGGTAACTCACATAAGCGACAACATCACCAGACGAGAATATCCGGATTACCATCTAGGCTGCTTTTACAGTGGTTTCGTCGAAGGTGATCCCAAGTCCAACGTGGCTGTTAGTCTTTGCCACGGCATGGTAAGCCACATTTTTAATCTCTCTCACAATGTATCACATTTCAAGGGGCCTTCTTTTACTTTTCGGCACACATCTACAGTTGGATTAAAACAATTTTCTCCAAAAAAAAAAAAAAATTGCATGCGTAACCATCCCCGAAAATAGAGAGGCCGACTCTGTTACGCGAGTTTGAAAAAATATACGGTGCTGGCGCGGCGCTTGTTACAATCGTGAGTCAGAGCCAACGTAAGAGCAAGAAACCGCGTGGCCTTATGCATGCTTGCGCTTACTTCCAAATTAAGTGGTCCCCACGAGCTTACGTAATCCTAGAATAGACGACGACCCGATGGGGATGTGATCGGGGTGTCAAGAGTAAGGGTACATAAATCAATAATCCATCACGAAATTGCTACGAGGGATTCCACAATAAGTCAATTTCCTCGGTTTTGGCGAGATTTTCCCCTCACACTCACATATCCTCTTTATAAACACTGATGAACTTTTTGCCTCGGTCGACACTGGCTGCCGCGCGATGATAAACTATCGGCTCACTGACGTGACAAGGCGGAAAAAGAAAATATTTTTTTTGGAAGTATCTCGCCTGACATTTCAAGATCATAACAAATCGTCTCTAATTCATTCGTTCACGTGCCGTGAAAGTTTTCTACTTTCAACGTGACTTTTCCATTATTTCTACATATTGTTTTGATCATTTCGTGCCAATAATGGACTGAATATCAAAGACATCCAGAAGAAAAATATAATTAATCGCAATAGTCGATATTACGTCCGAACGATGATTGTTAAACTTGAATTTTACACGTAACTACTTGATTACCATGAAGCCATTAGTCAAAGCACGTGCACTCACCATTAATCAGCCTGTTGCGGTAGTCGAAGAAGTAAAGCTAGTCGTAAATTTGAATTTTGTTGCATTGAAAACACGCAGACGGGCCACTTGCGAACATCGAGCGGCAACTACCTGATAAAGCCAACAGAACAGGGTCCAGTTGGCTCGCCACTACGACATGTAATCTATCGTCAACCCAAGGTCAACCTTGGAGCTGCAGCAGCAGCGTCGGCAGGTAATCGTACGGCCAACGACCTACCTGACATCGCCGAGCCAACTGTCGCCAATGCAACCGCAACACGCGAATGCGGCCTGATGATCGGTGAGTTTTCAATCACAGCCGGAGCTATTAATTACGAATGCACTGTGCGACGGGCGACAAGTCGATAAAATTCGAAATTAATCGACAGTCCGTGTTTGATTAACGACCTTCGCGCATATATAGATTCGGTGAATTCTCTCGGCTCATTGTTATGCCGAAGTTCCCGCCGACCTAACGGATAACGCGCACGCGTGCATTCCGCCGATTGACAGCGGAGAGTACCGGTTTTTCTCGCACTCCATTATGTCGTCGCCGCCGCTCTAAGTGGATCTAACCTGAACGCTTCCTAGTTGACGCGCGCGCGCTCTCTGCAAGGTGCGTCCATTATGTCGCGCCGCGGCCATTTATTAAGCGCCCGACGATGACTTTAACTTTGTCTTGTATCTTCTCGCGCGCGCGCGCGATTAATCACTGGACGAGAACAAACGACGTGAAATCGAAGCAGCAATCGGTTTTCACTTGGCATGGAGATTCTTTGTTTTCCGCTTTACAGATAAAAAAAACGTCAGGTTTCATGCAAATCGCTCGTAAAGTCAGACGGATGAACGTAACGTCCTTGCAATTTCGAAATCGCCGACGTTCATCGGGGTCACGCGAGAGAAAGAAGGGAAGACATGTGCGCGCTATCGTGTGACGGGCTCATTATTAAAGCAGCTCGCGACACCTCGCGCAGCTCGTGCTAGGGGCATTAGCATCTCGTAAAAGCGGCTCCTTATGCTCGCGTGCGGAGAGTCGCGTGCGCGACCTCGCAGACGATGACTCTATACCGATTATATCCTCAACCCTGCTTTTTCTCTCTGCTGCACGTTATAACGGTACCGGCGCGGCTTTTCCGCACTGCCTGTCCATATACTTGACCACGCTGATTTATGCGCGATTGCGTAACTTGCGCCGGGGAAATGGCACTCGAGAGGGGCAATCAGATCCGAAAACGCGCGGCGAAAATGCGAAAACCGTTTTACAGCGACTGCAATTAAATGAGCCACTCGTGATGCATCAATCGACCGTGGTCGGACCTCGAGATTTTTTCCTGTTTCCCGGACGACATTCAGATATTCAGAGAGTACGTGGATTTTTGTCCTCCGATCGCAGATACCGATACCAAGGAGACTGGCGATGCCGGTGACACGGCGATCGACGACGAGCTACGCGGAAGGAGGCGACGCAGGCACGTGACTTATCCCTACGAAAGAGATGACAACAGGTGATAGTTCCTTTCCTCTTTTTACCTATGAGCTTACGGCCAAATGGCGATCTATCATGGAAAACATACAAGTTAAACACTCGGTCTCGCGCGGCTTAATAACCCATGATTATGCAAGTCGTTGATGAATTGATTGCATAGAGAGAACATTGTAATGAAACACCTCGGCGATTCCTGTATATTTAATGAACGTTGGAAAGTACGCCTCGTCGATCATCCCGGGGTTTACGCGCGTGATTTCGCAGTGTGCGAAACAAGCCGCGCGTCGCGAGCGATTCACGATGCAATTGTTCGCATTCGATCTCATCGCGCGGCTCGAGGTCGCGCGAGAATACGCTTCCTCCGATAAAGGGGAGCGCAGAAACAGACGGCACTGATGATAATCGAGAGCCGAAAAAGAAAATGGATTTATTTGCAAAACATCAAACGGCTGTGAGATAAAGGGCGTTTGAACGGCGCAAAAGGAGCTCTATGAGCGTTATCTGTGAAATGCCGCTGAAAGCGTGTGCCGATAAGCTCGCCGAGGAGAGAAAAGAAAAGAGAGAAACTATCCGGGCACGCGCGCGTGTGTGTGTGTACAGTTACGCGGAGCTGGACTGGGCGGACCGCGGCTCGGATCTGGATATTTATGGGAGCTGGCGGACGAGACGCGCCATGCCGCGCGAGTACTTCATCGAGATAATGGTGGTCGCCGACTCGAAGATGATAGATTACCACGGGCCAAGCCTCACCAGTTACATCTTAGTCCTCATGAGCACCGTGAGTTGCTATTTACACGCGAAGCCGTTCGACGCCGTTGCTAAACCCTAAGCCCTTCCCCCTGTTGACAAAGGTGTCGCGCATCTACAAGGACCCGTCGATCGGCAATCCGGTGAGCATTGCCGTCATCAACATCAAGCAGGTTGATGAGGTGTTCGGCACCAAGCAGCGGGACAGTGACGGCATTGGCGCCGCCGAGATGCTCAGGAAGTTCTGCCATTGGCAGAAGCTCAACAATCCGAGCGAGCTGTCCCCGGAACATCACGACGCCGCTCTACTTCTTACCAGGTTAGCGCCAGGGCACGATCTTACTCGCGCGACCGGCTATTTCAGGGAGAGCTTTTCCTCTATTTCTTGGCTTATTATAGACAGGCCTGATACATGGCTATTCAAATACAACGCGACTTGGCCAATTTAACGTGCCGTGCGTAACAACTGGTTTAATAAATTTTTTTCAAGCAAATGTGAAGACTTTACAACTTTACAACTTGTCGCTTTTAATTAAACAGATATTTCGCAAGCGCTCGTTCGGCCGACGGATATTTCTCGCGCGATAATGAACGACTCGGTAATTTGATTCGCGCCACGTCGCTTTTTGCGCAGCTCTCTTGTTCTCGCGCGCAGTAATGGATTCCAGCGATTGAACGCGCGTCGCGCGCAGGTGGCAAAGACGGATGGCCGAGCGCGCAATTTGTCCGGGCGAGCCTCCAAGAGACTTTTCGCGGATCCGACGCCGAGAATAGAGCTTTACCTGGAAACGGGCGCATCGCCGTCGAGAGCCGTCGCGCGAGGAACACAAAGCTGGATAATCCGTGGCCTGAGAGGAAGGAAAGGCTCTCGCGAAGAGTCGCCGATAAAGCGGCGGAAAAAGCCAAGGCAAACAGAAAGCCGCGAACGCCGGCGTGGCCCGCGAAAATAGCCAATTTCTCCATATGCCTCGGGAATACTTAATGCAGCGACCACGGCAAAGCAAGCAATGTCTTTTCGCAGAGAAAATCTGTGTCACAATCCAGATCAACGGCGATGCGACACGCTGGGTCTGGCCGAACTCGGGAGGATGTGTTCGCCAGGATCGTCGTGCGCGATCGTCCAAGATAATGGGCTTGCGACTGCTTTCACTATCGCCCATGAGATTGGCCACGTGTAAGTATATATGCTCTCGCGGCGATGGGATTTCAAACAGTTTTCCTTTTTTCTGTAAATTACCGGCCCATTGAACGTAATTTGACTTTGAAACGTGCGTGCGTATGCGTACGTTTGATCGTATCTCTTTGCTGCCGCGTGAGGGGTAAGACTAGCCAGATAAATAAGCACGCAGACGCGAGAGATCTACAATCAAAATATATCCACTCTGTATGTGTGCGTTCTAGATTTATAAGTGGGCATAAGTAAGCTTTTTTCAAATTGTTCCATTTCATGGTTTTGGGACGTCGCGCGCTGCTGCAATTTCTCGGCGATTCAACACTGTACTAGATAACACAAATATAAATTTTCCAACTTTTCTTTCGCTAAATCAATTTTCAGTAATTGCATCCCCGCTCGCTTCTCGCCTGTCGGCTTTGTTCATCGGCCTGTGTATGAAACACTTTATACAATTTCTCAATCGTTCGCGCTCTCTCGGAGCGTACTTAGGGTTTCCATTCGAGAAGCGTTCCAAAATGCGATTGCGTTTCACGCGCTAGAAAGCTTGGTCAAAAGTTGTATAACGAATGAGAATCGCGCGCGTAATTTGATACTCGCGCGGAAACGTTCGTTTCGGCCAAATGTCTGGGCCACGAATGTTGATTCGAGAATGTAATCACGCGTGCGAACGTACACTGTTTGGAAATAAGTTGTGCATGCAATCAGGAGTTTCTTGAAAATCGTTGATTCTCATTGAAAGTTCGCTCGAACGATAAAAAAAGAACTAATCGAATCGGCCTGCTAAAAATAACCGGCGCAGCGTTGCGCGCACGAGCCAAAGTCAGTCTCGCGCTTCGCCAAAGCCGTTAATGAGGATCCATCTCGCGGCCATTATCGTCGATAATCGGAAAAACCGGCTCTCTTTTTTGTTGCGACAGGCTAAATATGCCGCACGACGACGACCCAAAGTGCACGAGGTTTCGCGACCAATCCGGCGTGCACAACATCATGTCGCGTATGCTCGACGACAACACCGTGCCCTGGGAATGGTCCAAGTGCTCCAGACACTACGTCACCGAGTTCCTCGAGTGAGTATTTATACAGAGGCGCATTCTGGACATGCGCATGCTATATTTGCCATAGGCCAGCGCCGGCCCGCGCCGGCCCGCGCGCCACTCCATATTATGCAGCGAGATCTCGAGCAGCTGCCCTACTCGATCGAACAGCAGAGGCCTCGATCTCGCGGATCGTACACCGACCAGTTGTCGTTTTTGCCGCAACGCAAATGACCCGTGAACAAAGTACTCGGCCGTGAGCCATCGAATAGGCGAGCCGAATCGGCGAGAGACTCGACAACAACACGAATACGATCTTCGGACTCGCAGAGCCGCAGGTCGTCAGTCGCATCACGCTCGCTGTTTCTTTTTCAGCGCCGGTAGCGGCAACTGCTTACTGGACAAGCCGGGCGAGGGCAAAGTGATGTCGCGCTCGCTCAACAGTCGTCTGCCTGGCGAGGACTACTCGGAGAACAAGCAATGCGAGCTGGTCTACGGGCAACGCTCGGAGATCTGCCCGCACATGGTGAGCGATGGTAAGTTACGACGTGAGAAAGCCTACAACCGTACACACATACTCGCGTACACACGTTATATATACCTTCAAAGCTGTAAATCACGAAGGCGCGCGCAGTGAGTAGCAACGAAAAAAAAAATGTATATATCGTAAGAGAGCCACCCCCTCTCCCTCCCTCCCTCCCTCTCTCGCTCACTCTCCCTCGCTCTCAAGAGCTGCGGAGCGAGTAAGGTGCGCGATTTATGGCAGCGTCCACATATGTAAGAGAGTGGGTGGCTCTTTCTGAGTGAACGGGGCACTGATTGAAAAGGGAATGCCGTTCTATTGTCGCTGCGCTCCTCGCGTTCGCACGTTGATTGGACTTGACATCCGGATTTAAAGGGGCTTGTGGTTTTTCTCTCTTATTGGCGAAATACGAAAACAAGCGAGCGGTATTCGGATAAATGGGCGCCAAACTTATACCGATCGTTCAGGCTAATCGACGCTCGTTGCCAAGTTGACCTTTCGTCCTGATAAACGAGCGAATAAAAACACGAGTAGTTTCAAAACTGGAATTATCGAATCGGCCGAGTTATCGGCGCAAAGTGAAAGAGCCGAAGTGCCCTTAGCCACGTAAGAAAAGAAAAGACCAAACATAATCTACAAGCGTGCTGGTTACGGGCCAGGCAGTATGCAAGCGGCTTTGGTGTACCGTGCCGTACTGGGATGACCGGAGCGAGGAATGCCACACGCAGCACATGCCATGGGCAGACGGCACAGTCTGCGGCCCAGGAAAGTGGTGTCACCGCGGCGAGTGCGTGTCGCGCGAAAATCTGGAGCCGCTCGACGGCCAGTGGGGCGACTGGAGCAGTTACGGCGAGTGCTCGCGTAGCTGTGGCGGTGGCATCGAGAGGAAGTACCGCGAGTGCAACAACCCCGCGCCCAAGCACGGCGGCAACTATTGCGTAGGCGAGCGCGTCAGGTACAGGAGCTGCAACACCAGGGAGTGCCCGCCGGGCTCAACCGACTTCCGGTATGCCTAACTCTTCTTCTGCTTCTGCTTCTGCTTCTCTTCGCTTCTTCGTTGCCGACTGTCGCGCGCGCGCCCATCTCTTATCCGTCTTGGAACGAGCACAAGCACAAGGCAGTGCTCGTTGCTGAATTTTTAATGGGCGATTATTTGACAATTTCGATTGCATGGATTTCGCTCTCGCTCGGCTTTGCTCAGCTTCACTGTTTACTCTGTAAACGAGATAGCTGTTAATAGCAATATAAGAAACTTGTACATAAGTCCACTTTGTAATCTTGAAAAGACCTAGTTCTACCGATTAAGATTGAGAATTGTAATGTGAACCCACGTTAATAACGTTCGCTCTGAAATGAAAAAATAATAGGGAAAAGCAGTGCGCAGCTTTCGACAACGACAACCGGAACATCCGTAACTTGGCGAAGAACGTCAAGTGGCACGCCAAGTACACTCGCAGTAAGTATACATCTCGACTGCAATCGCGTCGATTTGCTCCGAAGTTTTAGCGCGGCGTTGGCCCGCCACCGCGCCTCGAGAGACAATACTAACACGATGGCAAACGCGCTCAACAGTACTGCCGGAGGATCGTTGCAAGCTGTACTGCCAGGTGGCAGGTAACCAGTATTACATGCTGCGAGACAAGGTGATCGACGGTACGCCCTGCGGCCCGGACACCTTCCACGTGTGCGTCAACGGCCACTGTAAGCCCGCCGGTTGCGATCACATGCTCAACTCCACAGCTGCACTCGATACTTGCGGCGTATGCCGCGGTGACAACTCCAGTTGCCAGAGGATCACCGGCTCGTACAATTCCAGCGAGTACGGCTACACCAGAATTACCAAGATACCGGCTGGCAGCAGTTACATCGATATTCGACAGCACGGCTGGAAAGCATCGCACAACGACAGCAATTATCTCGGTTGGTTTCGCAATGCGAACGCACGTTCACACTCCTGACCCCGCACTCGGCTATTACCGCTCATTTCGATTTTTCGGCTTTCTCTTTTAGCCCTACGATTGAACGAGGGTGGAAAGTACATACTCAATGGCAACTTTATGGTGATGCATCGTAAAGTGATCGTCCAACCTGGCGTCACCATCGAGTACAGCGGACCGGAACAAGTGGTCGAAAGACTGAACAGCTCGAGACCTATCCAAGTTGACCTTATTCTCGAGGTAAATTTCGCACGTGAAAAACAAAACAATCGAAGGTGAGTTTCGTTTGGTACGCTTGTCTTGCAGATTTTGTCGGTGGGTAACGTGTACCCGCCGCAAATCACATACGAATACACGGTGCCGAAGCGAATTCTGGCGACGTTCACGTGGATCCTGAACGATTGGACTCCGTGCGATCGCATGTGCAAAGGCATCTCGTACCGCCAGGCGTTGTGTCGCAACGCCGAGACGAAAGAGCTGATGTCGGAGTCGTACTGCCCGATCGAGGATAAGCCGCCCGAGATGAACCGGCCTTGCAACACTCATTGCGAGCTCAAGTGGCAAGAGATAGCGAACACCAAGTCCGAGTGCTCGAGCCACTGCGGGCCAGGCACGACAGTAGTGAAGCACCACTGCGTCCAAATCAATCTCGACCGGCCGGACTTGCGTACGCGAAACGTGCCGCCGTACGTGTGTTATCACCTCGATAGACCGCACGAGGTGAGACCCTGCAAAGGGCCTTGCGACTATGCTCATTGGTTGTACAGCGAGTGGAGCACCTGCTCGGTGACTTGTGGCGACAATGGGGTGCAGTCTAGAACGGCGCTATGCGTCGACAGAGATAACAAAACCGTCCAGGAGGGAAATTGCTCGAAGGAGGCGAGAGTTATTAGGCAATTGTGCGGGGTTCATCAGGCTTGTCCCAAGTGGACGTTCGGCGAATGGAGCCCTGTAAGCCCGTTGTTTCGTTTCGATCTGTTGCTTCGTTTTTTCGCGAACAATCGCCTCTATTGTTTGCATTACAGTGCTCGGTGACTTGCGGCTTCGGCAAGCGGCAGCGACCTTACTGGTGTCGAATAGATAATCGCGTTGTTCATCCGAGCAATTGCAAGGGCCACCCCACCGGTATCACGGAAGTCTGCGACGCTGGATCTTGCCCCATTTGGCAAACGGGCGACTGGAACGAGGTAAATGTCCATAGAAAACCGACGAACGATGCCTTCGCATCGAGTCGTTCATTGATAATCCATGTTTAGTGCTCGACCACGTGCGGCGAGGGCATTCGCCGACGAACGGTTACATGTAAATTCACTAATGGCACTGCGACCACGTTTTCCCATTGCGACCCACTAACCAGGCCTTTCAACAGCATTAGCTGCCCGCAAAGTCCATGCCCCACTAAGGTATGGCAATGTCCGCACAAATCTGCAATTAACGCAAAATTTGAGCGAGGGCGGTGAATTTCTTGGCTTTTTAGGCTACCTTCACGCCGGTCACGTACTCGTCGCACTTGCCGAGCGACGAGCTGTCTCAGCACGAGAACGAGGTGGACGGCCATCGAATATCATTCCGCTCAGGCTACGAATGGCATATCGAAGGTTTTGAGACGGTGAGTCGTTGATGCGAATGAACTGTCGCGGCAAAAGCAGTTGTCAAAACGGATGTGTCATTTTTATTCTAGTGCACGAAATCGTGCGGTGGAGGCATTGCCAGGCAGATAGTCCAATGTATCTCGATAGAGACGAGCAAAGTGGTACCCAATATAGGCTACTGCGACGCGAACAATCGGCCGAACGACACGGTCGCTTGTAACGAACATCAGTGTCCGAATTGGACGACGGGTGGTTGGAACCAAGTACGTTTTCGAAAATCATCCTTTTTAAGCGATGTTTTAATAGACGTTCTTTGACTAAAACAGTGCGACGTGAAATGCGGCGAAGGCTACCAGCATAGACAGGTGCTCTGCCAGGATCTCCGGGGTGAAATCGTGAACGACAGTGATTGTTCGGAGAAGTCGAGGCCGAAACACGCCAGACGTTGTCAGAAGGCCGAGTGTCGGCCCAACAGAAATAACTTCGGCTCGCAGGCTGTCGCTACGTACAAGTGGCGTACAGGGCCCTGGAGTGAGGTGAATTACTAAACTCATAATGACGACGTTCAAGTGCATTTTTTTCTTTTTTTTCTTTTTTGTTTGGAAACACTTTTACAAACGACTCGAAACAATAAAAAAAATTATGACAAGCAAGTATTCTTTTCCAACATGTGTTTTCTTTTGTCGCTACTTAATTCATTGCAAAAATATGGAGGACTCGTAACGAACGATTCAGTACTTGAGTTAGATAACCGACGAGACCAAAGCGTAGTGCAGCCCGATTCGCCGTGCGTATCGAAGATCAGCAAATGAAATGTTTGCAGTGCTCGGTGAGTTGCGGCAACGGGATGCGTCGACGCGAGGTGAGCTGCCACCTGGTGAACAGCTGGGGTTGGCAGGATCCGAGTCCCGTATCGTCGATCAAGTGCTCGCTGAGCGACAAGCCCGTGAGCCAGCAGTGGTGCAAGCAGCGCAACTGCAACGATCAGTACGTCTGGCAGCCAGGGCCCTGGAGAAAAGTAAATACGAGGAAGAGCGCAATAAGCTTGCGAAGCGACGGTGCGCGCGCTTAGTGCACGTCCGTGAGATTGGCTAATGTTGTTGCAGTGCTCGCAGCAGTGCGGTCGCAAGGGCCGTCAGTCGCGTCGCTTGTTCTGCTATGACGTGCGCCATAACAAGAAGGTGAAGCGCCGCGGCCACTGCCTGCCCCAGCTTCGTCCGCAGCGCAAACGCAAGTGCAACCAAAAGCTGTGCGTCGGCCCGACCACCTGCCTCGAGGTGCAGACGCGCTTGAAGACCAACGTTGACGGCGAGTACACCATCCTCGTCGGTGGACGCTACATGTCCATTTACTGTCACGCCATGGACGCGAACGAGCCCACCGAATATCTCACTCTGCCCACCGGCGAGCGGGAGAATTACGCGGAAATTTACGACAAACGGTACCACGTTGCTCTTGGCGAAGGCTTCTTTTCGTTGCTCTTGTGGCGGATCAACAACGACGCGTGCTGGCCGATCGATTTTTATGCGCTGTTTTTTTCCGTTCAAGGCTGCGAGACCCTACCATTTGTCCCTACAACGGAATACGAAACGATAGCTGCGAATGCGCTGACGGCACTGACGCTATCGCGGGCAGGACGATGTTTAAAAGGATCCGGATCGATGTGCATATTTTGCACGTTATCGGTAAGATTTTTCACTGGAGATGCACGTTTGCGAAAGACAGGGAGAGAAAGAGAGAGAGAGAGAGCCCGATTTGACAGCAGCTCGCGTTTACTTTGCAGCCGACGATTACCGATTCGCCATGAAAGCGGGACCCAATCATATTCCATACGGCAAATCTGGTGACTGCTACAGTCAGAGGGATTGCCCGCAAGGTCGGTTCTCCATCAATCTTAGCGGCACGCTCCTGATGTTGGCGCCGGAAGTTCATTGGCCGAAGCAACCCAACACTTACACAATGATCAACAAAGTTGTACGTACATTGCATTAGCGACATCCAAGGGGAAAGGACGCTCGAGCATTTCGTGTATTTCTCGATTACAGAACAATCAGCAGGTTTACGGCAAGTGCGGTGGCTACTGCGGATTTTGCGCGCCCTCGCCGGGCCTCAAACTCAACGTCTTGCCGCCGTGAGCTCGCCAAACTTCAACCTCCAAGTGACAATAATGAAATGCAACACTGGACAATAATTGAATAATAAGTAGTGGCAAATTCTGTTAGCGAATGTCTTTTTATGTCGATGCCATAAATGTTTAACCAAACGCGCAATATCTGTCGTGTATGAAATGAATGTGTGTACATATATCTATTTTTTATTCTAATCAGCCTTTGTAATAGATAGTTTTACTTTGCTGAACGAGTATTTTACGTAGACTTAATTGTTTTCACAGCAATAGCGTAATGTCGAGGCGAGCTAACATAATACTTGTACATGTATGCGTTGTATGTTCACAACGAAATCAAACAAACAGAAAATAATACGTACGCTGCATTTCGATCTACGTATCAGTTTTTATATAATATATAATACGCTGCCGTGTCGTAGAAGAATATCATGCAATATCGCTTTTAATTTTTAGGTTTCCGAACGCGCGGCCAGAGGGGAAAAGCCAATGCCGCGACTAGCTTAATCAAACTTAATATTTATTACATTTACATGTATGTGTAACTGATTGAATTTATGTTGTCCGACAAGTAACTTTCGTGTCTATGTACGATAAAGATAAAAAGGAGGACTCGAACACATCAGAAAAATGTGTCTGTACTAGTCATTTGTTCTGGGGCACTTCAAAGTTCTTATATGCAAGTTTATCCATGTTAGTGCCACAATTGAATAATTCTCGATGAAAGTATTGATTTTCTTAAAAAAAAGCAATATATTAATAGTAATATTTAAAGAACGCGTGACAGATCGTTTTTATGTTGGGTAACAGAGTACACTTTAACAGTTAAGGTTCATTCTTTTTTTATGTTCACGTAGACGATAAATAATGCAAGAGACTCTCTAATGAATTATACGAAGGTAACACTGCCAATTTTTCATGCAATGCTGCCAATCGAATTAGTATTTATTGTATATCTCATTCTATGCAGTTACGAATTAATAATAAATTTTTAATATAGCACTCGTATATATATATTACTTCAAATGTTTTTATAGAAGATGTAATAAAGACGTAAAACGATATAAAAAAATTACGTTGAAAACTTTTACTTTTTACATATCATTTGTTATTTTTGTAAAATGTAGATTTATGAAAATTCTTGAGAAATTCATATTCCTCAAGGACAAATGCGCTTACCAAATGCTCCATCGCATTAAACACATAGAATCGTGTGTTATCTACGAGTTTTGAAACAGCAACCACTCATCTTCGGCGTGCATTACCTCTGGATGCAAATGATTTAAAATTATTGGAGTTATGAGACAAATTGATAACAGAGTCTGGATAGTTGAAATATATTGGAATAAAATAAAGAGATGAAATAAAACGCACAAAGTTTGAATTACATTTTTAATAAAAATGTTGATATTCACAATTTTGAATATTTATTTTATACTAAAAATCTTTTATATACTTCACTACGGGTTTGCCAAAACAGAAAAAAAATTTAATTTGCAATTTTTTAATTTATCATTTTTTTATTTATAAAACGAAAAATACTTTCGGTAAAGGATTATTTTAAACGGCGCAATATGTATTCTTAAATGTTTTTAAATTAAATCCAAGTTAATCATTCGAATGCGATATGCGTTCAATTATTTTTTTCCATAACTACTGTCATACGCAACTCACAATTTAATAAAAGTACGCTGAAATAAAATGTAAATTATATTTTTGAATAATGTGCCTGGAAAGCTTATTAGAACGCATGCGTGATGTCTTCGACTTATACTAGAAATGTAGATAGACTAGAAACACTAGTAGTGAGTAGAAGAGATAAAAGATAACAAATGACCCGCACGAGGTTATCTCGACGCAATACTTTACGGTAATTATAGGCGTGTTACTAAATTCTCTTCTCCGCTTTCAAATCGTATTCTTATCTATAACTCTGATACAGTAATCACTCATCTTCAGCACGTGGTCCTTCTGCACGCACATGTGACTTTTCGGTAAGGTTACTAAGTATAAGAGCTTAATATGAGCTTGCGAGTCGTGGCGCGTGACAAAAAATCCTCCGTAATTTGGACCTGTTTTCATCTTTTCAGATTAAAACCTTCTTGAACTCACAGTCTTTGGAAAAATGTTCAACGGTAAATAATATTTTTATTGACTATCGATCCGATCGACTAATGCCATTTCGTAAAACTACGATTAATTGATAAGGTAAGCATGTTTACTGAAGATTATATAGGAATGAACAAATTTTCTCAATAACATTTACTCATAAGCAGGTGAAGAGTCTCATTGGAATCCAAGTTTCAAAAACAGTATCAATCTATCGTAAAAATGGCAAGCACTATATTCACTGGAATCGAATTAGGACCACCCATTGAAGTCTTTGCACTCAGCAAAGCTTTCCAAGATGATCCTCATACACCAAAAGTTAATTTAACTATTGGAGGTATTAATGTGCTTATTAACAGCTACATTTTTCTATCTAATTTTATTTTGTACTTTTATATCTTAATTTTATGTTAAAATTATTTACTTCTTCTCTAACTTTAATAAATGTCTATTTAGTCATAACATGTCTACTGCTGGAATTTTCCTTAATTAGAAGTGTGCATATAACCTTGGCAAACTATAAAGGTTATGCAATAGTAGATATATATCTAATGCATATACTAACAATTCTTTAGATATTGTTGGAGAATATTTAAAAAAGTATTAGAACATTTATACTCGTAATCCAAGTTGAATTTTTTAATTAAAAAATTTTAACTCAATCTATATAAATATAAGAACTTTTATAAACTAGATTATAAATGATAATTTAATATAAATGGTAATCTAAAGAGTACTTTGTAATTGTATTATTGCAGCTTACAGGACAAGTGAAGGCAAACCATGGGTGTTGCCAGTGGTTAAAAAAACTGAATCTGCCATGTCAGCAGATGAAACATTGAACCATGAGTATCTTCCAGTACTTGGTTTGGATAGTTTCAGTCAAGCAGCAACTTCTATGATATTAGGAAAAGATTCACCTGCTATTCGTGAAGGTAGAGTAATTGGAGTGCAATCACTGTCAGGCACAGGTGCACTTAGAATTGCTGCTGAATTTCTTGCTCGAATTCTGCATCTTGATACATTTTATTATAGTAAACCAACATGGGGTAAGAATAATTATTTATAAGAAATAATCATATCAATAGAATAAAATTAATCTAAAAATATATTTTCAGAAAATCACAGATTAGTATTTATCAATGGTGGTTTTAAAAAGAATTGTGAATATCGCTATTGGAATCCAAAAACACGTGGTATTGACTTGGATGGTATGCTAGAAGACTTGAGAAATGCTCCAGAGAATGCAGTTATTATTTTGCATGCATGTGCACATAATCCTACAGGTTGTGATCCTACTCATGAACAGTGGCAAAAAATAGCTGATGTTATTGAAGAGAAACATTTATTACCTTTATTTGACAGTGCCTATCAAGTAAGTACAGCTTGGAACTTAGACCCTTACCAAGATTCTACATATATTTGTTTATTTTATGCAATCTAATTCAGACATTTTTTCTTCTATTAACACTATAAACAAGTATATGTAGACCTGCAATTAGTAACTTTCATAATTGATTCTAACCATGTATTAAATTAATGAAACTCAAAGCTTCATGTATTTATTTTGTTAATAGGGTTTTGCAAGTGGTGATTTAAACCATGATGCTTATGCTGTGAGACTATTTGACTCTCGTGGTATTGAGTTTATCTGTACTCAAAGTTTTGCAAAGAACTTTGGTTTATACAATGAAAGAGTAGGAAATTTCGTTTTAGTATCTAATAGTGCAAAGCAAATTCCTGAAATGAAGTCGCAATTGACTTTGATAGTAAGAGGAATGTACAGCAATCCTCCTAATCATGGGGCTAGAGTAGTTTCAACTGTACTCAACAATTCTCAGCTTTTTGAAGAATGGTAAGCATACAAATTTTGTTGGATAATCACTACTGCTTTACAATACATTGAAAAGATCATGCATAGTTTTTACATGTAGCTCTTTTGCAGGAAAGATCATATTCGTACTATGTCTGGTAGAATTAAAGAAATGAGAAAAGGTCTTTATGAAAGATTAAATAAGCTAAAAACACCTGGTACTTGGGAACATATAATCGATCAAATTGGAATGTTTTCTTATACTGGTCTTTCAGGTAAATATAATCAAGTATTTGCATTTATAAGTAGATTATAATAACTCTATTTAATTCTATTGCAGAAAAACAAGTGGAGCATTTAATTAAAAATTATCATATTTATCTTTTACGCAGTGGCCGTATTAACATGTGTGGCCTTAATGAAAAAAATCTCGATTATGTAGCAGAAGCTATTCATGATGCAGTAACAAAAATATCATAAAGCAATAGTTACCTAAATTTAAAATTTGATAAGTGAGTCTTTATATGTTTAAAAAGTACAAAATATTTTGCAAGTTAAGAGTATAAGCAACATTCTTTTTCTCAATGATGTCAATATAAATATTTTGATGCATTAATACTGAATTTTGAAATGTATATTTTTTTATTACACAATCTTTTGTATAGTTCATAAAATACTTCGATCAATCAGAAAGTAGTTACATGCGATAACTACTGGATAACATTGAATTGACATTTTGGATAAATGACTGAAAAATAACAAATTGGTTTTTTGTTTATCTTCATAATAAATTTAATAAAACCGAAAAAATTTGGCTATTTATGCATACAATGATATATGTATACGAGATTATATAGTAATTATACTGATATTATCATACCTAGAAAGGGTCTACAAGTGTCAAATGTGGAAAAAATATTAAATATTACAATATATTTTTAATAATGTTGCTTTACACGTGGTGATAATAATATAAAAATAATAACAGTAACAATAATATAATGTTTCAATCATTGTCTTGAAGATTTTAGAAAGTGTTAGCTAAATACTGCCACTTGAAATTACCATTCGTTACTAAATTCTTATAATTTCAATCGTAATACATTACTTTAAGTAAATTAATCGATTTTAAGCATTGTTCAATTACAATTTAAACATGTTCAAAGATTATTTTGTTTATAACCAGATGATTCTTTATATTTCTTCAAATATTTTAATTAAACAAAAGTTGGGAGATTAAGTAACAAAATAGTTGTTCTGAAAATGTAATTAATATTATTAAATGTTGCGTTTAGGCTACTTTTAAGTACTTGATTAGAAATTTGATGTTAAAAAAGCATTGTTCTAAAATATATTGATGAATTACCTCTTAGAGATTGTTGATGGTGTTTATTTAAAAGTGTTTGTTTAGGGAAATATAACATGTTAGATGTAGTCTTGTAAGTTGTATCACAGTTTAAATAATGAAAAGTTGTTTGAAAAAATAACAATATTTAAGATTTCTTTATCTCATATTTACAATAATAGCATTAAAATTATACTAGCAAAAATAAAACCAACTACAAATCCCATTTTGATGCTCTTTTTTTAAAAGATTCTGTACCATCTGATTCAACTGCTGTGTAATATCCCATTTTTTCATACTTTGATCTCATATAAATTATATAACCACTAGCACCAGCCATAGCAATTAATCCAAAGGCCATTATAATTTTATTCTGTAGAATTTATATAATGTAGTTTATAATCTGTAATATTAAAAACAAATTTTAGTACTCACTGGTTTAACATAGAGTTCAAAGTTAATAGCTCTAAATAATGATGTACTTCGAAGAGATCGTAATCCATCTCCTGGTATATGTTTCTTATTAACTTCATTCTCCATTGTTTATTTTGAACTCTAGTAAATCTACAAAACATTATTAGATTAAAACAATAACTAAGCTTTCATTTCTAACCCTCAATATTTTCCATGTATAACTCTATACAATATTCTTATTATATAATATTCTCATTTGATTTATTTACGACTGTTAAAATATTTGTAGATTATTAGGCAGAATAGACAGTAAATAGCTACATAGTTAATATAGTTGTTTTACAATAAAGAACGTAATTTATTCAATTATTTAAGAAACTTTCGACAAATTTTCGTTTGAATAGCACAATATTTGTTTAATAAAATTGATCTACGATCATTACCGAATTAAATCTTCTAATATCTGATTTCCAAGTCATTTAATGCTAACTATTTAAATTATTTCAGGAATTCTTAATAATTTATAAAAGCATGAGCTTGGTTTCCAAACTTTTAGGTTATGTCTATGTCATTGCTTTGTAATGACATCTCAAATCAGCTGATTTTTAAAGGGCAAACAATTGAGATTCCTATGATTTAGATTTTGACTAAAAATATATCATATAAAGTATATTATGTATTGTGTATTTTATTTATATTATACATATTGATTTTATAATGTAGAAAACTTGCAATAACTAAGTGGTCATTTGATTTTTTCATAAATTCTCATTGATCTTATACACAATTTATTTTTTGAGCATTTTTACATGATTTCATGATTTAAACCATACATAACATTCTAAATCATCCATTCTATTTTCACAGTCATACTTAACTTTAGTTTTTAGTATCTGTCAATATTGTAATTATTGGAAGCACAATCTAAATGAAAATTGATAAACAATCCAAAGTACACTCTATAAGAATCATTATGAACTGGAATCTCAAACACACATAACAGTTTTGAAAATTTATAGTACAGTTCTTTTACAATATACCAGGTAAATATTATATAAAAAACTTCATATATCTTAATTGATAATACAAAAGCAATAGTAACTTTAAAAATTCAGTATCCACAACAAAAATTCATGAAGGCAGTTGCTGCCTCTTTATCAGACTGCTCTATCAACAGTAGAAAATTTTTGTGACATTTATATCACAATACTATTTTTAAGACTGACCACCTAAACCTCCCATTAAATTACTCAAGCCACCAGTAGTACCTTGTTGCAATTGCCTCATCATATTAGACAAGCCAGCCATTCCACCTGTGAAAATGATTTTTTTAATAAAAATAATTAGGCGTTCATCATTTTTAATTGATTGACTAATATGATGAAAATAGTTGATAATTACCCATTTGATGGAATACCCTTGGATCCATCATTCTTGCCATTTGTTGATTGAGTCTAGCCATTTGAGCTGGATTAACGTTTTTCGTCATATCACCACCCTTAAATAAGCCTTTGATTCCACCCATCTTTTTAACTACAGCTGCAAATTTAGTATATTGAGCTATTAAATCTTTGACATCTTTTTCTGTTACACCAGAACCACGAGCCACTCTTGTAACTCTTCCAGGTTGTTTGCTAAATAACTTGGCACCATCTCTGCTATCAAGTTCTGTGATAAATTAACAATTTTATTCATATTCAATTATTTTACATTCAAGTGTTACTTAAGAAATTTCATCAATTTTTTACCTGAATCGTTCATACTATCCATTATCGTCATCAACTTTTTCAACCTAGCCATAGATTCCTGTTCTGTACCTTTCGACATGAAATCTTGACTGAATCCAGGTATCATACCCTGTAATTATGATATGTAGTTTCAAATTAAAAAGCTGCTCCTCAAACTAATTTACAAATGTATTTTCTTACCATAATTTGTGAGAATGGTCCCATTTTCATTATATTTTGAAACTGTTCATACATGTCACGTAATGTAAATTGACCATGCTTAATTTTTTCCAGTAATTCTTCATTATCATCTAAATTCAATTCATTAACTTTGTCAATCAACCCTTCAATATCACCCATTCCTAATAATTTGCTAATGAATGGTTTTGTTTTAAATGGTTCAAGATCATCGATATGCTCTCCAGTTCCTATGAAAATAACTGGGCTCTGTGTAGCTGCCACACTATAGAAAAATAAAAATTAATATAGTTATATAAATTATTTTTTATATCAAAAAGTATGTAAATCTTACGCCGATAAAGCTCCACCACCCTTTGCATGACCATCCAATTTAGTAATAATAATAGAACCAACATTGACACGTTCTTTAAAAGCTCTTGCTTGAGCTTCACAAGCTTGACCTATCGTTGCATCCATCACAAATATAATATTATCTGGTTGCTGTAAAAACACAATGACTTAAGATTGTAAAATGTAAATTATAAATACGATTAAAAAACTGAAAACTCACAACTGCATTTGAAACTTGCAACATTTCTTCAAATAATGATTCTTCTTGCTTATGCCTACCACTTGTATCAACAATGATAATTTCATATCCTTCTTTTTTGAACATGTCAACACCATCCTGAGCTATCACAACGGGATCAACTTCTGTGTAACTAAAAATAGCAATAAGTGAAGGATACAATTCCAATTTTAACTATATCATTGAGCATTTGATTTTTCTTTACCTTCCGTAGAATGGAATTCGAGCTTTTGTAGCATTCTGTTTAATTTGATCATAAGCACCAGCACGGAAAGTGTCAGCACAGACCAAGCAGGCCTTCCAGTTTTTTTTCAAGTAATGGTATGCTAATTTTGTACAAGTGGTTGTTTTACCAGAACCTTGAAGACCAACAAACATAATAACATTTGGTCGGCCTTTAATTGGTTGATAAGCTTTTACTCCAGGATCAATGAGCTTTAAAAAGGAGTATCGTATTATATTACTGTCAAGAAAAAAACATTAGAGCACATACTTTGACAAGTTCTTTAAACACAGCACTCTGGATCATCCGCCTCTTATTGAGACCACCAGCCATGTCATCAAAGTTGATAACCTTCTGTACATTTTCTCTCAAATTTTTAACTAGTTTAACATTTACGTCGGCTGCAAGTAATGCTGCACATATCTCCTTCAGCATAGAATTAAGGACCTAGATAAGGATAGAAAAACATATGAGAACATCTGTTTACATATGGGAAATGTCATCGAGTCACCTTAACCTACCTCCTCATTAATAATTGTCGCATTGCTCAACGACCGCAAAGCGGACGTTATTTTACGTCCCAGATCCGCCAAAACCATTTTGGCGATTTATCCGGACGATGAGAAAAGTAAAAATTCAATTGAAAACTTCGAATATACGGCTATACGTGAAACAATAAACAAAAAAAGTTTTATTTTACTTATTGCAGAAGTGATACACTAACAGTAAGCGACTATATACATATTTCATATTATCGGCATCAGGGAACGTTGACTTACCAGCAGCTCAATATCGTAGAAAGCAGCAGTAACTGGCGCCAGTCACACACGATTTAAAAACAACCATTTTTTGTTATCGTACCCTACTCCAGTTTTTAATCGCAACTTTGGAAATTTTGAAAACGATGGATTTCAGGCAGCAACATGCTCAAATGAACACAAAAAAAATGCTATCAAAATCTACGTCACAATGGTAATACGTACGCGATAATCGGATTAAGTAAACTTGGTTACACGCTGGCAAGTATAAATGGAAGACAAATAACAAACAAGAAAGAAATGACGAGAAAGCAACGAGTATGTAATCGATGCCATAGAAATATTAAATTCGCCTGGTTTCATTCCAGGGCAAGCGAGGCGAGCGCTCACATATACACACTTTAAATGGTAATGGCAGTTTGTCGATAGAAAATAGCGGTGATATATATCGGCAGGTCGGTCGCTCGGCTTAATTAGATTTCTGAGCGCTGCAGGGTTTCCATAAACGAATCGTGAAGCCGTCTAAGATTCTAACTGCCGCAGACTTACTTTGACCTACGTGAGGCTAAGTTGCGAATATATCGGTTCGCGTCGCGCCACGCTTTTGCTGATAAACTCGCTGCTGTTTCGCTGACAATAGCCAAGTTTTGTCATTTTATTAGTGCGACCAGTTCCCTGGATTATTGTGCCAAGAGATCTCAGGTAATTATCAATTCATACACGCGCGAAATATAAATTGAAAGGTCTGCCAACTGAGAACTTTTTACAATATTTGAGTAGGCATTGGTGAGGGCCGTTGAGCATATACAAATTATCGAATAAGATGCAATAAACATTTACGTGTGGATCTATTATCGGGAGTGTCAGGTCAATAAGATTTGCCGCGATTTTCCGAAACGCATTGCAAACGATCAGCACACCGAAAAAAATTTTCCAATAGTCGCGTGTAAACCAATATTGACTTTTTATTCAATTGCAAAGGTTTGATGTAACTTGGTGCTTCTAGCACTTATCTCAAGTTTAATGAAAATAACAACGATTTTTGCACTCGGTCGTTGAAAAGAAGATTCAGAATGACTGCAAGTACACATGAAATGCAGACGATTAGGTTCGCGTTCAAATATATACAGAACTCTATACAGATCTTTTCATTGGGCGGGGTATTGCGAAAAAAATAGAAGAAACGACGACGTATCCCAGTCATCGCGATTAGCGAAAATTGTTATTCAAGTAGGTTGATAGCTTCGCTTCGAAATCATACAATAGCTCGCAGCTGCGGCGATGTCTACAAGACAATCGAGCGAAGATAGACCGCGAACGCAACAAGATCGTCGAAACCGCGCGCGCGCGCTCACCCGACGTTGGTGGAGGACGCGAAGTCGAAATTTGCACTTTTGCTTTGCTGCGGTTTGGCAATTGCAAATGTAATAACGCTGCTCGCGTGCCGGGAAAGACTTTTGAAAACGCGCCCGATCAATATTGCTCACGACTCAACATTCTATCTCGGAGCGCACTTACGGCGAGCGCGTTACATAAGCAGATAAGTCTGTCGCGTACAATAATACCGGCTTCACTCGATTACGGCGCTGTCGCGCAAGCACGCGTAGCGATTGGCCGGGCGAAGGATTGCTCGTTCGCCCATGTTTAAACGCGCACGAGCGGCTTCGACGCGGAAACGAAGCTGCTCTATCAAGCGCCAAGTGCAGCGAGTCGCGCGCGGTGCACGAGAGCGGGCACGCAAGCTCGAACGGGCTCCGCTGCGTTCCGCCGTGAATGGACGGGGTGGCGAACGCGCGAGGCGGGCGCGCGCGCGGGGCTTGCAAGCTCGCCGCGGAGGGCCACGACAAGGCTCACCGACCGAGGGAGGTGGCCCGGGTCCGAGGCTCGCGGCGAGCGCGGCACTTGTGGCTCGCTCGCGGCCGACTGCGGCGTGTCGCGCGACGCGCGCACCCACACGCGCGCGGCACGCGCACACGAGCGCGCGCGGCGCAATGTCGGTACATCGAGATATTGATTTTCAGTGGGCAGCGGTAGCGGCGGCAGTGGCGGCGGCGGCGGCAGAACAGAGAAGCGACTAGGGATTCGGCTGTCGGCGGCGCGAGTGCGAGCGAGAGAGAGAGACGAGTCGGCTGAGCGCAAGCGCTGCGCGTGTCCCGGCGCTAGGCGGCTCGGCTTCAGCCAAGAGAGCGCGGACGTCGACTGTACGGGGGGTGCGGCTGTAACCATGGATCCCAGTGTACTCGCCAACATGGACAAGGACGCACTGAGGAAGCAGATCGAGAACATGAAGTTTCAGGCCAACATGGAACGGTGGCCGCTCTCCAAGAGCATCGCAGCGTGAGTGTGCTTTGCCACTAAATTCTGCGCCCGCCGGCCTCCCCGATCCCGCTCCTCGCTCTTGCTCTCCGCGCCGGACCGCATGCTCCGGCCGAACCAGCCCTTTCTGCGCTCTCGCGGACGCCGCACAGCCACCATGTTCCTTTTGGCGCACGACCCCCCAACACCACCACCACCCTTCCTGAGCCGCACTCTCCGAACTCTCGCTCGCCTCTGCGCCTCACCCTCGTACTCCTCTTCGTACTCCTCTCGCTCGTTGCCTGTGCAGCTTGCGCTCCCGCGATTGTTAGGTGTGCGTGTGTGTGTGAGTGTGGATGTATGTGTGTGTATGTCTGTGTGTAACTCCTCTCCACTGTGTGCCAACTAGCTGACACATGTTGACGCGAGTATGCAACTCGAACGCGAGTAGAGGGTGTAGTGCTGCCAAGTGAGCCATGGTAGACTTCGGCTGGTCGATAAAAGCTCCACACCATTGCCTGCTCGTTTGCTTTTAATTCATGCTTTCTCGCTCCGCGCGTCTCTCCTACGAAAATGTTTTCAATACAGACGAACACTCTCTTTCTCTCACTCTCTCTCTCTCTCTCTCTCTCTCTCTCTCTCTCTCTCTCTCTCGTAAACGTACACGGACACACGCACACGTTCTCTCTCGCGCTCTGACGTCACGATCGCCCTCTTACTCTCTCGTGGTGTGTCGAAGGAAAATCGATCTGCGCGCCTGAACGCGATTTCGTCTCTCTCTCTGTTTCTCCCTCTCTCTCTTTCTCTCTCTCTCGTCGGAGATTTTTCGTCTTTCGACTGACTCCGCTCATTAGCCGACCTCGACAATCGAGAACGATGATGAATTGAGATGCGCGAGACACGCCAGATAAGATTACGAAACGTCGCGCGCGGCTTAGGCTCTCGACGCCACAAGATCTGGCTTTTGTTTAATTAGCGGCGCTCTCGCGATGAATTTCTGTCTTTGGCTGACGTGCACACGAGCCAGAGTTCGGATGTTAACCCAGTTTCGATAGTGCCGCACACGTACGCGCCGATCCGACGGACAAGTGCCATTTATTATTCACGCAAACATAGCGCGCGCACGCACACAAACACTGGCGCACAGCTAGCTCCATGTAGCGCAACATTGCCCATTGCTCCTCTTGCTTCTGGCGAGGAGGTGCACCGCACGTTTCTCGCGCGTCAACAACGAAAGTACATAACAATGCGCATTTGCATTTTCGTTCGGTGCTCGACTTGCATGCGATTCACGTAACAGAGTGGAGCGGAGGCACGCTTGGCCGAATGAAAATCCGCACGCTGCATCTGGAGCGCGGATTCGCGCGCGATCGCGGGGCAAAGGCACAGGTGTTCCGCCTTCGCGTCGCGCTGCACGATTGATCGACGAAGGTGACACCGATGCACGCGCCACGGCCACTTCGGTTGTCCGGCCGTGCGTTGCGGCGAACGCGCCGATCCCGGCCGCCTGCCTTTCCATTTACGCAAAACGAATGGAGCGCGCACGAGAAAGCCGGTCGCGGGGCAGCGGGCGATCAGCGCGAAATATGCGAACGAGCCGCGCGCGCAAACGCGAGGCTTGTCAATCACGCGAAAAAGAAAGCTCGCGAGGAAATTTTCGCGCACGCCAATCTCCTCCGAGTTGGCCTCGGTTGATATACTATTGTCGCGCGAGAGAAAACACGCCAAGTGGATGATTGTTCGCCTCGCTGTTGTGTTTGATCTTCCTTTCGTTCTTGGTTGGATGGAACGACGTACTTTATGGCATTGTCAATATTGCTTTCGGTAACTCTGATAATCGTTCGCTCGTTAGAGCTCCAAACTGTAGCTATACGTACTCGTTGTTATTCGCCGGGATGAAATGTTTATGGCCCGGGCACGGATGCATTAGGCGGCAACCACGTGTTTAAACGCTTTCGCTTGCCGTCTAGACCTATTAGTCCGCATATTCGCCGGCGCTACGCGGGAAAATCCATAAAGCAGTCGATTAAGCTCGCAAGCAGCGAGAAGGGCGAAACGAATAAACAACGCTGGGTGTCGAAAAAGTGGCAATCTGTCGCGCTGCTCGCACTGATGGGCAATCGCGCAAGCAACATCCCTGCCGTCGTCGACGACGTCGTCGGTGCGTCGCGTCATCGAGAACTGCGCGCAGCGCACACGGTAAAAATAGGCACGTCAAGGCGCGTGCGCCGACCCGCATGCGCTTGCACGGCTCTCGCGCGCCTTCCTTTTCGTAGTCTTCGTCTCTTTTTGCACCTGCGTGCGATGACCCAATGCGGCTCGCTCGCACGCGCGCACACTGCCACCTGCGCGCGCGACGCGCCCCGAAAAGCGCCTCGCTCCTCGTTCCTGTCTTTGCGCAACGCGCCGTGCGCGCCGCGCGTAACACGGCTCAACGGAGAATCATTGGCTTTTACGTAATCGTCGCGCTTGCATCGATGTCGCGCGCGAGCGCCCCGCGACTTTCGTCCTGATTTGTTATTCCGTGCGCACGCAGCTTGTCTCTGACACAATGAACTGTACAAAGCGCATATTTGAGTTTATGCTATTGACCTTTAACGAGGCTTCTTGGATATTATCTATGTTCATTAGATAATTCGCGTGTGTACAGCTCTTGAGTAAGCATCTTGCGGTTTCATGGCTTTAATCGCTCGAGGGTTTGACGTCGTTGAGTTGTGTAATTGGATTGGCGATTTTTTAATCGATTGGTAATACAAGACTTCTTGAATTAAAACTTCTTTTGTCGTCAATGTGCAACGAACAACCTACTTTTCCTAACTGAGATGACGAGAGAGAGAAAACAGTCCTCGGCTAATCGGCAAAGTAAAAGCACTTCTCAATCTTTAATACTTGTTTTCTAGTAGTCGTGACCTATTTTTCATCATAATTTTAATCAAACCTATCATAGATTACTTTTACTTTTAGAACTGTTCAATTACAGCCGTAGGTTTGAGGCCTTAACGGCTGCAGCAAGGCACTGTAAAGTTTAAAAATCGCAAAGTCAAACAATAAATGGCTTTCTTACTAGAACATTAATTCTACAGTTCTCCAAAACTTCGAGAGAACAATCTTTGCATAAGAAAAAAAAAAGACAGCTGCAAGAGCATCAATTACATAAGCATTCGCATTGAAATTCGAGCCATACACATCCGGTCGCGAGAGGCCGACCGCAACAAGAAGCGCGAAGCCATCAACGATAATTGCTTTCGAAGCATCATCATTCAGTTAAAAGCCCCGTTTAGCGTGGGAGGCCGAAAATAAAAATGCAATTTCGCCCTAACGTTACTATTACGAGAGAGAGAAAGAGAGAAAGAGAGAGAGAAAGATGAGTAGTAGTAGTAGTTGTAGTTGTTGTAGTAGTAGCCGGGGCAAAGCAAAAACTTTCGCGGCTAGCAATTGAAGAGTGAAAGGCCGCGTGGTATAGCCATGTTGGTTACTTGATATATAGTCGGTCTAGCCGCTGCTTTTTTTTTCTTTTCTCGGCGATCGGGCCGAATTCCTGTCGCGAACACAATGTGCCTTGGTCGCACGCCAGATGTCAAAAACCATTCGATCACAGTCTATTATGCGCCGAGAGAGAGAGAGAGAGAGAGAGTTGTCGATGCCAAATTAAAAGCCCGCAAACATTGGTAAATATTATATCGGCCAAACGATATGACGACGACGATGATTTATATATTCGGCGTGTCGTTACTTAATGCGTTTCGTTTTGCTTCGCGGCTTAAAAGCGAGTGAAACCAACGCGCAGTCCTCTTTTAGAAAACTAATTGCTATGTTTGGAGTCGAAGTCTCGAATTGTCTGTTAAATCCGCGCAATGAAAGTCATTTTCGCCAGCCATTGACTACTTCTCAGAAGCAATTAAAATTTTTTGTTCAGTATTATTATTATTGTTTTAGCTTCCTTCCTTTTTCTCGCCATAATTAAAAAATGATCAGCTCAACCGTTAATCCGAGCTTTTTTTTCAAAACTAAATTGTCTTCTAAGATTCATCATCGCACAAATTATTACGCTTTTAGAGCGATATCGTTAACGAATTTCAATATTTCACTTATCGTATCCATATCGTTGTTGTATACTTTTTCTGCGTTTTCAATTGCACAATCAAGTCTCGTCGAAGGTTCGACGCTGGTTATTGTATTCCTATTTTTGTCCTTGTGTAAGCCAATACAAGGCAGTCGCTCATCTTTTCTATCTATTTCTTGCTGCCGCGCGTAACATCCGCAGGCCGGTCTATAATAGTCTGTTACTACTTACACGGCTCAGCCGTGTCGATGTTGTATACCATCAAGTCGTGAATCCCGATCAGATTTCTATGCCGAGGTGTTTCCTGGTATTAAGTCATCCCCGAATACACCGTGAACGTGCTTTACAGACGTTCTGTTAATAGTGTCGATCGAGCAGATTCCAATTTCTACCATAACATTTTACATTTCGATTATCCAACGAGTCCAATTTCGAATTTCTAAATTTTTTTTATAGCTTTCAATGATGAAAGAACTTGTACGAAGATATTCAAAAATTATTCGGATGGATTTGTAGATCGATGTAGTTTTTAATTTTTGACACGTTCGAGTCACGATTTGCAATTGACTGCATTCAAAGCGTGAAATGCATCGGGAAAGTACAGATGATTATGTTTTAGCATTTAAATGAGATTTGAAAACTTCCGTTAGTCATTAGGCATGTACATGTTTTTTTGCTTTAGTTATAGAGTTTGAAATTTGCGAAAATTCTGCATAGACGTAAGCTCAAAGAGCTGCTTATTCAAAAGTTTCATGAATCTTTCCAATGAATATGGCTCTTCGAAATTCTGAAAAGTCGTAAACAAATCATCAAGTTTCCAAAAGTTTTCACGATACTTTCAAGTGAAGTTTCTCGAAAAATTCTCAAAGCAGCCACTTCTCCGTCGTTGAATAAAATATCAACTCCTTCGCAGTTATCGTGGCATATACTTGGCCACTGAAAAAAGTCAAGCGTACACTCCTCTGTCCCTCGTCTAGAATCCGTCCTAGTCCAAGAGCTGGCGTACATTGCAAAATAAAATTTTCGCCTACCGAAGTGAAGAAGTTGGCAAATGACGGGCGATCAAACACAAATATATTTTTTGCCAACGTAAAGCACGTACATTCTGCTCTTCGTCGCAATTTGTTGCTTGGACGAATTGACAAGGGTGGCCAAGCATCGGCAGAAATTTTTCGTGGGTTAAGCAATTGGACATTCTCAAAGGTGTTGTTAGCTTGAAAAACAAATTACGCTAATGGATTGTATGGGAAAAACCAAGATGAAGACCTCTGTGGCGTGCCTTCGTGAGACTCCATTTTTATAGTGTTAAATCATTGCAAGTTGCGATGCCGCAACAGTGATTGTTTATAACGATTTTAAAATCCGTCGAGGACTGTAAAGTGATAAGTTCAGAACAAGTTCGCGCCTTCACTCGCGATATACAGTTTCGCGCCCAGCAGTAGTGGTCGCAATGCGGCCTCTTTTCTCGCTCCGTGCGCTTCGCGAGTTCGTTGCACTTGCGTGCGTCTCTTGCTAGCGGCTATTCTTTATCACGTAACGTTGTCGCCTTGAAACGCGATAGTTGCAAGTCCTTCTTTCCATCTGCGTCGAGCCGACTGCCTTGTAAACATCTCATTATGCAAGGTATCCCTGTGCTATCTGATAAAGCTCTCGCTAGCTTGACGAGTCATGTACAAAGGCGGGCACGGAGCGCTGCGTTCGATAATCAGCTCTTTTACTCGGATACCGCAGCTAATAACGCACTTAATTAGCTGCTACGCAGAGCCAACAACAAAGAGCCGCCGTCGCCGAGCGCACGCCAGATACATATTCACTCGCGCGCTCCCGTTTCTCGCGCGCTTTGCCTTTTCCCCTTGGCGCTCTCGATATATCCGCGCGAGCACGGCCGCAGGATAGCGCAGATAAGCTTTCGCTATTGGTACGCGCGGAAAAATGGAGTGCGTTCGTTACTTCGCGCCGCGTGCCGATTTGACGCAAGACGATATAGAATCGGGTTGATCGCGAGCCACTGACTGCAGCCGGTGGTTCATCGCCACGATGTAGCATACGTGAACCGCCTGAGATTCACACCTTTGCTGGATAAATCGCTGACTTGTAGCTATGTGTAATTGGCATTTCTGGCATTTCGGTGCGATGATCGCTCGCCGAGCGCACCGAATGATAAGTGTACAGACTACGCGATTCGATCGATGCTAGTCTTTCTTTCTGTTTGTATTTTCCCGATAACACAGCTGCTTTGCAATAGACATTTATAGCCGATATGTGGGTTAATAAGACGACACTTGGGCAAGCGTGCTGCCAGCTACTTGGAATATGCGTATAGGCATATATCGACTATTTAAATATACACTCGGACAGCTGAGAAAACGAATGTATGATAAATACTCTTTATTAGAACAAAAAAACCGATAACACAAGGTCTCGCAGGCTAGAAGCGCTCGCAGTAGCGACAAAAGATCCAGCAATAAAAGCCAGCGAGGCGGCGCGATGCGAAAAGCAGCTCAAGCGCTTGGCGCGCGCACATAATTGTCGGCAAAATACGCCTTTGCAATGTGTCCGCGCGCACAGGAACAAAGTCCGAAAGCTTCCTTGGCCTGCGCGCGAGCAGCGCCTCGCCTTGAACGCAAATCCTCTCTCGCGCGCAATTCCCTTTCACCGGCTTCGCGAGCGCGGCGACAGCGCCGCGGTGAGGGGGGAAAAGGGGGTGGGGGGAGGTGCGCGCACCGACCGACAAAAGAAAGAGAGACTCAACGACGCGACCGCTCGCTCGCCGCGCTCCGTTCAATTGCCCGCTTCATTTCCGTCATAAAGTGTGCGCGCGAGGTGTCATGGAAATTAGAGCGGATGGCAGCGCCGCTCGCGCGGTCCTCGCCGCGTTAGCGAGCCGCGTCTCGCCGGGGATGCCTTTGCAATTTGCCTTCACGAAATACGCCTCGTTGAAACAAAAGCGAAAATGAAAATATATATAGTAATTTCTCGTGCGGCATCATCCTCGCTGCTCGCGTTAAACGCCGTGTGCACGTGTACCGGCGCGTGTCAGAGGGAATTCCAATGGCGCCATCTAAACGCGCACCTTTATTTTCCGTCTTCGCCCGATTAAACCGTCGAGGTTCGGTATAATGCATGAGCAAGTTTTGTTCTCGTCGTTGGCGTTTTCTCTTGCACTTCGCTACGGGATTTGGGCACTGAATAATTGTAGTTTTTTTTTTCTCTTTTTTAGGAAGCACTACTGCGCACGCGTCCTCGCGACGCCCCGAGTAAATATCTTGAAGCTCGACAGATTGAAAACTGTCGCGTGCGCGTCTATTTAGTCAAAATTCAAAGGCAAGCTATAAATCGATGACGGTATCCCCTACCAAATACCAGTGTCGCAGCAGCTATCTGTGAGCCGTAAAATAGCTCATCGGTCTCGTCTCTTCCAAAATATATTTAACCCACATTTTCTCATCTGCAGAGCCAGTTTGGCGTGTACCAAAAATCCGTACGGGCTGTCGTTATGTCCTAAAGAAGAAGCCGTGTATTTCAGCGAGAGGGGGGGGGAGAAGGGAAAGAGAGGAGAACTCATCCGAAGCAAGGATTATGTCGGCCGCGACGACAAGCTATATTCACGCTCGCCTAGTGCAGGTAGCGTTGTGTGATGGATGTTGGAGGATGTCGAGTGACACATGCGCTCCGCACGAGCCCGCATTCGAGATTTCGAAAAGCACGATCTACCGCGCGACGTGCAATCGCGATCCTCTCCACGAAAAATCCCCTTTCGTGAGAGATTTTAGCCGCTCGAGCTGCGGTTAAGTAGATCGGCCTACATAACCCGCTTCTCGGCTTTTTTGCGGATGCATTGTTATGTCTTTTAACGGCTGTATACTTTCTCGCGTGATTTCGCTTAGTTTGTCGAATCGTTTATTTTAAAGAGATCGTCGATATTTGATGCGATCAGACCTGAGCGATTAATTGGAAAATTGAGTGTAACACTTTTATTTGACACCTTTTACATTAATTTTTTGTTAAGGAACTCGTGTGAAAAGAATTGTATAACGGTTAATAACTTAGAAATGGATGTAATAGCAGTTGATTACATTGTATTCAAAACGTTTGAAACGACAGTGAAAGAATGCGAGCAATTCGCAATTAAAAAGAAATGCCGCGAGGAAGAAATTTAAAGTCTAACGTGTAGCATATTTCCGTCGATAAAGAATGAATTCATCAGAGTTGTAATGTTAAACAAGTCGTAAAACAATAAATTAATCAGTCTTCAAGGAATTAAACTTTGTCGTTGTCTAAGACTCGATTGAGATACCGAAGACTGTAACTGACTTTTGTTGAAATGTAAAAGAAAAAATCTGTAAAAACTGAGTACGAAAAAAAAAACAAGAAAAGACGAAGTTGATGAGATATTCAGCCGCCTCAAACGTAGACAGATAAGAAATTCAAAGGAATCCGTGTCACGCAACTGAAAAAGAACAAACACCCAAAACTTTCACCTACTTTTCGTTTGATTTATTCGGCAGCGAGATTGATAAGTTCTGGACTGGCAACTCTAGAAACAGACAGACACATGTGCACTTGTACATCTCTTTCACTCATGATATCCTGTCCCTATAACACAATCAACATTTTCTCGCTTTTCCATAATAACGATCAAAAAAATCGAAATAGAACGAGGTTAATTAGGCAGGCAAAGAAGCAGCACAGCCAGCCGATTAATAAAAAAAGATTCGTCGCTCGGAGCTTTCTTCCCTGTACATAGAAGCTACGTAGGTTTTTCCCTCTTGCCGCATCTACATACGGCCTTTGCTTAGAAAGTAGAGCAAATACGCTCGCGCGGTGAACCGTAATACGTACCTCTTGCGTACAACGCTCGTACTTGTACTCCATGGTAGTGCGGCATGGAGGACAGTTTTACTCCTGTCTCCTGTGTGTGTGCGTGTGTATGTTTTTGTGTCTTTCTCTTTTCTTTTCGCTGATTTTGTGGGCCACGCTTCTTTGTTCTAGAAAACAGGCCGTGAGAAATTATGTGGGCCAGCGCCGATTCGATGGTTTCATTCCGTATTGTGATTCCAATCTAATTTTCCCGTCGCTTTGCCTTTCATTCGCAATAACGATCAATGACGGATGATTAATCTAGACATTCGAATGTTTGCAGGATGCGCGAGTACGTGGAGGAGAACGAGAAGAACGACCCACTAATCCACGCACCCGACAAAAAGAATAATCCATGGGCCGAGAAGGGCAAGTGCACTATAATGTAAGCACGTGGCCGCAGTCGCTTGCTCGCCCACGCTACAACAATAACCAGCGCCACCATTACGATCGACGAGAAGAACAACGCCCAACGAGCGAAAGGACAGACGAACACACACACACTTCACGAGAAAGAGAGACATTATTCTATGTACGAGCGACTGCTGCAGAGCCGTGGATTTATATAAAGCGCGCGTCGTCGGCACGACGACCACTGACGCGTTGTCTTATGGACAATGATATAAAAAAACAACCAAACAAAATAAAAAAAAAGCCGTTTTTTTTGTCTACGGCGATCGAACACGAAGGATCAAAGTTAGATTCATCAACAAAAAAAGAGAGATAACGATTCTCCCAAAATTTTTCGAGAGAACCAAAGAGACGACTATCAAATTTTTTCTACGACCTCGTCGCTCATGTTTCGTTCATTTGCGAGCTTACAAAACAAGTAGTCGATGAGAGAGAGAAAGCCTCGGATGGATTATTAGAGAATTAAAAAATAAACCAAAAAATATAACTAAACAAAATGAGAGGAGGACCAAAAAGCGATGACGAAGTGCCAAAAGAGGAGACGCGAGACATACGTACACGAGGAGCACGCCAGTAAAAAAAAGCTTAAATAATAAAAGCAAGCGACCACTTACAGTCATCGTCAATTCGAAGCACGAGAGAGCTTTCCTTCCTCGTTTTTTGTGATTTAAAACAAATAATAAATAAAAAAGAATGAATAGAGACAAAGAAGATGACGAAGAAGACGAAGAAGAACAAACAAAAATAAGAGGTGAAAAACAATGATGAACGCGATATAAATATAAATAATATATGTATATCAATTCGGCTTGTCGCTTTTACTTTTCTTCGGATTATATATAGATATTGACGACGATGCGCGTGGCGCAGTGTTCAGCGAGACGTAATTTTATTAAAGGATCCCGCGCGATCGGATCAACGAGGCTTTTTATTATCTAACGATTTTCGGAAGCCTTTGCAATGATCGCTATCGCTATATATAAATATATATATATACATATATATATAAATAAAAAAAGATACCTACACTTTATTCACGCTCGACTAAAGTGGGCCGGAGAATTACGTGTCGTCTAGCGAGTTGTTTGTTAAAAAAATTATTAATATTATTCTGTCGTTTTATTTATGATGTAGATGTTTATTTTTTCTCTTTCTTTTTTTCACGTTGATAACGTTTGCTTCGGCCACGTACGCCATGCCAGGACATTATTTATATCGAGCGTACCTATATATTTTCTTAATTTAAATGGAAAATCGATGAAATGAAATAAAAAAAATGAAAAAATGGAGAAGAAACGTTAACTATATTATATTTACCGTAACGACCATAATTACCTAATAAGTATAAATGATAAATATATTATATTATGTATACCATTGTATCGACATAACGTTGCACTGTCATTAAGCATTAAAAAAAAAAGGACAAAAGCGAGTAAAAAAACAAATAAGATTAAGATGAATAAACAAGAAAAAAACATTGAAATAAACAAAAAAAAAGAAGAAAATGTGAAGAAAAATAAGGTGAATGAGCGTCGTATGAGCGCTAAAAATGTACGACGATTTTCTCACGGTTATATCCGGATTTACACTTGTATCACGCTATAAGTCGTTAAGTTGTACTTACTACACATGTATAATGCGAGCGGTTTCTTACGAAAATATAATGTCGTATGTCGAAAGCTATGCCACGAGCGAGTTGTTACTTCTTTTTTCTTCCACACTTCATCCGCACGCCTACTCGATGCTGCCGTTGCTGTGCCGTTGCTTCCACCCGCTGAGAGATCGAGGCTGACTACTTGCCTACCGTTTCTACTACTGCGAGAATATGAAGGGCATTATTGTTAAATATTTTGCTCTCTGTTTGTCTGTCTCTCTCTCTCTCTCTCTCTCTCTCTCTCTCTCTCTCTCTCTCTCTCTCTCTCTCTCTCTCTCTCATTGCAATGTGCCTTATGATACATACAAGGCTTTTTCGGTGAGGAGACACAATTTTATTGACTTTTTTCAATCTCATGTGATTTAACTTTAGTGACGATTGGAATTGATTTTTCTTTAGTGGTTCCTCTGTTATTTTTTCTTTTCGATCGACAATTTACTAGTCTCCTTAGAGATTTAGAATAATAAAAATTATGTGTACACGACTTCCCGATATGTTTATTGTAGCAAATAAAAGATGTTCGTGAGACGGACGTTCTATTTATATACATACACATAAATTGATTGTGTCGAAAGTAACGTTTGGTGTATCGAGTTTTGTATTTTTAAATTCTTTACAAGATAAAATACTGTTTGATACCATAGCTCCGAAACCTATATATAACAGTATGTACGAGTATATAAAAGTATCGTTTTGAAGTATCGATTTTACGTTATTTAGATTTAAATACCATTTTAGAAAGATAATAAATAAACATAACGCAAAGACATTTAATTATTTTAATGAACCAAGCAAACAAACAAAACATTTGAATTTCAAAAGTAACGTGGTAAGTATATCTATTGTAATAATACGTGTATTAGGAAAAGACAAGCAATTATAAAAGCTCTCCATCAAAATAAAACTCAATCCAACATGATACTTTACAAGCCGTATTTGAATTACTTAATAAGGTTTTATAGTCGGCACAATCTCATTTATAGGTTCTAAATCGCCAACATCCTGCGGTATGTTACAATGTATCCGTAGAGACTTTTTAACACATTCAAATGTAATGTCGCAAGTGAATCTAATTAAAGGCTCATTCAAGGCAGCCAAAACGGTGTTAAAGAGACTTTTGCTATTGTCGTTAATTACAACTAAGGAACTGTTGGTATACAGGCGTGTAATGATTCGTTAATTAGATTTAACTACTTGCTCGACAAAATGTCAATAAAAAACAACAAATCTTTTGATGAAAACAATTTTATTAACTCTTTATGATGAATAAACTGAAAGTATAATTATTAGTCTACATTAAATCATCTTTGAACCCGATCATTTGAACAAACACAAAAATTAATGTACATGTCGTTAGAATTGGCTGCTCGCACATTTGTAGAACCTGCCTGTACGAAAACTGGAATTTCCATGTAGGTTTCGATCGCGAACACGCAGACCTTTCCAGACATGAGTTTAAGAAAAAAGAAGCCTAATGAAGTGACCACTTTCACTATATCTAGCCGCTACAGCTATGTATGCGCTATCGGCATCGCGCGAGCTTTGAGCGATTCCCAAATATTTTGACACGTACAGCGTCACTTCCAGATGGCTCGTCACGTTAATGCTGCATCCGTTAGAACTTACGTTTCTTTTTATAAGAACGTTGTTTGTGGCGTGTTCATATCGGTAATTATGTGTAAATCGGAATAACAAAAGTAATTATCGAGCCAGTGATTTCACGATATGAGTGCTTTCGTCAAAATTCCATGAAAAAAATAAATAGATAAAAAAAAGTGTTTAGAATCACAATTAGACGAGTTTTGAAAAAATCTAAAGATACAGTCACGCTTAAAGGAAGTGAAAACGCAACGTAAATTAAAAATACCCAAATTTCAGAAAATATTTGAAAAAATGAAGAAAAAAAAACGGCATCCACGCGGTTGCTGGATTGTTGCTTGCAGAGTGGCCGGTTTGCGTGATATTCATCGCACAGTCTCGTGTTGCAGGCGAATTCTAAGAACGAGTATCGAGCTTGCCGATTGGCGTTTCACTCTCGCGTTCCCATTTAGCTTGTACGGGGATTGGGCCCCGTACGGCCGCTGGCGTGTCGTAGCGGTGTTAGTACTATAGTTAAAATGAAAGGCGGCTTAATTGTTGTGTCTATAACGTGGGGCGCTCTCTCGCCGCTGCTGGGGGAGGCGGCCGAGAGAGCGAGCGCGGCTAAATTTGAGAATGATAGTCGGCAGTGTTTCCTGAACAGCTGTCTGCGCTAGACAAGCGCCGAGAGACCATGCGCGCAACCATTATCGTGCACTTACACTAAACGTCTCTCTCCTTCTCTCGACACCGTTCCTCTTTTTTCTTTTTTATTCTCCGTCGCTGATTTCTTTTCGAATCGGTTATCTAGTTTGCCTCTTTCGTCCGACATTTGGCAGGAATAATATATCGATTTTTTTCGGTCCCATCGGTGTGCAGTGCTTCAAGCCGGACAAATTTCATTATCCCTCTGCCAGCCGATCAAAGGACGAGCGCCATGAGGGTCACAGTGGTAAGTCGCTGATTAGCTTCGTTTTTCTCTCAATTTTACGTTTAGTTGCGATTTTTTTCCTTGCGCGGACGCTACAATCGCGGCGAACCGATTTCTTCACTCGCGATGAGAATCAGTTAATTTCGCGGATCGTTAACAATGTCAATTAGTATAAACCGATCTGCTTTTAAATTCAGCTGCGCCTACAGAAACTCAGCCGCGATATGTAACAAAGCAATGTCCATTTAAAGTCCACTCAACCTACATCCTTTTCCATTCCCTTTCAATCGACAACTATGGCACTCGCTCGAAAGGAAAGAAAAGGAAACAAGGTCATGTCGATTAAATCGTTCGGTATCGTTATTATATACATATGCTATCCCCGAAAGATCGTTGACATCGAGTGTTTTCATTGTGGCGTGTCGGAAGCGTTAATGGTCGTGAAATGGTCGCTGGCGTGTATTCGCGCGTGAGCTTCACCGATCAGCTTCTACATAGAAGCTCGATTTCGAAGAAAGGATATTCACGCGCGCGCGTGCGTCTCCGATTTATTTATTCAGACCATCAAGCTTTGTGTAACGCCTTCTTTTCCCTCGGGGACACTTCGATTTGGCGTGGAATCCCGACGACAGATTCGTAAATATCGGCTTGGACGGGAAATTCGCGGCACGCGCGCGGCCAGACAGTAGTGTCCGAGTGGAGTATCTGTTACATTATGTAAAAAGCCAAGCCTTTCGCCGTGTCCGGCGCGCGAGAAAATTGCTGGCAGACTTGTGCCGCTTTTTTCTTCTTTCTTTATCGTGCAGCTATCTCAGGGGGTCGCGCGGACGCTAGCTCGAAGAAAGTTGCCGACGTATCTGCGAGGGGAAGGCCGTATGCTCGAAAAATTTGTAATTTCGCCTGACAAACCTGCAGCCGCGCTGCTTGCGTAAAACAATCGAAAGCGGCTCAAGGCTGCCCTTTTTTTCCATAGCTATCGCTGTCATTTCTTTTTGCAAGGAACGAGTTATAAAGAGCAATCGGTACACGGACGAGCGTTTCTAGGAATTTATTTAATTTTTCCTTTTTTTCCTTACGTCGTTAAACATAGGACTGAGAAAAGCACTAAAGTTTTATGCTTCGAGCGATGACACTCGGTCGGCAAGAAGGAATGAAAGTAAGAAGTCGAAATCCAGGGAGGAAACAGTACGAAATTCCCTTCCGGCGCGCGCGAGATTTGCATTGTGCAAGTGCGTGTCGGAAAGCTCCGGGCGACACGAAAAACCCGTCGCGCGCGTGTATTATATGCCACGGTGTCTCTGGCCTTCCTCTCACTTTCGTGCGGCGCGTACGATAACCTCGCGTAATTTCGGCAACACTTACGCGCCGACAAAATAAAGAGCAGGTGCAGCGACTTCGTTTTTTTCTGTCGTTACTCATTCACTGATTCGGCTTCTTATGTGTATCGCATACCGCTGCAGTGTGAAATTGGCAGGAGATACTTCAATTTCCTTCGCCTCTTTCTCCTCTCCTTTACTGGTTTATAAGTCGCTTCGAAATTAGAACATTTACGTCGCGACGCATGATGGGGATATTTCCAACGATAGGGAAACAATTTGCCGATTTCTGTCGACTTCGTCTTATGTAGAGATCAGATTGTTTAATTTTGTAGCAGCAAGCCCCTTAGTTTCTGTTTGTCGAGCTATAAATTACGTTAAAAAATACGGTAACATCATTTTTATCACCCTTAGGCCAACAAAACCCATTTTTGAAGGTTTCATTTTTTTTTCATAAAGCCATATTAAAATTTTACTATCCGAGTCATCCACACATTCGTTTGTTCAGTTTCCAAGTTATTGGATATTCATCAATCAACTAGAAAACTTCATCCGCGCAAAATTACAAACTGCGACCATTATAAAACACTAATTAGATAGTTACAGCATTGTAAAATTAGCCGCACAACCGATATCGTAATCACATCCAGAAAAACACGACAAATTGAAGGGTCCGACCGTAATTACATAAATATAAAAGTAGTGCTCATTGTCTCGGCATAAAAAAAAACGAACGAACTGAAGCTTTCACATCTTTCCCGCGTACAGACTGCCAATTAGATGACTATTAATTCATCTCACGCATTTAGGACGTGGTCGTTGGGTTTTATAATCCCTTCCGACTTGACGATTTGAAAAATACAAATGTCATCCTTAATTCCGGCGAGTCGCATTGAAATTGAACATTATATTTGAAAATCTTTACAATGAATTCTTTCATTCATTTACTTGTAACATACGTAATTGTCGCACACAGCGAATCGCTAGAAGATTTTTCGCAGTGGCGTTGATACCACGTGTATTTTTTTCGGAGAAATCGCGGCGCTAAAACTTTCACGCGCTCGTCCTTTATACGTGATGCTCGTCAGCGAGAAAACGTGCCTCGCCTTCCGGAGATTTTTATTCATGAACAGTGGGCTTAGCGCTTCAGTTCGATCGAAGACCCAGCTGAGAAGTGCACCAACCAGAAATCATCATATTTCTCTTCCGATACGTGTCGTGTAATATTGAAAAGCGTGACGTTGTTACAGATATGTCAGCAGGTGGCTCGATATTTTATTAATTTATTTTCTTTTTTACGATCACGATGGTGCCCGTGTGAATTTTCGAGAGAAACCGGTGTTGCAACTTTATCGATCGATCGATCTCGAAAGTATGTCTCTCGCGATGTATATAATTGTCGGCGCAAACAATTCCAGCACCGCACGTTCCTTGGTATCTGCTAATTTCGATGTCCACGATATATGCACACACCGCGCCCATTTATTAAGAAGAAGTACGCGATATACGGACACATGTGTCCCAATAAGCGAATTAATGCGATGCTTGAATCCGAAGTTATCGCGCGATCTTCGTTAAGACTCGATAAACGCGCTGAAATGTGTGCTGCTGGTGCTGCCGCGCAGCTGCGTGCGTTTCGCCGCTTATCGCATTAGCACACTTCTTTCGCCGTCCATAAAAGCGGACTTTACGTAAGGCGCACGCCGCGTCTGAGAGAAAGAAAAAAACGAGCATCGATCATGCGCCTGCGATGCTGCAGCAGCACTCGTTGCCGCATCGATCCACAACCAATTTCAAAACTGCCCCGTATGATTATAACCATGAAATGCGCCCTTATACAGGTTGACGTACGACGCGTATCGCAGCGAAAACGCTAAAATATAGCTGACGATACATATCGTCAGTTTGTTTTTCAAATTATTCCCGTAGACCGTTTATCTTCGTTACATGCTTGTCGCAATTAATTTTTCAAGTTTGCAGCGCGCGACGCGTCTTCGCGCGAGATGACAAGTCATTCCTTGATCGTCGTTTAATCTGCATTATGTCCACCGGCTTGTTTACAGGACGGCGTTGCGCATCTCGCGCGAAACTTACAGCCTGTCAATGCCGATAAATATTATCCGAAAATGGCGCATTCACGTGAAAATGAGGTGAGGTCAGAAGTGAAAAAAAACATTCAGCTGTCACGTGGCGTAAGAATCCGAGAGAAGCTCGCGCTGGCGAGAGAAGCAGATCGTTTTTCCATTGCAATTTATGCGACGCGCGATTGGCAAACCGAACGGAAGTTCTCGGTGGGAGTAGCTCGCAAAAAAAGTCCGCAATTCTCCACAGCTTTTCCACGCGTTCCTGCTAAGTTGAAAGGTTAATTAGTGCGCGTGAGCTACGAAACTGGCGTGGAATTACCGCAGGCGTTAATTGAGGCAATTTGTCTTCGCGCAGAAATAAGCAACAACGAATGCGCGCGAGAAGGAGAGAGAGAGAGAGAGAGTCAAGGAGGAGATGTTTTCTTTAGAAAGGACCGCATTCGCGAAGGAAAGTGAAATCCTAGAATCTCGCGTGTATGTAGTTAGCCTGTAAAGAGTCACTGTTACGCTGTTAATTTGAATACGCTTCGGCAAGCACTCTGAAAGTTCTCTCTACGCTACTATATTGCGCGAGAAAGGAAATGTAAGGCTTTTTACTGAGTCAATATACGGGTGGAATGCTACTTGTTTGATGAGGAATTGGTGCTAAGGTCGACAGTGCAGACAGTAGAATTGCGCTCAAGTTACAGTCATCTCCATCGATGACCGAAGTTTTTCTTCTTTCATGAAAACGTAATTTTACTATATCGCAATTTTCATAACTGACAAGGCGACTGATTACTAGCTCTAACAGTGTATTTTAATTAGGTATCCTCTTCACAGACATATACCTCTGCGATGATTGCCATCGCCTTTAGGTCATTCGCTTTAATTGTAAAGCCGCTTTCTCTTCATGTCACGACGGAAAAGCGAATTTTCGAAGAAGCCGCGGACTTTGAAAACAATATAATCTCGCACCGATAAGCGATCTGCGAGCCGAACGTCATTAATCGAGGGAAACGATCGCAGGGGTCGAGCGCCGTACGACAATGAATCGCGGCGACGCATCATAGCGTGTCGCAGCTAGCGTGGAGCCAATCAACCGTGGCACCCATCTAGAAAGTGATCCATGTAAACGCGTGTGTCGGGCGAAAGTTGCGTCGCGCATGCAGAATCTCCGTCGACTTAACGAGTCACCGGTCGCCCGTCAAAGGTTTTCAATGTCAGCGCTGTCCTAAGGCGCAAAATCATTGTTTCGTTACGCAAGCTTCTCTCTCTCTCTCTCTCTCTCTCTCTTTATTCTCTGTCTCTCGGCTAGCTTTAGATAATTAAGAGCTGATAAGAATTTTATATTCGCGCACACGCACACGGATGTGATTAGCTTCTACGCCTTTATGTAATCAGAGATTTCTTCATTCCTGTGCGCGCATAGCTGGTAGCGGTCTCGACTATGCGCTCGCGTCTTTTTATTTTATTGGATTTTTTTTGCAATGCGCGCTAAACTACGCAAATTTGCGTGGCATTAGCCGCGCAGCGAGATCCAGAAGCTAGAGCGCGGCGTTGTTACGGAATGCAAGGACGTGTACAGCGCGAGAGCGAGGCATTAAAATTTGCGAAAGAAGCGCGCGCCAGCGAGCTGACGCAAAAACGCGCCCGTTATGAATTTCAACGTCGTCGGCTCAAAAATCCGACTGCTCGCGTTTTGAAACTTGTTTTCACCCGGTCTGCAGCGATCTTTGCTTTTCGCTACGAGCCGATTTGCCGAGCCGCGCGCGTCCTCTCGTTACGTTCGAGCTGCTTTCGCGACGCTCCCGTCCGCAAACTTTCGGATCGATAATTGTCCCACGCTCGGCTGGATAAATAATAAAACCCGTACGTTACATCTTCGACGACGTCGTTCTCATCACTCGCAAAACGACACACGTCAAATCGTGCGGCACTTGGTCTGGCGACGGTGCCGTAACGTGAGCGGCGCGCGAAAGAGACCGCGCGCCACTTTGACTGCCAATAAAATGCAGCGTTTCACGCTCGCTGCGAGCAATTACTCACTTTCTCGCGAGTATTTGAAAAAGCCTCTGCTTTGAGAGTCGTTGAAAAGTCAGAGAGAATTTTCGTGTCGCGAGACGAGGTCGTAGACGTGCATTCGAACCAACCCCGTGGCATGTGTTGGCGCGTGCCTAATTGCCACATGTTCACGGGCTATGTCACCAGCAGACAAGAGAGAAATACAATAGTTGACTAGATTGCAAGGAAAAAAGTAACACCGGTGACGTAAAGCCGTGTCAAAAGAATAAAAAACAGCCACACACACACACACACACACGGTGGGCTTTGCGAGGCACGAAAATCCCAATGACACGCTCTACCGGCTATATAGCTTCGCTTTCTGCGTGCTCTGAGGTTTAACGAACGCGCGCAAATTTCACGTGAGTGATCAATTCGACATTATCTTGCGTCGTCAATTATTGGATTTCGTGAAAGAGAGCGCGAAGACTCTATCTTTTTTTTTATTATTGTTTTCAACATCGAAATCGTTTTCGACAGTCGAGTTTTTGCTTGCAAGTTCTACTTTCACTCCAATGAAAAGACGATAGTCTACCGGCGTTTATTGCCACTCTCTATGCATGCAGATCTAATATTAGACAGTTTCGAAACTCACAGATTTGCTCTGCCGAGAGTCAGGTAGGTGTGCACGCAGCATTTTCGCGTCTCCAAATACGCACGAGAAACCGTCGATGCGAACCAATGAATTTACATAAAAAAAAATAATAAACCGAAATGAAAGTCCAAGTGAATGTTGTTCAAAATGATTTGATTTGTCAAATGAGCTTACAAACTTCCGTTTTTTATCCGGCTGCCTCTTCTCTCTCGGCAAACGAGAACGTTGGCCGAGTTCCAGGCGCTACCGCTCGCATTTATGTGCTGCGGCTAATGAACACTTGTGCGTTATTATAATTTCATGAAAGCAATCTTCAGCTGCTTCTGTTTTCTCTCTCTCTCTCTCTCTTTCTTTTAACGAGACGAGCTCATTATTTGAGATTCCCATTTAAACAAAAGCAATTAGTCCTTGCGTAAACCAAAATCAACTATACAATAAAGAACGTATTTCAAATCGGCGACAAAGCGGTCGGTACGAAGGAAAAATCTTTTATCGCGATCGAATTGCTTCGCGACCGTAGCAATTGCAGGTCGACGTTGCAATGACATTTTCGAACTTTCGAGCAACGCGCGTTGCGTCACGCAATCAATTTTCCTCTGCGCTTTCTAACGAGTATCCTGTACGCGTGTATCCTGTCGCTGTTTTTGACAATTCACTCACATTTTTGCTTGTACAGCAGCATCCCATTGCGGACAAGTACTGCTACTAACGTAAAAAATTCCAATTCAGTGCGTATCGATATTGGCGGCAATAGACGTTCTCTATTGGGCAACGTAGGTTCCACACACTTAATTACCATCGACGCAATGTAATGTTTTTTTTTCGATTTTACTTCTCTACGCTTATTCCTCTTTCAACGAGGGACTTTGTTCACTTTTTCTCCGAAGCATATATAATATATCATCGTCGCGTTTTAAAAACTTAAGAAACGATTGATCAACTCCATTGGCAGAAATATATCCCTGTATGCAGCATATATTAAGTCGCGCGTGTTTGTATATGTATTTCATCACACAAACGTTTCATAATTCGACCAATTAATGCTTCAACGTTAAGGAATCATCAGTGCATAATTATTCCAAAAATCGAGAGAAGCGCGTGATAATCAGCAAATGAGTGCGTATAAACTGGTTTGGATCTTTCACTCATCGTGCGGAAAAAAGAAAACGCAAACAAGGAGCCACGCACATGGATTTTAACGCAATTCGCGTGGTGCATATCGACTGACGCGAAAAAAAACCACACTTCAAAATTTTACGCAATCTTTGTTTTTATAAATACCAGTTGCACGGGAGAGAGAGAGAGAGAGAGAGAGAGAGAGAGAGAGAGAGAGAGAGAGAGAGAGAGCAAGAAAGTAATAAGGTCGGGAAGGATTAAATAATTGACTGAATATTTTTTATGTAATTGGCAGTTTAAGTAATATGCTTACAGGGGAGAGAGAGATACGATGAATACGCGTGACCTTGTTTTGATCAGACGATAAAAATGAATCCGAGATATATACTTTTCACTAACGATGAAATCGGTATACATTTCCTTTCTCCGCGCTACTGATACTTGCGAATGAAAAGCGCAAGTTAAGTATACACTGTCGCTTTCTAAAAGCCGATGAACATGAGCCCAAAGAGGGAGAGAGAGAGAGAGAGAGACTAGTTTCCTCCTCTCTCCATAAACGGAACGAGGTGGTGATTTAGATCGAGCGCAGAGATGTCGATTGATGCACACCGCTTATGCTTAAACCAACAATGCCACGTATTAACTGATAATTGCGAAAACAATAGGCTTGCAGAGAGTTGATAACGACTGCGTACGAGTTAATTACATAAACGTCCCGCTTCTTTCCTTTTCTCCCTGATTACAACTGAATTATATTGCAGCTTTTTCTAAGCCTGTAAACAATGACAACTACCTTTTTTTTCTCAAAATTTCTGCGTTCTAGCACGCTTGCTGTCTCCCACGTGCTGACGACGCATGAGAACGCGAACGCGCACTTTCGAAGGATTTTTTCATCGCCAAGTAAAACACGTCCAATCGAAACATCAACGGAAGAATGTGCCCGCTTAGATGTACATTGAGATCGTAAACCAACGTTTCCATGCAATTCCTATTAAACTCGGAGTTGTAAAAAAAAAGCTTTCCAGGCGAGAGATAAAAAAACGAATTCCTATAAAATCAACTCCGACGCAGTGATATTTGCAATGTCGAAAGGATATATACAGCTGGAAAACAATTAAGCTAATTGATCGTATCAATTACTCAAAGCCTGCAACACGCCATTAAATAGCACGCGGCAATCTGAGGTATATCTACAGACCGAGAATTAAAAGCGTCGACTGCTAATTTCACAGCGCGATTGAAATTTCGTAAAAGCGCGACAATAATTCGGACCAGAGGCAAACATAAAGCCAACTTAATTTACGAGCCTTTCAATGCTAATCTTTAGCACGCGACATTATTTTTTTGCCTTGCCAACCAGCCAGATAAGTATCGCTGTCGAAACACGATTATCGTCGGTGCACGAGAAATCTATAAACGTCATTGCTTTCCAATATACAGAGCTGAAAAAAAAATTGTTGTACAATGCAAAAGAAAAATGCAGTGGCAACGATATCGAATCCCTTCCTGGCTAGAGTATGATTGACATTCGCACGCGACACCTTGACACTCGGCGTGGCGTTATAAATATCAAGAGTCGCGCGGTGGTACAGGAGAAAAGCAGAAAAGGATGGGCTTGCTACCGGCAGCACGACGGGAATAAGGCCCGCGACATGACAGACGATGCATTGTTTATCTGCTTATCGGCCAATTTGAGCGTGAATCAGCGCGTCATAAAAGATCAGTACGTCGGTCTATCTATTACAGCTCTATGCCACGGCCTGTCGCAACCTATTCTCTCCGGCGTAATGCCAATGGAATTCAAACTGCGACTCGCGCTCTACCTTTTCATCTCACCTTCGAGACGTATAATCAATTCACTATGCGAGGCAACAATGGCAACGGAAGGAACGAAGAAACTAGAGCGCGAAACGAACGGAACTTTCTGAATAGATGAACAAGAAGAAAGCAAGAGACGGGATGCTGAAAGTATAAGCCTACAAGCCGATTGAAATTGATCCTCGTTGCGCGCGCTCAGCCAAAAATATTGTAAAACCGGACCGGCAATTTCAGTCGGTCGAGAGTTTTCACTTTCTCGAACGATAAGCTGGAGAACGACGACGCGCGAGATAACACACTGCCTGCTGCCACTAAATCATCAAGCTTTCAGATGTACATTCGCGTCTTGGACTCTTACCCGAGGCCGAGTGCAATAATTATGATAGCGAGTCACGCTGCGCCTAAGACTTGGCTTGGCTTTCTATTGTGCTTGGCACTCTCGGATCTTTCTCTTCTTTGCATACGCGGCTTGTGTGCAGACACTTACCTATCACCTCTATTGTGCACGCGCTTAAGCGCTTGTACGCACACGCATACCCAAGCTCGAGTGACTCGCAAGGCTAATTTCTTACTACCGCTGTGAATTTTCACTCCGAGCAGCGGGGCAGACGCAGCACCGATGTCACGCCAGACTTTGCGAAAAAAAGAACACCAAACGTCTCGACATTTCAGTAGATAAGGTCAGCGTGCGGTGAGACGCGAGATTAATTTTTATTGCGTCTGAATGCCACCACAGCCATAAGAATTGACGCTAATGTTCCAATAAAGCCGCGAAGCATTATAACAATGGTAAATAGTAAATGGTAAATATCGGAGACGCGGAATCGAAGAGACCAATGATATCGTAAACACAAACACGCTGCGTAGCATCGTCGTCTCGATTTTCAATCAATGTCAGTCGCTGGAGGTATAGCTTTACCATGAGAGTTTGGCCCTCGTCTCGTTGTCAAGCGTAACGAGCGATCGCAAGTAATGCGCATACATTTCTATCCGCCGGCGTAATGCTGAAGATGGATTAACTCGAATCGCCGCTAAATAGACTGTGCACTACTGGTAAAACTCTTTCCCGTCGCGCATACCTCGCATCGTGGGCGTGCGTTGTAGCGGTATATTGATAGATCGCTCTCGCTTTCCTTCTGCATACGTACGCGTTCGCTTTAATATATGCGTCAGACTGGTTTTTAATAATCAACTCACGCGAACAGTCACATTACGGATTGTGCGTGTTCTTTTTTCATGATCATTTTGCGAGAGGGCAAGAACAAAAGGCAACAATCAACGTTGCAGATTGTCACGAAATATGGACTGCATTTTTGGGGCTTCAGCAGCCACGTTGTTCGTAAATTTCGATGACGGAACTTCAATTGAGACTTCGTCTTATTTAAAGTCAGTAATTAAGAATTGATCTCAAGTTAATTGATGTTTGAGTATTACGTAATAAATTGTTGGTGCAGCATTTTTTTTCCGATGCCAACAAGTCATAAACTCGTTTTGTTCAACTCGATATGGAAAGGTGTGTTGAATCAAGAAACTCCTCACAAAAGTTCACACACGACGAAAATCCGGTTGCCAACGTTAAAAGTATAGAGCCAACTGTTCAGCAATTCCAAGGCTATGGAGATTCAAGGAATAAATGATTCCGACAACTGAATGACGAATTATATTACTTTCAGTGTTTGTACGAAAAAAATAAGCCGCAGAAATGCTGAATGATTCTGATATTCTAGATATTTTACGCTCGTAGAAAAAAAACTATCTAGGATGACACGAAAAGATTTCTTATCTAGTCCAAAAAAAGCCAAAAGAGATTTGCTTGTCGCTGGAGCGAATGATTATCGAGCGCAAAAAAGGATGCGCATTTTCAGAAGTATAATCGTCGACTCCTTACGAGACATTTACGTTGCTTGCGCACTGAATAAGAAAAATTTCACCGTGACACGTTATCTTTCGGCGTTGCAAGAGCACAACGAAATTTTCGAGGACGTGGCCTCAATGAGATGTTTCGGCATAGAGCGTACGGGCGTGAGTGACGAGAGAGATAGAATGAGAGAGAGAGAGCGCGCCAGGGGCGGACTTGTAATAAGACGACGAACCGCACGAGGAAGCGTGACTCAAACTGAATAATGCACCGTAATGTGCTAACCCCACGTGACGTCTACTATATGCATGAGCGCTGCAACTCATTTCGCACTTCGCCAGCATGAATAATATTGTTCCTTGAAAAATATAGACACACGTGTATTATTGGTGTGATTAGCAGTCGCCGACATTTCAAAATTCTCGGCATTGAAATAAGCGAAGTACGTGCGGTAAAATATCGACAAGGTCGAGCGAGCAGCATCGTTGTTATAGCGTGAAACCCTGCCCGCGCAAAGGATTTCACCTTATAAAAAGAAAGAAGAGTGAGAGAGAGAGAGAAAAGTTGGGAGATGATCGCGATTCGTCGTTGTGCCGGATAGAAGTATTATAAATTTCCATTTTTTAAAGTTCAACGAACGCGATACTACAGCACTTTCTCCCCTTATAATCGACCGCAAAACAATTCGTTTGTCCATCTCTCTCTCTCTCTCTATCACGCGCGCGCGTCTTATTAACTTTTACAAACGGAACCGGATGAAAATATTCATCTCGCGTGACCCGAAACGTTTGTACGAGGAAAATGCAGGCTACGAGGATTAGTCGAAAAGAGAGCAAAGCCACTTGTGCACGTATTATTTATTTTTTGTTTTTTTCTTCTTCGCAATTCAAGGCGATCCGGTAGATTTTTTTTACGAACGAAGGACAAAAAATTGGCCGGGCCCTTTCATTGTTCGCAGCCTCCTCATTCTCAGTACATAAGCACGCACCTTTTCGGATGCGCGTGCGCGTTATTATACGCGCCCAGCGGCGCGTTCTGTTTCATATTCATGCTGCGCGCGCCTCGCGTACGCGTGCTGCACTCTCGAGCGAGGATTCGAGAGTAAATATGTTTGTGCTTCCTTCCTTCGATTTTCTCTCTCTCTCACTCTCCTTTCTTTATCGTTCGTCCATGCTTTATTAAAGTAATGAGCACACGCAACGTCCGCGTGTACGGTTTTGTTGTTCGATGTACATTATGCACAAAAAAATGTATAGGTTTGGGCCTTCTTAATGGCGAAATACTTTGTTTTGCATGGAAATGATGGATTGCCGTTTTACTTTGCATATCAAAAAAGAAACCGCGTTAAAATTCGTGCCTGAATGGATTGCTCTCTTGAAATTCAGCGCGCGGTAAATCACGTTTGGCTAAATTGAATATTAAGCCGAACCCGGTAGTGGTACAATCTGAGACGGATGTAGAACTACACGTAAAAGATTGAACTGTATTTTTGTTAAAAAGCAGAGGCGGTATCCTTGAACAACCGGTCGAATACTTTTCTTAAAACAAATTTTTTCGATAGAGTGATAAATATTCGCCTGCTTTCGTCGCTTAGTTTTCACGTTGTCACGATCGTAAAAATATCGTATGTTACACTTACGTCACTGCAAAGACCTTTCCCATTGATAGCGAGAACAACACAAAATGTAATTTAGAATACATAATGTCTATAAAAAAAAAATTGTGCAGTACGCTAAATAAAAATTAACCAAAACAACCATGTCATATCCATTCATTATAATATAGCCATGTACATTTTATGTGCGTACAACCTCAGAGTAAGACAATAGAGCTGATTTCGAGAAAAGTATAAACAATAGAGAAGAGCGTTAGAAGTTGCAACGCGATAATAAATCCCGCGAAAGATTAACCCCAAAAGAGGTGGTGAAGTGATTTATTGTATACGCTGTCGCGGCGACAGCGGGAAAACTGTCATCGCGCGAACTTTCTTTTTCCGTTGAGCCAGAAATGAAAAGAAGTGCCACGGTACCGTTTAGAAATCGCCACTATACAGCGATCTAATTGAGAGCGCGAATGAAAGGCGCGAAAAAGAAGACATTCAACCGTTTTGTAATACATGGGAGGGTTATGTGAGCAAACATGCTAATTTAATCGATTGGGATAGAGTTCTTTTTCATTATTACACGCCGACTTGATGTTTACTTTTCCTTTTCTTAATTTTTAATTATTTATGTACGTCTACTAACTTCGCATTGAGCAATGTGAGGCGTGAAACCTGAAACAGAAAACGTCTTATTAAAGCTGCTTCAGTTGAATGATTACGTCTCTCCGTTGCGTATATTTGCACAGAAGCGTTGAGAAAGTTTCTCAAATAATACTTAGCGAAACAAACAGTTGAACATTGTGCCAAAGTATCACGAGGAAAACTGATTGCATCTTCGTAACTTTGCCCGTTGAACTTCGAAGCGTTAATGTACGTGCAGCGCGAGAAACTTCCTGATAGTACATCATGAGAAAAAAAATAATAAAAGCACAACGGGAAATAAAAATTCAATTGGACTCTCTTTCGCTGACGTTGCCGTTGTTTTGTTGCAGGCGAGGAGGCCGATATTGCTGTTGCTCTGCGCGTTGCTGCTGCTGCTGCTGGTACTAACTGAACGCACGGAAGGTAAGCGACGCTTCCGCGAGTAATAATTCAAACGCGAGTGACGGACGATGCCGACGGTGCTATACTCCAATTTCGAAGCGTCGCCGTTGAGTAATCACTCCCGTGGATATTCCCCGCGATTCGGGACATCGTTGAGTGTTGTAATTGGCACTTGGGTACATGCACTTGTTACGTATAGATAAGCAAGAATATTACGTATTTGACGAAGTTGATGGGTTAATGTCTTGTTTTACAGTTTCCGTGATAATTATATTCGATCGCCGAACCCAGAGAAATATGACTATTTTCTTTTAATTAAGATGCGAGCTTTATTTTATTATTTTTATTGACGAATTATTTAAGATTGCCTATGACGAACAGGATGTAAAATCATTATTTATCGCCTACTTATAAACCCGACAATGCAATAATTTTTAACTGTTAATACGTCTTTCTTTGCGCGAGCCTTCAATTACCCATCGTGAAAGCTATGCACTACCCAAAGAACTTTAAATTTACGTCAGAGACTGTTACGATGATTTGAATACGAAATAATTCGTTTTTTTTTTTTTCGTTCACTGCGGATGAAATATTACGTGAATGATTAGCAACTACTTTTACTGCTAAATGGGATTTTATAAAGGAAAGTAAAATTAGTTATTTTTTTTTATTACGACGAGCTTTCCAGTTGAAAGATTCCGATAATTTACATTGTGCTTATAACAAGTAGAGAATTGAAAAGTGTTGCATTAGCTCTAAGAACAGAGATTTTATTGAATAAATTATCAAGTATGGAATACGTCCGTTTGTAAACGGCTTACTAAGTATATTTATGGGAAGACAGTTTTGGTTAATTTATGTATGAAAGTGGCATGATTATCGCTTATATGTCGGATTTAATTATGCTAAATAAATATTTTTTTTGCTGCAAGCATCCATATCGAAGAAAATAACAGATGTACTTTACAAGAAGTGATTTTGTTATGGAATTTTACGCAAAGTCAACCAAGCGAACTACTCTTATGTACACATTAAAAACCACTTTAAATTTCATATAATGTAGCAAGTCTTTCGTGAAATTTTTTTTGAGCAAATGAATAAATTTAGTAGACAACGAATAAAGTAGGCAAACAAAAATGTAATTAATTGATAATCCATGTTTTTTCGATGATACTTTTGCCAATTAGTCAAGCATAATCAAACTTTCGTGGAACTATTACGTACGAAAATTCTACTGAGTTCTTGAAAAAATATGAATTTTGCCGAAACGCTTGGTCGAATCAGCGTGAAATACGGCTACATAACGAACTCTCCTGTCGATCAACTTTCTCGTGCTTAAGAACTTATTTTAATGTTTCGGTCTCGACTGAAAAAAGCTCATTACAGTAGAATTTAATTTATTCTTTATTTTATCATTTGCATTCGTCAATACTGATTTTACTTTTGCGAAAAAAGCGAAAAAAAGACAACAACAAAAAACAAAAAAAAAAGTCGCATTGCAAAAGAATACAGTTTATAACGTAATTGCCTTCGTTCTGATTGAAGCGGCACGAAAGAGATTCCGCAGGCCAACGACAGCGAGGCCATCGGTATCAAGTAGCAGCGATCAGGAGGTATCGGCAAGCGTTAATAGATTTAAAGTGACGCGCAATCGAATCAGCAACAAGAACAGCAAGAACGAGTTGCAGCCTGGCAAATCAACCGATGACTACAAGGTGAGTTTTGATAAAAAAAAAATAAATAACCATCGCGATGCTTCTCTTTGCCTCTTCGTTTTTACGCTCCTTCGTTTCTTTTCGTCGCGCAAAAATCAGCGCGGTTTTAGCTTTCTCGCCGAGGTGAAAGCTTCTCGCAAACAGGAACGCGAGCCGAGAGCCTGCCATGCGGATTATGATATTTTTAGACGTATTATACACTCGAGATTATTGGATTCTGAATTTGAGATTTTGCGTTCGCACGCGCTACTTTTCGTCCATTTACTCCCACGGTGACATCTCGATGAATTTTTTTTTTTTGGAATCCTAAATAATGCATATGAATATATATGTATAATGCTTTCACCGATTTCGAAATTATTAAGGTTGAGTAATTCGATTCAAAATTTTTGATTAACGACGCGTTCGTATTTACATGGCAATACGTTCGCTTCTTATAGAGTAGTAAATAACGTTATTTACATACGTAATGTCATAGCAGATCTACAAATTTTACACAAAATTCCAAATAAAGTATAACGCGATAATATATCAGCTACTTGATCAATTGCATCGTATCGAAAGCTATGAATAAAATAGAAATCAAAACATCAACCTTTAGCATAGTAACGTGTACGGCAGCAAAAGAAAAGCGAAAAAAAAATACATTGCCGTACATAGCCGCGTCTATACTTTATTTATGACGTATTCGCGCTAAAAGTGCAGTCCAGCAAACCCGGCTGTGCTTTCACTTCGCGCAGACCGCAGCAGCAGTCCGCGCGTAGTTCTCGTATATTATTCAATTTATAGTATACGCCACGCGATGCCTAAATATGGGTCTTTTTTGCCGTGCGCTCGCTGCCCGTCTATTTTGCAGTAGCACGCGAAATTGCGCTCGCCTTCCAGGCATCTCGTTGTCCACTCGTGCGGTGAGCAGGATCGAACTCGGAAAGCGACGGTGGTATACGGCAAGGAAAGATCGCTCGGTCGCAATTAATTTCTCGGCGCGAGCGGCGTCGCTTGCCACAAATCGTCACGGAACAGCTTGTCCAATTGTACGTGTGCGCTGACTAACGAGTTCTTCCGCTTCCTCTCTCCGTCTGCCTCTCGCGGCGTACGGTGTTGTGCCACAGGTCGTGTGCTACTACACCAACTGGTCACAGTATCGCACGAAGATAGGCAAGTTCCAGCCGGAAGACATACAGCCGGATTTGTGCACCCACATTATCTTCGCCTTCGGTTGGCTCAAAAAGAACAAACTGACGAGCTTCGAATCCAATGACGAGACCAAGGACGGGAAGATCGGCCTTTACGAGAGGATCGTTGGACTGAAAAAGGCCAATCCTTCGCTCAAAGTTCTTCTTGCTATCGGTAACAAGACGAGTTTTTCTTTGTTGCAAATGCCGATTGCTTTCTTCTTCTTACCATCAAGCTTGCAATGCTTTTATTGCCGTTCTTAATTGACGGCCACTGTAGATTTTTTTTCTTTATTTGTATACAATATATACTTTCGTTTTCGCGTAAAATGGACGTGTACGGTTTTGGATTTATTGCCGCTGATTTGCAGCGTTTAGCGCAGCCAAGAAAAAAAAAATCTCACGAAAAAAGTGCGTCGCGAGAGAGACAGCGCGCTGCTGCTCTTTTATGAATTGTCGTTGCAATAAAAGTAAATGGCCCATGAAATTAAACGTTACATAATCTAATTCTTCCGTAAAAAAATATACTCACCTAAGTGCGAGTAGCGTGAAACAGAGAGAGAGAGAAAGAGAGAGAGAGATTGCCAAATCGTAATTAAATTCCATTCAAATTTCCCCTTGTACATTTCAAAATTGAAGATAAAATCCGCGTAACTGCTGTAAATTTTGCATAAGAAGTAAGCAATAACAATCTGATGGCTTATTAAGAAGAAAGCTATTATAGCTTTGCGGAATTTTCGCAGCCAGTGAAACGAATCTCACTTTTCCGAAACGTCGATTACAGGTGGCTGGTCGTTCGGCACGCAAAAGTTTAAGGAAGTGTCGGCGACTAGATATGCCCGACAGACCTTCATCTATAGTGCCATACCGTACTTGCGCGAGCGCGGTTTCGATGGCTTGGACATGGATTGGGAATACCCCAAGGGCGGCGACGACAAGAAGAACTTTGTCCTGCTGCTGAAAGGTACGGCGAAGGCGAAAGGAAGATAACAGCGAGGAGCGCGGCTTTTCCGGGAAAGCTGAGAAATGGCCGGTCGCCAACTACCGCGGAGTGAGTAATCGTTTTGTTGTGTTTTGCAGAACTGCGCGAAGCATTCGAGGCCGAGGCTCAGGAGCGCAAAAAGCCGAGACTGTTGCTGACCGCCGCCGTGCCGGTGGGACCGGACAACGTCAAGAGTGGATACGACGTGCCGGCCGTTGCCAGGTAAAAGTCCCAATGGCTCTAAGCTCGCTAGGGCGTCGTTGTTGAGTAACAACCAATGATATACCTTAATGTCCAGCGGAACTCGATTGACAATTGCCGGCCGTTTGTTCACCGGAGCTTGCTATACGAAGAAACGGGCGCTCGTTAGATAATGCACGTTAGACTACGCGCGTTTCGTGGAATGTTCGCTCGGCGACTTACAAACGCTCGATCGACTTTTCCCGCGAATAACTTTATAACTTTCCATCCGACTTTCCCGTAAATCGATCAAAAGCACAATTGCCTATCGCCACGATGAATCGCCATTACACGATCGCTCGTGAAAATGATGCAGTTACCTGGACTTCATCAACCTGATGGCATACGATTTCCACGGCAAATGGGAGCGCGAAACAGGACACAATGCACCCTTGTACGCGTCGTCGCTCGACAGCGAATGGCAAAAGCAATTGAGCGTCGACTATGCCGCTGCGCTATGGGTACGACTCGGTGCGCCCAAGGAGAAACTCATCATCGGCATGCCAACTTACGGGCGATCCTTCACTCTGTCCAATCCAAATGCCTTCAAGGTTCATTCGCCGGCGTCTGGTGGTGGTAAAGCCGGAGAATATACCAAGGAGTCGGGATTTCTAGCTTATTACGAGGTTAGTCTATCAACTTTCACAGCTCTCCCTGTCCCCTTCGAGTGATCTCACTAAAAAATTCGACCCACACAATTTTATATGGTACGTCGCGATAATGACTGCACTTTCATTCGAGCATAATATCCCGTGTCGGAAACTAACGATGCTCTCCATAGATAACCGTTTGATTAAACATGTCGCTCAGACAGGAAAGAAAACAAATCTATCCGCGGCTCTCGTACGTCGCGGGCTCTCCGTGAAAATCAATTTCCTATTTGTCGCTTTGATGAGTTGGTAAGCGAGGAAAATCCGTAGCAAATGAAGTAGATTGATACGCTAGTCTCTTTTATATGGATTATTTTTTAATTTGAAAACTTTCTCCGCAGCCCAAACGGGTCCTGTGCACGCGCGTTCATTGACTTGCACGAGACGTTGACCGTACAATTCGAATCTCGAGCACAGTGTAGTTTAAACCCAACATTTTTTTCTCTCCGCCGTTCATCGATATTTCAAGGCGAAGTGACATATTCAATGAGCACCGACATTATCTTCAAACATGTTCTCTTGCTACGCAAGCAACGCCGACAAAAAAACTGTATTTTCCCTTTCAATTTTTCGCTAGATCTGCGAGATGCTACTGAACGGTGCCGCCTACATCTGGGACGACGAGATGAAAGTGCCGTACCTCGTGCATCACGACCAGTGGGTCGGCTTTGACGACGAGAGATCCATCAGAAACAAGATGCGATGGCTCAAGGATAAAGGATACGGAGGTACATAATACACGCTTCAGTCTCGCGTACTCCTACACACTCAGCGTTCTTGCGAAATTTTTCGCCACTACTAGACTATTCTCTGATTTTTTTTTCTCCATTTCCATGCACGAAGCGAGACCGTGTGGATAGTGCTCGCAAAGTTCCGTAATAGCTTACCTCGTTTTCGTAATAACTGTGTTTTCTAACTCAGCGCGCTAGCAGCGCGTTTCCGTAGAAGAGTGCATACTTTTGTTCTTTTGCTTCGCACTCTGAAGATATTTGGCTCGTTCGCCGCGTAGCCTCCACTTAGAGACGCGTATGATTTGAGCGTGACGACGAGTCGAAAAACAGTAACGATGTTGCGAAAATTAATTAGAAATCGTATAATAGGTGCCATGGTATGGACCGTCGACATGGACGACTTCAACGGCACGACCTGCGGCAGTGGAGTTAAGTATCCGTTGATCGGTGCGATTCGCGAGGAACTGCGTGGAATTTCGCGTGGCAGTAATGCCAAAGACGTTGATTGGAGTGCCGTAGCCACAACTATCACCGAGGTAGTGGTCAAGAAGCCCGAAGCCTACAAAATTTCCGTTTCCGAGGTTTTGAGCAAAGCTAAGAAGGTCAGCAAGCCAACTCAGCTGGTCATCAGTTCGCCCAATACCAAACGTGAGTTTTATTTGACGATCATATCAGATTTGAATGAAGGCGCCAAGTAAATCGTAGCGTCCGAGAGTTGCAACAACGCGATGTAAAAAGTATTCTCTATCACGAAAACCAACTGCTCGACGCTTTCAGAACGAGACGCTCAAACGATATGCTACCTGACCAACTGGTCGCACAAGCGGCCGAGCACCGGCAAATTCATGCCGGAAGACATCGACACGAGTCTGTGCACCCACGTGATTTACGCGTTCGCCACGCTTAAAAATCATTTGTTATCCGAGAGCAACGACAAGGACGCCGAAATGTACGAGAGATTGATCGCCCTCCGCGAGAAGAACCCTGACATCAAGGTGCGACTTGGGCTGTACAAAAGCGATCGATGATCTCGCGTATGATAAATCGATCGATAGCGAACGCGCGCATAAACGGTGGCTTTGCGATAAACGCTGTTCTTTCTTATCTAGATTCTATTGGCAATTGGTGGCTGGGCATTTGGCTCGACGCCATTCAAGGAACTGACGAGCAATACCTTCCGCATGAACCAATTCGTTTACGAGGCTATCGACTTCCTTCGTGAATACAAATTCGACGGACTCGACGTCGACTGGGAGTATCCACGGTAAGCTTTTGCTCTACGTCTGCTCTCCAAATTAACTGTTCACCGAGCTCGATAACGCGATATACTTTGCCCAATGAATACCCAATGATTTCGCTGTTGTTTTCTTTCTTAATCGTCGCAGAGGCGCCGACGATCGTGCGGCTTACGTGAATCTGTTGAAGGAACTTCGAGTAGCTTTCGAAGGCGAGGCCAAAAGTGCCGGTCAGCCGAAATTGCTTCTCTCGGCTGCTGTACCTGCCAGCTTCGAAGCTATCGCTGCCGGGTAAGTGTGCATATGAACTTGCCAACTAACCACGTATCGTCGTTTCATTTCTGTGATCGACGGGCATTTTCACTTGTCATGTGCATTAATTCCACGCGATTTATTTCTCAGGTACGACGTGCCCGAGATTTCTAAATACTTGGACTTTATAAATGTCATGACTTACGACTTTCACGGACAATGGGAGAGACAGGTTGGACACAATAGTCCTCTGTTTCCCCTAGAAAGTGCTACCAGCTATCAGAAGAAACTCACGGTGGTAAGTGCTTTTCTCCGCTTAAACGCTCAATAAATATGAAAATCAACAAAAACGCGTTTGAGATCTATGTCTCGTCGATAGTGGCTTATTTTTTTCTCCGTCGATCAAATTGTCATTCGTGTGGTTTTTGATTTCGAATGAATTAAAATGTACTACGCTCTCTATAAACCACAGAGAAATGAGAAAAAAACTACTTTGTACGCTGGATCATGATTTTGCCATTCTATCGACATAATATAACTATTTTCGATCAAATTAATAGCAACTGATATCTACATTGAACTGTTTCGAAAGAGAGTGAATATTGAGTCACATCAATAAAACTAATATATGTCCATTCACAGGACTTTAGCGCGCGCGAATGGGTAAAACAAGGAGCACCAAAGGAGAAGCTAATGATCGGAATGCCAACGTACGGCAGATCTTTCAGTCTTGTTGACAAGACGAAATTCGACATTGGAGCTCCGGCTTCTGGAGGCGGCGCTGCTGGTAATTACACAAACGAGCCCGGCTTCCTCTCTTACTACGAGGTAATTAACCGACATCATGAATACTGAGTGCAGTGGATTTCATTTGTGAGCTGTTTGAAAAAGATGTTAATTGTGCTTGCTATAGGTCTGTTCATTCTTGAACGAAGATAACACGACGTTGGTTTGGGACAGCGAGCAACAAGTACCATTTGCTTACAGGGACGACCAGTGGGTCGGTTTCGACGACGAGAGAAGTTTGATCAATAAGGTAATTTAAATATTACGAAACATCTTTTTCGCAATAATTGCTTTCTTTCGTAAACGTATGCAATAAAAATGTGGCTTCTTGGCGTAGATGAACTGGCTGAAGGAAGAAGGTTTTGGTGGAATAATGATATGGTCAGTCGACATGGATGACTTCCGAGGATCATGTGGTAATGGAAAATTCCCTCTGATCAGGGCAATGAAAAAAGAACTTGAAAACTACGCAGTGAAGCTCGAGTACGATGGACCGTACGAGAGTAATGTGAGAGGCGGAAAGTATACCACCAAAGATCGTAAGTTTATTTACAATCTCAATATTCATAATATTTTTTGGCAAAGAATTTTGAGGGGAAGAGAGAGAAAAACTTTCACATTATACAAAATGTTTCTTTTATTCGTGTCCGCTTAATTCGTAAATATCCACAACATACAGTTTATAACTTTATAGTTTACATAGATTCTTAAAAAATTATTAACAATATTCTTCATCGTTTACGTTTAAGAGAACTAATTGATAACCACTACTATACTGAGCAAAGCAAACTTTGCGTCGACAAAAAGTGATCGAATTATTACTATATTTTTCGAATTAATCGCACAACATAATCACTAAAAAAAGGAATAAACAGACATATGTGTGGAAGAATTCATACAAACTACTTGTACATACATGACAAGATTTCTATGCTTGTTAAAGCTTTGTTTGATTAAAATTTTGAAATACTTATTAGATTTAATTTATAGTGCTGTCGCATCGAAAAAGTATTTATTCTAAATTTAAATATGTTTACTAAAGCAATATTGAATCGACTTTCGAAATTCATAGGATTCCAACTTAATTCTACAACAACATAGATATGTATTTTATTACGCGCGAATTCCAAACGTCGTTTAACGAATCTTACTGAAATATTACAGCAAACGAAGTAACCTGCGACGAAGAAGACAATCACATCTCCTACCACCCAGACAAGAACGATTGCACGATGTATTACATGTGCGAGGGTGAACGCAAACATCATATGCCTTGTCCTGTGAATCTCGTTTTCAATCCCAACGAGAATGTCTGCGATTGGCCAGAAAATGTCGAAGGCTGCCTTCAACATACGCAAGCACCGCCCGTCTGATTGTCGTGAATCGAATTACGGACACTCATACACGCACACGCAAACACATTCACCGAGGCTCTTGTTGCCTTTTTTATCTTTGTGCGCCTGAATTCTGTGAGCAAGAAAAAACCACTGACAATCTTTCGCACGGAGATTGCACGGAGTTTTTTTTAAATGTATTTATTTGAACGGAGGGGGAGACACTTTATAGGATAGGACATATGGAATTGTAAAGGTGTATTCTCGAAAGTGCAATTGAACACGGCGCTTTTTTTATTCTTTCTTTATCTTCATTTTCGAGATCGAAAGCTCCGAGACGATCGAACGCTGGATTTATGTGAATATAATGTTGCGCGCGGACAATTGCAAATCATTTATGTTTCGTCATCAAAATCGAAGTTTGGTGCTGATGTATCATGATAGTATGAACTATCCAGTGCCGTACAAAATCGAAACGCTTTTTTACAGACGCCTTTCTAAATAGGAAAATAAAAGAAAAATCAAATGATAATTATGCATCGTTTGGGAGCCTTCGTCTGGACGATCAACAAGCGCACGCGCGATCATTGTTCGTTCAGCGTAAGATCCATCTCCGAAACGAGCTACCGAGCAATAAGAACAAGCGCAACAACAGCCAATACTAGCAATCCCATGCGACTGTGCTCGGTAGCGACGCTCAATGCCGACGCTTGGCAAGCAGTGCTCGGCGCTCCGAGATTCAGCAGTGCCCGATCTGCCGGGTAAAGTTGAGTGGTTTCCGTGCAAACCGCTCGACCTGCATAAGTTCGCAGTTGACGAGCGTCCGATTGCGAGGCTGTGTGAATCTGCCGTGATTCGCGTAACCATCTCCGTAGCCACAACGATAGCCATGCTATTTCGCAGTCGCATTCCAGTGGGTTGCCCGATAACTGTAGACCACCTGAAACATGTATTTGCACGGTCAATGATCGCTTCGTGAACGAATTCTGTTTTCTTCAATTTTTCGACAATGTCGCGTGATTTTATATATCCATTATTTGGCTTTTTTTGCCTAAAATACGCAATTGACTTTAAACAGTACAAGCGAAAAATTTTGAAATTGTTGCGATTACAATATAAAACTTATACTTTACGCTGCTGTATAGATTGTTTTATGTAAGAATTTTTAGAGTGAACAAAAAAATAAGAGGATTACGATTTTATTCTTTACGTGTTTTAATTCGTTAAGTTTCTTGTAAGCGAACCTGCGAAATATAGAACAAGAAGCAGATCAGTTATATCTGATATCATTCGGTCGTAAGATAGAATTTGTAGCAAACTGATGAAATAAGAGTATTCTTTTCATTATACGTAGAACATAAGATTAAACTTATCATTGAAGAGAAGGACTAGAGTGCTTCTTGTTGTACTATTTAAACGAAAACACGCGTTACCTGTATGATAGTTAATTAGCACTGTAAAATATATTAAGGGCGGATTGACGACGTAGACGGAAAAAGTTATACATTAAATACTCGAAAAAATAAACAAAAACAACGATATTTTTATTAATTTTTTGTAGAAAAATCAAGAAAAAAGGCTTTGTATAAGGATGAAATATGAAACGTCTTAGAATAAATGGTGTATAAATTATTTGTTCGTTCACTTTTATTTTGGAAAATAAATTCTGACCTGAAACCATGTTAGTGCCGACAGTTTCCCACGAGAGATTACCATAAATAACCGACGGACTCAGCTCGTTGATATGATTGTTTCTGAGATCCAAAGTCAGTTGCGTCATGTGTTTGGTCAACGACGAGAAAATGTCGGACTGGAATCGTTCAACCTGCGTATCTTTAATCCTAAGAGTGAGCTCGGGACCTTCAATAGTCTTGAATGCATCCGCAGCGATGAAATGTAAATGTTGCCCAGTAATAGTCAACTCGCGCAACTGCTTTGTGAAAGCGTTGTGCAGTTGATCGGTGAGACGCGGTTCGATGACCTCGATCTCGACAACTCGCAGAGGCAGATTACTCAAAAAATTGCGAAGTCGAAAATTGGATGCTTCGGGCCACGTCTGCGTGCTGAGATACTTCAGGTGACTTAAGGACTTGAGACAGTCTCGGTCGACCGTGAGCGTGCGATTGAGATTGCGAATATTGAGCTTTTCCAAGCGCGGGAACCCAGCGAGAGTGTTTCTCGTTAACTCCTACAACAGATAGCAAATTTTCAATCGTTAGTTTTATTGATCGAAACTTTCGCAAATGAAAAGTTCAATTTCACCTTGATAGGATTGCCCGAAATATCCAGTTCTCTCAGCAAATTCAATCGCAAACCATCGAATGTGCTCAGCGTATTGTTGGTCAACAGTAACACTTTCAACGTACCGAAGTTCTGCAATTCGTTTTCACGTATATTGTCGACATTATTGAACGATAGATCCAAATAGTTGAGCGACATTAGCAGAAAGTGTGGAAGATTTTTCAATCCACAACTCGCCATACTCAGCCACCGTAGATCAGGCAAGTAGTGAAAAACTTCTTTGAAATTCGCTCTCAGATGATTTTCAGATATATTCAACGTTAACAGTTTGGCTAAGGAGACGAAGGAATTGTCTGGCAGAATCTGAACGCGATTATGAGCGAGATTCAACGACGTTAATTGTGAGGTAGGGAAGGACGTAGCGTCGAGGTGATCGATGAAGTTTTCCGATAAATCGATGCTCCTAAATGTGTATCATAATTCGATATCAAAATAATAATGACGTTGAAAATATACATACCTGAGTGTGTAGCCAACGTCGAGGAAAGGCGCCGAAGGTACGACGGTGAACTTGTTGCGACTCAAGTCGAGAATCTCAAGACGAGTGCCGGTAAACACATCGCGCGTCAAGGAACGCAGCCTGTTGTGCGACAAATTTAACGCTCGCAAGTTTCGCAAGTTTCGAAACTGCTCGTTTGTCAATTGTGCGAGCATGTTACCCGAGAGATCGAGTTGTTGCAGTGACGTTAATCCATTGAAGCTCTGTTTGCGCAACGACTCGATTTTGTTGTCCCGTAGAATCAAAGTGTTTAGATCGGCCAATGCAAATGTGCCTTTTGATCGATAGAATAGATTTAGTTTTCTTTGACAAAGCTAATTTGTTTAAGAGTTTACCTGGCTCGATAGCGGTCATATGATTACTTTCCAAATTAATTGTCTTTAAGTGTGGAGTATTGACAAACACATCCACGGATAAATAACTGATGTTGTTGAAGCTCAAATCGAGCCGCGTGATATTTATAATCGATATGCTTGAGTTCAAGGAGGATATCGAGTTGTAGGATACGTTCAGTAAAAACTCAGGTCCACCGCTGAAAACCAACGCGAATTTAATAAATTTCATCGTGCTACATTCAAATTGTTATTCAAGTTTTAAGATATCTCACCTGGTAGCGAAAGCCTCGAAATTCAAAGAAGTGAGCTTGTTAAACTCTAAATGCAAGAATCTCAACTCTTCCAAGCCGTTTAATGCATCCTTATCGATCGTCGAAATCCTGTTGTTCACCAACGAGACAGTGACAAGTTTCGGGCAATCCTTAATCGAGTCAGCGGCTAGAGCTCGAATTCTATTGCCCGTCAAATCGAGCGCTCTTAATTCGGTCAAGTTGTGAAAAGTACTTTCCGGCAGAACTTCCAAAAAATTATAACCCAGCTTCAAGTCTCGCAGCTCGGAGTGCACATCACCGAGGAAGAGTCGTTCGGGTAAGTCGTGAAGTCGGTTGGACTCGAGATTCAGATAGCGAAGTTGTTGAAACGAGTAGAACGTTGTCGGCTCGAGAGTATGGAAGTTATTGTTGTCGAGTACCAGCCAATGTAGATTTGATAGTGGACGAAGTGCTCGTTGAGGAAAGTGATCGGTCGAGAAAGCAAAACTCAACTCTAAGATTTCTAGACTATCTTCAAGACCTACAAATGCTTCGTCAGCTATGTCTGATAGATGGTTGAACGAGAGGCTCAATTCTGTTAGCTTCTTTGCGCCTTCAATGAAGAAGAAAAAATGCATAGTACGATTAAAATTAATTGACATGTAGATATTAACATACTCAGTACATCCGGTACCTCGAAAAGTATAAGGCATCAGTTGCGTCAATACGTTGTTTCTCAAAAGCAGTATCTCGAGATTCTCCGCCCAGTCGAAATCTTCCGGCTGGACCCTGTGGATCTTGTTGTAGCCGATATTCAGATGAAGCAAATTGACGTAAGCGGCAAGAGTGTCAGCAGGTACTGTCTCGAGGCCATTCGTGGCTAGTGATAATACTTTGAGTTCTCCTTCGATAGCGGCAAAACTCTCGTTACGAAGTTCACGTATTGCATTGTTCGCCAGATACAAGTAAGACATTCGACGCAGTGAGCTGACAGCTGACGGCAATCTTCTTATTTCGTTGTTCTCGAGCTCGAGATATTCCAAGCTATCCTCGAGTCCGGCAAATGCTGCGTGGTGAATTTGTCGAATGCCATTCGACGAGAGTCGAATACGTCGGATGGACATTCGAGCGAACATGTTCTTGGAAAGCTCGGTTAGGCGATTACCTACGTTGCCCAAACAGCGCTTATCATCATTCGGCAATATTAAAAAATAAATTGGACGACGAGGACCAACCTGAGAGATTGAGGTCTAAAATTCGAAGAGTCTTGTTGTCAGGCCCAGTGTAAACAACGCTCTCGATCACATTCTCACTCAAGTCCAGCATCTCCAGACCGTCGCTCTTGAAGTCTGGCAACTCCAAGTGCCTAATGTTATTACCCTTCAGATAGAGCCACGTCAATCCATGGCAATTAGCCAAACTCTCGGGAAAGCGTTTGAGCAAGTTCCCATTCAAACTGAGCGTGACGATGTTTGGCGGCATTGCGTTCTCGTAAAGCTCCTCGATATTGTTACTGTCGAGATTGAGCCAGTTCAGACTGCCGAAAGTTGAAAAACTCTTGGGGATATCAGTGATGGAATTGTCGCCGAAGAAGCCGTTGGTGAGCGTGTCGCTTACCAGACCCCAGTCGCCTTGCAGCGTCGTCAGATGATTGCTGCGTGCATATACAGATGAGATAAGCGAGCACATGGGCAATTGTCACTTGTCAGCGAATACAACACCAACAAATAGCGATAGCGCGATGATTCTTTTTATTATAGTCGTTTAAGCATTTCGGGTAATAGCCGGGAGAAAGGAATTATTTTATTGTCAAAGCGATAAAGCGACCGGTAATAACTTGAGAGAGCAAGTGATTTTGACAATTTACCCACGTATTAGAACAGAAAAGATCGTCGTGCGTGTTGAAATACGAAAAGAATATGGTAAACTGATTCTGTCGTAATTTTGGCATATCGACGCGTCGAGAGGTGAAAATGAGCGGTGTAAGCAAGCGAGCAGGTGATGCATTCGCATGTGATATACGATATACATGATCGATTATGCGTATCGAATGACGCACGACAGCTTCGTTCGAAGACAACGCTGACTCTTCTACTTGAAATCCACTAAATCATTTCGATCGACGTGTCTTTCGAAAGCGATTTGTAGCTTGAATGATAGACAAACTCGATTCTACCTGTGCATGTTGAGCCAATTAAGCCGATGTAGTCCTTGTAATGCCGCTAGTGGTATCTCTTCCAGCGAATTATAACTCAGATCCAGAGAGCGTAGAGTGTCGCTGACTCCCCTTAATCAAGGAGAAAAGAGAAGCAATTGTTAACTCACCGACAGCAATCAATTATCATTTATACACACGAATACTCTCAAAGAAGATACCACCAAGAGAATAATAACAATGAGTGTCGCTCGTCGGACCTCGATTTCATGAAAATAACTTATTCAACCTCTTTGTTTTTCAATTAAAAGCACAGCTAAGGAGCTAATCATATAGGATAACGCAAGAACGTATAAAAAAACACTACTTTCACTTTAAGTTTGTGAATGACTTACAGAAGCGATTTGTCACCGACGCTCATAAGCTGATTGCTAGCAAGCCCAAGTGCCTCCACTCCAGAAGTACTTGCCAGAGCTTCATTGTCAAATACCTGTAGCCCCGAGCCTATCACATCTAACTGTGCCACATAACTTATGGATACGTCTGCAGTGAACGGGCAAACGTTGAATACCAAATCAACAAGAAAAGCGGTATGTCTTCCATACCTGGAAATCTCGCGAAGGGTACACCGGTGCAGCCGACGTCCATCTTCGTGTAATCCTGATCGTCCTGCAGCCAACAGATGCACATCGCGTTGAAATTGCATGGCACGTCATTGCACCGTGTGCTTGTCGTCAGCTGAAGCAATATCAGCAGCAAACACTCGACCAGCCGCCGCATCTGCAAGCACGTACGTTACTTCATTCATTCACGCGGCCTCGATTCTAAACATCTGTTGACTTCCTCGTTTTAACGAAAGACTTTCGACATTTTTATACAATTATATCCGTTCAAATGATTTGTATTTGTTATTTATCCACAGCTAAATTAAATATTGCATTGATTATTCCATCGAATGAAATAATGAAATAATGATTCCATTTATTTCCGGTGTTTACAGAGGTTATTTCAACTACCTACACCATCGATCCTGCAGTTGCAATTAATTTTCATGATCTTACCAATGTGATAATTTTCATGGATAAGCCGTGATCTGATCCGTGCAGGATTATCTTGAATACGAGTCTAGTACTACATCACTATACAGCAACTCATTCACAAGCTAAAAAAATCGATGCGCGTGCGCTTATCAACGAAGCGCACCTGCAGCATCACTTGCAAGCTCGTGTTCGAAGCTTACTTACAACAACAATAATAGCTCATTTCACGCTATGCTCTAATCCTCCACGAGGTATTCACCAAAAAAAATTGTCCAACACTGCGTAAAAATATTTGTCGTGGGTGTTTCTACAAGCTCGCAAGCCTTCCCGTACAAACCTTGCCTGGCGACGTTCTCCTATACTACTTGTGAATGTTCAAGCGTTATTTACGACGTTCTCGACAAAGGTATGCAACGTCTTCGGCGAGACCATATTGTTAAGATGTCACTGAAGAGGACGATGAACCGCGTACTGCCGGCCGCTGGGTAAAAAGTGAGGGAGTAAGAGGAAAACACGGATCGAAGGGGCGCATGCACCTCGCGCACGCGCTCTGACTGGGATCGAATTTTCTGACGGTGGTCGGGCTTGGCTTTCTTTATTTGGGACTCGATAATTTCGGGGGAGGGAGAAAGAGGTGTTTTACCTTTGGGGAGGCTGCATTGATTTCTTCTCTTCAATCTCACGACTTGCTTTCTTTAGATGAATTTTTCGAGGAACTATAGATTATTAAGTAATGAACGACAATTGAAATTGAAAATGTAATAGCAACTTTCTTATCGTAAAATAATCATATATTATAATGACCGCAAGAAAAAATAATCTGAAAAATATTAGTAGCGCAGTTAAAATATTTTTAAGCTTTTTTTAGCTGAATACGAAAAAGTTGTTTTTTCAGATAAATAATTGAAAAAAACAGAGTTGAACATTAATTAAAATATGTTTTAGATTGCAAACCACATCTTTCTACAACTACATTGTCTTATAAGGTTCATTTATTCCTCTAGATTTTGCATCTTTTCCGCAGAAACAAGTGTTATATTTTAAATAAAACTATTGATCTGGTTTATAGTTTTCCAAATCGATTAATACAGTTTGAATAATATCCAATAAGTTTTGGTAGTAATTTTTTTGATCCTACAAATAAGACTGATACTATTCTAACGGTTTGTAAGGTGAATCCAGTAATTTCTTTCTGAAATTAGATAGTCGAGAAAAAATGTAAGATGTAAACTTATGCTGTAGTGACCAAAAGTTAAACAGACTCATGAAAAAAAAATGTTCAATCGGATAATGTTTTAACTAATTATACTTAATTAAGTAATACTTATACACTATATAAACTAATAATGTAATCATTAAAAATTTGAAAATTTTACCCTCCTCCTAATAAATTAAATTTATAATAATATTTTCTTTTTAGTTTTTAAGCTTCTTATTTACTAATTACGTTTTTACCAACTATTTTTTCATATCTATTAGTATTATGAAAATAAAAACATCAATAGAAAGGAACTATGTAGAAGAACCGAAAATATTTTAACTTTTAATTGTTTTTATAATATATATATGAAAAATATTTAGAAAATTTACGACGTTGAAAATTTATAAATCTTGTGCTGACTTGGGTCAACAAAAAATATATAACGTTCTTTTCAATGTTGAGACGTTTTTGCAAGCCTATAATCTAAAATGTGAATCAGAACATCTAAGAAAAAGTGAATCACTTGATTATCCAAGGACAATTCACCTATTACTCAAATAAATTGTAGCAAGGCGTTCGCTTTCTCGGAAAGCTTCAGCAGCACAAAATGCAAAGTCGATCAGTACCTATTTTTACTCCTCAAAATAACTAAACAATAATATAGTTTATCGTATTCCCGATCCTTCATTTAATTTTATCATTAAAAAAAGATTCAAATAATTATTTTCCTTTTAATTAGCGTCAATCACCAAAATTCAACAATACCGCTGGTACTATCATTATATTTCTATAGATAACTTTATTTTATGATGTCAATATATCGAAATGAGACAAAGTTGAAAGGAAATTTACGACAACAAAAAAAGCAACATTCAGCTACTTATTGCATTAAAATGTTTCAATGGCTTATACGTCCTCCACGCATATGAGAAGTCGCGCCTCCGGCGGCTATGATTCGCGAAGTTACCGGCTCCCCGGGGGATATTATCGGTTCACGGGCGTCCTATGCGATTAATCGTGAGCTACTCTACGCACGCCACTTTCTATCATTGGAATTGTACTCACTACGAAACGAAGCAATTAGATCGCAGAATAAAGTATAAAATTAACCATGGATCAATTATCCTTTATAGGATATTCGTATATACTTTGCCATATGAGATTAAATGCCATGTACATGGAATTGAAACTTTGAAATTCCTAAGTATAATTGCAATATTTATGATTGTGCACATAAGACGAATGCAAGAGCCAGGCTGATACCTCACTAGTGTTGTAGCTACTAAATATTTAGTGTATATCAGTGAGCTAAACACACATGACTCAATGTAAACGATCGATACACAACTAATCAGTATTAGCGATCAGCGATCGGCACAACGCCCGTTGATCATCGAGGCCACGACGACAAGTAACAAGTCCACGTCTACGAGTCAGCTCAAAGTCAATGGACCAGTCACTATGAATGCAGGTTGCTCAACGCTGTGCTCGACCTTGAGTTGACGTAACCCCCAAGCAGTCAAGGCTCATCGTTCTCACGCCTCCAACATTCAGGATCCGGAAGACATTACATCCGCTCTCTACTGATCGATATCAATGTAGACCTGAATGCGAGCAAGGTCCAGTGAAAGAATCCATGCACAATGTCTTCAATGCGTCATGGCGAAATTCGCCAAAATCCTATAATCCCTGTATGGATGTGCTTGCGCGATACTTGCCTCGTTAACGGCTGACCGATGGTATTTTTTAGTGTGAAATTCCGCCACAATAAGATAGCTTGATTGATATATGACCAAAATCGGTTTCATTCTCTATTTAAATCGGATTTTAATAGTCGGCATTTTGGCGATTTTCAGGCTAAGAATCTTTTTCTCTAGGCTTTAAAAATATTTTATAGTTTCTGTATAGCAATTTTCATAACATTCTGTATAAATAAAAATGGTTCTTCTACAAAAGCACCAGTTATTCTTAACAATAAATACACATTGCGACTATAAATTCTCCTTAAACAATTACTTTCTCATTTCATCCAGACATATCAGTCGGCTAAAGATCTGTGATCGATTGTAACCTTTTTTTTTGATACTGAAAAGACTAAACGGAAACTAATTTATCATCCATAAAATCACGTAGCCGCAGAAAAGGAAGAAGGAAAAGAGATCTATCGCTGAGCGCTGCGAGCACGAAAAAGTGAAAGGACACTTATGTATATCCCCACGCGTCGGATCGCCAATGGACTTCCTCGCGCGCAGCGATAACTACTCGAACGTCAAATGCGATCGTGTCCCGTTGGCGAACACGCATTGCTCCAGCGCTAATTATAGAGTTAGGTTCGATCGTCAATCAATCTCCGAGTCTGAAAAGGATTCAATTATTTAATAGCAGTGGCTGAATAGTTCAAGATAATTATTTAATCGTTGGGTGCCGCTGCAACTTCGCCGTGAGGCTTTCAAATGCTCACTAAACTAAAATGACATTAGTCAAAAGTGGTCGGATTTAAATGTGCATCGGAGTGTAATCCACTGCTCGGGTAAAAATGGAAGAGGAAGAGTCACCTCGGACGGCTGAGCAGCCTCGTCGAGGCTCCAGCAACAGCGAGAAGATGAGCGTGATGGAACGCGAGAGTCGCATGGAGAAGCGTCGCATGGCCCAGCTAACGGATTGCAAGGAGATGCTGAGGCGAGATGGAACTCAGCGATATGCTCGCGACAACTTCAAAGCTCTTTTTCACAATGAGGTGCGTTCGTCAACCAAAACATCTTTCCAATTTTATCACTCTAACGCAGACCTTGAACGTCATCATGCAAAATTCATCTCGTTTTTATCGTCACGTAAACAATTTAAAAGGACATTTTTCAATGGATTTTTCATTCTCAATGACGGAAATCTATTTGCGACCGAATTAAATCATTAATAAGAATCCATTAGTCTTCTGCACGCGCCAATTAGAACACTTTTCTCTCGTAAAAGGATACGATCCTGATTATCCTCGTACGGCAATCACATTTATCATTGTTAAGTTTCAATTAAGGGAGAGTGTAAAAAATTAAATTCACATGGAATCATTGGTGCAAATAAAAGACAATGCAAATGAAATTATTGAATCTAAAGTATTAATTTGTTTAAGTCTAGTAACTAGAAGTTCATATTAATACCTAGTTTGAAAAAATATTTATTCAAGTTTATGCAATACTGCAAATTGTAACAAAATAATCCTCATATTCAATTGTGTATGCAAAAACTAAATATTTTGTCGGTGCATTATGATTTCCAAGTAATATCGTAAAAAAAATTACATAAGTATTAAGTATAAAATAAAATAAATAAAGCGTGAGAAATATTAAATTTAATTATATTCTCTTGCGTAATAACCTCGAAATGAATCAATGTTATACCTTCCTATCTTCCAAACATCTATGCATGAACTGATCTTCTGTTATAACGTATTTTAGCACTTACTCGAAAAAGTCAATATTTTAAAAAGTACTGGATTCTAATAAATTGAATAACTTTCTTTCACTTTTTGCTGTATCTTTAAATAAATCGTTCATACTACATTGGTAAAATTAAATTATATTTAATCTTACATTAACAAAAGAATTACAAATTACACGTAATATTTCTTTAATGGTCTTGGAACGTCATTAAACAATCGAAATACTTAAACCTTCGATGTGCTAAGAATACACTCAAGTACCCAAGGCTTCATCGTAGATACAATTGTGTCTGCAAAAATCTTATATTATTGTCAGATTTGATTAATTGGATGGTGAAAGAAGTTTTCCATTCACTCAAACATCTTCGGAATATTTCATATTAAAAATGATCACTTATGAATTAATTAAGTATTCTATACAAAATATTTTTCCGTTACAACTTGCGAATAAATAAGTTAAAGGATTCTGATGAAATTAAATTTTCACTTAAGATTTAATACTTTATCAAGTTTAATCTAACATCTATTTGCTGTAAAATATCAATGATTATTGACGTAAATTGTTTTTAATTTGCAATTTCCATCGACAACTCCCGAAAGATTTTATCTGAAGAACCGGTAGCTCGTCTACTATCAGTATCCTTCGAAGACATACTAAAGTTATTTCGAGACTCTTGATATTCCAATAAATTTTCTCTCAGCAAAACCGTTGCCCAGGCAAATAAAAGCGAAACACGTGGCTAGAGTAGATATATAAAGTAAAAAGCAAGCAAAACACTGACACACACGAAAGAGGCGATCTAAGCCAAAGGCCCGCTTCGATCAAGGCATTCAATCGCCTGGGGCTACAAGACCTTCACCGCGTGCGCGCCAGCCTTCTTTCTTCATTCCTTTTTTATTTTAATTAATTGCGGAAAAAAGTGCAAAAGAGGGATCACAGATGTAGACATTCAAATGGCATGACGCGGCCACAGCCAAAAATTAATTTCACTTTCCGTACCTCCCAGTTTTTCAGTTTCTGAAAAATTCTTATGTTTTATGTATTTCATATATTGTTCATTTAAATTTTACGTTTTTCCAAAATTGTTCGAGTAATAAAAATGTAATAAATGAAGGAAATACGAAGAACAATATTGTACGTTTCGTAAGTCAATATGTAGGATTAAATATTTAGAATAATTTTAGTAATACAGATTCATTAAGCGGAATTACTGATAAAATTATGTAATAGTTGTTTGTTTAAGTTATAAAGTATATTATATACGTAGTTGCATACTGTGGCTTGTTACAAATTTTTAAAAGTCATCGTTTCAGTTTTCTTAAAAATCAATCTCTATTATTTTTTAACGTGAAATTTTCTTTTGAATTATTTTTTATACTGGAAGGTTTGTTGAATAAGAAACTAAAAAACGCTTTTGTAATAAAAATTATACCCTTTAGACACTGATATAAATTAATAAGTGTTATGGGCTCTCTCAAAATTTATGTGGACCAACGCGTCAGCAAAATTTTATTATAGCTTTTCATTATATAATAATTCATACGAACCCTATTCAACAGTATCAAATAAAGATCCACTTATATACGTTAAAACGGTATTCCGTTAATACAAAATTTTATAACGCACAGATTTTATAAGCTTAAAGATATTATTGAAGATAATATTGTTAGAAAGGTTATCAATGTTTCGTAACTTTATGGGTTTGACGTTTCATTAGTTAATTGCAATGACGTGCAGTAAAAATTGCCATCGAAATAAGACCGTGAAATTTAATTTATAGCTTCGCCCAATTTACTTTACACTCTGTTTTGATGAAACTAGATCATTAAATGACGTAAATGGAGCACAAGGATTTTGTGTTTTACTGCAGTATAAAAATCAACCAAAAACGTTAATAGGTGTATTCATTTATCTGAGTCAAATTTTTGTATTTATTATTTCTATACTTAAATATGAATTGTGTGGGTCACATTTAAGTCTTTTTATATCATTCATTTTGCACATTTAAAAAAAAATAATATCAATGTTCATGCGTGTAAATTGATTTTTAGTTCAATTGAAATTAACAAAAGCGAAAAATGTAAAAAAAAACTATATTTTGAAAACAATTTTGAGGAAAGTTGACGGTTCAGAAATTTATTCAAAGTAATTAATTAAAAATGAAAATTAAATGTAGAAAAATGTAGAAAATTATTTATGTAAAACATAATAAATTATTTAATAAATAGCTAATTCAAATTGAATTTTTTATTATTATTCATTACCAAATCGTGGATAAACATGATCAAAAATGAATTAATTGAATAATAAAAAAAATGTTGACGATGGAAAAGTGATATAAGAATAACGTAACAAGTCAATGGCTTGGAAGTTGTCTAAATTTGTATATCCAGTTTTTCGCTTATTTCGATAGTAAACAGCTGCTCTCGAAAGGCATTCGAGTCTGGAAGTGATTTGCGTAAGTGTTTGATAAACGCAAAAGTAATTCAGTGCGGTATTGACCTCTTTAATAGGCTCAACTTGTTTTTTCTTCATATAAATACACAAGTTGGTAGTTTATAGGGTCCACTATCTCGCACTGATTATATATTGTAAGTGAATGACCGTAATTAAAAATTCAACGTGTGTGTAAGTTGTTATTCAAGTATATAGTAATATACAAAAATATATGATTGAAAATTTTTACAATTCTACTTTACTTGGAGTTTCGAAAGATCCTGTTTGTTTCATATTTGCTATATAAATGCAGGCTCAATCAAATCAGTTAATCAGGTATTATGATACGAACATTTCGACGAACGTAAACATTGTCGAATTGGGTACGTACACGCTAAGGAAAAATTTGTTGCTGGTACTCACACAATTCGTACGTCCGCTCTAATAGGAATTAAATACCTTTACAAGGCGTCGTCTACTTTTTACGCACGCAATTGTACTTTTCCATATATCTTATTCCATCAAGCATTTTCATTTAAAATTTAATTCTACAGTTGTTTTATTGTGCCTAAGATTCGAAAAGCATAAAGACAGAGACAATAGACATGACTCGTTTACATTTTATTAAAAATTTCTAAAAATATATTTGATTATTATTTTTGCGTATAAGGTTTTCCTGGAGAAGCTTTTCGCATTGTTCGACCTAGATAGAGACGGATTATTAAAACAAGAGGAGTGGATCGAATTCTTGAAAGGCCGACTGACGTAAGTGTCTAGTTTCCTACATATCAAAAAATTCATTCAGATGATTTTCTTCTCTGTAGACATGAAAAACAGCTTGACTTCATTGACCAAATCGAAAGCGTCGCCTATGTGTTATGCGGCGAGGAACCTATAAATTTCACCACTTTTCGCCAGATATTCCATGCTAAAGGAGTATGTGTTTCATATGTATTTTTTTCATTCACTTTTACCTCATAGATGATTATCTTAAAGTTACCCTAACCAGCTAAATAAAAATTTGTTTTCAAATTCGGATATATAATTATATTTAACCAATTTTATGAATTTTACTAAAACAACTTCAATACGGATGCTGATCAAACAAATTCATGGCTACAGATTATTGAGAAATTATTAAAACTCATCGATGTTGAGTGCACAGGCAGCGTAACACCTGAACAAATCATGGAGTTTATTGCAACGATAAGTAGCCCAAGGTATATTTTTAAACGTTGATTAATGAATAAAATTAAATTTGATTTAAAAAAATTCTAAATTACTATATCATTTAGGTCGCGAATAGGCTTTGACGAACGAAATTTAGAATGGCTTGAAAAAATTTTTAAGCAAACTGTTGGAAACGAAAAAGAAATCAGGAGAGAGGAATTCCAAAAAATTGTCACCTCGAAAAATGTAAATAAAATCAGAGTTAGGATTTTGGTTGATAAGAGCTTTTCAAATTACACATTAGTATATTTGAATATTTCAGCCATTTTTTACGGAAAGAGTATTTCAAATCTTCGACAAAGACAACTCCGGTACTGTATCACTTCAAGAATTCCTCGATGCTATGCACCAGTTTGCAGGCAAAACTCCCAACGATAAAATCAGATTCCTCTTTAAAATCTACGACATTGATGGTAAATCTTTTAATTTTAAAATAACACAGTTATGAAACTATAATTGCTTCTATTAGCAAATTGTAAAGCACATAGTTAGATTTATCTGGCTAATGAATAACTGAGAGCTACGTTTCTATACAACTGATTGAAATAATTTTTAAATCTCTAATGCTGTAGCCGAAAATAACGTTCAGCAAACGATTATTTTACATAATTAAGTCGTGAAACATCTATTAAGATAGTATCGACAGTAATTAATGAAATTTATTCTGGACAAACTTTTAGTGATTGAATCTATTTAAATCACAGTAATTTATATTAAAATGTTATATTTCTAGGAATCAGAGTTTTCTGATTATTGTCATTTCTAATTTAGTCATTAATGCTAATTTACACTCGAAAACAAAAAGTATAATATATTTATCTGTAAAAATTAAAAAAACCATAAACTTTTATCGGGTGAACAGGGGATGGACTAATCCAGTTGCGTGAGCTCGAGCACGTACTGCGCGCTTGCATGGAAGAAAATGGAATGAAATTCAGCGATGAGCAAATTGAGGATTTAACGGTTGCCCTTTTCGAAGATGCTGACAAGGGAAGTCGTGGAGCCATTACCTTTGAGGCGCTCAAGCGGCAACTTGAGAAGCACGAAGGTCTTTTAGAAAACCTCACGATTAGGTAGAATAGCCCTTGTTGTCAATAATATTCGATCAACGTAGTTCTTAAAATTAAACTTAAATTTCAGCATAGACAGATGGCTCGTTCCACCAAAGCCAGAAACGCCTAAAAGACAGTATCCACAACTCTGTCCAAAACTTCCATATCAACTAACAAAGCCATATTTGAAAAATAACTACGTGAAGATGACATTCATAGCTTGTTTTTTTATCATCAATTTTGCTCTCTTCGTTTCAAGGGCTTATCAATACAGACACGCAAATGGATACATCATACTCGCCCGAGCTTGCGGTGGGTTTTTTTTTCTAAATTGTCAAAGTTCGAATGAGCAAAAAAAAATTTCTTTTTTTCAGGCCAATGCTTAAATTTTGATTGTATGTTCGTGCTCGTACTGATGCTACGACAATGCATAACATTCTTAAGGACTCACGGGTTTAGCTGGGTACTCCCGCTTGACAATCACATATACCTGCATAAAATGACGGGTGCACTAATTGGTGTATTTAGTGTCATCCATACAGTCATGCATCTTCTTAATATCGGTGAGTTTCTATTCAAAATTCTCGATTGCGTATTTTTACCACATCTCATTGTTTTGCATTATCAGTTTTCTTCAAAGAAACTCAATTCAATATCATTTAATATTAGTCATTAAAATTCCAATTAATATACATGTAATTGTCCTTATTACTTAATATCTAGTCTATTCAATGACTTCCAAAAGTCAAATCGAAAGCTTCTTTTTTTAGTACAATATTATTAAGTGTCTTTCAAATGTTCCAATCTAAACATAGACGTGATGAATTATAATAGCGTTTATATGCCTTAAAATTATTTGTGAAAAGTTATGATTAGCAATGAAATTCTAAAATAGGTACGGTTGTTATAAACGATCATGAGTACTTGAATCACGCAAACTATACGATGTCGGAGTGGTTACTTACAAGTAGACCGCACATGTTTGGTCTGGTGGCTGGTGGTGCTAATCCCACAGGCGTTGCCTTAATTGTCATTCTTGCCATCATGACCGTATGCTCACTACCGTTCGTTCGTAGAGGAGGCTGCTTTGAGGTATATAACATACTTAACGATTGATTTTTTATAAAATTATTTAAAAAACTTTCTCTCTACCCAAGGTATTTTACTGGTCGCACCTACTGTACATACCATTCTGGATTCTTATGATCTTCCATGGGCCGAATTTCTGGAAGTGGTTCGTGGTACCAGGGTTAATCTACGTGATTGAACGTATCCGCAGGATAGCTTGGGTTCACGCTCAACGTGGTAAAACATATATCAGCTCGGGATTGTTATTACCATCTAAGGTCACGCATTTGGTGATTAAACGACCTCCAAACTTCGATTTTCGTCCTGGTGACTACGTTTTTGTCAATGTACCAGTCATTGCCAAGTACGAATGGCATCCATTCACCATTAGTAGTGCTCCTGAACAAGAAGGTAATAAAAAAAATTAAAAAGCTGATAATATTGCTTGAATGAAATTTTTTATAGCAAAAGTCAACATTAGTCACTTTTGCGGCTATGCTTTTAATAATAAATATTAGACGACCTCTCTTCCACTATTATTATTTACATACAGCTACACAAAAATTTGTCTTGCAGAATATATGTGGCTACACATCAGAGCTGTTGGTGAATGGACTAACAGTCTCTACTCTTACTTTGAGAAGGAGCAACAAAAACTCCATCGGGGTGAAATTCTTCCAGTTGAAAATTGTACAAAAGTATCACCGTGAGTATCTACAATACCTGTCAACTTCAACACTTTGTATGAAAACAATCTCATTGATTTCTTCTCCGAATCTCAGATGTAAGATTGTAAGGAATATTCCAATAATGTTGGAAAAGAAGTTCTCTATCGATTCCCTCAATCATCCTAGTGGAATTGTAAATCCTTCATATTCGTCGGATCACGAAAGACTATCATCAAATCAAACTATAAATTCAACTGATTCGTTTACAACCGCCTCAGAAAGTAACTAGAAAAATCTAATTTGTACAGAACGATTTACAATACTAATCTGTTTATCCACGCCATTTTAGCGAATACGCCAGCAAAAGCTTCGCAAGAAAAGAGGATTCACCAGCTGGTTCTGGGAAATAAAATTCCTTTTGAGAAATCACTATCTATGCCAGATATGCAAACAAAAACTAAAAAAAGAGAGAGGATTATGGCGTAAATATTTTTTGATAAAAAAAATAAAACACTCATATTTGTATTGAAATGATACTTCTCAATTTTTCTCAACACAGGCTTCGAGATTACATGAGATCTGAATCTGAAAGAAGCTTCGACGAAACGTTAATGCGGCGTGCAAGACTGAAGTCTCTAGGCTTGGCTTATTTGAGTCCACAGAATAAGTCATTAGCGCAGAGTTTTCGTTACATGCGCACCAAACCAACTATAATCGCGTTCAAAACTCCCAGCTTGGAGAACTGCGACTACGAACTCCAGTCTTCGACTTCCAAATCAAGTAAGTATTTTGTTTTTCTTTGGAGAATGCGAACCAAGCTTAATATATTGATGTTCTCAATGTAGCAGTTGACGAGAATGAGCAGAAAACAATGACGCCCACAGTACGAGCTGCTATAGCCGAAGAAGGTAGAGTAGGACAAGATTGTGCAATCGATAAGAGGAGACCAAGCTCCTCCAGAGGTGTCAAGTGCGAGATATTTTGTCATACACCCATGAATTATCCCGTAGGAAAGCCGCTTGAAGTACGAACATGCTTTGCTGTATATATACATATTCAATCCAGATCTGCGTAGTTTTTAAACATATACTTTTTAACAGATCTATTTAGACGGGCCTTACGGAGCACCATCAAGCCACATTTTTCAAGCTCAGCACGCAGTGTTGATTGCCACGGGTATCGGAGTCACACCATTCGCTTCGATTCTTCAGTCGATTATGCATCGTTATTGGAAGGCTCGTCACACTTGTCCCAAATGTACATTCTCATGGGCGAGCGAAATTCCTGCGACAATCATGAAACTACGAAAGGTGACCGCAAATTAAACGACTCGTGCATCGAGCAGACATTAATTAAAGAATATTTTGTCTTGAAGGTTGACTTCTTTTGGATCAATCGAGATCAGCGTTCATTCGAGTGGTTCGTCAATTTACTCTCGCAACTCGAGATGGAACAGGCCGAACTTGGTGCTACGATGGAACGTTTTCTAGAGATGCATATGTACATAACAAGCGCTTTGCAAAAGAGCGATATGAAGGCTGTCGGCTTGCAGCTTGCTCTCGAATTACTTCATGAAAAAGTGAGTCGCGGCTTTTGTTTTTAAGTCGCATTTAATTCATAATGAACATTCATTCGTAGGAAAAACGAGACCTCATAACTGGACTAAAGACCCGTACGAACGCAGGCCGACCAAACTGGGACAAAGTTTTCAAACAGTTGCAATTACAGAAGAAAGGCAAGGTGACGGTCTTCTATTGTGGTCCACCGCAGCTTGGTCGTATTTTACGATACAAGTGCGATCAGTTTGGCTTCAACTTCCGCAAGGAATCGTTTTAAATTTTTTTTATTTTCGCTCGAATGAGCTTGATTGTTATTTTTTACAGATTATTTCTCAACGGCTTTTACTCAAAATCATTTACAATACTTTAATGCGAACATTTCATTTTTTAATCTATATTATAGCCTTTATTATTGTACGTTAAATATAGAAATTATTCGTTTGTTTATTTATTATTAAATTATCATTGCTTACTCTTAGCTTGAATTTTTTAGCAAAGTTAACGAGGACGATTCACCTTTTGGTGTGTGTGTGTAACTATTGAATTTTTTAAGAATTTACTGTGTATGATTTACTATTATACTTATTCAGTTTTATTATCAGAACTCTCTATTTTTATAAGATCTTAACGAAAGCATAACTTACAGTGAAAGATGATAGTATTATAAATAGTGAAAATGTTGAAAATTTTCTTTGTGCTTCTTTTTAATATAGAAGTATAAGCACTGATAGCTACTGAGCATCTCAACTCGTTAGAAATAAACATAAGTTCCACGATTAGAAGCCTTATCAGCAAATTTGTTATTGTTACTATAATAGAAAATAAGTTATATAATTATAGATGTATAGTATTGAAAATAAATGTTATTCTACTTATCTTATGAGTATAGTTTATTGTTACAAATAGATAAACCTTCAGCTTTCTATTTAAACAATTTTATGACGTATTCAAAACATTGATGATTAAACAATGCAGGTAATTGATGAACATGAAAAGCTCCGATTTTAAAGCAATGAACAAAAGTAGTCTAATTATGATGAGAGCAAAGAAAACCCACATGCGTCACATTTTATATTAGAAAAATTGAATAATAAAATAACGTATTTTTTACTATCGATCAGTGATCAGAAAATTTACAGGCGAATTTAAAAGCGATTTGAATCATGTAGTAATAAAAAATTTTCTTGATACGTCAATGTGTATTAGATACTATATGTGGCGAATAAAAATGCATTTGCGCATTATAAAATTCTAACTCGTATATTTCTGTTTTTCACACAAAAAAGGGAACTATTTGCACTCTACAAAAAAAAATAATTAGATATATTTCTAACTTACCTTCTACGCTAACAATAAAATCGTTATTAACACACCATCTATGCATGCATTTGATGAATCATAGAATTATTACTAATATCACGCAATTTTTACTCGCAGATTTGTTTTTTAGACGAGACCACGACAAAATTATTCTTTCATTCCATCGTGTAATCACATATTCCTACGAATTTCCGAAAAGCCCACAAACCATTATTTCAATTATACGATACAATATTTGTATTGCAAAGATATGTATGCATGAAATAATAGATAAAAGCTAAGATAGATAGGATAACGAATTTAGCCGAGCACGAGATCGTCACACGTGTTTGTGACGATAAACGTCAAGCCACACGATTTTCTTTTGAAAAACGTCTGTTTGCATATAGCCGTCTCGACATCTTTATCGTACGTGCAGATCACGTCAAGACAACTTTCTAGAGGATAATCATCACGTGCGAGCATCACGTGTCATCCATGGGTCAAAGTCGTGGGCCCGTCTTGGTAATCCTCAATTCTCATTGGTTGGTTCACGGTGGGACGGTACGACTGCGTCATTGTAGCCAAGCTTTTAATGCCATGACTTTCTATTAACGTTATCAACATTAAACGATTTCTTTAAAACAAGTTGTAATATTACAGTTCATTCTTAACTACATCATAGACGTAGTTTTAATTGGGTTTTTTCTTGACTTGAAATTCTTAAAATATTAAAAAAATTACTTTTTTGCCGTCTTTGAAAAACTTTACCATTTATGTTTGAATCGTTTTTTGATCGAGAAAACAGTCAAATAAGTTCGCAAATCATTGAATTTTGAAATAATTATAATAGGCACTATTACGTTTTATTTTCAATCAATGTACATTGGAGACATGTAATAATAATAAAATCTAAATAAAAGTTAGATTCATATTTTATTTATTGTTTCTGTTTTCATGTAATACATCATCTGTTTGGTTTTTTCTGCCGGCATGACAATAACTTATTATTATATAACGTTATGTCAACCTCGTACAATTTTATTTACAATAAAATAAAACAACTTCAAAACAAAATTTCAAATTCCATGTCTCATCGTAACGCGTGAAAAGTTGCAATATCACGTCTTAAATTTATTTTTCGAAGCGTGAATATTTTTTCAGGGCTTTCTGCATGATCATTAACGTCAAATACATTCGAGGAAAACGTTAAGCTCAGGACGCTAAACGTAAACAATAAACATTCCAATGAAGAAAATTCATTTTTTTGTGATATACAATTGATCGTGATCATGGCTAATGACATAGAGAGTTTTTAGTATACTGGAAAATAAATAATTGCAATATCTGTAATGAAAGCTAATAAATAGTTAAATATAAGTTTTAAAAACATCAAGCGAGAAGGAAAACTAAGTAAAAGGTGATTTGTGAAAAAATATTTAATTAAATACTTTTTAAAGATAGGAAAATTGTCTCGTTAAAATTAGACTGTACCTATTGTTGAATACAGAAGAGTACAGAGCAAAGTTTGAAAGCGAAAACTAGTCGATTTTATTTTTACAAATTTATTCAATCATAGAACTGTTTATCTTCATTGCTTCATGACAATTAGATTACAAATGGCTGAAAATTAGAAGGAAAAACTCAGCTGACGGTTCTGCCCATAACAGTCAATCTGTTTACACAATTGATCTGTGGGTTCGTAGCTTACATATTATATTGTAATGATATGTAGTATTTAAAATAAGCTAAATTAAAAAAAATCGTTTTTTAATCGGCTATTACAGCATCTATATATAAAGTAATAACCATAAGAATCGAGGAGCTGTGAGAGAAAAAACGTAGTGACGGTGTAAAAGCTCGTACACGAAACGCAAGCTCGTCGGTGTGCAGCGCGCAATGCGTGCAACAATCACGATGAGATTAGTACAGCGGAATGTGGGGACCTGATCTCTCGCTCTCCACCTCTACTGTATGCATCTCAAGCGCGGGCTATATAAGCGAAAAATTGCTCCTTTATCGGCACTTGTGTTCCAGCCGAGCGCTCGCTGACTACTCGGCAATAATAACAATAACAACAAAAAAAGAGAGTCATGACTAGTTAGATTTCTATTCAACTGGGTCGTCGTTATCTAGTTATACTGTCGGTGTATCAGATAACTAAGGTCAGTAGTCGCCAAGTTTTTACAATCCTCGTCCTGTTCTTGCGCGCTTACTAATTGCTTTTTATTTCGTTTTCTATTTATTCCGATAATCTAATATTGACAGCTTATCTGTATATTTTTATTTCTTTGTTGATCAAATACTAAAAGTACAATATTCTTTTATAAGATCTACTAATCTACAGTCACGAATAATTATTGAATTTAATTATACTTCGTTGATGGAATAAATATTGTTTCATTGTATTGACTGATATCATTGTTACAATTAAACTTTCGGAAAAATACTATTCCACTGTTCTCGTACGTTTGTTTTATTTTCCTTGTATTTTATCAAGTTATTATTTCTTTTTTTAAATTTGCTTACGAAACGGCACACTGACTTGTTTTGAATGTATACATTTTAATACGGAGTTTTCATGTTCTAATATCTCATTACTACAATTGCAATGTATATATTGATATACATTGAAATAACAAGCGTTTCCAAGTAAATTAGAAAATTTTGGAAATGTATAAGTAAGTATCTTGACAAATTATGCAATAACGCAATTTTAACGGATGCAATTGGTTACGCAATAACTATACATCTTCAATAATAAACAAACAAAAAAACTGTTATTGAAGATTTTCGTAAAGCTGATCGAACGTGTTACTGCTACATTACGTCAACTGCTGTTTATTGTAATACCAAATGTTCTTCAACCGCAAAATTATTTTTCACACATAAATTTCATAGAATCATCGCCAAAGGTATTCATGTCTCCAATTACTTGCCTATTATTTCAAGCTCATACTATCGAAATCTGCAACATTCAAACACAATTGACTAGTTTCCATTGAATATCACCTCTACAATTACAGTAGGAGCCAGGTATCGCACCGTCAATTTTTACACAAGGAATCATTAGATTGACCAAAATGCAGACCAAAATGCTTGGACATGTTGGCCTTGCATTGCTTGTGTTGATGAGCTGCAACTTATGTTCTGCATTCAGAGCATCTCTTCAACATGAAGGTTAGTTCTTTTGTAAAGTACTTTTTCTCAAGGTCCGTCAATTCAATCAGACGAAAAAAATATCAACGCTTCATGTATCTTTTCATCCATAAAATTTTAGTTTCATCATTCCTACAAATTCATGTGTTTGTTACGAAAAATCTTACCGATAAAGAAAGTGCAGCTCTCAAAGATATTTGTTCCTTATTCAAATCAATCAATTTAAGCCCAAATGCTGAACAAAAGTTCATGATAAAAGTAATCAATATTTCGGTTAATCGTATCAGCTCGAACAGTAGGAAACGTTCACTAATTCGCATTAATAGAGCTATGATTACGGCAATTAGACGACGCTGCAGAGAATACAAAGAGAGTTTCTTGATATTTTTAGCGATCTGAAATTGATAAGTTAATAATAATTAATCACTCTCTGCGAAATCCCCAGTGATAAGTGAACGAATTTGTTAAATTTTTGAAGACATAACATTTTGGATGGAAAGCGGCCGTGACAATTTGCAGCGAATCTTGTCGTTAAAAAACATTGAAAAGCGTGCGAAAAATGTGATCATCTTCATCGGTGATGGTATGGGAATGTCCACCATCACATCCGGAAGGATATTCACAGGACAGATGAAGGGTAACGCCGGAGAGGAATACAAACTCACGTTCGAGCAATTTCCCAGCACTGGATTTTCCAAGGTAACAACATTTTCCAACTTGAACTAGAAAAACATATAAACTTGGCAATAAAATAAAAATTTTTATGCCGGTTATGTAAAGGACAAATATCTTTCGTAGTTAACTATCCTTTCGATATTTCTAATTTTCACAGTGAAATATGCACTTGAGCAAGCGTAAAACGGCAACAATCATACAAATTAAATTAAGTTAGCACAATACTATTTACTTTTAGTCGTGTTTTCATTAAAAAAAAAAGGCAATAAACTTAGTTGAGTAGCTTCAAAAAGGAATACAAGATTCATTTGTTCATTTGAAAACGCGTAAAATCATTCGTCATTACAGACATACAATGTAGACCGACAGGTACCAGACTCGGCCGGTACTGCCACAGCGATATTCACGGGTGTAAAAGCTCAATACAGGATGTTGGGTCTGGATGGGAAGGTCAAGCACAATACGTGCGACAAATTTCTCGTAGACAATAGCCATCTGACTTCGATCGCCAGCTACATGCAGGAGAGTGACATGGACACCGGTAGGTTAATCCAATCCTACACATTTATTATACGATTGTTTGCTGCATTCTCTCTAAAAGGAAAATCGACGTGACATATCGCCGAGCAAGAAACGAGCCAGTGATTTCAGTATCTTTTTTTCTTACCTTACAAACGGGATATTTATATACGTCAATAACAGTATCGAGTTATCGCCGCGTTCTCAGAGTGTTTCAAATGACTATTAAGTAATAAAAAAAATTATACGCTTTGATAGTTTATTTTATTGCTAAAAAAGAGATTCATGTAACGTATGAATAAGATATACGTTAAATTAAAAAAGTAAGCATTGCCATCCTCGAACTTTAGGTTTCGTAACAACGACACGAGTCACACACGCAACTCCTGGTGGATTATACGCACATTCACCTAATCGCGACTGGGAGTGCGACACTGAAGTACCGCCCAACTATCGCGACTGTATCAAGGACATTGCTAGGCAACTTGTCGAGGAGTCACCCGGCAATAAATTCAAGGTTTGTATCGTTCGAACAAGGAGCTCGGATTCTAGAATTTAAGTTTTATTTTATTTTATTTTTTTTAACTGTCCTAAAACATTCCCTGATCATTCTATTTACCGAGCTACTAAGTATTCGGAAAATTTATCTGATTATCACAGTGTAGCTTGGAAACTTTGCAACTAATGTTGAATAATACTGATAACAGCGTGAAGCGTTATCGCGACATCGATATCTGAAAATACAGACGTTTCTTTTTGTGTTTTAGCAGATCAGCTTAAGAAAAATAATTCAAAATAATTCGAATATTCAATAATAAACAAAAATCTGAAAATAATTGCAGGTAATAATGGGTGGAGGTGCCAGTTCCTTAGGTTTGCACTCAAACTATTCAGACAGTGAAGCTTGCAACCGTTCCGATGGCCGAAAGCTCTACGATGATTGGCTGTCGTTGGAAACTGGTTCAAAACTCGTAACCACTGTCGACGATCTCATGGCTGTTGATATTAACAATACCTCCAAACTGATGGGTCTATTCGCTGATAGCCATTTGCCTTATGCTGCTGTCAAGCCAAAATACATACCTAGTCTCGCGAACATGACGCTACAGGCAATCAAAATGCTAAAAAAAAGCGACAAGGGCTTCTTTCTCATGGTATATATTTTTTATTTGCTACAATTATAAAATTTAGATTTCGGTGCCGATTACCTGACAGACATTGTGTCAACAATCAAGCTGTGTTATATCAACACGTGAAAATTCCGTCGAGAGATACGCGGATGATGTTTTGTTTCCAAAGACTTGGCTTTCATTACTTTCGAGATAACGAGTAGGCTGCTTAACCTGTTGCATTTGTTACGAATATCAAAATATACAAGCTCGAATTAATTTTGACAGCGAGGATATTTCAGGGACGTGAATTGACAACGATATTTATGATTGAACAGGTGGAAGGTGGCAAGATCGACATTGCCCATCACGCCAACTACGCTCAGCTGGCGCTACGCGAATTGGCCGAGCTGGATGACGCGGTGACGACGGCTATGGAGAACGTGAATATCGACGAAACACTGATCATCGTCACGGCCGACCATTCACACGCGTTCACGATGAACGGTTACCCGTTAAGAGGAGCAGACATTCTTGGCTTGACAACTGTCGCGGGTGCAACTCAACAATTCGAAACTCTCAGTTACGCCAATGGACCTGGCTACTATTATCACAGGATCAATAATACTAACGAGCAGGACAAGCTCTGGAGAGATCTGGAGAACGACCCTAACAGAAAGGATCCTTTCTATAGGCACTGGGCTGGAAGGTACACCAAGGACGAAACGCACGGTGGCGAGGATGTTGGAGTGTTCGCTATTGGTAAGCTCGACAAGTAAAAACAGTCCGTGGCAAATCTTTCACTTTGGACATTCGTTTCAGGACCCTACTCTCACCTGTTCCGCAGTACTTTCGAACAAAACTATATAGCCCACGTGATAGCCTACGCATTGTGTCTGAAAGGCTGGCCGTCGCATTGCGACGCGGAACGCTATCACTACGACATCGTCAACAGTAATAACTCTGCAATGGCAACAGCGACTATTTTCCCAGGCCTTGTATTTATGCTCATTGGACTGGCGACTTACCTTGTCTAGTACGGAAATTGTTCTTACAATTTTACGCGGATCTACTTAGAGAGAACAGCTTCTTGAACTGAACGAAAGTGGAATAGTACATTAAGGCTGGTGTAATACCGAAATGACGCATGAAAAGGTGTGTGAGTGTGTTCGTGAAGACTGATCAATCAACTACTTTTCAATAGTCTATTGGATATTTGATCCCATTCCGGTAAATGCTCTTAAAGAAAACAGATACGTGACTTGCAGTATTCACAAGTTATCCGTTACAATTAACGCTGCAACCTTGCTACTTACATTACTCTTGAGATTGTTGATTGTTAGGTAATAATTGACTCAACGAATCCAAGTGCTGTGAGTTACTGATCCATGCGTCGAAACATTCATCTTGTTATCTGTAGTATCGTGTACATATTTAGAATTAGTGTGAATAATACAATTTAATCCACAAATATTAGTTTATTTTAAAATACGTATTTATTTTCCAGCAAAGATTTCAGACCCCCATTGTAACTATTGCAACAGTGAACTCTCTTATTCCCGCAACAAAATATTTTACAATTGTTAAAGAAATACTAGTCTAACTAAAATTATAAAATAGTGTAAAAACTGCAAATGTCTATTAAAATGAATCGTTATTTTTGTACACTTTTCTCCACTTATCTGTCAAAGAACCTCGACACTCGCAAACGTTATATGTCTTGTCACGGTAAGATATTTGTTTCCTTTTGAGTTTTTGATCGAATGATTAACTTTTCAGCATCAACTGTAATCTGGATTTATCGAAAACACGCTCGTGAAATTTGCTTACACTTTTCAAACTTAAAATTCGATAACTTGTTTATTTGTTTGCTAAGCATCCGGCAATAAAAAATGTTTATCAGATTTCACAATCACGACCTGTTGAATATTCGAGAGGAATCTATAATCATATGCATATGGTATCATATGAATAAAAAATATACCTCCAGGACAACTTTAGATCACTATTGCTACATTTAGTGTTCTAGAGCTTAATAGTGTATTTTTGTTCGTTTCCATGAGAGAACAATGTGAATACACGCATTTATGTGCTGCTAATTCAGAGCAGATAGTCTATGCATGCATTCTGGAAATCCTGTGTGAAATAATCAACGATAAAATTCATATTTTTAAATATCGTTTATATCGTGTAGTCGATACACGGTAATCTACATATTTCACAATCGCACAAAAAAACAGCAACATTTTGTACATACATTCATTTCATGGAACTCGTTTGAGCATTTCAGGTAATAGTTCCGGAATTAGGTATAGTTTCGTGATCATTCCAATTAAGATGGGCCTACCAAGCTTCTTTTTACGTGTTATGAGCCACGTACTGAATCTAAATTTTTTGGGTAGCTCGACGTCTCGGAACGCGCCTCGAATGTTCAGCAACTTTTCTTTCGTGTATAATGACTTGCTTATCTTTCGTTTAAACAATCATAGTACATAAGGCATACAACCCAACAATAACGTATTCGTAACGCTTATGGATATGGCTTCAAATTTTCTTAAACATACATCACAATTACTTGTCATCAGTGAAAAAACAATGTTTTTTGTCAAATAATCAACATGTCTAACATTAATTTATCTGATATTCTGAGTCTTTATACGTTTATAATAAAGTTACTGTGCGCACTGGTTGCACTTGACATGACAAATAAAATTGTTTACCTTTCTTCAGGAATGTTTTCGACCGTTTTCTACCTTATATTACGAGTCGCAAATGAAATTCAAAGACTCCTGAAGATAGTAAGATAAGAGGGGACTTAAATATTTGTTTCAAGATATTCAATTCCGGTTTCAAGCACGTGCGACGAAAACCTAATTGCCCATCGCCGACGTGTCGCGCCGTACCATGAACAAAATGGAAATACGACAATGACCAGCTTCAGGTAGCGTCAATTCGCATTGCGCTACGCCCATTAATCTCTGGTTGGACCCACACAAAGGCCGCAAATTTAGAGAGAGTAGTTTTTCTTCTCTCCGTCTTTCTAGCTAAAAATAATGCGCTCAACAGTCATTCTCGTCCGAGGGTCCAATGCCTGCGTTTATCCTCCGCTTGTGCGTCTCGTGTATGTATATTAGGGAATTTTTTTTATCCCGTTATCAGTAAAAATATAAACTTTGTACAATATACATATGATCTTTAATAATTTCATCAATTGATTTTAAAAAAAAGTTTTTATAATTACTGCCAGGTGAATAATTGTATAACATAAGATTTTCATGAAAATCACATAACTGTGATAAAAATTATGTTAAACGTTATGGAATTTTCATATTTTCTGATGAAATGTTGATCTCATTTTTATCGCAAAATTTATTTTCAAAATTGAAATTTTTTCAGACTACTTTTTAACGTATCAATTTAAACTTACATCTTGCTTTGAATACTATTATGAAAAATTAATTCTTTTTTTCTTCGGATAAACGGAACAAATTTTTTCATAAAAATAATTAATCGAAAGAGATTTTATTTTTTAATTTTTAACTTTAAATCAACACTATATTGTTATTCTATAATTAATCAAACGAGAAAAATACCATTAAATATGATGCGGACTACACATCACAGTAATTTTGAATTTGCATATCGATGTTGCAGCTATTATCAATTTGAGCCACATTCTATCTTAACTTTATGAACTTTTCATATTTATATACATAAGAATACAACCTCTTCACGCTACTTTAAATTTTTAAAAGATTTTGCAGTATAATTATTTACTGTTTTTGTAAAAGCACTGTCTTCAATATTTCAAGTTGCGTTAAATAATGTCGTAGCATTTGTATCTGTTAGTCTATTCAAATCTTTATAACCTTTCTTTTTCACGTAACCACAGATTGTATATTTATTTTTGTCAAGAAGTGGATCTCCTTTCGATCGTTTTGAAATACGCGATTCCAAAATCTTTGATTCATTTGTTTCTCCATCGAATTCTTGACGATCATTGGGTGTTATTTCACCTTGATTTTACAAGTGTTTCAATTCGTTTCCACTTTTTATAGTAATTATCTAAATGATTTTGAGATTCATCGGCAAAGTTCAACGAACTTCTAACTTTTATAAATAAATGTATGTTGCATGTAAAAATAAATAACAATTTGATGTATTTAAAATCACGGAAATATTAGATTGCACATCTGTTTTGACAATTACTCATAATTTTTGTATAGTATGCTTAATCTATGAGAAACAGCGTCTTGTTGCAGATTCGCAGCATTTCTAATATTGTTTCGACCATTTTCAGTACTCATGAGAGACAAGCCCTACAAACCTGACAGTGAAGTTTAAAACTAGCGTGAAGGCAATGTCTGCTAACATTTCGAAACGAGTAAAATAACGCAACAAGGACGTCAGAAAAAAGTGAGACAGGATAAAAAAGTAACATTTAAACTTTAGGAAAATCTCATCGATGCGCATTATTAAGCCATCACCGATATCCCAGCAGCCTCAGTTTCGAAAATCGACAACGATCCTCCAAGCCGTAAGGAAGATAAAAAAAAAAGACGAACACAAAGCGCGCAAGCTCGATGGCAGCGACGACGCGCGTGCGACAATCACGATGAGATTAATGTGTTATAGTTGCAGAGTGTGGGGGGGCCCATCTTTCTGCTTCAGTCCAGTCAGTGCGCACCTTACGCGCGGGCTATATAAGCGAAAAATTGTTCATACATCGTTACACTCGTGTCTCATTCATACGGTGGACACTAGCACAAAAAAGGCACATATCAACGGATAAGCCATGACACGCTAGTGTTCCGTTGATTAGTCGATCGTCGTTGGTGTGTGACAGTGACAGGGTGTCGTACGGCTGAGGTTAGTGTGTCGTCAAGGTTGTGCTATTGCTGCAAGTGCATTTTTCTTCTTTACCGCTTAGATTTTGGCAAGTGTCGTTGAACGTGTGCGACAGACAGACGGATGTCATTGTTTCGCGACGATGCTGCCGGCGCTGCACAAAATCGACTGCCTCCCTCTTTTCTGCATCTTTTTTCAGCTTTCCACGAGTTGAACGAGCATCCGCAACAAACTCACTGGTCATCGAAAGTTTTCTAAAGACTGCGAAAAGCTCGAAAAGGAAGCTTATTTAAAGTGCTATTGAAAAATTGTCTAAATGTAAACAGACGTTATACTGGTTTCGCAATGACGTAATTTTCACAGCAACAGTCGTTACACAATAATTACACATCTTCGGCAGTATATATTTCGCATCGACTTTCAGTCACGAAAATTCTTCCAACTCATTGCTAATTATTTTTATCGTAATTGAGCCATTCAAAGCTAATTTCTGCCCGCTGGGGAATGACCTGAACCGTCACTAAATCGACTTGGAATAGTGTCGTTCGTCGTTTCCCGCGAACTTGTACAATCGGCAAAATCCGTACAATAAGCAGGTCAAACGTCACAGTCGAACAAAATTCAAGACGGCGCATTCGAGCATCACGTGTACTTGCAATTGCAGAGACGTGCATCAGCAGCTAACGCAGCTAGTTAAATCCGGCTTTGACTTTCGTGGTAGCGGCGCAAGGACCTGCACATGCATCTGGCGTACGAAATGCGCGCTCAAAGGATCCCGCGCATTTGTGCTGCATTATTAGCTTTGATGAGCTGCGGCTGCTTGTGTTCCGGATTTAGCCTACCCGTCGAGCATGAAGGTTAACGCTTTCACATATCTATCTGCCTTTTTTCCCTCTTCTCCACTGCGCCTGCATCTATATCCTTGTGGCCATCGATTTTTATTTATGAAATCGCGCGATTCATTACACATCTGTGTTCATTTGTGATTTTTTTCGATTATTCAATAGAGCAGGTATTCAATAACTTGTTACTTTTATGTTATAACAAGGTTTCGACTAAAATAGTAAATTCAAGACTCACTGCATGAAAAGATAAAAACCGAAGATAAATAATCCGACATGGTAAAATGTGCGGTGTAGTAAATTAATTAATTCTCTCAACAATTTTTAAAAGCTCGAAAATCTATCACATATTCCTCATCATTTCTAGGTCAAATTAAGAATTGTCATTATTTATGAAACCCTCATAATCCAGAGATTAATTAACAAAAAATTTCGTAACAATCATTAATTTACTTGCAGACACAACATTTTGGATGAAATCCGGTCAAGACACTTTGAGACGTATCTTATCTTTACAAAATAACCGAAATTCCGCTAAAAATATCATTCTTTTCATTGGAGATGGTATGGGATTATCTACTATTACGTCTGGACGGATATATGCAGGACAAATGAAGGGTCATTCTGGAGAGGAGTACAAACTCACTTTTGAGAAATTCCCCAATACTGGACTTGCTAAAGTAAAGTATTTTCCTTCTTGTGAGATGTTCAGAAAAACTATTAAAAAAAAAATTAACTTCACGATATTTATCTAAACAGCAAATATGCATTTCAGATGATGATGCTTTCAAAAATTCTAATTTTAACAATGAAATGTTATTTTTTTAGACCTACAATGTTGACAGGCAGGTACCAGATTCAGCAGGTACTGCCACGGCAATTTTCACAGGTGTCAAAGCTCAATACAAAATGCTAGGTCTCGACGGTAAGGTCAAGTACAACATGTGTGATAAAACCACGGTGGAAAATAGCCACCTAACGTCGATTGCTAGCTGGGCACAAGAAAGCGGCATGGACACAGGTAAATCAATTCAATACTATATTACACGGCGATTCTAGATACGATTTTTCTACCAGAATAAAAAGAATAAACTAGACACGACACGAGGAAAAAAATAAAATACTACGTAATCTACAATTCACGAGCGATTTCAGCAATTTCTTTTTTTGTGTGCGAACGAGTGATTTTTGTAGACAAGATTCGGTATATCGTAAAAACCGTGAACTAGAAAAACACTTAGCCTTCGCACGATACGTAGGAAGAACTTATCAGTGACATTGCCTTCTTTTTTTATTGTCGTTGGCATTGATTCCCTACTGAAAGAAAACGCACAAAGAAAAAGGAAAAATTTGATAGATTCGTCGAATAAATATTGTCTATCGAATGTTTTAATATGTACACCCCGAGACTTGCAATCAGACGTGCTCAATTGATAATTGAGCGAGCCTTGAAAATTTTCGAAGCAGGGAAAACGTTGCTCTATGGCGCACACGCGCGCATATATATAACGAACGACCCTCATCCGTTGTATACTTCTCGTGCTCCCAATGAACAGTTTTACGGAAATCACTGCTGCTGCTGTATAGACATTCACTCGTTTTTTTAATGTATCTCTTAGTTGCGAATAATAGGTGTAATCACGAGGTGTAAAATTAATTGTAACGTGATTTGATTTTATTGCTTCCGAAGCATTGTAAACATACTAATTAAAGAAGATTTTTTCTTTTTGTTCATTCCAATGCCATCTAATAAAAAAAATAACTTCGATGTAAATGTAATGATAAAATTATCGCCGTTACGCGTTAAAAAGACCAACGAAAAAGTTCATCGAGCAAACCAATTACTTGAATCGATTACACACAAGAAAAAACCAAAGAAGAAATCGAAAATCACACGTTCACACCCAATCAAAACAAACAATGGTCTGAAAGTGACGTCTAATACTTTTGATTTCAGGCTTCGTAACAACGACGCGAGTGACGCATGCGACTCCGGGTGCCCTGTACGCGCATTCACCTAACCGCGAGTGGGAATGTGACTCGAAGGTACCGCCTCAATATCGCGACTGTGTCAAGGACATCGCCAGGCAACTCGTCGAAGAGTCTCCCGGTAACAAGTTCAAGGTTCGTATTATTAAGATCAATTTTCAATATATATAGCTGGAATTTTTGCCGACTATTCATCGTATTATTAAACGCTCAGGCATAGTTTTGAACATGAGATTGCTCTCTTTTAGAGATTACTCTGCACTATACGTATCCAAAGCGTGAGAAATCGTTATTGCGGTAGCGACACGAACATTTGATTTGATTTTCTACGCGCGAGTGTAGAACTAAAAAATGTACCCAGTGCACGACGGGTCTCGGAAACTTTGTGACTTAGCTGAAAGTGAAATCAAATCACAAATTAATGTTATTGTCGAGATTATACATTCTGAAAATTATTATGTTAAAATACGTGAGACAATGAGATTTAGAGCACTTAATCATCCACGTGCGATGAGTGTCAATTGGTCAAGTTGATGATAAGGAAGTTCAAGGATAATAGGACCATGACCTTCCGCATCGATAAGTGCGCTTGCATAACTTTATTGGATAATAGTTGTCTCATAAATTAAAATGTATCGATATATGTACATTAAACGTGATACCCGCTTCGGAATCTAATTTACTTGTTGAGTGATGCAAGCTTATTACGATGTGACAATTTCAGGTGATAATGGGCGGTGGAGCTAGCACCTTAGGTTTCAAATCTGAGTACCCGGACAGTCTGGCATTGAAACGCTCGGATGGGCGTCGGCTGTACGAGAGTTGGTTGCTCTCGGCACCTGATTCCAAAATCGTTACCAACACCGCATCTCTCATGTCCATTGACATTCACAACACGAGCAAATTGATGGGTCTATTCGCTGATGACCACCTGCCGTATGCGGCGGTCAAGCCGAATAACATACCCAGTTTGGCAAACATGACCTTTCAAGCTATCAGAATGCTCAAGAAGAACAAGAAGGGCTTTTTCCTTATGGTAAGTTGATTATTAGTTTTCTGAAAACTCTTCATTGTCAGTGAATTGTACGGTCATTTACCTGACAACACAGACGTTCTCCTGTCTACGTTGATTACCACATTGTCGCTCAACCTCTAGTTTATTTTTTATTACCTAATTCAAACAGAATCGCTGATGAATCATCAATTAAGTACCAAAACCCGGTCAAAAAAGTCTAGTTTAAAAATATATCGATCAAGTATTCCATCCATCGATTAATACCGATAAAAGTGTTTTGTCTGGAAAATAATTGTTATTGATTATAGGATTGCTTATCATGTACTAACATTCGCAACTCATTTTATGCAGCAACGCCATTAAAAGAATTAGATCAAAAGTAGCAAGATTTCAAAAAATTACACAGCGCAAAAATGGAAGCATAGATCTATTCAACCAAAGAAGAGAGAGATAAAAAATATTCCTCACGGTATACGCAGACGCGTCAAATTGCACGCGGATGCGCTCGTGTCGCAAGGTCAACCCACTTGATCTATGCAATTTCGTGCGGTGTAATGTGCACAGCTCCGATCTAATCGTCTACATCATGCACAATTCCTAGCTTCCTATAATTTATTAAATAGCCGTTATATGGACCATGCGACTTGATCAATTCAGATGTACGCGCACGTGAGTTGCACGGAAGATACAAACGTCATAGGCGACATCACAATTTTGGAATTTGAACGTTGACTGTTCGAGAATCGCAATCCAGCAGGCAACGAGAGCTACGTTGTTGTGACTTCGACGGGGCTTGTCCCTCTAACGCGGAAAATGTTCCGTCAATGTGACGAAAAAGTACATCGACTAATTATTAACGTTGATAGATTTATTTGCAAGCTTAAGTTTGCCTTTTGTTCAATATACGAATGAAAAAACACTTGAACTTGTAAACATATATAAGATATAAAAACTTTCTATGAATAGGTGGAAGGTGGTAAGATTGATTTGGCTCACCACGAAAATTATGCACGACTGGCGCTACGCGAAGTAGCCGAACTGGATGCTGCCGTAACGACAGCCATACAAAACGTGAACGTCGACGAAACATTGATCATCGTCACGGCTGATCATTCGCACGCGTTCACGATGAACGGCTATCCAGAACGCGGAAACAATATCCTCGGACTGACCAATACCACCGGTGCTACTCAACGATACGAAACTCTCAGTTATGCCAATGGACCTGGCTACGCTTATCACAGAATCAACGATACCAGTGATCCCAAGCAGACCTGGAGAGACTTAGACAACGATAAGAATAGAAACGATACATTCTACAGGCACTGGGCTGGTAGATATGTCAAGGATGAAACGCACGGCGGTGAGGATGTTGGAGTTTATGCAATAGGTAAGTTGAATTTAAGCCAAAAAGTTTTCATATTTTCGATAATGTGATTATTGAGCAAGCTTGCAATTAAACAAAGTAACGAGAATCTGCTGCAAGCGAATTGAAAAGTTCGTGATTCGTAAATTGCACGATAACAACAATCTCGTTAGGCATTGTTTTGCGAGCAATGAAAGAAAGGAAACAAGACGTTGACATGGCGAGAATATCTTCTTAGCACAGGAAGCCGCAATCATCAATCAAATTTAAGTGATCCTATTTTTAGGCTACTGTTCATTCTCTCGGCAAATGTATACTTGCAAACGAAGCTACACTTGCCAAAATGTTAGACGTACTCGACAGATGTATTATTAATTATTTCATTATCTCAATTTACTGACGCGAAAGTGTCAGTAAATTGAGATAATGAAATAATTAATGATTGTTTTTTTTCATTTATCTCTGTAAAAGCTCGATTCGGTCTTTCTTTTACATCATCAACTGTAATTTCAGGCCCTTACTCTCACCTGTTTCGCAGCACCTTCGAGCAAAACTACATAGCCCATGTTATAGCCTACGCGGCTTGCTTCAAAGATTGGCCATCGCATTGCGATCACAACCGCTACTTCTACGAGATTGCCGCTGATAATTCCGCCTTGCAGGCGACCACTTTGTCGAGTGTCACGATCGCTTTCCTTGGACTTGTAAGCTACCTCGTTTAGACGACCAATCCATTACACGCGTACACCTGCGCAGCTTCTCGAACTGTCGCGTACTCGATCAGTGCTGGCGGCAATCAGTGTATCGTTACGCATGTCCAATTGCTTAAACGGATGCGCGTGCGAGTGTGATAGACCGACGCGACAGGCATGTAGTTTTACTTGCGGACCAGACGTTCTAGACAATTTCAAATAAATATACTTAACGAGGAAAAAGTTTCAACTATTTAAATTGATGCGATTGCCGTTGAAGTATTGTTGCTACACTTTGTTGATTTCATCCGAATACTTAGGTATTACCGTTAAAGTAATTTTACAATCGGTTTCTAGGAAATAACGATAAATTTTAAGAATGCTGATAATGTTTACTTTTTAGTATTATGTAAAAACTTCATTTTTTTTAGTTTACTGTATATAATTAGAATGAATGTCAGTTTTAAAAGTACAATCAACGTAAGCTATTTAAATAACTTCAGTTTTGCTACAACCTTGCGAATAATTGCGAAGAATGCGCTATCTCTAAATCGTTACTGGTGATTTTTACCATTCATTTTACAACTTTTGAAAATTACTTTAGAAAGTGGTGAAAGTGGAGATTTTTATTATCAAGGCAGCACGAAATATTTTCTCGATCGTTTATTTCGAATCCGAAACAACGGTATTATATATAACAATAACTTTGTAATGTTCACTATTGACGAAAATATACAGCAATGAAAATTAAAAAATTCATTAATGAAAGCAAAAACAACAAATATAACATACATGAAAAAACAATAACGTTCTGTAATAATTCTTTCATTTCCTGGCTAAATATAAGAAATCGATGGAAGTATGAAAAAAATTACCGTCAGTGAGAGCAGCTGCACTCGACAGCACAAATATCGATAAGTCAACAATGACGAAGTGTCGTAGTCAAAATATCCCGACGACGACGGATTCATCCTCTACCGTAATCTCGACTAGGCCTGGAGGCTTGTGTGGACTTTCTCGTAAATGATCGATTGAAATAATCAAGATATATTTGAATTCGAAAGTGTATCGTACAGATCTCATTACACTTGATATGGATTTATAATAAGCAATCCATTTTACGGATATACAAAATCACACCAGATCGTTATCAAAAAAAAAAGCTTTTCCATTCGCAATGGTGAATTGGTGAAACGTGTCCGTCCACGTGGTGGCAAAAAGAGCGGATGGGAAAATAAGAGCAGTATACCGAGTTGTATGACAAGTACATGGTGCAATTGACGACCCACTTGAGCATCATCGAGCAATGAGTGAGTAGACCCCTCGCAAGTAGATCATGTTGTGTCGCGCTGGCTAAAAATACACTTATCACGCACTGCAGCGGCCGGGGATTCCCCGGGCGACGCTCAGAAAGTAGTTCTTGTAGATGAGGGGCGCCGAGTCGTCGCTCACGAAATTCCGCTCGGGTCTCAACGAGGCGAACGGATTCCGTCTGGGTTCTTGTTCTACCTCGAGCTCACGGTATTCACGAACGCGAGCCAAGTCGCGGGGCAATTCCACCTCCGTATAGGATGTTATCAAAATCGGCACTCCGTGATCGCAAAACTTTTCGATTGTTCGGGGCCAGGTGTCCTGAAAGAAAAGAACGATCAATTAGTTTTGGTATCTGCAATTCATGTTACAGTATATTTAAAACAACAGGAGTGCACGACGCTAAACTTTGACATTACTGTGGGAAAGCGTATGCCGTGTGTTAAGTTAAAAGATTAATCATACTATTTTCATGCAATTATTATACATGTATTATGCAATTATTTACATTTAGATATAGATTATAGAATAAACGGTATAATAAGGTTTATATCATTAGCACGCGATCAGAATCGGTATAATGTTACCGCTGACAACACAAACAACCTTATTTAACGTATGGACAAAAAATCTTAGCGTTTCTATAGATTTGAATCGTACAATTTTTAATTAAAATCGTTAATTAGGAAAGATAAGTACAAATGTGCGTCATTATTGAAACGTTTCGAGGAGCCCTGATTAATCAACTTATTGTACATAGTGCCGAATGCGACCAAGCTTCGCAGCTTTTCATGCCTTCTCCCATGCCTGCCGTGACCGTATCATTTGAAAAGTGGATTTTGTTGATTTATTATTGATGTTGGCAGAAAGCCGGACTTGAGCAGCAGCGTTCGCGTGCTCGTGGCGATACGTACTCGCGCTGAGATGCTCGACAATGAACGATCTCGATTATTTAGTTTTTAGTTTTGCACAAATATAGACAAATCAGGCACTTGCCAGTCACTTCATAAAACACCCCGTTCACTTTGAAGTCCGGAGATCACAACACTTTAGAGAACTTGAGGTACATATTTTTCAATCGAATCCGAGCCTTTTGGATAAAAGCCAAGTGTCCTACCCATTAAACTATATTACATTTGTAAAGATTAGGCGATAATGAAATTGTTAATTGATTAAAACCTAATAATTTTTAGTGAAAATTAGCAAAATTTCCCATACCGGGAATCGAACCCGAGCCTCCTGGGTGAAAGCCAGGTATCCTAGCCACTAGACCATATGGGAGTAATAAGAATTTGACCCATATTGTCTAACGTGACCTTAAGGGAGTACAGTGGATACGTTACTATAGTTAATTTGGAGGATGTTCGGGATTCCTAAAGATCTTTGTAAAGACTCGTGCAGTTGCCATCAAAACTCTACAACTATTTTCATGTTTAAGCTTAACATTTTCAAATATCCACATAAAACATTTTTTATTTTTTATTTTTATAAGCTCTGAATTAAATTTTAGCAAACGAATATAGATCAGAGATAATTGTATACACACCACACAAATTTTTCATAATTTTATCATTTTTGAGCATCTTTATAGTTAATAAATCTTGCACTTAGACTACATCTTATTTTTAATTATTAATTTCTTGAGTTTGAAGCTCTAAAGGGTTACAAATGTTAACCTCACCATTAGAGTACTTTCATGAAACTATCGTTCAAATTTCGAACGAATTTCATTTTTAATAATATTTTCATTTTAAATACTAGACATTAAATTCCCTTAAAAATAATTATTATTTTCTAATATAAGTGAAAAAAAAGTTTCCCATACCGGGAATCGAACCCGAGCCTCCTGGGTGAAAGCCAGGTATCCTAGCCACTAGACCATATGGGAGTGATAAGAAGCTTACCCAAATTATCGAAGTAGTTTTTAAAGTTACGCAATATCAATTTTAAAAGATGATTGAACTTTTATAATTAATAACATTGTTAATCAATTATTTAACCGAACTGATAATTGAGTTCTTTATTAAGAAATTATTTATTAGTGGATTATATTACTATTGCAGCCGGTCGGTATTTTACTTGCTGTCGGTAAGGTAAGTATACACTTGTTATAGTGAATTACCTTAGTGCCTGCGTATTTCAAATTTAATTTTCTCAATCAGAATTATTAGTACTATTCGCCTCGAAATAAACAAAATAAAAGCGTATCTATGCAAAATGATTCATCATTTATATTTACCTGATTAGCGAACCCAGTCGTCCTATAGAGGCCCGGATTGAATAAGCAAACAAGGTCAGGCCTATCACACTCAATTTGGTGATACAATTTGCCACAATGGAACACGACGTGAATTTCACGTCCCTTGGCACGACAACCTGCACAGAGTCTTGGTCTTTTGAGTACTTTAGCTATATCGTCGGGCACTTGAAGTTCCGGACCACTGAACTCGAGCCGTAAACTCTTGATTCCCGGCAACAGGTGTAAAAACAGCTTCTCCCAGACGGCCAGATTTGCACACTCGAATTGTAATTCCGCGCCAATAACGTGTACGCGAAGAGATTTGCGGTTCTAAAAAAAAGTAAATAAAAACATTCAGTTCAACAACCAATATTTTGATATTTTAGTCGCACATTAATTATTATAAAATTACATTGTTGTATGATAAATATTCAGGTAATACTTCGATGTTGTAAATTTTTAATAAAACAGACATTTCCTATAAGAAATCAAATTAATTATAATCCTTAGCGTACATTGCTCCGAAATTATTTTAATATTCAACTAAAAGATCTAAAAGATAAAAAGAAAAGACGAAAGGTGTACGATAAGCTTTCCGTCAGATTTACCGAAACGTCCATCATCGTCATTAATAGATCAACATAACATAACGTTTCTGAAGTGTCTGTCTCTATACGCTTTCTACGTTACCTTTTTAGATAATCGTAAAAGCGCGATTATTTTTAGTTCTTACACTACTAATTGTTAGCGGACTTTGACCTCTGAAGCAACCAATAGCGTACAATCGATTGCGCCATTATTATATAAATGAATCAACAGAAATTCATTCAAGCGCGTCGTAAAAATGAAGAGGTGCAAAAATTTAACACTAGAAAAAGTAATCTCATAAAATCACCAGAAAAATCTTATCTTTCACAGAGAAAAAGCTTTGCACATAATCACCGTAGTAAGTTTGTGGCCCTGCGCGCTTAGTTGGAGAGTGTAACGAGCTGTCAAGGCCGGACTAGCAGCCTGTGAGAGAGCGGCATACGAAGCGCAGTCAATCCTGTCGTAGTCATTTCCAAATGCAAAAATTGTTTTCATTAGTCCATCAAAGTTTTCCGGTAACTCTTCGTCCCCAATAATCGCGAAATCTGGTATCTTTGGCGCTAAGAAACCACTGTCTGCTTGCATCGCTAATACACCTCGGAACACCCTCCACTCGGCGCAATGATCTTCATGGTTACCTCTGTGCTCTTCACAGAAGAACTCCATGAGGCAGTCGGAGCAAGTCTTCAAGCCGTCTGAACTGTGACAGGTACGACAGAGTTTGGGGTAAAGCAGAATTTCGCGTTCACAAAGTTCCATTCTTCGGCCGAGAGCTTGCTCGACGATGCGCAACAGTTCCACGCGGAAGCTGCGATACTCGTCGGGGCCCAAGTTCCTTGCCAAATCGAGGCCGTTGTTCTTTACGCAAATTTCTGCGAGCACAGTGCACAACTGCTTGTGATGTTTGAGATTCTGTTGACGATGTTGACTTGAGCAATAAGTCACCATTCCGCACTGTTCGCAGTCGAAGTGGACGTCGTCGCAAGCTTTCGAGCAAACATAGCACAAACTGCTGACGAAGTAAGGTCGCGGACGAAAATCCAACTGGAGTTCGGATTCTTCGTCTTCTGCCTCGTCGGTTTGATAAGCGGGCAAGCCAAGACGATCGACTATGGGAATTGTTTTTGAAAGCGTTGGAATCTCGTCAGTTTTTAAATCACTTTTGATGCCGTTAAATTTTCCAGTGGAAGTTTTCAGAGTGTGGTTGCATTTAGACTTTCGCTTTGATTTCCGACCCATGTTCTACGCCGTCGATCTGAAAAAATGATTCCTGTGTTAGCTCTATTACGAAGTGCTTCAAAACTTTTATTAATTTATTTATGCGTGCAAGTACTTGTGAAGCCTATTGATATGCTATCAAAAAATTCGTATAACTATTAGCGATTACATCTTTACCGTCATTCAAGTTGCAATTATCAAAACGATATAGCGACAGTTGAACACGTATATACATGTGTTCGACCGCTCTAAACTAATAAGATAAAACACAACCATAGCAAATTCGTACAAATCAATTACCTACGTAATCATACTATGTAGTACACTCATTTTATTGAAAACTAAAATTTCCGAGTGCGAATTATCGATTTTACATTTATTATAACATTTATACATTTTACATCATTTAAAATTAGAAAGCAATCGTGAGCACAAGTAAAAACTTATTTTAGATATACTGCGCAAACCGGGCGGAATTCCATAATTAAATTGCTGTACGAATACTAAGAAAGCTAGTACACGTAACGAGCTTCATTGAACGCCTAACTATTAAATCATTGTCACCCTGTTTTCATGGTGAGCGTTTACTTCACAATTTTTGTTTTCTTTTTCTTGTGCGTTCTATTTGCTGCTACAACTCTTTAATGTTTAAGCAAGCGTGTTTACTCAAAGAATGTCACGCGTGCTGCCAACTTACGCAATTGCTCGAGCCGATATAGCCGCAGCAGCAATTCAATGCCCCTCGATTTGCGAGTGCTGCACGTTGCGTTAAACACAAACCCAGATCGCCGAATTGCCACCAAAACAGCAATCGAGCGCGTCCGTTGAAAACGCGCTTGAGTGAGTCCCAATTTGCGCACAAGAGCTGACGACGATGGCGCAGCCGATGAACACTTGACGAGAAAGGCAGGTGCACAGGAGCCCGCGCGTATCCGAAACGATCGATCGACCGCGCAACAGAGCAGAGAACGAGAGATCGCGTAGGCCGCTCGCGGGCCGCACTCGCACGCTCCCGGCAACGGAGCGACAGACTGCCGAGCTTGCGACCGTGGCTGCGCAAGCACACGACCGCGCTGTCTCTCTATAACTAGCCGCGAGCTGACGAGCGACCGCGTCGACAATGGGCACAATGCCCGCGAGTGCAGCGCGCATTACTTCTAACCGCCCTGTCGCTTACGCGATCGTCGTCACCCGAGTGGCTCGTCGACTGCTTGGTTTCCGTCGACCGATCGCGGTACACGACCGACGTTCATCAGACCGTTCTCAGAGGGCCATTTCCCAACTCGATCGAGTGAGATTTGATTCGTGTCTTTTTCTGTGGCTAACTCTTAGATGGGCAAATGGTTGTTGTGTATTGCATGTTTCCTCGATATACTGCTGATAAGGTCATGTCTATTTATCAGGTCAATCATTAGACTTTTATAACACGCTACTGTCCACCGGTGAAACTGCCAGAATCATGTAATTTTATAATTCTTATCTGTGCGTTACATGAATCATTCGTGAAAAAAAGCTTCCGATAGCTTTTAATAATGTGCTAACAAGATTCGTTTATAATTGTGTACTACTTCTTTGATCAAATTACTTTGCTATAAATGGCAAGTTGCCCGCGCATATCTCGAGGATGTTTATCTTTGAGCGCGAAGGCAATAATCTATTACTTCGCATATATATGTACATTTATCAGATTTCGAAGCAAATCAAACGACGAAGTTAACGTATGAACGAAAAAAACATCTAATACAACATAGCACTTTGTCGAAATACTATACGATTATAGGAATTTATAAAACGACGAGCGATTAACTTACAAATAAATTTTTCTATTTGGAGTATTAGAAAAAAACGCTGATTTGTACAACAAATACTACGATATTGTAATTATAATTAAACCAGAACTTATGGCATGTTTTTTACTATCCGCATTATCAAATTATATTGACTCAGCTGAAAATGAGCTGAGTAAGTGCTTTAATTAGTTGACCGGAACTTAACATTTATCCAATGAATACCTTCCCGAAATCGAGTGCACACGTCTCTCAGTTCACTGCAAGATTACACACACAGTTAAGGTACGCGCGCGCGCTGCCGGTTATTGTGTACATACATGTAATCGTCACGTGTGCCACGTTCACTTCGCGCGCGTACCTCCTCAGTCGCGTTTTTTATCCAAAGAGGCGCGGCGCGCCGCTTCATAACCTCGTATACGACTTCAAGTGTAAATATATCGCTACAAGACGTCTGCTACCGCAAAGTGTTTAAGTCACATCATCTTTTCTTCTCTTTTGGTTTTTGTATGGCTGCCGCTCCATTATACTGTGTCGGTCCGCTGACGGTTCCTCGCTGCCGTCAGACGGACATGCCGGATCGAGGTGAGCTTTATGGAACCTGTCGTCTGGTTGTTGTTATTTGAACTTGTAGGTTCTGTTTGCAGACTTGTTACTAGCTGTATAATCGATTTGATTACTATTAACTACAATTCAGCTTGCTTGCTTTATAACTAATTATATTTTTCTTCTATAACTTCAAGAGGATTCATTTTTTTTAAGCTGATAGACAGTGTTTAAGAGAATCGTATATATAAGACATAACCTCTTGAAGGAAAAGTCAGCTATGCAATTTTATTTATGAAACTTGCGTTTTCATGTATGCTCAGTATACATCATTCGCTTTTGTTATCGATTAATCTATAAATTTATAAGGAACCTATGTATATACGAGAGATAAGCATATTTTGTCATTATTCATTCATGTGACACGTTATCGTGATACATCATTACAACGCTCGATTAATTTCTTTTCTTTGTGTGTGTTACCCACTCAGTATAGTTATCTCGGAATACTCGTCTAAACAAAAATATTATCTGAGAATAGCAGCTTTTTTTATGTGAAACAAAGAAGAAACGCCAGTTTATTTTATTTTTATCATGTCCTAATTGAATTTTCGATAAGAACTTTTGTTATTATCGGTTAGTTAGACTGTCGTTGAAATATAACCAACGTTGAATTTTCAAAGTTGTTTATTTAAATTTTTGATGGAAAAAGTATGCGTAAGCAGTTTGAAAAGCAACTGGTTGTATACAAAAAAGAAAAAATATATGCCAACGCGTTACGCATTTGCCGCAAGGTCATGTTTATTTTGCAATACGTGAATACAACTACAGTTTCCGTTCATGAAACCTATCTTTGTTTAAGTTTTATTATTTTTTTTAATTTTTAGTTTTAGTTACAATGAGTAACAATGCTTCCTTTTATTAATTTGAGTACCTTGTGAAGGAGTTGAAAAACAATTTTTTATCATTTGTACAAAATGAAACAAAAATACAAAATATTATAAAAATTACATACAGAAATGGTAATATTTTTAGATCCAGCTAAACTTGATCAAAAATGAAAAGCGAGCAATTAAGCTTTTAAAGGTAGGAAATTGCTTTTGTTGGCAGATCGCATTTAGAACCAAGTTCTATATATAAATGTAGATCTTGTGTCTGGTGGCTGAATGTTATTCTCTCTCTCAAACTAAACCAAGTTAACTAAAAAATTTATCTAAAATAGAATTGCCATTTAAATCCTTACTATTAGTTTGTCATCAAATGTTTTATTTTTCTGATTAATGTTATCAACAATTATTAATATACAATATCTTTTTACAGATTACAGTGTTGACTATAAGTAATCTGGCCATAGAATGCACAATGCAGAATTTAAAACTAAGGATAAGGAGGATAATACTAGACTACGTCAAAGAAAATTCAAAAGAGAGAAATTTTCTAAATCTGAAAGGAATATGGTGGGCTCTGGTAGTGGAGAACCACTTGGTCAAGACTTGGCAGATGTTAGGATGGAGTTACTGGAACTCAATACAGATGATGATGATGACATGGGTGATGAAAGCGATACAAAATGTTTGATACTATCACCAAAACCTGGTGTATCTATCAAAAGGGGCGATAATTTTTTAAATGATTTGAATGATGAAGCAGATGATGAAAATGTTTGGTCCATTACTATCCAAATGTTTATTCCATTTTTACTGGCAGGATTTGGGATGGTAGCTGCCAGTTTACTTCTTGATGTAGTTCAGGTATTACTGCATGTAAAGATCTTTTTAATTGAATTGAAGAATAAACACTGTATTTTGTTATTTTCAGCATTGGCCAGTATATCAAGAAGTCTCTGAAGTTTATATTCTAGTTCCTGCTTTGTTAGGTTTAAAAGGTAATTTAGAGATGACTTTAGCTTCTCGTTTATCTACTCAAGCCAATCTTGGACATATGGATACCAAGAAGCAACAGTGGTCATTAGTTGTTGGAAATTTAGCTTTAATTCAGTGTCAAGCAATGGTAGTTGGAATGCTTGCTTCTTTAGCAGCTGTTGTACTGGGATGGATACCTGAAGCCCATTTTGATATTCATCATGGATTACTTCTTTGTGCCAGTTCATTAATGACAGCATCTGTTGCCAGTTTCGTTCTTGGCCTTGTTATGGTTGCTGTGATTCTTTTCTCACGACGTTTGAATATTAACCCTGATAACGTTGCGACGCCAATAGCTGCCTCTTTAGGAGATTTAACAACTTTAGCCTTGCTTTCTTGGATAGCATCACTTTTATACAATTCCATAAGTAATTTTTTTATATTTATCTAAAAATAATGTTAGAAAGGGTTATGTAAAATGTATACCGTTTGAAATATTCATAGGTACCGCTTCGTGGATCGCACCAACTGTGATAGTCTTTTGTATACTAGCTACTCCTATTTGGGGATATGTAGCAGCAAAAAATCCTTTTACTAAGGAAGTTTTGGACCATGGCTGGACTCCTGTGATATCTGCCATGCTTATAAGCAGGTAATTTATTTTAATTTTCGCCTAAAACATATGTTTCATCGATCCATTGAATTTTTTCCAGTGCTGGAGGATTGATTTTAGACTACACAATATCAAATTACAAGGGTATTGCCGTTTTTCAACTTGTAATCAATGGAGTTGGTGGCAATCTTGTGGCCGTTCAAGCCAGCCGAATCTCCACGTCACTGCATAAGCAACAAAATAGAAGCAATGTTCCAGAAGTGCCTGTTGTATGCATTAGTCCTATGCATGCATTTTTTGTAACGGGCACGTAACATAAAATAAGTTATTAATATTTTATGAGTACAACCTGAGTAACTTTTTTGTTTAATTGAATTGTAGAAGGCCACGCAAGAACTGCCAGAGTACTTTTAATGATGGTCGTTCCTGGTCATTTAATTTTTAGTTATACTATTAGTTATTTACAAGCTGGACATACTTCTTTTACACCAATTTTCATGACTGTTTATTTGACTGCTGCACTTTTACAAGTAAGTAGAATTTTCACTGAAAAAATGAAGCAAGCATTAATTTTTCATCAGAATTGTTAAATTATATTTTGAATTCTAGGTCATTTTATTACTCTACATTGCTCAACTGATGGTGGTTTGGATGTGGAACAGAGGTATCGATCCCGACAGTTCTGCTATCCCATATCTAACCGCTGCAGGTGATTTAATAGGAACTGCTCTGCTGGGCATAGCGTTCCACCTACTCAATGCTATTGGCGACGGCGATTCAGACGTCGGTGATTAGAAGTATCAAAAGTCCGATGTACTTGTTTTTAACGTTTAAAAAAAAGAATGTATTATTATTTTGTCAATTAAGTCTCGCGGCACAATAAACGTATATATACAATTACAAAAGAGGCATGATTGTCAAGTGGAAATGACACTGTAAGGAACGAGGAAATCATGATATTAATTTTGTGTCAATATTATTATTATTATTATATTTTTTTGTGAAATACATATAACGTAAAGAGCTTCTTTTTTAAGTAAAGTTTAAATAACTAACGTGTACATTTTACACTGTAAATAGTTGTTTATCTATTTCGTATGCATAAGTATTACATTGTTATACCATGAGAAATCGTCTCTCGAATCAGAAAATACATAATTTGTTACAGAATAAAAAAAAATGGACAAAAGATCTATCAGTCTGAGAGAGCTTCATTCCCCCATTGTAACTGCTGCACCTCAACGATTCGCTAAAAATAGTTGTGGTTGAATTCGAATTCACCGTCGTGTATTACGTCTGTGATATGACGCGCAACGGTCTTTTTTTTATCTCGTCAGTTGAGCTCAATTATCGCACGCATACACGCATACGTACACGACAATATTAGTTTAACTGTTTAATGGAGAAGTGATTGCTGCTCGCCTCATGTGTTCTAAAGTAATTTATCTTTTCTTACGACAGTCGCGCTTTGCTATAAGTCTCGTGACCAAAATAATAATAGACTTGGCTGCATGTAACTGAAACGCGAGCGTCAAATTTTTATTTTCTTTCACACCTTTACAAAAAAGTACTTGTTAATTATTCACGATAACGCAGCAAATTCATTCAACTATCTGCTTTGATACGATTATTTGCGGAAGTGGATAATTTTTTGCGTCCCTATTTGACAATCTGATGATTTACGTCCAACTAGAGCGTGTAGCATCGCTTTTGTGTGGCTTTGTTGACGAACGATAATATTGAGATGGCGTAAATAGACGTGAAGAGGGGCAGTCTTATCGGAGCTTTTTCGCATTTGCATCTATCGAGCATTAACGACAAGACAGTGAATTAATTTAGGGCGAACAATACGTTGTCATTTTTGTCAACGCAGTTAGCGGCTGTTAAAAAGTGGCTGAGCCATTGCAAGGGAAACGCTTCGCGCTGATCGCGCCAATCGCTGGGGCAAAAATCAAGGATCTCTGAAAATCCGAGCCGTGTGACGCTTGACTTGGGCTAAGCGATTACCCCCCTTCGCGCGCGTTTGGCATAATGATTGTCGCGATTCTGTCTACGTGCGGTGGCACGCACGTGGAGCGAGCGACAGCTCTGAAAGCCCGTACACCTCTCAGGCACGTACCAGCGTACCGTATGGGCAGAAATTGGCGTGCGTGTGTGTGCGAGAGCGCCGAAGTGGACGATGATGATACGAGGCTTCAGCTTAATCAAATAGTTGGATCTACCAGTGCCAACTATCCCTCCGCTCGCAACGGACAAACTTTTATTGGCTAATCCTTGCTCCACTAACGGCCGCTCGCGGATAGTTTGCAGGGATCTCGCCGGTGGCCAGCTTTTCTTCGGCGATGCCTTGAGCAGCTCGCGACGATGACAGCTCTCCAGTGGCGATTGGTCAACGCTCAGATTCGTCCGCTTTGGCGGCGACAGTGCGATTGCTCTTCGAACTGACGAAAGTGGTTGCACGCGCGCGCGCGCGCCAGTGCAGTCGACTCACAAGATGACGATCAAAAGAACGATTTTCGACAACGAACCGCCTCCACTGCTTTGCCTCGAGCGCTGAAAGCAGATCGCCGTAACGGAGTCGCGCGCACGGTGAGATGCAGTGCTGACGACAGTTCCGAAAACTCCGTGACAAGCTGCTTGGTCCACCGACGAAAAGCGATATCGCGATTACCGTGAGTATATGTACATCGAACTCTTGGATTAGTTCCACCCCTTTACCCCCTGTCTGTGCGACGTTCCTTCTCTCGACGTCCTCACACCACAAGTGATGCAAGTCGTTTGGTGCTCGAAACTTCGCTCAATTTTATTAGATGATTGCTATTTCTCGCGCACACTTGATGTATCATGCGTTTGATTGTTTCGTTGTCGAATTGCCGAATCACAGTTTCGCTTGGCCGCCCGATACTCGTCTTCCCGTCGCTACGAACGCTCGCTAGCCGTCGGTGATTTTCATCAATAAATCAATAGTCGAGCAGTGCATCATCCGTCCTTGATCGAAGAATTAACGCAGGAGTCGCACGACAGAATTGTCCCTTCAACGCTTGCTGGCCGCAGAGCTCGCTCGCAGGTAATAATCCGACAGAAGAAAGCGTGTGCAGTGCTTCGCCAAAGCCAAGGCAGAGGCGATGTGTGCGCTGCGCCGACGGAATAAATAGGGCGGAAACAGCCGCGCGGACCACACTCCAGCGCTTTTCGCACGTGTACGCCTCGGACTTTGCATGTAGGGCTGTGCTCGGGAAGCACGAAAACGGAATCGCGCCATAAATGCGGCACGTCGACGGGCGCGCAGTCGATCGCGGATCGCGGCGCGCAATAAAGCCGTCTCGCGTCGGCGCGATTTACGATCGACTTGTCGGCTTTCCTAGCGGCGCGATTTTCGCGAAACTGGAACGTCAGGGGCGAGCAGGAGGGAGCCCCGCTCCGCGTCAAGTGCAAGCCGCGCGCCGGAAATTGAGTTAGCGCGCTGGCGGCACAAAACACGTGGAAAAGTGGAAATAAAGTGGGGCGCGCACGTACGTATGTCAATTGGCGGCTGCGACCACGCGAGTTCGAGCGGCCTTGCCAAGGCCAGCGCTGCGCGTGTGCGTGATCCGGCGACACGGCGGCAGCCGCGTGCGATTTCATTCTTCTCTCTTTGGCTGCGCGTCGCGCTCGACGCTGCTGCGCTGGTTGAATCGTGAGCTCCCCCTCCCCCCTCCGAACTCCTGGCGAAGCAGCGAGATTCGAGCCTGACTGCGCGATGTACACGCGGTGCGAGCGTTTTCCGGTGCCCTTGTCAATTCTCCTGGCTACTCGGTCTATACGATCGACAAACCACTGAGAAAAGTAGAGAATCTGCCGCGAGCGATCTCGCGCTCGTCGTCTGCGTCCCTGAGCCAATGTCAATTGGATCAGCGAGAACTATCTCGTGGCTTTGTGGGCGATTCTCAAACATGTGTAATTCTGCCTAGAGGCGACGCAGACGCCGAAATACTATACTCTGCCGATGGCAGTCTGCGGTTGGAATTTACGTCGCGAATCCAAAGCGAAGAGGTGGTTTCGGCGCAGGCAAAAACCTCAGCCAATGGATGTGTGTGAGAAACAGTAGCAACTGGATAATGCCTCATTAAACGTGGCACACCGCAACGCGGGAGAGAGAGAGAGAGAGAGAGAGAGAGAGAGAGAGAGAGAGAGAGAGAGAGAGAGAGAGAGAGCAATTTGTATTCTGGTAACTTCTGGACTAGGTCACATCCATGGAGGCCCACTTTTCTGATTACCCGTCGCGCGGCCGTTATAAACGTTTGCATTTCTCACTCGCGCTGGCAGCCAGCTCCGATTGCCATCTAAGTGCGTCCAACGTGATGATATGCCGAGCTTCCTATCCCGCTCCGCGCCTGAGTGTCTGTCATTATTGCGTCCGATGCGTATGGCTTGATCTCGTTGAGCTGCCAATTGCTCCGCGAAAAAGATTCTGCCGTTTCTTTGTCTCGACGTCTGCCCTGCAGACCAGCGTCGTTCTGTGCTGCGAGGCGAGTCTTGACGCCCAGCTATTTTTGCGAACCTTGCCATGGGAAAGAGCGCGACGTAATTTGATTTACGTAACGCAAACCGAGCACACAGTCATAGCGAATTCGATCGGCGGGACAATCGAAGAAGACTGTCGTTTGAATGTCCGAGGGTGCGTTTCGAGCCCCGAATCGAATAAAACAGTGTTCCAGTCGATCGCGACGCGTTTATTTACGTTTTGAATCATCGCCAAGAGCAAGCTCTGCGCCGTCGTGAACGTGTACCGCGATAATCACATTTCATCCATCGACATTCGCACGAGGGCGTCGATCTCCACTCGCGACGTTGGGCCACGCGAAACGAACACTGCGGAATTTCTCGACCACAACAGACGTAGTACCGAACGCACTTCCGCCACGACGGTCGTTCGGCTAACTGTCGAACGACTTAATTGCACGGTTTCCAATTAGCAGTAATTGCGCTTTATTGACCTGGCCGGCGACGTATGCACAACTTTGCCGTGACGACAGCCGATAAGAAGACCGATCGATCGCGTACGCGTGGCTGTGGGCCACTGCACGCGCGAAAGCTCGGGAAGAGTGTCGCTCGTTCGCGGGGTTGGGAGCGCTCTGCCTCTCGAGCTGGCCGATCGTTCGACGCTGGCCGAGAAGCCGCGGGGCGATCGATGGAAGCGCACGCCCGCGACCGGCACGCGCGACTTTTCGAGGGAGATCGATCGTCGGCGCATCTCGAGGGCGGCGCGCAGACCGCGAGCAGCACCGAAGCGCGCGGCTCCGCGAGCTTGCAGCATAGGTCGTGAACCCTGCGGTCGACGGCGCGCGGCAGCACGTGGCTCGGCGAGCTGGCGCGCGGGATCGATAAAAACGCGCACGCAGCCGCCGGCGCGCGTACGGCGAGGAGGCTATAAAAGCGGCGTCGGCGCCGGCGGCCAGCTCAGTCGCCATGTAAGCGCGTCGCTCGGGCGGATCGTCGGGCCAGCTCACGGCCCCGTGCGCCCGCCAGCCCACCTCGACTGGCAGCTTACGATGAGCTGCGCTCCGCCGTCGACCGTCGCCACCGTCCGCTCTCGCAATGCTCTCGACGCGAGTCCAGCTGTGCCAAGGCGGCGACAGGCGGAATTCGGTTGATGTTGTCATTGCCATGCCGGCCGATGCTGCCGCCGCTGCAGCCTGCAGGTACACACGTTGCGTCCTGGCCCACAGATTCGCGACGCGATTGCCGGCGGTATTTTTACAATTGAAGGCTTGGCGCGCCGAGCTGCCGATGTTGTCGTTTGAGATGACATTTTGCATCTTTATTTAGTCGCGTCGCCTCCTCCGGCGCTTGTGCCAGCGCTGTCTTCTCTTTGGCTGTAGTGCGACCGACGCTCGGTCGTTCGTATCGGGAGGTGCGGTTTACTTTTTACTTCCCAAACGAGAGGCTTCTCTCGCGAGATGTCAATTTTTCAAAACTTTCAAAACTTCGACGTTATCTGCAGATACTCCAATTAATTGTGTGCTTTTCGTTGCAATAGCTTTTGTTTAGAACGTATAAAAGAATCTGTGACATCGTTGTTGCGACAAAAAATAATAATAGAACAAGTAAGGCCGATTGAAAACTTTCACAATATCTCCTTTCCCATTTCAAAGTACATTTTGTGCGGTAAGCAAACTGTCTAATTAAGCTGTGAAAATTGAGTTTGAAACTGATTACGACGCCAGTTTCAAAACTGTTAATATTGGTTTTAAAGTGTAACTCAGCTACATCCTCACGACAAATTGTGGTTAAAAAGAGCCGAGACTTCGGCAGTATGCAAAGTAGAATAAATAAGTTCTCGGAAAAAAATAACTTGGACGAAGTGGCCATGCACACGGAAGTTCAACACTGTATGTGGCTCTCTGTATAGATATACGAAGCGCGAGCAATCAATCGACCTTGACTCCGGAGCAACCGAAATCTCTCTATACGTCATGCGACTCCGGAGCAACCGAAATCTCTCTACGTCATGCGACTCGCATCGATTTCTTCTATACGCTATCGAATACGACTTTATAAAGCTCAAGGCAAAGGGAGACGCGAGATGAGCCGCAACGGCGTAACGAGATCGCACGGGCGCGTTAACAGGTTTCATCGGGCGCGTCGACTCGTTGAGCCACGCTTATTCCATCGGGATGTCCCTCGAATCGACCTCTGCGCCCGCGACACCAGTCCTGCGTCCACGTGCGATCGAGCGAGAAGCGAACGTAACTCTACCGGCGCCGCCCGAATTCGATCGCCGCACGCGCACGCTTGCAATTAACTCGTCGAGAGCGAGACGCGCAGTTGATCACCTGCGCGGCTTTACGCAACTAGTCGCGTGTCACGCTGCTACACCCACCAGCCGCGACTTCGTTCGCCCATTGGCGGCCGTCACCGTCGCCCGACGGGGTTCCCGTGTTCGCGCTGACTATGAAATTCTTGAAAATTTTTTTCCGCCAGAGCGCAAGCCGGTAAACATTCGTTCCGCGTGCTCGCGACCAGTCGGCTAGATCACTCTCTCTCGCGTTCGGTCGTTCGTTCGCGCAGCCCGTTGAGAAGGTGGCGACGAGCACTTTCCAAAGCGTCGCTACCTCTCGGCGTCAATCATTGTGCCGCGCAAATCGCGGACTGTCGTATGCGCGACGTCTTTGAATAAAAAATGTGCTCTACGTGACCGCTACAGTTGAAATGATTACGATGACACCTCGTCATCGTAATCACTTCAGCTAGACGGTTAAATTTAGTTGTCAAGAAGAATCGCTCGATACGCCTATTATACACCAAAGCGACTATAATAAATTTGCATGCATCATTCGTTAGTCGCTGTTTTATTTTTAATAATGTCAGATGCAGTCGCGCGCAATAATAACGAGTAATAACAGAACGGTCGCCAAGTTGTTAAATGGCAATTAGCTCGCATTTACATAATCATCAGTCTTGAGAATTACGAGCAGACATGCAATAGACGTATGCAACTTGAGCGATAAAAACTATCAAGAACGTAGTATGACTTTTTTTCCGATTCCCAAGGATTGACGTCAAATAGTTGCCCGCAAATCTGATTTGTTTCATAGATCCGCGATGTTTCAGCGAATCGTGGTAGTGCAATGATGCGCCGCGATAACCACATACCCCGATAACTGATATTGGCGATAATTCGTCATTGTTTCGCAACAACATGATGCTTGTTCAATCAGTGTTTACCTACGCATGGACTAATTCACTCGTAGCACAACGGATATATCGCCATGTGTCCGCAAGTATCTTGCATTTTTAGCGTCATTTTCGTGTCGTCAGCTTCATCCCCGTCATTGTCATTGTCATTGTCATTCCGAAGGATGCGATGGAAGGCCACTCGCGGACTCGTCAATGTTCTTCTCGAAGAACGTTTCGAGTCCTTTCGCGGCCGAGGGCAAGTGCAAGTGTCCATCGCTCGTTCGTCATCCTCGCGCTAAGTGTCGCGCGGCCAAAAAGAGAATGACGACGAGGCAAAAAATAATCGTAGATTCAAGCGGGAAATCGACGAAAGGTCAAGGCTTCTGGGCGAGAGGCTATCACCGCCGCGAGCCTCCGCCATTGGTGGAAGAGAGACGTCGAGCCTTTCCCGCGAGCTCTCGAATAATGGATACGAGAGCTGCAGCCCTCCCAGGTAACGACTCCCTGCGACGCCGCCTGTTGTGCGAAACGCTTCTTATGTATATTCCCGACGCTGCGCGCCCTCCCACCTGGGAGTACGGAATCGCATGGGGACAGTCTGACACGAGAGTAAGTACCTCGCGCACGCGCGACGCGTCTCTCGTAAAAAAAGGCGAAGGTGAAACGGCGCATCGCGTGTACACGAGCCACTTTGCTTGTGGTTGTCGATGCGCGGTTCTGTGTCGTCTGCCGAGGGCGCAACATCGCCCCTTCAACGAGCGAGGAAGTCGAGTACACGCAACACGGGAGTATAAGTAGGCAAACGCTCACTGCACGAAACGGCAACAACACACTATGCATACTCTGCCTACTGTATTACTAGCGAGAGGGAATATCGCTATCTCGTCGAATGCACCCTCCACGGATCCTTCGAGTCGCTCGTTTGCATTTTTACAACGTTTTATCGACCGACGCGTACCGCCTATCTCTGCCGACGTGCCCTCGCGGGATGTACTATATACCATTCTTTGCATTGTACTTTTAACAAGGAAATCATACGTATTGTTCCGTAGTTCGAAACGGCTGCTGGCAGAAACATTCGGTAACCCGCTACAAGGTGATTTCCTTACTATTCGAGGTGGCAATCAATAGCGCGGTATGCAGGCGTAGATAAAGTTACAGATAAACGCATTTTCTCGCTGAAGAATTCTCGGACGATGCAAGCCGTCGATAATTCCAACTCGCCCAATGAGAAAGACGCGACAAGCGGGAATCGAGGCTACCAATTAAACGACAAACAATCCAAGCTTTCTTTCTTTTTTTCCTTTGGATTTTCTTCACTTTTTGTAACGCGAGATTAATTGTTCTTTGTGCGTGCGCGGCAAATTTTTCCGCGGGAGTATATTCGTCGTATCAATATCAATATTTATATGTGGAACCGCGTCGCGATGAAATCAATATTATCGAGGATACACATATCAGATTCGAGGCGAATATTCCAGCCGCGTGCGACTTTATCATTTTCTCTAATCGAGATAAGAAATTTCGCTAAGTTCGTGTCGCTCGCGAGCGGAATCGATGAATATGAGGTCGAAATCTCGATATCGCTCGCGATGGAGCGCCACGCGCTTGTGTGGTTTGCATTTTATCTAAGCAGCATCAAATCCGTTTGCGCAAGTGTACTCGCGGTGGGGCTAGCGACGACAAGCGATACTAAAAATAACAAATAACAGTCGCGTTCCGAGAGACTTGTGCGCAGCATCGTGCAGCAATGAGAACGCGCGTCGAGGCGAGCGCTGCCGATCGGCGCGCCCGTCAACGGGACGAGCCTCGGCTCGAGCGGCGGCGGCGGCAGCAGCAACGCAGCCGCTTGGAAAGCAGTCTAAAGCGGACGACGCAGCGGCTCCGCTTGAGCCGATCCCCGAGTCCGCGTCTCGTCCAGGCCGCGGCGCGATGGACTGCTGGGCGCTTTTCGCGAGGGGTCCGCGGTCGGCGGCAGCTCATTGCGCAACGAAGCCCGCAGGCGCGTTATCTTTCGCGAGCTCGTGCCTGCGCGTGTACACGAGTGCGGCGCGACGGAGAAGAGCCGAGTTGATAACGGGCCGAGCGCCGTGACGGACTCTCAGTCGTAAGATGATAGAGGACCAGCCGCCACCTTGCCAGCCGTCGCCTGCCGCATCGACGCCCGTATCAATCAGCGACAAGTATACGTCACGCCCTTTCTACCCCCGTTCTTTTCCATCTCTCCTCGAGGCTGCCCTTCGCCGACGCGACGTACACTCGACATTGATCGCGCACGTGCGCGACGACGTAGTCGGCTGTGTGTGTGTGTGTGTGTGTGTGTGCTTTGAGTGCTGGCCGTCGTATTGCCGATTCGCCCTCGACGATTTGCGCGTGAACATCTGTCGTACGGCGCGCGACGAAGGTGCCGGAAGAAGACTCGGGCTCACCTCGGTTGGATCGATATGTCGCAAGGACAGATTGGAATAATAATTTTTTAAAAATAAATTGCACGGCTTATCTGCCGAGATATGGGAGCGCCGTCGGACCCGTAGCGCTTTTGTACTTTCAAGCGTCTCACCTCGGAGTACGCGATTGGCCACGACAAGTGCGATTCCAAGCACTCGGTCGGATGTGGCGAACGGGTCAACGGATCGTCTTTGTTTTTTCCCTCGATTCAGTGACGGCGACAAGCAGTGCCGAAATTTGGACGCGTCCGCCAGCGGAACTCCGAACTCGCTCATGAAAAGAGAGCATCCGCGGAAATAGACCAACCGAAGTGCATTGACGAGACGGCATCTGCGCATCCGACTGACGCAAGGAAAACCATTGTTACAGTGAGCAATGTAAGGAGGCCCTGCTGCACGAGCAGCAGCATCAGCAGTCGATCGGCATGGCGATGTCGTCACAGCACCCGCAGATCGCGTGGATGACGCCGACGGGCGGCAGGTCGCGAACCTGCAGCGAGTCGAACGTCGCCGCGCAGATAGCCATGGCGAACGCCGCCCTCCTGGCCGGCTGCCCGAGCTGCTCGGGCAGCGCCGCGGCCCTGCACCACGCGCCCCAGCAGCTCAAGGGCAGCCACGATCTCGCCATCGAGGACTCGGCCAGCCTGCTGGAGGAGGGCGGCGTCGCCCGGCTGCCCGACCTCGTCGCCGAGAGCAAAAAGATCTACGACGAGGCGCAGCAACCGCACGAGTCCTACCTGGCTGTCACGCTGCAGGTCTCCATTCCGTTCCTCATCGCCGGCCTCGGCATGGTCGGCGCCGGCCTCGTCCTCGACTTGGTGCAGGTCTGTACTCGGCGACGTGCCGCCTCGCTTCGCGCCGAGACTTCATCCGCCGCTCTGTTCTCCTCGGCAGTACTGGGTCGTGTTCGAGAAGGTGAACGAACTGATGATACTGGTACCGGCTCTCCTAGGTTTAAAGGGTAATTTAGAAATGACGCTGGCCTCAAGACTGTCCACGCAGGCGAATCTCGGTCACATGGACACGCCCAAGCAGCAGTGGTACATGATAGTCGGAAACTTAGTTTTAATACAAGTGAGTGTAATGCGCATTTGCACGTCCGACGACAATCGTCATGCCGTTTGCACGTTCGCTCGAGCCGTTCGAACGCCGACGAGAAGACGGACGAGGAGGCCTCCCCGCTCGTCGGCGCGACGACGCAAGGAACGTGCCACCTCGCGCGATAGTCGCAGCGCCAAATCGTCGCCGTCCCGTCGCCAGCGCGCGTTTGCTCTCGCGCGGCGCCGCTGCCGCCTCTCGCCCTGCAAGCTTTCCTCGTGGTCGCGCGCCGAGCTCGCCACTCGCTGATGTGTCCACGGCGGCGAGAGACTCTCGTCGGTTTCGCGCGTCGCTCGACTCGCAACGAGCATATCCTGCCGATGTCGCCGAGCACGCGGAAATTTCCCACGGCTACCGCGAAACTATTGGAACGCGTGCGTGCGCGACAACGAGCTCAGCCTTCGCGTATTTGCTATACGTGTATACCGACGTTGTTTGATCGCCGCGGGCTTATTGACGGCGACAGTCGGCTCGGCACTTGTTGATACAACTCGCGACACGTGCGCGAGGGGGACCTCAGGCCCGATAAAACGACAAATACAATTGCGGAAGAGTACGCGCCGTTTTTACGTCGCATTCGAGATGATTTTCTAAACTGGAAAGTTCACCTTTATCTCCGACGCATTATCGCGCGAAACAATTAACAACTCACGTTGCGAGTCGCTGTTTGCCGTTCCAATTTTTCCGCGCTTACCTCTCGCGAGCGAGCGGATTCACAGCCGATTGAATACGCCGTTGAGAAACGAATTGCGCGCGGTTGCCATCTCGAGCAGCCGACGCGCCTCGAACGTGGGTCGACTTGTCACGAGCGTCGGCCAAGTCGGATATGATTGCACTTGATAAGGCTTGAGCGCTGGCACGTCGCTGCACGACACTCGATTTCAGCGGGAACGATGCACGGCGAAAGATAGCTGAGCGCGGAAAGGCTAAGGAAGAACTAAAAAATCCACGGGCTTTCAGTGCCAAGCGATCGTGGTGGGCTTCCTGGGCTCCGTCGTTGCGATGGTGATGGGGGCGATACGCAACGAGGCCGTCTCGCTGGACCACGCGTACCTGCTGTGCGCGAGCAGCCTGGTCACGGCCTCGCTCGCGTCCTTCGTGCTGGGCCTCATCACCGCGGGCGTCATAGTGTTCTCGCGGCACTGTCACATCAACCCGGACAACGTGGCGACCCCCATAGCCGCCAGCCTCGGCGACATCACCTCGCTCGCGTTGCTCGCCTGGATCTCGACGATCCTCTACGAGTCCATCGACAAGCAGGACTGGCTGGCGCCCTTGATCATCGCCTCCTACGTGCTCGTCACTCCGCTCTGGGTCTGGATCGCCAAGAAGAACAAATACACCAACGACGTGCTCTACACCGGCTGGACTCCGGTCATCGTGGCCATGCTCATAAGCAGGTAGGTGGCGCCGTTACTCGTTGCCGCTGCCCCCGGTGCTAGCAGTTGCTTTGATCGAACGAAACGCAGCTGCGGCGGAATGATCCTGGAGTTCATGGTGTCGCGCTTCGAGAACCTGACAGTCTTCCAGCCGGTGATCAACGGCGTGGGCGGCAACCTCGTGGCCGTGCAGGCGAGCAGAATCTCGACGGCGCTGCACAAGCAAGCCGACCTCGGCACACTCCTCATACCGCCGGGTCACACCCACCCCGTCATCTTCATCACTCCCATCGCCAACTTCTTTGGCAAAGGTAGGCTGCCTGGTGGCTGACGACGTCGCGAGCCGAGCCCGCGACTCTGTACGCTGTGTCTGTGCCGCAGGTACGCACGCGCGCACCACGCGGGTGCTGATGGCCATGGTCATCCCCGGCCACGTGATATTCATCTACCTGATCAACTACATGAAGGAGGGCGAGACGTCGATGAGCGCGCTCTTCGTCTTCGTCTACCTGTGCGCGGCGATGCTGCAGGTGGCGGCGTTGCTCTACATCGCCTACATCATGATCCACTGGATGTGGAAGCGCAAGATCGATCCGGACAACTCGGCCATACCCTACCTCACGGCCATGGGCGACCTGCTCGGCATCAGTCTTCTCGCCATCGCGTTCCAGTTCCTCTACCTCGTTGGCGATCAGGAGTTTGACGATCAACCGATCAAGCCTTAGCCTGTGTAGACGCGCTCCCTTCGCTCCTGTACATAATCTCGCGGCGTAGATCAGCGATCCTATATTCATGCCTACTCTTCGCCTCTTCGAGCAATTCGTTCTTTCGCCCGTTGCGCATGCTGTGCAGGGCTGGCCCGCGCCCGACGCGCCCTCGCCTCGCACGCTTCTTTTCCTTTAGCCGCGTCCGATGCCGAACTATTTTTATACGTACGTCGTTTTTCGCGCTGCGCCAGTCCGTAACAATGTATTCGAGGAGAGAAAGTGTTTCCGAATCCTTTTCGTTCGTTGCCATCGTCTAAAGCTCACTGGAATTGAAAGCTCCAATACTTAATTAATGCTAATCGCGTAATAACGTTTTTCTCGATAATTTTTTATAGACCAAGCCCAGGCCTGAGAATAATCACTCTGAAGAAGCGCTTTTTGCCCGCTTTACATCAGTCAATTTTCTCTTTAGGATCACATGCGTATTATATACAGAGCAACAATGTTGTGGCCTGAGAGATTAATAATTTAGCGTGACATCTAATGGTAATCGAATAGAACAAAACAAAATATTATTGTGAAAAAAGTATAGTTAGACGTGATTAATTGTTATTTTAAGACAAGTGAGAAACGGTACAAATACAACTAATCATTCTCGTTATGTTTTGTAATTAACTCGAACCTTATCAAAGATTTGCCCTTGTCAACAGCTTCAGATGATTTGTCTGTATTATAATTACGTTTCTGGCAAGAAAAGAGTAAATTAGTTTAATGTCAATTGATGTTGACCACGTGAAAAATTTCATTGTGAAAGTAGTTATGTAGTCATTCAATTAGTTATATCTAGTACATAGTTTTTAGTTGGATGTACAGTAACATAGATATGAACTTAGTTATTAAAAATAATTAAATTGTGACGCTCGTCTTAGTTATATCTATATTTCAATTTTCATTTCGGTTTTACGAGCTCAACCCTAAAATAATAATTATTACTCATTTTGCTTGCTATGGTTCTCGAAATTCATTTCTTTTTTTGTAGAAATAGGTATGGACCTCTTATATACTTAGTTACGCAACATCTAGCGGCTAAGCGTCTAAGGAATGCTGTTGGATTCTTATTGAGGAGTCCAATCCAACAGCACGGGACGAAACGTCTTTAATTTTTGAAAATATCATTTAGAATCTCACGAACCGCAGCGAGCAAAATAAGTGACAATTATTATTTTTAGGTTGAGTTCGTAAAACCGAATTGAAAATTGAAATATAGAAGTTAGTTATTGTTTTAGATTATGAGATTCGAGCAACTGATCTTGCATGTAAATATACAGATTATCTTAAACAAAGTCGTATTAAATCTTAAAAAAAAAAACAAGAAACAAAGTTGTAGTTCGATCCACGTGTGGAGAAAAAGAAAAAGAAAGAACGTATATTATCTTTATATCTAAGTAAAAAAATGTGTTGAGGATTATTAACTAAAAAATATTTTTTATGTTATTCCCGTGTCAGAAAAGCACAATTTTTTACTTGGGTGGTAAAGAGGTCTTCTCAATGTGATTTTGCAAGACCATTATTTATTTACGAAAAAGCAAATTGTCGATGTACTACTGGGAAAAAGCGCGAAAGTGAATGTGTGGCTGGTTATCAGTCCAACCTGTTGTTAACGAGCATATATATAACAAATCGTATAGAAACCAGAATTCTGCATTGCTACGAGAAGCTTATCAACGTCACATCACGATTCTCGTTTTCTCTCCTATTTGTACGATTAATTGTTAATATTTTGTATGTTTGTATATGAAGTGTTATTCGATATTTAGCATTAGCCACCAAAGTTTGTTATTTTGCTCTTTATTATTACTATTATTCTGGTTCATTTGTTAACCATTCGTGATTGTTGAAGAATGAAATTATAAAGAAACCGGAAAGATCCTTGAGAGTGATCCCGAAAAGCTTCACATTTCGTAACAACGATTCGTTGGTGCGGTTTCCAACCTCCTCAGATCAATGAATCAAACTACATTACTTTTTAACGTTACATGATAGATCACTATTTGTCACATTCAAAAATTATGTCATTATATCATGCATAGCAATCACACGAACATTTATATATTGAAATCAAATAGCTTTGCATTGAAAGTTGTACTTACAACTTAAGAACAACTTTTAATGCAAAGTTGTGAATAGTAAAGCTTTTTTATTTTCATTAATTTTTTTTTAGATCACTCTCAAGAATCTTTGCTGTTTATTTATAATTTTATACTTACGATGGAGAGTATTAAAACCAATTGTTGAAAAATGATATTACGAATTAGCCAAATTGAAGTTACAAGTTTGTTCAAATAACTTTTTGTTACAAAGCGTGTATGTTTGAACTTATCCCAGACAATAACTGACGTATCGTAATCCTTATAAAAAAAATAAAGTTTAATTAATGAATTGTTGAGAGATTTCACATATTTTGTAATGACTGGACTGAAATGGTTATGTGTCGAATCTCGTGTATATTTTTACAGATAATAATAAAAATCACAAAATACGTTTCTTCAGACATCACGTACTATCAACTTGATGTCAATGTCACGTTAACCTTTGCTCAAAATATTTGGATAGATGATGTTTGAATAATTAATTTTTTTTGTCTTGAAAATAACATTTATTTGTCCATGTTATATTTGCCGGAAAGTAATACTTATTTATAAATAAAAAGTTTTTCGTATTACTCGAAGTAAATCGAAAGTCATTAGTATTGTTTGTCGGTTATTTTGTGTGCGAAGATAAAGAGTAACCATTTATTTTTCAATGTTTTATTCAATATCAACTAGTTAATATGCTTTGCTCAACTAAAGCAATTTTTTTTTCAACATTTAAAAAAAGAATTATATTTTATAGTTATAGCCAATCTTCATTTCAAAATAATTTATACGTTAAAAAACACGTACATGTCATTATAATTCTGTTGACTAATCCCATACGAACGATTACATTATAATTAAATAACGACTATTTAGCATAAAAATAGGAAAAATGAAAGAAACTACATCGGACAAAGCAAAACTAATAACGTATGGGCAAATTTTTCTTTTCAATCTGACACTTACTTCATTACACAAAATTCGTTTGTAAAAAAAATGTATTCGAGTATCTTAAACAAACACTACGATAAGAAAAGTCTTCCGCGTATATTACAATATTTTACAAAGTAATATAATACATTTGGCAGTGCAATGGTTTGCAATGCCAGTTTATGAATAACGTTGATCTTAATAATAACTTCATTGAAGTTTTAATTCTTCCTTAATTTTCCAAAAAACTAATTCCATACAAGCAAGAGCATCCTCTTTACTGTCATGTCCGCCAACTGGAAATTATCATAAAATATAATTTAATTATTTCACAAACATTTAAAAAAAGTTAATTCACAAAACTTACGATCATTTTGAATAATTCGTCGAAGGTGTTCAGACACCAAGTTCTTCAAAGCTCTCTTGAAAGGAGGTCCATTTTTATGCGGGAACATAACACTGGTATCAACTACAGTATTATGAAGTAGTTTTAATGCCTTAAAATCACTTTCAAGACTGTGTCCAATAAGTATGGTTTTCGACGAAAACATTGATAGGAAAGTAGCTTGTACATCGAGCAACGTTGTTGTTACATTCTCCATATCCTTTTCGGATATGCCAGAAAATCTAAAATGGATTAATTATTATTAGTAAGTTAATTAAAGATATGTTATATACATTTATACAATCATACCTAGTATTATAATCAATAATTGGATGGGATGGTTTCACCAATGATTCGTAATTGACTTGAAGATTTTCATCAATCACAGTCACACGCGTTAATTCTAAACCCTGCGTTGTATAACACATCTCACAATCAAGAGCATAAACTCCATGTTCGTCCACTGAGATATTATCTGTAAAAGATAACAAGTAGATGAAATATAAATTAATCAATTAATAAGATTGATAAAAAGAATCAACAAAAAAACTTCGATTACCCTTATCGAACGTTTCGACATATCCTCTAAGATTTTCAACATCGACAAAGTCCCAAACATGAGTAGTTGCATCGCAACAACCATCCGAAGAACCATCTTGCTTACAACACATATACTTCGTTTCACCTCTGAATGTGAACTTTCGCGCGTAATGATAGATACAATTTTCCTTGCGCAAAGGAAAGCCATATTTATCTACATAATATGGTTTATGACAGCGACAGCAGAAACGTTCATTAGGCACTTTTGAAAGAGTGGACTGTCCCCTATTGTTTACTACGTATAACTTTGCTCGTCCCTGAAAAAGGAAAATATTTACTCGTTCAAACTTTTTAGTCTTATCTGCGATTTTATAAGAAGTTTAGCGTACTTTTGGTCCATCGGGATGTGGCCTTGGATAGCCATTGTCCTTCAATTCTTGCTCACTTAATATCCACTTTCTTAACATACAATACAATGCAGTCCCCTTGACCTCTACGCTAGAGGCTTTCTTCTGCTTAACGACACTCCATGAACCCTTGACTTTTCCTGCAAGCACAGCCTCATGGGAAATTAATCCACTATATGATGTTGTCGGATCGACAGTCTTCTGATCAACCTCTTTGCGAAGTCTGTGCACAGTAAGCATACACGAGTTTTTATAAACATTGACAGCTTTACACCTTTCGTAACATGCCAACTCTTCCTGCAAGGCTCTCTGAGCCGCATCCTCGTGACTGTCGTAGATCTGAATGCAAATATCTTGCATCGCATTTACGTAAAATTGACGCACGTTTAACGGGAACTTTTGCGTTCCTGAGATATTCAAGGGTTCTGGTCTGATGAGCTGAGGGATCTGAAAATAAATTTAAATTATATTTGATCATTTTGAAGGAGGTAAATGTGAACATGAGGTTTTTCTATTTACCACTTGGGGCACATGTGCGATCCGTGCTCCTTTCTTCGTCTGAGCGACGGTTTTCATTTCTATTTTGGCAGCCTGCTCCATTACTTTTTTCTTTTCTAGTGTTAATGACATGGCATAGGGTACTTGTGCTATTCTAATTCGACCTATTTAAGTGAAATTCAATATTAATAAATTATTTTTGGACTTGATTAAGCAAAATAAAATTATATAAAAATGTGTTACCGTTGCCGTTGACTTGATGGTCGGTTGAGCTACTCTGTGCAATTTTTTTCACGAAGCTACTCTCGGCAGCCTTTACACCAGTAGCTTTTTCAGCTTTTTCCATAGTTTTTTGAGCAGCAATTTCTTTCATTAGCCTCCACCTCTCGTACATACGTTGCTGTGGATTTATAGCTCGCTTTACAGGCTGATTTGGTCCAACTTGTTTGATTAGACTAGCAACAGCTGATGAATGAGCTACTCTCTTCTTGCTGACCTCTTCGAATTCTTCAAATTCCGGCTTTGGAGGCGCTTTGCTTGTGGTATCTTTAGGTACATCATCTTCTTCGTACTCCTGAAAAATCGTTAGATTTATTTGATGCAAAATAAAAACAATGCATTTCAGAATTGAAAAATAATAGAATATATTCACCTGGAATATTTTCCTACATTCCTCTTCAACGTCATAGTCTGAGTCAGTTTCCAAAAGTTGTTCGTCGTAAATCGGTGAAAACTCCTCATACTCCGGACTATCCAGTTTCTTTTCATAATCATATGGTTCTTCACTTTTAATTTGTTCATCACTGGAATGCTGTTCTGAATCTGCGGACGAAGCTCTATTAGATTTACTGGATTTATGACTAGAGTTAGATCCAGGCTCATCAATACTTTTATGTGAATGTTTAGTGCTAGATTTGTTCTTTGAATCCGATAGGCTCGACTTAATTTTATACTTGTCATCAGTTTTATATTTATTTCTATCTTTTGAATCCTTTGAGCTAGATCGTTCCTTTTCTAATTTTATTTCTTTTTTTATATTATGAGTACTTTCTTTGCTCTTCTTACTGTCTTTACTCTTATCCCTGTCTCTATCTTTTTCTCTCTCCTTGTCTCTGTCTTTTTCTCTCTCTTTTTCTTTCTCTTTGTCTCTGTCTTTTTCTCTTTCTCTATCTTTATCTTTGTCCCTGTCTTTCCCCCTACTGTCTTTAGATGACGATGAACGCTCTTTATCACTGCTTTTTGAAATTAGCTTATGTTTATCCCTTTCTTTAATTTTTTCTTTGTCTTTATCTTTTTTATCAGATTCTCTATCCTTGTCCTTACTTTTACTATCTTTGTGTTTAAAATCTTCATCTCTACTTTTACTATGCTTCGAACCTTCCTCTTTAATTTTGACATTTCTCCAATCATTTTCTTTGCTTCTATTCCCTTTTGAGTCATCTTTACCCTTAACATCTCTAGAACCATCCTTTTCTTTGTCCTTGTGTTTATTACGTTTGGAATCTTCTCTGCTGGAAGTTTTTTCTGGGGGCTTACTTTTTGATATATCTTTGCTACACCTTGAGAAATCTTTATGTTTTTCTGATTTTCCTCTATCATCATGGTCTGAATGTAGTTCTTCATCTAAATTATCAAATTGAGGCTCCCTATCTGAATGATTAGAACTTCTGTCATCTTCGTTATCGTCAATTTCATAATCCTCATTTGATTTACTAACCCCTCTATCATCAGATACTGTGTTTTGAAATGTATCTTTTGCCTTATCATCTTTGGTTGCATTTTCAACACTTTCATCATCAGAAAACTTTGGCTCTATTTCCATCAAGTCTTGAGAATCATCATCAATAGTGATACTTGAATTGGGGTTTGTATCACCAAAGATATCATTAAATACATCAATATCATCATCCAGAGGTTGCTTATCCTTTAAAGGGACTTTTGGTCTTCTAGGAACATATTCTTCTCTCCTCTTTTTCTGCTTTGGTCGATAAGAATCTTTCTCTTTTCTTCTTCTCCTTTTTTCTGCTCTTCTCTCTTCATATGTCTGCACAGATGGAGCATAAGTAATGGAAGTAGGTGTGTAACCAACTTTAGATTCTTTCTTGCTAACATTTCGAATGACATCCATCCATGGTAATTCCATATCCGGAGATTTCCTTTTTACAGCCCTGCTCTCTTTCGAGGGTTGATACGACGGAACTGGTATGTGTCTTCTCTGTAATTCCGATATTGGAGTTGGATTGTAGGTACATTTTGATGGTTTAGTCGTAGATGCCACTGGCAAATTCCCATGTTGAGCTACTATTGGATCATTAATAAGAATACTAGGTTTTGAAACAGGTGGAGCTCCAGTTATTACAGCAGGAACAAGTTTTGGTTTTAAGCCTTCTACTACTTTATTAACAATTTTTTCTGTATCTTTTAAAGTTTGTTCCGCCAACACTTTCTTTACTGCTTCTGATACGAGATGCTCGATTGCTGTTGGGGTTGTAGCTGTTACTGAGGTGGAGTTTGTATTTTGAGGTTTCTGTACCTCCTGGCTAACCTGTGCTGCAGTTGTTGTAGATGTGCCCACGGCATCTTTAAAACAATCACTCATTAATATGTGTAATCTTGCATTCAAACAAGATATAAATAAAATGAATAAAAATTACGCAACAAAATTTTCAATTATCAAATTACAGTTATAATTATAAGTTTGTGTTTAACAATTTCATTGGCAAGATGCATTTATTGTATAAAAAATAAAATAAAAGAACGTAGACAAATTAAAAGTGGAATGCAGTGAGAATTTTAGACATGTTAATATTAATGATTGTCTAGGAATGAAAAACTATTCTAAATAAGTAATTTAGGACAAAGCTTTAGACTACCTCGACTAGGTCGTGTGTGCCGGAAATGACAATAAGGCCTCTCGCAATAACCGTTCTCGTAAAACGGGCAATTGATGGCTTTAAAGTAACCGGTGGATGGAAGCATCACTAAATCATCGCATTCGTGGATTCTCGAAGCTCATCCCCGTCGGAGAGACACCCGCAGTTAAGTCCTTGTTTGGCGGATGCATCCGCGGTATTCATTGAATGCTCGTCATCTGATCGATTGTCTTATTTGACACGGAATACAATTAATTTTGCTATATCTACCGTAGTAAATAAGAAATATTAATTAATGAAGACGCACTATTATATACGGACGTATAACAATTCGCGCCTTCTCGATTATTATTTTGAGGTTACAACTAACCTCGGCTTCTTTGAACTTACCGTCATCTCATAAACAGTGCTAGGCAGAATCGAATAGCTCACTTCGAGATCGCTTCCTGGCTGAATTCAGGTTGACCACTTCGTATAGAGACTGTCCACATGTTACCACGTACAACATACCCCTATCTCATACCTCAAGGTTTACCCCGTCCATATTTTTCATGCGTACGCCATCTTTACAATTCTGTGGTCATGGGAGAGTTCAGTAACCAATGCGAAACTATCCCATAGATTCCACATTTAGATGCACTACTGGCATTGGTTACTGAGCTATCCCATGACTACAGAATTGTAAAGATGGCGTATGGATAGAAAATTTGGATGTCAGAGAGCTCGGGGTACGGATTAGAATAGCATGTGGGCAGTCCCTGATCTGAGATCCGTTCACTGCTTCATATTAAATGAATTAATTAAATAGTTCTAGATAATTTGAAATTGAAACATGAAAACTATATTTTGTTTTAGCAAATTAATGTAATTTAAAATAAACGGCTGAGTTTATAATTAAAATATACCATTTGTAGCAAAAAGTAATGGCTATATTTTATTTAGATTAGAGATCTGAAAATGATAAAATTAATAAATTATCAAATCCGCGCGTGTATGGCCGGGTGTTCTTTCATTTCATTTAAACTATATTTTCATTTAAACTATAATAAATACGATTGAAAAAAGAAAAATAAGTAAACTTAAATAAGTTTAAAATTCCTAATTACACATATATAATAGGTATATATTTTATTTATAACCATCAGGCTTATTTTTTTACTATACACTATATAACATGTATGTATAAATGTATAAATTTTTATTTTTATAAATTTGTAATATTTATAATTTTACAGAATTAAATTGATTCACTTTTGAAAAAGAATATATTCAGTACATCAATTTAAGGCATGAAAAAATTTGAAATAAACTTTTTAATACTAACTCATTAACATATAATAATATAATAATTTTAATACTATATAGTTTAGAATCACGATATTTACAAAATGAATAATTAATTTTCATTCTTTGTCTTCTCTTGTTTGACTGCATGAAGTGCATAATTAATTGCTGTTGAAGATGTCCATGACCATTTGTTTGTTGCTGGATTATAAAACATACCATGTACCAATAATGTTTTACAATCATCTAAAATTAATTTACATATTAAAATTATTGTTAATTTCATCAATTGAATAAATGCTTACATCTCTCTAAGAATCGTCGCGTATCTTCAGGGGTTATGAATTTGTTCCAATCATGAGTACCCATAGGCAGAAGTTTAAGAATATATTCTGCTCCAATGATTCCTCCTAGCCATGAAATAACATTTTTATTTAATGTTGTGATAAATATTGAACCATTTGGCTTCAATACTTCTGTACAACTCTGAATAATAATAATAACATTTTGTTAACTATATTATTATATCATTAAATAAATATAAGAAATAATACCATACTTTCAAAAATAATCTATGATCAATAACATGCTCCAAAATTTCAGATGCAACAACTACATCATATACTTCTTTTTTTTCCTGACAAAAATCTTCGATTGATGTGTTCATATAATTTAGATTTGAGGAAAGACTCTCATCTAGTGAGGCATGATTTTTTGCAATTGATATTAATTCCTTGGAAGCATCAAGGCCTGTAACTTGAGCTCCTATTCTTGCTAATGGTTCTGATAGAATACCACCTCCACAACCAACGTCTAATAGTTTTACACCTTCAAGTGGATGACTAGAGTTTGATTCTTTGAATCCAGTATTAGCTAGGCCATCTCGTACAAATTTAACTCTTAATGGATTCATTGTATGCAGAGCTTTCATTTCACCATGAAGATCCCACCAATTATTACTAAATTGCGAATGATGAGATACATCCTGAAAGTCTACTGTTGATTTGTCACTGTTTTGTTGTTGTTTACTATTTGTTGATGTGCTAATTGGTGAAAGACAAAATAAATAATACAAACTAAAATTTGTTTCAATTAAAATTTCACAGGAATAAATTTCGGATACAAAATATGTTGAATTCTACATGTTATACTTAAAAAAACAAGTCATTACTTCCGAAGTATTCATTTGTCATATGAGTAAGTATATATTTTAATAATTTGTCAAAATTATAACCTACCAGAATTTTAATAAAGTTTGCACTCCGAATTTAGAAAGATAATTTTTCGTCAAAACATTCATCTTGCACTAAAAAGTACTATTTCACTTTTCGCAAAAATTAGTCGTTTCAATTATAATAAGCTACCTATTACTACAAAAACTTTCATTCAAATTTGGACATGCTGTACGATTAAGCTATCCGACATCCACACTGCAACCCGCGGCTGATTGCTGAATTAACACTAATCGATAAATGAAAAACAGAGCTATATAAAGCATATATATGCAGTGTATTATTACTAATTAATACTCATTGTTTTCAGTTAGATTTTCTCTTCTATTATATGTAGAATTATCAATATTTTCAATGCTAAATTAATCACAATTTTTAAAAAATATCTAGATTTTGCAAGCTTTTGGGAATGAAACTAATTACAATTTATTGTGAAACTTTAGTCAACTTAGTGAACCGTTTTGAATGCAAGAATTTTATTTTATTGTACGCCATAATAATAAGGTAATATGAATTGAAGATTAGATATTAAAAATAAAATATAAAATTTATAATAAAACGAGACAGAGCTGATCAAGATAAAGATTATAAGAAAAAACACTAAAAGTCAACGAAATTATAAAGTATTAATTAAAATAAATATAGTGTATTAAACAAATAATTAATGAAATCGACCCAAATTTAAATTGTATGATTTTAAATTACCGCATACGCATTTAATTATCTATTTCTCTTAAATATTTTACTACTCATACTTAATACATCACAATACTTATTTATTTAAAATATAACAATTGTAAGTTTTACAGTAAAAGCAAACCGTTTTAATTTTAATTTCGGTCATTAAATTCCATTTGTTCAATATGTATATTGTCTTTATTTCAATTATTACTTTCTAATTTCATTGTATTTTCATATCTCCCTCAGTTTCTATATAAAAAATCTTTAAAGTTGATGATTTTTTTTTTAATTCAAGATGTGTGTACTATATATCTACAAGAGAAAAATGTTAAAAAAGTTACATGACTGTTATTGATGTTTACACTTTACACGTATACTGGTAAGTATACTTGACGTGCTATTGTGGATGCGTAATTGTGAATTGTGAATTGTGAATTTGTGATGTCGTCTTGTCGACAGTCGACTGCACTGCGTGAAATAGCCGCTAGGAGGAGGCTCTTTCGATCGTTGGACTCGTGGTAAGTCGGAACAAATGTTATGTAGAGAGAAAAATAATCCGTTTAATCTTAAATTTATAAGTTTTCAATAAATGTAAGACTTCAAAATAATCGTTACTCAATTATTTATTTACAATCACAATTTGATAGTTTTTTAAATATTTCGAAACTTCTCATGCATTATTATTCCGGACTCTGACATGTTGGTGTCTTGAGCGGCTATATTTTTGTCACTATAAACAATATATTTGTTGACTTTTCTTAATTGATTGTTATGCTTATCTATTAATAATGTTGATAACTTGTTTATGTTAAGGGAAAAACTCTTTACTTTAACAATTTTGAAACTATCAACATAACCTAAACTTTTTATCATATAGTAACAGCAGAATAAACGGTTACAAAATCAGTGATTAATTGTGAATTATTTTGGCATCAGATGACGGATACCAAGGTGAAAATTGCTGCGCCAACGCCAGCTACAACCTCCAAGGGAGTTGCTGGTGATAAGAAAGTTGGCAAACCAAGAAACTATGACTTGGGAAATGGAGTTTACAGGTTTAGCCGCAGCCGTATGTATCACAAGAAGGCGGTCTATAAGTTTGTAGGCAAAAAGACACCTAAAAAGGTATGAAATTAAGAAATCCCACGGTATCAATTTTCATAGTTAAAAAAAATAAACAATTTCCTTCATTTTGTAGGAAGTCCCCAAGAAACTTGTTAGTATTGAAAAAAAAATTGGTGGAGAGAAAAATGGGGGTACTAGGATTGTACTATTGAAGAAAAGGAAAGCAAATTACCCTACTTCAGACTCCATCTTACCTCATCCAGCTAAGAAGGCCTTTAAAGATCATAGTCGGTATCTGAGACAAACTCTTGTACCTGGAACAATCCTTATTCTATTGGCTGGTCCACACAAAGGAAAGCGTGTGGTATTCCTGAAGCAGCTCAAGAGTGGTTTACTTCTTGTTACTGGTATGTTATTTCTATCAATTGTTATTATTCATAGTATTTATCAATTTTATGTTTAAAGTCTTTAAGCTCATCCTTAAAAGATAACCAATGTTATATATTATATATTCAATCAAAGTTTTCAATTAAAACTCATTACATTCTTGACTATAAATAGTTTTGTTCGGGTGTTTATCAATTTGAAAATATAACATTGTACTTTTTTCTGAAATTCAATGAATACAATATTCTATAAATAGGATTTGATTATTTAATGTTCTTATAATTATAGGACCTTTTCTCATCAATGCATGCCCACTGAGAAGAATAAATCAAATATACGTCATTGCCACGAGCACCAGAATTGACATGTCTGGTGTGAAGCTTCCCGAACATATCAATGACCAATACTTCAAGAGGAAACGCGACAAGCGTGCCAAGAAGGAAGAAGGTGACATTTTTGCCAAGAAGCAGGAGAAATACCAGCCAAGTGAACAAAAGAAGTCAGACCAGAAGATCATTGACCAGCTTGTTGTTGAGGCCATCAAGAAAAACACAGACAAGAAAGCACTCTTTGCTTATCTTGCATCCATGTTTGGACTGCGTAGCAGTCAGTATCCACACCGAATGAAGTTCTAGCTCGATCATGCTTTACATTCTTATTCGTAAGATCGTGGTATTAATAAAAAAAATTTATAAAATTCCATTTTTATTGTTTTTTGTCGATTTATTTTTATTCATTTAAAGTAAGTTCATCAAATACTTATTTTGACGATTTGATTCTTGTCAAAGTTCTAGTTGGTACACTATTCTTACATTTATTATTTTGTGATACTTGGTTTAAAAATTCAGCTTCTAACCTTACGTATGTTCCACCTAAAAAATATTAAAAAGTTTTATCATTTTAAAGTAGCACCACAAGTCTTAATAGAGCAAAGGTAGACCATACCAAGTGGTTGAGCATTATTATTCCAATGACCATATTTCCCTAAAGAATGACTTTTCGGACGTAAATTATATTCAAGCATGGTCCTCTTGGTCAATAATGCTACCATTTGTGCAGCAGCTTTTTCTTCAAAGTCTCTTTGATTATCTTGATTATATCGAACTGTTAGATTTGAACTCCAAGATCCCATTCCTTCACACCTGCTAATCAAAAATAATTAGATCGCAAATATAAAACAAGGAATTGTCAATGAAAGAACGTATACCTTTTGAGAAAGCTAGTTTTAATTTTCTTCTTTTTCTTAATTAAGTGATCCGCGCTATCCCAATCACGCGATTCGTCACTCTCGGAAGATTCGTCATCACAAGTAGTGAGATCATCATGGCTGCCGTCATCATCTTCATCGCTGTAAGATTCTGAAGACACAATCGAAGAAACGTCAGTCATTTGGGATACTTGATGCAGCACCTTTTTAATTGACTTTTGCGAGATACTTTGATTGACTTTGCGAACGTTCGATCCACCCCAGATTTTGGCTGTAGAAAAAAAAAATTAATGTTACGCGAGTTGGATTTAAAGTAAAGTGTATTGCCTACCCAGAAGACCAAGTTTTGGTCTTGGTGGTATAATTTCAATTCCTTCCCACCAGAAGACTTCTTTGCAAGCTAATTTCCCCTCTGGCAGATTGGGATCACGCGCGGTTAGTCTTGTAATTTTTTCAGGAAAGAATAATTGCGGAGCTTCGATGGAGACGATATCTCTGTACGCGAGAAACACGTTGATGATGTTTTCGTCCCTTTCGGTAACTATTTCCGGCACGTGCTCCTATCGACAATTATCAGAAAGAATTGTAAATCTAAAAGTGATGCGCAGTTTTTTCAGAAATGCAACTTTGGCATTTACTTTGAATCGACAACCATCACGGTTTGTGATCGCTTGAAATCTGTAAGCTCTCTGACTACAGCAAGGATACCTTCCCAAGGGGAACGGAGTCGCTCGTTGCAGCTCATTGATGAAAAACTGTGGATTCTCCGGATGATAAGAACACCAATCCATTTGATTGACGGCAAAGTAAATTCCGCACTGGCGACAAAGCAGGAAGTGACAATCGCCCCACAGTCGCCAATAAACTCGTCGCCAAGAGCGCAATTCCGATCTCAGAATAATAATATAATCGTTCAGATTCCACGACATGTCTCTGCAAAACACGATAGATGCGTCAATTTACAAGGACAAACTTCATTCGTCTTTGTAAAAAACATGTATACCTAGTGTGCTTACTGTGCAAATTTCCTTTGTTATCAATCCTCATGTTACTCGGCACACAGGGTACTAGATTCGATATGGATCGAATAACATTTTTTTCGCATTTCATACACTTAAAGAGCGTAGCCAAAGAAGCGTAGTGTCCTCGTTTCTGATCTGGTTTAGCATTCGCTAGAGACATTATCAATTTGCAAAAGAGCCTACTTTGAATTTTGTCCTTTTTATCTTTGATCGTTTCAACTTCAGCATTGGAGAAGAGATCAGCTAATTTAGTCAGAAGATTGTCGTTCAAACAGCTAAGAACGGTCGTGGTTTTTAGAATTTCTGACATGTTCGTGTGGCAGAAGTTGAGGCAGCAATCCAATAGCGGATCCATTTGTAAAAACGACGCTGACACCATGACGGGCACCACATTAGTTGCCTCCAGTACTGGCCAGTCGGATTTTTTAATGATATCCTTTTTTACCCACCGCATCAGCCAGTCGAAAATAACTATGTCACAGTGCACCGAAATATCCATTTCCTCGAGCTTTTGACCGGCGGTCACTTCAGCGAAGTAACACATTTTCTGAATTAACAGTCTCTGTGGACAGCGGAAATCTTTTTTTATGTTTTTAGCTTCGTCGCAAACGTGGATTTCAACCTCGGCTCTGAAATAAAAACCAATGGCTTTCGTAGCATCAAAATTTAGAACAATTAGGCATTGCAAAATACTTACTCTATACATTTTTTCTGCTTGATCTTGTCCTTTTCTTTTTCTTTATTACCATTTATACCAGTGCTTACCTTACTTTCAAACCCATTTGGGACTGAAATGCTTTTCTTGGGTTCTATAATTAATGATTTTTTTATGATTGGCTGAGAATGAACTGGTCTAGCAGTGATGTGGGGAAGTACAGAATCCAATAGTCCTTCGTGCAAAACGTCGCTCAAACATCTCTTCATAACTTTCGACAAAAGTGGCTCTTTTTTATTTTCACAACATGTTGCCAACAAATAACACTTTTGTTTGTTGAACATGTGTTCATTGTTAGTTTTCTCTTCGGCATGCCGATTATCTTCCAACAGTTCCCGCTCTGCCAACGTATTTGGATTTTTTTCTGAACTTACTATATTTTCGATTTTTAAGGACGTGTCAGAATTGTTATTTCCCTAAAATTATATGAAACAAACAATGCAGTGTAAAGAAAATAGTTACGTTTAAGCTAAATCAGAATACCTTTACAGCGACAGTTTGCAAGCTCTTGTCCAGTGGTGCGATATCATCCAATTGCGTTACATTGTGCGACTGTCCCAAGTTTAAAGACACTTTTGCAAGAGCACTCCAATCTATTTCACTGCTGGCTGTTAAAGTATTTGCCAACTCATCAAACGTTTCATTCACTTGGTAGGCTGTTCTCATAAAATCGAAAAACGTCTTCACAGACAGTTCTGGATATTTGTCTTCTTCGTCTTTGCTTTGCTCTCTGTCATCCACTATTTTTATTGATACGCCGAGTTTCGTTTGTGTTAAAAATGATTAAAAAAAGATATATTGAACGACAATCAAAGAAACTATCGTTTACCTTCAATTTGGGAAACTATATCGCCAGTTTTCGAAATATCATTGCACAGTTTTGGCAAATTAAACTGCTTGAATAGATTCGGATACATTCTTTAAAGATATTAACAAGTTAACCTTCTAGTTTTTGCTTGATTTTTCGTACAGACTTGCTTAACCTTTGCGATTTCTCTATAAAAAGTTAATTTTGAAAGTTTGAGTGCGTCGATGAGCGTGTGGTTGAATTTGAATAATTACAGAACGTAATTGTACAAAGTGTGTAGTGTGCAAACAAAAGATTTAAAGTTCGATGTTGTGATTTAACACGAGGTTATCAGTTTACTAATTAATTTAGTAGCATGTTTAGAATAAAAAACAATGTCAACATTGTAGATGACACCACAATGTCGCTTGCAAGCACAGTGTTTACTATCGTAACTAAGCGAACAATTGATCAAACTTCTTATCTGTCAAGGTGTTGCTAAATAACGTTCGGGTCAGTATTATATCCTGAGGAATTTTCAATCAAATAATTTCAGCAATGTCGTACCTCCACAAATAAAATAATAATTTTTATAACTGCACACGTGTAACAATAAACTTACGTATATTCTCAATGTGCATAAATTAGCCTACAGCATTAATTATAAAAGGAGCACCAGGTGTTATTATAAAATATTTTACTAGAAATCTCAGAAAACGTAAAGCAAAATTTAAGAGTTAACGCTAAAGTGAGCTTTCGCGGAGAAATTTTAGAAACTTGGCGCCATCGATAGATCAGTCAGCTGTAAGTTACGTGCGTGCGCCAAAACGCCAATTACGGCCGGCGGCGCCAGCGGCCAGGCCCAAATCAGCCGTTTACGTTAGATCGCATCATATTCATTGATCATTCCCGGTTATGGAGTTTATGGCGGACATCTGACGCAACGACATGTGCTCGTTACGTTCCAAGCAATCCTTCTTGTTTTTCATTTTATTCTTTCCTTTCACTTTCACTTCAAAGCCTCAAAGTGTCATTTCAAGATAACCTATTTTCAGAGGTAACCATTGGCCACCTTGTACTCTGCCCTAATGCTTTTAACGTAATTTCTGCAGATTATTCTGGTAACACGGTCATGACCAAGCAAAGAAAGATAAAGCTCGAGGAAAAAAAGCAAAGGGTCGATACAATAACATATCAAAGACTAAAAAATCATGAATGTCTGATGACCCGCAATCCAACGACGGTGAGAGCACACGGGACGATCCTGAAATGAAAACGGAAATTACTGAAACTGCACTTAATACTCATGTAAGTGAAGTTTACACCTCTTCGGCCACTAATCTTATAATTGACTCGCACGGACGACAATCACAACTGACAAATGTCACCAAAGTCGTTAAAACTATCACGCAACCGATTAATTCCAAGATAATGCTAGACTCTCAACTATTGACCCAATATTCAGGCATAAAAGACGTCCTCGCATCAGACTTTCATTGTGCTAAATGAAACGACTCTTCGAAAACAATCAATAATTACTCAAAAAATAACTTGGGCACTCTTCATAGTATTTGTCGAACCCATTGACAAAAAAAGCTGTCAAGGGCATTAACTCCACCATGCTTAGACGCCTTCTCTCAAAATCCTACTCGGACTTTCTTTTTTATGACTATAAAAAGCTCAGGCTAATTCAGGCTAAGCCGCGTTAAAAATCGGTGCTGCCTCCAACCGTATACTTAATGACTCCATTTTAATTGCATCAGATCTAAGACTTTCAACATATTTAGAGTTCAAACCACATCCAAAGAGAATTTATATCAGCCCTATTCCACCCTGCTACGTCTTTTCTTTGGAAGCCCAACAAGTTCAGCAAACTGTTCTTTTTAACCAAAGCTATGCAGTTGCTCAAGCCAAAGATCCTCAACGTGAGTTTGACGAACAATTTAGTGATATACTACAATCAAATTTGCTTTTTTTCACGAATGGTTCAAAAAAGGACCAGGCCTTTACGTCAGCTGCACCATCCACAGCCCTGATGAGCCACTCAATCTGAATCTGCAGTTTAAAATCGATCCTCGCGCTTCAATCTTCTCTGCCGCAACCTTTGCCAACTCACTCTAGAAGATATTCTACCCAATCGCATAGTTAAATCAGTATTTTTTACAGACTCGTTGAGTTCGCTGCAAGCTCTCTTAAACATTGAGGCTCTCATCAATTCTTCTCACATCATTGTATTCAGAATCTAAGGCTTGTTAAACTTATTCAAAACGATCAAGAAGTAATTGAATGAATTACTAGCCATGAAGGTATCTCGGGAAACGAGGTGTTCGATGAACTAGCCAAGAAAGCTTGCAGCGTTGACGCATATCTTTCTCACCTTCTGCCATACGCGGATCTTCGACAATTCATCAACGATTCAAGCAAAAAATAGTTTTATGTATATACCTTTGGAATATTAATAGAGGAAAATGAGTTTTCTACTTTGTAAATTACATCAAAGAAATATCAAAACCTTGGCTTTTCCAAATGCATCTGTGCAGAACACAGACCGTGACTTTTAGCTGTATGAGAAATGATCAATACAATTTGGCTTATATAGTCTTGACAGAAAAAACTAGTCGACTTTTCCTCATGCCAGTGTGGCTACGATGTCGAAGACCTAGACCACGTATTTTGGAACTGTGAAAGATTTGTTATACAACGGAAAGCTCTTTTATTCAGACTTAAAAAGGAAAATTGTTCCCGCCATATAAAATTAGTTCATTCCTCTCTGACCCAGATCCCGATATAAAAGATCTGTTCTGTAGATTTCTAAACGTCTTCCTATAATCCCTTTTCCTTCCTTTATCAATCCAACTCTCTACTCTTAATTTCTATTATGAAGCTTCAAAAAGCTTTCATTATTTAGCTTACCTTTTTATCTACAACTCTCTATATATACTATCTATAACGCCTGTGGAAGTACCGCCAGTCAGTAATATAGCGCGCAGTCGCAAAAATCAGTTGATGGCCGTATCGGACACAGACTCGCAGTTCAGCGTGTCGACACCAGAGCCAAATAATCAAACAAATTCCCGGTTATGAGTACTTGTTGGTTTACGGCTATGCGGACGGTCGCCAGTGAAAAAGACAGTGACTTTTAATTTCCACGAGTAAGTCTCGAGCTTTTTTCGACGATATCGGATGCAAATTGCGATTAGGTGCTATTTGATAAGCTCTCATACGTTACAAGGAAAGATACTTTCTCGAGAAAAAAGTAGAAATCATATTCTGAAATTTCAGCTGTACACTTTCTCCAATAAAGAAAGAGAATAAATTATTATTTTGTAATGTTCGCACTTTACGTATCCGAAAGAAATTTCACGGTTTCTACGTTGAGCGTATAGACAGTGGAAAAATCGTGCAATGCATGCAATGCAAAAATTTGAATGACACAAAATGACAAATAACACAATGCTTAAACCATATTGATAAAACCGAGGTAACACAAGTATAGTAATACATTTTCATTCCAAGCAATCCGTAGCATAAAGATTTTGTGTTTTTAAGCCATATATTCCATGTCAATTTGTAGAACAAAATATAATTAGTACAAATTCCAAAACAAATAAGTTGTAATCAAAGCCAATGTGTTATATCCTAATCACTTAAAATATTTATAGCTTTTATTTAAATTATTTAAACATGAATTTAGCTTGTTTATTCGCGACGTCAAATCACATCTTGGCTGCACAGAATTTGAATAATGGTAACAATATTCATTTATGTTTATAAAGACTCGAGTATTTGTCAGCGTACAATAGCATTACGATTCTAAAATGGGAGAAGTGTCTGGTGAAGTTGAGGCAATTAGCGCCGAATATGCGCTGGCCGATGTACTCGATGATATTTTTGAGTATTTGAAAATTCGTGATCTATCCATTGCTGGAAGCGTCTGCAAGTAAGCTTCTGTTTATCTCAACTGAAAAACATAAGTTAACTTGATCGACGTAATGATTGTTTTTCTTTAAGAATGTGGCATCAGGCAGCATTAAGAATATTAGCGAAGAGAGGTCCTGAAAGACAATTATTGCCAGCCTTTGGTGGCCAATTGTACACCGTAATGAACGTCAAACCTTTCGTAGCTTTTCTGTTCATTGGGCCAAGTAAACGAGAAAGAAACATCAAGGAATTAGAAATCGATGGTAACTAGCGCATTTTAATTCAACGAATGTCGAGTGAACAATTCGCATTCAACGCCCGCGAATATTGTCAGTGTTAAACAGGTACAAAAAATTCTTTACTCGTCACCTTATTGCCGTGGGCGTCGACGAATCGATGATGGACGATAAACCGATAATTAGTTGCGATGGTTTATTGGGCACCGCTAATGGAATCTTAGGCCTGTTCATACCTCAATATCGTGGCTTGCAAATCAAAGTAAAACGTTTGCATCGCGCCAGCGAATCCGTCAGTAGTATAATCAACAGCTTGGTACCCGACGACAAATCTGCAAAGACAGCGATGATACTCTTTGCAAGACCTTACGGCTACGACGGCACAATTTTAGAACAAATCAAACGCACGTATGTCGATATTTGTTATTTTACTGGTGCTGTAGACATTCATTTTATTGAATGTCGGCTCATTTCACCTTTTTTTATAGATTCAAACAAAAAAGATATACCCTATGGGGTGGTTCATTCGACGACAAATTGCTGGCAACTGATCGCATGGTCGATGCCAACGCTTTCATGGCGGATAGCAACTCCAGCGACGACGAATTTTACGATGCAGAAACTATATATGACGACGGCTACTATCCTCAAGTAGACCATTACGGGAGTACAGCAATGTTCGCCCTAAGTATTTCAGGATCGAAGTTCGATTCTTGGTCGACGATGATCAATTGCCTCGCGCCAAAGCTAGAAGTCGACAAAAAGCTCCTTGACTTTCGACAACACCTAAAGCTCAAACGTCGCACCATAGGCTTGGCCTGTGGCCCGAGATACGTAGAAGGTTGTGTTATCATGAATAAGGATTATGAACAAATATATATGACTAGTCATGAGCTCATGGATGTCGTGAAGAAAACTCTACCGGGCATTCCTTTCATTGGAATTTTCAATTTTGGTTATTATAGTCATTTTGGAGTTGATTCAACAATCGATGGTACGTTTATGCCAAATCTTTCTAGAAGCATGATTATTGAAGACTTTTTTATTTTTTAGACTCCAATCAAAGACTTGGACAACAAATGGCCTTGGCACTTATGATTTTAACTTACGATTGAACAAATGAGACGCCACTGCATTTCAAACATATGTTTGCCATGTAAACATACTTTTTTTATCTAACTCAAGTTAGGAATTTTATTATGGTCCGCAACAATGTTTTCTGTAAAATAGGTACCGTTTTTAATATTTATTTGGAGATATTATCATTTTATGAAAAAAACGAAAAAAACGTATTACACCTTTTATGTACTAAAATTAGTTTAAGTAATATTTTTTAATATATGTTACTTATTTCGGCATTGCTTAGCCATTAATTATTATGTACGTTAAGTTTTAATAATGAATGAATTTTATAAATTAAATATTATCTATGTCTTCATCGTGTTTACTGTTTATTAGTTGTTGGAAGAATATTGCGTAAAAAAAATGTGTAATTTCTAAACAAAAATTTGTACACATACGCGCCAGTCTTTGTAAAGATTAAAAAGAAAAATACTATGTTTCAGCTCCAATAACAGTTGAAATTTGTTTGAAAATAAGTTATTTAAAAACCAATTTTTGCAAAGAGAAACATATTTTTTTATTAAATTAAATAAATGGGATATCAAAACAACTTTAATGTGTTTAACATTCATAAGTCTAATTTTGGTGGTACCTGTATTCAAGATTCTTTTGTTATAAACATGAATGTTTATACGTTACCGCAAATGTTGCTTTGAATGAAAATTTGCTCAAACACATGATCATTTTCAAACTTTCAGAAGATGCTTACAAAAATGGTTCGATATTGATTTCTAAAGACGTGCATGGAATAGTTAGACCAAACTTGGTCAAAACATTTGGATGAAGAGTACCAATTTTACCGATGACTTTGCCATAAGCTATCACTTCTCCGCAGCGATGAGGGAAAAATGTTGGATCTAAAATAATTCAAATTTTATGTAAAATAAATTTTTGGATTTTTTGTTTTTAAAGTTCACATATAAACCTTCCAGAGATCGTAAATGATAACCCTTATCGTCTTTGTTATGATGCCAAGGTACTTCGAGAATATGCATTATATTGTCAAGAATACCGTGAACGAACTCGAATCTTGCCATCTTATTGTAATATACAACGCACAATCGCCTTTCGTTCCTAGCTCCAACTTCTGACTTGGGATCGCGTAAAATAACATCAGATATTTCAAACAATTTTATTGGCAGTGGCATTTTTCTATTTGCTGCTATTGTTTTTAAGAGACCTGGAAGTAAAGTAGTTCTCCCTACCTAAAAATTAAAAGAAAAAATTTGAAAATAAATGAGAAAAACGTATGATAATTTAATAATATAACAGATTGAATACTATACTTGAAATTCTAAAGTTTTTGGGTTGGAAATATGAACAGCTGGTATGTTTTTAATATCATGTCCAAGTTTATCAGCAATATCTTCTCGAGAACACTGTCAATTTTACAGAAATTTTTATTAAATAATTTCATATTTATTAATATTAAAAAATAAGTTATGGATTTTAAATATACCAACGAAAAAGTTAATGCTTCTGTGAAAGCAGCATTAGCCATAGCTTCTCTCAGTTGATCAGAAAGTTTATTTAATGGAAACTGCAATTTTACATGATTTATGAATTAGTCGGCGCAAATTGAGTAATCTATATATACCTACTTCTTTTCCAATACTGGGAGTTTTGGGCACAGTTTTTTTTATGTTATTGTAACCATAACCAATCGCAACATCTTCATAAATATCACAAGGATGAATAATATCGTGCCTTGTAGGTGAAATCTGTACATGCAATTCATCACTACTTTTGACTTCAGTTTTTAAAGACATTTTAGTTAAAAGCCTTGCAACATCTTGAGGTGATTGGCTATAAAAAAACCATTGAGTAAATAATTGGACAAGATTACTTAAAAGATTTCATTACATATGACTTTACTTGATTCCAACATAATTCGTTGCCATTTTACTGCTAATTTTTTCAACTCTGTATTTAAAATCTGGACTATCAAACTTCTTGTCATCTGGATAGACTACTTCAACAAGCTCAACCTGATGTTTTGTAGAGCAATATTCACTAAAGGAACAAACTATAGTGTCAATTGCAATTTTTGCCTAAAAAAAGAGAGTATAATTTATGTAAATTTAATTGAAGCTACTTTTCATTAATAATAATCTTAAACTATTACCAACCTTTGTAAGGTCAGTAGCAGTACACTCAATAAATATATTCTTAGTTTGAAGTGTTATTTTAGAATGATCACTATTGATGATGGGAGGCAATGATAGTACTACACCATTTTTATCATAAATAACTGGATATACAGGGCTGTCTCTGATAATAGATAAATACTGTTTGAGTTGCGCATGGTGCTGTAATTGAAGAATGAAATATAAGAAAATACTATTTCAAAAAATAAAACAATTAAAGTACAATCTTACTGCATATAAGTCCATTATCTCCTCTCCATTATATTCTTTATCTTGATTTAAAGGCTTGAAATAAATATCTTTTGGAGGTTTTGCATCATATGTGAATGGCCCTTCAATGGTATCTAAATCATGAGTACCAATGGAAATTAATGTACGTTTTCTGCCAATATTTTGATGTAACTTATCTTGAAGATCAATAAAATTGTCATAAGCACTTTGCGTTATAGTAACATCTCTCAATATAGCTGCAACAAGATGACCTCTGACTTGCAAACACTAAAAATAAATTGAAATAAGTATTTAATTTAATTCTTTAAAAATAATTTTGCGAAGTTGCCTTACAGCTTTTTTCATTTCAATCTTTTGAATATTTTTTGGTTTAACAGTTTTGTAGTAAGGAACAGGGATTCTGTAAATAAATGTTGTTAAATATTAGTTAAATATTAGGATCCTAAAATAAATTATTTATTAAAACTTACTTTTCTAAGAATATTAAAAGTCCTGTCACCAATCCTTCCATACAGAGCAAGTCATAGCGATTGGCAGGAACATCAATTTTGTACAGTATTTCATCAGAAGCTCCATGAGTCTGTTCTATGCCCTGTTCTTTAGCTACCATTTGCTGTTCCGTTGTCTAAAAAAATCAATTTGGTCAATACATTTCACATAGTCATTAAAATAATGCAAATTAAAAACTTTACATACTACTTCATCCAATTCCAGCCCAAAAGCAAAGCATAATTTTTGAAACTCATCATCAGCTTTAAATAACATTTTTGAATTAACATTGAACATCTCTTATAAACTAAACACAATTTTGCACAAATGCGGTTGAATATTTTAAAAATATGCTCAAGTATAGACATGAATTACTTACTGTAAGTTTGTCCAAGCGCTTTGAACAATAAATCCCTTTTCACGCTAACCGTAGGCATTTTCAATTTCTAGTTTGGCAACGCGTTAAAAATGATGAAATTTATTTCGGGTGATTAATTATAAATCCCTACGATTTTTTGTAGGTTAAATCCTATCATGCAGTATGACGCATGCCGAATTATCTATATATATCATACATATTGGTTTATTATACCGACACGTTATAATGATATATATATATAGTAATACAATATTATAATATGTATAAATAATGAAAAAATTTAAGTGTTTTAAATTAGTTTAAATTATAAAATTGTACTTCTTAAACTTCGAGTTTAACATGTATTTTAAGATTGTTTGAATTATATATTATTGTATTACATATCGCGCAATCTCAAATTTTTTATATCACGACCGATTGCTGAAATCTCCACAAATTAATAATTTTTAATAAAAGATATTTATTTTTTATTTGAAATTATAATTAATTAATTATATCATTAGTCAATAGTTACTATAATATAAATAATACCTTATTAAATCATAAATTAATAAATATTTAATATCTAAGTCTAAAGACAAGTTATAATAAACACAATATAATATCTAAAAAATTATAGTACGTTCATTGTTAATCATTGAAATACAATACGTTCCAGCCAAATGCAAAAATACTTTTTGATTTCAATTATATACTTTACAGTTTTTAAATGTCACAGTTACAGCTATCTCGGTCACAGATTCTGACCTTACGTGACAGCAAGAAGAAAGTCACAGTCATAGATCCAACAAAATATTCAGATTTAATCCAACGTGATACGCGATCGGTCATCGGTATATTTGCATGGTTGTATATTTATGTAGCAACATATTCATTTAAAATTTCATTGACATTAAAAAACGAGTAACCTCATTTAAGAATTGTTTTTATATTTTATTTTTAAATTGTCTGTAATTTCAAAATTTCTGTAAAATGTATAAAATTGTTGCCATATAGGTTATCTTTTAATAGAGTATTTTTTTAACTAGAGATGAGATGTCCGTTTTTAACACAGAAGATTTAAAAATTGAAATTAATACAATTATTGAGGATCCTAAAACACCAATGGAAGGTGCGAATGAATCATCACAAGATTCATCAAGCAAAAGCATTTTAAAGTCACCAAGTATTTCATTCAAAGAAAGTGATTTTAAGAAAGAATTTTTAGATGTAAGTCAGTCAAAAAATTACACTCCACAATCAAGTTTTATAGCTAGACCTCATACTGTAAGTATTTTGTAAATAATGCTTTCCTTCATATTTTCAAGAATTGTAGACAAAAATTGATTTTATTTCATGATTTTTTGATTGCTTCCTTGCTAATATAAATTTTAGCTTGAAGATTTTGTACAAAGAGAAGAGATAAGTGGTGCCTGTGACTTGAAATCTACTTTTACTCTTGATGATTTAACTGAAGATGAAGACATTTGGATTATAGATATTCCTAGAACTGTAAGATATTAATTATATTTAAGTTTAATGCAATGAAATTAATTTTTATACAATTATAATTTAATATTGGTATCAACTTTAAGAATTTGAGTATTAATTATTTATGTTGAATTTTTATTTATTATTTGTTAAATTGCAGATTGATCCTCTACAGTTAAAAGATCAAGTATTACAATTAGGACATGAAACAAAGTTTAAAATAGGGGAAGATCGATACTGTGCTATTAACAATGAAAGTAAATTTAGTCTCACATGTGTTTTTAGTAAAAAACATAAGACAAAGAAATATAAAGCAGGTACAATTAATTTTTATTCACTATTATATATATATATATATATATATATATATATATATATTATCTATATTAAAATTAATGATTTTTCTATTATAGTTAATATCAAAACTGCTGGTGCAATGAGCATACGAAGAAAACTTTCAGGGATTTCAAAAAAAAAATTGGAATATGAAAAAACAGAAGCAGTGCCTTATCCAAAAAATATTAAAATCAGACATCCTTTTTTTGGTGTTCAAGTTAATTCTTCAACAGTAAAAACTAAAAGGCATTGTTGATAGTATAGTTATAACTTCTGATTTTCTGATTTTCTTAATATGTAAATATTTACCGTAATTTATATACATAGAGCTAAATGTAAATTAAACACCAAAAAAAAACTTTTCTTACTGTTTTAAGTAAGAAAATAAAGAACGTCCTAATAATTATCTTTTATCTTGAAATTTTATAAATATAACTTGTAATAATAAATTAACAAACGTTCTTATAATTTTTTTTTTAAAAGATTGCATTGATTGATTATTAATCTCCCTTTATTTTTTTCTATAAATTTTAAAATTTTTTATTAAAACTGCAAATGGTAAAAAAGCAATTTTTACCATATACACACATATATAACATGTATAGTCCATGGTCGGCCGTATGGTCGCGCTTGGCGTGTTCTCTTATGTGTATTCTATATGTATATGTATATATGCTATCGCGCGGGGGCATTGGAGCTTTGGAGGCCCTCTGATGGTGGCTTTCTCTCTCTTTTTTTTTTTTCACGCTCATATACGCTCCCTTTTTCCGGCCTGACATTGACTCGGCAGTAGTTCTTTTTGATCGTGCGTATAATACCTACGTGAGTATATGCAATGATTAGCGGTTGGTTGTCCTAAGCCAACGATGGACTCGCGCGTCGAAGGCGACCTTGTCTCTATCAACGTCGTCAAAGAGGAACCAGCCGAGCATCAACCGATTATCGCAACCGTCACGGATGATCAACAGGCGACCACGGTGATGGAGACTATGAATACTGACGAAGATGAAGAGGTGCCTCAGGCAGCTGAGTGCACTACCGAGGCGGAGAATAGCCAGGACCAGTCGGAAATAAAAATTAGCATGTCCAAGTGCATCCTCTGCGGCAAAAGTTTTACTGCAGGGGATAGTCCCAAACTCCTCGAGTGCCTACATGCAGCATGCGCTGCCTGCATCAATGCCAAATTCAGCGAACACGCGAGCACCTCCGTTGACGCCGAGGTCCTTTGTAAGTAACATTTTATTTTTTTTTCAAGGTCGTCTGTGTGACGACTCGTCAATTAAAAATCATTTTATTCTTGTAGCCGATAATACAGTCACGTGTCCGGATTGCGAAGTGGTCAGTCACTTAGACAATTTGATTGAGAATCGATTTTTCTCTAAGTTTCTCGAAGATGACATGAGCACCACCTGCGAGGATGACCCTAAAGAGGTTGAAGAGGAAGAAAAGCTGTGTACGAGTTGCACTGAGAATGCTATAGCAACAAGTTGGTGTGTGGAGTGCGAGGAATATATCTGCCATAATTGTGTTGTGGTAAATACTTATACTTTTGTTTATTTCTAATGTACAATTTTTTTTACTATTCACCTTTGATATTCAAATGCAGGCACATCAAAGGTTAAAAATAACAAAGGACCATACAATAAAACCAAAGGAAGAAGTTACTAATGATACTGATAGTGGAAAAAAAGAGAAAAAATTGCCTATTTACTTGTTTTGTATACTTCATCCTCATGAACAACTGTCTTTATTTTGTCAAACTTGTGATCGATTGACATGTCGAGATTGCCAACTAACTGATCATAGGGAACACAAATATAAATTTATACATGAAATTGCCTCGGAAAGTCGTATGTCTATGAAAACATTATTGAATGAAGTTAGGTAAGTACTCATAAAATTATGATCCAATAATCATTATTATAGTGCATGTCTGGCTCTCAGCAATTGTTTCTTTTCAAAAATCACATTGTGCTTATTACTTGTTTTATTCTTTCAAATATTTTTAGTTATAAGCGGGAGTTACTGAAAAGTGCTATGAAAGTTATTGAGGAGCGTCAAGTTTTAATTACTGAAAAGAAACAGAGCCTTGTTCAAGAAATAAAGCAAATGGTTGTCAGGTGAGCTTTATTACGAATGGTATGATTCAATTGTACTCAAGTCTATTCTTTATAATAATTAATTATTTATCAGGTTGACAAATGCCGTAAATTCGCGGAGTAAACAGTTAATAATACGCCTAAATGAAGTATGTGATCAAAAACAAAATACGCTTAAGGAAAAAAAAATAGCCTTAGATCATCTGTCCAAACTGACTGACCATTGTATAGATTTTGTTAATTATGTATTAGAGCAGGATGATGATATGGAGCTACTTTATAGTAAAAAGTCAGTGACATCCCACTTGCAAAGAATCAAAAGTAGAAGAGCTGATATACCCAATCCTGAAATACCTGTGAGAATACACTTATCTATGGACAAAATGCAAGATCTGATCAAAGGTTTGACAAATATACATCCATATTACCGTCAATGAAATCGACATGTCTTGATTATACATATTCCTTTATTTTCCTTACTAGTTGTTAAATCAATTGGAGCGATTGTGGTAGATGGAAGAGTATATCCATCAGTAACCCCGCCGTCGGAACCAAGCGCTCCAACAACACCGATAAACGAGATAGGAGAACAAAAACAATCGAGTTCTTGCACTGTAGGCATGGCTATAGATGCGTCGGCTGTACCACAAGCTATAGGTGTATTGCCTCCCGATGCATCCAATAATATCCTACACAACGCTTATTTGAATCAATCGGTGAACATTCCAATCTCGTCCCATCAGCAACCCATGTTGCAAGCTCAGTTGAACATGATGCAACCTCAAGCAGCTAACTACATTCAGCATTACAATATGCCACAACGTGCATCACCGCAAGCACAGAGAATGCCTACATATAATTACAACGGGCGTATACCACAGCCGCAGCAGATGATAATGCCACAACGACCAGGACTTGGTCATCAACAGGTATATTGGCGTTAGAAATTTTGGTGTTGTATGTTTAGTTTTGTGTTGGTGCATTTAGCTTATTTTTTTATTTTTATTGCTAATCCTATCATGGATATTTTCTCATTTCTTTTCTAGTATTATTGAAAAGTATTAACTAGTTATAGTTATAGTGAATGGTATAATACAATTTATTCGAACTCCACGACAAATTTCAGAAACAAAAATATCAGAAATAAATGTAACAAGATATCTATAGCAATGATATTTTGACGAAAATAACTGATTGTAATTTTTACTTAAAAATTGACATAGTATATTTACTATTCACGCTCATTATTTTTGGAAGAATGTAAAGATTCAAGGTGCACTGATATCTTTAAATAATTACTTGTGTATAGTTCATAAGTGCAATTGCTTTTTTTAAAATCTTTTATACTTTTGTACGGTGTTGAATAAATTGGACAGATATGACATTGAGAATTTTTATTTATTCCTTAGAAGTGTTATTATTAAATAATAAAAAATTAATTTTATTTTTCTTAAAAGTTGCCAAGAAAGAAATCATACTTTACTTTATAATTGCAAACCACCTTTCTAATAAATATTTAATGGCACTTTACGTCTTTTTTTTGTAACTTTTAAATGAATAATAATATATTTAAGATGATTAGCATTGACTAGATGAAATGCGTTAAATAATTGAAAATCGCGTGAAAATTAAGAATAATGACAACTTAGTGAAACGAATAACTTGCATTCTAAATTGTTGAGTTTTCATTATAAAAAACATTTGTTCCATAGGTAACATCATCGACCCACCCTCATCAGCAGCAACAGCAACAAATGGTTTCTGGACCAGATCCCCATCTAAATCAAAATGCTAATCTTCGAGGCTTACTGGCCCACAATCCACCAGCCTATCGTCCAACGGCAAGCAGTTATAGCAGATTCCCGCCACGCTACAGATTTCCTATAAATCCACCTCAGCGACCAGTAGGACCACCGCCGCCGCACCAAAACTATCCTGCGGGAAGCTCTCTCCTCACTGGTGTACAGATGCGACAACCCGTGATAAATCCTTACCAGCAGCAACAACAGCAGCAGTCAGCCAGGTGGCATATTCCACAGAGTACTGGTCAGACATCGTCTGCATATCATGCTGGTAAAGGTGGCAACCCACAGATGTATCAGGGTGCTGCGCCGTTGGGCGATGCCTACAAAATTACACTCAAGAACCAGCAAATGAGCGTTGCTTCTCAAGTGGTAAGAACAGGGAAGAGATTCATCGATAAATATTTTTAGCGTAGATTGCATGGTTTTTTGAACGAAAGTTATTTGATTTTGAGTAACTATTTGTTAACACTTTTAAAAAGAACGTTATATCTCATCTATGAAATGCTTGCAAAAAAACAAAGTACTTTATCAACGTTTCATCGGAAAAATCCAATGCACGTGTGCCGATTCTGCTTCCGAAAAAGCTACTAAAATTTTCTAAAAAAAAAACAGCTTTACTTAGATGGTGATTGGATTTTTTACAGAAGAATAACGAAGCAGCACCAAACCCACCGATCAGTAGTGATCCAACAGTGTCATCTCAAAATTCGACGATGGTAACGCAAACAGTGAGCTCATCGATGCCAAAAACGCCAAGTCCAGCCATACAAGAGAAAGCTGACGATACGCAAAAAAGTCTTGACAAGTTTTGCCAAAAATCGCTCAACGATCTCATGTTGACCATCGCTAAGCTCGACAGTAATGGTATTGTAGTCATACCTGAGGCGCAAAAAAATCAAATTGAGTCCACGCAAGTGGACAGCTCCACTGATGAAGGGGCCAATGTCATGACTGATAATTCATCGGGTAAGCATTTGAAATTGTATTGGTTGATTTTTAAAACTACTTGTAGCTTCAGGATGTATTATTGTAGCAGCATCCATGACAAAAGACGATCCTAATGAAGACTGGTGTGCTGTATGTATGGACGGGGGAGATGCGGTCTTATGCTGCGATAAATGCCCGAAAGTCTTCCATTTGTATTGTCACATACCGGAACTGAAGCAGTTCCCGAGGTATGGTTTTCAACTTTCAATAGTACAAGAACAACCACGTTCATTGAATTATACTTTGGAAAAATGTGATTGTAGCGAAAATGAAACGTGGCAGTGCATGCTCTGCACGAACGTGCTTGATTGCTCCGGTGATCCGCCCGGAGACAAGAGGCCAAATGAGTTGAGCGCGTGCGACATGAGAATCGCTCAGCGTGTTGTTTTAGAATTGTATTGCCAGTACGAACAAAGCTTGCCATTTAGAGAAATCGTTTCGCAAGAGGTGCGTTATTCTTGAACCGATGAAATAGTTATTTTTTTAATACTTAATTTCAAATTTAACAGATTGTCGAGTATCATAAAATTATCAAGAAACCAATAGCCTTAGATATTATAAGACAGAAACTTAGGCCAAGCAGCGACAATCATTATACGGATTTAAAGCAAGTGATGGCTGACATTAGATTAATGTTTAAGAATGCATACAAATTTAATCCAGTATGTTATTTTGAAGTCTTCTTTTAAATTAGCTGAAAATCAAATTGCTTCAAATAATTACGGTTTTTCCTTCAAGGTGGATTCTCAGGTTTATCAGGAAGCACGGAGTCTAGAGGAATTTTTTGAAAAACTTTTAACAAAGTGGGCGCCTGATTACGCTTTTGACGACTCGTTCCTAACAGGTGAAGGTGATGACGACGAAAATGAAGAGGTGTTTCCGTCGAATAGGAAATACCGCCGAATTATCCCTGGTGACGATTAGCATTCATTCGAATGCGACTAAGTAATTCGATAAAAGAATGATCATTCAAATGATCATTTCCATGCGACATAAGCGTAATTGTTACTTTATCATACATTCACGTTGAAGTGCATAAGACATTTGATGTTTCCTGTAGATCGAAATAACTATGTTATATGTATATTATTACTTTCACAAAATAATTATGTGGTCGCAACAAATACGTTCACACACCTAAATAGTACCAAAAAATTATGTCATTCTTATCAAAATTATAATAATCATAGAGATGCTCACGGAAATTCCATAAATTCACTGATGAATTAAGGAACTCAGCAGGAAAGCAACGAAAATCGATTTTTAAAAAATATAGAAAAATTGTATGTGAGTAGCAAAAGAAGTAACATTTATTAAAAACTACACGATTTAGTTATTAGTAAAATAATCCCAATAGTTGAACACTTTACCTAGACTCAAGTACCAATACACTCTTAAATAGGCTGTATCCATAGAGATGGATTATTTTAAAAATAACCAACAATTTCAACTAACTTAACATAAACAATACCTTCTTAAGAATATCCGTGTAAGAGCTGTACTAATAGGGATCAACTATTCTTTAATAATTAGCAATTTTTAATACTCAAATATTTACCTTTGCTAAAAGAATTTACTTCTGAAGAATGGTTAACATTGACTGACAGCTATTTAAAAGAATAATGTATTGCTATTTGTACAACTCCCGTAATGACGTAGTTCTTGAGAGGGAATTGTAGATATATGTTACCTATTGATCCTTTCTAGGTGCACTTATCGTTGTACAAAATTAGAAATAATATTTATTTCTTTAACGGATGATTGTAATTATATTTCGATTGGATAGACAATTTTGCGTGATTTTTCTAATGATTAAATATATTTATCTATATAAAAACCAAATTTAAACACTACGAAGATTCGATTTTTATTGATCAGGGAGTCATCAACTTTAAAAATTTTTTTATTAACGATAACTAAATTGTGTAGTTATTAATGAGTTTTTTTTAACCTTGCTAATTATGCGTAATTTTTCTATATTTCTAAATCGATTTTCATTGACTTTCGCCGAATTCTTTCATCTAAAACTTACGTAAGATTCGTCAAATCTCATTAGGTGTGTAATGATATCGATCTACTCAGATTTTTTACTTTATTTATCATGAACCTTGGCCAACATTTTTAAAAATTTTATTTTTAACAAGCTGGCCTTAAGTTGTGATTACAATCAGGAATAGCCTAGATAGGAATTAAATTCAATCAATTTTTACGATTTGTTAATTTTTAGGGAAACAGATCATTGTATCGATATTGTAGAAAATACAATTGATGCATATATTTTTATAATGCTGCTGTTTTATTGGTAAATGTTTTTGGCACATACGTAATCAAATATTGGACATTTCTTTGTACAGATTAGATTTTTTATTTAATTAATAACGATTATATTTTCTCATTTTAAATGATGCTTCATTATTATCATTATTATTATTATTATTGTTTTTTCAAGACCTACATTCATATGGAACGCTCTGCAGAAGTACATTAGATACCTGTAAGGTATTAGTCTTGGTTTCCTATAATCATAAGTATGTATACCTATCTCCCTCGTTACTTTTGGAAGGGTATGGGAGGAGGTTTTTACATGCATCATGACTGGACCTACAGTTTAAGGTGGAATCCAAAACACCGGAATTACGGTAATAAATATATGAAAATTTCATTTCTGAAAATTTTCATATGTCTGGGACAATGACAATGACGATCTTTTGCGCAGAAGTCTGAGCTCTTACCCACGGAGCCATTATGACTCATGAAAACGAACAATAATTTATAGAAAAGTAAGTTTAATGAGAGATTAGGGGATTTGGTTATTATTTATTAGTTCTCCTAATCTTCTATCTATGGCTTAAATTTTAGTACTTTGAACTTGAAGCTTGTAAATTGTTAGCTTAAACATCAATTTGATTAAAATATATTTGTTCTTCTGAAAATTCATTAAAAATAAATTGTTGAGAATATTGCCTATGAATATTTTTGATGAACAGACTATGATAGATGTAAATGTTAAACCTATTTGTGTAATTTATGTACTAATTGTAGATTTTACTATAATAAAGTTTTGACTCAAGCTTAGAAAATTTAAATAGTTAATACTAGTTAAAATAAAAAACTTCGTAGTTTTATTACCTTTTTCTTGTCACAACATTATAGTTGAAACAAATGCTCTTTTTAAAAATTATCATTAATTTTTAATATATCAATAAAAATATGCATATATATATATATATATAATCTAGAAGTAAAACGTCGATAATTTATAACAAAAGTATCATTTTTATTATAATTATGTACAATTAATATTTTGACTTTATAAATCAATAAGATTGCTTATCTACTTCAAGCATACATCCTAATTGTTATATCTAAAATTGCTAGAAATAATGTAGATATAGAAATGCTAAAATTGGAATATTTGCAATTCCAGATTGGATCTCACTAAAACAATAAATAATTAATTTAACTTTATGACGTTAATTGATCGGTACATAGAAATTGTTTACATTCATAAAAAAATTTCTTACAAGTTAAAATATTATGATATAAACTTTGACTTTAATATAAGTGCAGTAATATTTTTTCACATAGAATGAATAAATTTACTAAGACATTTCATTGACACAGAAACCATTAAATACGTAATAAATAAAATACTTTAGTTCTCAAGGTGTTATAGGTGTTGCTGTAGTCGATTTTTGAGAACAAAATTTGCAAGTGGGTACTGTTCGCTGAGCTGAATATCCCGCAAGTATGCTATTTATTCCCATGCATCGATGACATACTATATTTCCACAAGACCAACAGTGATACTGTAACAAAGATGAAATTATACGCTTTTGTCTAAAAATACATTTTTCTTGATATTCATTTAATGGGCCAATTAAAATTTTGTACCTTTTTGTTAAAAGCATCGAAAGTTGTTCCACATTTACATTCGTTCATGTTTCTAGATAATTTCCATTCTAATGAAATAACTTTTATTTCATTGATCAATTGCTCTATATCAGATTTATTTTTTTCATCTTCCGTATTATTTGCAAAATCGTTTAATTTGTCTTTAAAACTCTTTTTCAAATTTTCGTAATCTAGTTTTAACTTGCTAGGTGATATATCTATGTTGTTTAAAGAATTGAACTGCCCGATTGAATTGACTCTCTAGTACACAAGATTCTACATTAACCCTTTTATTTTTGAATAATAAAACTGACAATTTACCTTAGTAAGAAATTTAACATGGTCTTCCATAGCACTAATGTGATTATTCAGTGTTAACAAAAAGTCTTCACAAGACTCTCGAGGGTGAACACCGTTTTCAAATCTAAAATAAAGGCCTCTCCATAAACTATAAAGAAAATTCTTATTATTTTCAATAAATAGTTTTTTATGTGTTAACGATCTTACATAATATTTTGTGGGAACAGCTTTGGTTTCAAAATGCGACTAGTTTCTCCCTTACACTGACTACTTGAGTAAAAAGGGTTTATAAATTCATTTATGCGTTGAGCTACATGACCCCATAAAGAATAAGTTCTTTCTGAAAGTCTAAATAAAATGATTATTTGAAACTTTCTAAGTATTATTGATCTATAAAAAAACAATTCATATCTAACTCACTTCAAAGCCTGTCTGTCTTTTTCACAGTTCCCTATAAAAGTTCCATATTGGCAGCTGTGGATGTGATCATGTAAAGTGATCAGATATTGCTCATTAAATTGAAACATGTATGGGAACTGTTGAAGAAGTTGGTAAGTTGCATCAATAAACTGAGTAAATATAGGTGCAAGTTCTTTAGTATCTGTAATAATGAAACCGCAGCGATCGTTAAACTTGTGACCAAAAGCAAGCCAATCTTTTTCAATTAATACCTTAAAAAATAAAAATAAAATACATAAACAGACTCATACATGTTATATAAAGAATTTAATGAAATGCGTGACGTTGCGTACTTACTTGAAAACCATGAATAGTTCTATAAAATGGATCTAACATTAAAGCAGCTAAAGAGCAAACTTGAGCTGTTCTATCCCATCCATCACTGCAATGTACAACTACGCTGATACCGTTAATTATATTTCGCGCTATAAACCATGATGTTTCCAATATAACACGAATGTGTTTTAGCCATCCGCTACTTTCAAGTGCACTTAGAAATGCACTCATAGAAGTACTCTTTTGTACTGAAACGGAAAATTATTTTTTAACCAAAAATTTTTTTTAACAAAATTGCATGAAAATTTACTTACATTCTATTAATTTAGATAAACTTGATCTCATGACATGAATATTTTCAATTCCAAAAAATTGAAATTTGATGTTGTCATAAAAATTCTCGTTTTCATATCCTTTCCCTGCAGCACGATTTGCCATAGCATTGATCTGAAATATTCATTTTGTTAATTCATCAGTTTTTTAAGACTTTTTAATATAGTTATATTAAACTTGCTCTAGGTCTTGTATCAACTATATATAGATATTTTGAATTAGGATTTGTGCAGAGCAAATTGTAAAGCATCTGCTCATCTTTTAGACAACGTGCATTAAATCCAGATAATGGCTGACTACACCGACAAATAGATGCCTATAATTTGAACTTTTTAATAATGGTAGAAACTCATTAATATAAATCTTGAATTATATAACCATAAATTATATTTACCTTGCTATTATTATGTAAATAAGTTAATACTGGTAGTCTTCCTTTACTACGAAACTTGGCACTACCCATTAATACAATATTGCTACACGAACTGGGAACATACAGATATTTAGGGTATGTTTCACACAGCTACAAAACAAATATTTATTATATTTAGGTTGAACAAACATATCTAATTATCCTAAGCATTCAATCTATCTTACTTCATAATTAACATTAAGATATGATAATGACCACTCTTCGTTTGGAACACCCTGTCTTTGAAACTCATCTTGGATGCTGAGAAAGTTCCAACCAACTTCTTGCAATAATCCTTCATTATTACCTTTGTAATCAAAGCAATATAAATCTTCAGTTTTTGCTGTAAAAAGGATATAATTTCTTATAATAACTAAAAAATAACTAATTTATTTACATGCACTATAATTTTCATATAGCAATTACTTGGGGATGATAATTTTAATAATGTTAAGTAAACTTCATGACAATCTCGTTCTTTTGGAATAACAAATGTAACAACAAAAAAATTTTTGCATTTGATATGCAGTGGAGAACCACTTGTCAGTAGAGGTAATTTTTCTACATTTGCAACATGAGTATTTAAGACCTGCAATACATTAAATTACAGAAATTAACTTTTCTGAGATATTTTTTAAACAATATGTTGCATGAATTTTACCCAAATTTTTTTCTTTCCATTCAATTCCATAAAAATAAAATGTGTTTCCGTTAAGAAAAATGTTCCCAAAGTATGCTTGACTCCATACTTATCAAGCATCAAAACATTTTCAACCTAAAATGAGGTGTACTCGAAATTTAAGTTAAATATTATCAATGTATTTCGTAAATTAATGTTTGATTGTAACAAATTTAATAATAGTTTAGCCATGAATCTTTGCATATGTAGAGTACAAACCTTTTGAATTTTAATTGCATCAGATACATTCATTATTGATGAATAAACTAGATGAATACTTCTTTGTAATATCTTATTTATGTTTTTCTTATTAAGTTGAATAAAACTTTAAGCTGCAGAAGGCACTTAAATTAATCTAACACTCTAACCAAGTACAAAAATTAATATATTTGATGAGAATAAAACTAAAATTAGAACTAAGCTAAAGATAATTCATGTACACATAAGTTATAAAATCACAGATAGAATAATGAATAAAATGTTTGAAAATTATTTACACATTTTTTTTTAGAGGAAACATTTCACGTCACGGAGGACATCCTCCCACCCAAATTCAGGAGGTCTATTTGATCAATCGAGTTGGCCACTATTGCCACCATTTTTCAAAGATTACTTTTAATATTTTGAACATTTTTTGTTTATGAATAAAAAATACATTAATCTATGTACCGACAATTCTATTAACAATTTAATGCAAAATTTTTTTATTTTATACTCATTAAAACCACAACCCAATTTATTTAAAAAACTACATTTAATTTTCTTCTCGATATATATATATATATATATATATATATATATATATATATATAGTGTTTCTCATAATCATTCTGTTCTGTTTCTGACGTGACACCACTTGGTGGCGTTGGACATCACCGGCGCATACAGTCAAGAACTTCTTATACGTGAGCGGTGGTGAGACTAAGCAAGCAGTGACCCAAGGTATCAACTATAAGTGTTTGTTTATATGGAGTACACCACACAAAGAAGAATATACCATTTGGTTACATTTGTGATATAATAAACTCATTATCTAACTGTTTCGTTTCGTACTACACCATCTCGAGTATAATAATGAATAAGATTTGACTAGTGCAATGAATATTCAAAAAAGTTAATAAATGCATTATATATACCTAACCTTGAGGTTTTTATCACGCAGCTGCTGCTCAACAAGTAATATAGGGAAATATTCGCAAGGAAACATTACGATTACCATAATTACACTTTTAGCATTGCAAATTTCGTCCACACGAAAATGTTCAAACATTTTAGTTAATTTTGAATGTTTCATTTACATTAAATAATATATATCATTCCATAGAATAGTTGGGAAGTTTAAAAATAAAGAAACATAATTCCACAGTAGGTAGCTAAGGTATAATTGATAAAAGTATAATATGTTAAATTTTTCTTTATTCTCATAAAAAAATAATTCCAATCTATTTCAGATGTTCAGCTCCATACAAGTAAAGCAAGAGTATAACAGTATAGATGATAAAAATCATGAAAGTATGGTTACTGAGCATGGTGATGTCGATTCTAGTGTTTTTGAAAATCAAAATGTTCAGTATACATATCACCATTTACCACATTTTTGGGATCAAGCATTTCAAATTCAAGGAAGTCAATATGCAAAGGATTTTTCTCATAAAAGTGAAGAAGATATGCCACAAATGAATGTAAGTAGTAAACATTTATTATAAATAATAACACAATGTAATTAAGGTATAATCTAACAGATATTATTTTATGACAGACTCCTTTACCTGTAAATTATAATTATTTGAGCCATATGCAGCAACAACAACATATAATTCAACATTCACATCAAAGTCCCTTTGTGATTGATCAACCTAGTAATCAATTAATGCATCAATCAGATCATTCAAATGTTAAGAGTGCTAATGTAAACATTACAGTTTCACCATCTATTTCTGATAATAATTCTTTGGTTAATTCTGCATTCATTGGGACTCACTCTAATAATTCTGAGAGACCATCAAAGTCCACAGATAGTATAATTCCTGGAAGGAAAGTAAAATGTAAATGTGAAATTTGTTTCAAAGAGTTTGGCCATAAAAGTAATCTTTTTATTCATATGAGGACTCACAATGGTGAACGACCATATAAATGCAAAGAATGTAGTAAGTGTTTTACACATAGTGGTAATTTAGCCATTCACATGAGGACGCATTCTGGTGAACGTCCATATGCTTGCCAAGTGTGTGGTAAAATGTTCAGTCACAGTGGAAATTTATCTACTCACTTGCGTACTCACTCTGGTGTTAAACCTTATAAATGTAGCGTTTGCTATAAAGAATTTCGTCACAGTGGTAATCTTTCTATACATGAAAGAATTCATTCAGGAATCAAACCATTCCAATGTTCTGTTTGTGGTAAAGAATTTTATCATAGTGGGAATTTAACTACTCACATGAAAAAACATCGTATCATTGATTCTCCTGATCAATGTGAAAGTAATATTCTTCCTGAATTAAACACAGCTTATGTCAGCAATGATGTCAATTCAACTAATAAAACTAATAGGATTCAAGATTCAAATTCAATTGATATAAATAGTACATCGCAAAATTTTAGCAAAGTCGAAATATTAGAGCAGCCAAATAAAGAATTATTGGCAAGCTAATGGTGTAATCTTATCTCTTTAACTTGTTCATTTGTTAAAATTTCCAATATTGGTTAGTACATGCATTCCTTGATAAGAATTTGCTAGGACTATGTTATTTCAACAAAAAAATATTTTAATGAAATTTTTTACTCATAAGACAAGTTTTTTTATTAACCAAAGAAATATTGATTATAATACGTCAATTATTACTAACGTATTTTATATTAATTTCTAGTTTATAAAATACTTTTTGTATTTACACTAATTATGCCAATTACTTATCTGAAAAGTATATAATTTTATAATAAACAGTGGTGGTTTATCAAAAATCAATTCTATTCAAATATATGAATAGTTAGGAGTTTTGTACTCTTGTATTGTGATATTTATGAATTTAAGTCACAATCAAATCCATGAAGTAATACACAATAATTCATGTAAAAAATGTATAATAATTTATACTCTTCAGCATTTTAACATTTTAGATGTCAACCACTTGAACCTTTGTATGATCAATGTCATTCATTATAAATATAAAATACAATTCTTTTTATATGCATATTTCATAGTATACCTATTACTATTATTAAGATTATTACTCTTACTATAATTTACTGTTAAAATTATGTTCTATATGTTAATGTGATGTCTTAAATATATAATGAATTTACAAAGTCAAATATAAACTTACAAAAAATAGTCTGCAGTAATTAAATTTATTTGTTTTTTCCCTTTTTTATATAAAATATATTCATCATTGACATATTCATTTTGATTACAAAATTGTCAACAAACATTTCATTAAAATGTCTTAAAAGTAAAATATATGTTAAAATACAACTGGCATGACTATTTATTTAGAAGTATTTAGTATATATACTTGCATTTCTTACATTCACTTCTTTCAATGATAGCAAATAAAATATTGGTTAAAAAAATATTTCCTCTTTATTTTTTAAGTTTTATAGTTTACGAGACTGTAACACATTATACAATACTTTCTATCACAATTTAAATCTTTGTAAAAAAAAGAATAGAATATATTAAAACTATAAGATACAAAATATATTTTACAGAAAAATTAACAAAATTTGCCGTATCAATGTACATATTATGATTCTTCCATTGTATATTAATGATAGAGAAATATTTTGTTCTAATTAAGAAAGGGTTAAATCAATCTAATATCAATTGATCAAACAATTGTGTCAATTGAGCTAATCGAATTGAACTAAATCATTTTATGGTTTAGAATGAAATCATCTACAAATAATACACAATATTGATCATCAATGTTGTACTCTGCATCCTAATGCTAAAATAGATTAGTATTACAATCAGTTTCAACATCATTTCAAACTACTATATAAAAAAGAAAAATCTAAAGCCTTTTTTCAATAGGATTTGAATTTCTTAATAACATTTTTTCTCAAAAATACCTCTTTTAAGTAACTAGTAAAAATAAAGTAGTGTGTTAATTTTAACTACTTGAGTAATTGGAAACTTCCATAATACCATAGAAATGAGTAGCTCTATGCAATAATCAACAGCAAACTTTAGCATAAGGAGACAGACAATTTGAAATAGCTTACTTAAACTACATAGCTTCAGTAGACTTTATAAATAAAGCTGTTAATGCAAAAATTAAAAATACTACTCCTCCTATGAGTGTCACTGAAAAGTAAAAAAAACATCAATATTGGTTTACTCTGTGTGATTATCAATAGTTTTTGAAAATTTTTCAAATGTATCTAACCTGTTCTCACTGATATTTTTTGAGCTATCATACGACCACCAAGGACAGCTAAACCAGTGCAAAATGCATGTCCAAGCACAGCACCAATAACAACACCATAAACATCCTACAAAGTAATTATCAAATTTCATTATTTACTTTCTTTCATAAATAAATATTTTAAATTGTATTTTGATATTTTACTTCACGAGCTGCAAGAATTATAGTTGTAAGCTGAGATCGATCACCCCATTCAGCTAGAAATGTAAGAGAAAAAGCTTGCAAAAATATCCGGGAAAGCATCATCAAAGCAGTAGTTCTTTTAGTTTTCCTAATAACACCAGTTTCTGGATCTTGAAGCAGGGTTGCATTATTTTCTTTTTCCAACTAACAAATTTTTTTTTAATTACAGAAAGAATTAGACATGCATTCACAATAATTATAAGCATTTTACTTCATCTTCTCGCTTTCTGAGATCAGTCTGTACTTCTTCTAATTCTTCTTGTCCCTCATTTGATGACATATAATAGCCATCTCTTAACATTTTCAAACCAAATAAGGCAAATAAGGCAGTAGAAATATAATATGTATATGCTCGAGGAATAATAGTAGCAGCATAGCCAAATATCACTGTACATTGATTATCATTAGTGATTCAAATAGTAATATATTCAAATAGTAATATACATATGATATAATATACATACCTGATAAAACAGTCATGACTGCCAGAGCACCTATAGCACCAGCAAATACCGTTAATCTAGGATATCTCATTGCCATTATAGCAGCAATGAAAAATGTCTTATCTCCTAACTCAGAAACAATAATCACAGAAAGCGAGGCAAGAAATGCATGTAGAAATCCTAGATTTTCCAATGATGTTACTGGTGTACTAGGTGAACTTTTCTGTAAATAGTTTGAAGAGTTATCAAACAGCAGTATCATATGACTTTTACTATAATTATAGAATATTAATTTTCAATAACTTACATCTGATGCTATGGAAGATTGTAATCTTTCTATATCAGATGGCATTTTTTCTCCATAAACAAAGGTAAATACATAAGGAAAAAAGAATAGTAATAAACACAGATTATTTTTAATAGTCATTTTCACTAAATTAATTATTTGTTGTTCACTGGAAGACTAAACTAAACAATTTGCAACTAAAAATTACTTGAAACGCATCCACGAGACGATAATTAATACTATATACGTGTACATATATCCATACGATTCACCTAAAAGAATTTATACATCTATAAAAAATGTGAGGTTAAGTAGCATTTGGTCTCGTTCGATTTGTGGTAAGCGGCAATCATAGACTTATTATATAGTCTACATGACGGCAATCATACGTCAGATCAGTCAGGAATTATATACAGGCACTTTGATTGAATTGCATCTTGCCTGTTTATGTGTCGACATTTACATTTTATAATTATTGTAATAATTTTCTCTTCTTGGACGGTTTTTGAAGCACTGTCCTGCAGTAAACATAAACAAATATATAAAACAGCATGGAAAAATTTCAACAAATTGATTGGTAAGAATACAGTGTAAATAACCATTTACCAATATTTTTATTGTTGACAATACCCTATCATAACCTCTTTTAATAAAGGATGAACTAGGAAATGTTCTATAACATTTATTTTTGAAAATATTGCAGGTCAACAAATGTAGAAGATATTGTGGATGAAAAGTTTTTAAACGAAGAGCGTTTACGACATGAAAGTCCAATGTACAAAATAATGAATGGTAATTTTCAGGACCCTTTTCAACATCTTAGGCGATTTATACATGACAATCAAATTTCAAAATCCTCAATGAAGCAGCAGCCTAAGAAATTCACAAATAAATTACGCTTGAGTGTTACAGCTGCTGGAGCTGTGAAGAAACGAGGAAGACCAAAAAAAAATGACAATTAATTTTTTTCAATCATATTTCAAGTAGTTTTTCTAATAATCGTATAGTAGTGTGAGATATAACATTGTAAGGTAGATTTTTTACAAATAAAAATTATTCTTTTCTTTTATAATAAATCTGACGTTATTATTTTATAACACCGAATTATTCATAATACACGCGATTCACAGGTTAATGTATAAATCTAAATAAGACAGTATTAAGCATTTGTAATCAATTAATAAATTTTGCAACGGTTTCAAATAACAAGTAAAACGAAATGGTTTTCATTTGTATCATACTTTAATTAAAAGTCTGCGTCATAGTTACAAATCCAAATTCTAGCAAAACAGCTGAAATACATGCACGCAGCAGCACCCACACGTACATTCGCGGCATATTGTGACGTCATATCTCGAGATGCAGTGTAGCATTGCGTGTGAAAGAGAGAGAACGCACACAAATAACATTCTATCTTCGACCTCTTCCCGTACGACAACGATCGTGCTTTCTTGTGTTCCCCGTCGAGAAGCAAAGTGCAACACATCTATCCATCAGTCGATCAACGACGCTACATTTTACAAAAAACAAAGACGACTACGCGCTTCGCAGCCTTGCAGTTCCATTGCATGTGCGGGAGTTAGAAAACTAAAACACGTAATATGAGTGCGTAAAGCAGCGGAGTAAAGAGAAAAAAGGATATGTGAGTATTACTTACGTACGATACTCTTGGAGCTACATGTTTTTTTTACCATTTGATTGAGACTCGGTGGAGAGCGTGAGAGAGACCCGTTAGAGTTGACTCAGACTCGCGATACCCATAACGTGGCTTTCATATTTTTTGAGAAATTTCTTGCTCGTTTCGTCAGTAACACTTGTGCACGATACGGCGAAGAGTTGTACTTGTCACGGTATGAAATTTTGAGTCTTGTCGTGAATCCGTGGGTTTAATTTTATTTTGGAGTCATGGCCATAGTAGTTATTCGAATGAAACTTGAGAATTTTTAAGCACTCAAGAAAAAAAATATATTTTTAAATGTTTTCAAGTACACTTACGACTATACTTTGTGAAAAATTATTAAATCACTTTGTGCAGTTTGCTTAATTTAAAGATTCTTTTGGAATTGCAATGAATTTCAAAAAAATATTTTTATTGTAATTTTATTCAGAAATCGCATATTTGTAATAATGAAAATTTCATGAATAAGGTATTTAATTTACCTTTCATTATGGATCAAAGACACAAAGATATTTTATCGCAAATGCGACAGAATATAATAGATGATTTAGATGTCTATAATGGAATAATAGGTCCGCTATCGACCGAATTTGTTTTGAAATCTGAGGATGTAGAAAATATCAATAAAGGTAAAACAAAACAAGAAAAAGCAGAAATTTTATTGGATTTGTTACCACAGTACGTATTTAATTAAGATACTCTTAAATTGTTCTATCATCGTCATATAGTAACATAAACAAATATGAGTTGTAATACAATGTTTCTTATTTTAGACAAGGATCTAATGCCTTTGATGTGTTTCATCAATCTTTAAAACATCATTACGATTGGTTGAGTGAAAAAATTGACAAAATGTTAGCTGCACCAGGTACACCTAACAATGAGAGATACATTGTTAATCCCAACTTACAGCCAGTATCTCCAATAACAGTGGCAAGAGAAGACATGGTGAGTTTTTTCTATGATTTCAATAACTGCAGTATCTTTCTAATTATTTTTTCCTACTAAACTAACATTGTGTGAACAAATTTTTTGCCTGCTTTCCCTACACTTTTGGATAATTTTCCAAAGTAAGTTAGGTTTTTTTTTAGTATGTGATGTTGCACCTTGTAGATTTATGAAGTCGAGAATCAGTAGATGTAATGGGTATACATTAAGTAAATTTTTCCAACTAAATGCTCTATTCATTGATTCTCAAATTTTTGACAAATATCAATGTACATCAAAATAGATGAATAAAATATTAATGAGAATTCTTTTAAACCAGATTGAAAAGTTGAAAGATGCATTGCAAAAGTTGCAACCAAATGAATATGTGGCATTACATGGCATGAAGGGTTTTGGAAAATCTTGTCTTACAGCGAGTACTTTGAAAGATAAAAATCTATCACAAAAACTTTTTAATGTAAGTTTGAGTTACAATTTTTAAGAGCAGACATTTTAATAATAATTATACTCTACAGAATGAAATTTACTGGATAAAGTTTGGATACAAACTTGGCCTCCAAGAAGAGATTTTGATTCAATTAAATAATCTTTATCATCAAATTAAATGTTTTAATTATTTGCAAGAAACTGTAAATTCAGAATCATTAGAAAAGACTTTGAAACAAACCATAGAAAATTACTTCTGGAAAGAAAATCACAGAAATGCCTTGCTGATTTTGGATGATGTTTATCGGAAAGAATTTGTAGATAAATTTGACTTTGCATGCAAAACACTAGTTATTACATCTGATATTGGAGTTTTGTATCCAAGAAGTTACAGTATTGTAGCAGTATGTCAATTGATATAAATATTTTAATAACAATGTTTAATAATAAATAAACTTAAAATATTATTTAATTATTAGATGAATCACGGTTTCACTAAAGCAGAAACATTAGGCTTATTTGCAAAAGTACTTGATGCATCTGTTGATACTTTACCTCCACAAGCAAATCTAATTCATGAAGAATGTAAAGGAATGCCATTACTTATTGCTATGTTTGCTGCCCAATTTGAGAATTATAAACATGACATGAAATGGAACACTGGCAGATGGAATTATTACTTGAAGTGTCTTCGTACTAAGAATGCCAAAAATAAGTCAATATAACTTTTATATTTTATTTTACGTTTTAAAATATAATTAAAGATACATTCTTAATTGTATATTTGTATGTTTTAGAGTTATTGAAGAGTTTATGAAAATTCAAGAAGCAACCTTCGATATGTGCATTAATCAGTTAGATCCAGAAATGAAGGAACGATATGAACACCTCGTCATTTTTAGCGAAGATGTTAATATAATGCCTAAGGTAACTAAGTTTTCAATATCACTTAAAGAGAATTGATATATTTAATATAACGTAAAATAAAATATATCTTTCAAAACATTATTTTAGACATTAGAAATTTTATGGGATGAAGAGCCATACTCTGTTGATGATCAAATGTTAGATTTCTGTCATAAATCACTCGCTGCAAAAAAATGGAATGATGATTTAAAAAGTTATATTTATGGAGTTCACGATTTATTACTTTGTCATTTAAGAAAAAAATTAACGCCAACGCAAATAAGGGATAAACACCGGTTATTTATTGAAAAATATCGAAAATATTGTAATGGTGATTTTTCTAAGCTGCCTGACGACAATTATAGTTTCTCTTACATTGGTCACCATCTTGAACAAGCAGAATTGTTTGATGATTTTCCCGCAATCTTCATGAATTTTGATTTTATTCAAGCTAAAATTAATAACACCGGATTAAGCGATTTACTCATCGATCTGAAAAAATATCGAAAACATATCACAAAAAATGGTGATGAAAAGATAGAATCCGATCTCTCTGATATGGAACAATTTGTCAAAAGTCATGCAAGTACTTTAGCAAAGCATCGTCAGATGAAGTGTTTAGATTTGGTGCAGATTGCATTGGATCATTCCGCGGATGGATTTGTCAAAAATACTATTACTAATTTAGCCTTGTCAAGACCGAATTCTCTTTACATCTCTCATGAGAGAACGGACTTATTCAACATTAAATGTTATTCAAATTTTTGCCAAGAAATTACCGACGACGTACATACCGCTGTTTTTACCGAAGATCCATCGCACGTTTTAATTGGAAGTAATAGTGGTGAAATAATACTGTGGGATACCGACAACCATAAATCGAAAATTTTTAGTGGTCATAACAAAAAATATGCCATTAAGAAGATTGTTTTGTCTATGGCCGGTGATTACTTTCTAGCTTTAAGCGAAGACGGTACAATAAAAATGTTTGTATTGAACGAAAATGAATTTACAAGAAACGGCCTTAGTATTTCAATACAAAATCCGCGACACAAACAATCTTCTTGGAAAAATTTGTTTAAAACTACTCATGATGATAGTGTAAGAACATTTGCTATTGATCAAGAACATATTTCAGACATGAAATTCTCCTTGTCAAATAACAAAGTAGCTGCTTGTACCACTTCAGGAACACTTGCAGTAAGTAGTTTTTTGATGCAAATTGTTTACATTTTTATTTCAAATATTTAACAGACTTAATTTAATCAGGTGTGGGATGCACAAACTGGTATTTTAGAATTGAATGACAAATTACGGAAAGAAACAGGACCGAACCGTTTAGGAGGAGTGGCTTTCACAACAGGAGATAAGTTTCTACATGTATTGAATGAAACTATTTCCGTTGTGAGGATCTATAAAAAAAATCAAGATAAATACATATACGTGTCTCAATTTAACTTACAACTTACCAACCCGAGGGTCATTTACTTTTCAAAACACCCTGAAGAAGATAACTGTTTGGTGATTGTTACTGATAAAGTAGCTTTGTACTTAAAGTGGTTTGTTAATATTGATGAGCTCTCTCACAGTTACGAGAAGCTTGTCAAAATTGAAGAAAAAGAGGAAAATGTTTATTTTACTACTGCGACGTTGACTTACGATGCGCGATATCTAATAATTGGTAATTCAAAAGGAATTATTAGCATTGTGAAAGCTTTCAATCCCGATGATTTTATAACTGGCATCAAAGCAAATGTGACTTCTCTTGATTCTTATTGGATGCCTGACGAAAGATGTCATATGGTACTAATTGTTTCAATGTTTCCATCTTATAGTAAGAATTCAGTAATCTTAATTTAATGAAATTATTCTGCTAGGTATGTGGCGGTGAAAAATGCGTGATTTACAACTGGAAGATTGGGGATGATGAAAAACCAAAAATAGTTAAAGAGCTTCTTTTCGACGCTAGAGTACAAAATTTTGGTGAAGACAATATAATTGTTTTAAAAACAGCACCAAATGAAATAACTATATGTAACGGGATAGTATCCCCAAAGAGGATTGAATCTGAGTGTGGTAAAATCACAAGCATTGAACTCCGTGACAATGCAACTAAACTAATTTACATTACTGAATTGGCCTCAGTTGTAATATACGATATGCTTACCCAAGAAACAACCCGATTATCACAACTTAATTCTTTCGAAAGTTATATTGGTATACTCCAGATCAACGATAATTACGTGGTTTTGTGTCAAAATAATCATCAATTACAAGTAAGTAATAAATAATTAATTTCATGAATTTTCAAAGAACATAAAAAACAAAAATTATTATTTTTCGCAGGTTTGGAAGAATATTAAATCATCGCATTCAGTCGAAGACGCGATAGATGTGATTTTTGTACACAAAATAAAAACGAATTGGATGATGACAGTATCAAAAAAAGGCCAAATTAAATATTTGTATACTGACTATTTACCATGGAAGAAAATAGATTGTAAAGTGACCGAAGAATGGACAATTGTTTACAGCACTATAAGTAATTCTAAAACCCTCCTAGCAATATTGAGCGAAGAGCAAAATGTGATAATATATAAATTGCCAGATGTAGATACAGAAGATAGCTCCAAAGTAGAGTCTTTCATGAAATACGAATACAAGAGTCAACTTAGCATTTGTCAGTTTTCTCATGATGGAAAATACCTAGCAGTTGCACTGGATAATGGTGAAATATCTGTAAATAACATATTTGATTCTCTTATCAATATCAAATTAAAACTGATTAATAGCACATTTTATTATTACAATTACTTCGTAGATAATCGACGTAGACTTACAATGTGAACTAGGGAAACTTTGCTTACACTGTTGTCCAGTCAGTCAGTTGAATTGGTCGCCATCGTCTATCAGTGTGCCAATCCTCTTATCAGTGAACTGCGATGAATTAGCTTGGTGGAATGTATCTATGCTGCACAGCATCGATAAGACACAGAACCGCCGTAGCCGTATGGGTTTCAGTCGTAGTATCAATAACCTAAACATGGATATGAGTCAGACGAGAATGAGTCAAAGCGTAAAGAGATCTAAATTACAGATCAACGTCGATGAGTTTTGGAGTCGAAAACTCGCGAAAAGTAACAGGCCTGCGATGCTTGGATGCGTGCAATTACCGTCAACTTGCACTGGTAAGGTGAAAGTCTGCGTGTCCGAGGACTTTTCCAAGTTCTTAACAATCGATATTCACGGTACAGTCAGTAATTTCACTATTTTTGGCAATTTGGACTAGTAATTCAGGTGTATTATACACGTTTTAGCGATTTTATTGCTTGATAGTATGGTACTTTAGGGTTTTTATACAGTGTGCCATACGGTTGTAATTTCTTCATTAATTTTTTTATAATACTGATACGATTATCAAATTAATATCTTGTTGATAATTAATTCGTAAGTCGATATTTTTTAGAACAGTTCGAGAAAATCGTCGTAACAAAAAAATAATAATAAAGAAGTGAAGAAAGAATACGCGAAATATTCTTTTGCGATATTCCAAAAGATGAATCTATTGATAAGAATCGGAAAAAATTTTATATAGGTAGAAAGATTATTTGCGATTGTAGAAATCAAAGATAGATTCTTTGATTATTTTTACCAAGTCTATCTGCAAGGGAAAGATGTTAGATTTTTTAATTTTGAGTGTGTATGTATCCGCACTGCCAAATGCATTTTTTTAATGATTTATTGAAAGGGATAAGTGATAATGATCAAAAGTCAGCATTATGGAAAGACTTACTTAGTAAGAGAGTAATTGTGTACCACTGATATGAGACATACGCGATTTATTGATGAAATTTACATTTTACTTTATATAACTTTATACGGTATTTCATACAAAATACAACCGATAAAATTAAATATAAACAATAAAAAATGGCAATTAAAAATACTTTATTTGAAAAATAAAACAGAATACGATTTTATGGCTATAAATGTTTTTTAATTCTTTAATTAATTAGAGAAGTCATGTTAATTAAAAAATTGGTTTTTTAATAAATTTTAAATATTTGTTTCGAATGATGTGGTGCCTTAAAAATATTATAAGTACTTTTTTGATACTAGTTGTAAATCAAGCAATTTTTTGATTATTTTTGTCGCATTTTTAGCATTAATGTTTTTCTTTGGTATGTAGTTTACTTATTATGAACATCGTAAACACGACCTCAGATAAAAAAAATAACATATGACAATACGTGCACATTTACGCTTGAAGAAATTAAATGAAAACGAAGAGTAGCTTGCAATTTTTCATTTAAACGTAAAGGAAAATAAACTGGTTTTGCAATTTTTTACCTCTTGAAAATGCATTTTATACTGTAACAGATACAGTAAGTAATTTTTCGTGACGATTTTTTATACAACTAGCGTTAATTTTATGTACATAATACGAATATTTTAATCATAAATCGCGATGACGAAACCCCTTATTACTGTAACTTGTGTATTTACATTGCCAACAATGTGTATCATTGCAATATATTATATGGCTGTTGGAAAAAGTGTAATTTAAGCTACACTGCAATTGCATTTATATCACAATCGGAGAGTCTTTATTGCCAAGCAATCAAGCTCAATTTTTCGCAACGAACTTTTATACCGAATTTTATACCTACCATCCCTGCGTAATCTGTATAATTGTAATTTTGTTATGTTTACGCAAATAAGACAAAAACAATAAAGATAAAAAAATTAATTATTGTATATACTAAAGAACAAGTGTTATTGCAAGTTCATTCAACCTCAATCTAAATTGCTCACTCGCAAGGAGAAAAAAGAATAAATCTCGAGACATATAGCGCACATCGGAAGTTGCATATGATGAATATTACGCACGGTGGAATGGGCTTATATTTAGCGTGCTGGCATCCCGACGCATTACATAATGAAAAAGAAAAAGAAAATTGGCGTGCGCTTCGGAGACATCTGTTTTGAGACTCTAGGTCACGAAGCAGTCACAACTAGAGGCCAATGTCAAACTCTATAGTTGTCCAACTGCGATTGAAGCTTGCAACGGTACGCACACGTGGAGAGATTAGAGCGTTTGATGTTTTCGTTGTTAACGTCGTGATCACAAATTTCTTGACGACCTCGTTTGCTATTTATTTCATTGAAAATCTGTGCAAGTTGTTTGCCATTGAAAAAAAATGCAAGTCGAATTTTTCCTGGCTCCAATTGAAAGTTTTTATCTGCATTAAAATCATTCACAAACTCAGCTGGAAAACGAATACGACGATCATTCCATCTCAATGAAAACACAAGTAAACGATGATATTGATAACGTACAGCAGTTCCAGCGTTCCAAAGTAAAGCAAAAGAGTGCTCGTTCGACAAGTTTGCTCGTCATATAGATCGAGCGACGCTCGCGCATACCTTCGGTAGTGGGGGATGGAGAGAGGAGAGGAGAACCTCGCGCGTAAATGGGGAAGCAAACAAAAAAAATACGGTTCGCGCGTGTTGGATCAGCAGATCGACGTCAGCGAGTGGGAAAGCGCGTGACTGTACGCACTGTTAATTCCTTTTTTTTCTCAGTTCAGTGTGGTTTTTTCGATCTCAATCGTATACCATGTCTTCAGCTCTGTATCAGAGTTCCATGCGTACCATTGGTAAATTCGTCCCGGAGAAGCTACAGCCTTTGTGGAAGCACCCTGCAGGTAGGTTCGTCGTGTTTCGCGGAACTGACACACGAGATCTACTCATATTGGTTCTTTTTCACTTGACGGGATTCACGTGGCGCTGGGTCAAGGTCGAGGCTATCGTGCATTTACTGTGATTGTCTGCATATCCCATTTTTTTCATAATCACCTAAATTAAGACTTTCAACTAAATCTTATATTTTTCAAAATTGATTTTTCACCAAAGTCAGTTGTTATTCGTTCGTTCTCGAGCATTTGTATAAAGTTTGGATTTTGCAATGATGCAATTAAATGATCGGATAATTTATTAATAATGATAAGGCATTCGTTGATGTGAATGGAGTAGTGGATAAACGAGTTGGTATGCGGTCTATCACAACTTATTATTTTCAGCATTTTCTAAGAAACCATCGACTGGCTCTTGCGCTTCGATAAAATTATCGTCGATTTCTTTCCGATGATTGTCGAGTCTATAGACTATTTACTTGCTCAGCCGAGTTCAATCAACATTATCGTATAGACACAAGTCTTGCTATATAATCTCAATCATGTTCTGTAACATCCGTCATAAAAAAATTGCGAAATTTGTCATTTTTTAGGTCCACAAACGATCTTCTTCTGGGCTCCGGCGTTTAAATGGGTAATTTTCTGTTTAATTCTTATTTAGCCAATATATTGATAAAAGAATGTTTTTTAAAAAGAAAAACGTGTTTTTTTTTGGTAATCAGCCTTTCTCAATTCTCTCATGCAGTTTCTATGTAGATAAGCTATAAATAAGATATAAAAATAAAACCTGTTGACGCAAAATCATTAGAATGAATATTCTTTTTTTAATCATTCTTTGAAAATTTTTAACAGTTTCTTTGTAAATATTATTTTTATTAATTGTGACTTTTATAGGGACTTGTGATAGCTGGACTGGGAGACCTTCAGAGGCCAGCTGATAAGATTTCAATCAGTCAGTCATCAGCCCTTGGCTTGACTGGTATAATATGGACAAGGTACTCACTTGCCATTATCCCAAAAAATTACAGTCTTTTCAGCGTCAATCTTTTTGTAGCATTAACTGCTGTGTATCAAGTTGCTAGAGCGATAAAGTAAATATACCCTTTAGAAAACATATTCATTCACATTTTGATAATGATTAAAGCTTCTTTTTTTCTTGTAGATATCAAACTGAACAAAAATCGCAAACAGTACCTAATTAACAATTCAATTGATGAACTAACACATTCCTATGCAGAAATATAGACAAAGTTCTTATCTTTATTGTTTCTAAAAAAAGAAAAAAAAACAAACAACAGAAGATGACTTTTAATTTAAGTTGCAAGATAAAAGCATTGGTAATGGATATAAGTTTGTTATCTGCTCATTGTGTTTCATCTGGAATTCAGTTGATCTGAATAGAGTAATGTATGTGCATTAGAGAGATTAAGATATATTTTATTTGATTATCTTCCTTGGAAGCATAATAGAAATTTATCCATAATACGTTATACTGCTATATACGTATATGCACATTGTTAAATCAAACTATGTGATAACTCAATGGTGTCTATTATATGCAATATAATGTTTCTATATTTTTCTTAATAACGTACTTTAAATCTACGACGATGCATCGGTGTATATGATCTAATTATGACCTAATTAACGAATCGAAGAATTCGAAAAGTATATATATATGTATATTTATGTACAGTGTATTATAAAATAAATATTTACGAGCGCTCTCCCACTTATAGCTCAACTGACAATGCTAGTGTAAAAAATATATTTTTTTTTCGAAAGCAGAATTTACGATGTTTTATTCATTTGTGTTGCTGTTCTTTTTTGCATTTTTAATCAAACCTTTTGATTTACATACAATGAACGTGTGCTTATGATAACCAGCTTTGTTTGTGACAATATAAGCAAAATTACTTATTAGATAGGGTTAAATCAAATTATTATGATAAATTAATATTTCTGTAGATTGAAGTTGTATTAATGATAAAATCATATATAATTATTTATGTCATCGTTGTATAAAAATATTTAGAACTTGAAACAAGAAGAAAAGTGTATATAGAGACGATACAAATTTCCATAAATATAGCTTATTAGCATTCAAATCTCAACAATAAAATCAAATAATCTACGAATTACAATTAAGGGACTTTTTATATGAGACAACGGACATTGGATGTACACCGAGAACACAAATTTAAAAAACAAATTGTTTAACATAGTGTATGTGAGATTGTGCAGGATGTGAACAATAGAAAATATAGATCTACTATATTAACACTATTAGTACAATAATATATCATTTTGCAAATAACGTTGGATGGTCGGTGTTCGACGTCCGATGTCTCCTTATGTAGAAAGTCCCTAAAAAATACTTTAACCAAATTAAATTGCGATCAATCATTCAACTAGCCGAAACGCATTGATCTTTCAATTTTTCCATTTTATCACTGCATATATAATTAGTGATTATTAATTTTTAGTTATAAAGTCATTACTGCGTAACAAAAAAATGTCAAGAAAAAATCAAACTCGTAGAAACGGAAATAAAGTAAGTAGTAAAAGCGCCGCCTAGTGGGCGCGTCCGAAAGCGTACAATAATTGCCCTACTCCATAACGTTAATAAGTGCGAGTGAGACAGCACCCCTGACTATACCATGCACGGAGACTGCCACGGCTGCCACGCCAACGTAGATCTAGGCTAGGCATCCGCCATGTTTGTTCAGACTCATCCAGTTCAGTCGATGGACAGCTTCTAATCGCAGTATCATATAGTTCTAGAGTCTTTTCTTTCGTTTACTTTTACCAGTGCAGTTTTATTAAAAGTTTCCATCTATACATATAATTTTTTATTGTACAAAAAGAGATCAGTTTATGCAAAATTGATCATCTAAGAAATTGAATTGCGCACGTGGAGGGTTGAAATAGCTGTTACTTTCCCTCAAGCAACATACCAGGCATGGGTCGTTACAGAAGGTGAGTCCTTATAAATTTTATTTTAATAGTTCGTTCCTTTAAAAGAAAGAGAGTTATTCTAGCTATTGTTTTCTCATGAATATTGCGTATTTTATTTAACGAATTCTTCTCGAACATTTGTGAGTTATTGCGCTTCTTCGCCTGATAATGTATGGTATAATTGATAAGAGATAAATACAAGTAGGCATAGTATATGAATCTCTTTGAATTATTTTTAGCCTCTCTTTGCTCAATGATTTACGTTGTTATTCATTCTAATATGATCATGAGTCATTATGGAGTGGCAATAGATTGTGATCAGCAATTTCCTGTTCTCGCAGCATACAGCACTGACTCTTAAAACTTATGAGGAAAGATTATTTTTACATTGTTAGTAAAAACTATAAAAATTATAGAACAGTGTGAACAAAAGGAAATTAGTATTTCATTGGTTGAAGAATCTTGGCTGTGAATTTCATTACAACTGGATTTGAGGACTAAGCCTTGCAATAACTATTGCACAATCCTGCTAAAATAACTTGAAATAGAGTAGATATTTATCAACTTCCTAATGTATTTTTCAAATTTAATAGTCGAAGTCGTGACAGGGACAGGAGAAGAAGATCTCGGTCAAGATCTCGTAGCAGATCAAGAGATAGGAGAGGCTGGGGTGGAGGCAGGGATAGAGGAGGTGGAAGGAATGGCAGAGGTCAGCCAGGAGCCAATCTAAAGAAGCCCAGATGGGACATGAACCGTTTGGAGCCTTTCAAAAAAGACTTCTATGAACCCTGCACTGCTGTTATGAATAGGGATCCACGTGCTGTTGAGCAATATAGAAATGAGAAGGAAATCACTTTGAGGGGCAAAGGTATTCCAAATCCAGTATTGTCTTTTGAGGAAGCTGGTTTTCCTGAATATGTTATGAAAGAGATAAAGTGAGTAATAATTTTTATTGAGAATATCAGTCTCTTTATTTCTTCTAGTGCTCATTTTTCTATAAAAATTGTGATTAATTTTCCAGGAGGCAAAACTTCAAAGAGCCAACATCTATACAAGCACAAGGTTGGCCAATTGCTTTAAGTGGTAGAGACATGGTAGGGATAGCATCAACTGGCTCTGGAAAGACTCTGTCCTATATTCTTCCCGCAATTGTTCACATCAACAGTCAGCCCAAATTGATGCGTAAAGATGGACCGATTTCCTTGGTACTTGCTCCCACGCGTGAATTGGCTCAACAAATTCAACAGGTTGCTGATGACTTTGGGCATGCATCTGGCATTCGCAATACTTGTTTGTATGGTGGTGCGCCAAAAGGTGCACAAGCAAGGGATCTGGATAGTGGTGTTGAGATCATAATAGCAACACCAGGCCGATTACTTGATTTTCTCGAGTCAGGAAGAACAAACTTGAAGAGGTGCACTTATTTAGTGCTTGATGAGGCTGATAGAATGCTTGATATGGGTTTTGAACCTCAAATTAGAAAAATTATCGAACAAATTCGACCCGACCGGCAAACGCTCATGTGGTCTGCAACCTGGCCGAAGGAAGTTCGTCAACTTGCCGAGGAATTCCTCAAGGACTACGTGCAGATCAATGTTGGCTCGCTACAATTGTCCGCGAATCATAACATACTTCAAATCATTGACGTATGTACCGAGTATGAAAAAGAAGTCAAGTGAGTACATTTAGTTATTAACAGTTTGTAACTAGTACTTTTATAAAATATCAATTGTTGTTATTATTTGTTGATAGGTTAAGTACGTTATTAAAGGAAATAATGGCAGAGAAAGAAAACAAGACAATCGTGTTCATTGAGACGAAGCGCAGAGTTGACGAGATTACGCGAAAAATGAAGAGAGACGGTTGGCCAGCTGTATGCATCCACGGTGATAAATCACAGCAAGAGAGAGATTGGGTATTGCAAGGTACTGATCTTTGGTTTTAATAGAGTCCACATTTTTGAGCAAGTTCTGACGTATGTTTTTATTTTAGATTTCAGAAGTGGTAAAACTCCCATTCTCGTTGCTACTGACGTAGCAGCCAGAGGATTAGGTAAGCATCGAGCGAATTTTATCTTGGGATTGCGTTATCAACTTATGTAAAGAACGTAAAGTAGATGTTTCTTAAAATGTAGACTGTTAAAGTAAACTGAAGTATTGTATGTTGAACTTTGTAAAAAGAAAGGCATGAGATAAAAGTGCTGACATAAAACAAAAAATAAGTAAGGAGTGGGAGGCAGATGAAAGAAAAGAGTTACTGACTAAGCGGCTGGATTTGTTTGCATTGCAGAGGCACATAGCGCTCGGGCCCTCGCCGGGTAATGCAAATAGCTGGCTTGCGCGCGCGTGCGCGTGCGTGAGAGAGAGTGCACACAATGATCTGAAAAATGAGAGAGGTCGTCGGCGCTCTTGAACGCCGTGGCCGCCGCCTCTGATGCAACACGTTGTGGCTAGGCTATTGCATTGTCTGGCTTGGCGTTAAATATGGGCCTCGTGGCGCGCGTGCCTCACGTCTCACACACACACGCAGTCGCCGTGAGAGAGAGACAGAGGGCGAGAGACAGGGGCAGCAGCGTGTGAGATAACAGAGGATGAGGCGATGTAATCGCCTCTCACAATCAGGCCGCTCGCTCACACGTCCGCTCGACCGCTGCTACTGCCCGTCTCTATCGACACTGCCTGCCTCCACGATTATCTGCGCCGACGGCGCGGCGTGCGATGTACAACTCGGTCGCACACACGCCGCTCACAACTCCTCCGCCCTTCTGGTTATCTGGTTGCTGGTCCTCTCAAATCGCCTGCGCGAGCGACAGAGAGACCCGACAATCGTCCTCTCCACACGACTTGGAGGAGGCCTCGTGAAAGAGAGATACACTGAATCAGTTAGACCGTTAGCCGCCGCTCTCCATCTCTGCACGTTCCGACGCAGGGCGCCGCCAAAGCGTCTGCTGCGGACTCGAGGCAGAGAGCGTCAGATCGAACGGCGGCTTTAACTCCGTACGTTTTCACATTAACAAGGTGGCGACGCACATTATTATGATGGCGACGTCCCCCACAAACACAAGCATTTTTATCTATATATACCTTTTTTCAATCGAATATTGTCGACCCAATCTGTACCTTCTCGCTAAATCATTTTTTGTCGGCTTGGTATACAAGATTGCTCGCAACGCGAAAGCCCTATATTCAATCTTTTTCACTTTCTCTTTTACAAACGCTCTTTGCCGTTATTTCTTATTGAAATTGGCTTTCTCGTTCTTTTTCTGTTTGTTCTGTTTTCCTGCATCATTCTTATGATGTTCATGGGCGTCTACCGAGAAACTAAACATGGCTCATTTTCGATGTTATTTCTGAAATTAAAAAAAAAATGCGTAGTTTTTCTCAGTGGACATCCTGGATCGTGTATTATGACCTTTTTCTCAATAGTTAGAATACATCAAAATTGAAATAATGAAAATCTTTTATTGGCAAACCAAAAGTACTTTTAATCTTGTTTCTTCAATGACTAGGATTATAATTATTACATCTTCACCCGTTGTTAGTTAAAAATTTAGGTTAGAACAACAAAAAAGAAAGCTCACGTTCACTTCGAGATGGATTTAATACGGTTGCAAAATCTTGTCCAATGCTATAACAAATTTCTGTGTTCATTTCAGATGTCGAGGATGTGAAGTTTGTTATCAATTTTGACTACCCATCTTGCTCGGAAGATTACGTGCACCGCATCGGACGAACTGGTCGCAGGCAAAAAACTGGCACCGCATACACCTTCTTCACGCAGAGCAACGCAAGCAAGGCCAATGACCTCGTACAGGTGCTCAAGGAAGCTAATCAAGTCATCAATCCTAAGCTTTTGGAATTAGCGGATCGAGGTGGTGGTTACGGACGACACAGAGGTAATTTTGTAGAGAATACGAAAATTCATCAGCTTATTTGTATTGTCGATGGTCCTCATGAAAATTCGATTTAGGAGGTGGCAGAAATAGATGGAGATCAAGAGCGGCTCGCCGTGAGAAGGAACGCAGCTTGTCTCGCAGTCGAAGTCGTAGCAATGAACGTAATGGAAAATCCCGACGTAGCTACAGTCGTAGCTCAAGAAGCCGTAGCTATTCAAGAAGTCGAAGTCGTAGTCCTATTCGTAAACGTTAATTATATCTCTGACCAACAGTTTTTGACCGAATAATTACTGTTTTTCCCAGAGATTACTGAAAATTTCTATTTTAAGGAACCGCTTCCTTTAATTGTCTATAAATCAATACAATTTTTGTGTAACTATACTCATTTTATTTAGCAGAACTTATGCTAAACTTAACAAAATGACTTTACGCTCTTAGTATAATTTTGGTTTTGTAACAAAAACAACTTTATTTTGTCATGATAGATTAACGAATAATTATGTATACAATTTTTTAGCACAATTATCTAGTAAATGATAAATTGTACTTATAATATTCTAAAAGATAAGCAATTTCTTTTCAATCTGTATGTTTACGCGGGAGAAAGCATTGTTGTACAGTATTTAAAAGAAGTGCAAAAAAATAAATTTTGTTAGCAACATTAATCAACGTGTTTCATTTTTATTGACATTTTTCTATACCTAAATAATACGCGTGATCACAATAGTGTGATTAAAAAAAATGGATTCTTGCATTAGAAAATTTTTCATTCACATATTTCCATTGAATTTGGCAACTCGCAATTTTAAGCTCTAAGAACACTTATCGCGAACAACGCCCCGAACAGATAAACGAAAAAAGGAGCAGCGAGTCACGATGGGTGGTGGGGGGGCAAAAAAGAGGAAACTAGTAGCTCTTATCGATCGTTGAGGATACCAAGGCATTTGTATGCTCGCGCGTCTGCGCAGCATTGGTCACGTGATCATCCCCTCTATGTCCTCTGTCGTCGCAGCGGAAATCTCCGCCAGCTGCCCGCTTCCGTCTTCCCGAGCGCCTGTCAGCCATTAGAGCTCTGTTCACCGGGTCTCTGGGTAAGAATTATCAATTTTCACCTATTTCGCAGGCATAATTCTGCCCCTAAACCACTCATTTAGCTTGCCTAATCATCGAGAATATTGAAAAAGTAAAATCTATCGAAATGGTTCTTTTTTTTGGAAGTGTAGGTTTGATTGGGTGCATCGCACGAAATCGAGTACCGTTCCACGACTGAGAACGAGCCAGAGAGGGAGAAAGAAAGTGGAACGAGTTCGCTGGACGTTCTAAGCAGCGAAGGAATAGTTTCGCGGTCTGGCCGTACGACGATGTACAGCAACAGTTACGCCAATCAAACTTCGTGAGTATCAGTCAACCGCACATACATGGTCCGATTTTACGCTGGTTTTTCAACAATCCTTTGATAAAGTGAATATTATAGTTGTCTTTTTACTTTAAATTCTTGCATTTCATACGTATGATGTTTCTTGCCAAAATCGTTTGGGAACGTAACGAAGCGCTCTTTCTCTTTCCCTATATAGCTTGCACTATATTGCGTTCACGAAGATAGGAGAGCGGCCATTTTGTTCGTAGGCGAGTCCGCTAAGCTCTCTCGGACATTTAATTATTTAAAGACACGCGTTTAACTTCGTTGTCATGGACGAATTGCTACTTTTTCGCAAGCAGTTTCTGAAATAGTCTTTCGGGTCAAAGATTATTTCGGTGAGAAATTCTAACTCTGATGTATTAATTTCATTGTTATACTTTATTACTTCTTTCCACTAACTCAACACGTTAACACTCCGTTTTTCATGTAACATACGTATAAATATTACTATATTAAATATCGTTATAATCTCGTATTATTATAAGTTCATTATCAAAACGTTGCAAATCGTTTTCGAACAAAAAAATCGCATCTTTGAACAATCAAAAATTTGTAAATCCATGTATTAACACGATTTCAAAACGACATTTTCTCGTATAAAAAAAGTTAAGGTAATTACAACTGTTAAAAAAGTATTGACTATAAGTCTTGAATTTTCAGACCTAGGGGGAACAGAGACATTGGTAACAGGAAGGGGAGTGGTGGCACTTACTGGAATAATCAACAGCAACAACAGCAGCCTCAGAAAAAAATTGGAGCCATAATTATATCAACACAAAAGAAAAATAATCAGAAGAAGACTCCTGGTGACCTCTTGAAAAAACCTAACTGGGAAATTATGACTCTGCCAAATATTGCCAAGAATTTCTATGTGCCCCACATTAACATCCTGCGACGCACTCCTGATGATGTCAGAAAGTACTATCTAGGCAAGGAGATCACCGTCAAAGGAAACAATACTCCCCTCCCAATACAGGCGTTCGAGGAATGCAACTTCCCCGAATATGTTATGGAGGAAATTAGAAAGCAGGGCTTTCTAGAACCTACCGCCATCCAAGCTCAAGGCTGGCCTATTGCACTCAGTGGACGTGACATGGTTGGCATTGCCCAGACTGGATCTGGGAAGACACTAGCTGTGAGTATTTAACTTTATTAGGTTTGAATTTCTGCCAAATGAGTGTCAACATGATAGCACTGATGTCATTCTTGTTTATTTTACAGTACATGCTTCCTGCTACGGTTCACATTAATCACCAGCCACGATTGGCTCGAGGAGATGGTCCTATTGTTCTTGTGCTAGCTCCTACTCGTGAGCTTGCTCAACAAATCCAGACTGTTGCACGTGACTTTGGTACGTCATCACGCATCCGCAATACTTGCATCTTTGGTGGCTCACCCAAGGGACCTCAAGCTCGCGACCTCGAACGTGGAGTCGAGATATGTATCGCCACTCCTGGACGGTTGATCGACTTCCTCGAACGAGGCACAACGAATCTGCGCCGCTGTACTTACCTTGTACTCGACGAGGCCGACCGCATGCTGGACATGGGTTTCGAACCTCAAATCCGCAAAATTATCGAGCAAATCAGACCAGACAGACAGGTTCTCATGTGGTCTGCCACCTGGCCTAAGGAGGTGCAAGCTCTTGCAGAAGATTTTCTTAGCGATTACATTCAAATCAACATTGGATCACTGTCACTCGCCGCCAATCACAACATCCGTCAGATCATCGAGATCTGCCAGGAGCATGAGAAGGAGGACAAACTCACCACTCTGCTAAGAGAAATTGGTTGTGACCGAGGCAATAAAACCATCATCTTCGTGGAAACTAAGAAGAAGGTCGACGACGTCACCAAAGCCATCAAGATTAGCGGACTGCACGCCATAGCCATCCATGGCGACAAGTCTCAGCCCGAACGTGACTACGTTCTCTCAGAATTCCGTAATGGTAAAACTGCAATACTGGTAGCTACGGACGTGGCGGCACGTGGTCTCGATGTCGAGGATGTCAAGTACGTGATCAACCTCGACTATCCGAACAGCAGCGAGGACTATGTGCATAGGATAGGAAGAACAGGACGCCAGAGTGCCGGTACAGCCTACGCTTTCTTTACTCCCAACAATGCCCGCCAAGCCAAGGAACTGATTGCCGTTCTCAAAGAAGCTGGCCAAGCCGTCAACCCGCAATTGCTCGATTTGGCTAACTCCCAAAAACACCAGTTCGGTAAGAATCGTCAGCGATGGGGTCAGAGTCGTGGAAATCCTAACACCATGAATAAGGACATGAACGGCAGTCCGAGAAACAACCGCAGTCCACCCAACAGCTGGCAGTCAATGAACCATTTCAATGGATCAAAGGTGCCTGGTCAGAACAACATGAACCGCCCAATGATACGCCAACAAAATGGCTATTCGAATAACCGTCAGAACGGCTACCAGAATAACTATCATCATCAATCGACTTCGCCAAACGGTCTGCCACAGCAGCAATCGCCTCAGCAGATGTCTTCTCTGACACAACCGCAGCTGCAGTACAAGCAGGTGAACGGCTATCAGAATAATGCCGCGTACCAGCAGATCGGTAGTGCCATGCAGAGCAGTTACCAGGCAAACGGTTATCAACAACGTGGCTACCAGAACTTCACTGGAAATAGTGGCTATCAGGGAAGCAATCGCTATAACAATCGTCAGAATGGCTACGCACCCCAGCAGAACCGTCAGCAGCAGCAGCAGCAACAGCAGCAACAACAACAACAGCAACAACAACAGCAGCAGCAACAGCAGCAGCAACAACAGCAGCAAAGCATGTATTCCGTGCCACCGGCGTTTGTCATGCCGTCGAGTGCCACTGCCACGACCGACTCCAGTATCCAGAGTCTGGTGAATAACAAGTTCTTCCAGACCAGTCGACCATCGCCACCAGCAGCCAATCCTTGCGCCTATCAATCGGCTATGGGATACGGTCAATTTCAAGCCGTGCCGCCCTATGGTTACCCGTACCCGCCCACACCGGTGCAGCAGTGATGCGCCGCCTAAACATGTATCAATCTTATTCTTTGTTTTTCTAAACGTATAAGCGAGACGGTGGCTTCACAATGTCGTAGGAAGGTAACTTTTTTTTCATTTAATCTCGAACTTTTCGTTTAACGCGTGAAACCATCATCGATCATCAATGTTTCTTAATCAATGAAGAAAAAATTAAGCAGAAAAGAAAAATTACGACGTTCGTATAGATAACGCATATCTTTAATCTTGATTTTGTGTTCTCAACGTAATATTTTTCAATTTTTTCCTTCCCGTTCTCGTGTTTAAAGACGAATTCTTTTTCTGTATCACTTTTAATTTTTTTAATTCTAATCTTTCTTTACTATCGTACTTTTCTGGAATGGTGCTCAAAGTGTTCGTCGCTTGCGCGTATGAAGCAAGCCGACGTATCTAATCCTACAGTGACTGCAAGCAAAAGCAAACGGTGAACACTATTATAGGCTAACAGTAGAAGCGGAAAGTTCTTTAAAAGAATAAATTGAGATGGAAAATATAACGAAACATGCAAAAAAACTACAAGATAAAAAAGAAGCTATGATCGTGCTGATTCGAACGAATGATTCGTATCCACCAGGCACATTCCAGTCGAGTTTGAACGTAGGGATTTAGCTTAATTAGCGATGGTATATCGATATTGCATACATATATTATAATACTACTACTAAATATTGGTAATGACCACAAAAAAAGTGTAGCTTACGATTTTTGGTCATCTCTGTGGTAATTGAATATAGCGTAATCATTCTTGCGATTTAATGAAAACAAACAAAAAAATTACAAACTATGTATACTACCTGTATGCTTTTCTGAAATGCACGAAACATATAGAAGGGGGGGCGTGGGTTATAGGATTAATAATTTATAATTTATTTATAATCTGTCAAGCGTATAACAAGGAATGAGAAAAAAGGGTTTAAACGAGTAAAATAGATGACGCTCTTTATAAATACCGACGAAACGAGGGATGAACGTAAGAGAATAGCGCACGAAGACGCCAAGAAACAAAAGAAAAATAATCTCATGTTTTTGTATTTTTTGTTTCAAAGTGTTTAAGGAGATTAAAAACGATACACAAAGAAACTAGCAAACAGAAGTCAAACGTAAGAGAAAATAAAATTAATTAACGCCAGCGCGAAACTCGATAAGTAAGCAGGATCTCCCACGTTATTTATATACTACTAAAGCGTTAAGAGCGTTCGTATTTAAACAAAAACGCAAACATAAAAGGAGAGCTTTTCTTCCGGCAAGAAAGAAATAAAATGAAACTTTCTATTTGTAAGAGGCAAGCCTCGCATTGTTTACGACGCGTTAAGTCGAAAGAAGCAAAAAACACGAAAAACACGCTCGCATTCGAGAAGGTAAGCGTCGATCTTCCAGTGTTAGTCGGAAGGAATAGATTTAATGAATCTTTTTTTCGTACGCAATGCGTTTGTAAAACGGGTAAACTCGAGGATGCAAAACTGACACACGTGTCGAAGATTATCGGTCGCGTAGTCTCACATGGCTGTGCATTATAACTATTAGAGCAGAAACTGTTCTTGGGTATACCTTATTTTTGTAAAACGGCGACAAAGAAAGTCTCTCGTTCATTTGATTTGCAGATGTAAATGCGACACGCGATTATATCGAGCGAGTAGCGCCATTCACGTCGATCGTCCCCTCAAGAGGCACAATTTAATTAGATAGTGAAAGAAATATTAAAGACAAAAAATTACAGTCTTGAAACAATATGTTTCGATTTACAATTATAAAACCAAGAAAGACTTTTTTTTACTGGTAACTCTATTTCGAGGGATTATTAAACGCGACTAAAGTTTCAAATCTCTGACCGCAGGCGACAAATCAGTGATGTGCGTGCATCTACTTTCCGTCATTTATAATTAAATGTAATATTACATAAAACTCAGCTCGACCACGACACAGAAACACAGAAATACGGGAATTTATCGAAGAAAATAAATATATAACGTCGTCGTCTGTGTACGTGTGTTATTATTTATCTCGCGCGCGCGTGCTCTTTACTTTTACGAAACGCAAATAGTAACGTGTCGTATATAAAACGAGCGAGAAGAAGCCCTCTCTTTTCTTGTGAGATATCTTCGAGAACGCGCACACTTTTGCGGGCAAACGAAGAGCGGAAAAAAACTAGTGAGAAAACTAATATAAAAAAAGCCTCCAGTATTTCATTGTCTCCTTATTTTCGTCGTACAACGCACAGAGAGAAAAAGAAGCAGCCACTTCAGAATATTCAATAATTGTAAACTGTACTATATTGGAGGCTCTCTCGCTGATTTGCGTGTCTTGGATCATGCAATCATCTCTTCTCGTCGAACATAGGAATCTGTAGGATGGTTGCGTATTACACGCGTAGTTCTGTGATAAGTATGATGTAGTGTTACCGCGAAAGGTTTGGCGATAATAATTATTAAAAAAATGGATGCGAAGATCGCTCGAGAGGGCTTTTTAAAATAAAACTAATCGCGCGTCTCTCGTCTCTCATATATAGAAGCGCTCGTTTCGACGGCAGATTATAAGCAAACAGTAAGAAAAAAAAGTGAACCATAAATTTTTAACGAAAATAATAAGAGTAAACTCACGCAGGCACGTAAAGGCGTCGTCATATCATATGCAATATGCGTTATAATTGTAACTTGTCTCTCGAAAACAAAAGCAAAACAAGCAAAAGATTGTGAAAGCGTGTCGTGTGCTGTAATAAAAGGCTTATGCGTGAGCAAGTACTCAACGTGCGGTAGAAGATGGCCAATCGAATTCGCTCTACGAAATACACGATTATTACATGTTACATTTTTGCAAGGATAATATGCTTATTCGCATCAGCGCCTATCTCGTTCCTCTCTCTTTGATCGCGAGGCATATATGAATATTATAATTTTTAAAAACAAAACAGTCATGAACGTACACAAAATGTATTCGTATATCGTTAAACAGCCACGTCATACGTTCTTTCTTTCTTTATTTTATTTTATTTTATTTATTTATTTATTTATTTTTTTTTTTTTTTTTTTTTTTTTGTCTTTTCTCACGCGAGAAGAAAGAGATTAATTAATTGTGATTAGATGCGTACACACATGAGAAATATTTTCCTTCCCAAATAATGAGGCTATGTTAATAATGTATATTCACCAGTGACGCGACGGTTCTTCGCTGTATATTCGTATAAAATCTTACATCTCGTTTAAATATGTAAGTATGGATTCGCGCCTCGAGAATATATTGCTCCAAAGTGGTTCTTGTGTGATGGTGTTCGTTAGCTTTTTTCTTTTCTCCGTTTTACACGCGAGAATCTGATTTTTGTGTCTCTGTCAAATCTCTACAAACATTCGCTTCCATTATTATTATTATGATTATTATTATTAATATTATTTTAATTCTTATTGTCGTCCTGTATCTTTTTTTCTCTTTCTGTTCGTGTCGTATTTGAAGCTGAGGGATCGTTTCTCACGATAAAAATTGTTGAATAGTTATTAAAATTAGACGATAAAAGGATCTTGTTTATTTTATCTGCGTAACTTCAAGAAGTCATTTATAGTATAACTATATTCTGAAGATTAGAGCGTCAAAATAACATATTTTTTATTTATTTGTATCTGAAACTTTTCTCATAATTACTTTATTTTTTTTTAACTTAATATTATGAATAAAGCGAAACGAACTCAGTTATTGAACTACATTCACTTCGTATTATTACTTGTTGATATATAATTCAAAGGGTACTTGCTGAAAAAACTTCCAAGACATTAGCTGGAAAAAATATCGCCAACTGATGAGAAAGATAAGTGTGCTTTAATTTCTAGGTATGCAATGAACGAAATAATTAAAAATTAATACCTTTGTTTTCAAATAAATCGCACAGTACGAACCGATGTTTGTTAAAAAGAGATAAAAACTATTAAAAAAAAAACAAAGTGCGTATTTAGATTACATACAAAAAAAGTATATATATCGAGATAATTGTATGTAGCGAAATGAAATTGAAGGTACGATGGAAAGACTAGAAATTTGTTCAAAAGAAAAATATGTGCTTAGACGACGATCCAAGTTGTAAAGTCTTGTCGAGATTATTAATTGATTTTCCTTCTTTTACCACGTAACGAAACAAAATAAAAACATTATGTTAAGAGACACGCTATCGCTGTGATAATCGCGTACGTCAATACGTATAATTATAAAAAAAAGCAAACAGAGAAGCAAAAACACGCGGAATGTTAAGGTAATTTAAAATAAAAAAAATTAAGCCTAGAGTCAGAATATAGTCTCCTTTAACGGCTACATACAATCTTTGAAATCGCGCGCAAGTCAAACTACAAACTCAAGAAAGACTGATTCTCTTTCGCCAAGCGCGTACATTCAGAAAAGTCGAAACAGAAACCTAAGATTCAAACGTCGTGTATTTACTGTACGTTAAACGAATTGGGTCAGAAGCCGTCCGCGACAGGAAAAACAAAGATTTCCTCTTTGTAGTTCGATAAAGCTTATTTTAATTTACTCGTTTACTTAAAAAAATAAAAATAAAAACAAGAATTCAGTTCTTACATATATGTATATTTTTTTATGTAATTATCTTCTGTTCAAAATGAAAGAAATAGTCCGTCGGTCTTGTATACTGTACTGTGAGAGAGAAATATTCACTAGTAATCGAAGGTGATTATTTTGACTGAACTCAGTCGTGTGTTGCTCGCCGCCTGTTCCTAGAAATTTGTTGTTCAACGGGCGACAAACACTGTGCGATACCACTGTTCTTTTATAACTCTGATAGAAAGCTACTTTTGCGTTGCATACTTAAGATACTTGTTTTTGAAACGTTGTCTTTCAAAGCAAACATATCTTTCAGAGAAATCTTGGTGAATCTGAAAAAATACATTGGCTTGTTCCTCTTAATTTTAAACTTAAGGCTAAAATATGACAAGATCAGTTTGTCTATCGTTATTATTGCACTCGTCGCGCGGTAACCTGGGACATTAAGGAATCGAGGGACTGTTACGTATTCTCAATTATTAATATATATCGCTCGGATCTATAAAGCCCTGTCGTGTCATTGCCGAAGCCTGACGATGTTCTTTGTACCTACATATATACAATTTATTTTTTCTTTGTTCTTTAATATTTATCATCCACGCAAAGGCTGATAATATAAGCTCGTCTAGCGTTTTTGTGACGCTGAGTAAAACATATAAATGTTTATTTTATTTAATATATATACGTTTCTTCTCTTTTTTCTTTGTAAAGAACATTGAAACATTTTTATTTCATTTTAGCAGAGTCGCATATCTTGTTTCGTTTCAATTTTTTTTCTTTTTTTTTTATGTTATTGTCGAAGCATAAAAGCGTGTGATTTGCCGAAATGCACATGTATAATTATATATCCCCACTGCGTAAATGGGATGAGCGCAGTCGACAGAAAAAAATTCCACGCAAGACGTCGTCCAATTTTATTTGTTCCAAATAAATAGGAAGGCGACACGCCAGATTCTAGTCAAAATTCATATTCTATATACTTTCGAGCCTCGCAAGATTATCAATATTTCTTTGTTCCCCCACTCCCTCGTGTATCTTCTTTCAAACTATTGTACCTGTCCGTTGAATTGAACCGTTTCTTTTTAACGATATGAAAAAAGACGTTATTCCCTCCAAACACTCTCTGTTCATTGTGATTGCAGGGATAGACAAAATCACAATATACCTGTAGTACAATGTGAAAATGTGTGTGTATCATTCGGTTTCGTAAAAGATTTTAAACGTAACAACGATGGGTCGTGTTTTTCGACGACGAGCGAAGGACCTTTTTGCAGGGTTTCTAAAACGGTTAAAATAATAGACTAAACGCAAATCTTTAACAAAGTAAGAAAAAAAATGTAGCTGGGATAGGGGGTTCAAGATTAGGGCGTTTTTTCTAAAGAGAGAGAGGCCTTTGTTGAAAAAAAATAAGAAAAAAATTTTTCTCGAGCAGCTACTGCTTCGCTCATTACAATCAAACTGTTGTTAAAACAAAAATAAAACGTGATATTACGAATATATGTAATGATGAGAGAAAGAGAGAGAGAGAAAAGAGGTATTATATCGTGTGAATCGAGCAGACTTGACGGGCCCATAATATATGTTTTTATATTTGATACTAATTAATTAAATAGAGAGAGAGAGAGAGAGAGAGAAAAAAACCCACAAAAGTAAAGCGAGCAATGGAAATAATATGCGTAGTGCGAACTGAAAAATAAAAAAAAACATTTAACGATGAATTTATTATATTCCCGTTCGACGTGTGATTTTTACATTCGAGAGCTGATAAAGTTCATGAAGAAGCATACGATACAAAGAGTATTTATTTTTTGACCATGACATTCGCGAGAATGGAAGAAAAATGCGAAGTTCGTCGAGTATGCTTCTCAAAGTCGAGTCGAAACAAAAGGGAATATAATTTAAAACACGACTAAGTTCAAATATACAATGTAGCTACGAAAAAGAATAAGAAGCAAATTTTATAACGCCCGGCGGTTTAAAAAACAAAGTAAAGTATAGTTGCTCGTTAAACGCGATAAACCGTACTTTCTTTTCGTTCGTAAGTCGTAAAAGTATAGAGAGAAAGGGAAGAGAGAGTGCAGAAGAGCTTGAGTTCTGAAAGGAGGGACTTTAGATGAAAACGAGTGGAGGTAAACTCATTTGTTATAAAAAGAAAAAATTGTAATTTTTCATTATCGAATATTGTAAAGTATGCGAAAGAAAAACGAAACAAATTAACCGCAGGAAGGATTAAGTAATTAGCAGTTCGGCAACAATTTATCAGAACGTGAGATACTGTTCGACATTCAGATTCTCTTCTTCTGTAGGTTTCACTAAAGTGCATTTCTTGTATGTTATACAGTATTATGAATAGAAAATAAAATATAATAAATACATTGCAATTTGAAAAAAGTAATTGTTTTTATTACCCTACTCATCCTTTTCATCTGCTTACAATTTGTACTATTTTTCAAACAATTTATGTATACTGACTACTTTATTTCATATACGTCATTTGACAGCAGTTATTCGTTATGTAAGTATAGAATAAAAATTGATAAGCCTATCAGAACTATTATTGTGAAAAGAGTAACTTATTATTTTAAAATGTTTGTTGAGAAGAACGAGAAATATAACAAGATTTTTATTAAAATTCTTAAAAAAATATTTAGGATCGAAAAAATTAATAAGCGCATAATTCGGGAACGAGTAATTAAAAAAAAAGGTTATACTTAAAAACTCTTCACTAATCCAGCAATGATGCGCTCGCGCAAGTACAACTCATATTTTGCAGATGTTATTGATTCGACATTCTAATATTCTCGTGTTCCGGAGGAAGGAGAATTACTTTAGGTTTTTTATATTTCGTTCTCTGCTCATGCGCACGCAATGCGGATACGGCAAGCGTCAAACACGAAGACGTGAAGCAAGACAAAGATGGAGAGACCTTGTAGTCGACCGGAAATGACGGCAGTGCAGGTCACTCGCATAGTCAACATCGAGTTGTTTCTGAAAAATCCAGAATATGATTAATTGATGATTCAATGAGGTATTCATGTTGAAAATCACTTTAAAAATTCTAAAATGTTTTTTAAGAACTAACTGATGCCATGTTCATTACGTTATCGATTGGTAGGCTTTAACGTTATCTATACGTATTCTACATATTCGCCTAAATATCTACTATGTCATTGACAGCAAATGACATTCCAACAGTACGAATACACGAATTTTTATTTTATTAATTACATCATCTCTGCGGTAATATAAGCTTGCTAAACATTGATAAATGTATCTCTTGTCGTCAAGTGCTGTAGGCAGGTGGTCATGTGACCTTTTCTTCAACCAAGTGCTGAGGCTGCAGGCATTACAAGAATCGATCGGTGCGCAGTAGTGGGATTTGATTAATGCAGTACCAGCCCGACTTGCCCGAGCCAAGCGTACTTCCTGTTCTTTCCGTCCTCAGTCGCGGCACGGGTAAGTCGCATTACGTCGTAGCTCCTCAAATTTTTCCATATTAAAAATTATATTTTAAAAATTATTTTGTGACAATCCTCTCATTCTATCTAGCGGACAATTCTCGAATTTTCCTTTTGATTATCGCTTGTTTTTTTAATTCAATCCCTCATTATTTATCGTTACAGAAATCTTAGCCGCTAACAAGCAACTAAGCCATCTTGCTTACGAAATCAGCACACTTTGCAACATCATTTTCACGAAAGGACAGAAAGTCTTAAGTTAACTTGTCAGTCATGTAAGTTAAATTGATTTATTTTTGTGTTTTATGCTTAATTTAAACAATTTTCAACAATGACGGGGTCGTGTGAAGTTGTTCGAAATTAATCCAAAGAGAATGGCATATGTATGGCCGCCATTTGCCTGAGAACTGGAAATTTCCTTGCGCTCGAAGTAACGGTAAACTACGATGACCTTCGACGAATCATAATTCGAATATTTTTCTTAAACTTTCTCGATATTTCTAAAAGATCTTGACAATTGGCAATTAATTTACTTTGAACAATGGCATTTCGGTCTAGTAAGGCGTGTGCTTCACCTCCTATTTTGGCATGACTCCATTTTGTATATCGATGGGGCATGAATGCTTGTGGGAGGAATAGAAAAAGTGTGAACCTTTGCCTTCGGTGTCCACACGTTTCATGTCTGGATTCTTTATTCTCAATGTTCACTACAAAAAAGTATTGAAAAAAAAATAGAATTTGTTGCGATAATTCTCTAAGTCATCATAATTATTTAAAGGTTACACAAGTTGTCACTCATTTGAAAATTTATTCCATTAATGACCAGGACTTACTCCAACGGTGTTAGTGCTGGCGGCGGATATCGCAACAACAGTGGTAGCCAAAACCGTGGAAGTGGCAGTTTCATGCAGCGTGGCTTCGGCAGTGGTGGTGGCGGCGGCGGCGGCTCTCGATTCGGAGGTGGCAACAAGGGGGGTATGCGTAACGGAACCGGCGGTGGTCCTATGACCAATGGACGAAGTTCCGCTGGAGGATTCCATCCTTACCAGAGGCCCCAGAACAACAGCAACAATGCTGGCAGCAACTTAAGGAAGCCCAACTGGGACACCGAGCAGCTTCGACCCTTTAAAAAAGACTTCTATGTACCCCATCCAACTGTTTCCAGTCGCCACCCACACGACGTCGCCGAATTCAGAGATTTGCATAAAATTACCCTGAAGGGTGATATCATCCCAAACCCAATTCAGTTTTTTGAAGAGGGAAATTTCCCAGACTATGTTCTGCAAGGTATGTAATGTTCGAATTTACAATTACAAAATAAAAAAGGACTTATGTAATGAATTATCCATGTCTTATAGGGATTAAAAGACAAGGATATACGGAACCAACACCAATCCAGGCTCAGGGCTGGCCTATTGCTATGTCTGGCAAGAATATGGTTGGGATTGCCCAAACAGGCTCGGGTAAAACTTTGGCCTACATATTGCCAGCAGTTGTGCACATTAATAGTCAACAGCCACTCAGTCGTGGAGATGGCCCCATTGCTCTTGTTCTTGCACCAACTCGAGAATTGGCTCAGCAAATTCAGACTGTTGCCAATGATTTTGGATCTCTCTCTTATGTGAGAAATACTTGCATCTTTGGTGGAGCACCCAAGGGAAGCCAAGCTCGTGACCTTGAGCGTGGAGTAGAAATCGTAATTGCTACTCCAGGACGTCTAATTGACTTCCTTGAGCGAGGCACAACAAATTTGCGCCGCTGTACTTATCTTGTGCTCGATGAAGCTGACCGTATGCTCGACATGGGTTTTGAACCTCAGATCAGGAAGATCATTGAACAGATCAGACCGGATAGACAAGTTCTCATGTGGTCTGCTACCTGGCCCAAGGAAGTTAGACAATTGGCTGAAGAATACCTTACTGACTATACTCAACTGAACATTGGATCTCTGCAATTAGCTGCAAACCATAACATTCTTCAGATTATTGATGTTTGCCAAGAACATGAAAAGGAAACTAAGTAAGTATTGTTTATGTACTCCATTTAGTGATTTACAATTGTAACATATGATGATAAATTAGTATGATAGATAATGATTTTAACTATCTAATACCTCTAAGAAGAACTGATTTATTAAGAAGTCTCATTTTAATTTTTTTAAGAAAGTTAAATATTCATGATTTTTTTCTTTTTTACAGATTGGGAACACTACTTGAAGAGATTGGAAATGCCAATGATGAAGGTGGGAAAATCATCATTTTTGTTGAGACTAAAAAGAAGGTAGAAAACATTACAAAAAATATCCGTCGTTACGGGTGGCCTGCCGTATGCATGCATGGTGATAAGTCACAACAAGAACGTGACTACGTGCTTAGAGGTAAATTTAATAATCGAATTTTCAGTATGAAATAGTCTCTACATCAATCTAAATCTTCTTGATATTTCTTTAGAATTCAGAAATAAGAGAGGATCTATATTAGTAGCAACTGATGTTGCTGCTCGTGGATTGGGTACGTAAAGTTCCTTATACAACTATAGTTATAAATGTGAGAAAAGTTGGCAAAAATGGGAAAATGGGAAAAATGTAGTGTGGGGGGTGGCGATGTTAGCACAGACTGGTTATATGAAATGATGCCTCGCTGTTAATTACGTGGAATTTTTTCTGAAGTTAGTACATATAAATTTTAAATTTTACTACTAGGTACGCTTTTTTCTATTTATAGCAAACAATAATTTGTCCCAGGTTAAAATATTTAACTGTTCATAAAATCTTGCATTGTGTATGTAGTTTGAATTGATTTTTTCTCTTTTTTTTTGTTTTTTTTTTCTTTTTTTTTTCTTTTTTTTTTTTCTTCTCTTTTTTTTTTCTTTTATTTTTTTCTTTTATTTTTTTCTTTTTTTTTTCTCTTTTTTTTTTGTTTTTTTTTTTTTTTTTCTTCTCTTAACAGACGATATTTAGATTACTTTTTTCAAAGGATTCCATATTTTCATTGTTTAATTTGAAGGATTTCTTTAACCGAAATTAGGTAATATTTATTATGGAAGAATGCGGATATGCAAGATTGCATATGCACAAATGGAGATTTAAACAGTTTACGTCTAAGCAATGAAATGGAGCGGGTGCATCTTACAATTTATGTTAATCAGTCTGGTTGTCTTTTGTTTCAGAGGCACATGGTGCACAGATTATGATGAGTGTGCGATGATTTAGTATTTGGTGAACATCATGGAAAAAGTATACCATGTACATGGCTCACTCACTGTCTGTGCTCTTGATAGGGCTATATATATAAAAATATAGACGAAAGTACACACAGGCGCTCCTTTATGAGGTGCAAAAATTTCTGTGTGTATTTAATGTGCCTCTGTGTACAGCCTGCGTACCACAAGTTTACGATCTGAGTAAAAAAAAAAAAAAAAAGAGTTAATATAAAAAAAAAAAAAAAAAAAAAAAAAAAAAAACGAGATGTAAGAGGGTGGTGCTCAGGTTATTGATAACGCCTTGGAACGTTGGCTGCTGGTTTTTTCGTAAACTTCCACAACTCCATAGCCAATGCTCACAACTGGGCCGAGACAACAATCATTTGATTTAGCTATTATCGCTACTCTTTGGGGATGTATGGGAACAGGATATTACAAAGTAGAACTTGCATTCAAGAGTGCTCTCATCTAAAATGCATAGTTCAACATTCATGGTTTGTATTTTTATTTCGTCATGCAGCTATGTTATTGTGAATATTTCAGTTATCAGTTATATTAGAAATTTTTTTTTATTTTTTTTTTCTACTTTATATTTTTTAATATTTATTCCAATGGGCTGCATATTGAATATGTTACGGTATGAACATGAATGAAACTTTTGACATTTCCTAATATTCATTAGCTTTTATGTGCCACAGATTAGAGCAATTTTTCAACAAAATTTCCTTTTTAGACGTTGATGATGTTAAATACGTCATAAACTTTGATTATCCGTCATCATCCGAAGACTACATCCACCGAATAGGTAGAACTGGTCGCAGTCAATCTTCTGGTACCAGTTACGCCTTTTTTACACCGCAGAATGGGCGTCAAGCTAAGGATCTCATTAATGTCCTTAGAGAAGCAAATCAGATTGTTAATCCAAAATTGAATGAATTGGCATCTAAGATGGGAAACAGTTTTGGAGGACGCAGTTCGTATTTTCTTTTGTTTTTTTGTTATAACTTATTTTTAATAAATGAATTGCCAATAATACAAACCTTTTTTGACAGATCGATGGGGATATCAACCAAGAGGTCGGGAAAACACTTTCTCTGGCTCACACAAGCGATTTGACAATAAGAGCAGTGGATACCACAATTATAGTTGAGTTTCTGATTTAGGTTCTAATCACAATGCTGGTCTAAAGCTGAATACTTGGGGACTTAGATTAAACTATTTGTCTTGATCTGTGATTAGAAAAACTGTCCTTCAAAGTGGTTCGTGCGTTTGAATATGCCAGTTATTGTGTTTAATATTGTTTGCTATGTATTTTTAATTTATACTTTTTAGAATTTCTTATAAATTAGTTGAAAGACATCGGTTTTCAAGCCTTATCTCTTATTGTCTTGAAAAGCAATAAGAATGTCAATGAAAGTCTAGATTTTCTAGCTAAACAATGCCCGGCAAAGTGGATCATTCCACATTTCCGTCGAGCTTAAAAATGATTGCATTTTGATTTAATCAGGAATATGATTAATTTCTTTTCGTTTATAAATTGTTTGATTTTGCAAAGCATTTTGAAATAATTGAAGATTGTTTAATTTTATTAAATCATAAAACCTCAAAGTACAAACATTTTGACGAGCACCGTTTTGTTGCTGGAGGCAAATTAAGGCGTATGAACCATTAACACATTACAGTATTCATTCCAATATCTTGTAACGCAATGTCTTATCTGTCATGTTATCTTTTTCATGCATATAAATATTTAAACATTTAATAATCAATACAAAATGTATTTGAATCACGTCTTAATCCATTTTATATATAATAGTATAAAATATGTCACTTGTTTTTTCGCTGTGAGCATAAACAAAAACAAAGTGTATTTGCACATTGATGAAAGTTGCTAAAAAAAAAAAAAAAAAAAAAAAAAAAACGAGTAACATTAAAAAAATAAAGAAAAAAAATAATGAGAAAATTGTTAGTGTTAATGAATATTTCCCATGCCACATTTATTTGGTTAAAATAATTCATTACGTTTTTATGTAGTTTTAAGTCATTACATTTGCAAAAAATTATCAATTGTTGGAACTCATTGCCAGTGAAGATTATAAATGCTTTACCTTTACCAAATTTTCTTATAACTTGGTTTTTATCGTATAAACGTATTTTGAATTATCGAAATTGTCTAAGAAGCATGAAGACATTTAACTATGAATTTTAAAATCTACTAATTGATTTTTACACATAAAAGTATTGTGATGATGTCCCGTCCTATCTACAGTGCAAATTGTGCTACAATGAATGTAAAAACAGAAAGGAAAGAAATTTACCTGGAAACAGGAAAACTGCGTGATTGACAAAGACAGCAAAATTCATTAGGAAATTTGTGTAATTAAAATTTTGTCATTAAAAAAATTTTATAAGTTGAAAACTCCCAGATCGATAGATATTGAATCTGCGTAGCACTTTATTTCGATTTGTATAAAAATGATTATGTTAAATGATTAGCAAAAATCTAATCTTTCAAGTGCATGTATTACTGTATTTTGAAAAATATTTTGATTGAATAGAAAAATTGCGTGTAATTTTTGTTAATGATACAACATATTCTTTTTGTAAAAATCGTATTTGAACATTATCTGAATTCTATTTCTACTGATCGTGGAGTGTTCACAACTTCTGGAGTTTATTTATTTACCAAAGCTAAATTACACAGAATTATTAATGAATTTTGTTATTCTTGCCAATCATGCGTAGTTTTTTAATAATTTTTCCGAATGAATTTTTGCCGATTTTTCGTTCAGTTTCTTCATCCTGTTACGACATTGTCACTTGTCAGGACAGTTTGGGCCAAGGGTCTTATTCCGTAAGCGTGTCAGAGCAAGAAAAGTGATACGTCAATGTTACCCATTAAATCAAATGAAGAGTGTAACCGTATGACGGTCAAGATTTGCTGTATCGATTACAACACGTTTAACGGAGCAAAATGCTTGTACGATGTTATTTGTCAGCTGAGTGAATTAATCAGTATAAAAGACAGATCAGTTTCATAAAATAATTTACACGTGATAGTCGATTGCAAGTACGCCTATCAAAGATCTATGTTTATTTGTTAAAAATGGCAGACATCCCAAAGCCGACTGGTCTTGACTGGGTTAAGCTCCGCGAGGAGATGGATCAGATGTATGTTGTTGAAACATTTTGGGAGAGGACCATACGAAAATGCAAAGAAAATCCACTGGTTCCTTTTGGTAATTTTTTCGTTGTGATTATTGTTTGTAAACGAAATGCTGTAATTTTTTCCAACTACGTATTACTTTATTTTTGGCAATCAATCATTCTAACCTAAAATTATTAAAACTGTTTTATAAACATCAGCTTTTTTAAGGAAAAAATTTAGAATTGAATAATTATGTATATTTGCTTTACGAGTATCATTTTTTCCAGGATCATAAACGTCGGTGAAAATATTTTTACCTTCTCAACTTTTATCATTAAGTTTTTATCTTGAAACTCTTAACTAATATTTGCGTGATATATATGATCTGCAAATAGTAGATTATAGCCCAACTCAAGGTCACGAAAATGTTAGTAAGTCCATAGCACGTGTAAATTAACTAATAACACACGCTATGGACCTGCTAATATCGCACCCATAGGTCATATACATTTTTTTGTCCGAGGCCAAAATTAGTCTGCTTTTTTGGATTAATTTTGTATCGCTGAATAAAATAACAATTTAGCAATAATGTTTTAGATGAAATCAACATTGCATCCATGATGTAAAGAGCAAATAAATCTATTTTGCATGTTTTCCAGAAAATAAGCTACTAAAAATGTAAATATCAAAATAATACTTTGTCACACTTTTTCAGGTGCAATGGTAACTGTTGGAGCGTTAACGTACGGTTTGTATAACTTTTACTTAGGCCGTTCCAAAATGCAGCAGAATATGATGCGTCTTCGAGTGGCGGCTCAAATGTTCACTGTATTCGCGGCAGTCGGGGGTATGATCATGGCTCTCCCTAAAGAAAAGAAAAATTTGGAGGGATTCATCGAGAGGGGCAAAGAGAAGTCTATTCAGTAATACACAGTACAAATGATTTTCCTCTGCGAAATGTTTAAAAAATTTACTATATGTTATAAATATTTTGTACTTGAAAACTGAAGAGTCGAAGTATAACTTCATAGTGTTTTGCGAAATTATTTTTAAAATAATTTAGAAGCTTAGAAGTTGAACGTAACTACTCATCCACATGTTCCAAATTACTTTTTAGCTGTTCTCTTAGTTAGGACATGTTTTTAGCTATCGTAAATAATTGTAAGTGTTTTTTTTTAGTAATAAATTACGTTTAAACGATATAATTATATTACTTCATATATCATTTAGTTTTATTTTTAAACCTTTACTTCATTACAAAGAAATGAGTTATTTTTTATTTTTACTAACAAGTGCTTTAATCTTTTACAATCAAAAGAATGACTATTTGAAAAGCTTTTTAAAATTTTGCGAGCTTACGTTTGAGATAATAAATTTGCGTGCGTTAAAATTTATTTGCAATTCCTGTGAAACTTTACATTCTGGTAATGTCAGATAAGCAACAACTGTTTCATGGCAGGTGAAAGTTATCTACGTTTTATCAACTGCGTTGCGAATATAATTAGCGACTTATTGAGGAAGTATTATCAGACGTAAAACTTCTTTGAGACTCAACAGGTATCACTAGACTTATCTTCAATTGTAAGTGTACTGATTAATCTAGCCTTCTATCGACAAAACTAGTTGTGCACAATCATTAGTTTCAAACGATTACAGCAAAATTAAACAAATTATAACTTTATTATATGTGTATTCAAAGAAAAATTAGTTATAAATTATCTCTCAAATTTAAGTTTCATACTTTACTGTAAAATACGAAAACTCTATTGATCTGATTAAGCACAGCATATGTTTAATAGTTCTTTCGAGTCAGCAATTAATCAACGCTTTTTCTCAAAGAATTAAAGTCTAAGCTTTTCTTGATAAGCCGCGAATGACCGTTGATTCTTGGTTGCTCGTATTATCTGTCACAATCCTGTTTTTGCTAATGAAAATGAATTACAGATTTCCTTTTTTTTCGAACACAATGAGCAAACAGCTGTTGATTATTTTCTTCTTGACCTTCATTGCCATTGGTTTTGCACAACATGATTGCCCGTGCCACAGAAATTATGATCCAGTATGTGATAACTTTGGAAACCAACATAATAATTTGTGCTTGTTCATGTGTGCCAAAGAATTTGCTACTCTTCAGAAGCAAGGTTGGGTAATCTAAATTAATTTCTTTATTTATCAGTACTAACATAAAAATTTGATTACATGCTTTTTGTACTCTAAATTTTTTTTATTAATGAGAGAAAATTTTTTATTTCAGAATTACACATCGCGTATGTAGGAGAATGTCAGTAGGTTACTGCTATAATTTGAAATTTATTTGATTCATTGAATATGTAAATTAATTAATAATTAATAAAAATTTTTCACTGAAAAACGTATTAATTTTTTTTCAATATAAAATCATAAGAATATTCTGTGAACAATATAATTTGACAACTAAGAAAAATTGCTCAATGGAGCTTAACATTACAAAAGAAATATTAATTTTAAATAATAGCATTTAGTATAAATTTTACAAAATCAAAAGCAGCATCTGTTTTCTTTTTCATTCCACATTTTATAATTCAATTCAATATCGTAATACAAGTTTAATTAAAAAACCTATCTGAAATAATTTACTTCTTTTCTTTGTCTTTTCCTTTTTCCTTCTCCTTATCTTTGTCTCGACTTTGTTGTAACGATCCAACGGCTTGACGAACAGCCTCTGATTGTGGATCAACACCAGGCAAATTTTCGAGCACAGATTGCAAAAATTCAGTGTCAGCCATCACAGTAGCATAATCCTCTTCCACATCCATTGGTTCTTCTTTCGGTGTTCCTTCGACTTCTTCTGAAGCAATAACGGCGTATGAAATTAACAAAAATCCATTACTTCCTATAGATGAAAAAGAATACACTTACGCTGATCTTGCATTGACATTTGCATGGCAAATGCGATCTGCTCTTCTTCTGTCATATGAGCAAAGTCAGGAACGCCTGCACTCGGTGTTGCTGATTCGGTAGAAACTGATTCGTCACCCTCAAGAGACATAGCCAAAGCACGTTTCAACAGAGCCTCCTCAGATGGTATATCTTTAGCAGTTTCCTCTTTGATTGTAGCAGGCACGTCAGGACCTTGATTACGTCTCGCTTCTTCTTCTTGACGCTGTCTTTGTTCTTCCATAGACACTCGCAAGGCCTAGATGCAATGATGTACATTAATTTTTCATTAAAGTAAAGTAATAAATTTGAAAATGCTCTGAAAATAAAAAAATACATACCAGTGCAAGTTCAGGATCTTCGTTAGGATCAACTCCAAATTCAAAAGCAGCACCACCCATACCAGCACCACCCATGCCATCCTCACCTTGGATGATGGGAGAAGATATGAGTGCATCAGATAAATGTGGTCCTGGAGGGATTGTAACAAGGTGGCTGCTTGTGCCATCTTTTCCATTCAAGGTATTGACAAATGCTGTTAACACTTCGTTATTCACACTTTCTTCTCCAAAACTTATGATGTCAACATTGACTTTTTCCTTCTTCAGTCTCTTAGCTAATTTTACAGCTTCTTTCTCATCAATTTGAATAGGACTTCCAACAAATGCAACAATTCTCATTTTATGGTTCTTTCCCTGACGATGTTTCAAAGCTAACTATATAAATAGAAAAAAAATGAATATTTGTTTTGTAAGTCACTAAGGTATATGATAAATAACTTACGTGTGCAATTCGAATTCCAGTAATCAGTGATAAATTGCCATTGGGCTGAACTTGATGAAGCTTCGACAAAATACGACCTACATCGCTTGTTAGTGTAGCCAAAACTTCAACACTGGAAAAACATTATTAAGAGAAAAAATTTTGGATTACAATAATTACTTGTAGGTTTGTAAATACAGTCAGAAATCTTACTTTGCTAGTGTGATAAGTCCAACATTGTTTTCAGGATTTGCACGAGTCTTAGAATGACAAACTAAGTTTACTGCATCTTGCTGTGCTTGCAGTCTTGTTGGAAGAAAGTCTCCATTTCTCATATAATCACTGTTATCAACACTGAAATTGGAGGATCAAGCTGGATTATATTTTAATCATTTTATGCTAATGAACAAAAAAAATAAGATCTATGAAAATAAGAATAGATACTTTATAAAGTTACAGTCTTATTAATGTTTGGAAAGAGGTTATAAGCACAAATTCCAAAACTCAACTTGAAATTACTTAGAAACAAAAGTTAAAAGTCCTAATTAAACTATCTTAATCGGATATCTATCGAATTTTGTTTAAAAAATGTCAGTTTCAAATAAATTATAACAAACAACACGGTCATTTTTGCACTGTCATTGTGAAAACAACTTCAATTGCAAGCGATTAACTCCAAAATATAATAACACTGTAAGAGATCACGTCATGCATATGTGAACTTCAAAAGACAGCCCAAAGCTTTCAATTATTTATAAACATAAAAATCATTGATTAGTGAACAAAGAATAATTAAAAAAACAAATTACCATATCATAGTACTTTCAAGCACCATCTTGATGAGCCGACTGTGTGTGTGTTCTGAGTTCTGACTTTCTTTTCTGTCTTATCAATCTGTAGTCTGTACTGTACTCTGTAGTCTGTACTCTGTACTGTACTCACTGTACTCTGTAGTCTGGTACTCTGTGTAGTGTGTACTCTCCGTCACATTCGGTAATTTTGTTTTGCATATTAGATGGCGTACGATGTCACCCGTACCCTAAAAAATTTCATGTTCATGAAATCGTATCGTATCTATATCGTTTATACAACTATGTTCAAGATGCTCGGCACTACCGACTGCATGGAGCGGGGAGTAATGGAGACTGTTCAACTGTGAATCTTAGGCATAATTATATGAATGATATAGATGCGATACGACTTCATGAAAATGAAGTTTTTTGTAATCAGATTCTCATCCCGTACGCTTGCTAGTTTGCGTTTCATGGCATAAATTACATGAATTCTGCTTTACTAGAATTTTAGACTCCGTTTCCATCTCTATTCTCTATACTATCGAATGCATAGCGCAGCTAATTACAATGTTACAAAAAATAGTCGATAGGAATCAAGGTGATTACATAGTTTTCGATACTCCATGCCCCATGCGGAAAGTACGTACTTTCCGCAACGCTTGGCCAAAAACATGCGTTCAAAAATGAGCTTTCCACACATCGCAGTCGTCGTATCGAAAAATACTCTACGACACATGTTAAGGAAAGAGTTCGTCTCGTGTGCCAATCCATCCTCGCTTCGCTAGGGCTTAAACGCCACACAAGACAAGAATCTATAGATACTTTCCCGCACTTGTATCGTCATGTACTATTTCCGGTTTGGAAAGCGCACTCAGTTATCAATTCGGTTTGTTTTGAATCACCTCTTATAGCCAGATTCAGAGACATACTCGTAATAGATCACGAAAATAATATTGATGTTAAACTTGTATTAATGCCTGCTTATGTATAGGTATAAATAAGACAACGAAAAAGCCGACAATATTAGTAAAGATGTTGCTAAAAATGGGCCATTACTCAATGAACCAAGCCCAGTCTCAGACTATTTTGCCAACTCGTAAAAGAGTGCATGAAAGAAAACGAAAAAATGGTAATTAGTCTTAGTCTAACGAAAGGCTCCTTTTATTTTAAATTTTTTATAATAGGAAAAAACCATGGTTCTTTAATCATTCATCCTTAAACAATAGCTTCTCTGGCAAAAATATTGTTCTTGAAAGTATATGCGAGTGTAATATAACTCACATAATTCAGTAAAACATATTTTAGGAATGCAGATCAATTAATACTCCTCGACAAAAATTGTTTAAAAAATTTAGAAAAATATTAAAGTATGGCTCCTATTCTATTATATCATTCGTAGCGTCTAAAAACTAAAGCCTTATTCTTATTATAACTGAATTTTTAGATAATATAAAGATTATGATTTTAATTTGTATTACGCACCTTCCTTAAGGTGCATTTTTATGTACTATGGCAATGTAACCTGTAGTTGAGCCAATAAATACACTTCTTGCTAGTTCACAATACGCGCAACCCAGTAGAATTTCCGTGAGATGCGGCCTCTGTGCTCTAAACAGGCTCTGCTGAATAGTCCTAGCTATAGTTAAGAGAGTGTGTACCAAGCGCCAAAAGTTAACTACGCACTCAGCGATTCGTGTAAGTCGTGCGTGCAACAACGAATGCTCAAGGAAGAATAGTGACGGCGATGGTGTAGTAACGTTCACTAGGTCAACAATGATGATTGTACAAGTAGAAGAACCTGCTAAAGCTATGGACAAGCCACAGCAACGGCAGCAGCACATGGTGCCCGAGGATGACGAAGATTGGCTGCTGGGTTTGGCTTTCACCAAACCAAGGCACACCGTCACCATCGAAGGCATCAACTGTATTAGTCAGACTTGGCGTATGAAGGAACGGGTAAGTTACTGGCACGTTGACGTCGTGTTAATCAAGTCTGTCTAATCGGTTTACTGGTGATGCTATGGAGATTCATGTGATACATGCATTGCAGATGAAAACTGTGAGCGTTGCACTGGTACTTTGTCTGAATGTCGGCGTCGATCCACCGGACATCGTCAAGACTCAGCCCTGCGCTCGCCTCGAGTGCTGGATTGGTAAGTGTCTCGTTATGTAATGAACGTATTCGGCCTACTTATTCGCTGTTCAACCTCTTCTTGCATTTACTCACGCTTTTATCACTGGTGTGATTGTAGATCCTCTGTCGTTGAGTCCTCAGAAAGCTCTGGAGACCATTGGTTCCAATCTGCAGAAGCAGTACGAACGATGGCAGCCTCGTGCTAGATACAAACAGAGCTTGGACCCGACTGTTGAAGAGGTAAAGAAGCTCTGCACTTCGTTGAGGAGGAATGCCAAGGAAGAAAGGGTTCTGTTTCATTATAATGGCCATGGTGTACCTAAACCTACTGGTAACGGAGAGATATGGGTGTTTAATAGGGTATGTTTCGTTGAAAATTATCCCTGATATCAACTGATTGTATTTAATCCAAATAACATTGACAACTGACATTGATTAGTTGTTTCATGCTTCTAACTTACAGACATATACTCAATACATTCCTCTATCAGTATATGATTTACAAACATGGATGGGAGCTCCTAGTATTTATGTCTACGACTGTTCTAATGCGGGTATTATTGTTGATTCTTTTCAACATTTTGCTGCACAACACGAGAAAGAGTACGAGGTAAGAAAACTTCAAAGTCAAGTGATTTGTTTACATTGAAAAATTGGTTTTATTTTGTTCTGTTAATGTTGTCAGATAGAAAAACAAGTAAAACAACAAAATAGAACAGGAGGTGCACTTCCTATTACTGCACCTTCTTATAAGAATTGTATACAACTAGCAGCTTGCGCTGCTAATCAAATTTTACCAATGAATCCAGATCTTCCTGCTGATATATTCACCTCTTGCCTTACAACCCCCATCAAAATCGCATTACGCTGGTAATTACTTAAACTACATGCATAAAATAAATGAAAAATTTATTGAATCAATATTTGTTATCGTTTATTTAGGTTTGTAATGCAAAACACGTCCAAATTGGTGCCAAAAGTGTCGTTAGATCTGATAGACAAGTAGGTTATAAAAAATCCATACTAGTAATATTGAAAAAAATTAATCTCTGTTGTTTATGATAATTTTTGATATTGCAGAATACCAGGTCAACTGTCAGATAGGCGAACTATGTTAGGGGAATTAAACTGGATATTCACTGCAATTACAGACACAATTGCATGGAACACGTTACCAAGAGGTAATATTTCACTGAACTTATTTAATTTTTATCAGTAATTAATTAATAACTTTTTTCAGATTTATTCCAAAGGTTATTTAGACAAGATCTACTAGTAGCTAGTTTATTTAGGAATTTCTTATTAGCTGAAAGAATATTATGTTCCTATGATTGCACACCAGTCTCCTATCCAAACCTACCTCCCACATACCAAGTAAGTACTTCTAAGTGCAAGTTATTTTTCAATTACTCATAATACAAAAAAATGAAAACTAATACAATTTTTCAGCACCCAATGTGGCAAGCTTGGGATTTAGCTTTAGATTTATGTTTAGCACAATTGCCAGGAATCTTAGAGAGAGATGAGCCATTTGTTCATTCACCCTTCTTTGAGGAACAACTAACTGCTTTTCAAGTATGGCTCACTTTTGGTTCAAAGAATCGTTATCCTCCAGAGCAATTACCAATAGTGTTACAAGTTCTGCTAAGTCAAGTACATAGACTAAGAGCGCTGGAATTGTTGGGACGATTCCTTGATCTTGGTCCTTGGGCTGTCAATTTAGCACTAAGTGTTGGCATATTTCCCTATGTGTTGAAACTATTACAAAGCAATGCAAGAGAGCTCAGACCATTACTTGTTTTTATTTGGGCTAAAATACTTGCCGTTGATAATGTGAGTTGTTTTTTTTTGTCAAGATTGTACTTTTATTTCTAAACAATCACTTTGATCGTAGACCTGCCAAGCTGATTTAGTTCGCGATAACGGCCATAAATATTTTTTGTCTGTTTTACAAGATACCTTAATACAGGTACATAACAACATTCCTTTCTAACTACCCATAGACATCTAATGATCAAAATTGTACGTTATCTTTCAGAGTGAGTACAGAACATTAGCAGCTTTTGTGCTTGCTTGCATAGTTAACAATTATCCACCGGGTCAAGAAGCCGCTTTGCAAGGCAGTCTCGTATCTATTTGTTTGGAGCAACTTGGTGATGCAAATCCTTTGCTGAGACAATGGTTATGTTTGTGCCTTGCGCGACTTTGGCACAATTACGACAAAGCTCGATGGTGCGGTGTACGTGACATTGCCCATGAGAAACTGTATAATCTTTTACAAGATCCCGTGCCTGAAGTAATGACTTGTTGATTGTTATTAGTTTTAAATTTAAATATAAGTTTTATTTTAATTGGTTGTGAGTTCCGTAGGTTCGTGCTGCGAGTGTTTACGCTTTAGGAACTTTTATAAATAGTGTGACGAAACGAAGTGAGCATGCCAATAATATTGACCAAACGATCGCTATGATGTTAATAAACACTGTCACCCACGATATGTGTCCTCTAGTCAGAAAAGTAAGTGATAAATATCTCTTTAATTGAATAATTAATAATACACTTTGCTTCAATTTCCATTGATGAATGGTCATTACAGGAATTAGTGGTGGCTCTCCAGTGGATGGTTTTGCATTTTGAAAATTCTTTTGTAACTCTCGCCATCGCCGAAGAAAATAGCAAAAGAGAACTCGTCGTTGAAACTTTTTCGCCATTTAGTGGTATGAGAAGGATAAGTTCGAAAGATAGATTGAAGATGCTGTCTCCAAATAGCGCATATTCTATAGATGCAACGGATGGATTTGGAACTGACAGAATGAAAAGAGTCTCCTCGGTGTCGTCAATCAGTAGTTTAGGTATGTCAACATTGCACATGCTTGATATTACATATGGAGAAGTCGATAGGTTATAGATAATTATCTTTTACTGTTTCATTTTGCACTCCAGGAAATAATTGGGAGTTCGTGAGAAAACCTTGCGAATTGCTCGGTAATTTCTTTCTGACAGTCGTTTACGTATATTATCGTCACGTAGTTGTCGTTGCCCATTTAACACTTGACCGCCAGCTTTAATGTATATAGCATTACACTGGGCCTAGCTGAATTAAATTTATGTGTAACTCTTCTAAAATATTAAAATCTTAAAGTTGATAATTTCATGCGTTTTGCAGGTCACAGCTCTCTTGGAAATTTACCTAGTTTGTCATACGGAAGTGTTTACATGAAATTGTGGCATGGGTTGTGTGGTCTTGATAACGATCCACATCCTGGTGTTGCTATAATGGCGCAAAAAGTCACTAATCACATTCGTAATCAGGTAGAGTAAAGTTTTTGAAATAGTCAGTTTTATTCTATTTATGAAAGCTTTTGGTTCAAATCAATTATAATATTTTGTAGGTGAAAGAATCAACAACTCCAAAAGAAGTGACTGATGCTAAGATATCATCTTCATTATCTTTACCTCCGTCTCCATCAAATAAAAATTATTTAACGTAAGTGTAATAAAAATAATTGAACGCATTATGGATTTGATTTATTTTCTAAATTGATCTTCATAATTCTATTGCAGCAACAACAAAGGAGAATCACCACCTGCAGTGAATTCCGATCTTTTCGTTGCTTTCAAAGGTTCTCAGAGTCGTCCTCAGAGGCTACCAGCACAACAGAATCGATCAAGAAAGCCATTACCCAATACGGTACGCACAATAAGCCGATCGAATAAAAACTGTTGCAACGATTTCTTACATTTTTTTAAATAACAATAGATATCGGAAGAATCGGATGAAACTCAAGGTTTCAAAAACCCTTTGACTACTTCTCAATTCGTTGAATGGAGTTGCGCACAATTTGCTCAGCCCGTGAGTTTCGATCATGAGGCCGAATCTACGAATGACGTCGAAAGTCGGTCTCATCACGAGCGCGAGTGGAGGTATGTAATATCACCAATTTTCACGTTCTTTGTCACTTCATTTATTCATAAATTATATTTTTTATTTTTTTAGATATTTGCGAAATAAGAAACAAAGAAAAGAAGTCAGAGACGAGCAATTACGAGCAGTGTATGGTCGAATTGAGTCGCAAGTGTTTCATGCGCGTTGCCCTCAGCAGCCAGAGGTACTTTTATTTCACCCTTTCGACTCACACTTAGCAGTAGCATGCAAAGATTATTTCGGGTAAGAATCTGTTATATTTCTGTACACCGGTTGATTGTCCGTTGTATGCTCCAAATAATCTCCAAATTTTCAGAATTTGGGATTGGCATAGCGGTACAAAACTCACGTATCACCCAAGTCGAGGAAATCGACCCTCACGCATTACAGCTTTGGAATTTATTAATTCTCACGATGTAGCACTCTTAATGGTTGGATCAGACGATGGATCAATTAGAGTTTGGAAAAATTATTATATGTTAGGTCGCGAGCCTACATTGATAACTGCTTGGCAAGCACTTGCTGACTTACAGCCTGTTGTTAAAGGTTCTATAGGTAGGTAAAAATTCAATTCACTTTAGCTGATATGCTTTGTCAGTGTATAAATGAATATATTGATTATCAAATTTTATCCGTCTGTAGGAACATCTGGTCTCGTGACAAGTTGGGAGCAACGAACATTAACTCTCGCGGTAACAGGTGATGTAAAAAGTGTACGACTTTATGATGCCGAAACGGAGTTAAAGGTTCAAGATATCCCTACGGGTGCTGATTGTTGTGTGAGTTGCATTAATACCGACAATCGAGGCAACATAATGGTCGTTGGTTGCGGAGATGGCTCAGTTCGTATTTTTGATCGACGATTGGCTCCCAATGAGGCAAAAGTCATGACTTATAGGGAACATAATGCATGGGTGCTTGGCGCTTATTTAAAAAAAATGACCGACTTTGATTTTAAGTTAATAACCGGTTCGTCATCTGGCGACGTCAGGTTCTTTGATCTCAGAAAAAATTCGTCGGTCAAAACCGTGCAAACCACACAGGGTATTACTGATTTTGTAATGCATCAGTCTTCTGATATTTTTGCAAGGTACGATAATGATTTTTTATCGTTTTTATAAAAAGTAATTCTGCAGTAATTATCATGTTTTATGATTACTTTAAAAATATTTTATTTAGTTTCGATTTAAAAAATGCGTTACTTTAATTAACTTTGGTTCGTTTGTTTTCAGCAGCTCAACAAATCACTGTATCAGCCTGTACAATGTTTCCGGTCAGCACTTAAATACAATAAAGTTCCACGAAGGTTTTATGAGTACAAGGATTGGTCCAGTGAGTTGCTTAAATTTCCACCCTCATCGTGTCGTTCTGGCTGCAGGTTGCGTCGATAGTACTGTAACGGCCTATGCATCAGAGCATCGTAGATGACGCTCAGAGTTAGACTTCTTGTAGGGATACCTTGGCCGTTAGAGAGGCAGCTCCGTATATTTTAATGCCCTACAATTATGAAAGTTGACGCACTTTGTTACGATTTTTATAAACATTTTGGTATACGGGCTTTCTCGAGCTCGTAGCTGATCAATGTGATATTTTTAAAGCTACACGCTTATGTAAAGAGATAGCTATATCGAACAGTGCGCGTACTAACTACTGTAAATACGGTGTAAAACTAGGCCCCAGATTAAGTTTGCATAGAGATGAGTGTGCCTGTAGCTATGATTACGCGATATGAGAAGGCCTATGTTCGTATGCTTGTACATCGTATTTGTGCATCACGGAGACATTACCTCGACATTAATGATAATGCACGATTTCGTTTTCAATTGTACATATATTTTTTACAGAGCTTAAGTCTATTTAGTGTACTTAAGATGTTTTTCTTTGCTTTCTTTTTATACGTATACATGCACGACGTGTTTGTTATAAAATCCACGCTCAAAATTCAATTGTACTATACTGCGATATTAAAGTAGTCAAGCGATATGACTATAGTTGAAACAATCTAAACGCAAAATACACACACGCAGCGATGTACCATCTTTGCACACAATAGCCTTAATACAATTTAATAAAATACAATACAATCATATTAAAGCATCCATGAATTTTGTATAATTCGACAATTTTCTTTGAATATATGTACATTCGTTGGAATAACGTCATCACATTACAGCAAATTTTGCACGCAATGAGATAATTTTCTTTTTCCTATTACCAAAATGCGTAATGGAAAATCGTAATGATCATTGTTTACAATGACATTTTTTGAATCTTCCGAAAGGTTTTGTGTATTTTTTTCTTTGTAAAACAAAAAAATTAATTTCATTTTTATTTCATTAATTGCTTTACCTATTATTATTAGTAATACTATTATATCATTTGTATTACATGATCAATCGAGTATGAAGTAAATTCGTCCGAGGTTTCAACTGAACGAGGTGATAAGCCGCGTGCGATGCCATTAATTAAGGCATCACGATAATAGATTGAAAACAAGTCGCCACTGTGCAAAATTCATAGTACCCAATCGAGATAGGATGGACTACTTAATTCGTTCGAATACAACTAACTATATTATTTGTATTTCCGTAATAACTTTAATGACGTTACGATAATATCTAGATTTCGTGTTATTATTTGCTGTTAATTACATTTAAACAGTGGTACGTTATCTTATGTATAGTCTAATTCATCCGTCTGAATATTAAACTGTTATTTGTATTTTTTCCAGCAGAAGTAAAATATTGGTATGATAATCCCGCAGCAATTCGAAAAAAAATTAAAAACTACCAGTATAATCAGATCTCTAAAACGGTATTCAATTTCTTGCTGACCTATTGAAAATTTACTTATTTACAAAGAATGTTGTGATTAAGTCCTCAAACGCAGTTATACGCGATCGAGATCAAATTACTCGAGACAGCACGTAATTAGTCGTATGCTTTTCGGATAGCTCACAATAAAATGCTCTCTTACGTGCAGCGCAGGAGGTAGAGAAATGTTAATGCTGTGGTGGCTAATCGTCGTCTAATTGCATTCCTAACCAAATCTCTCTCGTAATAAATAACCAGGGAAAGGAGATGTTTTCGGATGCTTCACCTCCCTCTCTCTCTCTCTCTCTCTCTCTCTCTCTATATATATATATATATATATATATATATATATATATATCTTTTTCTCTTGTGAAAGATTTTCTACCTGGAACGATCTGTATCTGGCTTCTTTCTTCAGAGGAAATCCTCGAGGAACGCACCTGCGCGCAGATTCTCTCTCGCCTTCCACCTTTTTTCTCAGTGGCCTGTCAGGAGCTGACAGCCGTGAGGTTTGAATAACGAGGGTTGCAGGAAGTTGGCGAGAAGAGCAAACACACGAGGAGGGATCACATCATAGGTCACCGCGCGATCTCTTCTCTTGTCTATAGACCATGGACAGAGATGCGTAACGCTTCTGTTTTGCTCGTGGCGGCTAATAATTGGCCCCCGTTGAAAAAAAAATAAGCAATTTACTCTACGCTAAACGTGCTAAATAATTATCGCAAATTCGTTCCAAGGTAACGAGCATATTAGCGAACGGAAGCTAAGCGCTGATTCAATTCAAATTCAGGACAGCGGCAGTCAGTGACAGAGAAAATCTCCAGCCAGGGACAGATGAATCTTTAATTGTGAATCACCAGCTCCGAAATGCAGGTGAAAGAAACGAATAAATAAAACGGAACGCGTGCAATCGAATCGTCATAAAAAAATAGAGATAAAAAAAGTTTTGTTGAAACAGAAAAAAATAGGTATCAGTGATCACGCTCGCGAGGCTGAATCACTCGAAAATCACGATGAAACCAATTAAGCCTGAAGAATATTTCGACGAAAACGCGAAAAAAGAGCGCGCAAGAGAGAGAGAGAGAGAGAGACTGCGTCTCGAGTGTCGAACACTATAAGAGAACGCACTAAGGGGAAGAGGGGAGTAGAGTACAGGCAGTCGCGGCAGCGGCGGCGCAGTGATCTCGGGCATAGCAGCCAGTAGCGAAAGAGCAGCGGTGCTGGTGGCAACGTGCGAGTTCCCTGAGCTCTTGTACATGTGACATAGAGAAGACCAACGAAGAGCCTCCGTGTGACACAGCCATGGATCGGAGCTCCAAATTCCTGGTGCGCAAGGTCATCATTGACTTTGTCTGCTTGTTTACGGGTAAGCTGCGAATCGACGATATTGTACACGGCAAAACAACAATAGCACGGACACCTTGCGCGCGCGCCCGTGGAGAGGGAGGCAATCACGCGCGCGCGCAATTTCAATTCTTGCCGCGTGAAATCGCCGCTGCCGTTGTGCACACACCGCGCGCGAGGCCAAAAGTAATCCATCGATCGCGCGCGCCTATAGTACTGCCCGGCGCGTTCCTTTTGCGCGTCCTTCCGCCGCGCGCTAGCTATGCGACCGCACTCGCTAGCGCGGCGCGCTGCGATTTACCCGGAAATCTGGCAGCACGACAAAAATGCGCGTGTGCGCGCGTGCGGCACAGCACGCGATTCGGCGAAACTGCACCGAGCGCAAGTTTTAGCGCGTTCGCGAGTCGCGAGTGCGATGCACTTTGGAGAGCTCGCCTATACGGTGGGCGCCTGTGTGTGCAGCGCGTTCGAACAATATTTGCACTGCGCTGAAATGAGTGTGCAGCCTAGACACAACAGCTCGCGCATGCCTTCGGGAATCCGGACGTTTTGGTAAAATTATGAGCGCTGGATACCCGCGAAGGGGAGAGACCGATGCCGAAAAGCCGCGAGAGGGGCGCGCGGCTATCGATTGCCACGGTTGACACAGTGAGTTGCCGGTGCCACGCGCGGCTTCTCGTCGTTCGGTACGCCTGACGCGCGCATATCCGAGCGTCGTTGCGATGCCCACCTGCGAGAATTGCACGGCGAGCGCGCTGCGTTTGTGCAACGCGCGCGCCAATCGATAAAAAGCGAGCGCCGAATCTTTCTTGGGCGCTGCACTTTTACGGCTGCTATGCTTTTAATGACAGTCTACCGAGAAACAGCCTGGTCGATAAACAGTCGTAGGCTGCACTCGGCGCACGATTATGTGCTGCTTTTCTTTCGTGGGCAGCAGACTGAAATTATGATTCTCATCCCGCGCTCCGAAATACTTTATTTTTTTCATTTTTCGGAGCTTGTTTTTCGCTCTCGCGAATGCGCTGGCGAGGTAGTTGTTTTGTAAGCGTGTAATTTCCAGACTTGTGATTACCTACTTGTTGTTAAACTTGTTTTTTTCTTTTTCTTTCTTTTGACGCTCGTCTTATTTTATTTTTAGATTGACAAACGTGTAAATCATTCCCGAGTACACAGATTATCGTTATTAATTAGCGAGACAAACAAATTGTCACCGAAGAACGCGACGAGACTTAATTGAAAACGTGCTTTTTTTTTTATACCGTCATTCGCAATACTAATTTCGACAGAAAGAAAATCACCGCAGTTTGCTAGGAAAAGATGAGAAGCGTGTCGGATATCGCCAGCTTATCAGCTGATACCAACGATGTAATGGCTCCCTCCCCCGGGAACACGTTGCAATAAAAAAAAAAAAATCGCTCGATCGCAGCGGTCGTCGGCGCGTTTCTTTCGGCCGCACGCGCGTATTTGCATCACAATGGGTTGGGCTCTGCGCATCTCGCTCGACTGACAAGCTAAGTGGACGAGCCCTCGTTTTCGTTTATTTGCCGGCGCGACGTCTTCTATTAACGTCCATGACGAATCGGAAGTGAGAACGTCTTGCTCGGGCGATCGCTTATCGGCAAATCGTTCAGTCGCTTTTCTTACTCGATATCTTTTGCAGATACGCGGTTTATCGACTCATCGCGAGAAATAACGACCTCGTCGCGGTTGTGAAGTACACCGCGCGAGTGATGACGTGATCATTGCATCAACCTTGCATTGCCAAATCTACGCAGATGACGTAACTTACCTGTACGCGATATACTCGTGATTGGAATGCAAATGTCGCGCGCGCGAGTTGAATTGGGTTGGGTTTTGTCATTGTTTATGCGGCCGATTTGCCGACCGCCGATGCACATGAAATGTTTGGCAATGACTTTTGCAGTCGCGCGCTACGAGAAGTGATTTACGCGACAGGCGTTTCGACAATTCAGGAGAGAAATATTAAAGCCGCGAAAGCGAAGGAAGTCCAAGTAAATGCATGTCAGCATGCGACCGCAGACTGCGACGGCTGAAAAATGAGCGGCAGCGTGAATCGATCGCAACCCCCCTGCGAACGCCTAAAAAATGCACAGGTCGATGAGTCACATAAACCATAAAGCGCGCCGTGCAACGTAATCAGCTGGGAGAGCCCGATCAAAATTCGTAATTGCATAATGCGTTTGTTTGGTCTGCAGTTGGTATCACGATACTGATGTTCTTCTTGTTCGGTAAGCCGTATCAACGTGGTTTCTTCTGCAACGACGAGTCGCTCATGCATCCCTTCAAGGAGTCTACGGTCACCAGTCCCATGCTCTACGTTATTGGCTTGTTTCTACCCATTTGCACGGTGAGTCAGTCAAAACGCGAGCACATTGCTTGGCGCTCAGTTGGCGTGCGAGTCGAACCATGTGCGTGTCTCTGATTTTTTTTTTCTATTGCTCGAGTGGATAATGCAGGCAAGGCCGCCACTTATATTTGGAAGATTCTGCATGGATTGATTACTGTTGTATAACAGAATATCACGTTTTTGAGATGGAAACGTCAACGATGTTCATTCGATACGACGATAATTATGAAATTCGATACGACGGAGATCGTTCAATAATAATAACAGTATCTCCGGTACCTTGGCCGTTTCTCTTGAAATCGAAATCTTGATTAATAGAATTTTAATTAATTGATAAAACAGGCAAATCTCAGTCGGGTTGTCCAATCGGAGATAAGTGAAAAAATTAGCTGTTCCTTTTCGATGGCACGGCAAATCCTCGAAATTATCTCTCCGAAGCAATCGCCGTACATGAAAAGCGTTTTAATCGACGACACTCGGACTGCGCAAAAATATTGTCTTCACACGGTATAAACGCACCGACGAACAAACAAGCAGGCGAGCGCAGTACAAAAGACCGTCCAATGGAAAAGCAATCGATTAACATTGTCCGTATAAATGATTCATGGTCACAGCCGCGCTATTACCGGTTCTTCCGCGTGCCTCTCTCTATCTCTCTTTTTCAATCTTTCATTCCGCCTCGCTCTCCGAAAAAGTCGAGAAAAATCTCTAAACTCTCGCCCGTTATTTTTATTTCCTCGCTCGTCGCACTCGCGCGCGTAAATTAGTCTCGAATGATCGAAGCCAAAGACGCTTGGACGTTCGAACTCTGGCCTGCGTACGTGGCAGGTGCAGGGAATGCAGCCAATCTCGACGCCTCGTCGATAACGCAATTTTCGCCACCTTTCCAGATGATCGTTTTCGAGTACCAGCACTCCAAGCGCATGCCCGAGAGAAAGTCTTTGGTGATGTTTGGCGTGAACTTGCCTGCCTGGGTGCCCATGGCGTACGCTAAGGTAAAGGATTCAGTGTTATCGCTGCCTTTGTGCGCCGACCGAACAGGCGCGTACGTAAAGGCTGGAAATCAAGTTTCAAGGGTTTCCTTTTGTTAACGAATTAGCCCCGATGAAACCTGATTTGCCGCGAGAGAGACAGACGTGTCGGGGTATAATACGCGCTCGCTTACTCTTTTGTTGCCGCCTCACGCGCTGATTTATACGCCGTGAACACGCCGGGAATTCCACGCGCTGTGTGCATTTACCTGCTTTCTTTTTTTTCCACGGGCATCGTCAGAGTGGTTATTATTTTCTCTCTCGGTCGACACTCTGAATGAAGTTGTGCCTCAACGTCCACGCGCGCACAAACACGCACACACAGGCGTGAGAGTTTTATTTTCCAACGACACCGAATAGTCGATGTATGAGACGGATCGAACTAATTGTCGGGGGGGGGGGGGGGGGGGAAGCAACACATCTGTACAAAAAAATTCTTCGGCATTCGTGTAACTTGCTTTGCGCCGAGGTGCACCGGTTGTCTAACGAAATTACAGAGGAAAAGAATCGTTCTGGAACAAGACAATGTAATTATCGGTAGGAACAATCGTTGCGCCGTCATTATTTACAATTTGATATGATTTCTGTCGATTACTCGACAAGAACGTAAACTACAAATCAAATGAGAATGTAAAGCGCTCAAGTGAAAAGCAAGTAGTAAACATGGCGACAAGTCAGACAACCCTAAGTCACACAAAGAACTTTGATCCCAATCCCCCGGTAATGCCGTCACATTTATATATACACACGCAGGTATCGCTGTGTGCCTGTGTTTGCCGTGATAAATTACGTACTCCGATATCTTATCTACTTTTGCGAGAGAGAAAGACGGCCACGCTTTGTTACGCAACAAACGCATTTGAATTTGGCTGCGCATCATGACATTCAAAGCGTATGCGCTTTGAGTGCAATATACCGAGGCATCTGCATAATATCGGTGACTCGCTAATGATCATCGTCCCCGTTTTATGGGAGCGGAAATAATTGATCGCTCTCGTGTTTCATTTGTCATGACGCGTTGATTTATATCAGTCGCTTCACCTCTTCGCTGCCAATGTTTAATTCGCGGTACCATCGGTCGAATGCGATTGACGCGCGCACGCGACGTCCATTGGATCGTCGATTACACAAATGTTCAGATGATAATTCATCGGGGTTGTCGCAGTGGTCTGCGGCAAATGAAATGGAATCTTCGCGCTCGACGAAGCCCGCAGAGCGAAGAATCCGCGGTGTCGTGGCCGCGGGGCGAAAGTGTCATCACGTAACGCGGTACACGTCAGCGCTCATCCACGCGCAGCTCATCGCACCCAATTACCATCGCCGTTGATGTCGTCGCTCGGTCATCCTGCGCGTGGGCTGTATTGTATACGTATGGTACACAATGTATCGATTTCAGATCGGAATCTTTGGTTTCGGGGCTGCGGTGACGGTCTTGACGACCGACATTGCCAAGTATACGGTTGGCCGGCTGCGACCACATTTCCTGACAAAGTGCAAGCCCCAGATCGATTGTAACTTACCAGAAAACATGCACCGGTACATCGAGGACTTCAGCTGCGATCCTACCGTGCCTGCCAGATATCTAAAGGAGCTCAGGTGGGTTTTCCAAGCCTCGCGCGAACCGCGATGCTTGCCTCGAGGACGGGACTTATTTACGAGCGCCTGGCTCCATTTTTGTGCTGCAGATTCTTATCGCGAGTCGCGAACGAACCAGGAATTTCTCGCCAATGATACAGTCGCCACGGAGATCTGCTTGATTAATTTTTTTCTCTGTGTACATATATGTATGGATACGTTAAATTTTGTTTCTCGCGTGCGTAATATAACTTCACTTTTTCTTTCCTCTTAGCCGTCTCTTTCTTCTTCAAGGCAATATCGCGCGCGCACGTGTCCATGTTTTTTATACTTAAAGTGTGGCTATGCCACCACTTTGTAACGACAGATAAAACTTTTTTTTCTCGTTCACTTCGAGAGTAGATTGTACATTAAGTTTTTTTCGAGCAAAAATAAGAAAAAATACAAGAGAAATACCGTTGTGATATGCCGTTATTAAAAATAATTCCGAGCGGAATTGTTTACTTTTTATTTTGTTACATTGAAATTCAATGAAATCAATTACGCCAGGCGTGACAATACCAGCGATTCCGGAAATTGTAAAACATTCGCGATGACGATCGCCTTGCTGCTTTTCGAAAGCATTCACGAGAAACACGCGTGCGAAAAAAATAAGTGTCTCACGCCGATGTATACAATAACAGAGCATTCGTGCAAATGAAAATCGTGACATTGACAGGCGTGCAAAAACTTATAATTGCCGCGCGCGTGCAAGTGAAAGTATGCGTCTGGTAACGTCGAGTAAAAATACAACTTCCTCTCCGCCGCAGATAAGCTGATTGATAAAAAAACGAGAGGAACTTAACTAGTCGAAACCACTTATCAGCGACAGGTGGCGAAACTCGCGTGGGTTCGATTCACGTGGTAATTTGTTGCCGGCACTGAATATGCCCACCGTTCAGAGCTGTCGTATACGCTTGCGGCTCATCGCCCACGCGAACCCCGTGATTTTAACTCGGTTATCGTGTTTAAATGCATACCCATTGAGTTTTTCAATGATAAAGCTATTTGCGACGGGCTAATTAAATTGTCGCTCGGGAGCTTTCGTCGTTCACCAATTTATTGCCGTCTGAAATCACGCGGTGCACTCGTTTGTAGCGAGCATTTTCTTTGTCGTCACTTTTTCCGCTAGTGGTTTGGGAAACTGTTCGATAATTGGCGTAATTGAATCTTTCGTCGGGCTTGATTATTCAATGTACAAGCTCTGTAGACCTGACACACGCATCCTGCTCTTTTTCAAAGCAAATATTTTACTTTGGACAAAGTCAACGTAACATAATATCGGAAATGATTAGTCGAAAATATAGCGATCAATGAATGAGAGTGAAACGATTCGACAAGCCAGCTACTATATACGGCACGGACAAAAGCAATGATTCACTATATACATAGGACAAAATAAAAGATTATTCGAATGTACTATAAATTTTTATCTTTCAAGCAATAAAAAGAAAAAATCCTCTTATAGCCAGCGTCAGAAAAGAAAAAAATTGGTGCGATTTCCAGTAATGCGATCCGCTTTTGTCTGCTGCGTCCCCATAAAAGCCCACAAGACGAGGCTTATATCTGTCTAACCCCTCGCGTCGTTATTCTCGCAGTGGCAGTGGATCGTTCAATGCAGCACCACGCGCACTCGCGTAAGGGCGAGAGAAAGCTGCATCTGTCGCATCATATGCATTATTCCTTACCTTTCTCCTGCTGCTATATATAGCTCAGGCGATATAATACTGGAACAGTGGGCCTCATTCATTCCCGACGCAGGCCGCTGCCGCGCGCACTTTGATTCTTCCCTTTTGGCGAGCATTGTTTCTCCGCGAAAGAAAAAAAATGTCTGTAACAATCTTGGAGCGCACCCCGGCGGACCAGGAGGCAACGAGAGCGATATCTGTTTTTTTTCCTTCCCGAGTGTCTCTCACACAAGCCACCTACGCACTTTGCCTGCGCGTGTGAACGGATGGAGCTAGGTTTCTTTCTTTTTTTATGTTTTTTTCATCTTTTTTTAATTTTTTTGTTGCCGTCTCGCGGACCTCGACTCGCGTCGCGCACATGCTTCCGATTTCTATGAACGTTACGTGTATATTTTACGTTCGCGCGTTTCTCTTTTTGCAGGCTGTCCTTCCCGTCGGGCCATTCGTCCTTCTCGGCTTACACCATGATCTACTTGGCGGTAAGTTTTATGCAATGCCTGCTCGAGAGCGGTTCGATCGCCACGCAGACTTACATCGCGCTATGATCACGAATCACACGCAAATTGCAGCTGTACCTGCAGCTGAGAATGACGTGGAGAGGAAGCAAGTTACTCAGGCATTTCCTACAATTCCTGTGCATAATGATGGCTTGGTTCACGGCAATGACCCGTATTTCTAACTACAAGCATCACTGGGGTGACGTACTTGCTGGTTGTTTGATCGGCGCCGCAGTCGCACTAATCACGGTAAGAGAAAGAGACATTGATTTTTGCGTGCTTTCAATTTGCGACTGTGCCTGTCGCGTTCAGTGCGCGACCTATAACGTTCAACCGGAGTTCAGTAGGGAACGAGTATTGAATTTTCCTTTCCTGTGATTGCTTGTTTTCTTTTATTTTATTGTCACGTTTGAAATGGAGTCACTGAAAGCCCTTTTGTACTGCGCGAGAGGCCTTACATTCACTGCGTCGATTCATTGGTATTATTCAGCCGCAAGTTTTATCTTGATTTGAATGTGTTTATTTGTTGCACTTAAAGGTCAGACGTTTAATGAAATTGTCACGTATAATAGCCAAGGCAAGAAAAGTGCGTTGAATTTTCTTTTATTGCAAGTACACTCTTAAAGAAACCGGTATTTATTTATACTTTCACGAAGATCAAACGAGTGAATAGTTTTGTACATAAAATTGCTCGGGAATCGCACACATGCTTACCAATGTATAAAAATTGTAACAACAACATTTCAACTACACGATGTTTTCGTTCTACCGCGTGCGTATCGTGAGCGATATCACACTTGGCATTGTACAAACATTTATTCAGCTTCGGTCGAGGAGGTTGACGAACGCATCTGCAAAGCTATTGTTTTGATATTAAAGTCGCGCAATAGAAAAGTGCGGAGTAACGATTAATTTTGCCTAATAGAGGTTAAATGTTGACAGGCGTTCGGGATAGCAGATTTGTTCAAGGAACGTCGTCAAGAGGTCAGATGTTGTCACCAATCCGAGGAGTCGTTGCACCAACAGCAGGAGCAGGCGAAGATCCGCGCGGATTACGAGCCCTCTGCGTCGCCGGACGCTACCCAGGTGAATAACGGCACGGGAAATCGCATCTGCTGACCTAACGAGCTCGCTCTCCGCTTATTGCCCGACATCGATGACGCCGACGTACCTGCCGACCCCTAAGACAACTCAACTATACGTCGCGTTATCGATATCTTTCTCCGTTTTGTTTCCGCAATTATCACTGTGTAGGGAAAAAAATACCTCTTGAAAAGAGAAAAAGATCTGTCGAGCTGGAGATAGAGAGAGCGATATTTATAATTTGTGAATGTTTCTTTTTGTGTAATCTGTGATTAATGTGTACATCCATTTTGCGAGAGACAGCAACCGACAATACTCCCGACCTTTTTTTATTCTCGAGTGCAAGTGTAATATCGACGTAAGTATTTATAGAGAACGTGAATCAGTAACACGCGAATTCGTCTGGACTTCGTCGCTTTGAACTCGACATTCCCCCTTAATGTACCCGTATGTCCGTATCAGTTTTTTATTTATATGTACATCACTCAGTGCTCGCGCGCGCGATTTCTCACGCGCAGACTTCAAAGTATTATCCAAGGATCGTATATCGATATACGGCTTAGCCTTACGGTTGTCTATTATTATAGAAATATTATTCACTGAAAAGTATTGCGAGGGAGTTGACCAAGCTCCTAGCGCTCTCCCTCTTTCGTTGTAATTTCCTTTTTAGCGCTCGCTCGCTTGCACGCGTACCACAGACGATGGTATATGTGTGTTGGCGAGTCATGCTCGATGACGAGGAATCCTTATTGAAAAATTGTCGGGCGTCCGGCGCGAGCGCGAACGTGAAGCGGCCTTATTCCGCTTTAAACTATCGTTGACCCCCTTGCTTGTTTAGTCACTTGCTTTCTGTACAAAGATTACCTTGACGCATTAATGGGTTTCATCGTCGTCGTCGAGAGAGAGAGAGAGAGAGAGAGAGAGAGAGCCAGAGCGCTATCAATACAACTTGCATTTCACTCTTAGTTCCTTATGGGCTAATTGAATTGTATATCTATATCTCGCACGATACGCCTGTGCAACCGAAGCACAGATATTTTATTATTATATTATTAGATATTTGCAATGTTTCTGTGTAATTACAAGTATTATACATACGTTGTACAATGATATGTTTCAGTAGTGATATAATGTGCGTATAGCGGGCAATTAATCATCAGCGCTAGTCTTGCTTTTTGTCGAGAATTCCATCAAGGAATTCACTCACATACATTGTAGTGTATCATTTTTCGTATCTATGCGTTTATGTATGTGTATATCGGTTTGTGTTTTTAAACGAAGCTATATTATTTAGCTTGACAATTTACACATGAATTCACGTAATAGAATTCAGCTCATTTGTTTCACCGATCATAAACGAACTATTTTATCTGCAAACAAATATGTGTCAAACTGTAACGTACTGCCCATATATTTCGCATAATTTAGTAGACGGGTGAATTTTCTTGCCACGTTTTTTTGGTTTCACGACTGAAACTTTTGAAGGTCTACGTAAAACAAATAATGTAAAGTAGCTTATATAACTGTGTGTCAATATTATATTTAAATTTATACTTGAAAACGCGTATTGTCATTATAAATTTGTTGGGAGTAATTTATTAAAAAGAGATCAATTTGTACAACGTGAAGCCAATCTCAACGGACCTAATTCTGAAGAGAATTGATAATAATGGAAATGATATTGTAATTTTTTTAAATCATTGCAATAAATAATAGAACCTATTTGTTTGCTTCTTTTTTTATGCTCCTCCTTGCTTATTTCAACGTATAAAGTGCTGAAAATATAATTTTGAATTTAGAATATTTATAATAAATGTATTTTAAATAAAATTTCAGATTGAATCGACACCGCTGAGAAGCGCTTCACCAGACTACGGAGGGGTTCATTTTTCCCACTCAGAAAATGGACGGAAAAGTCGATAAATCAGCATAATTTAGAAGCAATAATTTATAAAATTTGAAGTTTTTTTATATTGTATTAATTTTTGCAACAATGTGCATAATAAAGCAAGAATGAACTATTTTCGGTTGATTTGCATTTACCGCCATTGCTTTTGCCCAACATGGCTTACGTATATACATATATATATATTCTATTCCTGAATAATTGCTTCTTCCTCAAATCAGCTGTTTCAATATGTATGTATAGCTATGGTTGGTTGCATTACACAACCTATAATTAATTTATTATTATTTTTATAGATTAATGTATTGTCATGTCAATACAATTAGTAATTATAAAAGACAAGATAATTGAGTGATATTCTTGAACAAAGGATTGCGATTATATTTGAGTTTTTTTAATACTCGTGAGAAGTGGTTATGTGATGAATAACATTCCTATCTTGGATCCATACCAGTTTAGCGGTGATTTAAGATTGTTGTACTTATGCGCAACATACAAAGTGCAAGTCCCTTCTACTTATTGAGTACTATTGCACTCTGTTTGATTCTTGTGGTTCAAATCAAACAAATTTATGACAATAAATTAAAGTACAACAGATATCTTGGCTATAAACAATTTGTGAGTATTCATGCAGCAATAAGTGGAGACTGAATGATTGATGAAAAGAGAGTTCAGAATGTCAGTGAACCATGATACAATTGATATATTGCAGATGCAGGAGATATCTACTGAGATGGTAGAAGTGGAAAAGTCTGTGAACAAGTCTAATGACTATGTTCATCGATTGAATGAAGCATTACAGCGGCATAATGAAAAAAAGCACAAAAATGTTTCCTTGTCAAAGTTCTTTCTACTTTCATAATTTTTAACAAGGTAACTTATCAATTTATTATGTTACTTCGTAAAAAATTATCTAATAACAGTTAAATTAGTTAAAAAGTCAAGTATATATCAAACTATACATTAATGTGCAACATAGAGCTAATAATGTAAAAACAAAATATTAATCATAGAAATTATCCAAAGCCATGCATTGAAGATTGTTTTTATCTCCTTCTAAAGGCTCTAGTACACCGTTTGGTGAACATAGCCAAGGATCATGAGTCCTTTTCTGCCAATCCATAAGCTTCTGTTTGAGTTCTTCAAATATTGGCTATTTATAAAAATTCAATATTAATTATTTCATAAATTAAAACTATGAATTGCAGAAGATATCAATATACTTACTTCCACAGATTTCTTTGTAGCGATATTATTTAACTCTTCAGGGTCGTACTTTAAGTCATACATTTCCCATTCAGGTCTATAGTAGTAGTTTTTCAAATCAGTCTTGTACCACCGCAAAGATTCATTTAAACGCGTTCTGTTTAATAAATCCTGTTGAGAAAAAATACATTATTTTACTTTGAGACAATTGATTTTCATAGTTCATTAAAAGGTGTGTATTAACTTGGAATGTTGAAGATATATAAAAGTCTTGATCGATGGGGAATGGCATCTTGTAATTCAAGTTGTGAATCAATTTATATTTCTTGGTTCTAATAGCCCTCATTGGGTAATACATTGTTACTTCATGATGGGTTTGACTTGCAAAGACAGCAGTTGTATTATCCTCATTAGGTTCTAAAAAAAAAAAGAATTTTAAACATCCAACCGTGCATGCTATTCTGATTAACGATTTACCTTTCTCTAATAAAGGTAACAATGACTTTCCAGTGAGAGTTGCAAGGTACTTGCTGACTTTTCTATCAGCTGTTAAACCATACCAATCTAACAGAGTTGGTGTAATGTCTAACAATGAAGTCATACTGTAAGTGGCCTGGTTGTGCCTTGACTTGTGATGTGGCGATGATATAATCAGTGGCTCGGCCATGCCTGCAAGTGATACGATTTACGAATCGAAACGACAGCAAATGGCAGTTAATATCTTTCCAATCGACTTACCAGGATCATAAAGATTTGTTCTGCCACTAGTGAAGGGAATGCCATTGTCCGACGTGTAAATCACCAGTGTGTCCTCTTTCACCCCGGCGTTCTCCAGTTCTTTCAATACCAATCCAATACCTGCGAGTCCATGAATTTTCAATTTGTCTGTATTTCTTTTCCGACAAAATCGTTGTAATAATATTTACCCTGATCAAGACGTGACATTGTGGTATACTGAGCAGCGATATCTCTACGAGCTGCCTCAGTATCCTGAACGTGATAGGGCAGTTTGACTTGTTCCCACTGATAGTAGATTGGATTCCAGTCAGGTATCGTGCCCATACCAGGTTGACCGTTGCCAAATCGTTCGCAAAAGCTACCGTATTGCGGATTGCTGTGGCCACAACGGTGAGGATCGTGGAACGCCACGTACAAGAAGAAGGGCCTATAACGTTGGATCTCCTTTGAGAACGTTTTTTTTTCTTTTTGCCTTTTGAAAGCTCGTTAGTTCTCTAAATAGCTAATTTTTTTGAGTGCATGTTTAAGTTGAAAATTCAATAATTCATTCTATGAATAGGTTTGACGTATTGTAGATTGGTCGATGAAATCCCATTGAAAGTTCATGTTATTATTAACGCGTAAAGTTTTGAGATAATGTGCATTCACCTTTGAAATTTATTTCCATTCGTTAATGAAAATAATATTTGGAATTATGGATTATCCTCTGAAATAATAATGAAATAAAAAACGAGTAACTAGATGACGCCTTCAATCATAATTAAATATTTATCGGATATAAGTTACGAATGTGGCTGAATTTGGAATTTGATAATTGAATTTATTAACGCATTTTGTCAGTTTGCTTTCGTCAATGAAAATACGATTCCGTAAAAATACCAAACTCATCAGCTGTCAAAGCGCTCAAGCGTTATTGAAAATTGCGGTTTAGCTTTCCTCTAATTACAACGACGGAAAAAAGAAATTTATTGTGCATTCTAACGACTCTGCTGTATAGTATTTAAGTGAATGAGAAAAAATAACCACGAGTCATTGCTCTTTTTTCTCGTGAAAAAGTTCGTTCAACCAAGCACAGCAGCAAAAAATACCTACTGGCTGGTATTTTGCGAGAGGAATTCCCGAACGAGCATCTTGATCCTGGTGATGTTGCGACCGACCTGGAGTGTCGATTCATTTTCCTCGGTGTGCGCGAAATCGAACGGATAAGCTTTGTTCGGGCCAATGTGCTTTTTGCCAATGATACCTTCGAGCAGACGTAAAAAGAGTATTTGTGAAACAGTCACGGCCGGGCGAGATGAGCAAAAAATCGACTTTCGCTCGGTTTACCTGTGCGGATACTTTTCTGCCTTAAGATCTTAGGTAGGCTCTGCGTGCTGTCGAACGAATTGAAGTGATGGTATTTGTGATGTAGTCCGTACATGCCATTCTGATGGCTCGGCTGGCCACTCAGCAAGGATGCTCGGCTGGAAAGATTTTTTTTTCGTTCGCTATCGTTAGATTGACGTTTTGACGAATGGTTGCGTACCTAGGGGAGCAGCTGCTAACAGAAGTGTAGGCGTTGTTGAAGATCAAGCCGTCTTTGGCTAAGGCATCGAGGTTCGGCGTCTGGCATACTTTGTTCAGGTAGGAGCGCATCTCGAAGCCGGCATCGTCAGCTGCCAATCAAATCGTTTCAATGATAATCGTTTCTCTAACCCACGTCAAGACCTTCGTGCTCCAAGGCGAAAAAGGCAAAATTTTCAACAAGGACGCGTTTTCATTTCTTTTTACAGTCTCTTTAAAATTTTTTATGGCAACTATACGTTGCGGTAGCTGTTTATTTTCCATTCAGTGCGTTGAAACAAGTTTTTTTTTTGCCGCCATTCAAAGTACGTTGACTGCGTCTTTCTGCGACAGCAACATTCGTTCGTTTTGAAATCCTTAAAGGTCATTGGCTATATCGTTGCACCTTGATCGTTATTCCGCCACTAATACCTTCTAATTAATTTGCATGACTTTCGCCAGACGTTACGGTAAAAAGAAGCAACGCGCGTAAAGACAATCGAGATTATATATTTACGCATCTCCATCGCATTGATAACCGTAGTCTTTTCGGTATTGTTTAGCCGGACTGTATCGACGTGCAGTTAGTTTTGCATATATATTTTTCCTAGAAAGTGCAGCTGCAGCAATTAAGAAGTGAAAGCTCACGCGAAGATGCGGCAGAGAGTACAGAATTCGACAGAATCGGTCGAACATAATCGAGACAGTATTTTGAAAAAAGCTGTCCCTTGCCTCCCCCGCAACTTGCGCAGCATCCGTAGTAAGATAAAAAAAAAACAAAGTGAAAGGAGAAAACAAAAAAAAAAGAGAAAACGGTAAATGGAAAAGGGAAGGACTCACCCAGTAACAGGATGGCATTTTTGGGCCTGCCAGTGGTTTTTGCGAGCGCAAGTCCCCGGCCGACAGTCAAAAGCAACAGTAAAAACGCGCGCATCGTCGCTTCTCGCAGGAACGCAGCGGCAACTGTGCTCCGTGCGCGTCGCTCATCAGCTACGGGCTGCTCGTGTTATTTTGGCGCTGCAGTCGAAGCCGAGTCCACGTTTACACTGCCTGTATAAAGTCTCTCCCGGCGCTTTCCTTGTCGCGCCTACAAACACATCAAATTGTGAGCGTTGCTTCGTCCCTTTCACGTCGTTTTCCCTGGTTGTTTTTTTTTTCTTTCGTTCCGTTCGTTTTTCTTTCTGCCCGTTCTCCTCTGCTGGGTGTGCGTGTGCGAGGACAAGTGAGGTGAGCACATACACGTACGAAGCGTGTAACGGGGTCGATCGATGGGCGTTGTCGTGCGCGTGTGCGTGCGAGAATACGCGTACGTGTTGCTCAAGGAGCAGAAGAGATTGGGTTTTTCATTCGAGGAGACGGGACGGCGCGTGTAAATGTTGCGCTCGTACGCAGTGGCAAGTGGAGCGAGTTTGCACGGGTTGCCGGCAAGTGTAGAAAAGCGACACGTGACTGTTTATTCTCGCGCCAAAGCTCGCGTGATTTCTTCAAAGGCCGCTGCCATACTCTGTAATCGTCGTGCGTTTCCTTCGGAGAATATTAATTTCTAATTGAAGCTCGCGCCGAAGCAATTTTCAAGCTCGTTGCGTCACTACGGTCTGCGCCTGCAGCTCTGCTAATGCACAATATTGACAATCGACTCGCTTACGTTTGATCTCTCGTTGCAGCTTCGTCCTAACTCCGCAGATCATGTCGAAGAAGATCATTTGCTTGTTCGACGTCGACGGCACGCTGACCGAGCCGCAACAGGTGGGTATTTATTTATAAGCTTGTCATTTCTGCCTAAAAACACTGTTTAATCTGTTTTAATCGATGTACTTTGCGCGTTAGATTATCTCGCAAAGCCTGGATCAATATATTCAGGATGAGTTGTCGAAGCTGTTCGACGTGGCTGTTGTCGGTGGCTCGGACTTTGCAAAAATCAAACGTCAACTTGGAGACAACGTTTTGAAGAAGTACAGCTACGTTTTCGCCGAAAATGGACTGATTGCTTATAAGGATGGCACCAAGCTTCCTACGGAGGTAAATCTCTCAATTACATCCGACTAATTGTATTTCATACGTCTTGCTGCATTACAGAAGTAAATAGGCTGTAATTATTGTCTATGTGCAAACATACAGCAAGATCTTGTTTAGGTCGTTAGACGATAAAGCTTTCAATGGCTAAATGCTCTGCGACCAACAACAAATTTTCATTTAATCAGAACTGCAGGTTTCATCCTCTTTACTTTAATTAGCAAATGGCGTTGTCAAAATTTTACGTCGTTCGATTATCTGTGTTGTGATTGTTTTTGCCCAGGACTTTCAAAGCTCGCCGATGTTACGCAACAAATTTTTCATTTGAACTTTGCAGACTATTCAAAGCATATTAGGAGAAGAGACACTTCAAGAATTCATCAACTTCGCTCTGCTCTACATATCCAAGCTACAATTGCCTTTCAAGCGAGGAACCTTCATCGAATTCCGAACGGGGATAGTGAACATCTCTCCCGTCGGTCGTAATTGCACGCACGAGGAGCGCTTGCAGTTCTATGAATACGACAACGAACATCATGTGCGAGAAAAGTTTATTCAAGCTCTGAAGAAAGAATTTCCAAATTTAGCCCTTACCTATAGCATAGGTAAACCTTTTGGATTAATAAAGTTTCTGAATGTCTGCATTTGTTGATCGATCGCGTTCTAAAGACCAGTGCTAGAGATCAGCCGAATTCAATTTTCTCGGCAATTCGGTTTCGCTTGTGCAGGGAAATTGCATTATAAATCACTTATTGACATTCCAATTTAAGCAAAACCAATTTACGTGGTAACCACAGCAATTATCGGGATTACATGTGATCACGGATGATTCCGTTAAGACAGTATAATTTTGCTTACTTGAAATTCACGTAAAAGATATTAATTGATCATCACGAGTACAATTATGAAGAATTTTAATGGATTTGCAGTTCTCTATAATGTTGCTAACCGGCACTGCTTTATCATCAATGCATTAAAAATGAAAATTAATTTCAGGTGGACAAATTTCATTCGATGTTTTCCCGAACGGTTGGGACAAAACGTACTGTTTACGTCACATCCAAGGTTACGAAGAGATCCACTTCTTTGGCGATAAAACGTTAGAGGGTGGCAACGACTACGAAATATACGAGAGCGATTTGACTGTAGGTCATCGAGTAAACGGTCCGGATGATACCTTGAAGCAACTTAAAGTACTGGTCAATCTTATCGATGAAAAACGAGGCAAAGAGCAGCTAAATGTACCTATGCAATGCGTTTAATTAAAATGTCATTGAATATTTTATAGAACTTTCGACTGCTGACGAGTCAAATCTGCTCAAAGAAATAATTGACATTGAATACATTCATCTAAATCTGTTTAAAATAATAAGATAGCAATTTTTTAGTCCGTTGATTTAAAAAACAAAATATATGAATAGAAAAACTTAGACTGTTAGTACTGTTTGTTGAAAACTACTACAGTGTACTACGGAGTTTTGGTACTTTTTAGCCTTTTCCATGTAATTAATTGATGTGTTATTCTTTGATGGTTATTCTATTTACAGAACTATTAATATTTCGCAATTAACGATGTCATTTGATACTTTTCTTACGTATACCTGATTTTTTTCTTAAGGAAATAGGTACGTGAATTTTAAATCTGAAGGGTTATTTGAAAGTTTCTTAAAGCATATTTTTTCCGTTGTCTGAAAATTTACCTTGATAGATTTTTATTTTCATAGAACAACGATACAGTTGCCAAGGTAATTCTATTAATGTTATGTGATTTCTACATTGCATTTGTATATAAAGATAGATTTATAAAATATTACTCGGATCCGTTTGTTTCCAATGTTATCGTCGTTGCTCAACATTCCTTATGCTCTGAATGTGATTTAAATTGACAGGACATATTAAACACTCGTTGATTACCATATTGCATACCAATTGTAACACAATAATTTAGCTGATACATAGTTACAATAAAAGAAACGAGATGAAACAAAATAGAAATCTGTCTAGCTTATCACTTTAATGCCATAATAAAACATGAAATAAACAATTACTTGTTATAACATAATCAGGCATATCAAAACAAAACGATTAACGTGTAAATGACATAAATACGAAAATATCATTTGTCTTATTCTCTATAAATACCAGAAGATTACCGGCACTCGTTATATCGCTATATTGGCCCCACTTACCAAAACGTTATACAAACTAAAGGATCTGTTAGTGGATCTTACTTTTGTAACAATGACAATATAATAATAATAATAATCATAAAAAAACTTAACAATTCTAGGCGTAAAAAAGTCTACAAAAAAAAAGGAAAGCGCGAGGAAAGCCTTTAGGGGTGTCACAGCCCTCGGTAAACAGGTACACGTTTTGCAGCGAACGCAGCCAAACCTTCCAGTCGGTCCTCCGTATCCAGTAGCTGAGCGTAGCATTGTTTCTCTATTTCCAGGCCATCATCTATTGGTACCTCAATTCCCTTTGAGATTGCCACTTTTGCCAGTCTATGGAAATAAAAAAACAATGGATTAGTTACGTGCTGGCCTTGACGAGCTGATTTGATTTGTATGGATCTGAATTTTTTTCTCGGATTCATTCTTTTTGCAGGACAGTATCATTCATTTGATTGTTCATTTGGATATATAAAATCATGGAGTAATGAGTTTTAGGACGTTCTAGAAATACATTGTCCCTCAGCAGCTCGTCAACGCGAATTTTTCCATTTAAACGTCACTGAATTATCGTAAAATGTTAATTTTTATGTAATAAAAGGGAGTGCAATATTCATTCATATCTTGTCAATGTATTTACTTGAAACTCAATTTGGGTCAACCTAATTAAACGTCTAGATTTGCAATAATTTAATTTTAACACATATGCAATGAAAATCACTAGCCAATTACACGTATAATTGTTATATATTGAATTTGATATGTGGCTGAAGTTATTGGAATGAACTTTCAACGGTTGTGATTATCGCGGCGATAGTTTGATTAGAGTGCAACCTAATCCAGCTGTGATCATCATTACAAACGTCATTGTTGACCGCGAATCAGGGGAATTAACATATCGCATGTTTATATGCATGAGTCCGCTAAATACGGACAAGATGAATATCTAACAAGGAGATTGCGATTTTTCTTTAACGCAGTTTGAAAAGCCTCGCATCGAGCTGATTGTATACCATTCCCAGAGCGATAACGTCGCGAGCCGTTCGACGCTTGTTTTTTTGTAATTTTTTTTTCATTGTTGCAGTCGTATCAACGCTGCATGACATTCGCCTGAAAACGCGGCGGATCGGATAGAGCTCGCGCGCATTATCATCGGAATTCCAGGCTCTGATCGGCCTCGAAATTGTCAGTCTCACGTGCGCCGTCGACTGTCATCGCGAAACGCAGCGGCGAGCCTGGGCTTTTTGGCAGGACGCGCGACCCGATCGTTTGCGGCCATAAGCGTAAATCATGAGGTGCCCGCGCGGTATCACGCGAGCGCAGCGGCGCGCTATATACAACCGTAATGCGGCCGAAGCCGCGCCAGAGATAGGGCGCGACGTCGCGTGTTCGCGTGGCCTGATTCGGCTTGCTCAATATGTGCGTACGCGATAGGCATTATTATAATCCGTATAGAGGCGCGCGTACACGCGCCGGCGCTCAGTCTACGGTAATTAGCCGGCGGCGTGCACAGAACTAGAGAGCCCGCGAGATGCTTTGCGCGATGCCGTCCAGTCTCAGCTTGCTCCTGCAGACGAGATCGCGATCCTGGAAAGATAGGACGAGCGTCGCTCGGCGCGACCCTCAATCTTCGCTCAACGGGAGAAAGCGGCGAATTCTAATTTGGGTCTAAGCTCGCGTCGGGCGCATCCTCGTGCCGAGCACAAAGTCGCTTCTTTGTCTGTCTGTCGCTCGTTGACAGCTTATTTGCGCTTCTCGGCTCGCACTTGTCAATACAAAAATGTCAGTCACTCGGCCGTCAGTCGAAAGCACGATACTCACTTAACGCCGATGGGCCCATTAGGAAGTATCTCGCGAGCGATCTGCAAAGCCTGTTGATAAGCTGCGTCGCCGTCCTTGTTCTGCTCGACCACGCGATTAACCAGACCCATCTGCTGAGCCTCGCGGCCGTCCACAACTTTGGCCGTGAATATCATCTCCTTGGCAATGGCCGGACCGACGATTCTCGGAAGTCTCTGGGTGCCACCGGCGCCGGGTATGATCGCCAACTTGGTCTCGACCAGACCCAGCTTGGAATCGGCCGCGGCGGTGCGTATGTCGCAAGCCAAGGCCATTTCCAAGCCGCCGCCGAGAGCGTGGCCGTCGAGGGCGGCGATCACCGGCGCGGACAAGTTCTCGATGTCGCGCATCAGTCCGCGAATCGAGCTGACGAACTGGCCGACCTCCTCGGGCTCCATTTTCACACGCTCGCGCAAGTCCGCGCCGGCGCAGAAGACCTTGGGTACTAGGCTGCGGACGATCAGCACTCGCACCTTCTTGTCTCGCTCGATGTTGCTCACCGCCTCGGCCATCCGGCGAAGCAGGCTCTTGCTCAAGGAGTTGCGGGCTTCGCCGCGGTTCAGGCCCAGCACGGCGATGCCGTTGTCCTTGCCGTCCAGGTACCTGACGATCAGCTCCCGCGATTCGTCTTTCACCGGGTGCGGCTGAGCTTGGGTCGACAGCGCGCGGATCATTAGGCCGGCTACCCGAGCCAATCTGCCGCTCCTTAGGATCAGCTGCACCATCCTGGATTGCGGGGATTTGCGCAGATGTGCAACGTCTATACGCGCCAACGACGCTCGGCTGATTGATTCACTTGGTGCACAGCGCTGCTCTCACCTGCGACTGGAGTTCCCTTTTTAATTTGCCGGACTCGCGAGCGCGGACCAGAGAGGAATCTCGAGGCTCGCGCGACGACGTTGCTGCTATTTCGCTCTCGCGCGCGTCGTAATTCACAGCGTAATATTTCCGATAATTGAATAAGTGGAAAAAGAAAATGGGATAATTGGAAAAAGAAAAAACGACAAGGAATTATCAGGACGTGTGTGAATTACGTGACACGCGGATACGCGCGCGCGGTTTGTTTAGTGCACCTGTGTTTGAAGAACGACCGAGTGCAAACAATAGGATGACGATCGATCGAATCTGTGAAAAAAAAATCGACGGCGATGATAAACATTTCTCTATGTATTTCCGATAACGCGTAGCAACTTCTTTCTCGTTTTCTCTTTCCATTCAGATATTAGCGTTGAGATAAGGATACATTTGAATATACTATTAGAAATGATAAAAGTTTTGAAATAAAATTTCAAAATTAACGCGGAATCTTCCTTGTGTTGAGAAGATAAAAACATTTTTTTTTCAGTTCTCGCGGGAGTTTTTAAAATACAGAAACACCGAAACATAAGTTTATGTGCATAATTATCCTGAAATTTTCCTTGATTAGCGCTTTAAATGTTCACACGTACAGGTACCAGTGAAGCCTAAACGATGCGTAGTACCGCTCGAATGTCACGAGTCAGCATTCAAGAACATATATATTTAAAATTCCACGAGAGAAAGCTTTTAGCACTGGCTGAATTCGGAGAGAGTTTGGTGCTCGTGCAGCGTACGCGAAAAAGCACTCGACTGCTGCGCGAAAACGCGAACAAAGCGCCGAGTAATTGCCAATTTATTGTAGAGCGTCGGAAGGAGAACGAACAGAAGAAAACAACTCAATCCGCATCAAGGCTAATGAAGGTGCGCGCAGTGCTGCATGAAATCAGCGCTCGATGCAGTCGACAGAGAGAGAGAGAGAGAAAGAGAGCTCCTTTTCTCTCTCTCTCTCTCTCTCTCTCTCTCATTTCTCCATCCGTTGCAAGGTAGCCTTGATCCTCGAGTTCACTCGCATCGAGAGCGTGGGTGTGGAGGCGAGGGGAAAATAAAACAGCGAACGGCAGAAAGCAAATGTCGAGAGGGCGTAAAGTAGCTAGCTACGTATATATCGGCGAATGGATGACTCGGCGAAAGAGAGGCGCGCGTGGTAAAACAAGTCGCGGTCGCGCGATTTTCAGAGCGGCCGTTGCCGCGCGCCGCCCAGGTGAGTTTGCACACGTGCCCTCCGCGCACCGGCAGCTAAAAGCTCAAGATCCAGCGCACTCGCGCGTGACTCGCGCGAAAAATATACCAGCGCGCGCGCGCGCGCGCATTCTCACACACTTGCACGCAGGACGTACGCGAATCAAACAAAAAAAAAACAAAAAAAAAAAACAAGATATAAACAGAAAAAATTAAAAAAAAGAGGGAAAAAAATGAAAGCTTTACGACGGCTCGTGCATATGCCTCGGCGAACTGGCTAATTTCCGAGGCCGCCGAGCGAGCGGCTATTTCGCTTTGCGCACACTGCAAGCGACGCCTATTTGACGTATAAGCAAACATCGATGCGAACGAACGTTGCGTCAGGCATGCGTGCTGTTTACAATGTCGTACGCGTATTCCGGCTCGATTCGTCAAAACGCGCCGCTCGGCAAAGTAAAACAAGATCGCACTCGCCAGCCGCGCGCTCCAGCCAAATCCTTTCACTCTTGTTTCGCCGCGCGACCGGAGAGATGCGAGTCAAGATCGCCGGCAAGACGCTCGCTTTCTGTTAAAATGTTGCCTTACTTACGTGCGATCGTTGCGACTAATAGATGCTCGTCGTCGTATCGCTAGATAGACAGATATGTGCGCGCGCGACGGAGAAAGTTTTTTTTTTTTTTTTTTCGTGCGCGTTTACGACGAAGGAGACGGACGCCGCGTTGCACGCGATCGGACCGACTCTTGACTGCGCTCGCCGCTGCCGCTTTTGTAATGGACTTTCTGAGAGAGAGAGAGAAAGAGAGAGAGAGAGAGAGAGAGAGAGAAGGGCGTTGCGCGCGTGTGTGTTTAAGTGCGAGTCAACGACGTGCTTTGCACGATCTTCTTCACTTATAGGCCCGTACCGTCTGCCGATCGCCCCGAGATCTATATGGATCTTGATCTGCTTAACCGGCTTACCGACTGCCGATTTCTGATATTCGCATTGTGCCAGCTGCAATTTGCGGTGAAGCCTATATGTAGGCGTTGAAGTAATTGCATTGCCGCGGGTCGTTGACTTTTAATGTAATGAATGTTATTCTTTTGTTCACGAAAATTATCCGGGGAATTTATTTTAAGAACTGCTTGTTCTAAAATACCCCCGGTCTTTCTTATGATTCCATTACCAAACGCATCAATTGTTATAGTAAATCTTCGAAACGAGTATATTAAAAAATGAGTTTTCAAAGCTCTTGCGCAAGTCAGCTTTCAACTCGGAAAAAATACAATATTCATTTTTCAAAAGGATGGCACTTTCTATATGTAAATCGAATGGACACCTTTAAGATCGATAACTTACTCATTATCTAGATTTTAAAGTTAAAGAAGCTTGTAATATTAATAATAAAAAATAATCAAAAAGTAAAATAGATAGTTGTAAAAATTAATGATTTTAGTGATGAATTAGGTTAGCCTCCTACTTTGAATGAGGGTTGATGTGTACATTTGTTGTCGCCCATATTGAAGTACCTACACATGAAAAATATTAATATCGAGGGATGATGGAGCGTGAAGAGGCATAGAAAGCATTAAAGGCAATAAATCTTGTGAATTTGGTATTTGGAAAGGCGACTTCTTGTCTGATAATTATTTTCGTAGAAAAATTAAATCTCGAAGAGAACAAAAAAAAAATAATCAAACAATTGATGATCTGGAGTAGAATTGGACACCTCGCGACTTTACATTGTTTGTATTTTTATAACCAGAAGTTGGTGTGTGCATTCTTGGCTACTGATATTTTGAAAGAACAAAAAATTGATGTTAATTGCTTGTCGAAGTATGCACGAATTTAACGGTTCATAAGCGGTGACCGTTGATCGTTGATCTGGGCACGGATCGACGCGGGCTCTTTATCCTTTTGTCGAAAAAGAGAAAGTTTATTCCGACGGTGAAAGTTATTCAGTTTCGTTAAGCGACGACGTCGAAAGGTTAAGCGCAACGCTCGTATAGAGCAAGATTCGCTGCTTGACCTTAAACCCGCAGGCGCGCGTATCTATTTCACGCGCACACGCAGAGGCGCGCGTGACGAGCGGCACCTTCAAATTTTTCGGACGGCCGGCAATCGATAACCTCACCGGAGTGATAATCGGCGTCGCTTACGACATCGAAATAGGTCAGCGGGTCAACGGCAGACAAGGCTCGCTCGGCTGCTCGCAAGAGTCTACATATCGGCAAACAAGGTCGTTCGCTCGCTGGCGCGCGTCAACGGAGCCATGCTGGCGCGCTGCGCCCGAGGACTGCTGGGGCGTCGGCGTTACAGTGTCGATCACGGGCCTCGCTGTGACACTCGCGGGCTCATCGGCGAGCGTGAGATCGTCGGCTACGGGCACAACGGTCAGCCGAACTACGTCGACCTGGTCGCTTTCCCGTTCCCGGCCATTCGCTACCGCGAGTGTACTCCCCAGATCATGGTTGGTATTTTCTTGTTCACGCTCGTCTCCCCTCGAAGCGTCGGCTCGCCAAAACGAATTAGAATTCGATGGGAAAAGGGACGCGAATGGCGGTTACGCCGAGCATTCTTGCCGAATCCGCTGCTCAGCCTTGACCGAGCAACAGTACATAGCCGCGGCTCGCGGAAATAGATAGAAATTTGAAATGCAAATCTAATCGCGCGACGGCTCTACTCCGTCGCTCCTCTTTTAACGGAACTGGCGCCGCGGCGTCTTCGTTTCTCCTTGTTGACGCAGGCACTGCGCGAGAAGGAGCGTGGCGACTGGAGAAAGCTCAGCGTCGACGAGAAAAAGTGCCTGTACAGGGCCAGCTTCCGCCAGACTCTCGCGGAACTCGACGCGCCGACCACCCAATGGAAAAGCATCCTCGGCACCATACTCATGACGTTGTCCCTGACCTTCTGGTCCTTATTTTGGATCCAACGCCACGGTAAAACTTGGTCATTTCCCAACGACTACGTTTTCGGCTTGCAAACATCGCAAAAATCGAAATCGGCGGGTCGATGCGAGTAGCTCGTCGGGTTTTCGCGGACGGCAATGTCTCGCTGTTCGTCGTGTTGAGTCGCGTAATGGGCTCTGATAAAGCACCCGCAGAGTCACACGCAGGCCCAATCTAGCCAAAGCACGCCAATGGCGTAGTCTATTTTACGAATGACGTTGCAGTGTACAGAGATCTGCCCATGTCGTTCGAGCCGGAGGCACGGATCGCCCAGTACTATCGCCAGGTGGCCATCAACAATCAGCCGTTCAGTGGCCTTTATCGGCCGCCTGGCGCCGAGCTGAGGATCCACCCGAAGAACAAGCAGATGTACGACGAGATGATGAAGTCTCAGTAGCCGTTCTCTTCGGCATTCCGCTCCTGTTCGCTCGCTGTACGCGCACTTATGCGCTAATAAACGCTAGTCGCTTTCATTCGTGCAACTGATTTTCCCTTTCTCGCGCGCGCACAAGCACCGGGAGAAGAAGGGAAAACGAAGGTGAGATCTGCGCGCCCGTACGCCGGGGCACCAAGGGGCGTATTCGCGCAGTGCATGTATACTCGGGGCCGAGGCGTCGATCGAATGAATAATGAATGACGCCTCGCGGTTGGAAGAATGCCGGCTACTGCTGTCGCCACCTCGCACATCCTGATTACTAATTCCTCGGCGGCGACGCTGGGCTACTTACCGCCGCGCTGCCGAGCAACAGCAGCAGCAGCAACAGCAGCAGCAGCATCAGCAGCAGCAGCAGCAGTCGCAGCGGCAGCAGCAGCAGCAGCAGCAGCAGCAGCGGCGGTGGCGGCGGCGGCGGCGGTGGCGGCGGTGGCGGCGCTGCCTCACAGCTCTGTGACACCAAATCCCATATTTCCATAGCCGGCGGATGCTTCACTTTCCGAGAGCGAGTGACCAGAAACACCCGTTAGCGCACTATTCGCGCTGAATGTGCGTGTGCGTCGCGCTGCCATTGCCCCCGTCGGCGCAAATCTCTCCGTCTCTTCTCCTTCCCCGAGCGAAAGTATATTACAACCTGCTCTGCTGCGCAAAGCTCGCAGCTCGCTACATGCTCTGCCTTCCCTTTTTAATTTGTCGCTATGTCAGGCATGTTTGTTCGCAATTGTGACGCTCCTAACGGATGGCAATGTAAATGTACACCTCGGAAACGCGAACATTTCTGCTTTTTAGAGAAACTCATTTCGAAGCTACGGAGTGGCTTTTAGAAAATTTGTTTGTTCTTCGAACGACGAAAGGAAAGACCCGTGTTCTTTTTCACACGAGGCATAAGATATACATGTTCGGATAAATGAGGCGTTTTCGCACAAGGCAGACCTCTACTTTTCCGCAGTAGTAATTTAATATACTATTGTCTAGTGTTACACTTTCAATCAAGGCCAATTTGAAAATGCAGCGACATTTTTCTGACTCCTTCCAAAAGTTTTCGGGGACTCGTGTAGATTATACTCGCATATCTATGTAATACTTATCTTTCTCCAATTCTCAATGAATTTCATCTGAATAATCGTCACATTGACGAGCTTTTACTTGGATCGAAAGCCAAGTCAGATTCTTATTAAGTCAAACTGGTTCTGAATGCCACGAGATTCCAACGTGGGCGAAGAATTATGAATAAGCCTGTGTATTTATACATAAATTTCAAAGCCGATGATTATATACCGTAAGCTTCATCGAATAGTGAAAGCATTACAGCATCTCGAAATACCTATATTTACTTGGCAAAATAAAAATCTGAAATGTCACGTGAGTACGAAAAAGCATCAGCGGCCGCGGCAACGCGAGAGGAGGTCAGCGAGTGAAAATCCATTATAGCTTTTCATTTCTCCGTACAATGGGAAAAAATCGAATAGGCATGTCTCTCGCTATACACACGCAGAGACCGAGACGGAGAAAAGGAGAGAGAGACAGATCGTTGCCTGCGCGTACGCCTAATTATGCTAATGCCGAGATTTTCAAGAGGCGAGCCGAGCAACGAGGAGAGCATAACGGTAAGAAACCGATGGCCGGCAATCGCTCTCTCGTCTTCGCTAGGGACAGAGAACGCGTCAATTGATCCGCAATACGCGTCGGCGCCTTTGCATGTAGGCCCCGAGCAAAAGAGCTGAGAAGGGTACGTACGTGAAGTCTTGTGTAATGCCATTTGACCATTGAATGGCCGAACTGGCGAGGATAACGCAATCGCGGCACGTGCGCTGCTAATGGGCAGGGTTTAGCTGAAAGTTCCCTCCGTCCGCGTGGAGGCATCGACACGCCATAATTAGCTAACGAAGAGTCCTTCGGTCCAAATATCGGCTTAATCAGATTGATATCAATGTGCGCGATGTAGCATGAATCTTGTCGCATAGACTGATTTCAGGGCACAAAGGGGCATACCTGCTATACGCAAGTAATGGGCAGAATGTCTGCCGGAGATCGCACAGACGTAAACAAATTACAGTAGATGCCAAAGGGCGATGGCTCGACGCTAACGACGAGCGAGAGAGAGGGGCTCCGGGAAACGAGCGGAACGCACCTGGAGCGCTCGGCGCTGGCGCGTGCGCCGCAAGGAGAGCGGAAGAAGTAGAAGAAGAAGAAGAAGAAGAAGAAGCAGCAGCAGCAGCAACAGCGGCAGCAGAAGAAGTGGTGGACTGGCATGGCTTCAGCCTATAAAAGCCGAGGCACGCGGCCGTCCCTCTTCGTTTAAGCCGCAACATCGTCAAGTGAACAAGACGCGCGCGCGCTCCGACCGCCTCGCAGTGCTCAAGGACTCTGCGAACCGTACCCGCCGCACGCTACAGCGCAGACGTGTGTCTTTCGAGCTTTCCTCGGTGAGTTGTCCAGCCTTTGTGTGAACAAGTGTGCTATACCGGCCTGCTAGTGCCCGGCGCCGACTCCGACCTTTGTGACGCCCGGTCGGACCGATGGACTCTGTGATCCTGCGATCATTGAACGGATTGTGCGACGCGTTGCCGATCCGCCGACATCGCCACTGTTTCGTTCGTTTTCATGCGCGAGTGCCAAATCTCGACGATGCTTGCCTTCTGCTTTTCCACTTTCGAGTTGGACTGCGTCTGTTCCTTCGTCAAGTATATCGCTCGCGTTATGCTAGACTGCAGCACCGGCGAGATCACCGAATGCTCGAGCGTCTCGCCGATCCTCTCACGCTTGTTCTCCCATCGGTCGTCGTCTTCTTTTCCGACATGCGCAAGCAAAGCTTAATACTGTTTTTCTTTTCTTTTCGCGCGTGTTGCAGAGAAAAGGAGCCGTTCAGTCTTGACGACGTAACCGAGAGTCAGCATGAAATTGGCGGTGCTACTGGCACTGTTGTGCTGCCTGGCGTTGGGCGCCCTCGCCACCCCTGTACCAAAGTCATCCACGAGTCGAGCCGGCCAAGAGTCGAGGCAGGCGGCGGCCGCATCATCTCCGGTCGCAGCCGCGTCCGACGATGACGACGACGACGACGACGTCGACTTCGACATCACCGGCGAGGATGACGACGACGACGACGACGACGACGACGACGACGACGACGACGATGACGACGACGATGACGACGACGACGATGACGACGACGACGATTATCTCGAGAGATTCATCGACGAAGTCCTCGGCGGTGAGTGAATGCTACTGCTAAGGGTGCCAAATCTCGTGGCCACTTCGATCGTTGCCTGGCGCCGCAGTGCTTGCCCTGTTGTCGGCATTGTGCGCGAGCGAGTTCGTTTCTATGATTGAAATGGTATTCGACCGCGCGACAGGTCGTTATTGGGTAGACGCGCCGACGGCCTACGGGGCGATCCGTTTGCATACTGATCAGCGGCTAATTGAAGGCGATCGCCGCTACCGGGGCGTTGACACTGCCCGCCGAAATGCCGCGCTGCATTGTCATTAACTCTCTGCCTCGCGAGCCCTAGTCTGCAATATCGGATTGTCAGCCAAGTGCGCGAAATGCGCGCGAGCGACCTCATTAAGCGCGTCAAAATTTACCGCGATAATTCAGCTGAAAAAACGAACGAGCGGCTTTGAGTAATCAGTTTTGGCAGCTATGCCAAGGACGGAAATATCGAGAAATACGGATGCGCAGACAGACAGACAGAGAGAGGGGGTTGGGGGGTTTAATCAGTAACTGTGAACCGAGCGAGCGCGGCTATAACGGCTCTCGGAGAAAAGTCGCACGGCGTTAGTTTTTTTATATCCCGTAAAGTGCATCATTTTTTTCCCTCCCCCTCGACTTCTGCTTGTGCGTTTGTCGCGCGGCATATTACACGCGCGAATTCCGTTAAGTCGCAGCGCTAACGGGACACGCGCAGCCAAGTCGTTCTCCTCCGAATTAACATAATCTCTCCCGAGCCATACGCGCGCGCGTGCGCGCTGAGCCGATTGACACAGTTTCACCGGCGAAGTGAAGGTCCACGCCGGCACGGAAATAACGGAAGCGTGAGCGCGATATTTACCAACGGCGTTGGCGCCCAACCGGAACCTTTTCTACTTGGCTGCGCTAGAAATTGAACGCGCCGCTTTTCTTCTTATCCTTCTTTCGCCGCCGCCTACGGCCCGACATGTGGCTGATCGCGTATGCTGTAAACATCGCGTCGGCTCGATTGGAATGTTGCCGATGCGCGTGCCTCGCGCTCGCCATCGATAGTGCTCGAGCTTTCAAATTCGCTCCGAGGACAGCTTTTCGTGCCGTTTTCTTTGGCACTCGATTGTTTCTTGGGTCATGATTTAATAATCGCGCTATCGGTAGATCTCCCCGAGACGAAGTGGATGGCAAAATAATGATCCTGCAACCACATTATTCGCTCATACGTATGGTAACATAATTATTTTCTCGTCCACTTTTATTCGGGTAGATCGGCAAATGGCGCGATTATTTCATTTTTTTTTTGTCTCAAGCGAGGCTCTTGCAACTGTTTTGATTGAATTGAAAGTTCATTCTGTCGATATTTAGTTATATTCATTTGAACGTTGATTTTACGTTCAAGCTCTCTTTCTCTCTCTCTGTCTGTCTCTCCATCCCTATTTATTTTATTTTCTTTCTATTTCTATCCCGCCGTAACGGATTATTGTGCACTTGTCACCTCGTTATTCGATGTCACGCTTATAAGCTAAAAGGTAAATTTACGCGATGAATAATGAAAGCATCAGGGAAATATTACCAGCAAGCGCATAAAACGAAGTAGTGTAAAATGAAATAAGATGTGTTAACTGATGCATTTCAGGGGAGGACGACGATGACGACGACGAAGCGAACGCCGTGGAGCCAGCGGCGTCGGCAGCAGTCTCAGCCGTACAGCCAGTGGCCGCCTCGGCGAACGCACCGGTGATTCCGCCGGCAGTGCAAGCCGATTTGGACGCAGAGCTGAACAGCGCCTCGGCAACCGTCGCCGAGACCGACGCCTCGCTAGCGGAGGAGGCCAACTCGTACGAGGACGAGGACGTGCCCGAGGGCCAGGCAGCCGGCGCGATTCAGGACGCAACGATCGAAGGTGCCGAATCCGTGAGCAATCCCGTGGTGCTCCAACAGACCGTCAGCAACGCTGTCCCAGCAGCCGCCCCAGCATCCAGCGACGACGATGACGACGACGACGACGACGACGACGACGAGGAGGTCGATTTCGACGTAACTGGCGACGACGACGACGATGACGATGACGACGACGACGACGACGAGGAAGCCGACGAGGAGGAGGAGGAGGATGACGAGGACGAGGATGACGAGATCGAGGGCTTGGCTGACATCGCCGGCGCGCGCAAGCACCGAGCACGTGAGTTGAACGGCAACAAGCATCCGACCAAGAAGCACCACGGCAAATCCCGCCAGCGCAGCCACCATCAGCGCAAGTCCTCCTCTTCCAGACGTCGGCAATCTGCAGCTGCTAGCACGCCTACCACCAGCCATTAGAGCACGCACACTCGCGAACACACACACGCGCACACGCTCCACACTACACAGATCGCTGCAAACGAGCCGCTCAAGCCGCACGCGCGCCAAAATGACGAATCCTCCCTGCCTCAACTCATCTTTTATTTATTGCTATTATTTATTTATTTAATATTTATTTATTTATTTATACGCGACTCCGGCAATCTGGTGTCGATTGTGCCTGCCGTTCCTGTGGTGCGCGGCTCGTTCTCTCATTTAGAACGTTCGCACCCGGAGCTAAAGCTCAAACGCAATCGGCGCACGGTCGTCAGCGCCGCCTATAAATAGACCTAAAGTCGTCGACGACTTTTGGCACGCGCGCACAAAAGAAGCTACATCGTTAAGCTAGGAACTACATTAACTACTATCTATGATATGAAAGTCATTACGTCGATTAATGGACTGTTATAAGAGAGCGAGAGAGAGAGAGAGAGAGAGAGAAAGAGAGAAAGACCAAGAATACCTTTTACAAACTGACAATTATAGATTTGACTTTTTCTTTCCTTTCTTTTGTTGATGAAAGAACATCTGATGATTTTTTTTTGATAAAAAAACCAAGGAAAACAAACTGTGTTCTGCTTTTATTTTTGTTATAGACACAGGCAAAAAAACAAATACTGTACTATCCACTAAACTGTGATGTGACGATGCGCGGTGCTGAAAAAAGACGTGCGCGCGTGACGCAAAACGTTTCAATGAGAAAAGCAAAATTGTCGGATCGCAGATTGGAGAATAATCGTATTGGACGCGTCGCGATAAACTTGAGCCATCGTTTGCACGAGTAGTTTTAGCACTGACGGTGGACGGTTGGACAGTTTACACGCAAAATGCAAAAAAAAAAATGAAAGTTGCGCATCTAGCTTGCCACACGCTATACATAGCTGCCGTTGTAGTGCATTGGTACCTGCAATCATTCACCTCTTTCTTCATTATGTTTTGGCGAAAGTCTCACGTAGAATAACTCGATTGGCGCGTGCTTGTATGCGAGTAGTCAATGGTCTGTAGCCGCTGGGACAAAAGTGCACGCGCGTCTGGCACCACGCTGATTACACATCATTGTTCCCTCTGTCCTTCCTCTTTTCTTCTGCTGTTCTATTGCCGCCTTACAGCGCTTGTAGCCGTAGCGAGACGATGCGCACCTAGTCGCCGACAACTTTCGTCGCGAGAAAGTACTTGATACTAAGAGCTCAGTGACAGAGAGAGAGAGAGAGAGAGAGAGAGAGAGAGAGAGAGAGAGAGAGAGAGAGAGAGCGCGAGCGAGCGAGGGAGAGAGACACTAAAATTCGAACGAAGCGGCCCCGGCGCGCCAGAAAGACGGCTTCGCGAATGTATCCCGCGCGACGCGAGAGAACGGACTTGGCCTTGAACAGCGATCGAAAGAGGCCACCGGCACACCGCTGCTGCTTTCACCTTAGGAATGGTCTTCGCAGCCTACTTTGTCCGAATTCGAACGATCAACGTTTCGCCTTCGCCCTCGGGAGGAAAGTGTTTTCCGCGTGACGAGGAGGAAGCCCAACGCGCTGGCCTAGTTTCGCGCGAGAAAGCCGACAAACAGGTTGGCGAGGGCACGATACGTCGGTACCGTTACTTCCAAGTAGGCGAGAAAGAGAAATTCCACGTTGTCTTCGAGGTCAATGGCCATCGTGCTCGCGGGATGCAAGGTGTCAAGGCCGTTCCCCCTGTACTGTTCTGCTGCACTTTAACTACAACTTTTTCGCGTTCCGTCTTGCAGTCTCGTCGTGGCACGTCATCGGCTTTCTTTTCTTTCCCGTCGTCTCTAAATGGAAAATCGGTTGCAGCAGTGAGCTATCGTCACGTGGACGTATCGATATGCAGTCGCGTCAATGACCTACTTTTCTTTCAAAAACCGCCGTAAAATGAACGCCATGAAAATATTAATGACACGTAAATCAATCCAGTTACGGAGAACCGTATGTTAACTCTTTCCGCTCGATCGCCGTCATATTTTTTTTCGAACACTGTGGAATTTCGGGTTTGAAACTGATGGTCTTGGCACGAGAGATCATTGAGCTCGAAGTAGCACGTTGTTGAATTTTCGAAATCTCGCTTGATATTAACTGAATAATTTCGGCGAATGGCTGATCAGATCAAAGTAATTAATTCATTTCCATTGGTATTTCAATTTGACGTTCGCAAATGATAATTGAATTAAGAAATAAGTAGGGTAATTAAGAAATCGGCGTTGAATCCATCAGATCGAGAAGGAAAAAAAACGAATGACAAAAAAATTTGTAGGAGCGTTAAGTTCGTCGTCAAGCACCGACGTCTCGGCCATCTACGTGGCCAAGTACAATCGGTTCGTCGACACGATTCTCAACCGCATCAACAAAATTCTGAAGGAGAAATACGACCCGGTGACGGTGAGATTGATCAACCCAAGTATAACGACCACCACCAAGAAGACCAAGAAGACAACGTCGAGCAAAAAGAAGACCAAGAAGACTAAGAAGTCCAAGCGCAGGAAAGGTAGCCGCGCGAGGAAGAACAACGTTGCCTTTGGTGCTACGCGGATCGAAGAGATGTTGCTTGTACCTCAAAACTCGAGCAATAGCTCCGACGCAACCGCGCCTCCCGAGGTCAGATTTTTAAACATTATTATTTGAACTATCGCTTCGAGTATGCAATGTTCACGTTCAACCATTGCCTATCAGTCGATCAAAGCGATCGAGACGAGTACGTCAGTCGCGATGATAGCAGACTCCGAAGAGCCAACGACTTTGTTGCCGGAACTGGCCACCCGATTATCGACGAACGAGGTGACCGCTACGACAACCAGCCGACGAGCCTCTGCCACTCCAGCTACCGTAATCAAACGCAAGAAGCTCAAAACCAAATCGGGGATCCACCAGCCCAGCAAAATTACTACTGCTCGGCCAACCAAAGTCAAGAGACCCAGTACTTCTTCGAGCAACAAGGTAATAGAAATAGAAAATTAAAAAAATAATTATTATAAGAATCGACGACTGATGATGATTATCGTCTAATACGTTTTTACAGGTGAAAGCGCCGGCGCCTACAAGCAGTACGGGCATCGTGAAGCGCTCGAAGGCCAAGGCGACGCTTTACGGATTGTCGTCATTGAAGCGCTCGGGCGATGTGTCGGTGAACATGATGAGCGATCATACTACCATCCGGACGAAATTCAACCTTGGGCCGCTGATTCTGAAAGTCGAAAAGGCATTCGGTAGAGCGAACCGCAAGGAGGTACGCAGTGCCACCGCGACCACCGCCGAAATGTCCGGTCGACTGAGCCTCAGGGTCTATCACGGCGGTGCTGCCACCCTGCACTCCATTCGCGTCCTCCAACCGAAGCAGGTGAGCATCAATTTGATCTTCGGGCTCGCGCGGCCTTTATCTGGGTCGCAATTGACGCTGTTAAAATGTTGGACGCTGAGCATTGGAAAAACGATCCGAGCCCATGAAAAAAAATGCTCGATCGAATTCAAATTTGCGCATTACGCGTTTGCTTTGAATAGTTGCACTCCGGCTGTTTAATGATTTATAATAGCCTGCAGCAGCGCTGTAGGCGGTCCCTGAAATGCCTGCAATGAAATACGCTATGCGTCGCTATGATGCGCGACACGTGTAATTAGAGACTTGCTTGCGGCTCGCTGATTGGGGCTCAATTGGAAATCGCACAGAGCCGATACAAATTACAATAACAAACAGCCGTCTCTCTCTCTCTCTCTCTCTCTCTCTCGCTTTCTCTCTCAGGCCGGCGAGCGCGCAAATGTCGGAGCGCTACGGCCAAATCCAACTGGAGCGTAAAATTTTAATTGCGTCAATTCGACTCGGTCGAACTAGTTTGAGCTCGGATTAATAGCGAATAAAGCGAGAAGAAGCGAGGCAGCCTCTGATCGATTGGGTGTGTCGCTTGTGTTGCAGATGCGCATCGAGTCAGCGGACGATCACGACCGGACGCGCGAGTTCGTCTGGAAGCGAAGCTCGCACATCGCGCACCTCGTCTCGCAAAAGCTCTCCTCGGCGACTCGCTCCATGCTACGTCCGCCGCCTGCCGCGGCCGCTTGATTCTTCGACGCCGAGATTCGTCCACTGCCATCCGATGCCACCAACTCACTACTTCTATTTATTTATTTATTTATTTAACTTATTCGACGACAATTGTTAGCTGCTTTGGAATGACGCGATCGCGGGGATCAATTTTGTTGTGTTGTTTATCTGGTGGCAACAGCTATGCTTGACATTGATCGGTAGACAAAATCACTATTATTTCGACAAGCCTAGCGTTTGCATTTCTTTTTCTATTGGTACTTCATTTTATTTATTTTTACTCTTCCGGATGCTCTAAAAAGTCATTCTTCGTATGCGTGCGACTCGACTGTAGCGAATATTTCGCAGTGGTGCAATCGATTATTAAGCGTTTTGTAAATAAGTGTAGACAAACGTAAAATAAACATTTTCCACTGAAATAATGTTGACATTTATTTACAAATTTCCGCATCTATACATCACTGTGACGAATCGAACAATGAAACGAAGATAAGTATCAGTTGTTGTATTACTATTTGCAATGATTAATCGTTTGCAAAATGAATAAACGTAACGGTCAATAAAAATGTATCAATAGAAAGTAAAGCCAGCCGAAACGAACCCCCCAATGTTATATAGATAAAGCGTATAGTAATCTTCAAGTGTTACTTCATGGTGGGCGGCTGCCGCAATGCACCGTCCGCGGTCCGCCGTTGCAGCATGAGTAGAGCGCGCGGGGGTCGTTTGGCCAAGATGGCGTCGGACTTGTAAACTTCGTGTATGTATGCGTGTTCACCTTTCGCGCGGCGTCGGACACTTAAAAACATGAATTATTGACTTGGAATTGGTAAATTTCTTGCCGCCAATCTTGTTTAAGATATTGGCTTCTTATGTCCTTCATTCAGAGTCTTGGATCTCGTAAATCTATCTTCGATAATTCGGAATTCTAGAGATTAATTTTTTCTTCAACGCAGTGAATAGACGCCATAATTAGATATTGACTGCAGCAGGTGAACTTGTTCGCCTTTTGTATTATCCTTGTTCTTTTTTAAAGTAATTTACAGATTAATTATTTTGCTCTACACAACATCCAAAACTTGACGAATACGTGAGTAGTTTTACGCACATATTTTTGATCATTCAATGTATTTTCAATATGAGTGCTTATTGTTTTGCAGTTATTTTACGATTCGTATTTCTTTTATTTGCTTATAGGTAACATCTGTGTATACGTAAATAAATGTTTTAAAGTTGAAACTACAAAAAGATATTCAAGGTAGCAATGTGGCTATTTTACTTGTAGTTATGAGATTGAGTTAAATTTATACTAGGTATTTTAGCATGAACTGAAGTCTATCAAAACATATTTTTGTGTACGTAGCTACACAAAGCAGCAATTTTAAATTGTAAGTTTTACTGAAATCAGTATACAAGTCATTATTCCTTCAAAGCAATTTCAGAATTTTGATACCTGTAAATAACATTTTCAAGATCTACCAACGAGCTAATTCAAAGAGTTTTGAAGTGATTTTGACAAAAATCAATGGTGCCTAACTGATTAAAATGTTTAACTACATTTGGTCATTGATTAGCTGGTACCTAAGACCTTTTGTGAAATGGATTTTACATCACACAACCCATATGTGTGAGTTGCAAAGGATATGTTATGGAGAACGTACTGGTGCACCTCGCACGTTTGGTGTAGAAAATTCACTCAGGCTTTCTAAGAATCTAGATATTAAATCTTTACTTTCCTACTTGGATGATGTAACAGCTCACAAGGGTATAACTGCAAGAAGTGAGCGAGGTATATTAGAAGAAACTATTAGAACCGTATTAATAGCTAAGAAAATAAATCCCACAGCACATCCTGACTTTGCAAAGTTATTTGGTAAGTGTGTTGAGTTAATTTGGGGTTATAGACAATTATGTGTAGAATGTGAGGAATTGAGACAGACACCCTACGATTCTGATAATCCGTCTCATGAGAGCTTGCTGTTGAAATTTTGGAACCTTTTAATGCCTTTCGAACAACTCGAAGCAAGAATAACAAAACAATGGCAGGATATAGGTTTTCAAGGTGATGATCCAAAGACTGATTTTAGAGGCATGGGCATTTTAGGATTGGAGAATCTTGTTTATTTTGCCCAAGAGTATCCTACGGCAGCAACACATGTCTTGTCACATTCTATGCATCCACGGTATGGTTATGCTTTTGCTATTGTTGGTATTAATCTAACAAGCATGGCATTGCGATTACTGAAAGATGGATCAGCCAAATCACATATGTATAATTCATTAAAAACTCTACCATCAATTAGTGCCTTTCATCAGTTTTATTGTTATTTATTCTACGAATTTGATGGATTTTGGATTGAATCCAAACCTAGTAATATTATGGAATTTTCTTCTATTCAAGAGAAATTTGAAAACAACATCAGAGTGGCTCTTGCCAACCCTTCTACAGTTTTTAGGATAAATTTATCTGTAGACAATATTTAGCATAAGTGTGAGGATTGTGTTTAAGATTCTAAAAGATATTTTTTAGATAGTTTTCAGATATTTGAGTAGAAAAATTGAAAATCAAGTGAAAATCAATTGAAAATATTTATCACATTTGAAGTTCTAAAGTTTTTCTAAAGCAACTGATATGTTTGAATTCTTATTTTGAAACTGAATTGTGTCTAAATTTCTTGAATATTGATTGGCATTATGTGCAATGAATAGATTATTTTTTTAGTAACTTTTTTTGTAAATATTATAGTGCAAGGGACAAGGTATTTATTGTACATGGTGCTCTATTTTAATACACAAACACACAGTGTGTCTTGTCTTGTGATATAATTTTGCCATTGCTATGAACTCTCAGTTTTATTTGAAAGTTCAAAGATTTGTTGAATACCTCTGACAGCATTCCATATATATTTTTAAGTTTGGAATGTCCTTTATTATATAGCATGTTTTTTTGCCTTAGTCTTACTGTAAGTCATGTTATTCTCAGACCCATAATATGGTCACATGTGCATAGATGCAAAGCTTTAAAAAATTTCTTGCAACAGATGTAGAAGTGCTAAACATATTTATTGTTGGCCTAGAATAGCAATAACTCCTTTACGAATCTCTATTTTATTGTATAAAATATAAAAACTGAAAGGATTGTTAAAAAAATGTTTGTGAAAGTCACATCACGTTTGTTTACACATATTTACAATTTTCCATTCACGCTTTTCGCCAATTTATTTGTCTTTCTTGTGTGAAACTTCAGTCTTTTTCCTAAGTTTACTAGCTACTGTTACAATAACCAAAACACCAATGGTGATACTACCAAGTTTCATTACCCAAGGATTATCTTTCAAGAAATTGACTGTCATTTGAACCAGATCATCACTGAAATAAAAAAAGCAATAATCTGTAATATGTACACTAATAACATTAATAAATGTTTTACAAGCACACTCAAATTGCTTTTACTAATTTTTAATTAATAGTAGAACTTACAAGGGACTTTGAGGAACTGGAACCTTTTCTCCATGGGCATTTTTGTACCAATCTTGTGCAAATGATATAAATGACTTAGTGTCATGCTTTGGAATGAGATAACGATACATCTTACCATGTCTAAATCTGTAAACAGAGAATTAAAAATTAATTAATAGTAATTGCAATTTGATATAGTTAACTGAAGCTTAAATTGATTACATACAGTATAAATTGAGGAACTTCATAAACACCAAATCTTCTGGCAGTTGAAGCTCCAGTTGAGTATTTATTGACACGAGCAACATTGATTCTTTGCTTTAACCTTGCCCCCACAGCTTCCCATCTAGCTCCCATTCTTTGACAGTCAACACAATCTGGACTGTAGCTACATATAGAAATATATCAACTTAGCAATGTTATGTCAGCAGTTTTTGTTGAATTATAAAGTAAAGGAAACTTACAACATAACAAACCAATCTCCAGTAGTAGCCCCGGTACTTGCTTGTGTTAAATGTTCAAAACTATCATCTGTGAGTTCTTTAACTATTGGTTCCTTATTTTCCATAAATGTCATCAATATCTCTTCCTCTTCAATTTTACCTATTGCAAATGTAAATGACAGATGACAATTATGTACAGTATAAAGATATGATAATTTAGTTATTTTGATTTACCATCGTATAACAAAGGTATTCCTTGCCTAAAGTAAACAATTGCAGGTTCTATGCCTGTACTGTAAAGTCGGAGCATTTGACTATTGACAACTTTAACTACCCATGCTGATAAAGAATCAACCAAATCTTCCCTAATGTGCAACAATTGATTCTCCACATCATCACATATTTCACAGTCTTTTTTAGCTGAAAACAAATCACACAAATGATGAATGAAAACTGTTAATGCAACCAACAAGAAATAAAAAGCTGAATGAAAAATCATCGGAACATACTAAATAGAGCGACAACATATTTTTCTGTTTTGATAAGATTCAAAAGGTCGTCGTCGGTGACCGTCTCCAAAGATGCAGCCCTTACACCGGACAGAAGACAGAGCAAGGCTAGGAATGCTATTTGTGACATTATTTTTACTTGTGTGTAAACTCAACCGATGGAAAATTACTTTGCAGCAAACAGCTGCTACGGGCGTGCGAGTGCTTGTTTATCTTTCTCACCGGCGGCTTTTTCGCAACAGCTGTGACGGGCGACACGTCATGAATCTTGTTGACGGCCTGCCATTTTTAAAGCGCCTGCGCGGAAATTTTTCCCCGTGAGCGTGGTATTTAAAGTAGACGCGATTCGCTCGAGTTTTTCAACAGACATGCGGATAGTGCTGCCGCCACATGGCGAGTACGAATACTAATCGAGTAAAAATAAGATTTTGTTATTTTTTTCGTTTTCATCTTGATTGCGCAAGCTCTTCAACAATCTTACAAACTCTAATGTATACAGCGGGCAATTACGGTTCACAGTTCACTTGCATTGCGATTGCTTGCACTTCGTAAAAGTAGTATTCGTATTAGAATGAAATGTTATTCGAACTTTGCGTGTTTCATTTTTCTTATGATGATTTGTTCAATCACTGTATTTATAACTATATTTCTTATGCTTTTTAGATGAGTATTTCTAACTATCAAAGTCGTTGCATCTCGGAATTAAAGAATCCTGTTATTTTTGTCAATTTATTTCATAACTAAATTAATTCGGAGTTCGAGAAAATGTAATATATGAGCGAGTGGCTTTAAATGAATCTTGTCTTAACGATTTATATGTCAGTTAGTTTTGGTCGTGGACTTATTATAAGCTGTCCCATTTGCAGCAATTGCAACACTAGCGTAACTTTTCTCATCGATTGGTTTGCATATACTTTTTCGTTGCGTTGTTACGAACTGGAACGTTTGCTGTCTACTACAGTGTTCTGCTGTACCGCACTCGGAAGATGATTTTCTTTTTTTTTATGGCACTTTCACCAATCTATTTTATTAGGGCAACGTAAACCGTTAAAGAAAAATAAAAGAAAGAAAACTTAAATAATGATCTGCTTGAATGAATGCTTACTTTGATTTCGATTCCCGTACTTTAATCCAGGCAAATGATCATAGATTTTTATTAATAAAACTAAACGAAATCCTTGGTAACTTGTCAACGAAGTAACACTAAGGTATGAACATTCCAAAAACTGGCCAACTTTAGTGGTTCCTGTCTAAATAAAAAGATGGTAATAATATTTGTGCCTCACAAAGTTAATATTTTATTATGAGAAAAGTTATTATTGTTCTGGAGCTCATTTTTTTTTTCATTCTCATTTTTCTTCCCACTTTAAAGAGCGACATATCATTTCGAAGCTAATTAAAAATTCTATCACGATGCCCATGTACGTTGGAAAAAATTATTGTTATCCTTTATATTTGCCTGTAAAAAGAAAAAGAAATAAAATTTGAAGAGAAATTCCAGCGTCAAAATTCACCGAGGATTTTGTAGTCTGCCACAGACTGACGCGAGAGATGCATACGCGAAGTACCGCTGAAGATAGTCAAGTCTGAGGCAGTCGATGAACATTTTTCAACCCCAACGCAAATGTCCCTCGAGTTGCCAACTATACTTGGAGCAGCTGGGGCCGCGACAAAAATCTACTTATTTGTAGCCGTGGCGAGTAGGTTCCTATTTTTTTCAAAATTGTCTTTTCATTATTTCTCGGCAAGTGAATTTCAGCGCTTTTGTCGATAGCCCGCGCAATTTCCACGACTGCCTTTATTCGGGCAGGGCGCCATTCAAACTTGCTGGAGAAAATCTTGGGAATACTTAGGGCGCGCGATCTCTCGAGAGGTCTTTGCCAGTGACTGGGCGTGGAACTATGGAAGCCCTCGCAGATTAAGCTCTAATGCAGTTGCATGTTTACTCGCTCAAGTTTTGTACTTGAAATAGCATCGCATACCACTGTACCCTCCATTGTTAGCGTTCCTGCTAATAATTTACAAGTAGGATTTGAGCGTATTTTTCCTTCCGCTTCTTGGTTTCTTGGCTTATTGGCTTATTCTAGAAATTTGTATTTTTTTCGCGATATGCGATTTTTTTTGCAAAAACGGAGGTTGAAAAACTAGCATTTCCAAAAATAGGTCAGACGTTATCTTTGCCGCGTGTCCGCATCGTCATTGCATTCGTGCGCGCGCGCGCGCGTCTGTTTCCAATTTTTCATGGTCTTCCGCGCTTTCCATTCACTTTCTACGAGTAATCTGCTTTGATTGCGTTAGCGCTGCTGCATCGCCTCGATTGATGATCATTGTTGTTTGCCGCGCTTATCGAAGCTATAATCGGTCTGTATTTCCTTTCGATTTCGAAAAATCATCTAATGATGTCCACGATCCACCAAAACAATAAGTCACACTAGCGACGCGTACATTTCTATGACTTTTCATCCGTAAAACATAAGCGCGCTCTTATATTTTTTTTAATTGCGGAAACTCCGTCGTCCAATTCAATGGAAAATTGAAAGTCGAGTTTCAAAGCAATATGGCATTTCAATGAAAACAACTGGAAGTTGATGGAACTATATGGATTCGTGTTCGCGGATTGAAATCAACTGGAATGCATGTGTTACATTTCTAGGTCAAATATTTTTTTCTGTGAACCGTTGTAATGGGCGAACGTTAAATTCAGTGTGCATTTCATTCAGGCAAAGCCTCTGAAATGGCATATTGCTGATTTGTTTTTTTTTAATTTGAGAGAAATAACAAAAAAAATTGAGAAACACAAGTCGCGTCGTATATTCTGCCAATCCTGCGAATCAATTAATTATAATTTAGATTTGCGCAATGTGATTTCAATAACAAATACAATTTAGTTCAGACTTTTCGCGACTTTCAACCTGCGTGGATAAATCGACGATACTTGTCGTTGTTCGCGTGGCGACAAATCTAATTGTAGCATCTCGGTGAATAATATTTCAACGACTTCGAAGCGCTGATTAATTGTGGCAGCGCGACGCACGGAATAAAATCCAATGGTGTGAGCGCGATTGGGAGGAGTCGCGGCAAAAGTGTGCGCGAGGATGCCAGCGAACGGCTATTTTCCCCGGAGTCGCTCGCCGTTCGCGCCACGAACGGATTTTATAGAGTTCGATGGACGCACAGAACGCGGAACACGCCAACGTTAGCCTACGTGCCCCGAAGCTAATATGCAGCCACGCGCGCTACCGACGCTGTGCGCGCTTTTGCGTGCGTCGCTCTGATTTGAGCGTACGAAAAGGAATCATATTGGAAAACGCTCGGGGCGATGTGCGAGTCTCCCACGGGCGCGGAGCAAACGGATTTCTCTGCGCCTGTCCGCCGTAGCCGCCCGGCATTGCTCAAATGCATAATTCACGCTCACCGCTGCGTGCGAATAATGAGTGACATCGTCGACGTGCGCCCGACCCTCTCTTTATAAAATATACAAACGTCGTCTTTAGCGTGGGTCTGGATATATTGGCATTCGCCAGTGAGGCATGGATATTAGGGATCGTTAATTTTACATAGATTAATAAGGAGATAAAAAAGGAAGCATATAATGTGGTTAACTTTATCGATGCGTGTACACACATACACACAAGCATATATATATATATATGCATATATATGCATATATATGCAGTAGTGTGTGCGCGCAGCCAATGCCGCATAAAAAAGGAGCGTTAACGTTCGCCACCAAATTGCTCGCAGCAGCTTAGCGCGTTTTATATTGCCAGCCATATCACAAGATAAAATATAGCTCCGATCGTTTGACGACCCGTCGTCCATGAGAAACTGTCCGCGAGCAAGCACGGAGCACATTGATTTGTTTCTTGGCAATTTAATGCTACCGCAGGCAATTAGGCAGATGCGGTGCGTGAAATTTCCGAGAATAATTATGTAAATCAGTTGGCGGCGAGGCGGCACAATGGCACGAGCGCGCGCGTTAGCGGCTAAGCACTCTCAGTTTCGTCGGGGCACGCAGCTTTGAGTCTCGTTCGCGCGGCCCGCGCGAAACGTCGCTCGGTCCAGTTAACGAGCGGCTGTCTTGCAGGCGTCCGAGCCACCAAAGGAAAGCTCGGCGGGCGAGCGAAGCGATGAATCTAATTTGGACGAAGCGTTCGAGCGCCAGCCGGGCGTCGTTAACGTAGTTTTCCGACAATTCTTCGGCCCAAACCGCTGGAGTCGCCTTTGCTTTGTCGGCGCGCGGGAGACGCTCCGGCGGAGCTGCGGCCGCGGCTGCGTGCTCGCGCTCGTTAGCGCGGCCGATCGTCGCCAGCGCCAGCGGAGGATCGAAAGGGCGCGCTCCGCGACGCGACCGGCGCTTCGGTCCGACCGAATCCGGCCCTGATCTACTTGGGGCGGGTGTCGCTCGCGCGCACCGCTCGGCGACGTCGCTTACACAGCGCGCCGAACCGTCGTTCTTCTTTTTTGCCCTCCCTCTCTCGCGCGCATGCGACGACACGTGCGCCAACTGTCACGAAACGCCAGCTCGCGAGCCTCGTTTAGGACGAGTGCGCTTTCTCTCGGCGAGCCTTTCCATACGACTCGCCGTTTCGTCGACGCACGCTGAATTGCGTAAGCCGCTTCGACTCGCGAAAGCCCAAGTGTACGTCGGAAGCTGTCACCGAACCGCTCGTCTCGGCGCGATCGAGCGAGTGCCTTTGCAACGTTACAACGTTCGTGCCTGCCGCCAGCCGATTGGTCGTCTCGCTCGTCGACGAAAATCGAGCGCGCTCGTGCGAATAGACTGCCGCCAGGCAGCGGAAATCTTTCGTCGCGTGCCGGAGTCGCGTATAGTCGCTGCTGCGCCTGGCTGCCGAACGCCCGGATCAGTTCTTTGTCCTCGCTGCCACGCCTGTGCATCCAGCCCGAGCGCCATCATCACGTAAGCATACCGCAGTGCCCGCACTGCCAATTTCCTCGCTTTTCTTTGAGCGCGCGCGCGTGTGCGTGTCTCGCGCGGCCGCGAGAATTTAATTGCGCGCTGCGTGCGGCCGTTGTAGAGATGATTATTCGTGCGAATCGCAATAAAATGCCCATTAAAGCCAGCCACTAGACACTAATTGCCGTTGAAAAAATTTATTCTATCCCCTGAGTTTTCCCGTTTATTTTAACTAAAATTTCCGACGTGAACTGAAATAAACCGTCATTGTGTAGTCACCGTCGCGGTATTCGGCGTATGTAGCGACGATGTCGACCAGAAATACGTTTTTACGTAGAACTCGTGAGCCTGAAGTCGCTAATGTTGTATGCAGTAAAATAACCGAGGATATTGCTAAAGAGTACGGGGGGCCATCGCTTTTGTAGATTTCTGAATGTCATATTGTTCCGCAGGCGTTGACGATGGAATTTAGCGAGACGGCGACGACGACTTACACGCCGGAGGCGCAGGTAGCGGCGCGCAAAGCCGAGGAGTCGAGGCTGGTGCACGAAGGCACGGAAATCTGGAAGGCCAAGAAGGAGGAGTCGATGCGCCAGAAGCTGCGCGAACAATATGAAGTATGCACATCGTCACCTGCTCTCTGGCCCATCAAGTCCGTGTCTCCATCTCTGGCGCTTTTCTCTGGCCGAGTGGAATCATTCGCGTGCTGGCGTTGCACTGAAAAAAAAAATTTTTTTTCGCCTGATAAATTCCAGTGGAAATTCCTTTCTCGCTTTGTTTTTGTTACTTTGCGGGAAATGCCAATTTCTCGGGCATGCGACGCTTGCAGTTTCCTCTTTTCTGAGTGAGATGCGTGTAGTTACTTGGCGTCTTCAGCTCTCTTTTTGAAATCTCGAAGAAGACTTTTGCGCAACAACGTTCCGCAGTCGAAAAAGCAGCGCACGTTTACTTTCGTGAAAATGTCAAGCTCGTTAAAAATAATTGCCACGGTCTTTACGTCAATCTTTGACAACGATTTTAAACCATTTTTTCGGCAAACAAATTTTATTTCCCACCCGAGATTTGACCACTTTTTTCGACATTTTCCGAGAGTAAAATTCTAATTTTGTAATTACCCTCAACCTATCTTTTTTCCTACAGATAAAATGTAACGTGACTCGAGAGAATTGCAGAGAAAGTTTTGTCTCAACATTACATCAACTGCAATGTAATTGTTTGAGTAAAGGGGAGGCGGCTCATTAGCTGAACATCCAAGCTTTAGCCAACTACTATTCATTATGCAGATAAGTCATGGGTCGAATATCATTCCACTGATTTAAGTGATGAGGCTCAGAATTAGATGCGTAATGAGAAAAGGGCGACGTTGCACTATACGTGCCCGAATACTCCACAAGTCCCATTTCGTTGTCCCGTTAGCCGTATGCCGCTAAGCACAGCATTTCTCGTAATATATGTAATTAAAAAGTGGACCAAGCACCAAACACCGGACCACCTCTCTGAAACCTTCACGGCTGGAGGTCGACTTCTCGAAATCCAGACAAACATTTATTCGATAGTTGATCGAAAGCTTTGGCGAGACTACACTACACAGCAGTAGTGTATTAGCTCGCAAACAGTTGTTATAGGGGAAAGTAGGTCGCAAAAACCGCTTGTACAAGCGTAAAACACACTCGCCGAGAAACAATCCACCGGGAAATAACGCGCGCGATTTTCAATTAGTCATAATAGAGCGAGCGAGTGGCGAGAGCCTGTTTTGATGGCGACGCGAGTGCTCGTATAAAGAGCTACCTGGTAGCGCACATACTATTTTGGCCGCGATGGTGTGTGGGGGCTGGGGATAGGCTGGGGTAGACGGGCGCGAGCTCGCTAATCTCTTTCTTGCGCCGAGTTAGCCGGGCGATGCGTCTTAATCTTGCTGCCAAGCCAAAACTCCCTTTGCCGAGGCTTATCTCCCAGACGCTTAATTATTTGGCGCCTCGTCGCTATTATTGCCTTAAGCCAGCTTCCCCAGGCGCGCGCGCGCGAGTCCGAGAGGGATTCACTTAGCCGTCCCGGGCTCACGGCGAATCGGCGAGCGCCGTGCACACTGCACAGCGACCGCGAGCGCGTCATAGATCTATGGCGGTGGCGCGCGCGTAAACTCGCGGCTATCGCTCCCGTAGGCATACATCGGCTGTTATCCTCGCCGGATCCGCCGCACGCTTCTGCCCCGAGCCCTCGGTCATCAGCCTGCCGAGCGGCCGCTCGCGCTCGCACTGCGCGCTTCAGTCCTCGCTTAATTGCGCGCTTTACATTTATGGATTAACGCTCCGTTATCGCAGTTTTACAGCTGCCCACGAGCTACGCGCGTCCACGGCATTTGTCCGCGCGACGCGCCCGCTTGATCGACGCGCCGCGCGTCCTCTTCGCTTTCCGGCTCGCCTTGCAAATCAAACCTTCCGGACCAGGCGCGCGCGCGTCGCTGCGTTACGTCCAGTCCGCCGATACGTCGTGCTGCAGTCCGGGTATCTAGCGCGAGTGTCGCGTGTTGATCAGCTCGTCTTTCGCTTTCTTTCTCAAAGAAACAGCGGAAGTGTAACGTTTCAAGCAGCAGGACAATCGTTGGAAAAACGGTGGAAAGCCATTCGAAACTGAGCCAACTCTTTTCAGCGTTTGGATAATTTCCTGGGTTAAATTAGAACGGGCTGGTGCTGTGTCCGTAACACTGGACACCAAGAGTTGCGTTAGTAAAGAAAAATAATTAAAGAATGGTTGGACAATCCAGGACGGTTCAAGATCTGTAATACCGATTTCAAAGGAACGGAAAAGAAATACTGAAAAGAAATTTGATATTAAGCATTATGAAAATGGGTTTTAATTGAAGCAGACTTTATAATTGTCCATATGAATTGCTAGGCTTTTTAGAAAGTGTTGAACAATAGTAAGGTTGTAGATAGTAAAATAAAAATATTAGGTTGCGTACTTTTATCGATCCAGTTTGCATGCATTACTGGAATTCAATATATATTTGAGCTGTGCACGCAAGCTACTGGATCGCAACGAAAGATTATAAAACAACAACAGCAGTATACTTTTTATGTATTACTAATGATCGATTTATCGAAAAACAATGGTAGCTGCTTAAAAGATTCATTCCACCGAGTTACTGGTCGGCATTACGCTTCGCAATTAGCACGAAAAAACTTTCTCGTACATTTGCTGGTAATCAAATTGGCATTAATATATTGAGATTTTTTTAAAACAACAGAGAGAGAGAGAGAGAGAGAGAGAGAGAGATTGCACATTGACGCTGTTGACGAGACACTCTCAGCAAGGTATGACAGGAGAGAGAAAATAATTGTAACTGATGTTTCAGCTGAGACGGATGCTGTCTAATTACTGGCCGTGGGGTCGACCAGGTGGTGGAGCACCATGTGCATCTGCTTTACGCAAGAGGAACGTTCCACTCGAACCCCGAGAGCAACCATTTAACCAGGTACACGTTGAGTTATACTAGTCGGCTATCGGAGACTAGGCTTCTTCTCTCTCAGCGGTATTTCTAGGGGTTGTAGTCAGAGAGTATTCGAGTTTGCGTCCTCGTAAATTCGAATTATCTTATGCCTCTCAAGTCCGTTCAGCAGAGTCTATTGCGCTCAATTAGTATTTCTTTTCGAATTCCACTTAAGTATCATTTTTACGTTTGCTTATCGTTGCAACAGCTCGATCGAAATACGAACGCCATTACTTTTATTTGTCTGCGCGCTTTCATCGTGATGATTTGGCAAATGGGCTCAATGGGAAACGATTCGGCATACCGTCTATCTTATCGATCAATGAATATCACGCGCAGCAATAAAATTTTCATACGCCGAGCTCTCTCGAGAGCAGCTTGACTTGCACCATAAAAATTGTCGCGAGCTCGGCTCGCGCGCAAAATATATGAGGTGCAAATTTCATAAAATGCGTATTGCTGCGACAGTTCGATTATGGTCAGATTGCGAATAGTACACTACAAATGCACATTGCGCGCTGCTCAATTTTTCAGTCGCGTTATTTGTGCTTTTTGACGACAAAGCGCACGCCAGATCTATCACTGGAATATAGAGTCGTGCCAACAAGCGACTATTTCACGCGTCCAACTGTATACACTCTTTGACATATTTGTCGACTTTTGTATTTCTATAGTACGAGGTTGGCGAGGAGCAAACTAAAGCACCTCTGGCTAGCGGCATTGTCATCTGAATACAATGTCTCAAACAGCAAAAACAACTCCATGTCAACGGTTGAGCAATGAGTAGTTCAAGTTTACCATTCCAGAAAAAGTTTAGGAATGTCGCCGTTTAGAGCCCTGTTTTCTAGCTTTTGGTCTGGTTAATCGATTAATTTTCAGTCCTTCGCTTTCGTGCGATTCGCGTTATTCAAGGCAAAGTCCTGAAATGTTGACGGTTGAAAATGTCACGGCACAATAAGGCAAAAATTACGATACTCAACGTTCCGTGAGAAACGTGCGCACGCGACTGTTATGGCATGTTGTGATGAATATTCGACGAGCTCGTGTCGCTCGTTCATTTTATTCTGGGCCAATATCTTTCTTGCTTGCGCTTTCAAGGTAATGACAAAAAACGACATACAGCGTTATTAGTTGCTTTTTGGTCGACGTTCCAATAACCATTTTCGACGGTTAAGTTACTTTTTCTTTCATAAAACGTATCGACTATGTTGTTTGTTGGACTCCGGTATTGTCATTAAATCGAATAACGAACGAGTGATTCTTATAAAAGATAGAATTTTTGTCGATGTCAAACGCGCCATTGTAATTTCGAGATGAGCAACGAAGATCGCTTTTTCTATTGTACGACAGATCAGTGAAAAGTCAAGTTATATTTTCAAACTAAAATTTCTCACGCGCTGAATCTGAATTTACGAATGTGCATGTACTGGTATGTATGTCGTGAAATAGTAGTCGGTGGTGTTCTCTCTCTCTCTTTTCTCCCGAGAGAAGGACGAGGTGTGCCGATATGAACGTACATATAGCTAAACGAGCGTCGTCCGCGAGTCTCTCTCAGTCTGTGTATACAGCTGATCGCATTAAGTGACCGCCACCTAATCGCCGCGATAACCGCCGCAAATCCTTTAGTTTGCTTGCCCGCTTGCTTGCTTGCGTATGTACGTGTATATGTATAGGTTGGATGTCGGGAACGCAAACTTTGCCGGGTGTGAATTGCCACTTGATTACAGTCAGCTGTAGGCGGCGAGACGGCTTTCGCTAAATACTCCGCGCTCCACACTGGGGGATGACACACTGCGACTTTTATTTGGCAATATAGAGCGAACGAACGGCTCGGATAGTCTGCCTGTGGATGCGCTCCTTGAACGGCTCGAGCATGCCGCGTCGACTGATTAGAGCTCGATACGAGAGACACAAGTGCGGTGGACTATCCTAGTGGTGCGTTAAACGCGACCAGCGCGGTTCGGTTGAGCGCCATGTCGACAGGACGCCGCTAGGAGGGCAAGCGCCCATTTTTGCCCGAGCTATGAATTCGTCTTCGTAGAATCGAGAACGCTTCTGTTGATTATTCGTCGACTCTCGGAGATGAAAGCACACCTCCCGGAGTACGCGAACTTGCTCGAGGAAGTTGCCGTCAATTTCATACAAACTGCACGACGTTCAGAGATTCCATTCCGTGGATTGGTCCTACTCTGCAGGCGAATTCCGAACGAATATTTAAGAGTTTGCTTGGCGATAGATGGCTGTTTGGTAGTGTACCGGTTAGCTTATTTCCGAGTAATATCCGCGCGGAAATCTCGCACGGAAGCATCTGCATCATTTGTTGCGTTACGAAATTGATATTTCTACGTATAAGACGTATACGTACAAGAGATATTCGATGCTCAAAAAGGGAACATTCATTTTAAAATGCCCCGACGGTAGTATCGACTGTTTGTTCGCGTTTCGAACAAAACATAAAAGACATTTTTATTTGATCGCCATACGATGTATTGCAGACGTGGAGAACGAGATCCCTAAGAGATCGATCCAACTGCAGCGGACTCTACAGAAGCACTTATCATAACGCGTACGACGCGTATAACCGTTGCGAGCTTGAACAGTTTGGTAAGTCAGTTGTTTAATCAATTTGGATTTTGTTTATCTATAAAACGTATTAAGCGGTTTTCGCGATGGAACTTGTTTACGAATGATCAAAATAAATATCGCAGTTGCATTAATCAAGTATTTCGCAATAATACTGATTGGAAATCGGCGAGTTGTAAAAATCTTGCCGGTCTGTTTCGTCTACGCAACAGTTTCGAGAGGAGTGATCGTTATTATTGTTGCTCCGATTGTGCTGCCATTATTTATCGGTGACATTACTTAACGATAATGTTGGAAGAACATTATTAGTATTAAATTACGGAAGGCTATACGATTGATTGTTGAAATAGGCTACGCAATTTTAATTGTACTTAAAATTCACTTTAAACTGTTATTTATTCGCGATGGTGTGAGAAATTTCGCGATGCGCTTTTCTTGTTCATATGCATCCGTGGTTATCAACAGGTTCTGATCAAACAACCATAAAATTTTATGGTAAATCATTTCCCCTTTACATATGATAATCAATGTTGTTAAATTACCGTTTACATTAACGCACATTTCCACGAATAGCATACCATAGGATTTTAAAGTGTAAATTAAATTTATTTTTAGCAGATTAATCGAAAGGTTAATTGATTTTGGAATAACTTTAATAGGCTGATAAATATCTTCATAATTATTTTAGCAATAAGAAGCAAAACTTCTGACTTTTTTTTGGGAATAAAAAATTCTCAATTCGACAAAGACACAATGTTTAATTATTGTGAAATATTTGAAAAATGATTTGTCAGTGAATTTGCAAAATATATTACACTTTTACGTACACGAAAAAGCATTTTATCGCAAGCGTCAATACTTTTTCGTTGACCAAAAAATGTATCGCTGAATTGAAAGCTTAATTTGTCGAATATATTTACGGTTGTGCTCACCCACAAGATAACCAGGAAAAAGCAAATATTATAAAAGCTAACAATTCGCGAGGAATAATGTATGAAGGTTATTCAGAATAATGCACGCGCTGTACAATATTCTGTCTGCAAATAGAGTTAAAGACCACAGCAGTCGTTGCGTTGAAATGTGTGAAATTGAAATTGCTATTGACTTTATTTCAGATAGGAGAGTGCCCGAGAACCCTGAGACAAAAGAGAAACATAACGACGATTGTCGTATGCATCAGGTTTACCAACTGACCGGTGGTGTCGAACTGGCTCCCCTATTGCGCCAGTGGTCACCTGTCGACGCCACGCGTCCAGGATTCATGATCGACTCGTAAGTTTCTCCGTACGATAATGTTATACGCAATTTTTGACGAAAGTATGTGTAATTATTTAGGATTTCTATTTATTACTTTCATTTCTGTGTGCTCATCGATTCTATAAATATTCCCCAGCCTATTTCTAATTTTCATTGTATATGTTGTTCGCTATGTTTTTTAATCTACGATTGATTAGTGAAAGTAATAAAAAAATCAATCATTAAAATTATGGCTCTCATTTATTGTATTCGCTTAAAGTCAAAAATTTCATTTTAATGATGGATTTCACGACAACGATGAATTTTAACGAGCAGCGCAATAGGAGGGAAGAGCACTTGAAACATTGAACGCGATGAATATCGCATCGCGTTGCGTTAATGTTGACTCGATAACAAATAACACTGATTCCATTATTTTTCACCGATCATTCGATTCTCGACCAAAAACTAACGAATAAAGTTGACCTGTCGGTGTTTGAAAATTCGTTAAACAAGTTAGCTTATAGCAGCATCGACAGTGGAGCTTAATTCTATCAGCAATTAAAAAGTATTTCGCGGTATGATACGTGAAAGCAATTTGCGAGTGTCTGACCTCAAGACAGACAGCTGTTGCGCGTTCTCGAATGGTAAAAATATTCGACAGCCGAGAACTCGAGAGAAGTTTTAAATGGCACGTATTATAACAATTTCACTTTTGTTTTGATCACATCAAAGTTCAATTAAGTGTTCCCCTTGCGTTCGTGCATGGCAAATAAATTGAATAAGCAAACACTAATGTCGGCAATAAGTCTCGCGCTCGATAAACCTCATTAGGCAACAAGCATTTAGCGGCAAATCTCGGCGCTGCTGCTACTGCCGCGCCTCTGCTAGTTGAGTTTACTGACTACAGATTGGAAGCAGTATATATATCGCGAAAACTGCACGTATGCTTGATTACACTTACGTCTTGGAGGAATTCGCGAGCGCGAGTCACCTTCACCGGAGATATTCTTGTTGTCGATCGAAGTCCACGCATGTATATAGACGACTGCTAATGGCACGGATTTGCATAGTAAAAGATTTATTCGTTTGATCCCTCATTGACAGCTGAGCGCATAGCTGTCCAATATCGCGGCTCTCAATGGCTTTCCAGCTAATTTCGCGAGCTACGAGCAATAATCGAGCGTTTATGCGCGCATTGCAGCGACTTCTCGCCTGCGAAATGCAAAAGTGCGAGTAGTGATGCGTGGCACGAAAGTCACTCGAGACACGTTCCATTGAGAGAAATTAGCGCGCCGCAGCTGCAGCGAATGTCGATAATTCAGTTAAATTGTCGAATAGCACGCTTGGAATTCTTCGGCGAGGCTTGTTTGCGAGATATCTCATTTTCGGTTTGCTCCGGCACTCGTGTGAAGTGCAACAACACTGCCGGCTGCTCGCGCGCGAATTCGAGCTGACAAGCCGTCTCGAGTGTAGCGCAATGTCGTGGCGTCAAGTTTTTCTTTCTCTTTTTTTTCCCTCCCCCCCCCCCCCCCCCCAACTCCCAAGAGCTTTTGCACTTGATGCTGCAGCCTGTTACTGTACATAGTCGCACACGGACGAGCGACTGCGCGCAGCCTCATTAACGCGCGGCTCGCTCCTCTTGACTCGCTTGCGCTCGCAGCTCAATGACTCACTCATTTACCCGACTCCACGGATCATCCGTGTCAAGAGCGCGCACGGCACCTTTTTTTTCGCATACTTTCTCTCTTTTTTCTCGCATTCCTGTCGCGTTTGCCTCATGTTTTTGGGCTAGTATATTCAAATGAAGTTGTCCATCGATGTTTCATGAGTTCCCATTCGCTGCTCAGGCAAATTGTCAGGCCGTATTCTCCTTTCTCTGTTTTGATTCTTTCAAAACGAAGCATTGTTCCGGCGATCCTCAAAAATATTCTCCTTTTTTCTTTAAACTTTTTATTTTTACTTGTTTATTTAAAGAGAAAAGTGGATTCTTTTTGTTTGCTGTACCCAGCGAGGCCGGAACAATTATTTTCATAACAACACTACTATTCACAGATCTGTTCCAATCGTGGCCGTTGGGCAATCATTTTTCTTTTTACCCATTGTTCGACAGTTTCGTTTCAAAACTACGATGTCATGTTGCAATATTCATATCGCGGGACGTCAATATCGCCAATCATCAAACGAAATGTCGTGCATATTTAAGAAAAAAACACAAAATATCGGCTCGTCTTCTCAAACCATTTTCATTAGTTTACGTATGCTATTTCCCTATGGTTATTGTCTTGACTCGACAGTAATGCCTTTGTGAATTTCGCCGTTAATTAGCTGAATTATTTGTTGTTGTTTTCGAGTGATATTACACGATGCTTCGTAATTTCATGCAGTTCTGTTGAAGATTTAGTCTACTCGCACATCGCAATGCCAAACTAAAGTATCACACGTATGCTTATTCGAATAATAATGCTTCTATCAAATTATTTAAGTTTAGGTTTCAAGATTCTTTTCTTGATATCATCATGGGCAATAATATGAATGCTTACGATTAAGATATATACGTTGAACTGAATTAATTGTTTTACAATGAAAAACTATCTTATATATTTCTTTCAACAATTGTCCAGATCTGATATTATTCAGCTCTCTAAGCTTTATGAAAAAATAAATTCATAATTTGTTTCGCTTTTCATGTAAGCACACTACCAATGCAGTTGGCAGCATTAGTTTATTTTATTTACACAGTAAAAACCCTTTTTACACGAGGATTGTCGTTAATTCTATGTAATTTCTGCCGTCGAAAGTTAAAATTTTCATCACTCAGCTGTTTATCCCAAGTTTATCCTGGCTTTAATTGCAACCAAGTACTCATTATTCTGTAAAACCAACGAAATCCGCATCAAGAGCTTTGTAAACGTTCCATTTTCCCTTTGTATACTTTAGAAAATTGATTTCCCGTCCGTAGACTCGTTGAATGTTTTATTTGATAGACGAGCGAAACATTACACGCAAAAACGTATCACAGCATTCGAAAGATTTGACTGTGATAGTAAAACAAGCGAGGGTCTCTCTCTCTCTCTCTCTCTTGACCACGGATCGCGTCGCGTCGCCACCGAACTTTCAGCATAACTTGCGCTCTGGAAAAGCTTTACATAAATTTCCCGCGTGCGAAGCCGACCGAGAGTACACAAGTTTGCCAAGCGTGGCGTTGTCGATACTCGCGCGCGGATTCTGGTGATTTATGCCGCGAGCCGCGAAATTAAGACTCTCAATCCAGAAGTTTGCGGATCGAACGACAAGCGATAGAAATGAGTTGCTCAGCTGCGCTCGAAGATGCCCGAGAAAACGTACTTTCGCGATGATAACGTGCTATTGTAGGTCACTTAATTGTAAGGTTCTTGAGAGATTGTTAATTTCAGAGTCGCTGGAGAAGAGGTGTGTTAGCTGCGCGCTGCCGGTGAATCTCGCAATGATTAATTGCTTATTCAGAGAATTGTCGTTAAATCAATTATTAAAAAGACGCGCAGGCCGGTAGACGATCACTACCGATCGGATAATCAAATGCATGATCAGGGATATATTTCATTCAATGCTAGCGAAACCTAATATTCTTGCCGGTCGGAGGAATCTCTTTCAAATCGAATACTTTCACGACTCGAGACGTACAGCTCCGCGAGGAATTTTCCACGAAGTCAGTTCTGCGACCTATACGCGCTGCCTTCGAGATATCCGAGCTGCTAACGTGCACGCTTCCAAGGCAGTGCCGATTATCATCGATATTTGAACAGCAGTGGGCCTTTATATTATCCGAATTCGCTTCGAAACGGTCGTTGCCTGATCATTTTCCCCGCACTGTTTCGTCAGGGTGCCTCGTGAATGTCGTCGTAAAGCTGGCAACGCAGTTCGAGTATGATTTCCAGCAAAATTTCTAACGATCGCTCAATCATTTGCGGATAGAATAGCTTAGCAAACAAGCAATATTGCCGGCCAAAGTAGGAGCCACGTATTCCGCGCGCATAAATATTTATTTATGATGATGGCATACATATAGCTGGTATCCAAGTTGCACAAAGCCGAGTAGCCCTCTCGCAGTCTCTGTGTCGCGCGACGGCGTTTGCAAAAACAATAAGGCCGAGGAAGGGCGTTGAGAGCGGCTCGAAACTGACGGTCGTTGCATATCTCCATTGCAGATGGCGGGCCTCGAGTCGAGCGACGGCGAGCCAGCGGCGCTACATGGACGAGCTGGCCGAGCAGATGCGTCGTAAGCGCGAGCTTGCAACGGTGAGTAAGATACACAGAGGCGCACTCGGGCGGACGCTTTGCCGTTCGCCGCAACAACGTTTCCTCGATGATGTTCTGGCGCGCCTACGGGGCACACTTATGTGCTACGCGCAACTGCTCACAGACGCGTATGTTCTCTCTCTCTCTCCCTCTTTCTGTGTAGCAGGAGACAGCGAGGGAGGACGCGAGCTCGAGGTGTCACTTCGACACGTGGCATCGGCTCTGGGGTAGGCCCGGCCATGGAGCCCCTACCGTTGATCATGGCCCAAGGCGCAACAATCTACACGACATCCTCTATCGGCCTGCGATGCTGATGCATTGACGAGCCAGTCACGCATGGCTTCGTACCCACTACGAGTATGATGTCGACGAGCGAAATGCAGCTTTCGTCGCAAGCTAGTCCCTGCAGCTCTCATTCTCTCTCTCTCTCTCTCTCTCCCCCTCCCTCTCTCTCTCAATCTCTCGCAATTGGACGTAGGTGCTTCGAGACATACCGACGTAGCCCGCCTTTAGTTCACCGATGTTGTGCCTGAATTTCGAATGGAACACGCACGAACAGTCGTGAAAAGCTATTGACACTCCGGCAATGGCTCTTCAATAACTACTCCTTCAAAATGCCCAACTAATGATGATTTACAACTGAATAGACGCTATATTTACTTATTTCGTTATTTTTCAAAGAGTAATTTGAGTTAACAATCGATGCAACTGTTCATATACGACGGAAAAATATATACCGATATCGCTCTGACAACCCATTGATTTTAAAAATTTTTTTTCAAGTGATCGATTACCATTTCATGTGATCTTACATTTGTCAAATTGACTGTCGGTAAGCTCTGCCTCACTGTGATCTATCGCGACTATCTATTTCGCTCAACATTGCGATTGACTAATGAAACGAACGAATTACTGATTATATGGAGAACAAAACTTTTCAAGAAATAGTACATAAATATGATCATACGTCGACCCAACTTATGACCGACTTATTTGATTGTATATCTTTTCAAACAATTTGGGAGCACAATATGCGAAACGTAGCATGTGTATGTCTTATCGCGCGAAATTGTACGACGTCTGAGCTAACCGAAATTTACTACTTGTCGTTCAAAATGAATTATAACGTTCGAGTTGACACCGCCATCGCAGTATATAATCTAATAAACAAGCGAATTGAAGCTGACGAACGAGACAAACAAAGTATACACACATGCGCAAAACATGGCTATACGTCAATGTATGCCGTCAGACCAAACACGCCTCGTACTACTGGATTATCGAGCCTTTGAAATTGTTTAAATCGCGATCTCAATGATAACTCGCTTTTCGAAAGTATAACCCCCGCGCCGTATTGTAATTTGGCTGGGGTTTGAGAAATTTAGCTGGGAGGCTAATTTATCACGGAGCCATTCGATAGAAACGAATGGAAAAAAAAGAAAAAAAAAGGAAAGATGAAAAAGAAAGAAGCTTAGTGCACCGGCTGGAAAAAATGGGCTTATTTATCTTCATTAGCGCTGGAGGTTGCTGGCGAGAAAGAGTCTTCTTCGCGCCGCTGGCATTAAGTCGAGATTACCAGAGAGAGAAAGCGAGAGAGAGAGAGAGAGAGAGAGAGAAAGAGAGAGAGGTTCTTTGTTCGCTGTGCGTAGATAAGCTTCGTTGTGCATGCTATTTTTCGCGGAGCAAGTGCTCGCTTGTCGCCGCGCGCGGTCGCGCGCAGGCCGATTTATTTCGCCTTTCCTTGAAACATCCGCCGCGTCTCCGACAAAGTCGCGCGCGTGTAAACAGGACGCGGCCAAGTGGAAATGGGACGCAGTCGCACCGATAATAATTGAGCTGGTCAGGCCTTTGATGACGCGGCTTCTACGTCTCAACCGGGCCGTTTGTTCGGCCACGAGCTGCGGTTAATGACGACGCCACGAGCGCTCGGGATTGGTCGTGCGCTTTGTGCCAGCCGCGCCCCTAAATGCCAAAGTTTTGCGCGTTGACTCTTTCGGCTGGCAAATACTCCGGCCGGCTAGTTCTCCGCGTCCGCGCGGAGTACTGCGCACACAATGCGATCGTTACGCGCGCGGGAGCGATGCATTCCAGCCGGGAATTACTCGGGCTCTGGTAAATACCAGCTGTTTGACTATGATGGATCGGATTTTGCTTGCGAGTGCTGCGCGCGTTCCGCACTCATATTCTCTCTCTCTCTTTTCCCGTACGTGCGCTTGGTACATGCTTTTATTTGGGTTGTATATTGCATTTAATTGATCGTAGTGCTCGTGTTAAGATGGTCTGGAATACTATTCTAGCGTGCACACATCGGCGCACTAAGAGTTTAGAGTTCGCGCACTTGCATCTTCGATGCTGTACGCGCGCGTAACTTTCTGATTGTAACAGCAGATATTTTAGCGCGGCTTATCAGTGTGCTTCCACTGTGCGAGCTGCTATTACACCGTTCAAGTGCACACTCTCGATGTACGCGTAGCTGAATTCGCGTACGCTCGTAACTCACCGAGCCCTCGTAGCGACGTTGCATTACACGATCGCTCGATCGCTCGACCTTGCCTCACTTCTCAAGTAAGACCGTGTTACGGAAAGAGAGCGACGCCTACGACGTCCTTATCGCAGCTTGAGAACATTGTGAACGGGCGTTGAGCTTGCGCCTTTGAACAGATTGACTTTTCAAGTGAAGCTTTGATATTACTTGGCGGGGCGTTCTTTTTCACGAGGATGAATCGCCTTCTGAGATGTCAGTGGGCGCATTTGAAATTCCGTATGAGCGCGCCGGTGCGCGCGCCAATCGATGCCAGCCTTTTTTCCACGACGCCGACGTCGTAGCGGCCCGCCCCGCCGCTGGAGTATAAAAAGTCAAAGCGAAAGAGTTGCGAGGCTGCAAAAGCAATCAGTGTAAAAGCAGAGCAGCTGCGGTGACTTTGCGGGCCAAAGCCACTTTCAGCCCAGGCAACTACGGACCACCTCGCGGCAGCTCTTTCGTTGCGCAAGCGCCGCTCATCGACATAACACGATCCGCCACCGACGCTCGCCCGGCGACGCTCAATCTGGTGACGAATGTCGGCGATGCACAGAGATTGATTGCTAACGTGCTTTCGGCCGTGCGATCGGATTTTCAGTTGCTTTCTTTTCCGACAGAGCTTTTAGCTCGATTGTTTTGTTTGCTGCTTGTTTTCTCAAATCGTTTGGACTAGTTCTATGTCAAGTTGAATATAAAAACGGTTATTGATACCAGCGTAAATATTATTCATCGTACGGCAATATATTTACTTGCGCTAGTTTTTAGATTCAACCGTATGATTAATTTGTCGGCGAATGCTTTAGAATACCGTAAATAAGTGATTTGTAGAAAGCGTGTCATTCTGGAATAGACTTAATGTTAGCTTCCTTAAAAGTTTATTTGTTATTTAGTGTTTTGAAAATGTCACAAATTCTGTAGTAAGCTTTACTAAAAAGGCAATAATATTCTGCTCATCGGCCATTAATACATTCATTCGCCCATAGACCTTACTTGCTGCTTCAAAGTCAAAATAAATAGACGAATAAAGAACAATACTCAGAATTAAGCGAATAAATACATGTATTAGTCACACTGCAAGAAAAATAGAATAAATGGATGATATTTTAATTTATGACATTCGATATATCCACATACTGTCACAAACTCCTGTCTCCTTTGATTTCAGCGATTACGTGGCGTAATCAGATCGAGCCGATGCCTTTTAATCCATGCCAATTGTTAATCTGTTTATCGAAGAAGTAGCCTCGAAGATTCTAATGCTCACATTCAAGATTATAAATGGTTCTACTGTATTATTCACAGACGAATTCGTATCACAAACTGTTGCTGCTCCCCTCTCCTCTCTCTCTCTCTCTCTCTCTCTCTCTCTCTCTGTACATGCGTAATGTGAGGTGCATTTCGCTTGGATATTGAGAAGAGCGAGTTCTCATAATGTCGCATTAGGGCTATACATACCTGCGCGCGTTCCCAGGAACCGAGACTAATAGGGACTGATTTAACTCTCTAGCTTGTATCTAAGATCTAGTCTAGGTCTCTCACTTGTCTTTCACTCGTATCTCAAAGTAAACTCCATTTTCAGAGGACTGCAGCTTAGACGCATCTCGACATCGCGAGACTAGCAGTCAATGATATTTATCTTTGCTTTCCTCTTTTCATTGATGCCTATCTGTCATCTTAAATACGTCACTGTGTGTTCACGCAAATTAGCCCTGTATTGAAGCATTTTACATTTTTTACGTTTGACAAAACGTAGGGTTGAATATTTAAATATATATATTATTTGTATGCATTTTTCAGTCGTACAAAATCTTAGCTTTATGCGCGAGTCGGGTGAGCACACTTGGATCTTCTTCATTTCCATGGGCCGAGATTTTTGGCTCAAGCAATGCCAAATGTATGCTAATTACGCGCTTAACTTGAGTTGGAATGCGCAAGCAGCTGAATTATACATGACAGGCAGCCTCGTTGGAATATTATGGAAAATTCATATACGCTTAGCATGTGCAAGTTTGTTACTACAATAATAAGATAACATAGTGCGTGTGCCCAGGCTGTGCAAAATGTACCGAAATTGAGGACGCGAGAGAGAGAAATATGTACAGAGAGGTTTACGTCGATTATTGATCAATCAGCAAAGAAAACAACTACTTATGATGAGGTTTGCGAGGACTGAGACTACACCGAGGAAGAACTCATTTCCACGGTGAAAATGGAAAAAATCGCAAAGTTTAACCTAAAAAGAAAAAAAAAGACATCCAATATACTCAGAGCAAGTAAGACGACGCCGGGAAAAATCTCGGAGCACTGCGGCAAATCCCACGATGCAACATGACCATACACCAGACAGACGTCCGCAAGGAGGTTCGACAGAGGACCTAATAAGCTCGGCGGCAGCCGAGCTGACTATAACGCGGAGCGACGCGCGCCAGTCATGCCCGCGTTCATTTTCAGCCTTGCGGACTCTTTCTTTACCCCTCTGTGTTCTATGATGTCGCGAACGTTTACACTGTAATAACGATCATGTAGGGGTAAAAAAAAAAGGCTCTCTGATCAACGAAAAATGTTAGGTGCGCGCGCGCAAAACGTTGGCGCAGCTCTTTGATCGGCGCGCGAAAGCATTTCCCAATAATTGTAGTAGCAGGGCGGGAGACAAATCAGCTGATTGATAGGCAAAAGCCTCGCACGCTGCACATAGTAGCCCGCTTGTGGCCAATCCCATTGACGGCCTTTGATTGGCCGCAATAGCTGTCAATCGAATTTGCTTGCAGGCGTTCTCTGTCTCTCTCTCTCTCTCGCACGCTCGCAAACCCGCGCTTCGGCTTATCCACGTCCAAGTTGGGAGAGTCTCCCAGACGACGTATTTTCCGCTTGACGTACGGCTGAGTAAATGTTTCGCATCGATCGCGCGTACGCCGGGCCGTCGCTCGTCGCAATCGGTCAGAATTTAGTTGCAGTCGCGGCGGTTCGGCCGTACGATCGTGTACGACACCGGCAGTGACGAACGGGTTTTCATAGATTAGACTGGATCGATCGAGCCTTCGCACGACTTGATTGATATGTTTGTGCAAATATTTGCTGTTGCGATTGTAGCTTTCTTCAACTTCAACGCTACTACGACACTACGGCGTCCCTCATTGCAGCGAACCAATCATATTTGAGAGGAAAAACAAAAGATCGTCAATCATTTTGTTACGATCTTATCTGCGAAGGGTATTGAAGACAAACGAGAAAGGAAAAAAAACGGTCCATCTCCGCGCTTGCACAAAAGAGCTTTTATTTATCGAGCACGCGCTTTACATAAAGGCAGAGGCTTCACAATAACAATCTCGTTTTCGCGCGCTCGACAAAATGCCTCTCGTTCAATTTGGCCTCTCGCATTAATTTCCCGCTGCTTTAATTACAAGCTGTAAACGGCTTGCGCGTTGACTACGGGGTCCGTTTATGCGCGCCGAGCCCCCTTTTTTTCTCTTTTTTTTTTTTATCGCACCCAGCTTATCAATGCTTAACTGTCGCTGCCGGTTGCTACTTTATTTTTTTCCCTCTCCGCCTACCCATAACCCGGAAATATTATTTCGTCGAGGCGCGCTATTGTGCATGTTGATGGGTGGGCTTTACTACATCGGATATTTCATGAAAATTAAAAATTTCAAGAAATAGCTTGGAAAATCTTATTATCTGTTGGTTCATGCTATTGTGCTAATCTCGTAATTCTGCGGACAGTATATTCGTATCGGCAGCTAATTTTCAGACGATTATACGTTCCATAATGACCATTTAATTCGATAATTACGTTCGTTTCGCCAAATCAGTATTAACTACTATATCTTTTTCTTGAATGCCCGTTCGATCATGCGGAAAGGGATTTAGGACGAAACTACTCGCACAGATTGATACCGCGTTCGCTGGAATTGTAAATTATAACTTTCTCGAATCTCCTAATCAGACCAGCACTCAAGCTTCCGTTATGGACTGGTCCATTATTACAGGATATATTTCGTACTTCTGCTACTCTTTAATGCCGTAATAATTGATAGAGATTTCGTAAAATGGAATTATTCCTGACACAAACTTTCGTAGTAATAATGAAATTATATGGCTCACAATGAAATCATGTAGACCTATAATAACTTTGCTTTTCAATTTGAAATTCTTGACGACTGTCGCTGATAATTTTAGTTCACTGATCGCAAAAAAATGTCCAACGAATCATAAAAAATTAAAAAAAAATGATATCACACTTTAAATAATTGTCCATGATATGTGGAGCAGCTTCAGTCAGTTTCTGTTTGTTGAATAATGAATCGAGGCAGTATTTTCGAAAAGTAATTCACATTGCATGTACGTATATGTACAATTGCCGTTGGGAGGTCTCGTCAGCACCTCGTCACTTAATTAGATCGCTTTAATTACGACGCTTCGCAATGAACGGCCAAGTGTTCTTCTCTCTCTCTCTCTCTCTCTCTCTCTCTCTCTCTCTCGCTCTCTGTATCTCGTACACAACTTGATGGCAAATGCGAAAGCATAATTAAGAAAACTAGCGTCATATTCAGGCGATATGGCAATACTTTTAACTGGTGTCTCGTATCATTATCGATTCTTCGTAACAATCATCTCATTGGTGAATAAGCTACGAATTATTTTTGAACATTATCTAGTTTTTATGAATTTCATTCAATTTTTCAGAAACTGGCGTAGATCGTCTTTCTTATTTGTTAATTTTTTTTTTCAAAAAATAAAAAATCGCAATAATAATTGCAAATAATTTCAATATCTTCAATAATTACGTTTTAATATCATGGATAAAGAAGCATTTATATAAGTTTAATCAGACATCTATACTACGCAATGAAAAGACAAGCTTAAACAAACTGAAAGAGAAAATCAATTAACCTAGTTCTTTTTTCTGGAATCCTGCTTTTTTGGTTTATCTTTGAAACTATCTCGAATAAAATAGCTCTTTTATTGCTGATGAGCTGAAAACCAACGTCTATCAATTAAATAGAAATCGTACAAACTGGACTGAAAAAAAAACAAAAAATAATACAATAGATAGAACTACACGTATTGAAAAAAAGTTTATCATTAGCTCGTAACAGACCTTAAAGTAGAGATTGTCTACCAATTAATTCGAAAGATGCTGCTGTGTTTATTTTCCTGTGTATCCTTGTAGACTAGCAAGTTGAATGAAATTGAAAAGAACAATACCGTATCGTGATTGAATTGTTGTAAACTTGTGTGTGTATATAAAGACGAAATGAAAGGACTATTTAGGAAAATGATCGAAGGCACATGTAAATAAATTTATCCATTTTATTATATTATAATCTCATTCGTTCGTTCTTTCATTCCACAACAAACAATCAGGAATGGATTTATTATGTTACAAACGTGTACTTAACATCGACAAATGTTTGCTCGTTTAATCTATACTTAGAAAATGATGCGCCATGGAAAGCGCATATCTAGATCTCGTATATATATACAAACACTCGAGTGGCACGAGAACGCGTGGAACAAAAGAATAACACGAGGATGATACAGTCATGGACGTGTTTACATAAATAGATGTTGACCACTGATTATCACAGACTAATAAAATTAAGGAGGAACAAATGAAAAAAATATCGAGTCGTTGAATTTATAATCTCAGTTATCGCGATGGCCTTTCCTTTGTCTATCTTTTTCTTAAACGGGTCTATTTTTTTCGAACCACAATTTACATCTGAGCCGTGGCTTGTTCATTGTTTGATCAGGCTTTTTCCTCACTTGCCCGTGACAATATTCACGAGGCTATTGGTTGACTGTTTCCTGAATTATTAACTTTGAGAGCTATAATCACACATTGAGTCAGCGTTGATCTCAAATGATCAGTTGAATTCTTACGATCGCGTGTTCGCTCACAAGTAGCCCCTCGAGTCTTCCTGTTGCCGAATTCAGATGAACAGCCTCTTGGGTGTGAATAGTAATCAATTCATTTATAATTTTATCACAGAAGTTTTCCAATGGAATTTATTGATGAGAATGAACAATATTGATTACGTGTAGTGGAATAAGAAAACTCGTGATCATTAAATTATTCGACGGATAAAAAGAAGTGAATGGTTTGATTGCCAATGAAAGCTTATCTGTGAATTGGTTCGTTGATTATTGAGTACTTTCAATGGAATACTATTTGCTGTTGAAATTAAAATAAGGCATTCGAAAAGCAACTAAAGTCAAGAGAGAACGCTTACTATGATAGCAAGAAAGAGTTTGAAAAGGCCATTTTGTGTTGTTATTTATGAATGACTGACAATTAAGGAGGTTTTCGGAGAAAAATAAAGAGAACGGGAAAAGAGAGGCAGCATATGTACAAATAGTCTTACTAACGAATATACAAACGGTCCGAGAGCTCGAACGCTCCTCTCTGTACACTGGCTTGGCTGTATTTACAAATGGGTATCGTTCGCTACGTGTGAAAGGCAGGCCCGCTAATAGCTCCGAGCACCCCCTTACACGTAGCTCGTTGGCTATACATTGGGCGGTGCGGAGCAGGTGACGAAACACGGCGTCGTCGTCGTCATCGTCGTCGTTTGTGGTTGCTGCTGTTGCTCCGTCGTCGCTACTGTTGTCTGTTGCTGCTGCTGCTGCTGCTGCTTTGCCTGGGCACCAGCTTCACCACTTTGAATGCTAAAGTGCCGATAGGATATATACTCCGGTGGTATTGCTTGCTGATCTCGCTTGGCCGTTTCGCGTTGTTTCTTTACCTTCGGGGCAAACAAAAAATATCGACGAGTCATTCATTTGTTGTTCACTTTCAACTTGCTACAGCGCATTGCAGCCAACGTGACCTGCTCTAACATTGATTTTCGACAGATCTGAAATACCAGCTAATTATTATCGAGGTAATCAGTTCGTCTGCCACTTGGATTGTATACGTTATATTTGTAACGGCTTTACTCCTTTCTTTGGAAAAGCAGGGCAATGTACAAAGATAACCCCTGGGCGAAACGAACTAAGCTCATGCAGACCAAGTGTCTATACCAGCATCGTGTCACTTTGTCTTATATTTGTCTGGTTGAACGAACGAGTTCTCGATCGTTCGGCGCACATCCAAAAGCCACTGAGATCATATTAAGGCAAACCTTGAGATATCCGAGGACGGAAATGAGCATGATGAAGACGACGAAGCCCATGCAGCAGCCAATAACGAGTCCAAGCCTCCTCGTGAGAATGCCTCCGCTGCCATCTGCGCTGCCAGATCCTGTTGCGCCGCTGGCCGAACTCTCGGAAGCACCGCTGCCACCGGTGGCGGCGCCATTGATCGTGGAGCCATCGCTGCTGGCTACCGCGTCCGGTGGTTTGAGAGTGAGGATTTCGGCGCAGCGAGAGGTCGGCGAGTCGACGAGAGCCGAGCGTTGCATCGGGCTCGGTGCGACCTCGTTCGACTCTTGCGGCCGCCACGCCAGTACGCATATCAGGTAGTGTGTATTCGCTTCCAGTTTGTTTAATCGAGCCGAGCGCGCACTCGATTCGGTCAATTCGCTGCGCACCTCCTGCAATCATATTATGAATAGCCTATGCACTGAGTCTGACCGAATCTTGGATCCTGCTACTGACATAGGTTTCGTATTCATGTGCGTCGTCGTTGAAAACAAGATCATTTACACCTGGGATCCGATTTACATATTTTATACACTCGTGAGCAGCCAACGTACTATTCATCTTATTATGGTAAATATAGCTTCTTGAGCTCTTTGCTTTCGAAAATCGATAACAGTGAATTTGAAATTTCTTTCGCGATTGATCCCTACGAGAATAGGACATTGCCGTCACTCGCAGATGAGCGTCAATTACTTAAATTTTTGGTGTTTGCTGTCGCTTGTAATTTACGTACTACGACATTGCTATAAGAGTATATTTACACACACTATAATAATGAAAGAACGGAACGAGTTTAAAAATTTACCTCAGTGCCGTGATCAATCGCGTAGTACGTGACGTGGAAGCCCTTGAGCCCGGGACGTGTGCGTGTTTGCCACGTAACAACGACCGAGTGTGGTTGTATATCTTCGACGTTCAGTTTGTCTATAAGAGGTGCCGAGCAGAAAACCTGCGGTTCGAGCTCCAGGAAGACGAGGCCCCTCAACTCCGGTGGCTGATTACAGCGTAAAGGTACTCTAGAGAGTTTGCGGTGGTCGCCCAACCATTCCCATAGATCTTGCGTCTCGCAACCGCAATACAATGGATTTTCTGCAAGTGCAAAGTTTGTCTCACTTCTATAACGAATACCTACGAGAATATCAGTTTCTAGTTGCATTTGAGCTTTCGTGTTAACTTTTCTCATAAGGCAGTCGAAATCTTGTTTTATAGTATAAAATTGTAAAACATTTTATCGGCGATTGACATTAATTCCATGCTTACGAAGAAAAAGAACATAATACCTATGTATAGGTATACGGATTTGCCGTGTGGTCACTGATCTGTCTCTTACCTTCAGTCCTCAAACTTCGAATCTGTGTCTCAAGTGGTTTGAACGCATCTAATGGTGGATTCTCCAGGTAGTTCCGACTAAGATCCAGAATCCGCAGCTTTTTAAGTGGTTTGAACGCCTCCGCAGCTATCGAAGCTATCCAATTGCCCATCAGATGCAACTCCGCCAAATTGTCTAACTGTTGAAAAGTCGTCTTGTCGATCTGCGTTATTTGGTTGAAAGAAATATCCAGAGCATGAAGCGATTTCAGGTCTGCTGGGAAGTCCTCCAGTTGCTTTACTTTGTTACGCGTTAGATTCAGCAATTTCAGTAATTCAAGACCTTTGAGTCGCTCTTGTGGTAGCATGTCAAGCTCATTGATGCCAAGATCGAGGGTCAAGAGTTTAGGTAATGAGCGAAAAGCACCTGGTGATATTCTGGCGATGGAATTGCCGCTCATAAAGAGATGCAGTAACTCAGGAAACGCCTCGAAATCCTGACTCGCAACAACTGTGAGGTTCGTACGGCTAATGTGGATCTCCTGTAGAGTAGGGTATCTGGCATCATAGGTGATCTCGTGGATGCGTACCAGAGGATTGCCCGTCACGTTAAGCCAATTAAGGCTAGGTAGGTTTTGAGCAGAAAGCGCGTGTGCTGGAATTTGACGCAGTTTGTTTCCGGCCAACTCGACTTTGCGCAGCTGATTAGCGTAAATGAAAAAGTTATCCGGAAGCGAAGTGAGATGATTGTTGCTTAGATCAACGGCCATCAGCTTCGAGAGATGAGCTTCGGAGAAACCTGTCAAAGACTTGATTCTGTTGTTGCGTAAATCTAGTTCGCGCAGATGACTCAGCCCATTCAATCTCGAAACTTCCACGTGAGGAATGAGATTCCGCGAAAAAGACAGCACCTCTATTGACGAGGCATTTGCAAACGCATCGTATGGCAATTCTAGGAAACGATTGCCCTCGAGTCTGACCTCCTTGATCGACTCCAGTCCAAGAAACAACATGGGTGGCAGGGATCTTAGGAGATTGTTACCTAGCAGGATTTTATTGAGGTTCTTGTTGCGTGAGAACACATCTTGAGGTATGCGGTATATCTGATCATACTCGAGACTAAGTTGTTGCAGAGATGGAAGCCCATCGAGAGATTCGCCGTCGATGAGGCTCAGATTATTGTGCGAGATTCGTAGAGCTCGGAGGCCCGGAATGTCCAGTCGGTCTAGGACATTTGACGTCAACCTATTGTAATCGAGATTTAGCTCATACAGATTATTCAGACCGCGGAAGGTGCCTCTTTCTATCATGCTGATCGAGCAGTTACGTAAGTTCAAACTACGAATCGGCAAGCCTTCCTGGAACATGGTATCGTGCAAAGCGTTTAGCCGGTTGTTGGACATGTCGAGAACTCGAAGCCGCTTGAGAGCAGTCAGCGCGTAAGCGTCAACCTTGCGAAGGCCGTTGTCCGAGAGATAGAGTTCCTCAAGTTCGTGCAGCTCGGAGAACATCTTGACGGTCACGTGACTCACACGGTTCATACTCAGATCTAGGAATTTAAGTGCTTGCATGGGTTGGAAGGCTGTATCTTCGATCCGTGATATCGAATTATTGGTCAGGTATAGTTTTTCCACGAGCAACAAATCCCGGAATAGAGGAGCTTGCAGCCTGGTCAATCTATTGTGACCCAGCCACATGATTCGAACGCTAGTCTGGCCACGCAGCGAGTCGTTGTGCAACACGCCGAGGCCATTATTGTCCAGCTGAATAGAGACGAGCGAGCTGCCGGCTGAGTCGGGCTCGGCCGACACCTGGAAGACGTCGCCAAGTACGGCGAGCAAATTGCCCTGAAGATTAACGTGCTGTAGGCTATGCAGAGATCGCAGAGCGCCCGTTTCCATGTCGGTTATGATGTTGTTCTGCAAGTGTAGCTCCTGCAGAGACGGCAGCGGTGCGAACACGCCACGCTTGACCTCGGTGATCTGATTGTCTTGCAGCCTTAATTCCCTCAGCTGCTTGGCTTTGGCGAAAGTTCCGACCTCCAGATCTCGGATGCTGTTACCATCGAGCGAGAGCGTCGACATGTTCTCGCAGTGATCGAAGAAATCCCGCGGTATTCTCTCGATGAAGTTGCCGCTGAGGTGAAGTTGAGAGAGCTGCTCAAGGCTCGTCAGTCCTCGGCGGTCGACTCGCCTGATGGCGTTCTTCTGGAGGTAAATGACGTTGAGACTATGGCTGCCGATGAACGCGTCGGCTGGTATCTCCAGAATATTGTTGTCGTTGAGTATCAGCTCCTTGAGCTCTGGCAGTCTGGAGAACACTCCACGGATATAGTGTATATGATTGTGACTGAGATCGATCGAACGTAACTTCTGATTGGCGCGGAAGGTCGCCGCTTCGAGGAAGACGATCTTATTGTGGCCAAGATCGATCGTCTGCAGGTCGATCAGCGATATGAAGGCGTCTTTGTCGAAGCTCTCAATGGCATTATAGTACAGCGAGAGTGTTCTCAGGGACGGACAGCAGCGAAAGCAGTTCAGCGGTATCGCTACGAAATTGTTGCTGCTTAGGTCCAAGGCATTCAGGGCATCCAGTCTCGAGTAGCCGTCCTCCGGCAGTTGGGAGATCTCGTTCCAGGCTAGTTTCAAGCTTGTCAGTCTGTCTAGTCTGCGCAATGCCGTCATTGGGAACAGTCGTATCTTGTTCTCGGCCAGATTCAGCTCGATCAGACTTTCTTCCAGACCGGCAAACGCGTACTCCGAAATTTTGCCAATCTGGTTGGCTTTGAGATTGAGTTTCGTCAGCGACAGCCCGTAAAAGCTGAAACTGGGCAGCTCAGATATTTGATTGGCTTCTAAATCAAGCTGGTTTAGCCTGCCGAGGGTGGTGAAGGCCTTTTGCGGCACACTGGGCAGTCGACTGGATATGAGGCCAAGCGACTCGAGACTATGGCTGAATCTGTGGAAGGCATCCTCGGAGACTTCGCGCAAGCTCGACTGCGAGATTTGCAGGTGACGTACTAGAGCCCCAGCAGGAAAGATGTTCGCGTGCAACTCGTCCACTTTGTGCTCGAGGTCAAACACGCTCAGCGAGTGGATCACCGCGTCTGCAACACAATGAGCTTTTTTTAGTAGAGCTATGTTTAGTCTCGTAAAGTGCTCGTTACAGCTCGATCAAGGGAGCTACTTATGTGCCGAGCGACTCGCGTAAAGTCAGGAATGACTATTCAGGCGTGTGTTGGAACCGAGTTGCTCAGAAAAATTACGCCGCGATACGTAGCTTTACTCCTTTTTTTAAACACAGCGACCTGTAGATGCTTCGCATTTAGTTATATTCAGCATAAAAAATGTACTGGGTAAGCTATCAGGAAATAGACAAATAGAGAGAAATGGAGAGAAGAGAGAGAGAGAGAGAGAGAGAGAGAGAGAGAGAGAGAGAGAGAGAGAGAGAGGGAAGACAAAAGTGTATTACTAAACGTGAGATCGATATAGAGATATATACGTACACAAAGCGAGCTAATCTTTTTAACCGAGCTTGCTCATGCAAAATGTCTTGAATCCTGTATACCGAAGAGAGAGAGAGAGAGTTTGCTACAGTAGACTCTATATATATCGTGGTACCTCGAGTGTGCGAGAAAATCCGTAAGCCTGAAGGTGGTCGACCGAAGGGGAATGACTGAGGCGAAATAAGGGTTTTCACGCGCGCGCGCGAGAAAGAGAGAGAGAGAGAGAGAGAGAGAGGAGAGAGAGAGAGAGAGAGAGAGAGAGAGAGAGATCTCTGACGTACGACACATGTCTGCAGTAGCGCGGGGGTTGCCGCGATAGAAGTACAGCCACGTGAACAGCAAGTTTACGCAGCGCGCAGGTCTTTATCCGCAGTAAAACTCGCTGGATGCCAGTACGTGAAACACCAGTCTTGTTGAGGATTACCAAGGATCATGGGATCGGACACTTATTAATTTTATTACTCTTCTTTATAACCCAGACGGTATTTATGGACTTGATTTGACATTTACGAATGGATCAGCATGCTAGTATATTACATTGAACTTCTCGTTTCATAGCTGATACGTGAGTTATAGAGCTTTGCCAACTTTTTAGGATTATGACCAGCCACGCTTACTGGTTAACGAAACTAATAAAATGTCAGGCTTTTTGTTTGCTTTTTTTTTTCAAAGAAACTCCATTAAACTTTTATGTGGACGACCAATAAACTTCCTTTTCCGAGATCAAATAGGAATTTTAGTTTCTTCGATAAACTGTATTTTGTAAGTTGCGGCAATGTAACAGTAATGTAATATAAGTGCAATTATTACGTGCACGTGCAGTCGATTGGCAACTCACCATTGGGTTTGGCATGCGCGACCACGCGATTGAGAGCAGCTTTGAGCGATTCTTCAGTGGAGCCAGTGCACTCCAGGAACAAGCCGTCAGCAAAGTTGTAGCAAGGGCAGGAGGCGGGAATCGAGTCGGGACACTGAAGTGGAGCAGCGAGAGACGGCGCCAGCAGAGCTAGCAGCAGCGGCAGTAGCGGGATGAGCACCTTGCGCCTGCCGCGAGGCCAAATCGTCCACATTATCGGGCTGCGAGCATCGCCCCACCTACAACCAGACAAAAGCTTCAGATTTATGGAGGTCCCGGATTTTCATTTAAATAAGATGGCCTCGATTATCCACACCCTTTGAATACGTGTTCCGCGACATTGTTCCCAGAACAAGATTCATGGCGAGGCTAGTACACTGCAGAAAACCTGAGCTGTTTACAGCTTATATCCCGTTGAAAAGATTTTCTGAAAAATCTGTATATCGTTGTCGCAATACGATCAAGTATTATTATCACAATGGAAAATTATCAACAGCAGTGCTGGCTTTCACGTCTGCCTTTTAATTCGACAAATGAATCTTGTGCGCGCGCGTAAACACAACGGCAACGGTAAGAGTGCCAACAGGCAGGATCGCCATGGAGTAAGTGCATCTGCGAAGCACAACTGGACGAGCAACTTTTAGGACGGATGCAGTATTTTGCGAGTCGTACTTCCTCCGCGAGGTAGAAGCCGACACGGAATATTTCCACGAACGTGGCGAGTTTGCGCATCCGCCTGGGTTAATATGTGCACCCGTGGCTCATTGCTAATTCGACTGGGTACGCCGGCGCGTTACGTTGCGCGTTAGCAAGGAAGAAGATTACGACGTCACATGCCCGGGGCCTCAGATCGTGTTAAGGCTACCTAACGAAGAGCGCGTGTGTCCGTCCGGACTCGGTCGTTGGAAATGCAGGCCATCGCGAGGAGACAATGACGATCGCAATTGCCCGCTTCGCCGCGAGTGGCTCTAATTGAACTTCTCGAGCTTCAGTAGCCAGCGAATGCAGTTGTCGTCGCTACGTGGCTGCTAATTACTCAGTCAAATATTCAAACCTAGCTCGGCGTGCAGCTTGCAAAGGCATTCCTTTGACAGGCAACAGGGACAAGCTGATTTATTCATCAACGCGAGTGATCATCTTACAAGAGTCTGAAAGTTAATTAAAGTCGACTCTCATTTGACGAAATGAAATAATATTTAAAAACGCTCTCGAAAGGGGGAGGGGAAGAATAATAGTGCCTCGAGAACTCTTGCGCTAGTTGGCAAGTTGATATAACGGGAAGTGGACGCAGATTGCTTGGGAGAAATCGAAGAACGGAATAAAGAGGAGTAGCACGAGTGGAGGTAGCCCAGACAGCTTAAAAAGAGCCCTGAATAATTTCATGCGCTGAAAGGTCGCCGGCACAAGGAGACTCTCTGGCTCGTGAAGTGCTTGAAAATTCATAACCGCAGTCCGCGGCTAATTCCACGTTGCCTTCCGGCCGATACGTCGCTCTAGTGTCGGCCAGCCTGTTGTAATTTGAGGATCGGTTGTGCGGCGATCAATGGCACGGAAGACCGCGAGGATGGTTCTGAAAACCGTGCTTTCCTCGAGCCGAAAGCCCTGTCTTTGATTCCTCAAACGGGCAGCGCTCGATCGGGGCACTCGGAGTGCTGGAAAAGGCAAAAGTTTACTTGGTTTCGTTCGTGCTGGCGGCGCCGAAAGCCCGCCACCGTTAATTCCATGAAAATCAAGTTATTCCTTCTCTGGCGCGCTCGAGGGAGTGCTTTTTTTCCACCTCCGAGGTCGGCCCGTTCGCACGTACTTTGCCCGAACTTTTACTCGAGAGCTTTCTCGCGCGAAATAGCGGAAACAAGGCTCATGGGCGTAGGACGTGGCGGCGGTGGCGACGACGACGACGTATCCGTCTCTCTTTCTCCTTGCAGGAGAGCGAGGGAGCACGCAGTTGTTTACCGTCGACCGTAAAAGGGGACGTTCGCCTTGCCCGTGAGTATCGAGTTATCGAGGAAAAAATAGCTCGTTGCCCCGGCGAGAGCACGAGAGCGGATCGAGCTCGTTAAGCCCCAAAGGGAAATATTTAAAGCGAAAGTTCGGCCGATGACTCGCGTTCGCGCGCTCGCTCGCCGACTTCACTCTGGCCTTTTCTAATTCAATAAGAAACTTCGGAGCGCGCCTTTATTTTGCACGACCAGTGTAATACTGCTCTCCCGCGGTCGCCAGGCGGAATTACGACTGCTGTCGTTCGCCAACCGTCAGCGAGAAACTGACCGGCCGCTTGTATTTATGGATTTTTCAGGTTTGCCGTGCGTTTCTGTGTATTATCGGCAACCCACATCTCGAACTAGCATTCAGTCCGGATGTGCTTTCCTCTCTCGTCGGAGACTCTTAGACTCTTTATATTTAACGAGCTTTTTTTCGTCGACCAGGTACTGCCCTGTACGACTCGGAGTGCTCTTGCTTTTTCCGTGGCCAAGACGAAAGAATGAGGGCTTGTTCTTTGTGCGCGCCAGGAAGCGCTAAATTATTGAGAAATCTTCGCGAACGCCGGGAGAAAAGTCTGACCTGATTATGCGCTGCTCTCGCGAAAGACGGCGCGTCAGTGATGCATCCGTCTCGTCCTACGTTCGCGATATTGCTACGGAATTCATGCTTTTCGTATCGCCAGTTTCCAAATTACTCAATGCCGGCCCGGCACTTTATTCGCGTTTCCACGTACATTTTCTCGTTACATTCGTTTCGCAATTAAGCAATTTAATTATGGGTATAACGACATATCGCCATGACAAATTCTTAGCTACGTACGAAACCGCATTTGTAATTTGGTTGTAGCGCGGAAACGAGTCGACAAACAATGGTAATAACGAGCTTAACGCGCGTAACTTACAATCCTCGTGATTCAGTGCGCGTTGCCATTTCGAGTACTCGATCACGTACCTGTGCGGCGGGCGCAAACAAGTCAACCTCTCTCTCTTTCCTTCCATTTTTCCCCCATTGACTCGTTATCGGCGGTTGTTGTGTTGGTGTGCAGCAATAAGGCCGCGCCGCCATTACTTCGTCCCCTCGTCTAAGTCGGCGATCGTTAAGGCACAGCTTGCCCGGCTTTGCGTGCCCACGATAATAATCGCATTTTTCCGCGTTTTTATTAATCGCCGTTTCTCCCTCCCCCTAAATACTAATCTTCGGAAACGCGCGCAGCAATCTCGCCGATAACACTCGATACGCGCGCGCGCTCACTCACACAAACAGCATACGGATTCGCGCACTGCCGATCTGCATGCTTTTTTGGCGTATTATCGGACGGATATTTTCTTCGGTGCTTTTCGAGCGAATTACGTCGATTTCCAAGAGCAGCCCCGCCCTCTCTGCCTCCCCTCCCTCTCTCTCTCTCTTGCCGCGGCTCGATCACGAGAAAGGCCTCGGGGCTTGAATAGAAAGGGAAAAAAAAGCCTCGCCGAGAGCGTCGACTCGCGTGCAGTTCGCGTTCGCACGTAATAGAGCGACGCCGATATTGGTCCTCGCCGCTATGCAACAGCTGTTTAATTACTGATTCCGCGGGGCCGAGCCTACAAACTCCGCGAGCTCGTGCTGCTGGCACACGCCAGCGGCCGGTCGGCTCTGGCGGCTTTTTTTTTTCTTTTATGCGCCGCGCGCGCGCACACAGGCCGGAGGGAATTTCACGCTGACCCCGCTTCACTGTGCATGTTTTAATAAACGCGCCCGGCTGCAAATTGAGAAATTGTTTTACGCTACCTCGGCTCGCTGTTATGTTCGCCAGCCAAGTTCTGACTTTGTGTTGATCTTTATCGGGAATTCCCGTAATAAACACACACACACACACACACGTTGGAGTTTCGCGTATCTTTGAAGTTGGAGCATCTGTTCTTTTTCGCCACGCTCGGCGATCGCGACTGCCAGATACGCGGGCAAATCGACAAAGGGCTGATTCGTTCGTCCATCCGTGCCACGTAATATGTGTAAATTTCGCAGAGGCAAGTAAATAATTAACCCGAAGCGCGACGACGTGACATGGCGAATCGTAATATAAGCTTTGGGGCAGCTGGCAAAGTTCTGACAAAGCGACGTCACTTCTCCGGCCGCTGAAACAGCGCTACTCTTGCTGACGTTTCCTTGACGTAATAATTCAAGAGCGAGCTGCTTATCCGGAATTCAATGATTAACGAGGCTATGAGAGGTCCGCGTTAATTTCCAGCACCCTTGTTAGAGCAACCACTTGATCTCGGCTTCCGGCAATTGGTCCGTACCATGCTGTTATATAATTGATAAGGCAAAATTGGCTCTCTAATACAATGTATCTGAGGTGCATACTCGTTACTTTGTCGTTGAACGCTTACCAACGGAAATCCCAAGTGAACGTCCTCTCACAGATATTAAGTTTGCTTCTTCGACGTTCATATGAAAATGTTTGTAATAAAAATATCGCACCTCTTTTTCAATCGTCATTCAAAACTTTTCTCGGTATTGTACGTAATTTACGCGCGCGAGCTACCTATTTGACTGCGGAGTGCATTTGCATTGAATTGATGCAGCGGCGAGGTAAAACAGATTGTTTTCGTTTAATACCGAGAGGCCGCAAAAGCTTTCGAAACAATTCGATCAATTTACGAGATCAAAGTAAGAGCCGCATATCGGGGAAATTTGAGTGCATGAATCATTTGGTAAGTGTTTGATCGCTCAAAGTACCGATGAAAAAAAAATACCAAATGTTACGGTGTAAAAATAACTGGACGAAAAATAAAATGCAAATTCCTCAAAAATTCTACGTGCAATTTTTCCCTTCGCGCGGACAGCAGCAGCAGCGCGACAAGTGAATAACGCACGCGCGCTAAAATTGGCAGATCGATGATTGCAGCAGCGCTTTTTTTTGTTGGTTGTTATACAAAAGCCAAGCGCTTGCTGCTGCGATCATATTTTTTCGTGGCTTTATTGTCGACATTCTAGAGTACATATATTCAGCCTAGATACACACGCAGATACGGGCACTGTATATATATATATATATGCTTCAATGGGTCTCCTGTTTCGAACAAAAGCCGATTTTTCCCATTTTTTTTCACCATTGTGCCGCTGTGAGTTGATACCTCTGTTCTCGTACGTGTCAAGTGTAAGGTATATGCTCGACAACCGCAAGACGTCGGCGAATCCATTTGGAGCTGCACGTTAGGTTGAACGCGTGCAATCAGTTATTTCGTCAGACATCGGAGAACGCAGCTGGCGGGAACCGCGATCGTGTTCCCTTAATTACGCTGGCTCTTTAGTTTTTCTCGAGCTATCTCTGCTCGCCACGAGTGCTGGCTCTTTTATTTGGCAAACGCCTTTGGAAAAGGAAAATAATTAAAACGGACAGCTTATGTTTTGCAGATTTGGGTTATTGGGTTATTTGGGGGGGGGGGGGGGTTTAACGATCGCATGGGAAAAAGGGAAAAAACAACAAATAAAAAAACATGTAAAAGCTCGCACTGAAATGAGCCTGTCAAAAGGAATTCCGACAGCATTGTGAATGCAGTCGCTCGCGCACATTTTCAGCGTCAGGAGAAAACACGTACATCATTGCCGCTGTAACAAGATCTCGCGCTAAGGGAGAGAGAAAGCACTGCGCGGGCGGCGTGTGTTTGTCTGCGCGATGATGAATAGCTTAAGGTATTGTTTTTCAAGCAAAACAAATTACGCGACGGCAGTGTCGCCTTTCCCGAAAGCAATTAGGACGTTGTAAAGATAGCGCCTTTTCGTTTTTCCTCGTGGCGCATATAGTTGAGCCGTTCGCGGGGGAAAGAGAGCTCATTGAACGAGCACCAGCGGCGAGCTCGACGAAAGCAGCTCGCGTGCAGTTGCTTTTTCGACGCCAACTTTTACCATTTTCAAGCTAATGGCCCGGCCGATTAAATTTTCATTGAGCCTCTATTAACAGCCGAGCATTAAAGAGGCGGCTGTTCGTTTGTCTCGTGCCGTATGCGTAATTAAATGTCCTGCAATTAGTAATCAGCTTTATGCCCGACCAAACGCCAAACTCTTAACTTGTGCGCGCTCAAAAAATCGTGCCCAGCTGTGATTTGCAGTCAAGTTGCTACTATTAGCATTATTAGTGCGCAACTTGCTGAAAATTCGTCGGCTAGGCAGCTTTACGGGTCGCGTAATTAATGAACTAGCATTTGTAATGCGCTAAGAAGATTACCTCGTTAAACTGTAAAGTTAAACGAACGAATACGATGATAAATGTGAAATAAAGTTGTTAGAATGATTTCTAATGGATTAATGTGATTAAAGTTGGCTGATTAGTCGAGAAAAAGCGCCCAGAAACGATTCGTTACGTTGAAATTTAGTGAGCCCATATCGTTAGTCTTCAAATGTATAAGCGATAGCGAGTATTGAAAGGGACACCAAAGCAACTCCTTGTCACAGACGAGAAAACTCGGGCTGATTTACAATTTTAATTAACCGTCTCCGGAGCCGTTGAATAATTCAGCCGACCAATCAAGTCGCGCATGGAATTTTTTTGCCCGACGTTCACGAAAAACGCACTCGTACGCGCGCACCTGCACAGTCCTAGTATAAGGCTAAGGGACGATCGGAGAATACGAGCATGAATTAAGCAGCAGTAGGGAAAGTGGAACGTCGCGCATGAATGCGGCAATCGCGTTTTTCTCGGTGCGTACAGCCCCGGCGGCCCCAGGAAATAAGGGAGTCGAGTTTCTATAGCCATGGAAGCTTTGTGCCTTAAACAATGGCTCCTCTGCGGGAAATTCTATATCTTTCAGGCCTAACGCTCGCCACACCCACGCGGCTGATAAAAAAGAATTTTTTTTTCTTTTCCCCATGTGGCGCTGTTACATTTCTATTGCTTTCGTGCTGCAATGAATTTTTGATTTCTTCCTGATTTTATCTGTTCAAGAATGGAAATTAACCAGCGCGCTAATGTTATTTCGATAGGTCACGTAGTCGTGTATAAAATTATGGTGCTTGAGCCATCTATAATGTAGATTTATTGGTTGCACTCGTATGCAAGCAAAAATGCACGGGGACAGTTTTCATTTAGCTCTGCTTTGCATACGACTGCGATCCTTTGATCGATATTTTCATAGTCTCGCCGAGCTTCATTTTCATCAGGTCGACCGTTTCGCCCCGGCAACAAGTATCACAAAGGTGAGCCCGAGCTTACGCGTTCATTTTTACAGGTGATCGTCCGCTTGGAAAAAAATACATCTATGTGTGTGTGTGTGTGTGTGTCGTCAGGTGTGCGTACGGTTCGTTGCTAACGAATCGCTCTGGCGCGGGCATTTTCCCGGCGTCTGTTAAATCGAACGCGAGACTTTAATCGTTTTTACTGGAGCCTCTAGCTGTGTGTATTATTCTCGGGGTCAATCGCGAGGAACGCTTTTCTTCTCGCATCACTTTTCTCGTTTTTTTCTGCTCTGCCTATTCGTTTGGCTAATTGCTTACTTTACAAGCACGAATCGCCCGGCTAATCGCTGGAAATGAACATGAATCTAATGAATATGTAGCTTTAATGAATATATTGCGTTGAGCCTTTACGCTTGTAAGGTTCGTGCTTCTCGCTAAAGTAACGTTTATTTTATTTAAATTCTTTTCCTGGTGAATAATCTTCGGACTCGCTTTCAGACATAATTTTAATAATTTACAACTATATATTATATCATCGTTTAGCTTTCTCTTTGAGGAGTCACCGTGTAAAAAAGTGCGAGTCTCAATGAGAGTCCAAGAGAGCGCGTTTTTATTTGAATGCCACTCCTTGTCCCCGACTTCGTAGTACGAGCTACGCGACGCATTATCTCTTCTCAAATCCTTTGTACTCTTCTCCAACTAAGTAAGTACGTATTCAAGAATAATATTTTCATGAATAATTTGTTCGCTCGAATTGCAAGCTCGAGATTCGCTCGTACGCGATAAACAAGCTGTATTGCAGACAGGTAGATAACGGTACCCTGCGAGAAACGTATGTTCCTCGTCGAACTATCACGGAGGAAAACAAAGTCGATGGACGATGTGAAAAATGGAATCCTATCAGCTGAAGCAGCCATAAAAATTGCTCGGCTACTCGAGGTCGGTTAATTTTGAGAAATAATATTCCATTGCAAATGGGAGGCTGAAGCGCGTAGGAATGAAAATATTCCCAGCGTTACTGCAATAATATGTCCTTGATAGCAAGCGCAGCTCCCGGTGAGAGCTCGCACGACGAGATGACGATGAATTATGAAAGAGATGCCCCCGGAGAGCAGATCCACTCATCGACATTCGCGGCACCGCAGACTCTTGAGCCATCGAATTAACTCTTTTCCGTTATTCAACAGAGCTCCGTTTTCTTCCTCTGCTTTCTTTTGCTCGAGTTAACGCGGATTATTAGCCGATCCGGCCGAGGCTAAAAGTGAATGAAAACTGCTTGAACAAAGTATTGCCTAAGTGCTAATCTTTCTTTTGTTTCTCAATGACACTGCTGAGCTTGGCTTTTTTATGCAGTACAGAGCGCTGATTTATCGCACCGGTTCAATATTTGCAACGACTAATTTTGGCGCGAAAGGCAACTTAGTTAAGGATAATATTCCGAGAGAGCAGAAGCTTTCCCGTTGACTGCGTCTCTCAAAAATAATCGTCGGGGCTCCGTTGTTTTTCGGCAACAAAAACTGACAATTCTGCTGATCATTCTCGTTAACGACATTTAGCTGGAACCAGTGTTTTATCGGGAAATTTGCTGAACGGCCCTTGATTAAACCAGCGTGCGCTGTTATAACAAACTCGTCAGCGAGAGATGGAAAAAAAAGCCGAAAGAAGAATGAAAATCCCCTTTCTCTTTGAGCCTGCGCGCTCCGAATGAAAACTGCAAAGGAGTGGCCCGAGGCAATATTCTTCTTCCTGGAGCGCGAAAAATTATCTGCAGCAATTTCATCCGGCGCCGAGCCGTAAAGTAGCGCGTGACGAGAGTATATAGAACTTTTATTTTCCGTGACTGATCAAGCCTCCGAGTGAACTCGATAAATTCGTCCAGGGCAATCGATGAATCATAGGATCCTTTTTATTTGTTTCCTCTTAACGAGAGCAGAGCGAGCGCAGTTTTGAAATGAGCTGCGAGCTGCAAAGGGCTGCCCGCTGAGAGAGAGATAGAGAGTGCAAAGTTGCCCGGGAACGAAAAAAGACAGGATTGCTCTCTATGAAGAAAGTAAAAGCTTTTCCTCTTGCAGCTGCCCGCCAAACGAGTTGTTTATGTGCAAACAAACCTACGTGGAAATTTACGAGCCATTAGAACCACGCCAAACGAAAACTTTGTCGACTCGCTCCTTTTAATTTTTTCCGTTGCTTGCCTACCTGCGAAACTTCCTAATAAAAACAAATGTAAGCTCCTGATTTTTTTTCAAGTCGCAAGCGATGAGTAAAAACCAGGCCTTTTCCCGCGAAAAATCCAGCGGTGCAAAACATCAGGTGAGCTTCTGGCATACTGATTGGAAATCTCATAAAAATCCGATTATAGCCAAACGAACGACTGCGTACTCGAGATAAGCCGTAGGTAGGTAGATAAAGGTGACATCAAGGTCGAAGTATGTTTTCGTTTTTTTTGCTGCGCTCGACAACTTGAAAAATGACTCTGCGCTGTGTACGTCACATCGGCGAAAAAAAATTTTTTTATCGTTGAGCGGAAAAACTCGTCGTCACCGCGTTGTGGCTGTCCGCTGAGTGTCTTTTTTTTCCGCGGCAGCACACATTTGTTATAGTGAGTTCACAGGAAACTTTGATGCAATTTTTTTTTCGTTCGCGCGTTCGCAGAGTGACGTTGTGTGTCGTTAATCCTTTGGCGCGTGGATGCACATTTTTGCGTACATACGAGTGCTTTACCGATTCCATTGGTGACGCAAGTTCTCGGAAATAGTTGTGCTACTTGTAGGCATATGTGCTTTTTTTTGTCCAGATGCAAAAAAAAAGTGGGTCCATTTTTTAAACGCTCCTGCTTAAACTTTTTTGCGACGCGGCGCAGCGCATAAAATATCAACGCGAGCTTACGCATTGTTTAAAATACTCAGCCGAGACATTTTAATTATCACATTATAGCTGAGAAAATGTGAGCCAAACGTATTCATTGATATTTGTTAATTACAAGAGCTTAACATCCACGACGTCAATGAAAACAATCTCGATTTTCATTCCCGTAAAACCCACATAATTATCGTAGAAATTCGTATTGGCTCTTGATTAACCTTCCATCCGACGTTCATTTCCGTAAGCTGACAAATTGTCCTTTGTACGTCGCGCGCCATTCTGCTAGCATGCGGTTGTGCATATTTTAATGACAGAAGCAAGCTTCGCACACGCAATCGGCGCATTCTGTTGATGCGAGCCGAATGCCGGACAGAGTTCGGCAGTTTTTGCATGTCGGAACGACGGCGCGCACGTGAAAAATGATTGGAAATAAAGCTCCGTGCGCTTAGCTGACAATGAAGAGAGTATGAATAAATAATCCGGCGCTCCGGGCGGAGAAGCGCATCAGCGTTTGCCCCTTTTTGCTGGGCAAACGTTCATGACGACATTTGAATCCGGCCGCTTAATCCCGAAAGCTTGAGTATATTCAGAAGGGCTTAGCCGAGACAAATGCACAATATGTATGCGCGCTGCTCGCGGGAAGACAGGAGAAAAAAGAAGCGAGAAAGTAGGCGGCGAGGGACAGCGCAGGCAATGCGTTTTAATTACGGGAGGCTGCTCTCGCTCTTAAGTGAGCACCGACCGGGTGGGCAGTAGTCTTTAGGCCATTAGGCGACCGAGATTATTCCTACTAATTATTTTAATTCCGCCACCTCCCCGGCCCTCCCTCTCTTGAACGATTTTTAACGAGGCCGACATTTATCTCTTTCTCTCTTTCTATATCCAGAATCCGAAAGCCATTTGCTGTACAACGAGATCATTGCATTTTGTCGCGCATTAAATTATCGATCTGCCGATTGCCGTGTAGACTTGTGCGCGAAACTTTGAAAGCTAATGCAATTACTGTGATTTACATCCGATTGCAGTTCGTGAATCAACTTTGTTGATTTTGTGTGGCCTTTAATTATTCACTTAGCGAAGAGAGACCGCGAGACTTGAGTTTGTCGAATCAGCCTCGTGATCCATTCATTCAATCAAGAATTTGATCGTTATCGGTGTAAAATATTAAATCTAATACGGTCATCGACAAGCTGATGACTTGTAAACTTGAAATCTTCATTGTCTCGTGCGTTAATTAAATGTAATTCTTTCGATTTTGACCAGTGATCTAAATTGAAGCTCGCATTGTATTTAATAAGCGTGTCGATACGGTGAATGCAATATTAAACATAAGACAGTAAAACATAAATATCCAAGGGCTTACGAGGGCTCAAGCCACTTCTCCTCCTCGAGTCTCTCTCTCTTTCTTCCTCGCCCGACCGGAAAAGCTGGAAAATATATACCGCCTACAATTCTTCGCAAGTGGGCTCCGTTGTCCGATGCAGGCAGAGGCAGCCAAGCAGGCGCGCGCGCGCGCCTCGCTCGCTCGCGATGCGCGCGCGGCTATACAACAATAAAGCAAGCTTAGCGTCGCGTCGCGCACGACAAATCCGCGGGCGAGCAACGCGCCAAGGGGATACGAATCATTGATAAAGCACGCGCTCGACCACTGCCAGCTACTCCGCCGCGAAGCTGCAATTATTCGTTTAAAAGCGAGCAGCAAGATTAATCGAGTGTAGAGCAGCAGCCGGCAAAAAGAAAGAATGTGTACTTGCATGCATGAACAATGGCTCGAGCCGGCGCCGCGGGCGAGGAAAGTACGCGCGCGCGCGCGCGAGAGAGAGAGAGTTTTTAGCCTAGAAAGTTAATTGGGGCCGTAAAGCACGTCTAAAGTTGGCCGGACGCGCGAGCGGCTCAGACCCAGTGGAAAACAGATTGAGAAGCGCGAACGGGGGAAAAAGAAGATCGAACGGAGCCCGGCTGCCTGTTTTATTGAATGATCGACGATTTGAAACTCGGCGCCTCGCTCGTCCCCATCGTACCTGCCTCGTCGCCCTATATATACGCATAGAGTGCGCATAATACACCGAGTCAATTCATGACAGCCTATATGGTCACATAACGTGCTGGCGCGGATTTGTTTGTTGTATCAAGCTGGCTTAACCCCGTCGACGGATTTTAATTAATTTTTCTTTTCTCGGTCAGAGATAAACGCGTAAAAGAATAACGAGATTGTTGCAATATTTTCCCTAATTTGGCGCAGCGTTAAACGAGCTGGAAAACTGTGAAGCAAGTTACCTTCGTTAATTGGCAGAATGTAATCGTTGAGATGAATTTAAACTTATTATTCTATTCCAGCTCGTTTCATACGTTTCCCCTCAATGGAAGCTTATCGAAAATCTGCGAGCTTTCATGTTATCGAAGCGTAAGCTTTCTAAACTTTAATTAAAATCTGTATATAACTATAGTTTTCTAAATAGCGCTGCGCAACCTGCCTCGAGCGCATTTCGAAAGTGTTATTGCGCGCAATCTGACGCAGGCCATCACTGACGCAGGCCAATATTAGAAGAATATCTAACCGCAGCAAAAGAACCGGATGAATATATAAAAAGAATGGGTTGCGCGCGAGGAACGAGCGGGTAACGAAGAAACGTCAGTCAGATTCGCAAAGTGCAGCTTTTCGCGAGTGTGCTATGTAGGACGATTCAGCGGAGTGGCAGGTAGAACATATTTACATAAGACCAGCGCTAATTGTAGACTTTTAGCGTGGCAGACAGTTTACCGTTCGCGGGGCGCCCCCATTTCCGGGTAAGAAATCTGCCCGCGTCTCGTGGCGGGGGAGCGGGAAGCCAGAGTGAGAGAAAACGAACTGCAATTACACAGCCCGAGGCGCTGGCGCGACAGCGCAGTTATATACCGAGCCGTAAAACGGCCAGGGCGACGAGACCGTGTAGGCCGATGTTTGCCGTTTTACTTTCGCTCTGCCACCTGTCCTCGCGGCTATTCTTATCCGCCGTTCGCGACGCGTCCGCGCGATAACAGCGTACGCTCTGTGCCAGACACGCTTGCATGGCGTTTTTACCTCCTCGTCTTCTTCACTACAGAGCAGCGGCATACGTCTTGCGCCCCGTACTCTCTCGTCCATTTCTCGCGCTCGCGAGCTCGCCCGACGACGCCTTTATGCCGAGAACGCCGCGAGCACTTGTCAATTAATCGCTGTCTGCTAATTTGTCTTCCGAAGTTCACGCTGAGCTTGGACGGTAAAAACCGTACTATCGAATGAATTTATTAACATTTTTCGTTATTCCATCGGCGTTTACACATTCATTTGCCGTCAAATTCTCGATATTTTGTCTTGTGTGAATCGTAAAATTAATTATGAGGTCGTTAGAGTTTCGTATTTGTGGCAAATCGCGTCACTAAATTGAATAGTCAATGCATTATTGTCCCGACATGCTTTATTGATTAATTAAGCTTATATTTCATAATATAGAAGTATAAAAAGCAGAACGTGAAGTGACATTTCCATATAACAACATTATGTTCGCGTTGGACAGTTCGATTACGCAATACGCAATTATTACGAAAGGTGGACAAGTTAACTAAAATGTTTTCTGTTACGTTTAGAGATTGCGACCAACGACATTTGATATTGAGAAACTATTTCGTTACGTCACTTTTGCAGGCAGTATTATCAATCGAAGTGAGATAAAAAAGCCAAGTCTCAAGGGTTTTAATCTTGAGATTGCAATCTGAATTTTTTTGGTATCCCGGAAACTGTATCGATTCCAGAAATTGCTTCAGTAGTCGATAAAATGAGTAAGTGGATCGCGCGTTTCTGTCATGCCAGGCCTACGACAATAAAACACTTATGCTGCAGTTGTTTTTGCAGCAATCGCATTCGTACGATCGGCCAGTAGCGATATGTTGGCCGCTAAGCTAATAATTTTTGGCCTTCTGGTCGTGGCCACTGCGTCCTCTAATCACGAGATCAAGCAGAGAAAACAGCAGGATCTTGATTGGTGGAAGAGCAGTACGATCTATCAGATCTATCCGAGGAGCTTCAAGGATAGCAATAGTGACGGCATTGGTGATCTGAATGGAATAACCGACAAGTTGGAACACATCCGAAATATTGGTGCAGACGCTCTATGGCTATCACCTATCTACTCGAGTCCGCAGAAAGATTTCGGCTACGATATCTCTAATTTTACGGATATTCACGAAGAGTACGGCACTCTAGCAGACTTTGACAAACTCGTGAAGAAGGCCAAGTCTCTCGAGCTCAAGGTACTTCTCGACTTTGTACCGAATCACAGCTCCGATGAACACGAGTGGTTCAAAAAGAGCATCGAGCGGATCAAACCCTATAATGACTATTACATTTGGAGAGATGGTAAAAAAGACGCTAGCGGTAAGATGCATCCACCGAATAATTGGCTGTCGAGATTCGGACGATCTGCCTGGGAATGGAATAACAAACGTAAGCAGTACTATTATCATGCTTTTGTACCTGGACAGCCGGATTTGAACTATCGGAATGCTCAGCTGAGAGAAGAAATGAAAAATGTCCTAAACTTTTGGATGAAACGTGGAGTCGATGGATTTAGAATCGATGCTATTAATTTCATGTTCGAGTCTGAAGATCTGAAGGACGAGCCAAAATCAGGAAAGAACGTACCTGCCAACGACTGGGAGTACCTGAGTCACATATATACGCTGGATTTGAATGAGACTTATGGAGTGGTTGAGTCGTGGCAAAAATTAATCGAAGACTACGTGAGGAATTATCAAACAGACGGTAAGTTTTTGATTATGGAGGCTTATACAACCCAGGAAAATGTGATGAAGTATTACACGGTTGGCGCGAATCCATTCAACTTCATGTTCATTTCGGATCTTAACGTCAATTCGACAGCCGTGGATTTTAAAAGAGTTATAAATAACTGGATAAACGCCGTACCCAAAGGTAAGGTGTTAAATTGGGTCACAGGTAACCACGACAATCATCGCGTTGCCTCAAGATTCGGCAAAGATAATAATAGAGCCGATCAGATCAGCATGCTAGCGAGTATGCTGCCTGGTATCATGGTCGTATACAATGGTGATGAGATTGGAATGGTTGACCGGTTTTTCACGTATGAAGAAACAATTGATCCGGCTGGTTGCAGTGCTGGACCAGAGCGCTATCAACTAGCTTCCAGAGATCCGGAAAGAACACCCTTCCAATGGGATGACTCGATCAGCGCTGGGTTCTCTAATAGTCAAAAAACTTGGCTACCCGTTCATGATAATTACAAAACATTGAATTTGGCGAAGCAAGAGAAAGATAACGTATCTCATTATAAAGTATTCCAAGCTTTAATGAAGCTTAAGAAAACTGAAACTTTGCAAAAGGGCAAAGTCGAGCTGATTGTCACACCTGGCGGACATGTATTAGTGGTTGTTCGAAGACCAATCGATGGAAAAGGAAATCCTATTGTATTACTAATCAATTTTGAAGATAGAGAAGTGAACCTTGATATCAGTATTTCTGCCAATATTCCTCCGATGATGAAAGTATACACGGCTAGTGTGGAATCAGGATATAAATTAGGAACAGTTCTCAATACACGTAACTTAAAACTTCCAAGGGCAGCATCTGTTATTTTGGAATAAAAGGTTGTAGCTTTGAACTCTGTAGCAATCGAGTTATTGATTGAATATTTGGTTTATTGTTATTAATGGAGAATTTGAATAAAACTTTTGATGCAGTAAAAGGATCACAATTTTATATTTTATTCATAACTACCTTTTCATAACTAAATTAATAAAGGATTATCAAATCAATATATTTCAAAATAATCACATTATTTCCAAAATAGTCAAAGTTTTTGAAATCCGAATCTCCAACACGCCGTGCGGAAGTATGAATTTGCCGCACGCTCATCGAAATACGTGCTCTCAGATTCGTGCTTTTCGCACGTTGTCTTAAAAAATACTCTTGCTTCGCTCGGGCGTAAACCTTACGCTGAACTAAAATCTACTTTTCCGCACTAGTTTGATAGTGTACTATATTTTTACAATAATTTATGATATTAATAATTATTAATGTTATAAAAATTATGACGCTTCGATTATTACTAGATAAATTTAGTATATTTGGAGCAAGAATGTTTTTATTTATGTATGAATCGCTGAACAAAAATGGCTTATCTTAAAAAATTAATTTCAAATATTTTGAACGCTTTCGTATGTTTACCAGCTCAAGTTTTATCTCTAAAATCATTGAATTAATTATAAAAATGGCAGTATATATCCTATAGATAAGATATTTCATATATAGCCATGCATATTTTTACTTTTCAATTAAATATAAAGCTGTTACTCTTTATAGTAAAATTCTGAATCGTATTAAGCGTATTATGAAAATTATTTTAAGGCTATATTACAGAAGCCATTATAGTATGTATGGCATAAATTTAAAATGAAATTAAAACATCATAGAATGTTGTCATGCTACTATGCGACATGCTTTTCGAGTTCGATTCTAGTTTGTTTAGTTAGTCGAAGCTAGAACTTGTTATCGTCCACGCGCTTAACCTTAACATTCAATAAAGACAGCTAATAAATCGAGATTATATGTGTGAATGATACCAAGCTCTAGTTTGCAACATTATAAGCTTATTATCGTAGTAGACTATTATAATCATCCATTCGACGATTTCACGAAGAAAAAAGCACTATCAATGAGAGTTTTTTTAATGTCAAGTTTATATAAAATGTCAGCGAAGTTGATAGTTGCAGTTAGTTTCTACAATCATGTCGCTTACAACTCTATTGACACTGGGGCTTTTGGCTCTCAGTGTTTCGTCAGTTAAAGTTAAGCAGCCAGAGAAAAAACCAAATCTTGATTGGTGGAAAACCAGCACAGTTTATCAGATATACCCCAGGAGTTTCAAAGACAGCAACGGTGATGGAATCGGGGATTTGAATGGAATAACCGACAAGTTAGAACATATTCAAGACATCGGTGCCGATGCACTATGGCTATCGCCAATCTACTCCAGTCCACAGAAAGATTTTGGCTACGACATATCTAATTTTACGGACATCGCCCCAGAGTTTGGTACTTTAGCGGATTTCGACAAGCTCGTCAAAAAAGCCAAATCTCTCAATTTGAAGGTACTACTCGACTTCGTTCCTAATCACAGCTCCGACGAGCACGAATGGTTTAAAAAGAGTATTGATCGAGTCAAGCCCTACGATGATTTTTACATCTGGAAGGACGGTAAGAAGGATGCCAAAAACAAAACCGTCCCACCGAATAACTGGTTGTCGGTGTTTGGTAAGTCTGCTTGGGAATGGAACGAGAAACGCAAACAGTATTACTACCACGCTTTTGTACCGGGACAACCAGACTTGAATTACCGCAATCCTCAGCTCCAAAAAGCAATGAGAGATGTTTTAACTTTCTGGATAGATCGTGGAGTAGACGGCTTTCGTGTAGACGCTGTTAACCACATGTTTGAAGTAGCAGACCTCAAGGACGAGCCCAAGTCAGGAAATAACGTACCTGAGGATGACTATGAGTATCTAAACCATATCTACACCAGGGACTTGAACGAAACTTACGGTGTTGTGGGATCTTGGCAAAAATTACTGGACGACTATGTCGCAAAACACAAAACCGACGGAAAGTTTATGATCTTGGAAGCTTACACGTCTATTACAAAGTCTATGCAATTCTACGAAGTTGGCGCGAACCCCTTCAACTTTATGTTCATCGCAAGTTTAAACAATGGTTCGTCAGCCCAAGACTTTAAAAGATTAATCAATGGATGGATGAACGCCATACCAAAGGGCAAGGTAGCTAATTGGGTAGTGGGTAATCATGATAATCATCGGGTGGCCTCGAGATTTGGCACAGGTAGCGATAGAGCAGATCAAATAAGCATGTTGTCGGCTGTTTTGCCGGGTATACTAGTGGTCTATAACGGTGACGAGATCGGTATGGTCGATCGATACTTCACCTGGGAGGAAACCGTAGATCCGGCTGGATGTAGTGCAGGCCCTGATAGATATCAAATCAAGTCGAGAGATCCAGAAAGGACGCCATTCCAATGGGATGCTACTACCAGCGCCGGATTCTCAACGAATACCAAAACTTGGCTTCCGGTCAACCAAAATTACAAGCAGCTTAACTTGGCTGCGCAGAAGAATGCAACGGTTTCGCACTACAGAGTGTTTAAGGCATTGTCTAAATTGAAGAAGACACCCGTACTTCAGAAAGGTGTAACTGAAATTCTACTTGCAACAAGTGATGTACTCGCGGTCATTAGGAAAATGCCTGGACAAAGAAGTATTGTACTGCTAATCAACTTCGCTAATAAATCGATCACTCTGGACGCTAGAACGTGGTTGAATATCCCTGAAAAATTGGAAATTTACGCGTCTAGTGTCTCTTCTGGATTGCAATCCGGACAAACTGTTGATACAACTTACTTGACCCTACCGAGAGCTGCATCTATCATATTATACTAATATTTCATACCCAGATAACGAAGATAATTTATTGATTTAATTGATGTAAAGATGCTTAATACGTTGTTCGATATTTGTATAAAATAAATTACTTGCACTTATACCATAACAAATTTCTATTTTTATCAAAAATTTCAATTATATAATCGTCAATAAATAGGTTACTCTATGAATAAGGCTAAATTGAAAAATTTTTAATTTCCAAAACTGCAATAAATATCTTAATATATAAGACTTAGTTAAAAAGGAGTATATCTAGCGTATAAAAAAAAATTTTTTTAAGTATTTTAAAAAAGAATGTTGATTTATTAATTTTTTTCACTTAGCAATTAGAAATTATCACTTGATCTTCTATTGAAATAATTATGAAAAAGAACGAAATAGTGATAAAAAGAAGTATACATCACAATAAAATTTCCACGTAAAAACAGTTATCAGCTGCATTTTCTACTATCAGAGCAATGTATTTTTCACAGATTATACGAAGATATTGATGACAATAAAATAGGAATAAAATAATTACTTACATAAAATGCTCTTTCTTTCTCAAATTAATATAAAAAATCTCATGTTTGCAGATAGATAATGATACTCAAGTTCTTATAAATATCATTGCAACTGACTGTTGCAGTTAGTATAAGTAGTCATGGCAATTGCGACAATGCTATATTGGGTACTTTTGACGTTCAGCCTGTTGGATTTCAATGGAATTGATGCTAAAGCACCGCCGGATCTTAATTGGTGGAAAACTAGCACAATCTATCAGATATATCCCAGGAGTTTCAAAGACAGCAACGGTGATGGAATCGGTGATTTGAATGGAATAACCGAAAAGTTAGAACATATTCAAGACATCGGTGCCGATGCACTATGGCTGTCGCCAATCTACTCCAGTCCACAGAAAGATTTTGGCTACGACATATCTAATTTTACGGACATCGCCCCAGAGTTTGGTACTTTAGCGGATTTCGACAAGCTCGTCAAAAAAGCCAAATCTCTCAATTTGAAGGTACTACTCGACTTCGTTCCTAATCACAGCTCCGACGAGCACGAATGGTTTAAAAAGAGTATTGATCGAGTCAAGCCCTACGATGATTTTTATATTTGGAAGGATGGCAAAAAAGATGCAAAAAATAAAACTATTCCGCCGAACAATTGGCTGTCGAATTTTGGCGGATCAGCCTGGGAGTGGAATGAGAAACGTAAGCAGTATTATTATCACGCATTTGCGATTCAACAGCCGGATTTGAATTACCGGAATTCCGAACTTGACAAAGCCATGAAAGATGTATTGACTTTTTGGATGAATCGCGGTGTTGACGGTTTCCGAGTCGATGCCATCAACCAAATGTTCGAGGTTGAGGATCTCAAGGATGAACCAAAATCAGGAAAGGATGTGCCGGCAGAAGACTACGATTACCTGAATCATCTTTATACAAGAGACTTGAACGAGACCTATGATGTTGTCGGGGCATGGCAGAAGCTACTGGACAACTACGTCAATAAACACAAAACTGACGGAAAATTAATGATTCTGGAAGCTTATACGTCTATTACCAAATCTATGCAGTTTTATGAAGTTGGCGCTAATCCTTTCAATTTCATGTTCATTGCCACCTTGAATAACCATTCGCGTGCAATTGATTTCCGAACGACTATTAACGAATGGCTGTACGCCGTACCGAAAGGTAAGATAGCTAATTGGGTAGTGGGCAATCACGACAATCATCGGGTTGCTTCGAGATTTGGTAAGGGCAATGAGAGGGCCGATCAAATAAGCATGTTGTCAGCTGTCCTACCTGGTATACTTGTAATCTACAATGGTGATGAAATTGGAATGGTCGATCGACCGTTTACGTATAAGGAAACTGTAGATCCGGCTGGTTGTAATGCCGGCCCTGACCGATATTATCTCAAGTCGAGGGATCCGGAAAGGACGCCATTTCAATGGGATGCTACTACTAGCGCTGGGTTCTCAACGAATAATGAAACTTGGTTGCCAGTTCATGATAATTATAAAGAACTCAACTTAGCTATGCAAAAGAATGCCACGATTTCACATTATAACGTGTTCAAGGCACTGACAAAATTAAAGAAGGATTCTACACTTAAGAACGGCAGTACTGACGTTTCGTTGGCAACAAACAAAATATTGGCAGTGATTAGAAGAAATCCTAGTGGTAAAATCGTTGCTTTGCTCATTAACTTCGATGACAGTTCGGTAACTATTAATGCTAAAATCTGGCTTAACATTCCCGTGAAAATGAAGATCTACATGGCTAGTGTTAAGTCTGGATTGCAACCGGACAAAGAATACGACATGACTAAATTAACTATACCAGGTGCAGCTTCTATTATCTTAGTTTAATGTATTCTGTATAATTTTGATTATTAATTAAATCAACTGCAATAGTAATTAAAACTGCTATTTCATTTTAAAAATCACTTAATATAAATATTAATTTCTATATGTACGCTTCACTCTATTTTGTTATTTAAAAGAAATTATACTAATTATTAAACTCATATGTATTTAAAGATTCGAACTCACGCTATTCTAAGAAATATATTGTTTTAAATCAAGAATAGGTTCCAACTAAAAAAAGAAAGGATATTTAGCATTATCCAAATTCATTATACTTCAGGTATAAATAAATATAATCAGGTAATACTATAGTTTTAAGATATTATTATTCCGTAAAAGTTTTAAATGATTTTCAAGTAAGATAATCAATATTAAATTTTCAGTATACCTCCGTTAAAAGTATTTGTGTAAGCTATTGTTTTTTTTTCAATTAAAAGCAACTTTGCAGAAATGCACGATTATCTATAACGAACAGGTTGTCTACTTACTTAATCTTCCCAAAACTTTGATGAACGGCGTTGTTTACATTAAAGTTGCTTGGAACATTAGGCCCGCAGCATCAGATGGCGGAAAGCAGGTTAATTATGAACTTCTTAACGCAAGCCAGTTCTGAAAATTGATTAAAATTCAATTATCACAAAGATTATAAAATGTTCAATAAATATGTTCTAATTTACGTAAAATATATTGTTACGATGATAAGCTCATGCATTCGGAGAAAATGAAGGAAAAACTCGAGAGAACGAAAGAGAGAGAGAGAGGTATTTAATGCCTACGTCTTTTAAAGAGCTCAAGGACTCTTGAAAAAAAAAGGTCGCGGAAATTCCGTCGGAGTGTACAAAATAATTAAGCTACCCCATGAAAAAAATTTGCTGACTTTCGTTCAAGACTGATCGAACATAACATGAATTTAAAAGTGTCCTTATGGAATAGACAAGTTGTACTATATTAAAAAATATCCAAACAGATTGCTCGTTTACATTCGACCTGAATTCTTTTTTACATGTTTGCGCATGTCTGGGGAATGATTGAAGTAATTTGAATGGGGGTGAGTTCAGTTGAAAGTGCATGTCCCTAGAATGATGCTGTTTCATTATCAATTTAATTGAAGCAAACATTCGAGTAACCGCTAAAAATGGTGAAATCGGTTTTTTCCTTGTCTTTTCATTAATCTTATCTTTGTATATCTATCTTATATCTTACAGTAACTGTTTCACAAATATTTTTGCTGTAATTCAAAACACTTTACTCTATTACGAAAGTTTCATTCTATCTTAAATAAATATGCAGACTAGTGGATTGCCAATCATGAAGTATTTTAAAATCAAATCAATATTTTCATATCATTTCATTCCAGTGCAAATCAGTTTCTATAATTTTACTGACCAATCGATATATTTGCCGAGAGTATTTTAATAGATCATTGGAAGTAGTCAAATCTCCACTCTGAAATAAAAAGTTGAGCTTAAAATAGGTAAAAACCGTGAAAGCTCGAAATAGCTATAACATGAGAAAAGAGAGAAAAATAAGTGAAAGACAATAGAAGGTAAAGAGTGAAAGTCCCTCTCGTTTGCTTCGCGCGCCAATCAACTCGAGTGCATATTCTTCAAGTGATGACCTCGCCTCGAGTGTCGGCGCGCATTCGCGAGCGAAAAAAAGAAAAAGTAAAAAAAACGAGAGAATGAACGCCCGTGAGCTGGAAACGCGGCAAATTGCATTTACACAGTGCTTTTTTCCGACGAACTGACGTTTATGAAATTTGATGTTTTCCCAACCTTCGTTTTCTCTCACGTTTATGCACTTACGGCTTGGAATTGTTTGTTAATCATAAAAAAGTTTTTTCTTCTTTTTGCTCTGGAGTAAATTTTAAACTACAATTTTTAAGGTAATAACCATTTATTTTATTTATAGAACTTTAAATTACTTTCGATTTGAACTTATATACATGAACGTCAATAAGTCATCGAATTGTGTTTTTGCTCTTAAGTATCAAATTCACAATAATTTTTATAAAATGGAAATTGTAGGTATGCGATAACATTTATTTGAGAAAACCGATAATAATTTTCATAGGTGTACGATAATTCTATTAGGCGTGTTTATTTTGGATTAAATTGATAGTATGTGGTCACATCGATGATTAAACGATGAATAATTATTCCGATTAATATTATGACGGAGGTTTAATTTGTTCAGTGGAAGTATAAAGTCGTATTTTAATTTGGTCGGATATTATCGCCTCGGCGGAGCACGTCTATTTGGCTCGTCGTGAACTTTGACGCGAAGCAACCAGTTTTCTTGAGTCTCGGCCAAGATATGCCATTTATTGTCATTTGTCTTGTCATATTCCAGTCTAGTTGTCTCCAAAGCTCGTTATCCAGAGATGACAGCTTTGCGTCTCAGACGGCATGGTTCATATTGTGAAACAGAGGTGGAGCCTTTGATCTAGATAGCCAGATAAAACACTAGCCGGGTAGTTCAATTCCGACTTTATTAAACTGAATATTTTATTGAAAGAGACTAGGAGCTGCCTCGAGCCAGAGTGCAGTACCTTCGTACATCACATTATATTGATGCTGATTTGTCCGACAACCATACAAGTTCGTATCCCGTATCTCGGTAAACTTTCCTTCCTTTGTCCTCCATTCGCGAGGTATTAAAGAGGTTTCTATTTTTTCGCTGTATCCTTACGCTCGTTTCACCGGGAGAGAAACGACCTTTATGAGGTTGCCATTGGCCGGCAGACGTATTTTGGAAGGCATTTTCTTTGTAGGTCTGTTCGTCGCCGCTGTACAGCTTCAATTTATCTCGCGAAAAGACACGCCCAAGAAGGCAGAAAAGCAAGCCCTCGTCAAAAGAAAAAGTTCGCAAGCCTCGCTGGCAGCTCCTTAAATTACTCGCCGAGTAACACTATCGCGCCCTAGGAATCTTTGAGGAATTAAAGAAACGAGCGCGCAGGGAAACGTGTCGAGGGTATTAAATTTTCCGCGGGGCCAGATAAGGAAAGGCACGATGATTGAAAATTTCGCTGCTACTTGACTGCAATTCGATTAGTTGACTTCTGTCCTCCGGAAGTGCAATCGTAAAAACTAAAGTCTTTCTCCATCTGAATAAAATCTTTCCAACGTCTATATTCAAGAAATTCATAACAGCGAGCAGCCCTATTTACACAAGCATTTTGCTTGTGCGTTCGATAGGAAATGGTGATAATTCTTCAAAGCTTCTTCTTATCAGACTGCAACCGGTTAATTTTCAACTCGATTGCATTATTCAGGACAATTTACGTATTTGTCACATCATCCAAAGATTTTCAGTACTTATATTTGACGTTAAAGCTTCATCCGAATATGTGCACAGTGATGTCAATGGAATTGAAAATTATAAAGGAACGAGAAGTCAAATGAAAATGCAAAATCAAAGTGGGAGTGATATTGGCGCGGATAAGTCCAAAGATTTATCCCCGAGGCTCTCAGCAAATTGCCGAGTCGAGATACGAATGCGGTCGTGTACGATAAATCAGTGATCGTTTTTTTTTTTGCGGCTGGGGGTCAAATCGATACATCCGCAGCGCCATGTCGCGCGTGGTAGCATAATATAGGCGCTCGTCGTTCAGAAACTGTCGACGGTCTCGGGGGCGTCGTCGTCGTCGGCGGCTTAATTGAAAGCCCTCTCGCGACCCTTACGAGTCGTCGGATAATTGCATTAGCTTGGCTGCGGCCTTGTTGCCCCGCTGCTATCCGCTGACTGGCAGCTGCGCGAGTACCAATCAGTTATGTCAATTGGCACGAGGCGCGCGCTGATGGTGGCTTCTGCACCACCACGCTGCTCGGTAATGAATGGTAATTGGCGTCTATCTCCTCGTGGCCAGGCACACTGCTCGAAGCATCCATCGCTCGCGCGGGTGCATCGCACACACTTTTGCCAACACACGCGCATCTTATATACATCGCGTCGATTTATCAATTTGCAATGACGACCGCGCCTATGCCAGCCGCCAGCCGCTGAGGCTTCAAATCGAGTTTCTTGCTAGGCACTCGCCCTACCTTAATTACATTGGCTGCTAAAGTTGCCTGGACTATCACTCTCCCCCCGAACCCCTCCTACCCAAATTTCATAACAACTATACGAGTCTTCAAACTGCCAGTTTTCACCTCCCGGGATGAAGTCTGTCTGCCTGCTTTTAATCAATTTAGTTATCGACGCCCGAATTGATTGGCTAACCGTTGTCGACCAAGTTTCACATATTTTTAAGCTTCCAGCTTTCCCCAGTGATTGATTGTTTAAAACTGGTGTGACGTTATAGCAGCGACAAAGCCGACATGCGCGGTATAGAACGGCTCGCGCGCACTCTGGCATTTTACTAATACCTTGTCATACTGACAAAATGTTACTTTAATTGATCACGCGGTCGAATGAAATATATCGAGAGTCCGCTCAATTTATTTTCCGTTACGTAGCATTCGTACCAGTGACGTCAGACGCGCTCTCGTCTTCTTTTTCATTTCTTTACTTTTTTCAAACGTGGATTTTTCAATTTTTTTACGAAATGCTTATCACAGCGGAAAACTGTGTATTGGTAAAACAATTCCGCGTATTTCAAATTCATGATTTATCACATCCAAAACTGCTAGAGATTAGTAACAGAAAACCATCAGTTATAACAATCTCAATACGAGTAAGCTCGTCTATCGGACGAGGGAATTTCATGTGCATGCTTACACAGTGTTTCGCAAAACGTACGCTGCCACGTGGCTGTGCACCTAAACTGCACCACGTGCATCGATCATCAAGTGTGAGTGTCGCGAGTGTCATTCGTTTGTGTCATTATAATTTCATTTTATTTAATTATATCTTCCTTTTGATTATCAATTCAATACCAATGGGTTTTTTATGCCGTCAAAGCTTTTTTCCGTTCAGTGGATGTTTATTCCCGATCCTTTTCTAAATTTCAATTTCAAAAATAAGTTACTTTAAACAACTAATGATAACGCAATAGAAAACGTAAAAGAGAAAATTAAATTAAACTACATTTTCTCAAAGCAAATTGTTTTCACATTTCGAATTTCAAATCAGGCATCTGATGCCGCCTACGGCACAGTAACTTACACGTCAAATCAAGCACGGCATGTCATACCACAAATATTTCAATCCACTCGGAATCACGCAGCTCTTTGATTTCAGCAAACCAATGTCATCATCTCCGGTCAAACATTGCAATCGGATTGCTAGGAAATTAACGCGATGAAAAAAACGCCGCGTTAAAGAATAGCCGAGTGATTGTTTGTCACGAACAGTCTACGCGCGCTTGCAGCGAGACAGAGAGAGAGAGAGGGGGGGGGGGAGACGCGAATGTACGCGCACACATAACGGGATTACGCAAGCAAATAGTACGCAATTAAACACGAGCGCGTGATCAATCAATTCGTCATGCGGAGAATCGCGCACTGTCATCGATCGGATGCGCACACGTTCCGTTTTGTTTCGCATTTTTCTTTTCTCTCTCTCTTTTTTCTTTTTTCATTCGCCGTGTTGTACGCCTGTTGAATAATAAGCGAGCTTACAACGAGCACAGATACGTGAACTTATAAGCCGTTGTTAATGGAGTTAGCGCTATTGGAAAACAATGATCGTTAAAATAATGACTCGTAAAAAGCCTGGAAAGTTCGTTAAGTCGTAAAAAAATGAGCGGGGTTACGCTCTATAATGGTCACTTTCCTTTTTTATTTTCTTTTCGAGCGAGTTGCGCGTGGATATCGAGGTGCAATTTATTGGAACTCGCTTTCGTTCCAATATCCAATTATGCATGTCCACATCGAGTTTTTGGTTGCGATTACGTACGGATAATTTGCGGAAAGTTGGTAATTTGATTAACATGATTATACTTGGCATAATTGCTCTCTGCGAGCTTCGTGGAGGCATGTGGAAGGGGCTTGTTTTATCGAGTTGCGAATTTTTTCCACATCCGCAAAATCGAACTGCTGATTTTTATTTTACGACGTTTTCTTTACGAGGTATACCTTAATTGAGTTTATGCCTGAGTGCAAGTGTAACGAGATATCTGCTAATCGAGTGAATGTACACAGTTAGCAGCCCTCGGGAATTTTGACTTTGGAAAAGTTCCAAGAAGAACATTGTTTCGTCTATCCATTTCGTATTTAGTCTAGAAAAAAAAACGTCTTAATAGGAGAAGGGATATGAAAATCTATTAATGAATGTGTCGAGAAAAACGCTGGAAATAGAATGATAATCGTAGATAAATCGGATCCAGTCAGTCGACAAATCACGAGCGAACTCCACCGAGGGATAAAGTGATTAAAAATAAACAGAAGAAAAAGGTAAAGTAGTCAACGCTCGATTATTGCAATCTCGTTGGCGTCGATCGAAATCGGTCGCATAACCAATTTATTCACGGCGCAAATCGAGCAAACGAACAACAACAGCAGCAACAGAGGCACGCCTTAGAAAGGATCGCTACACCCCGAGTGTAGCAACGAGATAGCCGATTGTTTGTTTGCACGTAAAATTGGCCATTCCTGCGCGCGCAAGTCCGTGCCGCCTCTGCGTTTATCGTTCGCGTGTGTATAAGCTCTGCATAGCCGTTTTGCTTTGACCAAATATCGATCTGATCAAAAAACATTCGCACGCATTGTCCAATAGCAGAGACAGGCACAACGGAAATGAACAATTTCGCTTCGCTGCGCTCCCACCCACTTGCCCCTCGTTCGAATTAGAATTTTCACTAGACCATTGTTGATTGCCATTCGCATGGGTTTTCGCTATTGGATTTGCTAATCGATTCTGGAATGGTGGGGAGCTGTTCCTCGGCAAATCCCTCTTTGCTATACGTACGTTTCCCTTTGGCTAGAGAGACAGCGCTGGTTATCAGCGCGGGACATTGGCTCTCTCTCTCTCTCTCTTTTTTCGGGTCTGTTCGTGTTAGTATCATTTGCGTTGATCGATGGGATTTGCTGTAACCCGAATGGGTTTGATTGAATTCCACGGATGCTGTCATCGAACCAATTTTCACTTATTTTTTTTTTTTTTGTTGATCGCTGTTCTCGCCTACCATTGCTCTATCTTAGATGAAGCTCTAGTCGATTGGTTGATGCTATACAGATAGAAAAAACGACTTTCAGATAGCTATTGTATTCTTAAGAGAAGGCTGTTTTCTTTCAGTATTGCATGATCCACCAATCGAGGGTGGCTTCAACCGAGACAATTTTCACTTGCTTTTTTGTCTGGTTTCTCGCTTTACTTTCAGAGCTACGGTCATTGAAATGTTCTTTCTTTTCACAAAAATTAGCAACTACATTGTTCGTTCATTTCGTCGAGTTGTTTGCAGTCAGCAAGATAGATTCGTGATTTCCTATTTGCTATAGGCTCGCACGTAGCTCGAAGGCATCGATGAATCGGTTGCTCATTACAGGAGCAATTACCTGTTGCGTGAGCTTTCGTCGCAATGATATCACGAGCTGGCAATCAGCATGGTTTTAGCTAGCGGCGAAAATCCGCTATATATTCGGCTCTAAATTGAAAATGAATGCTCAACAGCACCGAGAGATTGAGATCGATATCGCGACCTAATATCTCTGCGGATGAAAAAAAAAACATTTATCGCGTGCAGTTTGCGGAGAGAGGAGAGGAAGTGGTTGATCGTAGACTGAGATTCAATAGGGTAACCAGTGAAAATCTGTCCGAGGGGAGGGTGGAGGCGATTGCATTAGCACGAAGACACTCATGAGTGTCTGACGGCAGGAAAAGCGAGAGAGCAAAGTGCTCGCAAATCAGCGCGCTAACCCCGATAAAATGGTAATCGCAGCAGCTCTTACGAGCGAGAGAGAATCGAAATCTTTTTAATGGCCCTCTCTCGCGATCGATCCGTAGCAATAGAATGTCAGTGTCCCCCTTCCCAAGAGATAAGTAGGCACACGCCCTTTCGAGCGCTTGACGCTCACTTTTCCGATAAGCTCGTTGATCTCGACGCTGTATGGATTTAATTTTTCGTTCAAGTAAAGAATGATCGAAACCTGCAGATAATCATTGGAAATATTTCTCACTGACGTAATAAAATCTTGGTGACATACATGTGATGTTTGTTCCAATATAAAATTATTCTTTTCAGTGGACCTGAAACCCACTTCTACATTCTTTCCAAAAATGTCGGAAATATGAAAGATTTTATTTTAATTTGTTACATATCCGATATGAAAAATTGTCAGTCTGCTTGCGCACTTGACAAATTCGCCAGAACAATTTAATTCTATACTTCAGCATTTTTGCATAGCAACTGTAATATTTTTTACCGTCCTTGAAAATTTTTAAACCTTTTAAGAGATACTGAAAGTTCTTATTTAAAAAATTCGTAGTAGTGTAATTTTTTCAGCGCCTAGATTTTCATGAAAATGAGGGAGAAGAGAACTAGGTCAGAAAGAAATACTGTTGCGAGGGAAGTATATCTTTGAAAGGAAAAAACTTTAAAAGTATCACGAAGCAGTGCTTGAATTTCTTTGAATCTTTACCGCTCTCGGGAAGTAAAAAAGGCGTTACCACGCGTCGCTCTCAATAACCATTGACGTAGCCAACAATACGACATCGATTCTTTTTAAAACTTTCAGCGTTTTCCCATGCTTGCACAAATGTTCAGCAATAACGACTTGCAAACGAGTTTCCATCCAACGGGCTATTTTGTGATGGGCGCGCGCAGCAAAAGCCCCTGGAGTCATTCAACGTGACGAAAAAAAGAAATCACTTGCAGTAAAACCATTTCGTCTGATCGTGAAAAAAGGGAATGTGAATTTCCGGTGCATCGGCATTGCGATCCACATCAAGCGAGTTATAGCTTGGAGAGTTTGGCATGTAAATTTGAAATTTTGAAATCAAAGAAAAAGAGGAGCAAACGTGAGGTGGAACCGAATGGAGAGAGAGCATGCATATTCATATTTGTACAGCGGTGAGACGTTGGCGCAAGTTCAATATCCACGAAGGTCGTTGTGCCAGGCGGCGCGGTATATAGTAGGCCTCATCAAGGTTCGTTTTCAGAGTATAGACGTACGTGTACCCATACATACGCGCATAGTCCGAAACTCGGTCGTATATTGCCGAGTTTATTTCAAGGATGCACATCACCTGCAATCGACACACGCGCGCTTGCATCACTTATATCTCAACCTATTTTCTCTGTCTTTTTAATAGAGCTCTAGGTTTTTATTTTCTTTATACTGATTCTAAATCGGCACACAGATGGAATATGTACCACGAATAATTGGATACTACCGTCGCAAAGTTAGCTTTCTGCAGTGCACGCTCTACTTGAATTGTTAGAGTTAACACATTATTTTTCTTTTTCATATTAGTTTAAAAAAATTTAGGTTATCTAGCATGAACATGGTTAAACATGTTAAACAAGGAAAGAAAATGTATATACGATACGATGAATTATCGTTAAATTCGTTCTACTGTTCAGTCATTTACAATGAGATTTCATTACATTACATTATTAATGATGAGCGACGAAAAGTCTCTTTAATATCTTTATTCAATTAGAATTGTTGATTCATTAGCGATAATAATTTTTTGTATTAATTGATGGTATAATTGCTAATTCATTTGTAAGTACTATAATGGATACGACATTACGATCATAACTATAATTCTGTCATAAATTTTGTCGAAGAATTATTAAAGTAAGTATGGTAAATAGCATTTTTCCTTAATAATATTAAGATATTTATTCCCTCACATAATCGAGATAACTAAGAAGAGACGGAATTCCATCAAGTAAACCGATCTGCAAATATTTCGATCGCTGAGATAACATTTCCTAGACTTCATGTTCAGCGCAATATGTTTTTAATCCCATAGTGACATTGCCGGCTCTTCATCTTACGAAGGGGAGAGAATTTCTTCAGAATGTCAGAAACATCGCAAATACTCATAAATAAGCAGTTTATTTGATGGAACCTCGTCGAAAATAATTTATTCATAAAATTAAATAAAAATCATCAGTTAGTAATGTTTGTTAACAGCTATTTACAATTTATAATCGTTTATAAACATCAGATTTTGAACACGTATAAAAGAGTTATTTTCTGTTATAAAACTAACATTATTAAATAATAACAGTTTTTTTCATTCACTAACGGTTCTTTGCATTTTTATTCACCGAAATAAATTATTTTGAGAAATAATTAATGCAAACAATTATATAAGTAACTGTAAATAACAATTATCAGCAATTATCTGTGGGAATAAAAAATTAGTAACTGTTTTTTACAGTTAATTATAATTATTAATGTGCCAGTACCAGACACGAAAAATATTTATTACAGTTATAAACAATTATGTACACTTTTGAAATTGATTTAAAAACTGTTCATAACTGTTATTAATAGAAAATTTTTTTATGATAAAAAAGTGCATTTCTGTGAAATTATCTATAACTGTTAATAACTGTATATACTGCAACAGTTTTACGCAAAAATTATTTCCAACAGGGAATGTCGCCCGTCACCTAATTATAGGTTTCTCAACAATATCCATGCTGTATGCGATTTAATTTTTTCACAAGATGAAGTTAACGTACAGCTATAGCTTAGAACTGCAATAATGTAATATATCAAGCTTGGCATTTTCGTTTCACATTTTTATGTAGTAAAATTTTTAGTCCGACCCCTATGCTGTGCGCGCCGCGCCCGAAAAAGAGGCAGATAGGTTATCGTGGTAATATTTTTCGTTCCATTCAGCGACTACGGAGACAAGAAAAAGCCATGTAGTTGGGTGTATTAAAAATGACAAATTGGAAACTGAATTGAAACCCGCGTCTTTCAAAAAATGTATATATATATATATCTATATCCTGGGGGAAACGAATTTTTGAACAAATGTAAGTTCACTTAAAAAAAAACGAATAGCAGAACTGGGTAAGAGAAAAAGGGATAACGTCGACATTCGGCAGATATATATTTAGGAGTAGGTGTACAGGCGGCGCGGTGCTGTAAGTTTGTGTCGCATGAGGGGCCACCGTTAGGAATAAATCGCCGGCAGTACAGGCCTACACGGCTGCCGCGCGCGCAGGCACACGCCGAGCAAAGAGAGAGAGAGAGAGAGAGAGAGAGAGAGAGAGAGAGAGAGAGAGAGAGAGAGAGAGAGAGAGAGAGAAAGAGAAAGAGGTAGGCTATTTTAAAATCGGCGGCAGCGGCGGGTATGCGGGTGCATTGGGGTGTATAGGCTGGCTCGCGGGGAAACACTGCCAAATCGATAAGGCTTTCTTACAGGCGAAACACGCGAGCGAGAGACGCTGCGGGTAAACGTCCGATTTATACGCCGGCAGGTGAGTCGGCACACTCTTTCTCTCTGTACACATACGCGCGCCTGCGCTGTGAAAGTTGCCTGCCGACGTTTGGCCCAGATTCGCTACATGGTGCGCGCACGCGCACGCTACGCACGCACCCGAATTAGCGACGCTCCCGCCACGGCTATCTCATTCTCTCCCTCTCTCTCTCTTTCTCTGTTGCTTTTTTTTCCCCCTCTTTTTTCTTCTTCTCTTTTTTATTCGCAAGCCTCCTATTCAAGCACTGGATCGTAGCTTTCCCGAGCGCTACAGCTTTTCCTGAAAATGAAGCTTTCATTCTTTATTTTTTCATCTCTTTTCAGTCGGCAAACTTCTCCTGCGGTTAAATTCAATGGGAATATTCGCTTTTAGTGCCACTGCAAAATTATTACACTCGAGATAGCGTGCAAGTATGCCAACGTACATCATTATATATTACCATTATTCTATCTTTGATTTTTTTATAGCGCGCTAGCAATTGACAAGCGTGACACTTAGAATGCACATTTTCAAGAATGATTAACTCATAGGTACACGCATAATGTATAGATGTGACACTGTCAAACTGTACAATTAATTTTAATACGAAAATGTAAAATTAGCCAAAACCGTAATTGTATTTCGCACTTTCAATCTCATTTATAATTGAGTTGTTAAAATGTAAATTGTATTGCGTATAATTCTATCATACAAGCGTAAAAGACGTTTGGTTACAATTGAATAAAGCTCTATATGATTGCATTACTATTTGATTGTATTGTCTTGTTTGACAGTGACGTTAAACGTGATATGCATGAGAAGTTGATTGAAATAAATGACAGTTTTTCTGTAAGACGTCTAATCCATTTTATTATCGAAACTAAATACTATGATAAATAATCATCTAACTTATATTCTAATTGCATTACCATTACTAACTCGATTAATTAATAATTTATAAAATTTTATCTTTGAAACTAAATAATTTGACACGGCAAACAAATATTTTAGCACCAACATTGCCGAAATGAAAATTACAATTAGTAAGTGAAAAACGAAGGCATCGTGAAAGATTGGAATAAAAATTCTCTAATTATTCGATGATTGTAAGGAACGCAGCCAGTGGAATTAATAAAAAAAAAACGCAAAGTTGGCATATGGATTCGATGAAAAGCTGGAGGGCAATATTTGAAGCATCGAGTTACCGATGATAAATGCCAAAAGGATAACATTTCACTCGGGCGAGTCAATCAAAAATCGATGAGCGAGGGCAGCGGCAGCAGCTGCGGCGGCAGCGAGTGCCGCCATAGCTCACGGCTCGGGACAGAGAGAAACCGCGGGATAGACGAAATTTATGAAATTTCGCGACGCTCGTCCTCCTTCCTGCACCCCACGCCCGTACCTCGTTCTATTGATAAATGGCAACAAAAATAAGGGGGGCTTCCCTCTCTCCCTCTCTCCTTCTGTTCCTCTCTCTTTCTCGCCGTGGCGCCTGATGGATGAGTTTTTGATGCTCCAGCTGCAACCTGCTAAATATTACGCTTTCGTCCCAAACCGTATACCTATATATAGATTCACTTCGAGTAACCCGCGCTACTGCGATTCGTCAAGCTTTGCTATTCAGATCTTTCAATTCATGATATCGTAATTTCTTCGATAAATTAGCAAGTTTGACTGTGGTTATGGTCGGCTGTCATGGATATTCTTATTTTAACTTTCATGATTGACAGGCTACTGATTATAAATTAATATTTGTGCAGGATCGCTGTCTTACGCTTGGCTTTTGATGGCAACGAAAAATGGATGAGCTCTTGTTTTTATCAGCAACAATCAATAAGTTGGTGTCTTGAAATCGGTATTTTTAAAAATCCATATTTCTATTGCAGTGGGATTCGTATTTTACATCGTGTGAAATAAAAAAATTTCAAAGCCGGAGAGAAAAAAGGAAAGATTCGCACAGCTATTGTCGAAAATTTGCCGAAGGCATTGGCACTTTAATGCGCGTTCAGGCGTGCTCACAGGTGAGGAGGTGCTTACTTTGAGTAGCGAAAGGTAAATCAAAGGCAAACTTTTTTTTAGCAAATGAAGGAAAGTTTGAGTAGGTTGGAGCTTTTCGGCGAAACACCGAAATTCCGAGTGCCAAACGTCGGAATATTAAAAAAGTTTAAATGGGCCGGCGCTCATTTCGGGCTAATTAAAAACTCCAGAGTCGCTTTAATAGATGACCTAATTAAATGAACTCTCGCGTATCGTCTGCCATCCGTCCTCGTCGCCCCCTGCCCCTGTTCTTCCTGCAAATGTTTATGCGTTAATTTCATTGCGGTATCAGCGACAATGGAAAGCTCTCGAAAGCGCCGCCGAGTTCTTCAGCTAAACCACTGTAATAATGAACTCAGGCGAAACGAGTATGCTGGTTAAACTCGGAAACGCAAGCGCGAATACACGCGCCCACAGAGGCAAAAGCAGAAAGCGAGTGGCTCGTCTTGGCGCACATTTTCCAGGGCGCGGGCCAAAGCCATAGTGGCGAAAAAGGATGAAAGCTTCGCCCTCAAAGGTAGACAAATAAAAAGCGTTTATTTGTTACTTTGGTTTGTTCCGCGGTCTTTGAGACGGCCGCGCCGCGAACATTTTCATTAGCGGCACGCGGCAGAGTGAAAGCCAAGCGCGCCGAGCTCGCGACGATACACGCTCGCGCCTGTGATGTACGTCACTGTCGTGCTCTCGAGGGCTCTGCTGACAGTGCTGATCGTGTCGTAGCGCGGGCCTCACGCTCGTTAATTGGTAACGAGTCGCACAAGTTGCCTGCTGCGTCGCGCTGCCCCACGGCTGTTTAATATCAGAGCGTGCGCGGGTTTGATTATGCCGCGCGACGCTGACCAGTCGTTCTATCTACATTTTAATTATTAGCCAGCGTCTCCCGACTCGCTACTCAGTTTCGCTACCCCATCTGCTTTTTTATTCATCTTTTTGCGGAATTTCTGATACATCGGGGAGTTGTTCAATTCCGCGCTGTCGTGATTCGGTTCTATATAAAAAAAAAAAAAAAGTAAAAGAAAAAGCAATCCCATCGGGTATACGTAAGAATTCGTCCCCCCAGGCTGTAGATATACGAGAGCTGTGTGTGCGTACGCGCTATCTGGAAAGTACTCGAAAAATCACCTCGGTTCGGAAAGACATTCATCTTTTCAAGTGCCACGCGAAAACTCGAGCGAGAAAAATGACGTCGATGTCTAGACTGACTACTGTTAGCGCGTATAACGATCTAACGCAGCTTTGTGTTTTCGCGCTCTCGAGGCTGCGATTTTGCGACGTTGAACTACTTTTCCATGCCGTATTATCGATCTTTTGCCACCAAGGCTACTATTTTCCAGGTGAAGCGATTCTTCTTACAGATTATCATAATCTACGTCCACTCTCTTAGCATTATATTTATCGTAAAGTGTCGTAAAGTGTATTATCAATGTTTTTCATAGCAACGTATCAGCGTTAAATTATTTTAAAGTAAACTTTCTTAAGCGAACCACTTTCATACAACAGTTTGCAAAAATTATCGATTCTTACAGCAGCATGCAGTTACTAAAAATAAGCTTGTCAAAAGTAATTCAAATTATAGTTTAGTCCCGAGCTGTTGAACAAAAAAAACCGCGTACTCGTAAAAGTCGTAGCCAGCAAGATCGGCATCGTAAACACGAAAAGGGCAAAAATAATGATTTTTGTTTTCTGCAGTCTGAAGAAACTGACTAATGCCGCGCTGCTAGAAGCAAAAGTTTTGTTAGTATAACAGACAGAGCGACAATAAAAAGAAAACACCGAGGAAAAAGTCGTGAAACAATGAGATTGCAAATGTGACGGCGGGCCGCATTTTTCTTTCTGTAAATGCATAAAAAAATAAATAAATCAATCGATGAAAAGAAATCATTCAAAATCTCTTTCTGTTGAGCGTTCATGCTCGAGCCGAAAATTCCGAATTTCCGAAAAGAGCCACACATTAATATTACTATTTACGGTAATATCCGATGTATAAAAAATTGTTCAGGTCTAGGCCTCTTGGAAATAGGATTTTGCGTGCAGATGGAAGACCCTCGCTTAAACAACCTAAACAAGCTAGAGATCGGTAAGATTTATCTACATTCTGTTTTCACGACGATTTTGCCCACTACGTATCATCTCAAAATTTACCATGTACAAGAATCAATCCAATCAGATACACAGTTGCGCCAGAAATCCACAAAAACCAATCGGAAAACGAGTTTTCTAACTTTTGTAAGCGAGTTCTTCGAGTAAGTACAATTGTTTAGGATAGCTACAAATTTTGAACCAGAAATAAAGAAAGAAACTGAAGTAACTTTCTATCTTTTCTTTAGCTTGCGATCCACCTCAAACTTCATTTCTTACGTGTGTAAATACGTACTACTGCCGTGTGGATCTATACACTTATCCTTGTGAGCTTTGTAGCTAACTTTAAATTATGGATTAGAATTGAATAGCAATGTAAATGAAAGTGGCACTAGTTTATTTGGTTTTTTGTTTTAACAACAATCCCAATCAGTTTAAGCGAAAAATCACTGCTTAAACGAGTAAAGAACTCCGAGATTGCGTTAGCCTCCTCAGACAAAGCTGAAGCTGTGACATAGCCACGATATCACATAAGCATTAAATGAGTAAAATGAGAAGGGGAACTACACAGGAGCCAGGTTGTCAGTATTTTTGGCAATTTGAAAATACTAATAACCTTGCTTATAGCTTCAGCAGACACGAAAGCTATTGAATAATCGTTGAACAATTAATGCGAGAAAGAGCTCTCTCTCTCTCTCATGGTTGGTGCGCAAGTCCGCAGCACTGGCTGAATATTCAAGCGATAGCCAGGGCAGCAGCTGGTGTGCTTGGCTGCGAGCGAGGGCTCGCATGAAAATTTCAACGCTGTATGTCTGCAAGCCTCTCTCTCACTCACTCTCTCTCTCTCTTTCTCTCTCTCTCTCTCTCTCTTTCGTTCGCTCGGGCTCACGTACGGGAGAACTTTTGGGGTGTACGTGGCCCCAACGCTAATTCCCAACGTCGATCTCTCTCTCTCTCTCACTCTCTCTTCGAGCAAGAGTACAGTGGCCATCCTCCTTGAAAGTTACGCGAAAAGTGGCTATTTGAAAATTTATGTACCGGGCGCGCTGATCGAACCTAATTACATGCTAGCAAAAGGTCCTTCACCTCTCGAGGACATGGCCGTTCGCGCGCGCTTTAAGCACTCCAGCATATAAACGGCCATCGTTTCGCCATTTTAGAGAGGCCCAATTTATGACTTTTTGGCACTATGGACTTCATATTTCCCCTTAGTCCGTTGGTTTTCCGGTTTTTCCATACGATACTCTTCTTCGATTTATACGATTTGTCCTCTCAACATAATGGTTTTAGAGCTCATTTCATGCACTGTCCGATTATCTTGAAATATTACAAAATTATCTTGGACACATATCTTCATCGATGCTTATCATGTATACAGCCCTATTCTATTTTATTCAATAATTAATGAATTCTCACAATCGGCTGAAGAAGAATAAACTATTTTTTCGAGATTCTCAATTAGAAGCAGAAATAATTAACTGAAGTCATGTATAATATTCAAGATCATTAATATCGTATAATCAAATTGAGATAACTATTTCTCGATCAAAACGTAATCAAATTTTCTCCGGAGCACTCTATCTATAAATGAAAAGGTGATAGCTTGCATACGGAAGAAAGAGGAGCGTTAAAAAGATAAAAAATCAATTCTCTTTTAAGTAAGTTAGTCGATTCAATTTTCTGGTCGTAATTCAATAGATCACGTAATATTGTAGCATAGAAGAATGACGATTGATCGAACAAACGATTAGTCGAATCTCCCTTTTTATCGTTGGATTTATAGAATAGTTGAAAAGACAGTATATCCCAGTTGCTTGGGGCATTGAGCAGTATCTAAGAAAAGACATGACGTAATTTTTTTTTTTGACCAGCTTTAAAAAGGACATCGCTGTGTATAGAGTTAGCGAAAGAGAGAGCGAAAGAGTCTGAGCAAGAGAGAGAGAGAGAGAGAACTATGAGGAGAAAGCAATAATGAAATCGGTTTTCGCTTAGTGACGTCTTGAAGAGCTTTATTAAATCCCCTGTCCACTTCTCAAGTTTCTCCGATCTCTCTCACACGTTTTATCCATCTCTCTCTCTCTCTTCATTTTTTCCTCTGTTTTAATTCGTATCCGTCTTAAAAAAAAAAAAAAAATAGGCTACCGGATCGATGGAATTAATTTTTCCAACGCTCCGAGCTGACAGAGCCAGTCTGGCGTGTTACGTCCCTAGAGGGCTACTCACAAAAATTTGTCCGTGCGCGCGCGCATGTGCATATAGAAATTTACGCACACGGACACACTCGTGGACACAGACACAGAGACGGATATAACTCGGAAGTTAATCGAGCACGGCGTGCCTCCGCGGGGAGTCAAATTAGCACTGCCGCCGCCGCCGCCGCCGCCGCCACTGCTACGTCGCCTCAGCCACTCCGTGTGATTTAATGGAAAGCCAGCCAATTCTCCCCGTCCACGGCGATTATTATCGGCGAGCCCGAATACTGGGCGTCAATCCACTTTCAACCAACAACGTACCGCCACGAATAATTTTAGAACTGTTATGATTGACAATATCAAGCCGACTCTACGAGATCGTACTGTCAGAGATTCCTCAACTCAATTACGTAGACGCGGTTAATTTTACTTCCCTCTCATCTGGTGTTACTAAACTAAAATTCAAGAATCTTCATGACGGTTTGTATCGTTTGGCAAATGGTAGATGCAGTTTGCTGTTATTTCAAACTTAAATTCGTCGAGGATACTCGGGAAGTTTTCGTGCATATGAAGGATGCAGGATTGCGTATTCGGGTGAATATTCACTTATAGCGCATCGGCTCTCATTTGGATATTTTCAGGGGGACTCGAGTGTACCTTTGATATTTTCAAGAGGACTCGAGCACATAAAAAAATGAACATTACGCGAATGAGGCATTTTCCTTTTGAATACCCAATGCATAGTTGGTGCGCGAGAAAGTGTAATTGTCGGGAGTGTAAGATGTATTTTGAATGGGTTGCAGGTATCGCAATAGGAATAACAGGGGAGAGAATTTTTAGAATTAGTGAAAACTAATTTGAATTTTCGTATATAAGTTTAAGCGACGCGAAGGTGTAGTTGGGCCCAAATGGTCGCGCCATCTTGGCAATGGAGGGGGAAGAGCGCGATCTAAGGGTTACCACCAAGAGTATCTACGAAAGGATATATTTCTATACCAACAAAAATAACATTAATATATCCAGCCGGTTATTTGCAGCGAAAAGCACCTGTTCGCTAATGACGAGATGATGCAAGAGACTGCAATACATTCAACTATGCGCGAAACGTCTTGATACTTTCGAAAAAGTAAAGTAGCTGAACGTGACGCAGGGAAGTTTTGCGAAACGCAGTTTGATCAGTTGATCGCAATACGCCAGGGTGGCACGCGGGTAGACACGCTCGCACGCGTCTCAGGAAGTTCGCGAAGCGCACAATAGGTATATTCACTGGCCTAGGATGCACAAAAATCAGCTGTCACTGCAAATCGCGCGAACGCGAGGGAAGGGGGGCGCGTCAAGGGCTGGGCAGGAGAGACTCACGACCTCGTTTTCGCGCAAGAGAGCGAGATGCAATATTTACAAGCGGCTCCATTCGTCTCGAACGCGGCCCAAAGCGCATCACCGCACACACGTCTCGGGCGTGCGGAATAAAACAGGCGGCAGGTCGACGAATAATTCAGAGAGCACTCGGTTTATTTCGCTCACTCGCCGCAACCAATCTGAGACGGCCGTAATGCGGTCAAGCGTGCGCGCTCGTGGCTACGCTGTACCACAGACCAAATGACAACAGCAGTTTCGGAGCGATTTTGCACTTGCTTGTCGAGCGACACTGATATCGATGCTCGCGCGCGCACTATAACGAGTACTACGAGCGGGACGCCGGCGCGTACGTTACACTCGCGCAGTGTTGCTGTCCACGAGCGTGCCGCGGCTCGACTGAGGCTTCCGCATCGACAACGGCCGACTCCAGACTGACTCGCTCTACTCGCGCCGCCACCGCCGGCTCCCTTCCCCACTACCGTCGACTTACTCTACTTCATACGACCACGCGGACACCCCGATGTCCGCGATGAATTCATCGGTCACCCTACTCGCTGACATCACGACAAACAATATTTTTCAATTTTTTTTAATAAACAATAATAATTTCAGCGGAAATAGTTTCAGATAAAACTTGTTCATTACTCTAAATACATTAATTTAGTTATAAATTAAGAAAAAAAGCACAACATTTTAACGTTATGTCGTGTTTTATTTGATTTACACGTCAAATAATGGTTTAAGACGAACCTTCACTTTTTCGAAGATTATTTATTAATGATCAATTTTTATCTAAAAATTTTTTTTTTAACCACAGAGCTAAATATAGAAAAAATATTAAGATTCAATTACAGTTTCATATCATTTAATTGTAAAACTAATGTATATCATTGTTAAATTTGTAAACCTTTTTTTTCTTCGCAGAGTTTCAGAATCGGACTGTTGCAGTGTTTGACTTTTGAAATCGATAGCAAATAAATTGATAAGGATTGGAAAAGAAAAAGATTTCACGTTATACCTTCAATTTGATTCAAGTACCCAAAATAGAACAAGTGATTGGCTTCGTCGCATACGTTAACCGCTGTTGAATGATTTATTTTACTTTCCGCTTTAAAATCTCTTTTTTAATATCACTTTACTACATATTTGAAAAAGAAAAATACATAATATATGTAAGATTTTTCCATCGGAGATCAGATTTCTCGGTTTTACGCCGTTCTCCCGTCGGACGAACACTGGCGTTTCACACGTGTAGAAAAATAATTGTTCATACTTAGCTTGGCCACTCGAAGAGATAGAACTTGGGTCTTTCCCCTCGCGGGCATGAGCTGAAAAAAGAAAAGAAAAGAAAAACCCAAGAGCTAACGCACGCGAGCGATGCTTGATAACATTTTTTACGATTCTGTTGGCGTGGACGTCTTTTTTTTCGTCTTCCCGGCGCGCTCGTTCGTGCATCTGATTGTGCTCGCGGCCAAATTTGGAAAGGCTAACGCGCGGTCGTTTCTTTTGTTTTTATCAACCGAAAGGTGCTCTGAACGATAATGGCATTTATTTATGACTCTGGATGCGTATCGATTGCTTTTATTTCAGCGTGACGGTGGTATGCCCGTAGCTGATGAAGAATTAATAAGCAATTGAATTGGTTGGATCGATAGATATAGTCCGGACGATTTGTCAGTGCATACGCTTGTAAATATAAAGCGGTAAAATAATATGGGGAAAAAGCGCGCTGTCAAGACGTCATTTGCTTCTGGCTATTTTTCATTAATATATTTACGGAAATTGTTCCGTTGTACGTACGGGCGAATTCATAGAGCTAACGAGATAAAATTTTCGATTTGCGATGAAAATAGTTGTAGCCGAAACTTTGGACATGGGTTTCCGCTCTGAAATGGAATTCAATATTACTCTATTGATTTGACAGTTGTTATATGCAGGAATAGAGTATATTTCGTTCATCCATCAATTGTGTTTTCCATCAAGACCATCGAGTTTTCGATCATCGATTCCAAACGATTTTTCGAGGCGTACCTTGTGTAAATATTGAAAGAAAGTAGTCGGAGTATGAATACCGTTCCCAATTCAATTATTTTGAATACGCAATGGATTATTAAACAGATATGAAACTAATCATGATTTATTTTCGAATGATATGAGGAAAATACGTTTTTAATAGAATCTCAAATTACTGTAGTATTCATCAATATTAATCAGTGTCAACGCGTCAATTCTTTCGGGAATTGCACTGCATTCATTTTCTAAAAAATGCTAGAATAAGTCAAAACAATACAACGTTGTCATTTTTATACTGAAAAAATATTCGCTCAATTCAGCGAGAGTATGGCAATATTCGCTGATATAGGATAAAAAATACGAACGAGAATGCAATTAATATAGCGAGAATAATATGCTCACGGCCCTGTGACTATAGATCATTTAAATGGGAAATAGAGAAAGAGAGAGGGAAGTTTTCATGAGTGCTTTCACTTGCTCCGAATGTCGTGGATTTTAGCCTTTGAAATTCGAAATTAAAAGTTTCGCACTGGTAATAAGCCGCCATTATTCCGGCTCGTCGCCGAAACAATAATTCTCTTGACTTACAAATCACCCAAAATCTCTCTCGCACTTTGTCAAGTACACTTTCCAAAAGTAAACTTTTGTAATAAGCCTCGCTGGTCGTCTTATTTTTCTCCCTTGTCCCTAAAAGTTCATCAGCAATCTTCGCCAAGTAATTAATTATCTCGCCGCATGATCGTCGACTACGCGCACGCGCTAAGAGGAATTCTGAAGGCTTCGACTCTTTCGCTTTTCCCTTTTGCCTGGCGTGGTTTGGTTGTACGTGCCAAGCAGCTCAATTTGCATGAGCCGAGCTCGCTTGCTCACGGCGTCAGAGACCAAGAGATATGCCTTTCCTGTTACGGCGACTGCGACGACGACGACGACGACGACGACGACGATCAAGGGGAAAAGGAAGTCACCGCGTCGTCGTGACTTCTGCTCTAATTGCGCGAGCTCCGCCTACCGGAGCGCGGCTCGGCGCGCGCCCGCGTCTACTGCTCCGCGCGCATGAACCAGACAGAACGGGATCGAGTGAGCTTCTCCTATGGCTTTGCCGCGCTGTTTCTTCTTTTTTCTTTTTTCTTTTAGCCAAGATAAAGACCTTCTCTACGTATATATGCCGCCGGGGCGAAAATAGACGCGAAAATCGATTGGAACGCTCGCTGTGTCAGAGCGAGTGCTAAGGTGTATCTATAGTGCGCACAGACGACGGGACTCCCGAGACATGATCGATGTGTCTTACAGTGGCGCGCCAAACGCCAGTTGATTGATTTCACGCCGGAGCTGACGAGTTGCGCCGGATCGCGCGGCTCGCGGTCTTTTCCAAAATAAGCCCATTTTGGCCGGCGGGACACTATTCATTCGCGAATCGTCGGCGCTGCCTCAAGAGACAATGAAGCCCGCGGAGCAGCGGCAGCCAACGATTCCAGCCTCGAGCCCGCGTCTACCGAAACAAGCGACTTTCTCATTCGTCAGGATCAACCGTGCGGCCGTACGCGAACCAGAGCCTGCGTGGCGTTTTAATAGCAGGCAGCGAAGTGCTGCGGACTTGGCGCGGAGCTGCGCGGCCAATTTACACAGAGCCGCGCGTCGTGCGGTATTTACGAGAACCTGCCGCGCGACCTTTTTTTCGCTTTCTCCGAGTCCCGGGCGCTCCCGGCCGGCAAACAGCGCGCCAGCGACGGCGAGAATCTGCTGCTCTCGGCTACTCGCGGACCCTCATAAATTAGCTGCGGCCGCTGGGCCCTGCCAGCAACGTGATGCATTGCGCCAGCGCCCCTTGACAGATATACCGGCATTAGGCGTCGTCGTACACCGGCGCACCGCTAGCCCAGCCTAGCCCAGAGGATCAGACTCGCGCACAGAGGCGGCGCGGACAAAGGCGTAGCCCCGATGGCTTTGCCATTTCGATAGCTATCCGAAACTGCTTGCGGCTTTGTTGCAGCTTGCGAGTGCCTGGAGAGATCCTGCTATGATTATACGCTTGATACGCCTTGGCGCCGGAGCTTTGTTGCTGTGCTTTTACTGGGCGCGCGCCGCCGACTCTGCTTCGAGCTGAATGCTTTGACGAGGCAGCTCGCGGAACGCATGGGGAATGGCGAGCGATACCGCTAATCACGCATTCGCTTTCCGGCCAAAGCACTTGGCTTAAGGCGCGGCTGCGTTGCTCTGTAGCCTCCATTTGTCAACTTGACTCGACTAGCGTGGAGCGGATCCATTTCAGCGCGCCGAAGATCAAGTCCTCCAAGTTTATTTCATCGATCGATCGGCCGCACGCGGCGACATTGTTTTCCGCGATGCCGGAAATATCTCAAGGCGTTTCTGCGAGGTAGCCTCGTGACGCATTCGCAGTTTTCGATCGCTGAATCAAGATTAATGAGAAAACAGCGATGGCTAACGAAGCGTGAGTGTCCTGGTCAATTGGCCGCCGTTGCGCCGAGAGAACGCCGGCCACTTGTCTCACTCTGGCGCTCAGCGGTGTCGCTTGACTTCCGCGCGGACTTGGCTTTGCGTTATTTTTACCCGACTACGACATTGGTTTTCGAAACGCGTACCCGTAAGCCCGGTCAACTGTTCGTTTATCGGCAGCGCACTCCCGTAACCGTAAGGCGGCAAGAGGAAATTCGATTTTTCGCTCCAAAATGAAGCCATAAAGTGGCCCTCCTTTGAATTATTGATGAATGAGCCATCGGAAAATCAATTTTAAGAGCACGCATTAATCACGAACAATGGCCCGCTTAAAATTGCTAGTCGATTATTCAGTGCTACAAGTTATCGCGGCTACAAATATAATTAATGTCTTTTTTTCAGCTTAATGAGAAATTCGGCGTTACGTGCCTTTCGAATCCACTTCGTCATGGGTATAAATGGATTTATTCCATAATAACGATAATAACGGCACGAGCCTGGACTGAGCTTCTAGGTGAAAATATTCATTTTACACTGAAAATACGAACAGCATTCTCGCATTTGAGTGAATAGTACCGTTGGCGATTTATCTACATTTTACGAATTTTCAGCAGACCACTGAATAAAGCAATTTTCTCTTTTTTCTCGCTCTCTGTCGCTCACTCGCGCAAACCCCGTGAAACGCGAGCCAACTATCGAAAATGCGAAAGAAGTTTTTTGTCTTGAAGAAATTAACGAGAAGAAGGGAGAGAGAGGCAGAAAAGTTCATACTCGGGAAAAGGCCAATCGAATGGAAAGACAAAGAGGTTTTATTCGTCAACTTTCCGCTCAGAGTTCTCGCAAAGAGCAAAAATCATCCTGGCCGGTGGTGTTCCTCGGTTGGGCTGTCGAGTCGATTTTCTCGCGCGTGAAGCCCAGCCACGAGGAAACAGAGAAGGAAGAAATTATCTATCGATGGCGCCGCCGAGGCACAAAGGGCCTCGTTTTCTTTTCTCTGGCTGCCGGCGCCGTGACGTTTCTCCGCCGATAATATCCTCGAGTGGCCTCTGTCACTCGTTTTTTCCCTCCTCTTTACCGTCTTCTATCCTTCGCGCCCATCGCTCGGATGCTCGCGCGTCCAGAGAAAAAGAGAGAGAGTAAGCTATAGTTTCTTGAACGCAGCCAAGGAGAGCGTTTTATCGGTGTTTTACAGGTAAGTGACAAGCGCTCGCTCATTGAATTTATCACGTGACGAGAAGTACGTTTGTTGTGTACTGTTCACGTGTCGCTGCCTTGCCCTAACATCTTTCTTCTTTTTGTTGTATTTTTTTTTAACTTAATGCTTCCATTTATTTTGCACTCAGTTGATTGACTTCTACTAGGAAGCATAACTTCTATCCATTGACTTTGTTAGATAAAATATTTTGAAATAACACGTCGACCGAGTTATTATCGATCATTGATTAATGAGCGCGAATCGGCGAAAAAGTAAAATCATGCAGTCCAGCCGGTCTTTATTATTTTCAATGATAAGTAAAATTTTTACCTGTCTGTGTTGAGTTGCAGCAGTGAATTAGAACGATAATGTTATAATCGTTATTCGTGACATTTTTGAAAATTTTTGGAGTAACGGTGACTTTAATATTATTGCTCTAATTAATTTTATTCGTTGAAATTTTTATTTTAACGAGGTCCACTTCGGTTTTCAACGAATAACACTCTCGATATTTCACGTAATGAAAAGCTCTTTTACCAATGAAATTAGTGAATATCTACTGCGTTTCGTATATTGCGATTCGATAAAAATATTCTCCTCTTCCATATTTTTTACTAATCAATCAATCAAACAATTTAACATTTCTTTTCGATAAATCAATGGAGACATTTTCTCGATATCAACTAGTAAATGACTTCATCAAGTTATAACGGGTATCTAAAAAAAAAATTAAATAATTTATTCAAAGAATCGAAATGGTAAATCTAAACTTTATCAGCGCGTTGATGTGGGCTGACCAAACTTTGATCTTCTCTACTTTATAAATAGACTGCATTTAAAATACGAAGAAAACGGCCACTAACGTTCAATAATTAACAAAATGAATTGGATATTCGGAGAACAAGCTTACCTACTATCTATATCTAGGAAATATGAATTAAAAGCAGAATCTCAGCAGGATGTCGAGGCCCAAAATTATCGCGTTTGGGGCAAATTGGTAGGACACGCGTGACGCTAGAAGTGGAGCGCGCATCCGGGCGTTTTCAAACGGGCGAAGTTAAGTAGAGGAGACAAAACACGTTGGGAATCCATCATCGCGTCGCCCTACTCGCTCGCGCTTCATCCGGCAAAGCAGCTTGATGGAGCGTGCTAACTTTTTAACGCGCGGCATTCGTGCAGCTTTCACGACTATATGCTGCGAGCGTTCGCAGGCAAAGTGAAGAAAAAAGAATACGCACATAGGCGCGCACGCGCTTTTCCTCCTTGCGCTCGTGCACTGCCGCGAATAATACTCTTCGTCCAAGGTTGCATAGTCAGCTTAATCTCTTTATATTATCTAGCTTGATTTACGAATGTCATTTGGCCAGAGAGCTAAATTAATAAATTCGCCTAACGCAACGAGCAAACCTCAGACGGGAATACGAAACAATTTTTCGCTCATTCGATAAGCTTTATTAGTAGCTCAGCGTGGCATCAGAGTTGCGACAACTTTTGCTCTCGAAATTAGTACTTCACTTTATTTTAAGGGTTGTTTCGTTATTAGCTGTATTTTTGCTTGTTAAGTGCTGCTTATATTCGTACATAGCCAAGAATAACCAGTTAGTTGCATTCGGACAGACTTTGCTCGCATTTTGTATTATTTTTCGAAGGGTATAGTAATTGGTTCAGCCGAGAGTGATGATCCGAGATGAGCAGCACGTTCGAGTTGGTTTCCAGTTTGGACTGCAAGCCGAGGTAATTAGTGACGAGATTGCAGAGTGCACAGGCTCACTCTGTCTTCGTCCACTTTGACGATCCGCTTACGCGGTTTAGCGGCTTTAGAGTGTAGATGACGCCGGCGACGAATGCTCGTACTCGAAATCCACTTACGTGCGCGGAGATAGAGATTCTGTAGTAAGCAGTCGTCAGCAGCCGAGGGAATTGGCCCAATTGTCAGTGAGATCTATGACTGTAATTAATGGCAATCTCCGGAGGATCGTGCCGCAGCCGCACGCGTCGCTTTCAATTATCTCTCAGGCGCCGTCTCCGTGGGCCGCATTATTCAAGATGGAAAAAGCCAAGCGATCGATCGGTCGCCGCCATGGCTTGTAATTTCCCGAGATGCGCGTTTTCGCCACGTGTCGAGAGCCCTCCTCTACTGCCGAAAGCTCCCAGTTGCGCCGTTCCATCGATCATGCACACGCGCTCGTACAGCTCTTTCTCTTCGCGTTAGCGTTTCGCCTGTCGTGCTATTTTGATTGTTATACGGCGGTCCGCACCGCGCTCTCGTCTTCTTTCACTTTTTCTGTCTTTGCCAAATTGACAGCAAAGTGACGTACGTACGGGTTTATCGATCGCTTCCTTCGTTCAATGAGTCTCCATATCTGTGGATGTATGGGCGGATCCGGTGTAACGTCGATTCAGAGCTATTCGGGTGCTGTTAATATCAGCATGATATTACATGTGTCTTCATGCGTCGTAACTTAACGCTGAAACAGCCTAGATCATGACCGAATTAAAAATAGTAACAGGGCACGCTGCATAGACTGTAGGATGGGCATACGTGTAATCTGATAGTTCATGATTATTCAAACGCATTGTACATTATTCATTGAGATATTTTAGTTGTCAACAGTGAGCGCCAGGGGCATCCACGCGGCATTCGTAATAATTTAATTATAATAATTAATTTGTTACGGTACTAAAGTCCACGGAGAGTCTACGTTTCAACGAGTCTCAGCAAGGCATGTATTTTTTTTGCACTCGAACAAGTAAGGATAACATCATTCTGAAAAGCATCCGAATAGTTGATCTACTCGAGTAACTGCGCGATGATATTTTACTGTGGATTCAACGTTGAAGTGGCCAACTCAGCTCTATACACGAAGAGAACTCGCTAGTTTGTAGTGCACTCAAAGTAAACCACAGCTTGCCGAATATCAATATTCGACAGCTGATTTTTGGACCGCAGTAAGTTATACGTACGCGCAGACACATGCTACGTACGAAGCCATGGAGCAGGGAGCTCGAGCGATAGCTGCACACGCGCACTCTCGCGAGTCGACATTTGCATACCAAGTAATCCAACAGCAATCCAACTCCGAGCTAATCTAGTGCTCGTCAGAGGTTTGCCCTGTCCTTCCCCGCCCTCCCCTTCCTCCCTCTACCCCACGGATTCCACGGGGATTTTATGAAAAATTTGAACGTAAGTGATTGAATGGACGAGCGATGTTCCATGATTTTACAAAGTCGCGGTCTTTCCTTTGTCGAGTGGATTTTTAGTTCATTTGTGCTAGCAAAGTCGGATAGATTGTTGACGTACGTATGTGACAAAACGAAACCCTCAGAAAGAATGGAGTAAAAATGCAGAAAGATTTTGCAGTGAATACTTGGAATTTTAACATAGCTTTACATTTTTACGTTTTTGAACTGTAAGTCTGGATTAGCGAGCTTTTGAAGCATGACTTTAAGGTACAACTAGCTCTTAGTTAAATTTACGTGCTGACAGTAACGTTGCGCTTGAGGTAGCTGTGGCATTGAATGTAAACCCTTTGAGCTTTTCAAAGTAACCTTATAATCCTCAGACTAAAAATATAAGCTACAATCGATAGAGCTTTCTCCCCGTTTGCCTCGTGCTTGCACTGAATACAAACTAAAATAACGACGAACATATGGCATACCAGTTTAACGTAACGATGAATCGTCGCGGGCTCGATCAACCATAATTAGTCGACATTCGCAAGAGCGCCTTTGCTGCCGCGAGCAGCACTTTGAATGATCGTCTTATGCGCGAAGTATACCTCCGCAGTAAGCAGCGATTCGCATATTAGCGTGCACTGCAGCCTAACATGACTGCAAACTCATTTAAGGCACTCCGCGGAAACAAACTTGCCGACAGCCGTGACAAAACTTGCCGACACGGCTGTAGAAGCGCCTGCATATATTCACATCTCGACGATGACGCGGTGGCTTCGCTGGCTTTTTCCATGAGCTTACTTAAAAGCATAGTCGCTACTGCGTTTTCTTAATGACATTCTCAACGTAGCGCGCGCTCATCAATAGTTTTAGAGAGCGATAACAATTAGAAATTCTCATCGTGATGCACGATCATATTCAGTGTCCGAGCAAATACTAGACGTTAGTACAAAATTCAGACTGAGGAATGAAATTTGTGATATGAAACTTGGAATAGCGCAGTGCCACTATAAACTTCGAGCAGACTCGTGATACAAATACTTCGCTTCCGCAGTATCGAATTGTCGTGCACGCCGAGGCGAGTTTTTGGTCTACTCTAGACGAAGTAGCGGTAACATTTTTCCAACTCTCGGAATTCTCGGACTTTCTGTGTGTCGCGGACGAGCCAGCAGCCGAGCTAGAGCCACGCGACTGACGTTGCGAATCAAAAGCCCTACTTCCGCGGCGGTGTGTTTCCTCAAAGCTAATAACCTCGCAGGCCTCGCAGGACCAAGTTTTTCTTGTCTTTTCACCCGTCTTCTTTAGTTCAGGAATCGATTTCAGTTGACGATGATGGGAGCAAGCCACCAGCACCAAGATTGAGCTTCGATTTGTTCCCCCAAACGCACAGGAGAGCGGCGCGCAGCAATGAAAAAAGACGCACACGCGAGGGAGGATTCGCGTATTAGATGATTTTCATGACGCGCCTTTCGTGTGTATCAAACGGCTATTAATTATCGCGCCAAAGAGGACAGCACGTAGGCTGTCAGCGTGCCTCTACCGGGCCGTTAAGCGCGCTACGCACCTACATAGGCGTGGCATTAGAGCGATGCTTATCGCGACAGCGCGCGTACCAGTGCGTACCGTCACGTGCCGTCTGCCTTTTCACTCGTCCCTCGCGTGGCCTCGTCGGAGCTTTTATATTCAGCCGATAAAATCATCGGCGCGTACGCACCGACGGCAATTGATTGGTTCTCTCGGAGTGGGCGACGCGCGGCTCGTCCGAGCGTACATTTTGCCGCAGATCGCCAAGGGCGACGACGTTGTTTTTCTCCGTAGCGCGGCGGCATTAAAAACCGAGCTGCTGAATTTTTCAGTGGAATATGTAAAGTGCGGCGCGGCGCCAAACTTTAACAAATCATTCTTTGGCGCGAGCTCGCGTCGCACGCTTATCTTGCTCTTTTTAATCTCCCCCCCCCCCCTCTCTCTCTCTCGCCCTCGCCGCGCGCGGCGAACAAAGCGTAGCCGTTTCCAGATGAAAAAACTCCCTCTAAGATTTATCTTTCCATAGACTGTCTCGCGGTTGTCGCGGCCGAGCACAAAAACTTGGCACTTGTTGGACACGCCGAGGAAGCGAAAGAAACTTGAAACTTATCTCTATTTATTTATTTTTTTTTTTCTTTTCACGTCGCCGTTACGTCTGGCCGCTCGTAGCATATTACGTTGGCGTTGTCGCAATGAAGTTGCTTTAATTTTACTTAGCGTGCGCCAGTTGCGCGATTTTAATTGGCTACTAATTCTAATCATATCGGGTGCTGGGCTTCGCCTTCGGCTGTTTGTGCGGTAATTAATCAAAACCCACTAATTGGTAACCACATTGTTCCTCCGCAGGGAGAGAGAGCAAGAGAGAAAGAGAGGGAGAGAGTGATACGGCAAGTTCAACGATAGTGATTATTTGTTAATACTACAGACCAAGCCTTGGCTATATTACCACTATTGCATTGATACTATTGATATTCGAACCGGCGTAAGGTCTATGTTAAATAACTGGTTCCCCGACTGTTCTACATACAAGTGGAAGAAAGTGGTGGAAGAAAAAAGCCAATGATTTTTTTCTCATAAATTATTTTATTTGAAAGAGGATGATTTTCACGTCGCTGAGTTTGCGCGGCATTCAATAACACCAGGATATGTAAGCTTGAGAAGTGTAACTGCAGGCACGGTACAATTAATAAAGGCCATAAATAAAAAGGTACGAGTAAATATAGAATCCCGGAGCAGAGGGTGAGAGAGATTGAGAGTGAGAGAGAACGTGCGAGATTTGCGGTGGGCCACCATAAATCGTGCAGCCGCAGGAAAGAAGCTTGGGCGTAACGCTCGAGTTGACTCACGCGCTCGTAGCAGCAGCCTGTGTATGCTATATATACACGTATATGACGGCGCACAGTTGTTTATCAGAGGCGAGGAAGAGAGAGAGAGAGAGAGGGAAACACACACACACGCAAAGCTATGCACGAGGGCGTTAATTTGGCTGCTCGCGTTTATGATCGCGTCGTCTTCGGTCGCGTTGCCGTAGCAGTGGCAGCCGGCAAACTTCAGCGGTGCAACTTCGCTAAAGAAGACAGCAAATAGAGCCGACGCGACGTAGAGATTGGGGATATGAGCTTCTTCGCCAGCGATAAGTTTTGCCCGGCTATGTTGTCTTGTAAAGCTTGAATAGAATCTCACTCCTCTCGGTTTTCTACGGGTTTCTGTTGATTCTTCTGCTTCTGATTCTCTGAGATGCTTACCGAGAAACATGATATTACATGTATGAAGATAAAGTAATTCAACAAGTTTATAACTAAAGTTAATAAATGCTCCCACAACATTGCCACTATTATATAATAAATTATCGTTTTAACTATTCATAAAACTTCAACTTACAAAATATTTATCTTCTTCAATAATAAATATCTTCTGGATCTTGTGCGAAAATCTTTTAATGAGTCTGCAATTGTGGTACGACTAGAATTGAAAGGATTAATGAGGGATATGCAATTATTGAATATATTATTAACTCCGAAAAAAAGTTAAGAAATTATTATCTCATTTGAGTTATAAAAGGTACTGAAATCTAGTTATCATAAAAAACGCTGCTAACAAGATTGGAGAAGCGATTTCTTGAGCATAAAAAAAATAATTTTTTTTTCTATATTGACGTTCCAAGTCATAATATCGATATGACATGAATTGATTATTCTTGTGTATTCTGTTTTGTATCGGTGTGATGCGTTAATTATGATCGGCGCTCACGAAATTATCATAAGGATTCAGGAATGTAAATGTAAATTACTGTCGCTTCGTAGAATGATTAATCGTTACAGATATTATGAATTTGGCATAGTCAATGAAAAACTTATACCTAGTATTTGAACGATATATAAAATGAGCTTTATGAATGAATTGACATATTGCCATCCGTTACTCGTTACTGGATGGACTTTCGCGTCAGTAGAAATTTTACGCCGTTGATAGATGACCGATAAATGACCTCGATACAGAAATAAAACAATATTAGTCGTTATTGAACTGGTATTAGTCGTTCCAGTCGAATAGCCGACACGATAGATTTTTGCATTATTGATGGTTTTAATGTGGCTGGAATTCAGGGCGCACGCAAAGTGCTTCGTTGCACTTGCTCGCTCGACTTGTTCCTACTCGGCCCATAAACGTAGCGTTTCGCGCGAAAAACCAATTCCAAATACTTGCCTGGCTTACGTCGAGTGTGCAATGAGCTCGGAACTCGCCCTCGTAACAGTCTGCTAAGCCTTAATTGGTCGCCAGTGCGGAGCTTATCAGGGTCCGCCGTGGCGCACGGGCCACGGGCGATGGAGAGAACCGTGCCGAGGCCTATGCACATTGTCATGTCGGGACGATCGATTCGTTTTTGCTTCGGCCCGATGCTAGCCTGTTTACACGTCTAAGTGTGTGTTCAGGTGGGCAATGCGCGCGCCTGGCAAACAATCATTCGCGATATTACGCTTTTGCGAGAGCGCGCGATCGAACCTTCCGTGCATATACGTGTCATGCTGTTGTTTCGCTTGATGCTCGCTGTACACCAAACGGAAATTAATTTTCAAGTATTGTGCTTGCTGTGACGAGCGCGTTAATTATTACCCGGTACAAATTGTCCTTTTAACAATCGCTCATCAATATTTGATCAGAGCTACCGCGTCACTGGACTTTTTCCTTCATTTATGTGACTGCGACTCACGGCCAGTAGCGAATTATTGGTGACTCAGTGCATGCGATATACAACTAATTTTATTGAATTTAAACATTGGAAAAAGAAATAGTTTCAACAAGTGAAACTTTGCCGTGTGTGCTAAATAGAGTAACAAAGATAAGAATGCAGTGATATTTTGCGCTGCCAAATGACGAGCATTCACGCAGAAACTGGTAAACACCGACGAAAGTACGAAAGCGACAATTTACAGGCAAAGCCAGAGCAGCATTGCCTTGAAGGGAAAAGCATACGAAGTCGATGATAAAGAACAATTCGAGAGATTTACATCTGTTGAATGTAATGCTTAGCGGGCGTAAAATGTCAGAGTCGTGTAATATTTGACGTAGCCGACCGTATTTCTGTCGAGCGCTCGTGGGGTCTCGGCCCTTAGCCAAATATTTTACCATTAAGCGGGCTCGCTCGTACGTACACCCGTTTCACATATTTCCGCTTCCAGAAGACTGGCCGAGCATATCGAAGACTGAATTTTCCTTAGCTTTCGGGTCACGTTTTATTTTGAGGGATTGGCCTGGATCGTGATTAACTGTTTGGAGTTTTACAGCGTCGCCGCGCCGTAATACGCTGGGCTTCGTATTTATGGAATATTGTTTCTCGTCAGCCCCTAATCATTGATAAATGTCCCAACTTCGCCGTTCGCTATTGCGACTGCGAGTCGCCTGGCGGCTATGAGTAAGGGAGCTACGCACGAGGCGCTCGAGCGCGTTTAGGCCAGTAAAAACGCGGTCGCATGCATGCGAAAGCCAATCTCGACAGAGGTTTAAACTCGCGGAATCGGGCTGGCAAGCTAGTTAAGCTCGAGAGTTCATGAAACAGTCTCAGGGGTTAATTTTATCTGCGGCCAATTTGCAAGTCAAGTAAATGTCCGGTAGGCCATCGCGTGAAACTTGTCGACTCTGGGAGTCCGATGCAATTACGTACTTATAGGTGACTTGTCGCTAGTCACTTTTCCATGATTTCCAGAGTAAAGCTCACTTGCAGCGACACAACTTCGAAGCAAGCGAGCCCCCGTCGATCGCGTCCTTTCGATCGATCGCAAAAAGAGACAGAGGGAACGTGCTCGCGGCTCGTCGGAGTGTTCGCTTCGAGGCAGTACGTATAGTGCAGCAGCGGCAGGTCGCCACAAGCGATTTCGGCGCCCGCGGGCACGTTCATAGCTACATTACTCGTCGTTAAACTCGACTCTTTTTCTAATCTTCTGGGGGCTTAACGCCGTAACGAGTAGCATTCTCTTCTCTTTTCGGAAGTGCCTCTTCACACACTGCTATAAAATCGAGTTACGGTGCCTGTTTGCGTGTGTCGGCCTTTCAGCCTTTCAAGTAATAATTTACTAATATAGTTACCTACAATAATCCCCACTAAACATATCAAGAAACTCAGATTCATAATTATTCGATAATTCATTGACTTTCTGCGTGCAGGCAGTCTTGCGCATCGACTGCTCCGAAGAGCACACCATGTGTAACCGGGCACTCGAGTGTATGGAGATTGCCACGCGCCAAGTATCCTCTCCTAGTCCTCGTTTGAGTACTATTTTTTTACTCCTGGACCTCCCTCGTTGGAATCAATTAGTCGCGCGCGTGTAGCTCGTTAACTCGGTGGATTATCGCGACACCGTAGTCTGACCGTTCGATCTGTCAGAAGTTACGAGGCTTTTCACCTCGTCAATGTTACATAGCTTGTACAAAGTATTCAGTGACCTCGTTCGCGGTTTACGTATATGTTCGACGAGATGACGAACAAAAAATATATATGCACGACGAGGTCGAAAGTTATGCAATGAATAATTTTGTCTCTGTTAAATTTACCATAAAATTTATGTGCTTGTTTTTAAAGATAATGTAAATGGAAATATCACTTGCACTAACTAGTTGGCATGGATAAAATGTAATAGATGTTTACACTTCCGGAAATTTACGATATTACGATGTGTCATCGATTTATCGAATCTATTAGTATTCCACGTTGATTGCATGATTATAAATTTTTTTAAAGAGGTCTCCACATAAATACGAGTTTGATTCCATTAATCAATATATTACATATATTCAAACAACAGGAAATTTCTCTTCTTGATACCAATTAAGCAGCAGATTATGGTTAAGTAAATATAAATAAATAAAAAAAGCCAAATTAAAACCATGTCTGTTTTATAGCAACGAATCAAATGAAAATAGTCACATCAATTCGAAAAGCTATGTCCAATTATACGCCAAAAGTTAGGTAACATATATTTGTCAGTAACAGACATTTTATACTTGTTATTCTTCGCCTCTGATATGAAAGGTGAAAATTCTGCGAAACACTCTAGAAGCAGGCAATTGATACTTGATGGGGATGAAAAAAAAATTGGCCTGGCCATTGTAGTGACCTTAGCACGTAAGAGCTTTAGCTACCTTAGCTTGCGATAAAAGCTCTCGATGCAGTTGACGTCTTTATCGCGAAAAAAGCTCGTAGCTGCGTTAAACTCTGAAACGCGCACTGCTCGCGAGTGGCGGCACACAAACAACATCCTTGCACTGGAGTAGAGATTTTCTTGAAATTAACTGGCGACCATTTCTTTTGAAACTCTCCAGAGGACAAAGAAAAAACAATTTTTTTTTCGCGTCCTCTCTTTCTCAGTCAGAGCAAAGAGACTTTTGCAAGAAGTGCACGCGCTGAAAATAACTAACTCCAATTGCTTTTTCTCCTTCTTTTTCTTTCTCTTTGTGTACTTTAAAACATTTTTGTTATCTGTGTACTCTCGCTTGTTTACTTTTATTTAAGCCCCGATCAAGATTTCTATTGACTTTGTTACATTGCAGACTATAATAGTAATAAAGGGCTCCTTCAAGAGAGCGCCGCCCTCGTTCGTCTCGAGTTGCGGGTCAAAAAACTTCTCATACGTCAAGAGAGCAGAAAATGAAGTGCAGTCGAATCGAAAGAGATAGATAGGTGGATAGATCGACAGATAGAGAGAGTGGGGGGGGGGGGGGTGAGCGGGAAACGGTCGCATTGCAATTAATCGCAATTCGCTTTTTGCGCGTCCATCGAACAAGCACTCCCGGCAGCAAACAGCAGTTGGCAATTTAGAATTAAATCTTTGTTAATCGGTTATCGAGCGTCCTCCTCGCTGCTGCGCTTTGTTCTTCGCAATCGAACGTTCACAATGATTATTATACGCAGCCTTATCGCAATCGTTCGTTCGATAACGGCTTGAACTTTAACGAGAAAAGCGAAGGTGGGTCGAACGAAGCATTAATCTAGTTGGCGATGGTGGGCGGGGGAGGGGGGGGGGGGGGGGGGGTGCCGGGGCCTCGTTATATTGTCAAATGACGGCCGATCACGAAATCAGCGAATAGCGAGTGGCGAAACAATGGCACTAGGCTAATTGCTCGCGCGGCGCTGAAAAGCTCGGGCAAACGACAATTCAATACTGTCGAGTTATAAATTGCCGCCGAAACTCGAAATTTCGTTCTCTCGCTCTTGAACTGTTTAACGAGCCAATCGGAGTTCATGAAAACAATGCCTTTGTCGATATTAATTGAAAAGCTCGGCGGCCAAGTGATGAAGGAAGGAAATAATGAAGAAAAATTGGTCGATTTGTTCGAGGACTTAGCGGCTTAACGATATATTTCTGCTCGCGCGCAGCACTGTAGTTTAATTAGCCGCCGGCCAAAGGTTCAACGGATTATAGCCTCCTTTCTACTGTTGTTCAGATCTTAGCGAAGACTTTAGCTCCCAGCCATTTGGACCGTGCCTTTAATTCGCCGGAATTCCGCGGGCTAGCCACAATCGAATCGGTATGCTTTTGACGTCGCGCTCGTGATTGTTGTTGAGGAATTTCCTCAAGTCAGGCGCGCTAATTTTCGCCGAGACATAGGCGTCGCGCTGCTTGAATTCCCCGGGTTTCACCTTCCTTTTTCAACTATGAGCGAGCTCACGCCCCCCCCCCCCCCCCCCCCCCCCCCAAGAATGGATTTTCTCGTGCGACCGCCTCCGAATTACTCGGGACTTTTCAAGTGAAAGAACGAAAGCTCGGCTATGAAAGAAAACTGCGCTTCGCTCGCTGTACGGCCGACTTTGCCCTCCGTCGTATTCGCGATCGCGTATATATATTCTGCTGACGAACGAGAGGCAAAAGCCGTGAAACTTGTGCTCTCTTTCTCATCGTTTCTTGAAAATTAATGCTCAAATCAGTCTGGCGGCGCGAAGAAAAAGTGCTAAAATTGATCTTTGTCTGGATTGCGAGTTGTTTTTTTATTAACTGAAAAAACGAATTTCTTATTTAATAGAAAGCGAATAAGACGGCCGATATCTTGGAAGGAGATCCTATATAAGGGTTCATTGGCGGCTCTTAAAATAATTTGAAATCCAAACGCAAAAAGTAACCAGACCGATCGAATAGGTTGTAAATTAATGCCGCTATCAGACGATATATATATATCAGATAAAAATGTTATTCCAGCATATGCAGTAGCGGGATATAGAAATTCGAGTATCAAAAATTTACTGGCTATACATTCGCAGAATAATTCCAGGCGCAGTAACGGATGCTTTTCAACTTTTGGCCGAATAGCGCTGACTTTTTATTCCCAGAACCGTGGCGCCGTAGAAAAATGACTGTGTACTAGTATGTGTAAATGGCTCTGGGCGTTCAATTAGGCCGACATCCTCGATTTGTCTTTCTGGCTCGCGATCATAACCTCGCTTGGTTCTCTTTTCTCGGCCTTAACTAAGTACACCCGCGGGGTAAACAATTAGCGATGTATGTAAGCACACGTCTTCTTTGGCGAGCCGAGAATGATTTTAAAAGAGCCGCGTTAATCCGTTTGAGCATTCCTGGCTGCGGGTGCGCTCGAGCGAGATTTTTGTCCGTGGGCGAAATAGTTGGAGCTCGCGAGTGGCGCTTTGAAAAAGCAGCGCCGGTAGGCCGGGGGAGAGAGAGTTTACGGGCCCGCGGCTAAAAGCGGAAGGGAATTCCGAATGTAATTCGCCCCGAGGCGCGTACCCAACGCTTGTATCGCGGAGCGTAAGCGCTTCCATCGCGCGACGGCCGCGCGACAAACCGTATTTCGCGCGACAACCACCCCGGCTTTGAATGAGCTTGAGGGGCGCCGAATGACTTTCACAGATTTGAGCCTCTCTCGCTGCCGGCACTCCGCTATCTTGTTTCTAATCGCTGACCCCTTTCGCCCGCTCGCGCACGCGCGTCGGCTTACACGTTGGACACGAGCATCGACATACTGCTTTCACGATTACCCTTGCTGTGGGCACTTCAAGCGCGTTATTAGTTTCATTTTATATTCGCTTAGAAACTCGTTAATGTCTTGTTTGGATCAAGATTAACGAGAATACAATTTTTACGTTGCAGTCCGTTCGTAATACGATATATACGCTGCAAGGAAAAGCTGCGTATTACCTTCCGTATTTAAGAAAAAAAAAATTATATTACGCAAAAAGAGAAAATGCAGATCTATTTTTCGACGCGTGTGTTCGCCATATCATATTCATTCTACCTGCTGCTTTAGCGTAATACTCGGAGCCTTTCTGAATTACATGTCATTCCACAATGACGTACTTTATTCGCTTCTTCTGTGTTATGTTCTGGATGCCGTGCAGCGCAATTTTACTTTTCGGATGAAAACGTGAAAATGTGACGCAACAGTTTTTCACTCTGAATTTTTTTTTTCGTAAAATTAGGCTTAATTTTCAACGAGATATACGGAAATTATGTAACAGCTTGCGAGAAAAAAGGAAAGCTCGACAAGGGGGAAAATTTCGCGAGTCGAGAGAAAGGGAGAGAGAGAGAAATGCTCGAGGGAGCGTAGCTCGTTAGCGACGGGTATAAAATTTCCGTAAACAGCGAAATAAATTGCCAAGGAATGACGCTGAGGCGCGCATAAATCTGACAAATTCAGCCGTGGCAATATGAAGTGGTACGCTGCTCTTGCCCCGCCCCTCTCTCCTTCTCTCTTGCCTACCGGTAAATAAGTTTCTCGGGGTATCTTGTTCAACCACTTTTAACTAGCCTGCCGCCTCAGGCAAAAGTATATAAGTAGGGTGCACTTATGAGAAGCGAGTTGCCAAAGAAATTCCTTATTCACGCGGAAAATGTAGACGCGTCGCACGCCATATACTTCGTACTTCTTGCCAAGCGTGTACGTGATCTTAAAAAGCGATATCCGTCTTCTTTTTTCCTTTTTTTTCATTTTATTTTTTCCTTTTTTTGAAGCGCGGATGAGTTGGCCGCAGAGGAGCTGATAAAAGAGAAGCGGGATCGAGTCGTAGCAATCCGAAACCAAGCCACCGCCACAGCCGACAGCAAACATGGCTGTGATAGCCGTTGTGGAGCAGTTTGAATTTCAGACTTGTGTTCCGCTCGCGCTACGGGGCTACAACGCTGGAAATGGGAAAACTTTTAAAGTGTCACTCGAACCATAGCGCCGAGAGCTGTCCCGCGCTCTCGAGCTCGCGAACGCGCTCGAGGAATCGGTTTCACATATCATCTCCGAGATCGTTTGCAAACCGCCCCGACAACTGCGAATTTATATTCTATTTCTGTTTCCTGCTATTGCCACTCGATGACACTTTTCGTCGCGGGCTTAAGCTTTGCGACAAACCTTTCTCTGGAAAATGCTATCCCGACGGGAATTACTGTTTTATAGATTTCTAGCCTCATTCTGGCGATTATTTTTCTGAATGAAAGCGCGAATAGTAAAAATATCACGTTCTCGATAACTACTGTTTTACAAAAAAGGTAAAGACCTTTTTTCATATCATATTGACATCTTATTGATTTGTTCTCTTCCACGCATTATTTCGAGTTGAAAGAAAGTGGCCGATAATAGCTTTTATAAATCTTTATTAATAAATCCTGATGAGATTTAGAAAAGACGCGACGATGGCAGCGTAAGCAATCGATATATTATATTCTGTGCAAGCTCGAAAAGCTCGAACAGCTTAAACTATTTGGTTAGCCTGAGCGGTGATTCGTACTTTACTTACTCGATGACAACTCAAGCAAAAGTTTCGTTTTAAGCGACGGTTAGGGCTCCGCTAACAGATAAATTATTGTTCGGATAGGACTTCGAGCAAAGGGCGAGTACTTCTTTGCGATCACCGAATCTCCGTGAAAGACTTGACTGCGGTACTTGCGCCTCGTCTGCAGATCTCGGAAGAAACGTTTGAGTGTCTGGCTCCAAGGGACATATCGCGACAATGGGGAGTGTCTCATTACGACAAAACATGCGTGACGAGCGCACGGGGTTTCAGCACGTAAGCTGAAACAAAAGCGCCTCCCAATTACTCATTAAAACAATAATCTTTCATGGGACACGCGCGCCTCTGCATACGCGAGAAGCGGCACGTTCTCGCGATTCTAAATAATGCAGGCGGACCCCTCGCGCTGGCGGCGGAAAGAGCTCGGCTGTGAGTTATTGCGGACCGAAAAGGCTAATGCGCCAATTATATTCCTGCGAGAGTTGGTTTATGTATACGATGTCTCGCGTGGCGATGATTGCGAGAACTCTTACAAGCGAGCTATGTCATGAATATGGAATAGCCGCGGCCAGGTTTTATTCACAAATGCGAGCCTTTCGATTGCGTAACCACGCAGAGTTTCCGCGCTTGTATCGTAGTATTGAGGTAAAAACTTGAGTTGCCCGTAATAACAGGAAGGATACTCGAGACAAGAAAAGGTCTAGCGATCGCTCGTCGGTACTTTTTTTCTTCTTCCCTTGTAAATCCACGAGCTACACCACCACTTGTCTATTTTTCGGTTTTAGTCGTCGAGCTCACCAACCAATCGTTTCGTCAACAGGTACTGGCAATTATTTTTTCTCTTTTTCTATGAGCTTTCGCTGTAATATTAATGAACGAAAAAGAACGTTCAAATCTTATTATCGGAATTCGAAGACAGATCTTTGCAATGGATAAATGCGAATAGAAAAATTTTCATCTTGTTCAACTTATATTCTGTGAAAGCTTTGAAAATGTCAATTTTCCATGGCTTTTTGCTTAATTAATCACAGTCTTTCAATCAGTTCGTGGCTCTTCCGATAAGGTTTCGAAAATATATTTTAGTTCCAATGAATCCATTCAAATATATTGCATTTGGCTTACTTTGGTTTCATCAAAACTGAGTGTAGAAATTATTATATGCTACAGTGTTTTCTTGATTGAAATAAAAAAAAAAAACAACCGCAATTCAGTAACGCTAGGCGTTGTAATAATCGCAACAAGTTCAAATATGCGGATGACTTTGTCATGTGTGTTCCGATATTACACGCAAGGTGTTCAGATAACACAGCACGTTTTAGTTTATTTGACTAGAGGCACGCATAGTTCGCATAATTGCGCAGTGTCGGCAAAGTAATTTACGGAATTAGTTATATGAGACCTCGCGCGAGCGTGTACTTGGGGGGGGGGGGGGGGGGGGGGGCAGGAAAGAAAACTGCGCCTGTGTGGTCGGCCAGTCTCGACGAGATTGTGGCGTGCTGTTTATTAATGAAGATTGTAAACTGGAGGAGGCTAAAATCGATTTACGAGACAATATCTATCCGAGGCGAGTATAAAGGCCGAAACGAGAGAGTTCCGGTCAGTAACGAGGTCTCGTAAAAGTAAAGTCTTCTCTCATAAAAGTCTGCTGCGTGAAAAAGCTTATCTCCCGGCCCAGAAAATCTTGGCAAGCCTTATCTACCGTAGGTTCAGGACGTTATTTTTTGTTTTTTCGTCGAAAAAAATAACAGCAACAAAGTAATAATCATCGCAGCTGTTCTGTCATCAGACTCTACCCTTTCAATGAAAACAACTTGATGACGGCGTGCAAGCTTAGCAGCGCGTAAACACTCGATTTAGCGCTACGGCCATTGATTGGTACGCGCCACCGTTCCTTTTGTCTCCCAATGAGAAGCGCTCGAAATAAAAGCTCATCAAAGCGAATAATGGATCACCTAGCTTGCCGTCGATCACGCCGCGCTGGCTTGGATCAATTGCATGCTGCAATTTCATTCTCGGCCCATTGATTCTCTATACAGCCGTTTAACCCGATTTCATGCGATTTGGTGGTCGTCTAAAAAGTGTGCGTGGCAACAAACGTCATATCGTTGGCGATGATTCTTTTATAGAGGCTTTTAAGCTTCATCAGTCCACAATATCCTAATACTTTATCAAACTTTTATTGAAAAATACAGGTATAAAGTTTCTCGCCAATACCGTATGTCAATATTATTTTATTATTATTATTATTATTATTATTAGATTTCTTTGCTTCAGGGCCCCATTACAAAATAGTTGAGAAGTATTCTCAACTTGAACAGTATATAAAGTTTATAAACTAGTAGCACAGTGCGTTCACCTACAAATAAGACATAAAGTAGTACTTAAAAGTCGTTTAACTTATCAATACATTATCTCTTGTAGTCAGTATAAGTTAAGATAATCAGAACGTTAAGTATCCTTCTACAACAATTACATTTTTCATATGCTTACATTTCTGTTCACAACTCTAGTTATCCATAACCATTATATTAGTATTAAAGTTTCTGAATTTTATTATCCAAGACAAAAAGTAATAGAAGAAAGAAACAGCTTTACAACTTGAAATATTCAAAATCTCGAAGAATAGTTTCTTTCAAGTATTTTTCATGTAAATTATTGCACATAGGACACTCGTTTAATAAATGGTGTAGCATTTCTTTTATATTAAATTTGCACATGTTATAAGTTTCAATAGTATCTATTTTAAAAAGGTCACCTTTTACAAAGGAACTGAGACTGAGTTTATCGGAAAGTCTTGACGCGATCAGCAATCTTTTGAATGGCAGGGGTAAAGCGAGCGTAAAACGTTGTTCACAATGAAGTAACTGCAAGTTCTTAAATTCATATAGTAAGAGCTAAACGTGGAATGAATTTTTATTGACGTCATTCTTAGAACAAAGCCTAATCAGTTTATCATCGATAGTCGGAACAGCTAATATTATTGTTTTGATATCTTCACTTTCCAATAGGTAGCTATATCCAACTTTGTCAAAAAATAAGTGAAGCAGTGCGACCTAGTTCCGATTCGAGTTACTCGAAGTAGATTTGTCGTTCAATTTCAATTTTTCGTACATACGTCTTGGATATCTGATGGACACATAGCTGAGAATTTTCAGCCAGTAATGGATCACTCTATTGAAAATACTAGACTCGAGAGAGGAACATAGGAACATCCAGTTTCCAGACGGACCATATAGCCAGGCGTGAAACGAGGGAGGTGTAGAAAGCACTTCAGAAAGAGTGTTTGTATTAGTTTAATTTTTGGAAGTGGTTGAGACCCCAAATTCCGGATCCATATAAGACAGTGGAAGACACTATTGAGTCGAAGAGTGGGTATGTTGTAGAGAGAGATTTATTTCTTCCGGCGCAAAGAATTTTCCTAATCGCACCAAGAGCTGATTTACTTGTGGTCAACGCATTGTTGAAGGGTAATTTTGAAGTTTCCATTGATAGAAAAGTAATTCCAAGATAAATTAAAGATATGATTTGACAACTTTTAGGGGTTCATTCATGAACTTGATCGTTTTTTCTTTTTTCGGTATACTATTTATATAATGTTCATTGATAAAGTCGATATAATGTGCTTTTGTCAGGTAAACTTTATTTATTTTATTGCAATAGACTTCATATTTGTTGTCCTTCTGAATGAATTTGAAGTTTGAACTGGGTTCCTGGCAGGACATATCAAAGCTGAGAGGGATTGCGATGTTTGTGAAGGCAGCAACTGGAAGATGATTCGAAAGTTCAACATTGAGCACTAAAAAGTTGGATAATGCAGATAGACCAAGGGGGTTCGTCCAAACAAAGTCGATCGCACTCGAGTCATTTGTGTTAAAAAATGTTTCAGCACCGCATACATCAGCAGAGCTTTTGCTGTTGAGGATTATGAAGCCCAAGTTCTCAAATTTTTTGCATAGTGTGCGGCCTTGCTTATTGATAAACGGTTCCATAGTATTGCGCGTCCAAGAGCAATTTGTTCCTTCGGCGATATCCAAGGAGATTTGGTTCCGATTCAAGAATTGAAGTCTCCTCCGATCAAAATTGCCTCGTCCAATACTTGCGAGGAGAAAATAAGATATAATACTAGATTTTGTAGTTTGGTTTCAAACGTATCAATTTCTGTTGGCTTCAAATACACGTTGAGAATGTTGTATTTGATGTTATTGATGGTACACTTCAAGGCCATAAACGAGCTGGTACTTCTGTGCATTGTGAAAGAGTGAATCTTGTCGCGACTTACAAAAATAGTTAATCCTCTCATCACTCTACCCTGAGACATACTTTTGCTTGCTGGCTGGTCGAAGACATCAAATTTATTAAGAAAAGTAGGGTTTTTTTTTTATTTTCTCAAGTAATCAAGTTTCTGAAATACATAAGACGACATAATTAACAAAGTTTCCAACGAGATGATCATTAGTTAAATTATATAAGTTAGAAAACCCGCGTAAATTACAAAATATTATTGATGAAGTGTTTGAAAGAATTGGTTCGCTGGTGGGATTATAATAAGATTTGCAATGTTGACACTAAATGTAAAAATCTTAGGTGGGGTAATACTACGAAATTGACTAAAAGAACTGTTACTTATATTGTTTAAAATAGCGTTGCATCTTTCAGTAGGTACAGTCGTGGGCGACAGAGTGCATAATTGTAATTAGGTCGCAGAGCATCCATTGCGTTTGACCTCCGTTGGAGTAGCGATGAAAGGAAAAGTTGGGAGTTGAGCGTGGATTCGCGTTCATCGGACCAATGCCATCCTTCCAAATCATCGTGATACCATCTATGATAGCTTTCTGTAACCAACTTTCACTTGGCACCCTTCAGATCTTTCAGCACTAGCAAATTCGCTTATTTTTTGTTGAATTTCTCGCTTCTTTTTGATTCTATCCCGAAAGATGAAAAAGTCCGTCCCTTTAAGTAGAGCTTTTTTCTTCACAAGTAAACTTTTTTCACGAAATAGTTTCATGATGGCCAGACTCTTTCTTCGTGTTAACCAACGACACGCTAGCGATGTTGACATCAAGATCAAGTTTGTTCTTCAAGAAGCCTCCAACTTTGTCCTTTGGATCACTTTTCATCGGAAGGCCTTTTACAACAATGTTATTTTTTCTCTTGTTTTGTATTCTAACCTCTTTTTATTTTTCAAAACTTTCGAGTCTCGGTAGAACAGAGTTCATGTCTTCTTTCAATTTGTTGTCTCTTGTAAAGAGTTCCTCGGCTAAAACTTGTTTTACTGCTTTCTGTACGATTTGATAAAAACCAGACTTGCGGTCAGCCATTTGGTTACTAAGATTTTCAACCTTTTGCACAAGGGTTGGGTTTCCATTAATTTAGAGAAGTCGATTTCAGCATATTTCGTTTTAGATGCATCCTGACTCCAGAAATCTTTGATTGATTTAGAATACTGCAATGAGGCACCTGAGCACGCGTTAACGTTGGGAGAATTAACAATTTTAGGTGGCATATTCTTACTCTATGCTCTCTGGAAAATCAAGATGAGGCGGGTCCCTGCCGCGTGTTCAGTCGAGCAATCTAACCTGAAAAGCGATCGCAAATTTCGCTCGGATTCTACGGAAACTCAGGAGAAATCTAACAAAAGTTATTTACGTTAGGCAATTGTACTAGCACGCACCACTGAAAAACGGGTAATTTAAGAGTCAAAGCGCAAGTATTCTCTCTGGAGAGTAAAAAAAACAGCACCCCGTTCGCTGCAAACCGCTCGCGCTCCCTCTTGTAACCAAACTCGTACGTCAACATTAACGATGCACGCTTTTACGATGTCGTTTATGAAATTCACCGTGTAATATTTATTGCTCTACGTCCAATGGAAAAACATTAAATATATGATTTCATTTGACAGGAAAACCAACTCGTAGTATAGAACTTGCAAACTGCTGAATAAATTAGTTTCCTCCTTTCATAGCCAAAAACATTTTCCATTTATTATGTGGCGCTTTGAAACGTCAATTTACATTTGCACGTTCATGATCACTGTACATCGCCATGTCGTTGTGAAAATTTAATCCATATATATGACGTATATAAATGTAGTCCTCCATTCAAATGCTCCTATTCCCGGTGAAAAAGCGTAATATTTGCCTGGATGAATATTCATAAAAGTGTTATTCGCTGTGTCTAGTGTATATTCAGAGTAAGCATGGAAATTCATAAGCTTTTTTATTAATTTCCCACTACATATAAATGCACGTTATTCATTTAAAATCCAGCGGTATAATCCGCGAGCTTTTGATTTATTTTGATTTTGCAAAGAATCGGGGATGCTGAGGTTCTATCATACACTCGGCGTAGAGTCTACATAATATGAACAGCGCACATGATTAGTAGCGTACATCGACTGGCATTGTAGAACATTTAATGCACAACGTGCATTGACAAATTGCAGTTGTAATCTTGAGCAATGATTTCTAATCAACTCAAATGATCCTATCTAATTAATCAATTGTCCAACTTTAGATATAAAATCAACAGCCTTATATTCAATACGTACATGCAGCAAATTAAGAACGAGTCCAGTTAAATGTTTAATGTCTACGTCTTTTCTCGGATATTTATGTGCCATTCTTATATACTCATACATATTATTTTCGCAGGTTTGTCTTGCTTTATTTATGCTATCCGGATGCAAATGCAATTGAGATGTTTCGTTACTAATTTATTACGTTGATTGTTCGCTTGAAAAAGTGTTCTAGAAGACGGAACGTGTAGATTATCACTCGATCTGGAGATGAAGTCGCGGACGAATGCCGAGTATTTGCGAGATTAATTCAAACGAATGAGGATTCGTCGGGGGTTGTGGAAAGTAGCGAGCAAGCCTTTGCCGCAACGATAAAGCACTGAAATCCGCGATTGTAGCTCTGGCTGAAAGTGTGTAATGGTTTAACAGCCTATTAGAAATGGCAGATACAACCGCAGCTAAACCGCCCCCCGGAACCGTCGCCACATATTACCTCAAGCTCTGGCTCTCTTCGCTCCGAGCTTTAGAGCCCTTCAGCGCCGAAGAAATTCGTTTACGGTTGCAGCATCATACAGCCATACAGCCAGTCGGGCGCACAAGGCGCGCGGCGTGAATTTGGAGCGCGAGTTTAATGGCACTGCAAGCTCGATGTAATGGAGGTGGCGGCGCGGCGGCGGCGGCGGCGACGGCGGCGGGCCCAGCAGCGAGGAAACAGAAAATTTTCGCAGAAGAGCCGAGCACTTGGCGGAGTCTCGCGGCGGCAAGGCGCGGGATATAGTCTCGCGCGCGCAACTGACACCGCGGTCGTAAGCCGAGCGGCATTAAGGAAACTTGCTGTCGCGCCGTCCTGTGCGAGAGCTTAATATCCCATCTAAATGCTGATTGTCCGCGCGCGCGAGTTTCGTTATTTCTCTGGATGGCCGCGCTACCAACTTGGACCGCGGCGCGCTGATCCTTCCCGCGCGTCCGCCCCCGTCAGCCCGCTTATCGATACTTGTAACGCGGGGACACGGACGCGCCTTCGTGGATACACGCACCACGCTCGCATAGTTTCGTCGGCGCAGCAGAAAGTTCCGCCGTGGCTGTGCCCGAGGCGTACGCTCGCGCGCGCGCCTGCCCGTGCATAACATTAGCCGCAGACGATTTTGCGCGGGTGTAAGAGTGCCCGTGTGCACGGCAAAAGCGGAAGAGCCGCAGCTATGCGCTGACACGGCTGGTATTTTACCTGGGCTTAATGAATTATCGCGCCTGCACCGCGACCGAAACTCTCGATCTTCCGTTGGCTTCGACTTGTCGCTGAAATTTAATTAGACGTCCCCGCAGTCGATTATCAATCGTGCCACGTCATTTTTACCTCAGCTTTATTCCCATATGCAAAACAGCTGTTAGCTGTGCGCTCGAGCATCGAGCTCCCTATATCTAAATGCAAGGTAGCGAGCAAACTGGCATTGACAATAGGAAGGACCAATAAAAAATGAAAATACTAGAATAGAAGCTGTTTTCAGAAATTCACAAAAAGAAAGATATGCAAAAGCCGCAATTTTGTATTCCAGTATCGAAGAAAAATCCATTTCATCGAGTTTTCCGTATGACCAAAGGGATTAAGCTGCTTGGAATCCGTATACAGCGGAAGCCGATAAACCAAATCGCGTTTCCCGCGAGTGGCAGCGCTAGCAACGGCGTAAGGTGCCCGCAACTGAATTATAAACAAGAACCGCGCAGTTTTCATAACGCGCCCGGCGACTTTGTACCCCAACTACGTGCGCTCGCGCGCGGCGTCGAGGCTTTTAATTTTATGAATATTGCATTATGCGCCCTGCAAGTTTGCCTTCGTGAATTCATAAAGCGCCGGCAACGTTTTTTTCCCTCATCTCTCTTTTAGCCTTTTTTTTTTCTTTTCAACAGGGTGCAATTCTATCTCGCGAGACTAACATTTTTGCCGCTTCCACCTGTATAGCAATCTACTGTAAATGTTTTTCCTGCTGTTCTTATGTGCCAGAATACAAGTATTCTTTCTCGGGCTTGCAATTTTCTGTTCGGCGTTGCGGAGCTCTCGATCGATCTGTCCGCATACAAAATTTTGCAGTACTGAATTGGAAATAACCCCCTTAGTCGAATTTCGACGCGACCAAGCGCGATTTGCTAACGTGACAATGAAACTTTAAGATTTGAATTAATTATAATTCATCAACATTTCATTCGATTTGAACTCGGTGCATTTGGGGTGAGAATTGGCGAATGACCGCGATAATTATTTGACCCGCGGTAAGATTGGAAATAAAATTGGAGCGTTGACTCGACGGTGGCAAGAGGACGATAACCCGCATGCATTGTCGGCTGGAGCAAGACGCCAACTTAATGACGTCGGTAGATCACGGATTATTGGCCTGCTGTTCCCCTTTTGTGCGTGACGGGCTCTTATTGGCGCCGCTGGCGCTCGCAATTCGAACGGAAATATCGTTGGGATTAAAGTTACTCGACGCGGATTTCATCGCACTCAAGCTGACTACTAGGTGAGAGAGAGAGAGAGAGAGAGAGAGAGAGAGAGAGAGAGAGAAAGACTGAAACTCAGAGAGAGAGAGGTACAGAGTGAGATTGGAATATGTTCTACTACTCGCCGAAGCTATGCATGTGTGTGTATGTGTTTGTGTGCATCAACGCCTCGCTACGATAGTCGATGGTATAGTGCAAGCATGCAAACAAGTCCGAAGGGCATGCAAATATTTGTCTTCCCTCAAAGCAACCTGTCACTACCACCGATTCAAGGGATTTCGCGCTCGTGCCTCTAAAGGCGCTGTATCGGATCGCTATATTCTGACGCTCGTAATCACTGCATAAAACTTTCATTGATATCGCGGTATTTAATTTTTGAGTCGTAACTTGCCGTTGTTGCTGTTCGAGTACATTCATTCACGTAGGTAGTTAAATTTTGGAGTAAGTATAATGATATCGACAGAATTACAGCATTTAAATAAATAATTATAATTGCACTTCAAAAAATGATACACTGAAATGATTCACTGGTAGAAAAGAATTATCTTTCGCGAAATCAACCAATTCTTCATAAATTTCTTCGTATTAGGATCAAACCACGATATATTGCAAAGTATTATTAAAATCAGCATGAAGACTCGAAAGCACTCTAATTAGGAATTATTGTCGAAGAGTTTGGGCAAACTGAATCAAAAACTTAAAAGCTGCCGTAGACAACTGTCTGACCAAACGACTATTACTCCACTGAATCGCTTGGACAACTTGAACTACAGCGTTGCCACCGCCATCTTAGCAAAAGTTGATCGCGCGCTCAACGAAAATGAAGTTTTGCCCAAGATTTCATTCCACGCGCATCGCCGCGAGCTCGTGCGCCGTTCCACTTTTTTTTTTCTCTTTCCTGCCCGGGAGCGAGATATTTTTATCATTGAATTTTCGTCGGGAAGCACGAGAGCTCGCGGCAGGAGTGGAGCGGGTACACGATGAAGCACGTTCTTAGATAGGCAAGCGCGTAAAGTCGTAAGAATGCGGATCCTGATATTGTTCGGCGAAAGCATATCCCTTTAAAAAATGCACTATCTCAACCCGAGTTTCCACGTGCACCGCGCGCGCGGGCAACCGAGCACTACTCTTTTTATCAAGTAACAATGAAATCTCGGAGCCCGCGAGTGCTCTACGTCACGTGTATATATATCTGCGTGAATAATGCTCCGTCGCGAGATTTCTCTCTGTTGTAGTGTATTCGCGGAAGAATTGCGGTTACGTGGAGTGCATGCATTTGCGCGTTCACTAGCGAAGACACTGACGACAAATGGTCTCTGGCGCACACATCAGCCTCGTTGCGCATTTTCGTCGTTGCACTCACGGTCTCTGTCAGCCAATCAAAAGCTGATTGTCCATGCTCCTTAAGGACGAACCCCGCAAAATCCTGCGCTGTCCCGTGGGCACGGCTCTCGCGGCAATTGTTCGCAAACAAAGTTGAGATTTCAAGCGAAAAGCCGACATATCCGGAGGGATGAAGGGGGGGGGGGCGGAGGATCTCTCGTGGTATAACATCGCCACTCGTCATCTCGCGTTACAGACATCGCAGCTTCAATGCCACGATGGCAGCAGGGTCTAACGATCAATCAGCCACACGAGTATAAAGCAAACAGCAGCCACGGCAAACAACAGCGCCAAGGAACGCCTTGGTCTTAGCTTGGGTGAGCGTGTATGTATATCCCGGATCCCGTAAAAGTATAATGCAGAGTTTGGCTCGAAATGGCTCTCAGCTCAGCTCGGCAGCGTCCTCGCGGCGTCTCGGCGTCGCGGCTGTATCTCCGGAGATAAGCTCGATGTTCGGGAGCTCGTCAAGCTATCGCTGCCTCTTATCATGTCGTCGGCTTTGCCTCCCCCCTCCCTTTACCCGTCGAGCCGCAACCTTAATGTCCCACTCCCCTGCAAGTGATATCGATAGAGTGCATCTCTTGCTCGTGATTTACGCCTTGTGGTAGTGTGCAAGCGGAGTGTAGCCTAGCCGCGAACTGCTGCCTACTGTACTGGTGCGCGCGTGTGCTGAATAAATCAGCAGTCATATTTTCTTGACGACAAACATATGTACCGCACTGCTATTGCCGATCGCGCGCGCGCCAACGAAACTCGATAAACCAGTGTCTTACCTCAGTGTCTCAGCCTTATCAGAATTCAATATGCATGCATATATGCACGCGTTGCTCGGTAGCTCGAGGATTTCCATTTTTAGGAATACCTTCGTGCCGCAGTGCGACACCCATTCTTCAGTTTTTCTCTCAGCTCTTTTCAACGGTGTAACCTTTTTTCCCCTTGTCGCGCGCGCTCTCTCTCTCTCCTCTCTCTCCTTCTAGCAAGGAATGTGATTGAATTTCTCCCGTTCGGACAATCTCGCGTCGATTAGCCCCGTCCTGCGAAAGTGCCGGATGAATTTTTTTAATTGAAAATCAGCCGCTTGGAAGCGCGTACATACGTTTCTCTCGGTCTCTCTCTCTCTCTCTCTCTCTCTCCCTCTCTCTCTCTCGCTGTACGTGTGTGTACTCTGTTAAATTGGATTCTTGATGATTGCACCTTTTATTCCGAGCTCTCTGCCGACGTTGATATTTTTTTAACGAAATCGCGGACACAGGCTTGAATTTTTCTTTTTCCTTCCCGTATTTTTTTTTTTTTTTTTTTTCAATGTCGACGAGAACGAGAGCTTTACGATTTGAGAAAGTGGCGAACTTTGTTCTCCCCCACCCTGCACGCCTTTTTCCGCGCACAATTTGTGTCGCGCCAAATGAATGTTACGGACAAAAGTTTGCTTATTTTTTCGTCTGAAAGCTTGCGGCTTTGTATAGAAAACACTCTCTCTCTTTCTCCCTTACTACGGGCTAACGGTAAAGCTCCCTCATCGTGCAGTTTATTTTCCAAAAATTTCAGTTGGCTGAACGATTAATCCATTCATTTCAATTGCAAAGATTTTAACGCAGGATTTTCTTGACTCCACACAGTGTTTGTATCAAACATGTATTTTTGTGCAAATGAGCTTCATCTTCAAGAATCACGCCAACATCAATTAAATTCAATTGATAGATTTCTGATTAATATGCATAATATGTTTAATATGCACAATCAACGAAGACGCGTCTAGTTAATACACATCTTTATCACAGGAAAGAGCTTTGTTATGCATATTATTCGATATATGTGTGCGTGTGTGCGTGTCTCTGTGTGTCTGTGCCTTTGTGATTTCTATTTTTGTCATGAGGATAGTTGGTAAAACGCTATTATCGATTATTCCGTCAGGAGCCGGGTAATGCATAATTAACGTTTTGTGGAAGAAAATATGATACTCGAAAGCAGAGCTTGCACAATTCCTGGAAGTTGATTATTTCTGGGCGTCGGAGGCCGTAATTAGCACGCGCTTGCGTCCACGAAACGAGTTTTTGTAGGTGTAGGGCGACGATGACAGTACAAAGGTATAAAAAAAAAGCTCGGTCCTTTCACAATGAAGCATTGTTCTTCTGTCCTCGCTCCTTTCTTTTTTAGCTCCCGGAAAAAAGCGGTCAGCAGGCTTATTAGTTTTTACGAATCCGGCGTTCAACGATTGTCTCTGCTTTGCGCGCCCTCAAGCCAATTAAATAATTTATTCATTCGGAACGATTGCATCCTTACATCCTTCCGATAGCTTTCTCTCTCTTTCTCTCTCTCTCTCTTCTCTCTCTCTCTCTCTCTCTCTCTCTCTCTCTCTCTCTCCCTCTCTTTCATACACACACAAAGGATCGTACTCATGTTTGGTCACTGCAATAGGCGCAAATTCTTTTTATGCAATTCTTGAAATACTGATTTCGCCTGAAATTTTTTTATATGCTCGTAGAACATAGTTGATGCTGTTTTCTATAAAATTTATAATTTTCTTTTGCCTCGTTTGCGTATACAATTGGTTCTTTATTCCGCAGTCACTCAAGACTTGATATAGTACATATCATTCAAAAAGTTAGAAGCCAGTCTAGCAGTTCATTTCAGATCAGTCAGATTCAGTAAGGGAATATTGAATTTTTCAGTAAAAGAGGAACTCAATATCCGCGTGTTTCGAGTCCATCATAAAAATTCTCGAAAGAAGAAATTGGAAGTTCACACTTCAAATCCAAGCTCAATGAACGAAATATAGGAGCAGCAAAAAAAGAAATGGACAAAATATGGGCTATAGTGCGCCAACGGAAATAAGCAGCACGAGTACCGATGTGCAAATTTAGTTTAACCAGTTTTTCCCATTTGCCAAGAGCGTGACAGGCCGTGCCGCGCGGCTGCGTGGCGATGGTATATAGTAACGAAATTCCGTGATAGACTCGTCGTCGTCGTCGTTGTCGTCGTCGGAAAGTCGCTCGCAAGGAAATATATTCAACAGCGAGACATCAGCCGATCGATAAACACAACTGGCTCTCGCGCTCGTACGTGAGTCGAGGTCAAAAGTAGCGCTATGCTGTTGCCAGTAACGGAAATACTTTGAATGAGCTAAATAGGGGCGCAGAGCTCGAGTTTCGAACCGTGAAAACAAGACTGGTTGCCGGAGAGAAAGAGATAGTCGGAGTTCAACTCGTTCAGCTTGTTCACAGTTATAACTGTCTAAAGGATGTTTTTCCATTAGCCATGACTAGTTTGGTCGTAGTGCTATATGGATTGCAACGAGGGAAAGGCATGCTTGAACATTTTAATCAACCTAGTCTACGATTTAAAAAAATTCTTTGCACATCGAAAGAAAAGAAGGGATAACTGAAAAAGTTTCCTGTACGTATTTGCAAAAATGAATTTGCATTGAGTTTAGAAAATTGAATCATGAGAACTATTTGAAGGAAAAATGAAATCTTGCTTCTCTTACAATCCTCTTATAAAAATGAAGAACCTGATAAAGTAAAGCCAGTTTATTCGTGATCTGATTGGTTAAAAAATAGTTACATGATCAGCTGTTATATAATATTATATTTATCTATATATCGTGTAGATCAGATTTTCGTAGATGATTAATCGTTGGAGAAGTGTATCATTTCAGTTGGCATGAATTTAATATGAATCGATTAATTTAATCATGCTAAGTATCTCAAAATTAAAACCGGCTGATTATACCTTGATAGAAGAATTGATTTAACTTTGCTCTATCTGAAAGTTTAGTACCAACTAAAGTAGGCCAAAATAAAATATATAAATCAACAGATTATCGAGATAAAATATTGCACAAAGATTACAGCTTTATTCAGTTATATAAAATATTAAAATATTGTTTTACAAATTTACTAATTACAAGCTTGAACGTCTACCGAAGTATATCATTTACATTAAAAATATTATTTATCAATAAATAATATCATAGGCTATATCTCATATCCAATCATGAGAATATTTAACGTACATTAAATTTTCAATTTCACCAATAAAAGTGTTGACCCGTACTCGTAGAAAAGACAAAAAGGAAAAACGCGCGAAGTGTGCTAGATTTTACTGAAATTTACTTAAAATTTATTGAATAATGGTATTTCGTTTCTATCTTGGCTTTGATCGAGTTGTAAATACCAAATAATTTTTTAATTAGAAAATAACATGATAAATATTTTGTTGGTACTGCAGACAGTAATATTAAATTAATCAATAATTTAATAGGTGGTATAAGCCATTGCTACGACTTCTTTTTACAAACTGAACATGCATACAAGTTGAATAAACTCACTCGTCTCGCTATCAACAACGCTATACGGCTACTCTGAATTTTCGATTATTTTTATTCTTTTTTGTTTATTTCGCTCATGCCAGTCGAATTTCAGTAGCCAATTAAACTTGCATGTACAGTAATTTTAACTAATGTTTTCAGAGTTTGCTCGAAATTCAATTTCAATTGACCATACGTGTGCGCCTCATGCACCGCGCCCCGTATCCTAGTATACTCTGTGTGTATTCGCCCCTGAAGAGCTGCGTCGTTACGTCAAAATGAAATTTACACGAAATATTTTCATGGCGCGTAGAGCACGCTTATATAGAATCAAGTTGAGAGCCAAGTTCGGCTGCAGTAATGTAAAAAGAACGCCAGGCCGCGAATTTATTTTGAATAAGCCGAATAAAGTTTAAGTTCCTGGGGAGGATTCATCTTGCAGTATAGACAAGACTTTCGACCTTTAGAGATTCACTTTGATATTATAGGAACAGATCAACAGCAAATTTTCTACCAGAAAAATTTTAACCTCGGAAAACTTTTGGATAATAAAAGTTACCAATGGAAAGTTAGGATAAAATTTTACTGTGTGAAAATAATTTATTTCAGAAAGAACTTGAACCTTTTTAGTCGTTAAAAATTGGCTTGATATTTAAAGAAATTCTATGTATTCTAATTTCTCTTTTTATAATTTTTGAATGGTCCAATCTTTTCTAATAATGTGTTTTTTCCGATCATAAGGACTTGATCTCAGTTTTTATCATTGGTCATTAAATTACGGTAGACCTATTTCGTCAAAAATTATTAAAGATTTAAGAAGATTTCAGTTTTCAAATACACATTAAATATAGATATCTCCTTTAAGGGAACCAGCCGGTGTGTAATAGTAAAAATCGAACGTTTTGATTGTTAGCGTATAAAAGTCGTTCTAATAACGATACCATTATGAAACTTTTTACATATTAATTGACTCGATAGAAGCTTTCAATTTCTTTGTTACACAAGTACCAAAATCTTATGTAGTGGCCCTACAAAGTTTCTTTAATTATAACATCTTATTTTTTGACAAATTTGACTTTACCACGCCTTTCTAAACGTTGTTAGAGTGAATGTAAATCATTTTGAGAGGATACATAATCTTTATTAGGACTTCTACTATAGAATTAGTCAAGCCGATTTTCAAAAAAAATATTTTGTCATAGTTTTCAACTAGTTTTTTGAATTTTATGATGAAAAAACAATTTATAATTTTAGAAAAACTGGTTGACAAACATGAAAAAATAATTTTTTTGAAAATCGGCATCATTTATTCGATAGTGCAGATCCTAACGAAGATAATCAAACTTCCCAAAATAATTTCCGTTGATTCTATTGTTCAGAAAGGCTTGATAAAGTCCATTTTTCAAGAAATAAGATGCTACGATTAAGAGAACTTTCTAGGGCCTCTAAATAAGATTTTAATACTCGTGAGCAAGAAAATGAAAGCTCTTACCGAACCTATCAAGAAAAAAGTTTTCGTGACGATACCTTTATTAAAGCGATTTTTATATACTAACAGAGGAAACTTTTAATATTCACTATTTAACACCCGTTTGTCCCCTTAAGTTTTGAAAAAAATCTATGAGGTAAAATTAAAAGATGCGCGATTCTTTATTTTTACAAGGAATATTCTCTTAAAGTTTCATCAAAGATCTGGTAGATTTGATGGTCTTCTCGTCAGCGAATACTTTAGCGATTAAAAGATACAAAACTATCGTGGAAACTGGAACAGAATGAAAGTTATGTACCGAAGACCGCTATTTAGCTACTGATTTTATTATTTAGTAGGAATATCTGGCAACTATGTTATTTCTGATTTGCCGTTGAGATGAAATTCTAAGGAAACATCTAGACAACGAAATTGACGAATCAAATGATAACAATGAAAATAGAGAGAAAGGTATCTTCGTAAGTTAGTCATGTTCGTAAGTTAATAATGTGAATAATGCATCCGTGAAAGTTGATGCGTTGGAAGGCACAGCTAATGAAATATTAAGATGCGCAGCACGTCGTCGGCAGGATGAGCCCACTCGGACAAAAGATGCTCTGAAGAGGTAGACAAGCAATATGCAGCAGTGAGGGCAACATACGCTCTCGCAGTGCTTGGCCTAGATGCAACCCACTCAGGTACAGACCGTGCTCATTACGCCAAGTCGGCACACACTCCTAGCCGCGCGTTCACCGCGGAGCTCTGCCAGGTTCGGTGACTCTTTTCTTTCCTCTTTCATTTTTTTTTCTTTTCTTTTATCTTTCTCGTCCTATTTGCTCTGGCTCGCGATTATTATTTCGGCCAAGCGGCTGCGGATCATCCTATGCATATGCAAGAGTAGTTTACTTGCGGTAATCACCGTTCGCCAAAATTGCTGGGTTTTTGGACAATACATGCTTCCGAAGTAAGCTCCAGCTCGTTATCCCATTCACTCATAGCTTTATATTTTTAAATATAGATGCTATCAGAATAGCTACATGTAATATTGGGAAAATGGTCGCTTGTAAATTTCACAATTGGCTTAGATCAGCTAATTTATACTGCATCGCTTGCGATATAAATAGTTTTGCGTCCGAAGGATTATCGTTTCCTAATCCGATATTTAAGATATATAGATCGTTCGAAAATTTTGCATTGTCAATGAAATAATTTTGAGCCAGACGAAGAAAACATTTTGGATATTCGTCAAACAACTAATGAAATTTCTACTAGCACGCTCATTGAGAATTCTCGAAAATTCTACAGAAGTTTCGAGCTCAGATTTCTTAACTTTTTCTCCCAACTGCCCACCGAATTGCATTTTCGATAAATCCATTAAAGTTTCCAACTCTAAAAGAAAACCGAGCTCACATTACTGAGCACGCGCTTTAGCATGAAATAAGTACGATGAAGCGCTTTTCATATTTCAGTGCTAAACTCAAATTGAACAAGACCAGGCACAAGATAGGTACGCTTGATGTACCCAAAGTATAATACGAAAGTTCAAAATTGCCAGCTTATTTATAATCGAACACTCGAAGAGCTCCCAGAATATCAATGTTCAATTATGAAAACAAAGAAAGGTTCACTAAAAAAACGCAAATTTTGGTATAAAAACCAATCCATAAAAGTTGAAACCGCGAGAGGTCAAAGCTTTGCAGCTCTCTGAGAGCCCCACACTCGAAACTAGAAAATTTAACGCAAGGACGTCAACCGAGCGAGCGAAAGAGAGAGAGAGAGAGAGAGAGAGAGAGACGCAAACGTGTGTAAAGCGCAAAAAGCATCCCCTTGAAAACTCGACTGTGGACTGGGAGAGCTGTGAAGGGAGGCTTAGCAGTAAAGTACTGGTTGAGCTGAATCGAAAAGGCTGCCTGCGCGGCGCTCTCGTGAGTGCTTGGAGCTAGATGGAGGAAAAGCGTCGAAATTCGCCGATCACTTTGACTCGCCGCACAACGGCCGCACGGACAATGCAAGACGTGTGCGCTCAATCCGCAGAACTTGCCGCGAACTTTAGAGCCCGCGCACCACAAACCCAAGTTAGATCTAATGAAACTTGGGCGCAGAGACCGCTGCCATTGTCGGGATGCTACGGCGGAAATCAGTAATTCGCAGGGAAAACTCGAGTCTCGAGTGAGGGAGAGAGCGAGAGAGAACCTGTCGTAATTATAATTTAACCGGTAGATAGACATCTAGTGCGGCTTGCTTCGTGTAATTCATTCTTTTACGCTTTACATGCGATACATCGCGCAGAGAATAAACCGCGAGTACGCGCGGCCGAATTAATTAGCATCGCGGTATAAGCAGCCTCCCTTGCACACAGTCTCCTTCTTTCTCTTCCTCGCTCTTTCTCTCTTTTTTCTTTTGCGGGCTAACGCGAATAAAGCTACGATAATCCCCAGTGGACAGAAAAAAGGCGTGTCGCTGAGGGGGATGGCTTTAGCCAGGGATTCGCGCTTTAATTAGGGATCTGCCCCAGCAATAACCGTCTATTTGCCGAGATTATCCAGACTCTGCAGCCACAGCGAGAGAGAAGAGAGAGAGAGAGAGAGAGAGAAACTCGACGATGCGTGACTCGGCGGCGTATGAAAACGTCCACTGCATTTCCATTCTGGTCTCTAGCTTCGCTACGCTTCTGGCGAAATTGACAGCGATAATGCAGTTGCCGAATCAGGCGTGTTTGTTCGAAAAGGTCAATTCGCGATCAAGGTAGGCTGATTTTTTTCATGGCTCGTCTATATCTTTCGCTGGTGGAAACTAGAGACGCGCGCGCTCCGGCCGATCGGATTTCATCCGGACTAATTTTCTACTGCCGATCGTGATAACCTGCATACGACTTGGAATTGAATTGCCTTGGCCGGCGCGAGCAACACGTTGATTTATTTGCTTATGGCTGTCCGAACAAGAAAAAAGAAAGAAAAAATAGTGAAAAGGAAGCTCGACAAGGGAGGATAGAAGTAGCTAAACTTTGCCTGCAGAATTTGCCAAGAAAAACAGAAGGCGTCTCTGCGCTAATTTTGGTTACGTAAATATTTTATCATTTGTCTTTCTCACGGCGCTTCATCGAGTTAGAACTTGGAGTGCAATTTGAAAGTTTTCATTAGCGCAGCTAATTGAGAGTGATGCAATTTCGCTACACTCTTCATAACTTTTTCAATTCAACTTTGTATGAAAATGTGTTCGATGCGTATTCTTTTTAGCTGCTAGGCCATCATCAAAGAGCGCTCACGAGCACGTCCTTGAGCTGTTCAACGATAAGTTTTCCTTCCAATTGACCTCGGAAAACTCGATCTGTAAATATGGCTTCCATAAAGCTCGTGATTCGCGTCGCCTGTTGTCGCCCGCTTAATATAGGATGCCGAAGAAAAAGTTCATGGCGTATTCTATTTGTAAATCGGAACGCATACAAAATTAACCGAACCTCTCTTAGCAGGGAAAATTCACTTGATGGAGTTTGACAGCTCGAGCTTAAATCAGACCTCGAGTTCATTCTTGTTCACACAAGATCGAATTCCAAGAACAGAGTTGTATGCAAGTTCGGAAGTATGCGGATGGATACACGGCTTTATATATACTTTCGCCGACGGAATTTCTCGCAATGGCTTTCTATGTTTATGCGTCGGTCGGCGGCAAGGTTATTGTACGGGTTTCAATGGGACGTGCGCAGAAAGAGTCGAAATTCCACTGTTGTTATCTGCGATTGCGGACTGAGGCGGACTGCAACTATTTCCCACATTCAAGGCCCGCGCATCCATACTTTATTTCCTCGGCTTTTCCATTTTGGATTCAGCTTCTCTCGCTCTCCATTGTTTCAATTGTCTTTTTTTCAGCCGTACTCGTATCTTTCTATGAAAATTAGTTTTTATTTGTTCACCGTGAAATTTATATTTGCTGAAAAGCAAAGCATTGTAATTTCACAAAAATTTTTTTTATTTTTTTTTTCAAGCACGTGAATTACGAAACGTTGCATTGTCAAATTCAGTCTATGCACATCGGTTGCGACTGAAAAAAAGGCTTGAAAGTATTTGCTTGAAAACTGCATTACAATCAATAAAAAAAAATCGCTCTGCACGCTGCGCTCCAACTTTACCTCGATGCAATATTACGAACTAGTATATATAGAGTCTTCGGATCATTTCAAAATTTACGATTGACAGACCGAGAGGAGAGACGAACGAAGCGACAGCGAATCCAGTGCAGCGTCGGAGCCGATAAAAGTGATTTCTCGAAGGCGGCAACGTTAGAGAAATAACTTTATAAATAGCCAATCCAACGGGCCAAGCACGATCGACCTAATCCTTTTCCCTCAATGTTTCTCTCTATCTCTATTGCTGCCCATTATTTACCGCGCGAATTGGTGGCCTCGAACTGCTGACAAAGCGCTTCACGTGAGTTCGGTAAATCATTAAACAATGGCGAGAAATCTGCTTCAAATAAAAAGTGTCAAATGAATTTCAATCGATCACGCGGAATTAGCTGCGGCCAATTAGTTCTGTTTACGCGGGCCGCGAGCGAATGAACAAGGAAACGAGCAAACGAGAACGGAACAGAGAAAGGAGAGAAGAAAAAAAAACACGACGAACGCGCTGGAGCTCACGTGTGTCCGCAAACTGCCGCGTCGTGACGACACTGTATAAAGCTGCAAGCTCGCCCTCCCTCCCGGAGAGGGAGGACACTCGCTTGCGGTCAGTGCGATTGCAAGCGCGCTCCGACTATAATCAGATATGAGATTTTCTCTGTCTTCGTTTACGCGTACGACACGTTACTTATCTTCGCGCGCTTTATAAGCCAAATCTTAATAAGTGCCGACTAACTCGCTCGAGTGATTTTCTCTTTTACGAATTCTTGTACAAATTGAAAATGTGCGAGTATACGTTTCACTGTTGAACGCATCATTATTGAATCGCTGTTACTTTAAGAATCAACTTTACTATTACCTTAAGCCAGATGTAAGTTATTCTCGGTATACGATTACCATCAACATAATGTCTTTTACTTTATGACCGACATTATCATTAATTTTTTATGTTATTAGTAACAAAATTTTACGATACTTTATATCGTATCTATGCTGAATGATTATCTGGAGAAAACGCAGAAAAATCAATTATCTGTGCCTTGTGTAATAGTATTTTTGAATAAAAGCATCTCTATGAATGTTATTAGATATTGCAAAATAATACAAATTAATTTAATTATCAAAGAATTAGTGTTTGACTTTTTAGCATTAATATAAATAAATATTAAGAAATAAAGTAAACAATACTTCTTAAAATTACAAGAAAGGCCATAACGATCGCAAAACTTGGGATCCAAAACTCCATTGAGTCCATCGGGGCAATACAATAAATCAAAGTATTCCATAAGAGGACACTAAAACAAAGAAAGCAAGGCCAGCACAGAGTTCTTACTGCAGAATAATTTTTTGCTCGCGCATGCAGAGGAAAGACTAGCAGCAACAATACTAGAAATAAAAAGAAGATGAGGAGGTGGGGAGAGGAGGCGGGCGAGAGCATTTGGACGCCAGCTAGTATTTGCCCCAAGCGAGCCGTAGCCTGTAAAACAAAGATCGTTCGTGACTCGCTCGTAAAGCAGAGAGGGAGAGCGAACAGTAGGCAGCAAGCGGGTAAAACAGCAGTGGAGCGCAAAAAGAGTCGTCGACGCCGTCGGGGGAAATAGACGAGCGTAGCAAATCCAATAACTATCGGCAGCAGCTCTATAGAAGAGCCGAGAAAGAAAAAAAAAGAAAAAAATTGGAATAAAACGATTGACTGGCAAACGACACTTGTCGGCGTGCGCGCCCGCACGCGCACACACGTGCAGTTGCACACAAGAAGTGCTTACCTGCGCGGCCCCTCGACAAAAGCCTCGTTATTCAAACTTTTTGGAGATCGTGTCTTTTCCAGTGAAGCGGGGCGAGCGAGCGACGACTCATCGATTGCACTGTCGCTGCGTGTACACACTCTGCCTCGACATCGCGATAGCGCGCAACGTTGTAACGATTGAGCGCATTGTCATCGCACAATACCTCTCAGCGGCCTCGCAAACAATGCCGCGGATTTTAGACAATCGGCCGTCGATCGAAACTGTTTCCACTGCTCCCCCCCCTCACCGTATCTATCTCTCTCTCTCTCTCTCTCTATGCCGAGCTTTTGTTATATAGCTAGAGGATCGTTCATAAATGCCGCGCGAATGGCAATCGCTAACGTAAGCTGCAGTTCGCGCTCGCCCCTCCTCTCCGGCTCGTAATTGATCGGCCTTGCTTACAGTGTTATCAAATGTCCGAATTGTCCGCAAGCATCAACGGCTGGTCAATGTTTAAGCATCGTGCGCTGTTAATGTTTAATGGGCTTTATACGAACTCATCTGCTTCGCTTGGCCTTCTGTACCGACGAAATCGCCTACCTAGCTCTCGTGAAATTGCGCGTAACGCAAGTGAACGGCAATGATTTGCTGATCTCTAATTTGGCGACGCGAAAAACGCGAGGGACCGTTCCAAAGCTTGGATTTACGTTTGATCAAATCGCGGCTTGGACGCGTCTATCGCAGACGCGCTGAAACAGTCGAGTATTTGGGTGAACAAGTTAAATTCAAAAAAAAAAAAGAAAAAATGCTACGCGCTCAAACGTGAAAGCTCTGTCTTATCTGAAAAGTTTAAAGTGAATTTTCCAAAGACTACTTCATATTCGATCGGGCGTACGTCGCTTACGCTGGATCTTACAATGTCCTACGTAATAGGCAATTACCGAGGCCGCGGACGTGTATCCAATATAAAAAGCAGACATGGCTTAGGCGGCGGCCAATTCAATTACTAGGTCCACTACCAACGCCGCCGTCGACGCCATCGACGCCGCTGTGCCACGCTCGTCGTCGTCGTCGTCGTCGTCGTTGCAAGCTTCTATCGTCTTTCTCGGTAATTCGATAATCGAGGCCGTATTGTAAGTCGTAAAATTTATATCGTACCTCGAGCTAATGTGTCAAAGGGGTGGATAGGCGAAAAGCTGCTTCTCATCGAATTAGCGCTCGAACTTTGCGAACGCCAGGTGCTTTTCTTGGTAACACATTGCCCTCTTGATTTTTTCCAGCTTCTAGTGAAATATACTTTACTTTCCAGTTGACCTTTTTAAAAACGTTCACTGTCTCTGTAAGCTGATTATATGGGTATTATAGTTGGAAAATATGGAAGGAGAGAGTTAGAGAGAAAGAAAAGACTTACGCTGGACAAACTTCATTTTAAAGCTTTGGAACAATTTTGTTTGCTTTGTGTGCAATGCCAATTTGCATTCAAAACATGTTTCTACGCAGCTTTATGCTTCGAAGAATACGCACAAAGGTGGATTGTGGATTGTGAAATGTCAGGTTTGCATTGAACTGTACATGTAATTGAAAAATAAAACAATATACTAAATTTGACTCTGTAAAAATAATTTCCGTTGCCCGGAAAGCACTGTAAAAGTAAAAAGGAAATATGTACAAAGTTATGTCGTACAAATTTTTTACCAAATGATTCTTTTGCGTGAACAGGTCTCTTCATTTGCAAAAAGTTGAAAGAATTTTAATTGAAAGCGCATGGGTGGAATGAAATAATTTGATATAGATACGCATACATATATGAACATTTGAAAACAGAGCTTTCAGGGATGCGCGGCGCCCTCTGCTGCTGACAATGTGAAGATGGCGAGAAGAGAGCTTTACCAGTCGAGTGCAAGCAGAAAACTGATAGCGGTAAAGTTACCTTCGGTAAGTTCAATGAACCAACTGGGAAACTGGGAGGGGCTGAGCTTACTAAAATATTTACAGCTGGCGCTAGCTTTGAAAAATGTATAGTTGTCAGTAGGGTCAGATTGTAGATAGTCTTATAAAATGCTGACTTTTCTTCATTATTTTTTACGAGACTATAAAGTTGGATTGCTATCGAAAGAATTAACGCTTGCCAAGTCCATTTCTTACGTCCGCTAAATTACTAAAAGTTTCATTCATCACGATAGTTGATCGGATAAAATTATTCTTGGATGCAAACACGCGTGTCAAGACGTGACGAGAGCTCGCTGAGGTCCGATTGTACGTGACGACTCGGTCAACTGAATCCACCCATATATGCGCTCGATAAATATTCGTTCACGTAGTTTGGCATTTCGGAGCGCGCCGCCGCACGACGAGGGGACAAACTCACTCCCGATCCTCTCAACGTCACACCTTGCGTTAACCGAGTTACTCTCACCGCGAAATGGAATGTTTACTCGGGAAATTCGCCCTCGCGTATTCCGTTGCGTTTGGTTTTTCAATAGTTTGCGAGCTTTGCTTCTTTGTTATAACTTCGCCTTGAATTGCAAGTAACGGGCGTTAAGTTATTGAGTAACTCGACATTCAACGTCGGAATATCATGAAGCAAAGTATCGTTCTTTTCTTAGGTAGATTTTATTGCAAGGCGGCCCCTCCCCCCTCTCTGTCGCTTTCTCAGGACAAAGTTAATGCGGTAGCATCAAGGGCTCTGATTTATAAGCTTACTTTCTTCAATTTTCCATTCGGAGAAAAAACGTGCAACAAGGAAAAGGCAATTAAACGAGAAGCGGACATTAAAAAAAGGTTGGTTATTATTTCTTTCCTATTTTTGCTATTCTCCTTTTGTCCTTCTCTTTCTCCGGCTGTATTCCATTGGGCTCTCAATTTAATACGTGGCCCGGTTACGCGACAGCGACGAGGTTTTCATTGTGAGTAACTGGTGTAGATCCTTTATATAAATGAATTATAGAGCCGGCACGTTCAGCGATTCTACCGTAATCTTCGGATTACAAGCCAGCGCTGCTCGTCGCATCTCGTCGTCTTCGTCCCCGAAAAGAAAGCTGCGCAAAAGCAGTTGCAGCGCTATACGTCACACTGCCATCCGTTCGCTATTTTTCCGCGTATGCTAGCAGGATTCGTTTTTTCAGTATTTATTGGTTCTGCGCTCAATGTAGCTTAATGCACGGCTATATTGCCAAGTATAAGCCGCTGTACGATTTGTCGGCTAATTGAGCTGGATATATATATATCAGTCGATAACTAGTTGTTTTCCCATTATTTTAAAGCTTGCCGATATTACTTTTTCAACATTGTCGCATTCTATTCGTTGCATGCTCTCAAATGGATTCGATTAAAATTGCTTTCATTTTCACGGATAGGTTTTTTTCATAACATCAAAGTGAGAGGGATTGGAAACTTTTCATTTAAAGTGATATTATCTGTCTGTCATTTTACGTTTTTTTCATAATAGTAGATAGACTGGTGCGTTTAAATTGATTTCAAACTATAAATAATAAAATATGAAGGTCTCAATAAATATTCCATATGAAGGAGTTATAAATCTGAATAATTAGAAATATATTTTTACCGAGTTAAATTATCAGCCAGCCTACATCGAAAAATAATTGAAGTAGCCATATGACTTTCTTAATGTACAAGTAAACGCGAAATGAAAGACTGCTGTTTTGGTAAAGTCTTGAAAAATGTACAAAACTCAGTCAGCTTGAAAGAGTGATAATTTCAAAGATGATAACTCGTACAAATGCAGATTTACTTGACGACGACATCGACTTTAGAGGCTTTGCCATTACACTTTCACGGTCTTATCGCGTCAAAACGAAAAGAAAATATCAGTTGCACAACGAAACGAAAGAGTTGGCTCTTCTCCTTCTGCCTCTCGCTCACGATCGAGTACGTTTTGCTCGTGCCGCGGCAGCCCTTCTTTTGTGCCGAGACATAAAGCCGCACACCCCATTTACTCGCCGTCTCCTTTTCCTGCAAGCGCGCGTTGCACTATGTAAACGCGACGTCGTCTTTTATTATTATTATTATTATTATTATTATTATTATTATTATTATTATTATTATTATTATTATTATTATTATTTGTTCACAATCGCCACCTGCATGCGTTCGCGCAATATCTTTCTGCGTGAATTTTCAATTTTCCCGAGAGAGGCTCGTTCGAAGCGCAATTGTAATTGTATGCTGTGCATTTCATCCGTCGTGCATGTGCGTGCAGCCCGTGCTCACGATGAGCGGATAACTCCCTCTCTCTGAAATTGAAGTGGAAGGCTTGGATTTTTTTTTACGCTCACTTGGAAGAAAATATTTTAATTAATGCCCAAGCCCGGCTCATTGAAACAGAGAACAAAGAACTTGCAAGCTTTTATTTGGGCATTCTTTCCAATGGAATGTGACTTAAAATCTGCTTACACTTGTCGGAGCTTTCGTTCAAGTTTTTGTCTGATTTTAATCAGATTTCGCAAATGAAAAAAATGTAATGCTACTTTTGCTAAGTGATCATCTTTAAAATTGCGCATCGATAGTCTGCGAAAGTCTTTCAAGATTATAAGATAATCTTTTAAAAAGTCTCCATTGTATTTTACTGCATTGTTTCATGTTAGAAATGAAAATGGCTCATTTAAGAAAAAAGGCTTTATTGATTTTACACTTTATTTTTTAGCTTTTGAAAAGAATAATATAAAATATTGCAGCTTGCTTTGAAATGACTTCATCGATTAAGTGTTCACAAGAATTTTCGGGCAACAGCATCACTTTGCAAAATTTGTTTCATTGAATCTTCAATAACCTCGACCGATGGCGGTTCACCAACAATTGAAAAATTTGCAATGAGCGCATCGCCAATAGTATGGCGTGGACGTAATTCATCGGTCCAGCAGGACAATTGAAATTCTCCCCTTTTTCCCTTCACGATCGAGGGACAAAAAGCTGCTTCGCATCGCTTTCATCTCCGCAAATAAATATTAATCGTTCGTTTTATAAAACCGGGGAATTCGCTGGACGCATTGTTCTATCCCCCGCGCAATAATGCCACGCGTGTGGTTTGTGCGCGTCCCGTTTTTTTTCTTTTTTCTTTTTCTGATTTAGCGAAAAAAATTTCGTTCTACAATCGTGCGCGAACCAGCATTAACGCTCTTTGATGTATCTCTCCCTCTTTTCAATCTCGTCGCGCGACCCGCTCTTTTCTCCCTTTTATCGCACAACAGCCTGTCGCCTCCTCCCTCTCTGTCTGTCTGCCTGTCTGTCTCTCTCTCTCTCTCTCTCTCTCTCTCTCTCTCTCTCTCTCTCTCTCTCTCTCTCTCTTCTCAGGAGAGTAGCTATCCGACAGACAGAGAATGGATTCATTTCGAACAAGATTATACAAGTCCCCGAGCTTTTAGACTGCTAGGTTTTTCTTACGCCCAGGAAGACAACTTTAACCAGAGAACTGAAATCAATCGTGCCGCTTTTGCTCGGTCTCCCGTGTAATTGATACATTTGGAAAACAAAAAAAATCTGAGCAGCTTATTTTTCATTACATCTAGAATCGAGCAATCGACGAGAAAACAGTTCGCAGGTGGCATCTTCTGATACAGCCAGGCCTCAAGTATTCTCTAGTACTTTCCCTCTTGAATCTAATACAATTGTAAGAGTTCTCGTGTGTGCAACTGTTCTCTCTCTTTCGCTCGTAGTGGCCATTATGGGAAGGCCCCAGTTTCGAGCGCACTCTGCCATATTAATGGTTATTCGCGCGGAATGCGCCGCTCCTTCCGCCGCCGCGTTGCTGGCTAATGTCGCGATGAAAGCTTCGGGCGGGCAACGGCGCGCACACTCCATGAGCTTCGTAACGCGACGGATTATCTTCACTGCGCCTCTTCCCGGCCTGCTCTAGTCTTCCCGTTTTTATGGCGCTTCTTCGCTAACTTCTCCTTTCCCAGTTACGATTTTACGAATTAAATACTCCAAAGTTTTGTTCACTTGGTCTCAGAGTTGCGCGCCGATTCAGCAGGCTAGAGGCGGGTTCCATAGGCTTTAGCAGGACAAAAGAAATGTTTTCTAATTAAAAAAGATTCGAGTTTTTGTTTCGCTGCAGCTGCTCGAACATTGGAAATGTCGAGGTACAGGTAGAAGACATTGAACAAGAAAGAACAAAAAAAGACTAGGAGCCTCGGGTTGCGTTGAATTTCCAACAGCAGTAACGCCTGAAAGTCAAACTGAACAAAGGCCTTTCAAAGTCTTGTGCTTTAGCGTAAATGCATTTGATCAATTCGTGCAGGTCGAAAAGTTCATTTAAGACTCGTGTGATGTACAACTAGAAAGCGTAGGCTATAGCGTACGCGAGGATAGAGCTGTATAGTTAAAACGTTCTACTTGCGCTTCTCGACGGACGAAGCTCTAAGAATTAATTATAGCCCTGATGCTGCTGCCGCGGCAGCAGGTCCCCTTTGTCGGTGTAATTACATCGCGTACGTGTTACGTATTTTGCTTTGCCGTAATAGCAGGAACTTGTGCAGTTTTCGAGAGGAGAAATTTGAAACCGATTAGAATCTTATTAATCAAGCTGAGTTATTGACACGCTCAACAGATTAACTGCGTCGAGACTGGGGAGTCTTTTGGAGAGTTGCGCGCACGAGGCTCCACTCTCTAAACCCCGATTATAATTAATTCGTTCATTTATTAAGCGAGATTAAACTGCGCGCGGCACTTGCCCCCGAGCCAAAGAGGATTTACGAGGGATGCTTTGGGAGAAAAGCTATTGCTGGGATGAAAAGTACTGAAAAAGAGAGATTTATAGAGAGTCAAAGAAAAACATTCTGTTTACCATCACTGCTTTTATTATCGAGATTCCTATATTGATTTCTTTTTTATGCCTTATACCCTTCTCCACGTTCGGCTAACTATGTACACAAATCGTTCGTTCGTTTGATTTTTCTTTCCTTTTTTCATTATTTATTTATTTATGTATTTATTTTTTTGAATCGGATGCACTGCTCCGTGGGCTTACAACACCTTAAACTCGTAGTCTAACTTTATTCGTTATGACTGGCTTGGCAGGAATAGATTACATCGCCGGACTTTCACGGATAGCCCGCTTATCGTATAACCGTAACAATTTAATTTTTATTTTCGAATTCATAATACCAACTACGTCTAACTGTACATACTTATATTCTCTTTGTTCGTCGCGCATTAAATACGTACAAAAACTTGAACTTTTATTATTATTATTTTATACAATAAAAAACCGACGTTATAAGCTCGAGGCAGCTTCACAACGACTGCCTCAACAAATCAGTCTTGAATTTATCCACAATGAAAGTAGATGTAATCACGCACGCGTATCGCACACTTGCACAATGTAAATACATGCTCTCGCACACAGGATAATATCATTGTCAGTTTTCCACTAGCACACGAGCACATTAGGCAAACAAGTCCGTTGCGCCGACGTTTTTGAGCTCGATGTCGGTATCGGGGGCCTTATGCTACGAGTTGAGCGGCGTATTGCCGATAAAGCTCGGGCACGACGAGTTATCCAGTCGATCGCCACTCTGCAGCGAGAAGTGCCGGTAAGACAAGTACTCGGGTGGATTTGGCGCCAAGGGCTGCTCGCGCTTGGCCGCCGCGCGTTGCTTCTTCATCTTCAGATAGCCGAGCACGGAAATCAACACGACGAACACTACAAAGCCCATGCAGCTGCCAACGATTAGACCGAGTCGTCGAGTGAGAATATTGGCGATGCCACTGCGATCGGCGATACTTCCTTCTCCAACAATGGCATTTGGCGAGTCGAGAGTTCGTACCTCGGTGCAACGACTCATGGGAGAGTTCAACATTACGGGGTGTGCCGGACCCTCGATCAACTCGTCGGTAGAGCTGTTGGAATTCAGATTCTCTGGAATGGGAGTTCCCCAGCTACCCAGACCTAGAACACAAATCCGGTAACGGGTGTCTGGGTTGAGTTTACCCAGACGCACTGAGCGAGACTTGGGATCGAGCAGCTTGCCTCGAACCTGTGAAACATGTTATTAAAAATTTTCTGTTATTCGTTTACGTCTTCCTTCGATTGGTTTAGATAGTCAGACACTAGTAGAGACATAACTCATACCAAACAAAAACATTGAATCATTCAAGCATTAGTACTTCAAGGATAAATAATAATACAATCTTTCAATTTAACATAGCTAATCTAAAAACACATAAGCAGAGAAACTTACTTCGTTGACGTTGGTGTTGAGAGTATGATATGCTACTTGATATCCGTGCAAGCCAGAGTGATTCCTACTCTGCCAGGAAACGAGTACGGAGAATGGCTGAATGTCTTGTATGGCGAGCTTCAGTACTAATGGTGAAGAGCAGAAAGCATGTGGATCGAGATCCAGAAAGACGAGGCCCCTCAGTTCGGGAGGTTGTTCGCAGCGAAGCAGTCCCCCCTCTACTTCGTTCATACCAACTCGTCTGTCACGGCTCACACCGCCCACAAGTTTCTGGTGATCGCGCAACCACTCCCACAGTTCTTGGGATTCGCATCCACAATTTAGCGGATTTTCTACAAATTAGAAAAAATTGATAGGCATTAGTATGCAGAATGATGAAATATTTTTAAACAATTTTACAATGAAATGAAAAATACTTGAAAAATCTATCGTAGATATTGAATGTGTAGCAGAGAAGCGTTTGATAGAGATGATGGACACTTACCCTCTGCTCGCAGACTCCTTATTTGTGTTTCAAGCGGTCGAAAAGCATTGAGAGGTAAGTTCTCTAAATAATTTCTGCTAAGGTCCAATAGCCTCAGTTTTTTCAATGGTCGGAAAGCCTCACTAGATATTGTGTTTATCCAGTTGCCGTATAGATGCAATTCTACCAAGTTGACCAGATTCTTGAACGTAACTTTGCCTACGACGCCAATTTGATTAAATGAAAGGTCAAGTATTTGCAAAGTTTTGAGATCTTCTGGAAACTCTTCAAGTTCCTTGAGCCTATTGTGCGTGAGGTTGAGTATTCGAAGATGTTGTAAGCCTTTCAATCTCTCCTGCGGCAGAATATCCAGACTATTCATGCCCAAGTGAAGAGTAAGTAAATTCGGTAAAGTACGGAAGGCGCCAGGTGAGACCCGAGATATGCTATTCTGGCTAACAAAAAGGTATTGAAGGGCGGGGAAGGCCTCAAAGTCCTGAGATGTGAGAATCGTGAGATTCGTACCGGATATGTGTATCTCCTGAAGCAATGGATACATCGATTCCGAGGGTACCTCGTGTATCCTGCTCAAGGGATTACGTGTCAGATTCAGCCAATTCAGACCAGGTAAATTCTGTCCTGATAGCGCCACTGCCGGTATCTGTCGGAACTTGTTCTCCGAGAGATCGACTTTGCGTAACATCGGCGAATGGGTGAAGAAGTTCACCGGCAGAGCGTTCAAATTGTTGTGGCTCAAATCGACGGAGAAGAGCCTTGAGAGATTGGCTAAGGCGAAACCCGACATCGACTCGATGCGATTATGACTTAAGTCGAGCTCCCGCAGATATTTTAGTCCGGACATACTAGCCACGTCGACAGTGTTGATTTTGTTATACGATAGAGATAGAATTTCTAGATTTTTAGCACTCGTGAGAGCTGAATAAGGAATGCCGATAAGTTTGTTTTGATCGATGCGGAGCTCACGAAGAGACAGTAAATTGTCAAAAACACCCGGTGGCAAAGTTCGCAAGTGATTGTAATTCAGGTGGATTTTAACCAAATTAACGTTCAGTACGAATATACTTTCTGGCATTTGCGAGATGTGCACATTATCGAGCGTGAGTTGTTGCAACGAAGGCAACCCATTGAAACTGTATTCCGATAATTGGCTGAAATTATTGCCGGACGCTGACAAAATTTGTAAACCAGAAATCTGTAATCTTCTTAGTGCTGGAGCCATGAGTTGATTATTTTCAAGATTCAAGTCGATCAATTCGGTTAGGCCTAAAAATGCGCCGTTTTCGATAGAATTAATCGAGCAGTTCTTCAAATTCAACTTTCTAATTGGCAAAGACTCCTGAAAAATGGCATCGTGCAGCAGCTCCAAGTGGTTATTAGCTAAATCCAACACTTTGAGCTTTTTCAATGCCGTTAGTGCGTAAGGGTCGAGTTGCCTCAATCCGTTGTCCTGCAGGTAGAGTTCCTCGAGCTCGTGTAACTCGGAAAAGGTTCTATCAGTCACGTGACTCAGTCTGTTCATGCTGAGCTCGAGAAATTGTAAGGCCTGCATGGGTTCGAATGCTCCGTCATCGATCTTGGATATGGAATTGTTGGTCAAATACAATCGTTCCACGAGCAGCAGGTCACGAAAGACCGATGCTTGCAAATGAGTGAGTCTATTGTGACCTAACCACATGATCCTCACACTAGACTGGCCCCTAAGTGAATTATTGTGCAGCGTTGCTAGGCCGTTACTATCCAACTGAATGGAAACCAGCGAGCTGCTGGGTCCTGGGTACTCAGACGACAGTTGAAACACGTCATCGAGCTCAGCAAGTTGATTGTCTTGAAGGTTTACGTGCTGCAAATTGTACAGAGTACTGAGAGAGCCTGCCTCTATGCTGACGATAGCGTTGTTCTGAAGATGAAGTTCCTGGAGAGATGGTAGAGTAGCAAAGACCCCTCGTTTAACCTCTCCTATTCTGTTGTCTTGGAGCCTTAGTTCGCGTAATCGGTGCAGTCTGGAGAATGTACCGATGTGCAATTCGCGAATCTTGTTACCGTCCATAGACAACGAGGTCAGATTGCCGCATTGATCGAGGAACTCGACAGGCACTCGTTCAATGTAATTGTTTGTCATGTGCAGTTGCTCCAGTTGATAAAGACTCGCAAGTGCGCGGCCGTCTATTCGGCGAATTGCGTTCTGCTGGAAGTAAGCGACGCTCAGGCTTACGCTGCCAATGAAGGCATCGGCCGGTATCTCCAGGATGTTGTTTTCAGCGAGATACAGTTCCCTGAGCTCGGGTAGACCTGCGAATACGCCACCGATGTAATGTATGTGATTGTGACTGAGCTCGATTGTGCGTAGTCGCTCGTTCGCCTTAAAAGTAGCTGCGTCTAAAAAGACGATCTTGTTGTGGCTGAGGTCTATCGACTCTAAATCCTTCAACGATACGAATGCATTCTTGTCGACGTCTTCGATGCTGTTGTAGTAAAGCGAGAGAGTTTGCAAAATAGGACAGGGCCTGAAGCAGTCCTCGGTGAGTTTGTCGAAATTGTTGCTGCTCAAGTCGAGGATCAGAAGCGAGCTCAGGAGGGAGTGGCCGTCGTCGGGTATGGCGGATATCTCGTTCCACGCAAGTCTCAACGAGTCCAAGCTCTCCAGCCTGCGGAGCGAGGTCATGGGAAACAGCTTAAGTTTGTTTTCCGTCAAATCGAGATCCGTCAGGTATTCTTCCAATCCTGCGAAGGCGTATTCGGAGATCTTGCTGATTTGATTGCCCTTCAAGCTCAGCTTCATCAATTTGATTCCGAAGAAGCAGTAGGACGACAGGTCTTGGATGAGGTTCGCCTCGAGGTCCAACGCGGCGAGCTTGTGCAGCTCGGACATTGGCTTCTGGGGGACCTGAGCCAATCGGCCGGAGACCAGGGCGAGTGATTCAAGGCTATCCTTGAGATTTCTGAAGGCTGACTCGGCGATATCTCGCAGCGACGAGTGCGATATCTGCAGGTGGCGGATCTGCGAGCCCGCCGGAAAAGCGCTTCCCCTCAGCTCCTCGATCGTCTTATCCAGCTCGTAGACGCTGAGCGATTGGACTACCGCATCTTCGCCTGGAATAATGCATTACTCGCATTTAGATCGACTGGGATAATGCCGCGAGAAAGACTCTCGACGCTTGATCTCCTGGCTCGCTTGCTCGCTGTTTCAATGAAAAATCACTGCGATAAGATCGAGAGACGAGAATCTTTCGGGACTTTATTCCGGTGGCGTTATACAGCCGCCGAGTTTCGTTTGATATAGTGCTGTACTTCATCGATACGAGAGATTCAGTACTGATATGTATCTTAAGGCATTGTAGAGCCAATGAAAGCTTCATGAGATAACTTTTGACGTTAAACACAGTTTTGGTGGTTCTTGCCATACAGTTTCTCTCTCTCTCTCTCTCTTCCTCCCCCCCCCCCTCCCCCTATCTACCGAATTCATAAAGCCCTAGATACAACAAAGATTTGGGCACCGAAAATCTCATTAGCGATTATATCCACTTGGTTGAAAGTTCAGCTCTTACATGTATGTATATATAAAGTAGAGAGAAGGAAAGCAAGCAAGCCGGGATAAACTTACCAGCGGAGTTCATGACGCCGAGAAGGGTAGAGCGTAGCGTATCCTCGGTAGCGCCGGCGCACTCCAGGAACAAGCCGTCTTCGAAGTTGTAGCATGGGCAGCCGGGGATGAGCTCGGAGGGTGGGCATTCTGCCGCTTGGCCGTGTACGCCGCGTCGCTCGAGCTGCGCGATAACGAGGACGCGGAGGAGGACGAGGAGGATGCGCAGGCAGTTTGTACCCATCTTGCCGCCCGCGGAGCGTGCGCGCGCGTCACTACATCACATCAGACGTCCCAACCTGCAACGGAAAATTGCATTAGCGAACAATGCCGATACGAGTCGGCCGCGCGCGGCCGGTAAATATCCGAGCGGCAGGCACATGGGGCACGCTCGAGAGCTACATTATTCAGCCTATTCAGCCGCGCTTTCTCTCGCGCTCTCCGCCCCGACGATTGGGGGCTGTCGAGAGATTCAATCAAGCTTTCATCGGCTTGACGTGTGCCCCAGCTCTCTCAGTCTCTGCGTCGTTGCAATACGCGCTGCCGCTTGGATATTCAATCTTCATTTCTTGCGGTTATCAGCCAGTGCCGTGTCTACGAGTTATCCAACGCGTTCTACATATCAAACATGAGCGCCTGTCACAGCGTCGAGCCGATCCTCCAATTGGAGAGAAAAAAAATCAGGATGAATTGCCGACGCCCATCGATAACGTAGGAACAGCGTACTTGGAAAACTTGGTTCGGTTTACTGCACGATAGACATTCCGAATGCTTCGATCACAATGAAAATACCGTTAAAAGTTAAGTTTCAATTCGACTTCTTATCTCGGCGCGACATTGATTTTTCGCAGCAAGCGCACCACGTAGAGGATAGCGCAAGTCGAAAGAACGAAAGAGCAGCGAGTCTCCTGTTTTAAAAAGGACTTTAGGCCAGAGTCGTACGGCGCTCGGCAACAAATTCGCCGAGTACGAGCGCACCTTGGCTTGTTTACGCAGGTAACTAAAAAAAAAGCGCGAGTTAAAGGAACGAATTCTTACGCGACTCGTATCTCTAAAGCTCTTTGTCTTCTCGCCGAGGGCCAACGGCGACGAATACGACGACGCTCCAGGAATTCCAACCATTAATAACGAGCGCTTTTCGCACTCTCGAGTTATACCATCGGGGGGATCCACGACTAATTGGCAAAGTGCTTTCCCGTCCGCCAAATGGAAAGCTCTTTTTTATTTACGATCGCTCTGGCTCGCACCGCGCCTCGCCACGTGACCCTTCCGCAAAACGAGCGCTACGTGCCGCCATTCCTTGATAGTCTCTCTTCGCGAGCAATCACTCTTCCTTTACCTCTCTACCACTTGAAGTAAGTTTTTCTTGTCTTTTCAACTTTTCAACGAGCTCAAAGGCCAAATACGCCTTTGATGACACTTCTAGTTTCGCGCGTCACTCGCAAACACCTTTAAATTATTTCGATTACACCGACGGCTTTTCACCGGCGCGATGGCGCGTGCTTTCAGAATAGACGCCGAATGAGATGCTCTTTGACAGTAGAATTATTAATCTGCAATCGAAGAGGTCTAGGCTCCGTTCGCGTCGTCGTTGAGTAATATGCGCGCGACGTCGCCGAGGAATTCGGCCTGTCCCACATACAGCCGTGTGATTTGAATACGAAAGTTTTCTCCGGAGGAAAGCGTCGCGCGACGGATATCCGACCGAAATTCTGAGCTCCCGGAGCTCTTTGGATAATTCTGTTAGTCGCGACTAGCTGCGAAATCAAAGCTGCTGCCGACTGAAGAAGACGCGGAAGAAAAAAGGAAAACTTGTCTACACGCGTCACCGCGGGAAGTGAACGTGGCTGCGGCTCCGAGTTTTCGCATCGAGAGAGAAGGAAAAGAAAAGGAGAAAGAGAAAGCGCAGAAGGGAATTGATTTAACGAGAGACCGTGGATTCTTTTTCGAGCATGACGTCGAGAGCTAGCTAACTCAATACCGGCCGATCATAGTTCTAAACTCAGTTATGAAGTTGCGCCGGCGAGCCTCGTTACACGGCCAATGAGATGTTTATTGCCTCCTGACGCTACTTCTTTCTTTCCCTTTTATCTGCTCGGCTCCCGACTTATTTTGCTCCTCCCAGTTAATTTCACGCTGTTATCCAGGTTGATACTTTGGACCCAATTTTACGAGATTAATGTATTTTTATAACTTTGCGCCGCGAGGCCGAAAGAAAAATTTCTCGAGGATGAACGCGGCGAAAATATGTACGCGAAGCCCGGCAGCAGCGCTCGGCTGCCAGAGTAAGCCCTAGGAAGTTGTGATAAATAGCCGAGAACAGTGTGCTTCTGCCGAGAGTCATTACCGTCTGTTTACTATATTTCATTTTTCTCTGATTTCTCGCTAATAAGATACAAGGTAAAACGCCATTCATCGACGGAACTTTCATTGCGGAGTTTTGACCTGCGAATGCCCCCGACTGAAATTTGGCTTAAGCTCGCAAGTTTACCCGACGAAAAATCCAGCGCGACTAACGCACAAAGAAGCGCACTGCGCGTCTGGCGCACGATAGAGCAGGAGGGGGGGCGATGTGTAGACTTGGCTAGCGCGTGAAAGGGGGCGCCTCTCTTAATGGAGTTATACAAATACGCAGGAGAGTGCGAGAGGGGCTGGGCTGCTTGCGAGCCTGGAATCGAATCATGCGCGCGAGACGATTCTCATTACGGTCTCGCGCCCCTGAATTGCGCGCAGGGGCTGAAAATCCAGCGGCACCAAAGGCCGGGATGTATCGATTCTCTCGCACGAATTTCCGAAAAAGCTCTCTGCATTTCACTCGAGAGAGGGAAACACCGCGCGCAACTTCTAACGATGTTTACCGGATGTCGCGGCGAATGTTTGCGCTGCCTCAATTTGTGTTGCAAAACTACGCCGTGTCTTCGATAAATATTAGCCGCGCCGCGTGCAGCGGCTGCATTGGATTATTTGCTGGAATCGAACGTAGCGCGTATTCATGTAGCTTTCGGCTCGTTCAGTCACTCGACATCATTAGCCAATAGGAGCTGCGACGTTCGCTCTCTCGGCTGCGTCGGTTGGAAATTCGCTCTTTCGCCACTGCCGTTGCGAATTCTTTGCGAACTATTTTCCAAGCGAGGCAGACAGTCCTCGCGAGCGGAATACTTTTTCGTTCGGGAAAGGCGCGTTAAGTTGTTTTTTTTTTTTTTTTTTTTTTCATGTTGAAAAAGCCGCGCTTCCGGGCTCCGCGATACGCGCGACAGAATGACCGGTGGCCGGTGCTGCGTGTTATTGTTTATTCATCGAGCTGACTCGTTCGGCGCGCGTAGCACTGCCTTTTTTTTATCGATTGCGTCGCGCGCAAGTCGATTTTTGCGGTAGCCAACGCGCAAATGCAAGTTTTCGCGGCGTTAATTAGACGCCAGCTAACAAGATTGAGGACCGCTTGATGAAACGAGCGACGACCAAAGATGTATAGAGCGGCCGACTGCAATGAGGACGCGCGCGCCGCGCCCGACAACGGGCTTTGTTTTTCGTTCCTCCCAGTCTGATGATATATGGATGCGTGGCTCTCATGCGAGCCTCTTCGTGTACGAAACTTTTCGCGTAAAATGATTTGCGCAAAATCAAGGGACTGATTGATTTCCACAGTATTATTGTCACTACGCAAGCTCTGGTTTACGTGGTCTGGTCGATGAGCGCTCCATCGTAAGTTGCATTTCCGAGAGAAGAATCTCTTATCCTCGTGTTGGCGCATCGATCCTCATGGAAAACTATCTTATCCGTTTTCTCACTCGCAACCACTCACACTCTTTTTTCTCCCTTTCTTCTTACTCCTTTATCGGATTTTTCGCATTCCTCCTCGACACGCCGTTAGAAGCCTCGTCGTCTATTGTACTTAACGCCTTCCCCGGAACGAGATTTTTTTTTCCCAGTAGTGTTTTTATCACGTTTTTCTATCTCGGTTCGTTTCTTTTTCCAATAACGCCTCCCTCGCTCTCATTTTTATCCTTGTAAAATTCATGCCCCCTAGCAGCGGAATACTTTGCAAACTATCCGTCGAAGCTTTAATCTGCCTGGGCGGAGGAAAGTTTGGCGGCGATGAAATTTGGCGTGTGTGTACGCGTACGTGTGCGAGCGAGCGCGCGCGCTCACACAAAAGGAAACATATTGAAATGCTAGGCGTGCGCATACATAGTTGTCACACTCGACTTTCAGGAAGGTCTGAGAGCAAAGAGAAATCAGCGAGAGCAAGTAGAAGAGAAGTTACGGGGGTTGAGGCATTACACACGAGAGAGCTTTTCCTCGGCGCCGAGCCCGCGATGCGTTCGGTAAAGAGACAAAGGAATTTAGGTTAGCCGCCTGAGGATATGCAGATTGAAGAGGAGGAGGATGAGGAGGAGGAGGCGCGCTCGGGCAGTGCCTGTATAAGGCACTCAGGCAGACTTATATAACTCGCGGAACGAAACTTAGCCATTATTACTGGGCAAAAATCGCACCGACAGTAGCTGCCTGTAATTAACGGCAAACTTGCGGTCCGCCGCCGCGCCGCTCGCTACGAGGCCTGCTGTGAAATCAGTCTAAATTTTCGCAGCCACGCGCTCTCCGTCCCCGATCTTTCAATATTTTAGCGTCGCGTTGTTTACATTCACGCAGCTTAACGCACATCCGCGTATTTAAGCATTAACGCGCGCCCGCGTAAGCTGGACAGAGAGGATTCAGAGCGGACCGGCGCGCGAAAGCCCGCTGAGTGAATTTCCAAAACTATTGACATACACGCGCACGTGCGCACTCACGCGTCCTATATATAAAGCATCCCGGCGCGACTGTATGGTCTATGTGCGAGTGAGCTGCGTGTCAGCAGCAATCGCTTCTTCCTCTCATACCTCTCCTGTGTATACACGCCACTCATACAACTGCGGTACACGTATACGCGATATACAGTAGAACGAAACACAAGACACACGCGCGCGCAAACACTGTTTATTTCGTGTTGCTCGCTCGTCGCTTTATCTCAGCGTTCCCACGACTGCACACCAATGTAAGGGGATTAATCTGCTTTAATCTCATTTTGGAAATGTTTGATTAGTCGAGTGTACTTGCGACAACGTTTTCATTTGTATTTTCATATCTTTACCGTTTTATGCGGAGTACATTTTTTTTTGTAAAAAAAAAGACTGTCAGCGTAAGAGAGTGACATGGATATCAATGGCTCTTGTATAAAACAAAAAATTTCGAATGAACTTTGATTCCCTCTGTATTTATTCACGTAGAAACGCTTTTAACAAATTTTGAATGATTGTATTTTTTTCAAATTTTCCAGTTAAACGAACACGTATCAAATGGCCCATTCAAACGATTTATGTCGTTAACAAATTACTCTTTTTATAAAGAAAAGCAGTATTCTATACACATACATGACTTCCACATTTGAAAAATTTGCAAACGATCAATAACTGTCTTAGCATAAAATGTTTCATTGACATATGCCGAATCGCTACGGGTAAGAGGCCCCTCTTCAATTTCAGAATCCCTGTAAGATATGGCGATGAGAGAGAGAGAGAGAGAGAGAGAGAGAGAGAGAGAGAGAGAGAGAGAAGTACAGAGGCAAGAACGCGTAGCAATAGGAATATAGTTTCTCTCCCTGGAATTATATCCAAACAGAGTATGATTTTCCGACGTCGTCGTCTACGAAAGACCTTCTAAAATATTTTTATTCCCTTGAGGTTTCGGTCGAAAGCTTCCTTCTTCATTTATCCGCAGCTCTGTCTCGCTTTCTCTCTCTCTCTTCCTCTCTTTGACGAGTTTTCCCAAAACTCATCTTTTTTTCCTTCGTTGGCAGTCTTTTCCTTCTTCTCTGCTTGCTTGATTCCGTTTAAATTTTAAATAAGAAAAAAAACTGCAAGATTTTATTTGTGAAAAAATGAGCGAGTTAAGATAGTTTGGAAATTCCACTGAAAAAACGACAAGAAGATGAGCTACTTGAATTCACTTGGCTGAGCGAAAATTAGCAGAAAAAAAAGAGAGAGAGAGAGAGAGGAGACGACGAAGAAGAAGAAGTGGGAGGAAGGATCCTATCGTAGTGCACAAAGGAGACCTCGGGATTACGCAGGAAACGAGCTAGACGAGGACCGAGCAAGCTCCAGTCACTTTCAGCGCGCGCATGACAAAGGACTGGCCGCAAAGAGGTCTTTTTCCACGGCGATGAGAAAAAACGAAGCGCGGGTAAGCCCCCGAGTCTAATCGAAAAGCTAATACCATGGTAATCAGCTGCTTCGTCGCCGTGCGCGCGACATTGAAAATTTACCTTACAGCCTTTGCAGTCTCACTCGCCGGAATTAAAAAGAAAAAATACATTTCCGCTGGTACTTGTAGTTGAGCTCCTTATCTTGCCGAAAACCGAATAAGAATGAAGGCGAGGGATGAACAAAATCTCGATCTCGAAGCAACTAGCATCCCTTTTTTCCCGCCTTTTGCCCCTCCACCCCCCCCCCCCCCCCACCCGCACCTCGTCGTCGGAAGTCATTTTGCCGTACTGCGCGCGTAAAACGATAAGATTTCCAGTCTCCTGTGTTTTGTCCCACACGAAATTCCGCGGTGCTCTCCGCGCTCGCGCCGTTTGATGAAAGCCTTGATTTATCAAGAAACGAGGCCCTCGAGCCGCGCGCAAATGCACACGACAATGCTCGCTGTCGTCAGTACGGCGCCGAGCGGGAGTGTTTATAATGAAAGCGCGCGTGAGATTTGCGTTAATGACGCGTCCTCGGGCGTCTCTTAGGCATTATCTTCGTCCCGTCGAGTGGATATGCAGGTCATGCGACACCTCTCCACGTAATCGCCGGCTGTTCTCGGCCCCCCACTTGCTATAACTGCAATTGCATACGACGCGGCGGCCGAGTTTACTCGCACCCAAGTACATAATATACTCGGCAGCTTTGGTTCAGCGGGCGTTCTTTTTTGGAGCTGCTCTCGCTGATACGAATAGCGGACTTTTATTTTTGTTGCGCTACGAATTGACGAAAGGGAAGAGAAAAAAAAATATTTACATTGGCATCTATTAAAAACAAACTCGAAAATCCGAGACTACAATAACTATGGATATCCGCAATAGTTTGGTCACGGTGGATCCAGTCGGCGTAAAAAGCAGATCTCTTCAAAGCAAATAACCACAAAGGATCAATCGGTAAATGTACACATGCCTCGGGAAATTGCGCAATTTCAATCACAGGCGGACGATCAGTGCTGGCTTTAGTGAGGCACAGGCTCAAAGAGCACAAGTGGTCCTTAATATTACCAGATGGCCCTCAGAGCTTGGTAATTAGCGAATTCCGCACGGGAAATGAAAGCTACGGGACTTTGAGGCTGCGAGCGCGTGCTCAACATGTGCGCGCCACACGCCTCTAACACTTCAGTCATCTGCTTCCGCTCTTGTGAATCTGGAGAAATTCTCTTCTCTCGCGACACCAGTTTCTATTTATTTTTCGCTTTAAAGGGCTTCCTTTGCAAAAAAAAAAAGAAAAAAGAAACAAACGCTATGCCGTAACTGCTGTTTAGTTCCGTTCTAGTGGAAACTTTTTTCTCGGTGCGCAGCGGCAAAAGTATTAAAAGCACCCGCGTAAAAGCTGCGGAAATTGGAAATTTGTGAAGCAAGAGAACGCCAGGTGAATTCTGCGTGCTTGCGCGCGTGTGCTTTTGTCATACCTGCGGCCTACATACGAGAAACGCATTGTTGAGCGAATTCTTGCATTCATGGTTGTATTTTTCAATGCTACTTCAATTGAAAAGACTATGTTTCTCTTTTAATGCAGCTCTAGGAACGAAACAGCAAATAAAATTGTATGAGGGAAAAGAATGAAAACTGGCTTTACATATCTGAAAGTAAAATTGCGCATCGTAGATGGGATTCCGTTCCAAGTCACAAGCCTCCCCTCAATTGTATGAAGACAAATGGGCGAAGCTCCCTCTTGAGAAAGTGCGAGGTTTCTCATCGATAAATAATACTCTCAAGTGCAACAAAGCTCAATGGAGCTTGTCACACTCTATCGGAGTCTGTGCCGTCCAAATCAATTGTTCGGCTATCTTCGCGTCATTGGCCGCAAACAAGAACATCCTGCCATTACTGTCATTGGACGCGCGGTACGAGAGAGAAAGAGAGAGAGAGAGAGAGAGACAGGGTCGATTTCCCGTGAGCAAAGAGACAAAGATACTCTCTTCCCCCTCCCTTTCGCCATTTCTCTCTCCCTTGCGGTAGAAGCCTCCAAATTGGGTCATTAATTCCTCAGCAAGCAATAAATCGTTGCCGCTCTGGTGCGTCACTTACCGCTTCTTCGCAACTTTTTTTCAATTTTTTGTTTTCTTTAATTTTCGTTGTTGTCAAGGGCTTTGGCCTTGAACGTTCGCTCGCGTACGCCTGCTAATGCACCGATCGATTTTTCATGATGCGCTGCTCGAGCAGAGCATGCGTGAGCGTGGGCGATCTGCGTGAATAATTGCAACGAGGCCACAGATGGGTCGACGACGCTGGCTTTTATCCCGTTGACCTTTCGAAACTTCCAGTGGCAAGCGAACGACAATTGCTGTTCGTTTAATTTTAACGCTATAATAAAAATTGAATCGAATGAGAGGGAACGCTTTCCAAGTACGTGTGATTATTCGATACGGCCTACCTCGCTGGAACTCGATACCGCAAGTTTGTCACCGGACTAAGTTGCAAGAGAAATTATTTATTTGTATAAAATAATCTGACGGTATGAACTTGTAATTTTCAATGATCGATCCTTATAGTTGTTACTACAAACAGTGCCGTTTTAGCTTGCCCATTTGAACGTCAAACAACGTCGCCTCAATTGTAAATACTTGGAGCAACTAGGTCATTCTATTTTACTTTCATCAATGAAACTTTACAGTTTGAAATGTGTGCAATACCCAGGAGATTATGGCACGAAGCGGTGCGTAACATTTTGCAATTGATGATAAATGTTAAAGTATTTTTTTTATGACAGCATTTTCAATCGAGGAACCGTAAGTTTGCAACACAGCAAAGCAATAAATAAAGTTCAAGACTGTAGGTCTGCTGAAAGATGAATACGCCCGCGAAATTGAATTGTTGAGCTCAGAGCTGCGTAAGCATAACTTGTGTACTGCGTACAAAACAGTTATCTCGGACAAGAACTTTGGCGAATGAGTTTTCCGACTATTTCCTTCTACTACGAGGAGTTTCCGAAAGGAAGCGTACGCCGAAATATTTTCTACCACGCTCTGACTATCCACGCAATCGAGTTCCTCGTCGATCAATTAATAAACTGCACTTTGGACTGCAGTTATATGCTCATTTTTAGTTTGCACTTATCGAAGCTGAGAAGAAGCAAAGTTTTCGCTTCGACAGAAACTCATCAGCGTTGAATAAGATTGCCTTGACTTTGCAGTCTCAACGCCTTTTCGTCTTGTCGATTTTTGCAGAAACCAATAGTTTACTCGCAAAGAGCCAAAGGCACGGATGATTCACTCTTATCGATTTGTTCGAGTGGAAACCGCCACTCATCGCTTCCCTCCTTTGTCTCTCTCGCAGATCTTGAAATTCATGCGACAGCGCGTATCATGCGTTGCCTCTGACAATATTATTTTCGCACGTTTCAGTTGTGGTTCGCATATTTTGCAGAAATTTTCCGTTGATTAAGTGCATAATTGCCTTTTTGAGGATACGGCAGTTGCCTTTACTCTGACGGATAATGACGTGAAAAAAAGACAAAGAGACAGCGAGACAGAGGGACCTCTTTTTGCTGAACCGTTTGACTAAATGCCATTTTTCGTTTCAAGAACTATTCAGAGAGTCGCCAAAGAAATGAAAAATCCAGCGTAATTAAAACGAAGTAACGCGACGATCTCGATATAATCAAATATTTGATCGTGTCTGACCTAAAGTGAGATATTCTAAAATAAATATAAATCTCACGACAGTTGATTCGGTGACGTTGTCAGCGTAAACATGCGTGTGTCGCACGGTTACGCCCAAACATCGCCGAAGCAAAGCATATACAAACAAATGCGAATGCATGGATATGCATGTACGAACCTCGGTCGAATTTTCCAGGTGAAACCCAGTGAACCGCATGCATTCGGATCTCCGTGCAGACTGACTCGTTATCCCTTCTCTCTAAGTAGCTTGCGAGAGCTGAAACACGAAACGGAACGTGAACATTTGCGTAAGTTGAAGATAAAACGCGTCGCGTCATATATGCGTCTTGAGATATACACAAGGGGATGCACGTCTCTCTCTCTCTCTCTCTCTCTCTCTCTCTTTCTCCCTTTCCAGGGTCATAAATAACGACGACCCCGAGAATAGCCCAAGCTAAATTATAGATTTTTACGTACTCGGCAAGAAAAGAGCTATTCTGCAAAAGTTTGCCGTTGCCGCCGTGAATCATGTATCCTTCGGCCATATAAAGTCAACAAAAGAATGACCCAAGCATTATTATTATCATTGGCGTGCACTGTATAGACTTGACTGCTTAATTCGCCGCTACGTGCCTCCTTACCACCGTTCGATTTCTCTATTCCCACGCGTTGATACACCACAATCATCTATACGTCATTCTCTTCTTTTCCCTTTTGGCTGCCAAGATATGTACGTTTGGAAATATTACTCTGCGGGCTGCCACGCGCGCAGGTGTCGGATCGAGAATGATGTATGGAACTCGCACAAGTCGTAATTTTCTTGAAAACTTGGATAAACTTATGTATTACAGCATCTTTCCTTTCGTGTAAGATGACTTTATAGCTTGTTTCGCTGATCCCGCGCAGACGGACAAGCATATATATCGTCTATTTCGCTGATGCCAAAAGCTGGAGGGTTGGCTATACGCGCCATCGAATGATAACAAAACACTCTGCTCGCTTGTGTGTGCGTGTATGTGTGTGTGTATCAATTAAACCGCAATGAAATTCGAAGAATTTTATGGCTTACATAGCGACGAATATATCGTTCGATTTATTTCTGTTCGATTCGATGGAGTGCTGGCGGAAATGGGCCGACTTATTTTGTAAAAGCCCGTATCCATAGTAATTATTCAAAATGCTGTCAATATTCGCAGTATTGTACTTTGTGAAATCCTTCGAAACGGGCAATTATCGTGTGTTGTTATTGAACGAACATTATTATAGAACGAGTAACCAATGAATCGCGCATGTCGCCATTTTCAGGCGTCGGCTCGCGTTAAACGAAAACAATGAGCGGTAGCGAGGCATCGCTCTAGTTTTCTTTTGGAACGTTAACGAAGCCGCTCGTTATCGATTGCCGCGCCGAAATAATCTCGCTCTCGCAGGCCGTCCCGAAAATCAGCGGCAATCTCACGCCCATGGCAACGAATCTCGTCCCGCGCGCGCCCAGAAATAAGTATATAGACGGTCGACATTGTGCTAGCGCGAGGGGCCATAAAGGTCGCGTGCAGAACTAGTAGCTATACAGCCCCGAAGCTCCATATATCCTCGGCGCATTGTGTACAAAGAAAATAAATTATCGCGCGAGCGCAGCTACCAAGCGCACGTACCGAGACAGAGATATACGTATAATGGGCATGAGCATGTAGTTCATCTCCCTTCTCGCGACTCCCTTTCTCGACGCACGCACACACACATGCGCGCGCGCCCACGGGCAGGAAGTCACCAAAAGTTTCGGCCGTCAGCGCCACGCGACCAGCGCGATCTATTTTTATACCTATCTTGTCGACGCGCGACTGTCGTATCGACGTTCCGTGCAAACGCACACTTACTGTCTCGTCGTAAAAGCTATATTGCTATATAGCCTCGTCTGATGTCATTCTTACGAAGCGGACTTGGATGCAAGAAGGGACCGCGGTTTAGTGCCTGCCTTACTGGTTTATTCTTTATTAGCGCGACGACGGATCATCCGCTGCAGTTTTTGCTTTAATAAACCAGTCCTCCTCGCGTGGCGTCAATTATTGCCACGAGCGCGAAAGCAGCAGCGTATGCTCGCCAAGTCTTCGCCCAGTCCCTTTCCTCTTGCGTTGTCTAGCGAAAAATCGCGCGCTGTAGGCTGCAAATATGCTAATCCTTTTATTTTCGGACGCATATCCTCTCTGGTTTTCGGTTCTTTTACCGCGTCGTTCCGGAGCGCCACCTGCACCATCGGATGGAAATTCGCCGATGAGAAAAAGCTCAACGAAGCGCATCAAATCGCAGCGTTGCCGGCGATTCTCCTATGAATGATCGGCTTCGAATGCAGCTTTCGGTGTGTATCCGTGTGTGCTTGTGAAAAGACTTGACGGAAAGCAAGTCATTCGGGAAATGTAATGGATCGCTGTGCGGCGGCTAGTGGATTGCGCGATTTGCATGATTTCCAAGTGGTTCTCAAGAGCCGAAGTTCGATTGCTTTTCTAGGCTTTTTATCACTTAAATAAATTTGATTGGATCAACCTGCAGCAAGTAGTACAAACGTATGAAAACGAAGTAGCTACGCCCGGCTTCAAAGTACTATTACTAGCGCTGTCTCACGAGCTCACACGCTGACGGTCATTCGATATTGAATATCAATTAACCTCTCTTCCTTTTTGTGGATTCATCAGTGACAGTAGCACGCGATAGTGCGCGCACGTGGAATATTGTACGGACAATTTTTCGATTTCCATTTTCATAAAATTCACGAGATCCCATATTCATTTATGTATCGAGTGCGCGTACTTTTGTTTTTCTCTTTACGGCTCTGTGGTTTCTACATTAAAACGAAACATTTGCAGTCCTACACAGATCAAACACTAATGGAATCGTACAATAAAATTCAATCGGATGAAACAATTGACACGGGAATTCAACGCAGTGTAGCATTGCTTGACAGGTGATGGATGAGCATTGACAAAATAAAAATTTCTTTGGGAATCGCAGTTTAATAAGTGACGAGACTGCTGATCAAAGCGAATCGTCGACCTGCTCGTGCAACGAGTAAAGGGTCACTTGAAAGTGGAGCAGAAGTGAGCGTAGTCCAGAGCTCCAGGTATCTGGAAAATTGGAAGAGCTCCTTGCCTTGCCGACCAATTTGAATTGAAATGCCTTGGTAATGGGACGCCCGTGTTGAAGTTTCGCGATTTTTTTAGCCAACAAGCGACAGATATCTCGCCGTTCCTCTCCCGTCTCTCGCAGTTCGTTCTTGAGAACTCAGGGAACTTTCCTCGTGAGTATTTTTAATTTTCAGATGCCTCGGGACCAAATGCGGGGAAACATGATTGTTTTACCGTGAATACTCGCTGTAAGATATTGATAACTCGGATTTTTTTCTTGAGACGTTAAACTCCTCGCCGAATTGCTGGCTGCGCTTTCGTTTTTTCTACGCCACATTTTATAATTTGTTTTTTTTTTCAGCTCGATTGAACGAGTTGAAGTTAAACTTTGACAGTTTTAAATCGATTAGTGGAATCGATAGACTTTGATATACATTTATTATAGTTATCAATTAAAACGTCAGAAACATAGCTGTTTATACTTGTTTTATCAATTGAAAGTGTACATGTTTTTAAATCGATTACAAAGTTAAAAAAAATTTATACATTAAATTCCATAGGGGATTTTGTGGCTTTATAGAAGTGCGTTCAGTTAAAAAAACAAATCCAATCAATGTATTTGATAAACTCAACAGAATCAGCTCGCAAAAAGATGAGAAAGCCATTGAACGACTTCGATTATGAAAATATCGTAAAACTTTATTCAACAGTTTCTAGGACACATTGTAAATAATGACACGAGTGATAAGTTTGACGTGTAGTCGTGGTTGAAAGCAGTGTCGTCGACATTACCCGCCATTATCGTGTAATCGTTTCTCATCGTGCAAAGTTCTTTCACTAGCGTCTAGCGATCGACGTCTGTATCTCGGGTATTCATACTTTTTTCAGAGACTTTTTTCACGCGTCGTTTTGTGCCGAGTGTGCGCATCCTATTTTTTCACCAATAGTCGAAAAGCTGCCATAGCTAGATGGGAATGGAAATACAGAAAGAGACCATTCCATGAAACAAAAGAAGAGAAATTCTATCGAATGATTCTGGCGTGAAATATCAAAAGCTGAAAGCTCTTCGGCGAGGTACTTGATTATGGCGTTCAAACATGCAAACGCGTGGCAATCACGCATGCAAGAATGTTCGCCACTATCACTGATTTCAGCCAGCTCGTTTTTCCAACGACTAAACTCGTGTATTTGATTGGAACTTTATTATGCAGAGGCGTGCAAGCTCAATACTTGTCGACTCGACATCGCCAGTAGAGAAACTGCACGGCAAAATCACTGAACAGCGCGTATTTGTTCGTAGCAAATAAACGGTGAAAAATTGATTAACTAAGATACGAAATACGCGTTTAATTCTTACGTCGTCATTCATTTAAGCGTAACTTTTATTTGTTATCAATTAAGAGTAGAGTACAGACGAAATGCAGATAGGCTACAGTCATAGACATACAAAATTGTTTTGCAATAAATAGTTGTCTGATAAATCTAATACATTATATTGCATGTCCTGTAATGGACAATCTGTTTAACATCCGTGTATAGGTACTAAATTGAACGAAAGAACGTACAGCCCTAAAACCATATCGACGTATTCGAATTTCGACTGACAGGAAGGGATGGAGCCGCAATTTCAATCTCACGAGCGAAAAATAAAACAAATGACGATGGCGCCGATATCTGGGAATTGCCTGATTGAGAAATATAATTGCGGCTGCAATGTTCTCTTCCTCTCCGCGATTTCGGGGGCGCAATTCGTTTCCGATAAAGCACCCCGTCTGCCGCCGTAAAACTTCTAACAGAACAAGAAGTAACTCACTTATCTTCCACGATAAGTGTTTGTTCTATGTCCCAATTAATCTCACTTTAAACTTACTATGCACTCGTTGAGCAATGTCCTACAAATGTTCGTTTGACTACATCGACACAGCGATGCAAGGCATTCCATTTCACTTGTAAAACTGTTATTTTCCACACACGATTTATTTGATTGCTTTGTAAATATTACACGGACGAGCGATTTCATAATAGAAGCCATCAAATTACAGCGTCAAGATAAATATTTACAACGAAGTATTTGATAATATAAAGTTATTCAATATTTACTGCTTCATCCCCATATAAAATAGTCATGACCGGATGTTGTGAAGTTAAGATAAACGCTAACTGATTGGCTCATGTACGCATATTTCTAATTGAATCCTAATTTAACCTAATCTAATTTAAAACTGTTTCATCAAAATTCTGCTGATTTCTTTTTTAGTTTAAATATAAATTTTTCATTAATAAGTTTTCAGAAAAATGTCATCTCCTCTACTCTTATTATTATTAGAAAACAGAAAATTTAGAAGGTCTGTACAAATGTCCTGAAAATTGCAAGAAAGCCAGATGCATTGTTTACTTTTAAAAAGTGGAATTTATGTATCTTTTTCGTATAACTTTATATTATGACGTATTTCCTATCACTTTCAAACAGGGATAGTTTCCAGTTAAATTAGCCTTTACGATCATATTAAATAAAGTGCCAGGTAAAACTTTTCATGTAATGGGTATAGATCTACCAAGAAATATTTTTAATCACGAACAGCCTTATGTAGCTATATCTCAGATTCGATCTTGGGGTCCTCTTATAATTTACCTTGATGATCATCGAAGAGAAAATACAAATGTCAAAAATTATGTTTATAAAGAGCTATATTCATGATTATCATATTTTGTAAATTTATTCTATTAATATTTTACAAACGTAAAATTTCTTTCACTGATAAAATATTTCATGACATCAACTAAACAATTCATCAATAATTATTAATCGAGTTTGATTTCATTAACTTGATTGTGAAAAACAAAAATGCAAGTTGATTCGCGCGAAGCGCGCTGTACAAATTCTAGTGTGCTAAAAAAATTTGGGCTATTAAACGCAACCTTAGGGTATGTTTTAATAATAATAAGGAAACATTAAAATTGGAGTATTTCACGCTGAAAATCCACCTGGAAACACACCAACAAACGATTAAATAACAACGACTACTAAAGGTAAATTTTACTTTCGAAAGTCATTCATCGAAGCTCGTAATTCACGAAAATGACAGTTCAAAATACAAGTTATCACTTTACTGACGAATTATATCACCCTTACTTCCTATAAATTCACGCGACAACTGACACGTGTGAAACGCTCATCAGTACAAGCGAATTGTCGCTCCATCGAGCACGATAATTTCCATCAATTTAGTCCCACGCAAAATTTGACAACGTAAGCCTCTCGAATCTCAATAATTTTACTTGGCGATTAGCATTGGCGTCGCTATTTCTGAAGGAAAAAAAATATGATGGAAGCGCGGACGTAAGCAAAAAGAAGAAGTCGAGCGTGAAAGTCGAAAGGAGAAAGAGAAGCACGCGGATAACGAATCTCGTTAGATGGAGTTTACTATTGGCACACGTGCAACAGCTTAATGGATGTGGACCAAAGCTAGGCTTATGAAACAAAACAGTTACCACTTGAAATACGTATACTTTTTGGTCGTTTACCATCTAAATTGGACATTCTTGGTGGGAGAAATCGATGATTGAATTTTCCATTTGGTACGATCGAAGTTGGCAATTCATTGGGGATAATGTTGAATGCAAGCTGCGGAATTATACGATGTGCCTCGGCCTATCGCTTGCGCTTCGCTTTACTCGGTTCATTTGCGCGATTACGAAATTATTTGAGCAACACTGCTGAGCGTCGCTCATAGTACTCTATGTCAAACAGGCTGTTTATGTTAAATATTCCCACAATTCTGCAAATTGACGTCGTCAAATTGGCTACAAATTGCTGCAGTACACTTGTGCTTTGTTCCCATATCTGTGTTTGTGTCAAGAGAGCTTTTGTCAATTTAGCAGTCCTTTGTAAATATATATATCGATCATTTCCAATCGTACTGAAATGAAGTATCGACTCGACCAATCCTGGTGAAAGTTACTTTGATCTGTCGACTTCAAAGCAGGTGGATGAGAAAAGAAAACCCTCTTGTAAAACTCCAGCGACTCGACTTGATTACAGAAACCCTCAAGGCTATGTCACCGAGCTTCTTTTTTCTTCGCGCTGTGCAAAAGCACTTATCGCGCGAGCTTTTCCATGAAACGATCTATCGATGTCTTTGAGTGTCCCTTCTCTAATGTTCTCTGGTGGAAAGTGACGAAGAGAGAGAGAGAGAGAGAGAGAGAGAGAGAGAGAGAGAGAGAGTGGAGTTGGCTCGAACGTAGTCGGTCGACTTAGCTCTCCATAGTTTTCATCGAGCAGTGTGAAAACGCACGCGTCGCGCGATAGACTCTGGCAATTGCGTTTCTCCCCTCGGAGTTGCAAAATTTTCTCCGAAGTCGAAGCGAGAAATATTTCCCAAAGAGCGAGATCACGTCTTTATTCATTTTGTTTTATCTCCGCTCGTACGCTCGAGGCAATGCGGTGTGTATTTCCGTACTCTTTCTGAAAAGTTTATTTTGAGATAGCGCGCTTTTATTTCGCAGTGAGCGGCGCAAGCCGTGCGTTATTTTGTGCATTTTCATTGATTACGAATAATTCTACTGAAAGCTCGAATATAACACGGTGTGGTGGTCATAACAAAAAATAATTACTCATTCATTTCAAAATGTTGCTCGTACAATATGCATTTCTCGTCAATAAGTAATATAGTCTTGTGTGATCCCAAAGGTTGCTATTCGGATGGGAAAATGCTGCTTTTATACCTTTTACTATTACCATTGTTGCGCAGCATTAAAAGTGAATTCGAATAATTAAATCCGCAGAGAGAAAAAGAAAGGGGCTCGGCGAAAATCCTTGATGAAAATCCGAGGATTCCTCGTTAAGAGTATAATCATTTGGGCAGGTCCGAGCTTGGAATCACGGCGAAAAGAACGGGAAGAAAGTAAATTGAGCACGTGTGGTTCGCAAGTTTTAATATTAATGCTTTGGAGAGGTTTGTGGGCGTTGGTGGCGGCGTGGTCCGAGGTGAAACGAACTTCCACTTGAAATTCCGGCGGTGGAAAGCGCTCTTTGAGCGCCGGCCCTTGGCACACGCTTATTAAATGCCCCCGTTTCTTTGTTCTCTCTCTCTCTCTCTCCCTCTCCCTCTCTCCCTGGAGCTGCGAAAAGCTTTTATCGTGCAAAGCGCAAAGGCCTCCTCTCTCTGTCCTGCGTCGTCTGAATTAATAAAACGTTGACTTTCGATGTGCCGCGACGTTTCAATTGGCAACCATATAGCGATTGGCGCCGCTGCTGATTTTAATCCGACGCGGTAATTACAGCTCAACAACGCGAGCGAGCAAGAGAGAAAGAGAGAGGATTTATCGTTGCTCGCTTATTGTTTGCTTGGCGCTTGAGCTGTGAGCTGCGAGCGCTTGTTGCCGGAGCGTGACATAAATATCTTCATTATTTTAATTAACTGCCGCTTCTCCGCGCAACGCGCCTCATGTTTTTTCATTAACGCCTTCGCTTCTTTATTTATCATTCGTTACGGCGCATTAGCTCACTGTTACGTCCAGTAGCGCCATTTTACCTCGTCTTTGTCTTTCTCGCTCCTCTCCTCAAGCCGCGTTCATTTATTTGTTTATCGACCTCGTCAAAGGCATCCGCTCAGTGTACTTTTATTTTCATATTGATCTCGAATCGCGCGTACCTTTGCTTTGAGGCAGTTGGAGCGAATGGCGGAACCATAGCAATGGAGAATCAGCTTTTCCTTGCCTCCGCGGCGAAGAACTTTCGAGGGGAACCAATCGAAAAGTTGGCCGCGAATCGCTGCCGAGAGGCAGCAGTCTCGCTCTCATTCGGAAGTGCAACAAACAAATTCGAAAGCCCGCGCCAAAGGCTGCTCAGGCGCCATTCGAATTTTCTTCGCGAAGAATGATCATGCAACCGTTCGCACTTGAGGCCGTGCGGTGCTTTTGAAGTTTTGAAATCGAAGAATAGCCATTGTGCGCAGAGTATTCGATTTCGAACGCCCATGAAAGAAATAGAAAACTCTCGGACGAGAGATTCGCAAGAAGCGACGAAATGCAACGACAAAATTAATCGATATCGAGCGAAAGGAAAATGACACGTCGGCAACGGGCTCGATAAAAAGAAAAAAGCCGGGATGTCGCCGAAAAGTCGACGTCTACCAACGAACAAACAAATGAAGCTAACGAGTGTTATCCATGGCGTGGACTTGAAAAGGAAGAAAAGAGGGAGGGAGTATAAAAAAGCGCCATCAGCAGACCACTCTTCTCGCGGCCTCTTAATTTGCAGAAAAGCGCGCGGGGCGTCGTCGTCGTCGGCAAAAGCCGGCGCGCGCGACGTAATTTTCTGCGCGCAGGGTAGCCGAAAGCGAGTGCAGTGGCCCCAACGACGACGACGACGTCGTCTCTCCCTTTTCGAGGATATTCATAGAAGAGCCGGCTGCCGTATAGCGTTCGTTCACGGAACACACAGACTGAGCGAAAGAGAGAAAGAGAGAAAGGAAGAGAGAGAGAGAGAGAACGCTATTTGTGCCTTTCCCCCCATAAAGGTCGCTGGAATCGCGACGGAAGCGCGCGCTCGGGGCTTTATTTTTAACCCGACGTCACTCGCAAAAAGGCCCACGACGCCCAACTATTTATAGGCCTTTTAACTGCAGGCGCGTGCGTAGCCGTGGCCCCAGATTTCTCTCCTCGGTGAGTTTTCGATAAGTCAGCCGAGTTTTCAATATTTCGACGAGAAATCGGTCGGCGCGTCGCGTGGGAACACAAGGCGACACTTTTCCCGATGGTGCGCGGCTTTTAATCGAGCGCGACAGGCCGGCACTCACGGCGCGCGCGCACGGCGGGGAAAAAAGTTGAAAATAGGTAAGGCCGAAAAAGGAGAGGGGAGGGAAGGGCATATTCTTTGTGAATACGTAAATATCTCTTGGAAGATTAGAGTGCAGTAAGCTTTCAACGATTTAAGGAGTTCCACATTACTAAAGCGACTTGATACATTCGCCTCTACACCAAGTGTATTTTTCATTTTTAGCCCCATCAGCGATGTTCTGAAAAGGATTTTAGAGGGAGATTAACGTCAACCTGGGACTATACGCTCATTTAATGGAGCATATATTTGCCGAATAAATATTAATAGATAAAAGTAGAAATAGGATAAGATGATTAATATTCCAGTCGCAGTGTAAACTGGAAATTTAGTAAACCAGACCGTCCATCTTTATACACACACGCACGCACACGCACGCACATACACACACATACATACACATAATCGTGTATATATATATATGTACAATCAGTTTTTAGAATGAAAAATTTATTCCATCAAAATGGAAATTCAAAGGAAGAAGAAAAATAGGAGGCTACCAGAAGAATTAGCGTTGAGCAAGTCGCGAGAACGGTTAATGAAGGAATTCGTAATCAAGCTCATAAACAAGAAAGTAAATTAAACGCAAGCACAAAGCTAACTGCAAACAAAGACGCTCAGTTTCTACCCAAATCCTGAGAGAAAGTAGTCTATATGTATATATGGAGAGTGTGCGTGGCGTGTCGTGTAAATATCGCCGCAACAGCTGTAAAACTCGACTCGACTCGCTCTCTGGCCGGAAGAGATGGTCTAATCCGGTTGCACATTGAGCGTTTCATTGTCGCATCCGTGCGCTTGCCCGAGCTTTCGCCTAGTAGAAACGGCCAACTTTACCTACTTAGTTACTCGCCACTTTCCTTCCACGGATTATATATATACGTATACATGCTCACTTATATACGCAGATATATATATATATATATATATATATATATATATACACATATATATGTAACTAAAGCAAAAAGGAAAATGTCTTCTCGTGGCGAATAAGAAACTTTGTATTTTTCTTGGGGACACTTTAACCTTCTCGCCAGAAAGTAAACTTGTTAACTGCAGGATCATTCTCGCGTGGGCGACTCAGTCTACGAAGTTGACTCGAAGAAAAAAAATTGAGTTCTCGCCTCTCTCTCCCCCTCTCTCTCTCTCTCTCTCTCTCTCTCTCTCTCTTTCGAGCGCGCACGGGCGCAGAGTTAGTTTGAGCGCAGCAGCTTTTTGCTTACGGGTGAGAGGGGAAAGGCAGGGGAAAAAGGTGCGAGAGCGAGCGACTTTAATGAAATTTCCTTCTGTCGGCGAGAGCTCCGCGCGCCTAATTGAGCTCCCCCGGTAATTATACGAATGTATTCGCTATTCGACGCGGCTTTAATGAAGGAATACCGCGCCACTTTCATTCGCACAGAGGGAGAGAGAGAGAGACGGTTGCGCCAGCTACGCGATTGTACAGCTCTGCAAGGAGTGCTGTATTTTTTTACTCTTTCGACTCGACTTCGTGACGTTCTAATTATCACTAGCTGCGTGTCATTATACATCGGCCAGCTTGTCAAAAATTACAAACTCTACTTTTTCTCCGTCTCTCATTGACGTAATCAAGCGCATCTATTTTCGCTGGATCGAAATACACTTCATTAAGACAAAGGTGTCAGTCGTCGCTTAAACTGACAGCCAAGTATTTTTGCAAACTTAAGCACAGCGCGTTCTCGTAGGTCATGTTCCTACATTCTTTGCTTTATAATTATATAACTACAATATATCGATTCCCAATCAAAAGTCTCGTAGGCATTCTTCGAGTCGCTATTGCCAGCAAGATGCGTTCGAATATTGTAAATAACTGTTATAATCGCTTTTATTTCGGCTTCTCGTAAACTTCCAGCAAATTGTTGCTCGCTTTGAAACGAACGTCCGAACAATCAAAAACACTGTACATCTTCTGTAAGTGGACTACGTTAATTCGTATTCGACCGACAGCCGACGAGGAAACGAAGAGAACAACGGACAAAACTCAGCTAATGGAGACGTAAGAGGCGATATAAAAGTGGCCTCGTACGTGCGCTCGGATGTGAAAAATGAAATTAGCCCAAGGGAGTTAGGCTCGATGCGCAGCGTCGCGCGCTCAAGTAAAGAACATTCAATTAGGCCGGTTAGCTAATTGGCTTTATCATCGGTCGGACCTATATCCAATTGTCTCGCAGTGCGAAGAAAAGAAAAGGCCACGGAAATTCTCAGCGCCTTACTCGCAATTATTGTCCGCGCATGGCTTGCCGGCGTAGGAAGTGTTTCTTTGGCGTTTGTTCGTTGTTGTTTGGGATATTGTTCGATTCGACATTCGAAGCGCTGGATATACGTTTGGTCAAGTCGTGCGAGGCACCTAGCGCGATTCTTCATTTATAAAATCTCATTTCAAAGCTCGAGTGCGATGTTTCCGTTGAGGGGCGGGGGATCGCTCGTGAAATCGCGTAGCTCTGATCCGTGGGCAAATCATCTATTTGCCTCGAGTTGCACAACAGCCAGTAATCTCTGGGTATTTGGTGTCGAAGAGTCTCGCGAAAACAATGAACAGCGACGAGCAGGGCTTATACGCGGCCATTGAATAATCCTAATTTCTCGCAAAGCAGGATAGAGAGAGAGAGAGAGAATATCTTCGAAATGGCTTGCAGCAAGCACTTACCATTAATTACCCGCAGTTGGCGTAAGAGCAAGCCGCGGTAGGCAGGGCAGGCAGGCCGGGACCGCTACAAAGGACTCGGCTGAAATTTTTATCCGACGAACGAGAGTAGGCCCGCAAGAGTCTAAACAAGGAGCTTGTAAAATTAATAGTTAAGCCTAGGGCGGCGCCGAGAGAGAGAGAGAGAGAGAGAGAGAGAGAGAGAGAGAGAGAGAGAGAGAGAGAGAGAGAGAGAAAGCAGCGGAAAAGTTGGGCACTGCCAAATTGGGGGGGCTCATCATAGAACTCTATGTCTGCGCGTATACGCTGCTGCTGGCGCGGCGCTGGTGCTGCTAGCGGCGGCGTCGGCGCTACTGCTGCACAGCTACTCGTCTATAAATCTCAGCTTGCGGTCGGGAGGCAATCTCATCTAGCCGCTCGCTCGCGCGCCCTTCTACATTCAATCTGCTCCTCGTAAATCCGCGGCGCCCTTATCTATCAGGCGAGCCTCCTCTGTTTACCGTCGACGGCTATGCCTTCCTTTTTCTATCTCTCGATGCGCCAATTCTAATGCGGCGATCTCAGAGTTTTCATCCCCCTCCCAAAACTCCTCCGCCAACAACCCCGCCATCCGTACTATCCCGAGCTAAAACTATTTCCCTTGAACTCCGAGCTAGGACTGTATTGATTGCTATTGGCCATAGAAAATTCGAGCACGTATACAGTCCACGGAATTGATTAATAAATCTCGTAGCTCATCTACCATTGCAAAAAATCCAGCCACTGCTTTCATTTGCACAAGCAATTAATTTACGCGCGCGCGACTGTGTTTATCAGCCGCGACGCGCTATGTTTGCTAAACGAGCCCTATCGTTGTCGCGAGATGTCGAAATTGCAGTTAGTACGGCAATGGTTTATTGCCCTGCTACGGAGCCTAAGTGGCCCTCGCGCTCGCGCTCTCATTTCATTCCCATGAAGTGCGAAAATTGAAATACAAATATCCGCAATTGTAATGTCGATTCGTGCAAAAGTTGCTAATGAGCTTTTAACGTGTGTTCGTTTATGTAAAGCAAATGTCGTTCGTACGCTCGAGTTCCAAGGCAAATATTACAAGCCGAAGCGCGCCCTATCTCGGCGAAACGGCGAAACTGACGTGCCAAGGGGCAATGTAGTAGTGGTAGTACTAACGGCACTGAAATTCGACTACGCGCGACTATTGTTTTCGTTACGCCAAGTCGAACAAGCAGCGAGCCGAGAGTCAAAGTTTGCGTCGCGATCGCTGCACCGTACAATGTGTTCCGCAGGTACACCTCCGAATTTTGACGAAGGGGAATGCTGTTGGTGATCCGACCGAGCGATATGACTATAATTGTATTAAACCCAGTATGCTTATATAATGAAATCAGAGAATAGCATTGACAATTGTTATCGGTTCTCGGAGCTCGCGAAAAGGACCAAATCAAAAAAAATGATGGATACGATGGTGGTTTTCACGGCTCATCGACGGCTTACGGCGCGCGACGCATATTCTAAACTTTTCCAATAAAAGTTGGCGTGCTCGCACAAAGGCACAGCGGGGCTGCAGCCTCTCCGCAACGAATGATAATTGAGAGAGGAAACAATGAGGGCAGCTTTTCGGGCAATTTGTTCGCACAGTAGTATTCGCACCTGACATCTCTTTCTCTCTCTCTCGCTCTCTCTCTCTCTCTCTCTCTCTTTCTGGGATGAAATGCTGCAATTAAAGTCGTAATCGACGGTAATTAGCCGCAAAGCTGAGTTGGTGGAACGAAAAATCGACGGCATAATTTGACGACGATGAAGAGGGGACAATTATCTTAATGCGCGCGCGAGCTTCGTCGCAAATTGATGCTGTGCGAAGAGAAAAAGAAATCTCGTTTTTTTTTACTTTCTCACTTATTTTCTTATCTCTCTCTCTGCGTTTGAACAATCACGGACAGATGCTCATACAACTGAGGTGTTTTAATTTACCAGACCGCACTGAATAGTCGATTCATTTGTGGAGAATTGTTCTATTGTACAACTGCTACTCGACCTCGGAAAGCGTTATAATTGTTTAATTTTTCCCTTTTCAAATGCAACGACGCAAACGCCGGGCGTCTGCTTTTTGAAGTTGAAAATAACTGCGACGACGCAGCAGTCTGGCTGGGCACGGATTTCCTTCTTATATACACGTCACTCGCGCGCACGCTCTACAACAGGCGCGCATTTACCACTTGGACATTTATTTAACTCGAAAATTGCGAGTCGTTCAACGCTTGGATTCGTAAGCAGCGTATCAAGTGCAAGATTTTAGTCAATCTTCTTTTAATCTATTTATGCAACGACTCATCGTTCTGATTTTCTGCTGCAGGATATTTGAACTAAACATGCTTTTGATTTCGTTTTTCGTTCAAATGTCTCTATATTAAAAAATTTACATTTCAGTACTTGAGCGAACCCAAAACGATTCTCAATTTATCAATTAAATCGATATGATGTTGTTAATCATCTAACGTATACTCATCACCTTAATCATCGGATATAGTTTATCCAACGAAAAAACAAGCCTGCCGATACCAAAACCACTAAATCACGCGAGCTGTCATATCTCATAATCCTCTCCTGAACAAAACACCGGCCAACAACGTGTCCCCGTGACAATCCATCAATTATCTCATTTTCACGAGTACGATTATAGGTATATGTATATCTTATACGTGCGGATAACCGAAAAATCACGAGAGCCAGAGCAGAATCGCAGCTCGAGCGAGCTATCCATCAAAATCAACCGACGTACTTCGTTATTTTTCGCGAGAAAATCTCGACACTTCTTCTTCGTATTTGCGGGTATTCGTTATGATTGCTGCAGCGAAGCTCTTTTCTCTCTCGCCGCTTTCGTTTGGTTATTAATGATCGCATTTCCGTTTTTGGATTTCGCGAATTGATGAAACTCTTACGAATTGGTTAACAATGCAGGCAATGTCGTTATTTTTGCTAACAATGTCTCTGTCAGGCGTAGGTGAACTACTGCTTGTTATCTCTCGCCATAGACTGCTAATCATAAGAAAGTTAGTAACCAAAATAACAGAAATAAAAATCATCGATTCCCGTGATATTACTTACATTTATGTAACTGTTTGAAAGGCGTGGAGTTGGCTGAAAAAGTTCATCAAACTTGCAAATTTAGAGCTTTTGAAAATTCAAAGTTGAGTAGCCGAATGCAGAGCCGGTATATTGCGTTTTTAGCTTTATAACTAAAAGAGCAAAATTACCTTTATCGTCCGCTCTTCACCTCGCGAATGTACCGCTTGATCCAATAATTAAGTGGAGTTATTAACTGACCCAGTTTAAATAGCATGTAGAATAACTGCAATTTGAAGTATAATTGAATTTTCCTCCTTAAATATACAGTTTATGCACCCTACAACGGCGCAACTTCCATTTCCTTTCTTTCCTCGCGTAAAAACATTTATTCAAATTAAATAAAACTATTTAATTTGACACGCAGATGGAACCCACGTTGGTTTGTTAAATAAAAACTGCACCATCTATCTATATTATAATTATTCTTTGTTTTAGATATATCCCGAAACAATCCCGAAACAAAACGAAAAAGAAAATATGTGACTCGAAAAAATAGCAGCAACAGAAAGCGTATCAAAGAGAGCGAGAGAGTAAAGCCATGAAATCCGATAAATCAGCTGAAGGGCGAATGAGCTTGAAAAAATATTCGAGCGCACGTAGCAGACGACAAAAAATTCGAGCTTGATATGCATAACCATACGTTGGAAGGCACCACAAGAGAGGGAGAGACAGAAAGAGAGAGAGAGAGAGAGAGAGAGAGAGAGAGAGAGAGAGCATCGAAAGGGCTGGTACAATAGTGTGTGCGTGCTCGCACGTATGCGTAAGCGGATGGCTAATATACGGCAGTGTCAGGAGCAACGCTCGTAGCCCTGTTAATCAAAGAGAGAGAGAGAGTGGGCGGGGGAGGAGTGAGAGAGGGGGGGGGGGAGTTACAAGGCACTAGCTGCCCCCTATTGTCGCGCGAGCGCGTAATTCGCGTATTGTCGCGGACGATCGATCGGGTCACAAAATGCTCGCTTCGGCTCACTCTCTGTTTCAGTTTTTTCTTTTTTTTTTTTTATTTTACACGCGTGATTGCGAGAGAAATCTCTAGAGTACGCGCACACGAGCTACCTGCGCGAGGCTCCCTCGGCGCCGATTTGTTTTTCAGCTCGCGCGCGCTGAGTTTCCCCTCTCGGCTGGTTTCCGCCAACAGCCACGCACGCTCGTATGCACCATGGCACAGTTGCGCTTCGTACTTTGTAATATTTCACGTGAATTGTTCTTTTTCTTATCGGCGACTTCGTTTAGGTCGCACTCCGCGAAATCCGCGTTTGATGCGGCGAGCGCTGCTTTCCATTGCACGCACAACGCAGATGGGACTACGAGCAAAGTTGTGAATACATTGAATATTATAAAATGTTAATTCGAGATTTGGTTTTCATATTTTAAAGTCAATAATAATGCGATGCACATATTCCGGGTGAAAGAGAAAATCAAGTTTGAACTTGAAGCGGATTTGGGTGAAGATTATAAATTTATGTACGTATACCGTCGGATGTATAGTTACGATAAAATATTAAAATTTGTTGCAGACATTAATTTTCAATCCGGTTTAGCAAATCAGATTCATGAAACAATCATGAAACAATAATGATTTCACTTCGAGCGCATCACGCATGAAAAATCTGATTTATCAAAATGAAATAATGTTTGCATTTGAAATGATAATCAATCTAAGGGAAAAATCCATAAGATGAAAAGGAAAGAAAATAAAGTATCGCTTTCCCACTCTCTCTCTCTCTCTCTCTCTCTCTCTCTCTCTCTCTCTCTCTCTCTCTCTCTCTTTCTCGTCTGTCTTTCACGCTCGACTGGATCAAAGCTCCTCTGCCAAAGAAGAGCGCGTGCATGGCATACAGAGTTGCGTCAGACAGACGCGAAGCGTAAGTAGTTATTGCGAACGTCGGCGTCCCGTGCACTGGATTTAATCTGCGTAACCGCAGGCGTCTATGCGTGCACGTAAATTCCCCAACGATAAGCGTGCGGCCGGCAATGCTAACGAGCTTTTTATACGCGCGTGCTTTTTCACGCTTCTCCTTAATGTTCAGCGTACACCTTCACGCGAGCTAGTCACACCCTTGTACATCCTACCGCGCATTAAAAGCGTTATTAGCAGCGAGCGCTTTTACGCTTCCGGTGAATCGATTGCCTTTAACACTCCGCAACGTTCACTCGATTATTACACACGTGGCTGCGCGCTTACGGCAGACTTCCCCTCTTACTTATATCGAACTAACTTGATTTATTTTTATATTTCTTTGTTATGGCTGCCTGATGAGCTTTGTTCGACGATTGACTTTTATTAGCCTCAAGCTCGCTTTTTCACATCTCAGCTATATTGGCATTTTGCTAATGATCATACGAGCGGCGATTTATCGATTTTTACTGTGACTTACGACGCCTTCTCCTGCTACGGAATTTCATTTGACGAATCAAAATTGTGTATGATCATGCTCGAGTGTAATTCCATTCATAAGAACTACTTAACGAGGATGATTTTCAAAAATCAACACGTTTGACCATGGCTGTGATACACTTCATTACGCGTGATAATCATGCATTTCAATTCACTCAAATATATAACTTTTCGGTGATCCAACAAAGACCATTCTATTTTCCTCGACGTAACATTAATTTTTTTTAGTAAAAAGCACAAAACGAATTTCTCATTTGATGTTTGTTCTATTAGCAAAAGTGATTTTACACCCAACTTATTTTATTCAGAAATCATACTGGCGGCATTTACGCTTTATTAATTATACCAGTGAAGTATGAAAAAATCTGCAACAGTCCGAGCAACTGCGTTTCCATCCAAGCGAATTATCAAAAATATCCGTTCAATTAAATTGTCAAACGTCGCACGTCAATACCAACGGAATGATCAAGGGAGCAGTAATGCAGCATAATTGATACGAGCCCAAGTTGAAATAAAAAACAGAGCGAAAATAAACGCTACGGACGTCGGACGAGCGCTCGGTGACCCGCATCGCCGGTCGCGCAATTTCAAATCCAATTCCTAATATACCCGGGAGCCGTTTGAAGTAAGCATACGCTGTTTCTGTCCTTCTCTCTCTCTTTCTCCCTTTGCAGCACAAGACTACTAGAGAAAGAGAGAGAGAGAGAGAGAGAGAGAGAGAGAGAGAGAGAGCGTACGTCGCAAACTAATTTCCTCATCCTGTCAAGAGCAGAAACATCTGTGGCCTTCTGTAACTGTTTCTCAGAAAAAGAATAAACGTCCGCGCACTGCCATAGTGAACGCGGGTGTATACAGAAGCGTGTATGGAAAGCAGACTCGACCGCGTGAGCTCTTTCTACGCCTGGCCGGCCATTCGTGAAATGTCTTTAAATAATATATAATAAAGGCCTGTGCAATGCGCACGAGGGAGGCGATCGAGATACCGGGACTAAGTACTAATTATTTCCAGTGACTTTTATCGCGGCGTCGTGTACGTGCCATCGGACTGAAACTTTTGTCATTTCAAAAAAGGGGAGCTAAAGTCGCGTGCCACACATGTACTCACGCGCGCGCACACCACTAGATTCTTCTTTATCTCGGATGTCACGAACCTCCCGGAAATTCGCGAATAATTTTTTTTCTTAGACTGCCGAGTTTCATTGCAGCGTGAAATCCGACCTTTTCGACTCTTTCATTGGCGAGTTATGAGGCTGCAGCACGATGACGCGACGCGACAAATGAGTGTTTGCACTCGTCGATCGAACCAACGATTCCCGCGGGAAGCTTTGCTTTTTTGATGAATTTGTAAAGCTTTCCCCTCGCTCTCATCGCACCAATTTCGTGATTTCGCGCGTCGCGTTGGGGTAGAACGGCGAGAGGAAAAGTTTATCGATGCTCGCATCCCAACGATATTTAAAAAAAAAGAAAAAAGAGGAAAAAAAACAGAAGAAGCGTATACGTTGCATTTGCGATGGAAATTATGCCGTTTGTTACAAGTTCGCGCCATTGAAATTGATTGCATTGAGCGTTTGAAAATTGTCCGGACCGCGCCAACGATTGGGAATTCTTTCTCGATTGTGAAACATTCGCTGTTCAATGCATTGAGATTAATTGGAACAGTACATCAAAATGAAAATAATTTTACGAGGTGTTTGCTTGATTGATTGTAATGAATCTTCAGACTGTAACACATCGCGCGAAATTGTCAAAATCTACGTATGGCGCGCATTGAAATGGATGGTGAAGAGTTTGCGAGAATTTTCTTTCAATATTCATTATACGTAGCCCGGTTATGCCTCGATTATTACGTCGTCTTTATGAGATAAAATAGTCAATATTCGATTGCCGACAGACTGCTCTTCATTAAACCCAGTCTCTATAGAAGCGTTTATCGATGAATGAAGCTTTACGGAGGTATATCTATACAGCAACGCGCCACTTCAGCGCATGAGATATATAGAGAGCAGAACGCGCAACGTAATACTCACTTGGAGTCTGCTCGTTTCAGAAAAACGGCAGCAGCAGCCACGTAATAGTTCACCAGAAAACGAAAAAAACACTCAAAACCAAGAGTGTTGACTTTTCACTGCATTTCACAGGCACACTTTGCGGGGCGCGGAAAGTGGGAGAAAAAGGAAAACTGCTCTCTTTGCCGCCACTGTATATATGTTTGGCACACAAGTGAAATGGCACGCACGTGAGTCGCGTATTGATACGTGGCGACCGCGGGCTCCTCGCTCGATGCTCGCCGGCGCAGAACTGACGACTGCCTGCGCGCCACAACGTATCTGAGCTGCCGGGGCGGCACCGAGGGGGCGCAGCATCTCTCACTCACACTCTCCGACCAGACCATCTCTCGCTCGCTCCACTCGGACACTGGCGAATGGGGGGAGACTGATCTCCAACGCCACCATGCTTTTTGTCTTTTTGCAGTTGCGAAGGGTTGCTGCGCGTTTCACTTTGCTCCTTTTTTCTCCTGCCTTTTTTTACCAGGCCGCATGATGTTTGATGGATTATGCAACATCTTTCAAAAAGAGCACAAATTAATCGCGAGGTTGAACATTTGCGCGATTTCAAACGCTTACTTTGTTTGTTCTCTCTGCTGGAAAGCTCGAGAAATAGTTCGTATGTCTTCGACTTGCAATAATGTGACTTTGATGAAACTGTCATTGGCCTCAATTTTTTAGTATTTTTATTGGACTTACAAATACTATTTCAAGTATTGCAAAAGTTGAATTAAATTTGTGTCAGCACACGATTCTAAATTTTTTCTAATCAACTAAGTCACAGCACTTGAAATCGCACTGTAAGTTCTCATTAAATTCCATAAAATAATTTTCTAAATAAGAGAATTAATTTAATATCTTTGGGTTTTGAAGGGGATACTAATCGTAGTTGCATAAATTACAATTCCAGAGAACGTATACACACAATTCATATTTTTACCACATAGTAAAAGCGCACGCAATAACCAGCAATGGAAGCAAACAAAGTAACAAATGGCCTCTTACGACTAAAAATTATACATATGTATAATCTTTATCACACACAGACGTATATACACGAGGTCGCTCTGAAAACAAAGCATTCGTCCACTTCGCCATTTCAACAAGAAGCATGTGTTCGTCCCCGTGGAAAATCAATCTCCATGGAACAATTACAGAGCGAGAAGTAAAGTGTCGAGCGGTAATGATAACAGCGTGTACTTTTAATCTAGAACAATAATCACTTGGCAGCGGCAGCAGGCAACGAGGAAGTAAATAGCCAATGGGAATTTTGTTTTTCTTCCTCTGGGCACGAAGTATGAGAGGGAAGGGTGGCAGCAAGGCGCAGCATATAGTGTCCAGAAGCACGCAAGCCACCGGTAATTTTTCACGCAGACACACAAGCACAGACGCACACGTGACGACAGGTCTACGTCGTCAGTTAGCCTGCTGCTACTGCTGCTGCTCTTGGCTTCTGGTTAAGCTCGGCCGGCAGCAAATCCTATTTGGACGTACACCACGTCCGATAATCCGTGGACGACGTTATCCAAACGCTCTTCCTCTCTCTCTCTCTCTCCCTCTCTGCTGCTTCTTTTATAAAAGCTATTTTACCCGCGTTGCTCTGTTTATCGGAAGAGTGCTGCTGCTGTTTACGAGCGCAAGAAAGCAACGGCGGTGACGACGTACAAAGACCGAGAGAGATGCTCATGCATATTCGCGCTCGAGTTTTCTCTTTGCCCGAGATAATACTTGCCGATTTGCATGCTCTTTTTAATGTTAACGTAGAAAGCGAGAGAGAGAAAGAGAGAGAGAGAGAGAGAGAGAGGAAGATGGTCTGTGTATAATGCACGAGCCGCTGATAGCCTGTTAAGTCGGGCTTGAACGCTTCAAGCCGACCTTGATTGTGATCTCTCGTGGTTTATTCCGGCAGCTTGGTGTTTTCGTTTAGCCAGATCTGCAAATATCCAGCTCATTTCTTTTTCTTTCTCTTTACAATGGATCGCCTTACTTTTGCGAAACTTTCTTGTTTACAATTTCGTTTGACGCCTGATGGCGATCGATGCAATTTTCATGCTCGGCTACTGGATTTCAAGAGATCCAAGTTTCCCCATATACGTTCTTTGTACCTCTGATAAACCAATAAAATAGTTACTTGCAAGAATGTTATCGAAACTTTTAACAATTTTTCCCCGAAGTCGTCTTGGGAGAAAAAAGTTTGCGATTGTAAAAAAACAGAAAAGCAAGTTGTTCGAGCCATATGGACTGAATTCGTTCGGAGAACTTTCATAATTCGTGTACAATCTCGCCGAAAAAGCTCTGAAGCACCGAGTAAAAGCTTCCACGTTCAGTGTGTACATACGTAAGAAAGACGATCGCAATCCGGTGGTTAAGTGGTATCCAAAAACGGGGATCGCACGGCAGTGGCAATCGATAATCAATCGAATTGCTCTCTCTCTCCTCCGAAAGCTCGTAGTAACTTTTTGCGCGCGACCGCAAACGAATTTGGCTGATCTCGGGTGAAGCCGCGTGGTCAACCAAAAAAGCCTTCGATTATTCTCCGGACGTGAATTCGGCCCTCCCGGCGCTGTAAAATAAAAGCAGAACAAAAAAGGAACAGCAGCGGCCCACCAACGCTCTTCTCGATTAAATTGTGCTCTCTTTCGCTTCACGTTTAATTCCGACTCTCACTCGACATATTGATGAGTTAGCCGGTACGATGAATTAGCGCGATCTCGCGAATTACTTTTTCCTCGCGAAAGCGCGGTATAGCTGTGTTCTGTTTTCTGGTTTTTGTTTTACACCTAGGCGACATGTAAAATCCAGTCGCGTAAAAAGGAAAAAAAAAGCGGGGTTAACGACGCCGCCGCTACCGGGGCTGCGCGTAGAGAGAAATAAAACGGCGCGCGTCATCCGCTCTGGGGAGTCCTCCTGCTGAACGTGCGGAAATGAGACGATGCCTGCGCTCGCGCGCTTGTCGACATTGTTATATTTACGCGTTGTGTGCAACAATGGCTCAAAGCGAGACACGCAGTTCAGGAGAGACCTATAAATTCAACGACGTAGGCCCTTTCGATGGGCTTAGCTTTTCATGAAATTTACGATGCCTTCGTGCGCGCCGACGAGAGAGCCGTGCAATTACATCTTTTTTTTTTACTTCGCCACGCGCATTTCTCGCAAGGTTGCTCGCACTTCGAGCGATTCGCGAAGGGAGGCCACTTTGGTTTGACGAACGCTCGTTTTACTCGCGAGAAGCGACGCATAATTCAAGTTGTCACAGAAAAGAAAAAGGATCATTTGTTCAACAGACGTTTAACGAAGGCTTGCACTTTTAAAAGTAAATTTTACGTAATATGCCGTTCTTACAGATATTTTTCTATTTGCTCTTCATATTGCAGCGAACATTTTAAGTATTCATAAGTTTTCAACTATTGCGCTCAGCTAATATGTGATAATGCGCTTTTCAAGCTTTTACGATCCTCTTTTATTCATACAGTCACAAATTCATGGAAAAATGCTGTGAATTAAGGTCGCTCTCGGTTTATTCAGCTTGTTCAGTGTTATTCTCATTGCTATAACAATGCTAGTGAACGCAGTATTAAAGGTTTTCGCCTGCATTGAAAGCTTAACTATGAAAAGATTTATGTAACAATCTTCAACCTTTAACGAAATATTCTTTGGTTCAAGCTACTGAATATATTAATTTCACAGTCGCGGGTAATATACACCATGTTAAGCTCCTTTTGTACATCACCGGAGGGAAATATTATCTTTCCTGAAGCACACAAATTTTCTTCAAAGCGGTCTCTCTTCTCGTGATCTCACCTGTAAACAGTCGAAAATCCAGCGTCGCATGGTTGGTCGATCGGACTTTGCCGATGCATAATGCAAGCTCCCACTCACTCTCTCTCTCTCTCTCTCTCTCTCTCTCTCTCTCGACTGCCGCCGCGTCGCAAGCCCCTCTTCGTATCGCAAACAATGCCGATGTAGCGTTCCCGCGAGCGGTAAATGCCAACTCGCATAATGCGGCCCATTGTGAAAACGAGTTAATTTATGCCGAATTGTTCCTGGCCTACTGCACGCGCCTGCAGCCTAGTGGGAACGGAAGTCGCTTGCCGAGGGACTTGGCGTGTTTCCTCTCTCTCTCTCTCTCTCTCTCTCTCTCTCTCTCTCTGCCGGCTTATTTTGTAGTTTTGCTAAGTAAATACCTCTTAACGCGTTGTACATATTGAGCGTGAAATTCGCTAAGTTATATGTGGCCTTCGTCGTACTTTTACCTAGCTCTTTCTTCTGCTCGACTTCCAGTGTTCGGATGAAACTTGAAGGGGGTAAGCACAGTGAATTTCAAAGGCAAGTCCGTAATATCTTCAACTAGCGTCGGATTGATTTGAGTATCGCTACCAATGAGGGTAAACTGAGTATTCAAAGGTAACAATAAAAACTGCGATGTGGATCGACATGGATACTATTACTTTTCACGGTCACTCGATCGCCGTGCGGAAAAATAAACTCTAGACAAGTTTCATATCCGTTCAGTTTCTAAATTTTATAAGTTTGCCAGATAAGCTTGAAAATTAATAAAGTAATTGAACAAATTAAATGGCTGTCCTGCGAATATAATCGGGTAAAGAAATGGTACCGAATTTTACCTTTGAAGGTGCAGCATGTGCATTTGTTCAGTTGGGATTACTTCGAGATTCTGCTTCTAAAACTGAATTAGTTGTGAATGCGACTTAGAGTAAAAGATAATTTAAGATGAGGTATACATATATATATATATATATATATATATATATATATAGTTCTTAATGCGAAACTACTCTGTTGATTTTGAAGTGATTTAATACAAGGAGAAAAGATGACTTTCGCCAAATTTCCGATAATAACAAGAGGCAAGAAAAAACGACACTCTCTACCGCCGAGTCATTAAAATCCTTCCGGCAATTTCACTCGTTCGACTTACAACGCAGCAGCGGCAGCAGCTTCTAATGTCGCAACTGATTAAGGTTAACGGTTACGCTCGAATTGCCAGCTTGCTGGGATGCGCGCCGTTTGAGGCGCGGTGCTTTTAATGAAAAGTTCAACAAGCACTTCGAAGAGAACGAGAGGCAGAGCAGGGAGGAGAGAGCGAGAGAGACAGGCGGGCCGAGAGGGGGAAGTAACGGCACATGCATATTTCCTTGTTACTCGTGAGCTTTAAAGTCCGCGAGCGCTGCATTTTTATAGCTCGAGCTTTCGCGGCGCGAACGCGCTAGCGTAGCTTGCAACTGGATTCTTAAAAGGGGCCTGTTTATTTCTGGCTTAATTGTCTGCGAGATCGAACCGAAGATAATAATTGCAGGCGCAAATGTACTCGCGCGGGGACAATCAAGGCTGTCGGGCGAATGACGAAGAACGCATTATGCAATTTAATCCGAGGGAATATGGCGAGTGACAGAACAGACGGAGACATTATTCCAATTAACGTCTAAGTGCGAGCGCCACTGTCGCCGCTCGCCCTCCTCGACACACATAGCACGGGCGCATGGCCTCGAGGTTAATGAAAAGTTTCTTCGAGCTGCTTTGCATGTTTGCTGCTCTGATGATGTCGTTAGTTATAACGCCTCGCGGCGCGGGCAAGGGATACGACGCTCCACTCTTGCTCGCTTGCCGCTTGGTGTTTCGCGCCTTTGTGTTGCGTCGCGAGCCGACTTCTTCCACGCGAAAAAGAGTGAGAGAGAGAGAGAGAGAGAGAGAAGAAGAGTCAAAGAAACCCGCTGCTCGCGGGATGCGTCTTTTCGTTGTCCTTATTTGCGTGCGCGGAGATTGCGCGCCGCCATGAAAGAACGCAAAACTTGCCCTTTATGACGGACAAGTGGCGCGGCCTCTTTCTTCGCACTTTAAATGGGGAAGAAGAGAAAAACAAAGCTCATAGCATGGCCGTTCGTATAGTTCGCCGGGAAAATTTATAGGTGGAAAGCTCTACTTACTCGCTGGGGTCCAGCACTCGTACAACTTTTTTACATATCTCACGCAAACGAAAGTTTACCATTTTCTTTCTTTCTTTCTTTCTTTCTTTCTTCTGTTAAGGGATCTAAAATCCTTTTCGTGTTACGATTACGACCGCGTATTCCGAAATGATCTGCGGGCGTAGCTTTTACTAAGACGTCGTAGCCAGTGAATAAAACACGGGGGTATCGATATTCACGCGCTCTTCTCTATATCCCTTCAGTTCTTTAACTAAAAAGCGAGCCTTTGTAATCGCAAACCCGCCGCAGCTCAGCGTGGAACTAGACCGGGAATCGTTAACCTGTCTTCGTCAAAAGCAATCAAAGCTGCTATACTCAATTCGCGATCATGAAACTAAAGCAAGACCACATTTCTCTGGCAACAATATCCGCGTAAGATCGCTGCCTGCTGCTTCCTGGCTTAGCGAAATTTCATATCGCACGACGCACGTACGGACAATTGCCGCGGCCTTAAAGCTGTGTGCAACGCCTCGACGGTACTTGCACAGCCAAGCCTGCAACAACGACGACTCGAAGCAGCAGAGCTTGCACTTCACTCGACTGCGCGCGGAGCGCTCGCAACAAAGGTGCGCGCACCGGCTGTACGTGTGCGCCACATACGCGCTCGCGGAAACTACGCGCCGGAATACTATGAGCTTCGACGGCGCGCTGTCAAAGTACTTCTAATTACTTGCCGAGGAGGCGGCGGCGCGCGCTTGCCCGATTGCCTCTCGTTCGTGCAACAATTAATTTAAGCTCCTCGTGTGCTTGCGTGCTCCAAGCTCCCGAGAGACCTCGCACTCGTTTTTCTCTCGCACGATCGTGCGTCACTGTCTTGTCGTTGTTTCCTTTCACAGTCGCGGTCTCCTCGGCCGATAAAGGCTCATCGGGACGTGGACTTTTATAAATGTTCCTGTAGGCTCGTGGCCGTTGCCTACGGTGACGCGTTAACCATCGCGGCGCCGCCGACGACTCGGCCGATGGCGGCACAGCGTTGCGCGAGTGCGCCGAGGGCAGCGCGGCAGGTTTTGCAACGATTATAATGCATCGCTTGAGGCGCCTGCGAGTAAGTAGCCGTAACTCGGGTCGGCACGCCGGAAGCAATAAGCGCCAACCGGATTAAGCCGTTGTTTTTTCAACTAATGATTCTTCGGCCAGGACTCGGCGCCAAATGAACAATGAACTAGCCTAGTTTCCGCGAGTTAAGCGGCTTGTAGTTTCACGTGTAGGCACACAATGCAGCCCTGCTCACAATCAGCCTAATTCAACAACCGCGCAGTGGTAACGCGTTTGCGCGCACGCCAGCTAAAATCACATGCCGCAATTTGCGGCAGGGGGGGGGGGGCAAGAGAGAGAGAGAGAGAGAGAGAGAAATAAAAGCATTTGGCTGCGTTACATAATCAGATTAGAATCGATCGTCATAAGTTTAATCGAATTTCTCTGCGGCGTGCACGTAGTGTAGTCCGATAAAACGATCGCTATCTTGCTTGCGAGCGCGCGACATTAATCGTCACCGAATTACCGCGCTTGGCAATATATGCACGGTGTGCTCATTAGATAAAGAAAGACCGGAAAAATGCCCGATGCTTATCCGCCGCGAAGCATTAATGTTTGACCGAATCTCTCTCTAGCAAGCGCACACAAAAGCTACTGGAGTTTAATTAATGGATGTGGCGCGCGTGCTGAAAAATCGATCGACGCACTCTCATCTCGTTGAACTAATGGCGCGGGAGGGGGAGGCGATAGTCAATAATAATTAAATGCCGGAATTACCGTCTCGTGTACAGCACATTCGTATACATTTTACCGAGGCGCGCAGCTACTTTTCTCCATTACACTGATCTCCGCCAGCGACTCTCGGCTTCTCTCTTGAGTTACCGTATGGATCTTGGATTTTATAGGTCGACGTATACATTACCCGAGCTTACTCGAGACCCCAACAAGGAAATTTCGGTGCGTGCGACGCAAAAGTCTCTCGTGAATAATCCTTGTAATTACGTTTGTCGCTCGGGGGATCGACTTTCTCACGCTACATCCTCGCAACAATCGAAAAGTAATTTTCACGTGTGTGTCTCTGCGCGCGCGCGCGCGACCATATACGGTGGCGGCGACGCACAAAGGCCGGAGCGAAAAGCAAGAGAGAAGAGGAAAAAAAAGATCAGCCGGCCGACGACCGATTTGTCAACGAGTCGATTTGTCGCTGCGCGGCGTTTGCCTTTTTTTTGCCGCAACGCCGTGGAATGTCGCCGTCGCCGCTGCTACGCTGGAGAAAAGGTAAAAACGCCGCCGCGGAGACCAGGTCAAAGGAGAGTTCACCTGGCTGCTTTATAAGACTGTTATTTTTTTCTCTTGCAATTAAGGCAACATTCACCTAAGAGTTTTAATACACGCCGCAGTAAATTTCTGAGTGGCATCGCCCGAGTAATAATTATTGCGCGAAAGCTTGCTACTACTCGCGAAGCACTCCGAGACGCAATGAAATCCAGTTGCCAACACGAGTTTGGTAATTAAATTTCACTGTGATCGAGCTTTTTTCTTTTTGTGACGCTCGTGTATTTTTTTTATTCCTTGCTTGCTTTTTTCCAGTGTAGCGGCAAATTCCGCGCTCGTGAACTTTCACGTTTGTCAAATTAGCCGTCGCAAGCGGAAAAGTTGAGGAACGATAAAAAAAAACTAGATTATTCAATAACAAGTTGGCCCGAGTACTTACGTTGCGGGAAGTGTTGGAGAAAAGGAAAACGTTTTGCCACTTGCGACAAGGCGCCCTCATTCGATGTTTTTGCGATACAGAAGAGTTACTAGAGCTTCGAGACCAGCTGACGATCGAGATGGCAAAAAACGGGACTCTTTACTGAAACTTAGATAATATCATTTCTTCAGCGTTAATTGATTGCCAAGTCGATCTTCTTGTTTGTCCATCTTCATGAAAACGAAACGCTTGTACGCTGAAAACTCAGTATTAGCGAGACCTAGACTTGGCCAAACTCCAGCTAGCACAATTGACTTCGATTCTAAGAAACTGAAATACCTCGTGAGTTGCGATACTGCGAAAAGCGGGAAAATTATTTCATGTCCCTGCTTCTGTGTAGCTTTTTTTTAATTGATGCTATAAAATCAGGGAACACGGAAAACAAATGATTTTCTACAAAAGGAACATTAAACCGAATAGTACTTAAAATTTATTTTCGTTCCACTTTTGAGATATAGTCGTAAAAATAAATTAAAAACAGAGGAATTTAATAACATCGTGGTCTTACTAAGGAATGCAATGTTCTATAGGTTTCTTTCATTTAAATTCCACAATGAAATTTTTTTCTTTAAAATTGTTAAGGAATAATTTGAAATTATTATATCAAAGACCTACTTGGTGAGCTGTTTAACTCTTTTTCACCAATTATCATCGCATAAGGGTCAATGTCCTTTCAAATGAGCAAAGCTAAGCTTTTCCACTTACGTTGCAATTATTCCAAGCGCGCAAAGGCAATAACCCGTAGACTCGCGATATATATGTATAGTTTGAAAAAAGAAAAACTTGGCCTCTCTCTTTCTTCCCTCGCGAGAGTAATCGAGAGAAAGAGAGAGAGAGAGAGAGAGAGAGAGAGAGAGAGAGAGAGAGAGAGAGAGAGAGCAAAAGGCTTCTAATGTCCGGGCATGGCGCAGAGCGAACGCGGGCTAATGGGAGCTTAAAAGCCGGGTCACGAAGGCACGTAGCATGGACATCATCTCCCGGAGCAGCCGAGCCACGGGAGGTGACGGCGAAACTGCTGCAGCGACAAACTGCGCCCCTCGCCAATTGGAAGCCGACCAGACTCACTCGTTCTTGCCGCCCGCGCTCGAGTTCTATATATCTTTATCTGCGCCACCCGGAGATTGCTCGGCACATTCGTGCTAGATAAGAAGCGCCTCCTCCCGCTCACGCGCCACTTACTTCCCTTCTTTCTCCTCCTCCTCTTCTTCCTCGCCTTATTTTTGACTTCTTATTCTTCTTTCAACTACACGTCGATTCGATTTATCTTTGACGATATGGCATTTGTTTCTCTCCATCGGACTGTTGGAGAACACAAATTCCTGTGAATTAGTTAACTTTTCCTACGGATTTCACGTTTGCTTGTTATTCCATTCTTGGCATTTTCAAAGTTTCATCCAAGATTCATAATTTGACCCTAGAATCTTCCACGTGTATGTATCCCTTGGTGCGCGCATAATTCAATAGGTCATCCGTGTCCCCGAATTATGTGAGCCCAAGAGCAATTGCAGCAGCAAGCAGCGCGGTCGTTTTGATTAAGTTGTCACGTTGACCGTTATAACTTTTGTATTATATGTTTCGCTCAAGATATGTACGCAAAATACCCGTTACACAAAAGTACTCGTCTTTTTAACTAAATTTCTTCACTTTTAATAAAAAAACATTCGTGTGTCATTAACTTTAGAGGCACATTCACAGTATACGACATGACGCGCGATACAATTGTTATATTAAAAATAAAACCAATCTATTGATCAATAATCTAGTGATAGAAGACATCGAGGAATAAAATAATTGTTTTCGATGTTCAATTTTCAAGATAGAATCATCCCGGATAATATTGACAAGTAAGACATCGCTGTAATTCGCTAGAATAATGTAGACATCAAAAGATTCAACTATCTGCAGAGCATTTTCATATTAAATCGTAAAAAATCATGAAACTCAAGCTAAAAGTACGATAAAATAAAATGGCATCTCTCTTTCTCCCTTGCGCGTGAGCGATCAAATCACTTCTATTACGGATAGAGCGAGAGAGAGAGAGAGAGAGAGATCGGCCATTAAGAAGCTTTCCCGTTCGCAACTGCAAGCAGATGAAATTTACCGACCAAAAACTTTTGCACTCACGGCGCGGGGCTCATAAAGAAGCGTGATGAATTCACGGAGCTGTAAGGTGTTTAATGACTGGAGACAGACAAGAAGAGAGAGAGAGAGAGAGCAAATCGTAGCTCGTAAAAATATATTTATATTCTACACTGCATATTTCCAAGCTTTAATTGAGCTGTCGAGTGGTAAAGCTCTGATCGAAAGTCGCAACTATACTGTAATGAAGTTGACTTTCTCGGTTCACTTCGTCGACGTGCGTCACTCCCTAGTGTCGACAGTAGCGGTTTCGTTTGTGCGTCACTCGCTCTCTGACGACATGTGCGAGCTATATACCGTCGAAATAACGAAATTCCACGAGTACAAAACTAATTGCACTGCAGCAAGGCTTTGACGTACAAATTTTCGCGCTCAGTATGTACGCTATCGGCCAAATTGATTCTGTCAGCTTTCCAAATGCGATTTTCGTCCAGGTTAAAAATTTCGCTATCTACATACAGGCCAGCAGCCCATGCAGCGGCCAAACAATATTTGAAAAAATAAAACGCGTCCAGCGACATTCTCTGAGTATACTCGATGTTCAAGTACCAAATGCCAGCGGTAAACTTAATTTTACAAATCAGAACCAAAACTACGTTAGGTAGCAGGACTCTCAAAGTTAAACTGAACGGATTAGCTGACAAGAGTCCTTGCTCTCAGCGACGAGAACAAGCAAGCAATCCTCTCTCTCTCTCTCTCTCTCTCTCTCTCTCTCTCTATTTGAGCATTCGGACTAAGCATGTGTACGTCGGCATCAAAGGCCAAGCCTATTAATCCTCGGGGCGTGGCTCGGGTACGGGCGCACTCTCATAATGCAATCAGCACTTTCTCCGGCGCGTCGCGCGCGTCGCACGGACAGCGAGAATAAAGAATCCCATTTAATAAATGACATCCACGCGTGTCGTCCGCATACCGCGCGACTATGAAAATAATGGCCGCGCGTCGCGCGTCTCTGCGTAGTTTTACTCTTCCGGCGAAAGTCTCAATCGTAAATCTAAAAGCTTCCTCCATTTCTGATATCAACGCCGCGGGTCAACTGCGTCACATAGCGAACTTACGTGGTGGGGCGAACACGCGCGCGTGACGAGAGGCGGAGAGCGCGAGAATATGAAAATTTAACGAGGAGGATAGTCCTTGGTGCACGCATGCCGTACCACTGAAATTTAGTGTGGAGAACAGTGGGAGTCCGAAAGTGCGAAAGCATAATTCCGGAATTTAAGGCGACTATTACTTCCTGCCAGCCTCTCTCTGTCTCTCTCTCTTTCTCTCTCACTCACTCTCTCTCTCTCTCTCTGCCTTCCAACTTTATGGGACGACTTTTCTTTTCTTCTCCAAACTCGCGTGCAGCAGCAGCAGCAGCAGCAGCTCTTAACAATTCCGATTAAGATTATGTATATCTCCAAGCTTCGTGTGACTTTCGTCGATTTATATGCGTTTGAAGTAAAGCTTAAGCTATATAACTTTGACGAGAGACCGTTATTTGCTCCGTCAGTTAGATTCCAAGCGAGTCTGCACCAGCGCCTTATGTTTTGTGCTAATACGCGCGGAGACTTGGCGCACTTTTGTGCTGTATAGAGAAGTTGGTTGCGCTCAACTCCGCGGGAAAACTCGATTTTGCAAGTTTATTGTTGGATCATGCAAATTTGTCATTTTCTTTTCTTTACACGTGCGGGACGTGGCCTTGGTACGAGACATATATTTCAAAGACTTAATACAGTGTAACTGCCTCAGTGTTCTTATATAAGCAAGTCGAAAAAGCCATTACTCTGTATCGGAAGAATCTGCCGGGCAAATTAGATCGAAATTCGCATTCGGGTCTGGAGCTTATATTTTATCAACAGAAGTCATATCGTTTTCAGCCTATTACGTAAGCTTATTGCCAGCAATCTAATACTCTAAACCGCTTCTCTCGTAACGACTAGAAATGTGATTTCAATACCGTATAATAGCCAGACCGCAAAGCGTCCAACTCCCATTCCGAGGATATGAGAAGTTCTACGAAGAATCACCCTCCCGAGGGCGACGTCTCAAAATCGCTCGGAAAAATCGCAAAAATGTGAAAGTTTCGGCGTCGTTTACGCTGAGAAGACAAAAGTCACCGAGGGCTAAAGCCTTCTGCTTCATATTTATCAGACTCACGTATCCTATAAAGCGTCGAAAAATTCCACCTCCAAATTAGCTCCGAAAGTCGATTTCTCCAGCGAGCATTTTCCACTTTGTCGTGGCGATGACTTGCGTGGACGTTGGCTAAATGTTAACGACGTCGGGATCGATGATCGTTGTCGCGTCGAGTGTGCGCCAAAACTGCAGCGCGCTGTCTCATGAAGGATAGATACATCGGGGCGAGAGGGAGCGAGCGAGCGACGCCATATGTCGCGTGCGTTATTTACCTGCGTGGTTTATAATTCAAAATACGTGCGTTGCAGTGACAAAGACAGCGAATGAAAAAAATAGAAGCTATCAGCAAAAGAAAGGGTGGAAAAGGAGAAAGAGGAGGGGGAGGAGAAGGAGGAGGAGGAGACGATAAAGAACAAAGGTGGAGCATTCCTCGAAATGTGAGATAGGCGTTTGGTTTATGGCCAAACCGTGAGTGGAATTCCCTTCGGTCCTCACTGGTTCTCGCGTGCGCACTCACACACGCACACACACACACATACCGCGAGAATTTACTCGCCTGCGCGCGTGGAGCAGATAGCCGAAGTATTATACGACAGCGTTCGGATTTTTGCAACCTGTCGCTCCTCTTTCCTCGCGCGGATTCTGTCTGTCGCGCTTTGTTCGGCTATTGAAATGCGCCGATGCAACCGCAAACGCCAAAGCGCCCGAGGAATATGTGACGAGGATGGCTCGGCAACGAAAGTCCATTTCTTCTTCTGTCTCCTCTGTCGCTCCCATCCTTTATCGGCGATTCGTCGAAACGCCGAGTGATGAGGATTACGTTGAAAAGGGCGCTGCTTTACCCTCGCACTGAGAATGTTATTTCCGCGAAGCATTGTTGCTGTTGTTGCTGTTGTTATTGCGTACGTGCGAAGGAAATACACGAACGTTCGCCGCGAATGATAAAGCCGCCGCTTCCCCGATGCAATACAGTTTAGTCGTTTTGGTTTGCGCTGCACTACGCTTTGCCTTCGTAATAGGATTTCTGTTGATCTGCCGAAACGATAGCCGCGTTACATTTCGCAACGAACTCTCCTTCAAATAATTATGTAGCCGTGACGAATGAGCCTAAGAAGGATTGGAATAAACGGATTGCCGTGTACGCATACGTACAACAGTATTGCATTACGACCTGTAACGAGTGATCAAATTTTTTCATTTCCGTCCATTCGCAGCAGCAATAACAATTTTCTCTAATAAGAGTAGGGGGAGGGGAGAGAAAATATAGCAATTTCTCCGAATCGCCAACTAAGGCACTTTAAACAACAGCATTTACACAGCAGGCGTTTCATAAACACACTCGCACATACATGCACGGCTGTCACGTCGCGCGCACTACCGCCAAATATAAAACTTCGCTTCGCGCAAAGGAAAGTACGTAACGCGGCAGCCATGCTGCTGCTACTGCTACTGGTGCAGAGTACGAATTGCGCATTCCTTTGTCGGCGCGAGTCCTGCTGACCTAAGATCAAAGCTGCTCGCCATTACTTTTCGCTCTTTGGGCGTTACGGAATTTCGCAAACGCCTGCAAGCTTTTTTCTTTTCCCAGAGCGGCCAAAAGAGAAAGAGAGAGAGAGAGAGAGAGAGAGAGAGAGAGAGAGAGAGAGAGAGAGGGATAGCGGACTGTAAAATGCAAATGTTTCGAGAAAGAAAGAGGAAGAGAGCGAGAGCACTACGCCGGATTTGGCATTATTGAAGCGACGACCATTGCAATTACCCGCTTGCTCGAGCGGAATACTTTACTTCGTTATTCTGTTTGTTTTCAATTATTGCATTTTCGGAGCTCGTCCGCTTTCTCACCGCTTGCCCATATGCGCGTCTGTGCATATGTACGTAAATGCGTCTGACCACACCCTGCTGCTACTACTTGCATAGGTTAGCCTACGTGTTTTTTTTTAAGCGCTGAAAAATTATTTTCTCCAAATAACATTTTAAGTGGGTTTCCAACAGATGATTTGAATTAATTTATAAAGTAGGAATAATTGGACAGCAAGCCGATGAAAGATATATAATTACCACGTTGAAACGTGCTTTTCTATTCATCATACTAGCTTTAGAGGTATTCACTTTTTCAGACATTATTTTTCGAATTTAATCGAAATGAACCGTGACATCAACAGTTTCGTATTTTCAACTCATTGAAGATCATCGGAGCCATAAGCTTGTTTTTTCGTGTCGCGAAAAAAAATGGAACAGTAAAATCACACGATCCCGAATGATCTCTGGTTAATAGGATTACTCGCAAAGTATCGCACCACGTGTAATCAAACAACACGTATATTCGGGTCGGGCGAACGCGAGCAAGCCGAGCGTTGCTGCAGTGCTAGTCCACACGGAAGAACATCTGTCGACATGACGTTCGGATCCATAAATTCGCGAGGCGCAGCAGCATCGGGCTCTCGCGGATGAATTCATAATTGATCAGAGCCGTTTGCGCTTTCATTTATCCCTGCAGTACGTGCTGCTGTTGCCGCCGCCACCGCCGCTGCCGTTGCCGCTACTACGTGCACCGATACACAGCTGCTAATGTGGTTTGGCGAATTTACACCACTGAAATCCCTCGGCTCTCTCCATATAGTATATACTAATCCCTGTACTCTCCTAGCGCGCGATAACAATCACGCGCTCTCTTGCTCATTCTCTCTCGACTTGGTAAAAGGCGAGTCTGTAACATTAGTCGCGAGATAGCCGGTAGCAAAAGAAGGCTTCATTCACCGTATTGCTGCGCGCGGTGCTGCTGTTCCTGTTGCTACTGCTGCTGCTGCTGCTGCGATTTCCCTATTATTACCATTGTTATTGCCTATTGTGCAAGCTACACCGGGAGAAAGAGAGACAGAGTGAGAGAGAGAAAGAGAGGGCAAAAGGTCGAATTAATAATAGCGAAACTAGCCGTAACAATGGAGACAAGCTACGCGGGGATCATCTCGTGTTTATCGACCCTCTCTTATCCCTTAATAGGCTTCTGGGAAAACAATCGCAAGATCATCTAGTGATACTTGTTCGTGAGAAGGCAGCTAGCGTCCATTTTATCGCTGTTTATATCTTAGATGCGTGCCGACAAAAGCTCGTTAAACGAGAGCTTGACCTGTTTGGCGAAAGTACGCGGCCGAGCCAGCGCCACTTCATTATTATTATCATAAGGAATGGGGGCGACCGGCGCAAATGACGTCTCAAGCGCGATTAAATGCGCGACAGACAGCCATTAGCGAGATGGATCTTGCTGCCGTGCTCTTTCTTTCTCTCTCGCTCTTTCTCTTGTCCCCGAGATGCCATCGAGAGACAGGCAAATTATTTTTCAACGGGCTACTCTGTAATACGTACTACTGTACTACTCCAGTTCTCTCTCTCCCTCTCCTCTTTTTCTGCAGTAAACGAGAGCAAGAGATAAAAGATGTGTGCTGGTACTGGAGGAGCCTGAAACTCTTGAGAATGAGATCTCTCTCTCTCTCTCTCTCTCTCTCTTTCTCTCTCTCTCTGTTGGATTTTTCGACGACGACGAGAATGCCACGTTATATCCTTTTGCTTTTTCTGACGTTTCTTTCTTTTTTTCGAAGAGGATTCTGTAATGCCGTTGATAATGGGCAAAGAGAATCTTTTTGCAATATATAGATATATACATACACAAGCTGGCATTGCGATCGCTGAAAAATTCATTCCGAGATGCCTGCGATTCCGACGGGTCAACATTTTTTTCAACAGCTACCTAACATGTACTCGAGCTTCGTACATCACTCGAAATACTAGTCTGACGATAATAGAGTTCACAGCAGTTCAGAGGTGAACGCGTGATTCATCAATCAATATATAAAATTAAGGAGCTTTCGTAACGAAAGGACATGGAAGACTTACAGAACACGGCCATTTACTAGAAAAAGAACTGACTAGCAGTAGATTAGTCAGAATATAAGCGCCTCGTCGAATGACACAAAGCTCTCGGTATTGATTAGCCGAATGGGCCGTCAGTTCATTAGTCCTGCACGGCTTTTCGCGGCGGCGGAAACGGCGACTTGGATACCAGCGAGCGCTTTTTCGCTGACAAAAGCTCGCCTGAGAAGATCCATCCCGAGGCCATTTCTCATCTAGCTTCTACATTTGTCTTTCTTCTCCCTCGCTTTACTTGCCGCTGAAAAAGACGAAAATGTATATACATGTGTGTGTGTGTGTGTGTGTGTGTGTGTGTGTGTGTGTGTGTGTGTGTGTGTGTGTGTACGTACGAGTGTGCGCGCGCCAAAGCGTTCAAAGGCCATTTTGCGCAAGCGGCCTGGCTCAATGCTCCTCATTTGTCCACGTCTAGCATCTGGATAATTTCTTCCGCCTTAATCCGTGTTCTCTCTCGCCGGGCTATTTGCTCGCCTGCTTCGCTTTTTCTCACTTCCGATTAAGCGCCTTCAAATTGACGCGTCACACCGAAAAAAAGAGAGATTATCGCCGATGAATAATTTCACTCGTTATTGTAGGAAAGTCACGTGAAACTTTGATAAATCGTCACTCTGCTCTCATTGTGAATTTTGGAAGCGAACACATCGGCACGATCGATTATATTTTTACAATCCATTCAAAAGATAATTAATTCACTCCGTGTCTCCATTTATACGATTATTTTGTTATATATAAGTTACAATTCCCATGCGTATTTGTCGGATACTCATTTATCACTGACTACGTATATAAATACGCTGTTCAAAATAGCAATGATAATTGGAACACGGTGATTAATTTTGGTTTATCGAGTGCAATTTGTTAGTATAATAAGCTAATGAGTAATACATTAGTAGAATCTCGTTTTGAAGTGACTCACATACGCTTTTAATAAGATTTTACGCATTTTCCTTCTAATTAATTATGGATTTTACTTTATTGTATTTTGTTAAAATAAACCAAGTTAATGATTCCATAATGCAGTAATTGAAATATTCTTATAATTATGTATCTACGAAAAAAATTCCCTTTCGCAAATTTATCTAAAAAATTGCATTGACCAATTTTATCCAGATTATATACTAGTTATTTGTTATGTTGGATTAAAACAAAGATTTAATGAACGCGCAAAAGCAATTGCAAATATGATTGACCGTATTATTTAATCATTCCACTTTATTCGGGAAAACATTACAGGAGTTCCGTATTCATACCTCGCATGCTTAAGCATAACAATGAATTCATCGATCAGCGAAACGTTTCGAGTACGAACAATGGAGCAACTACATAATGGATAAATTTTTCAAGTGAATTCCGAGAGTATCGAGAGTATCGAGAAACAATAAAAATTATCGTTCTACTTTCCGATGCCGCAATCAAGAATCTCCACGAAAAAACAGAAAAATAAAAAAAAAATATCAGGGCTGAACCAGAGAACAAAACTCCAAGCGATTCGACAAGCGTGGGGTCCACTCCGTTGCGTTGCCGTGTGTATGTGCTGCCGTCGCTATTCCTCAGAGGTGTCAGCCAAAGCGAGCCAGCGAGCGGTTCTTGGACCTTTTAAGGTGCTCGCGCGCACGCGCGTGCGCGCCTACACTCGCTTCTCTCTTTTCTCTTCATGTTTTATTCAGCGAAGGACAGCATCCGCGGCGGCGGCGCGTACATCGGAAGTCCAGCCCGGCAGAAATTATTGCCTACCTGCGCGAACGCAACACATGTGTTTTGCATGCGCTCCTCTGCCTCGGCGAAATCGTGCCCTGATATACGTGCAATCCGCATCCAGTTCGCATTCGCTTCTTTGCCGTTTTGGCGGCGCGCAACTTGCTGTAATTACAGCCTCGTCTTGGGCGCAAGCTCGGCCGGAAGTTTTAATTGAAGCAACTTGTCGCGTCGCGTCGCCAGGCATTCCTCAAAGTTCGACGTGCTGGAACTCGGCCGCAGAGCGCGCGCGCCGGGAAACGCTGTAAACGCTTAGCGCGTCTTCATCATGACCGATTAGCAGCGGAGCTGTGCACGCGCGATACCCGGAAAAGTACTTTCTCAGCGCGAGCGGAGTGGGCATCATCTAGTTGTCGATTTAGTTGTTCGCGCCTGCGATAGGCTGCGACTGTCGTTCGCTCATAGGCTGCTTCTTTTTCCTGTTCGCACGCTCGGGTCTGTAAGCGAGACCAGTTTTTGCTTGAATTACCTACTTGTTGAGTTGTGCTCACTCCCCCCCTCTTTTATTATCATTTTTTATCTCGAATTCAGATCAAATTAATGTGCGCGTGTAGCCATTCACAATTCAGGCACGCGTCTCTTTTACAATTATTAATTGCCAATATGGCTTCGTTCGATTGCGGTTCCAATTTAGCATGTACTCGTAAACACGAAATACACAATTAGTTGGCGCAAATCGTTTTCTCGCGTTGCATACGAAAATGCCATTTTCTACGAAATTTGCTGCAACGTCTAAAATTCTAATCCTCCATTAATTACATTGGTTACATTTATGTTTCCTAGAATTCACATACCATTTCATTAAAGTTGTTCGGGTTGAGGATGAGTGAGAATATTTTAATCAATTTCAGATCAAACAATTTTAATTATATAATCGTATAACATTAGAGAACAGAGAATTTTATGACAAATTATTTAAATACCATAAATTATGGAATAAACACAAATAAACTGACTTAAATTAATCGGAATTAACAATCTCAAGAGCCATTAATTGTAATAAAAACCAAAATGCCTTTCGAAGTAATACAAAATTCTAGCGCTAGAAAGAAAAAGGACTTGCCTAATCGAGCGTTCGAAGCGTTCTGGTCAATGCGTCACTAGCTGCAAGCCGAGAAATTGGAAATTCCTCCCCACTTTCATAGTTCAAGATAAGACCAAATGGGCGTTGCTTTTTTCTTATTGCACCGCAGCCAATGGTGATAATATGCCTGCTGTCCCCCCAATAATACAATAACAATTTTTTTTAGGTTTTCAGGAGAGAGTCACGTTCTCTGCCCTCCACCGTTCAACCTTGAGCTCGACTTACGAGACCCAGATGAGGTCATGAACCATCTTGTTCTGACCTGCTGGTTTAAGAAACAAATGCAGCATCTGTTTTGTGATGTGCTTGTTTGCAGGGCGTGGACAGCGGCTTCAGTCACAATAAGTCTCATTGACGACAGATTAATCGTTAGATCTTATGCATAGAGAAAGGAATAAACGTGATCATAAAGGAACGAAATTGAAGGAAACTCAACGTTTCGCCTCAACTAATTACGCTACAAAAACTAAACAAAACTCGGCTTGCATCAGGGCGCACCGCTCAAATCGCTCACGCTCACGCTTCTTACGTTATTTACAGTTCTTATAAATATCTTAAAACTAGATCGCCGCTTAAAAAACAAAAAATACGCTCAGTCGAGTAAAAGAATGTATTTGTTTTCTTTCGAGGAGGCATATCGCGATCGTAGAGATTATCCGGTGTTACCCGACCGAAAACGCATTCATTGCGATCGACACTTGATTGCTCAGTCAAGTTTTCTTAGTTCTCTCGCCGAGCTAGATCAGATGTCAACGCGCCAGTCAAGCATCGGATTTTACGAATGAGAATTGGGTGAAAGAATGCAAACAATACTGCGTTTGCAGGCAATCGTTTTGTCGTTGCGCATATTGGTATCAAACCGTATTCTCGCGATACTTCATCTCATACCATCCCGAACAAAAGTTCCCATTTAGTACGCGAAATTTCGGTGCCAAGGTCCGTGTGAGCGCTTCGTCAAATTTCACACATGCGCCCGTTTATAAACCACGCCGCATACGCAGCTTAGTAATAATTATTTCAGCGAGCATAAAATAGTCGTAAAAATATTCAAATTCCGATATTAAATTATTGAAATACCTCGTGCGTGAATTTTAATGAATGGATTACCTGACATAGCCTACGTAGTCCAAATAAAGCTGTTCGTAAGAATAAACGAAGAATAATGAAACTTTAAATGTTCGCGTTTAAGCTGCGGATAAAAGCCAAGCAAAACTTGAGCAGGACAGCTTATACGTAAGCTCGTAGATAGAAGGAATACTCGGCTCAGCTCATCATTAAAAGCGAGTGAAACGCATATATTCCTTGGTGGCGGCGACTATCCGCTCAGAGGAGTATCCAAGTTACAAGGCTTGGAAAGACGATATTGGTTGCTTGATGTCCAAGGATTACCACCCTCCCCTTAGCCTCTCGTGTCAACGACTTTGAATGAATAATTTCTAAGTTCCGAAGCCACCTGGGCTCTCGAATGTGGCGTCAGATTAGGCTAGTAAACTACTCAAACAATACGACACGCCCCCAGGGGGTAAACGCACGGGGGCAGGCGGTCAGTTTGTATTATTGCAGGCGCGTGTAAGCGGCTCGATTTTCCGGTCGCGGTCTCTGGCAGCAACGCGTGCGGTGTGCGAGCGTTGACTGCGAGATTGATTGCAAGCTCCCGCGGCCAGCAGCGCGATGCTCGTTTGTCGCAGACAAAATCGGACTGTTTTGCCCTTTTTTTTTTCGAGGAGTCTGTTTCGCTGGGACACATCGAGAACCGCGGTAATTGTACTTCCATTCGATTGCCGACAGACAGATGGGCTCTCTTTTCAGTTTATAGTGAATAATATTCCCTTAATATTTCGCCTGGATGGCGTTTGCCCTAGAAAGGCCGTCTGGCAAGTTTCGAGTGAAAAAACGAGTTTTCATCGGAAAAAAAAAATCAATATCGCTCTTTCTCCCTCTCTCTCTCTTTCCCTCCTCGCGCGCACACATGTGTGTTTAATCTCTTGCACCGTACGAGAGCAGGCATTTGTAATTTGAAACATAAGAAGGAAATTCACGAACAAGGCTTGGTTCACCTTTGATCTTCGATACACTTGAGTAGAATGAGAACGTAAGAGGTGAACTACTAATAATCCTGAGACGCACAGCAGACAGTACTGCGGAAGGTTTCCCGACTTGCAGAATGCTAATTTGAATAATTTAGTGCGCATAATTTTTCCATCAGAAAGTAATGCCTAAAGCGACAATACGAAAATCTGGCCTAACCGCGATTTAATGCATGTCAGACTGAAAATTCAACGGTCTGAATCAAGTAGCGTGATATCCCTATTGAATGTGTATCTTTTTCCTCCTCCTCCTCTCTCTCTCTCTCTCTCTCTCTCTCTCTCTCTCTCTCTCTCTCTCTCTTCGCGGTTGATATTACGCAAGAGGATATCGATCGATGGCGTCCGATGCGACATAGGCCGTGTAAGTGTAAAAAAGCATGAATCTTGTAAAACATTCTCACTGCACTCGCTCTCTTTGCCTGGAAAATGGCTGACTGCCAATTCCATCAGGTATCAGTATAGAAATGGGGCGCGATTCGTTACTCCACGCCTTCTGCCGCTTTTCTATTTCTCCATTTCCCGTGCGCGCGATCTCTTTATTTTTCTATTTTTTTTTTTTTTTTTCTTCGATACCGAGCCGCCACTCTAACGAAGTCACTAGGCAAAGAGCGAGTGAGAAAAGTTCTCGTTGTGCAAACGAGAGAAAGAGAGAGAGAGAGAGGAAAAGGGCAATCCTTTTCCGCGAGACGTATACAGTCGCCGGATGCATCAACGCTGTACGCCAGGGATTAGCCCCTTTGGAATTTATGAGTGTTCTAGCCAACGCGCACGCCAGGGAGAGATCGCGTATCGGGTAACAAGCAAGTGTCTGCCGGTGACATGTCTCTCTCTCTCTCTCTCTCTCTTTCTCTCTTTCTCTACGCGTTATTCTTGTTTTATCTTTGCGACTGGACCTTTGTGAACTGCACGTTCCACTTGCTGAAGTTTTTACTTATTTTTTTTTATTTGTTTGTTTCCTTGCTGTTTTTTGTTACTGTTGATACACTAGGTCGCGTGTAATAATTCTTTTTCCCTGCTCTTGTACACCTTCACGTACATTTGATAATAAAAAAGTGTACGTTTGTTTGAATATTTTCAGGATACGCACAATAAAAGTAGAGTTAACAATTTTCTAGTGGGCAATCGACTTTCAATAAAATTCTAATTAGACGCTTTTGTCTGTTTCGAATAGTTGCAATTTTCCTTTTATTTTTCGGTCAAGACAAGTTATTTCATTTTTAATCGAGCGATATTCTCTAGAACAATTGATAGACATTTCTTCACAATAATCTGCGAGGATTATCTTCCTCAGCATCGATCTTTTCTTCTCGAGTAAGACAATTGTACTTGAAAGTAATCGCCCGTTCTCTACTTTATTCTTACTTTTATCCTATCGTTTGCGTCAGGAGAAGTATTAAATTTGGATAATTTTGCGAAAAAAGAAGCACACGCATGATTTAGCGAAGCACACTGCAAAGTGAAGTAGCAAAAGACAAAGGAGGAAAAAATTAGAGGCAGTGAAAAATTTCATGCGGGGCAAGAGAGAGAGAGAGAGTGAACGCCGGCGCAGGATGGGATGGGGTCAGAGGCGCGCGGTTAATATTAAAGCCCTTATGTGCGTCCTTGGTCTGGAGCGACGCGGCATGGATTTGCATAATAAAAGGGCGCCCCGCCCGCGAGCGAACGCGCCCGCAGCCGCTTGGAAATTGCCTGAGAAATTTTTAAATTAACCGCGCGTACACGCGTGACTCGAGCGCCACCGCCACCGCCGCCGCCGCCGCCGCCACCGTGGAAATCTATAATGCAGCCGGACCTTAATGAAAAATAAGGATTCCGGATGCGAGAGCATGGAAATGCGGCCATGCAGCATCCAACAAAGTATTTTTTTACTCGGGATTGCGGTCATTTGTACGCACGGTTCTTTTTCCGCGATAGGAAACGTGTAATAACCAATTACCTCGTAAGCAGCAGAAGTTCGCAATGAGCAAAGACAATTCCAGAGGAAAGTTACTCGCTCGGGCGGTGCCTCTTGTAGAATGAGATATAATCTTGTAAAGCGTCATAAAGGTAGGAGATATATATGCACCGCTGCCTCGCGTGTGCGAAAATTCATTGCCGCGCTAGCTCGCACCGCATGCTGCTGGAACTCTCTCTCTCTCGCTCTCGAGTGCGCAAGTGGCTTCGATAATGGGCCAAAAGCGTTGAAATAATAGTGATCCTAGCTGCTGCCGCTGGAGTGGCTTCGCGCGAGCGAGAAACTAAAATGAATTCGCGTTACCCCTGGAGTTAACAATTCACCGAAGCGCCGAGCGTTTATCATGCGCGTTTATACTCTCTTTGTGAATATGCACGCGCGGCATATGGACTTCGTTGCACGAGTTGCTGATTTATTCTCCGTTCCCAATTCTATTTCTTGCTTCACTTGCGATCGTAAAAAAAAAGGAAATAGAGAAAATGAAAATTTTACGGACGATATCTCGATAACCTTCGGGACTATAAGAAAAAGAAAAAAAGGATAGGAGGTAAGTAAACGAAAATGAAACCCCAGATTTCATTGCGTGGTACATGCATGAAATAAAGCTGACGATTGCCGAGAGGAATCGTCAAAGTTCCGCTGTAAACATGTGATTGCTGAAGGCGCTACAAAATATTTACAAAATATTTTGACGTCGCCGAGTGAAAATAAATGCAGCGTATACTCCTTTGCTTTTATCTTTTTTTTTTATTTCTGTCGCTTTAAAAAGACTACGTGCCGACGCGTCCTGAAGCTCAAATGTTTTGACAAAGAGCACATCTTTGCTCTTTCTCTCCGCCTGACATCACAGCCAACAGCTATCGCGCATTGCCGCCGAGGAAAGGACAGAGTTGGCCCGAAGCGCAAGTCCGCGTTGCAATTCATCAGGCGGCTACCTACCTAGCGGCAAAAGGCTAATTTTTGTCCGCCGCGAAAGAAACAGTGCACGTTTATTAAAGGCGCTCTTTGTGAATGTTTATGCTGTGCGCGAGTGCTTCATGAGAAGCAGCGCGTGTTTTCGCTAAATCTCAACGGGTGGCAGGACAACGCTCTCGAGCAACAACAATGCTCCCCACGACGCATCCAGCAAGCAAGAACTCATCACGACGCTCGCTGCCGCTGAATAATGCTCTGGCTATTTCTTTCCTCTCTCTTTTCTTTTTCATTAACCTCAAGTGTGCGGCGTTGTTCCACAAAGGCGAAATTTGCTCAAAAGCCACGGCGACGACGCAATGGAGTAAGAAAAAAAAAAATTAATCCGTTGCTACCCTCGAGGGCAGATCGCGCGGGCGACCGACAAACTCTCGCGCAGAACGAAATTTCTCGACGTATTTCCCAACGCCGCTCGTGAAAATGATTCCTTTTTACAGACACGGAAAAGCGTCGTTATCGGCGTCACCTGCAGGCGCTCGCGCCGCGACCCACACTAGAGAGCCAACGTCACGCGACAGCTGATCGAAAACACATCACACCGTCTTGGAAGAAACTGGAGTTCAGCTGCAGCAGACTCCTCCTAATGGGACAAGCATTTCCGATATCTGATAAAGTGCGGGAGCGAGGCTTACTGGCTCAAATTACCTTTATCTGCTTCTCTTGCTTGCCTATTTCAACGACTACGATCGCTTCCTCTTTCTTTACTCGCTCTTGTTCCGCTGGGATGAGTCGCTGAGGGAGAGCTCGAGATTTTTCTTTGATACGAACTACTTTTGTGACGCTCACAGCCAACTTTAATTTGCCGAGAGTCCACTTTTGCGTTGCAGAAAAAACGAACTTACTTCGCTGTAATAGCATATCTTTGTCTTCAAAAACATCATCGTTATCTTTCGAAAAAAGGACGTAGTTCCAGTCATCTCCGTTTCTAGAGGTTGGCGTTGTAATCTAATGGGATTCCGAAGAATGTATCTAAAAAAATTTTACCTTTCAAGAATTCAAATCAAGGAAGCAGATGGTTCGCCGTTTTCGCAGTGAGTCTTATCTCTAAGTAGGATAATTTGGCCGCTAGGATAAACTACCGAGAATAATTACTCTTTCTTATAGATTGCTGCATCTTAACGAAGAGAAAGCCGGGAAGAAACATCGAAATATTATGAAATTCACAACAGTATATGAATCTAAATCCAAGGAGATACGTGGAAAACCAGTGACCCTGTTTCCGAATCGGACAGCCAAATTTTTCTTCGCGCGCAAACACACGCTCGACCGTCGTTGACAAAACGAGCAACCGAACCAACTCCTCGATTCGTTTCCCCTCACATAGTAAGTACCTATAAGTCTTAGGCGAGAAACAATATTTCACGACTGTGAGAGAGAGTCAAAGGGAAGAAAAAATTGCGCGTCAAGTTTATGCGTGGACATGTCGTCCTCGACAAAAGTGGTGTGTGGCAGAGAGGCGATCGTTCTGAATATAGGGTGGCAGTGCGGATACGAGAGAAAAACGCACGTACATTAGTCTTCCAAGTTTTTGCGCGATATGCCAGGGATTTCGCGCGAGTAAAGAGCACGGCGCACGGATCGATGCGCCAGTGAGAGCCGAGCGAATTTTGCGGCAAGATAAACGCACCAAAGTCAACAGTTTTCCAAGCCGCCCTGCCGCAACTTTTCAGATGCCGCCGCCTGATTCCCCACACCGAGCTTTTATGCAAACTATGCACACGCGTCCCCAGGTAAATAGCGACTCTCGTGGTATTTTTTTTCTTTCTTTCGAGCCTCGGTGAAATACCGTTGCTCTGTTGAATGGCTCGGAAATGGGATTTTGTCGAGTGAGAGATCGATCGCATTTGTGAAATGTTTGCGAAAATGTTGGTAATGACTCTTGGAAGTAGGTAAACTGCTATTCTACTCAGTTACGAATTTGATCCAACGGCTTAAATTTCAAATAATTAGCCAATCCTGCGATAACTTTCAAAAAGCTAAATACAAGACAATCAACGGGATGGTTGGTCTTTAAAGTGGAGATTTTTCAAAAAAATGAAGCGAATGAAAAGAAAAATTAGCTTGCAGCCGAATGTTCAATAAGCTGGATCAGTTTTTCATTCGATTCCACGAGCAAGCATTGAATGAAAGCGCCTACTCGGTCAAAATAACACAACCTTTGATAGAAAACCAATGCGCTTAAGTGAAGACATTTCACGTTTAAATAAAAGTAATTCCTTTGCAACATATACATATGTATTGCTCGATCAACTTCGGAATGATAATATTTACCAATAGAACAAGAAACCAATAAAATTCGAAGCAGTAAAGCGAAAGTCAAGAATGATCGTGCAATCAATGAGAACCTAATAAAGCCAGACTTATCGTGCGGAGGAAAGATACAAGAACATAAGTGGATCGCGAGTCGGGAATCAGGAGAGACGGCGAATCGATCGAGCACACATCATCGGGAAATCCCGGCAGACAGGCAAACTATCAGGACAGAAAGAGATAGAGAGTCAGTTGTCGGCGGTAGCAGCTCGCGCTGGGAACAAAAATGTTAATTCCCTTGCGAGAAGGGCCGCGCGCACGTTGAGGTCGTGCACGCGAGCGAGGAAGCAATATTCTCAGGGCTGGCGAGCGAGATAGAAATCGGCTCGTCGCAACGGGGCCCCCGCACGTGTGTCTCTCGAACGTACACACAGCTCATCCGCTCAGTCTTCTCCGAGATTATATTTGAATCCTAATGTCGGCGCGAGTCCGGTTCTCTCTCTCTCTCTCTCTCTCTCTCTCTCTCTCTCTCTCTCTCTCTCTCTCTCTCTCTCTCTCTCTCTCTCTCTGGATCGACGAGCGGGCGCGCACGCGCGCGCCTCTCCTTCCCCACCCTTCTCCGATACATTTATTCATGCTCGTATTTATGGGTGGCCGCGAGCGTGCGCATGCCTTTTACAGCTTTGTCGCTCTCGAGCCTTGCGTCTTTTATAAGGGCTTTGCACGACAGTCCAGTGTGCGTCGCTAGAGTGGAAAACTTAATATTCTCGCCGAAAAAATAGGCGAGCGAGGGCTTCCAGTTGGCTCTGATTAACAAAGTTTCGAGTGTCTGAGCCCTCGACGCTGCAGGTGAATAAACATTGGATATTCGGTAGCGTTCGACATCGCGCTCTCTCGTGGTGCGCGCGCACATCCAGGTCATTTGAATCATCGAGAGTTCTCGTTAGAGAAGGAGAGAGAGAGAGAGAGAGAGAAAACAACGTTGGGTTAGCTGTATAACGAGCGGTTTGCAGTACAAAAGAGCAACGACGACGGTCTGAGCCTCTTATCGGTGCAATTACCCGTCAAGAAGACAGCTCATTATAATGCGATAAGTACTTTAGCCTACACCCTCTTCCTTTAGCTGCTGCTGTCTAGCGAGGGAGTTTTCCCCGCAGTCGACCCATGGGATCACACCGCAAATACGAAGTTTGCCCGAGCTTTTCCGTCGTCGCGATAATTAAGTTGGAAAAATGTGGCCGCAAACTCCCCGACGGCCTTTATCGTGTTTGAGTTTGTGTATGTGCACGAGCTGACCCGGCGTCTTTTCCCGAACAAAAGCACGGATGCGCACACACGTATAAGGATACTTGCAGCTCGCGCAACTCACTCCTTAGCGGGAAACTCGCCGACATGAATTCTCTTCATCGTATAGATCACTCGGACAAGCTTCTCTCTCTCTCTCTCTCTCTCTCAGTTATCCGTTTGCGAAATTCTTTCGATGTCGCATTTCGAACCGTTTTTATAGTACTGCGAGAGACAGAGAAAGAGAGGAAGAAAGAGGAAGAAAGAAATTACCAGACTATAATTGACCTCTCACCTTCGGAAAAGAGAGTTAACCTGAGATAAGGAAAGACTGCCCAGCCCCCTCTTGAGCAAGCATAATTACAGCCCTTTGTCGATGCTTTTTTTTCTAACAAGCGATAATCTCATTACCGCTAGTGAGAATGATAACAATCGAGGAAAAAAAGTTGGTTTTGTGCGCTAGCGCTTTTAAAAAAGAACCAATTTTCTCTTGAATTAATGAGACAACTATGAGCCAGTCATTACGAGATGAATTTGATTGTCGTTTTTAAATGAACTCAAATCTTTTGATCGAACTCGGCTTCTTCTAATTAGAAATTCTTATCGGAAAGGCTTTCCTCAAGTAATTCAGTGTTATTTCTCGAAGTATAATGATATCTTACCACTTCATCCTCTTTCAAAGGGAATTGCAATCAAAACGCTCGTAATGGATGTAGGTCGCTGTGCGGCTTCACAACTGCACGTGCAAGGAATCCATTCGTTATTTCTTTTTTCGCCTCGCCGGCATTGTTTGCACACTGTCGTCGGTCGTCCACGAAGAGGATAAAAAAAACATAAGCTGTTCGTCATAGCGAAAACAAAGAGTCATCGCGCTAAGTGAAAACCTTTCACTGGATCTTCATCAATCTTTATTATTTCCAAAAATAACTAAGAGAAAGACAGAAAAGAAAGACGAGAGCTTGTTTAAAATTCAGAACGTCGCGTGCGAGATAGAGAAAGAGAGAGAGAGAGAGAGAGAGATAGACAGCCGTCTGACTAAATTCTACCGTAGCTACTGCGCCAAAGTGTCATCAAAGCGACGAGAGAAAGAGAAGAAGGAATCCTGCATTTGATGCTTGCTAAAGTATCGCGCACGTGACACTGTCACAAAAACTTGGTATCTCGCGTGAATAGACGTATCTTTCCGGGCGTGTGTGTCCCGAGAAAGAATAAAGAGTTCTCTGGCTCGCCGCGTAATTACACCGATGGAGAAAAATGTCGCGATTTTTCGCGCTCTCTGTAGCATGGCCTTGGCCGCACTGTAAAACAACACCGGGCATCTCTCTTTCTCTTTTTTCTCTTTCACGGAACTTTCCGTTCGCGCGAGCTCAACTGCGTTGATTTATACAAGCGAAAACGCGCGCGAGCGAAGCGCAACCGGGACGTAAGTAGTTACAAGCTCGCGGAGCTATACGGGCGGTGCCGTTCTTCGCGCGATCTATCTCTCTCGCGAAGCTGAATTAACGTATTGTTCTTTCCGAGTTTCCACGACGAGCATCGCTGCGAGGACTTGACGAAATGAGCAGTCCAATTCAGGACAGACGCGCTTGGCGCAGTTGTCGAAGTTTCGAATGACACCGCCATAATGCTCAGTCAACACTACTATGGCAAGGTAAACATACACACGGAACGTAGGGACAAAGAGCGAGAGAGAGAGAGAGAGACGCAACGCGGCCTCGAACAGTCACGAAACCCGTTGCGCCAGATTATTGTTGTTTTGTTATTATCACACTAGCGACCTAACGCTGCAAATTTAAACTTGGCCGTATAAGCGCTCCAGTTTAAAGGCTTTCTCCAACTTTGTTTGACTGCGCATCCGGTTTTGTTGTTTGCCTGAGTCGCGCGACCATGTTAATAAAAGGAAAAAATAGACGTTTGCCCATTGATAAATGTGATTCTGAGTTGTTACTAAAAAAACTGTTGCTTGGCGAAATACAAAATCCAATGGAAATGTAATTTACTCGCGATCAAAACCACATTGGTCATTTCTATAAAGGGTCGTTATCACATTGTGCATGGTTGTTTCTTCTCTCGCAAAATTAATGCTGGAAACATTTGGCTGCTTTAAAAAATTCGCGGTGAAAAGTCTTTTCTTCTTTTTCGGAATAAGCAGTTGTAACCATCGTACAAACAGATTCGCGCTTGAAATGCGAGTTCAGCACAAGCTTGGATCGCTCTCTCAAAAGTCCTCGAACTCGATTCAATCATTCTCGCACTATATCATCCGCTCATATCTACGCGAGTTCGGAAACTCGCGCCTCGCTTTGCCGCGTAACGAGGACAAATAAAAAGAAATTGCCCCCTTTCCGAGGAAACCAGCTGAAATACATCGACTCGACGGTAAAATCCTACTCCAGGAGGAAAACGAAACACCAAGAGAATACCGTGACTCTTGTTTCTTTTTTTATTTTCTCTTGCGTTACACTTTGCGGCGAAGCAGCAAGATTTTTGGAGACAAACGTTGCGCGCAATAATGAAGGTGTCGTATATTTCACACGCTCCGCATTTTTGACTCGTGCTCGAGTCAGCGCCGCAGTAAGTGATCCCGTATTTCATCAAATACTCTTTCCTCGCGCCGCGCGTCGATTTATACTCCTTGCCATTTTTCTCCTACCATTGCCGAGAGGCCAACTCGCGCTGATTTTAATTGATGGACCAAGTTACTCACTCGACTTTTTAACAGATTCCTCATTGAACGCCAAAAGCTCGTCTCTTGGCGCTGGTAATGGAGATTAATTATCGCCTCACCGAGCAGTCGAGTGAAATTTTTTTTTTCCCGACAAGCCATTCGGTTGATTTGCTTGTTTGTTTCTTTTTTCTCGCAACGTATATAACCGAAGCTCTTCAATGCGCTTGTCACGCAATTGATTGCTCTATATAGATATGCTTTTCTTGTTAGCTGCGCCCCTCCTTCTTTGCTTCGCGTGCTTATTCTCTCTCTCCCTCTCTCTCTCTTTCGCTCTTTCTCTCTCGCTCTCTTTTTCGATTTTCTTCCTGTGCGATGACAGTAATAATATCGTAATACTCCATCTATCATCATAGTGATCCGAAGCTCCCAGGAAGACGACTGATCGACGTGTCAAGGGAATAAGCTTAACGTGTCATGCGCAGACGTTTCACTTTCATGAATTTCTTTTGCCTTTGAATTATTCATTCACAAAGTATTTGGTTGGCGAATAATATTGAGAACTAATTTTATTTTTCTACTTTTGCTGCATATAATTACCGAGTCATTGAATGTTAAAGATGCGATCAATTTTCGTTTAGGTTTTCGTGCTAGGAAATAAGTGTATACTATATATTTTTTCAATTCTGGGAAAAATTTCTTTTCGATCGCTATTAGCTCTCCAAGCATATATTGGCTTTACGAGGAGAAAAAGAAAGCCTTGAAATAAGCACCTGATAAAAATCAACCAAGAAAATCCCGACCGCACCTTTTACGTACCTCATTCGGACTTTTTCGCGCGAAACCTTTTTTCTCTCAGCCAAGCATGGACAGTCGAGAGAATTGAAAAAATAAAGTCAGCCGTCTCGAGAAAAAAAAACTGATTGACTCTGTTCACAATGTGAACTTAATTCCTCAATATATCGGTAATCTCGCGATGAAAATGAAAGTTAAAAAAGAGCTGTTCGTCAATAACGATTGGCACGCACGATCACAGAGCACCTGGTAAAAAAAAAGAGACAGGGAGAGAGGGAGAGAGCTTTCGTTGGGAGATTCGCGCTTGAGTGTACATGTAGGTCTTTGATCGAGGGAAATGCTCGAAAGGAAATTGCACGATTGCCAGGGCGAGGAGCGAATTCCGTGTGCGCGGTCAGAGATAAAGCCGCCGCCGCCGGTGCCAACTACCTCTACCGCGCGTTCATCATAGTTCTACCTTGCGCTTTCTCCTCCAACTAGTGTTCACCTACGATTTCGCAATGAATTAATCGTGTAGCTTGTTATCGGCAGAGCATACTCAACATTTTTAATATTCTGTAATGGGCCATCCATAAAAAATATATTTCCAAATGAAAAACTTGACTTTATATTGGAATCCCAATGGAAGCACGTAACACGGTATTTTTATATCAAATGGAACGGAATTTATTTTTCAAACCGAATATGCAGTCAATTGTCGTGATTATTTTCAATACAAATAAAAGAATTCGCTTGCCAAGATAAATATATCTGGCACATAGTCTCCAAATAAAAATATTCGAAATATCGTGAATATTATTTTATTAAAATACTCATTTTTTTCTCTCCATCAAAGCTGCAGCAATATTTGACAGTCAAATTTGATTCGAACGTTTCTGCGAATTTCTTTTCAGTGAAAATTACGACAACGGTTCGCATGATAGTGCATTACTTCGATAACGCGTATCAAATTTACGAACGTAGACGATACGATTCGCTGACGATCGTAATATTCAACTCATATAATATAATGCCCATGTAAATTAATGTGGCGAATTGAGAAAGTTAATGCACATTAATGCTTGCTGTCAGCACAACAAAAGGGTTAAGTAAGTTAAATGCACAATCGCACGTGGAACGCACTTGGAATAATTCCAGAGAAAAACCTACTTTATAACTAACGATTTTCCCTTTTATGCTTGAAGCTCCCGTGTAAATCTCGCCGCCACCCACGACAAGCATAATTCTCTGAAATCACACACACGCTCACACACACGAGTTAAAGAAAGAATGTAAAGAAGGAAAAAAGCAAAAGAGAGAGAGGGAGAATCAAAAGCAGAGAACGGAGTAACGGTGGACAAAAGGCGAGCATTAATGGATAGAAAGAATGCAGAAGAGAAGGAGAAGAAAGACAGATGTATAAAGAGAACTATGCTACAGTGCAACGCGCGAAAAGAGAGAAAAAGAAAGAGAGTTAGTCCGAAGAGGAAGTAGGAAAGGCGTTTTTCGCATTTAAATCCAGCTCGATGCATCGAATTACGATCGACCCTAATGGAAATGAAGGTAAAAGGAAACGAAAGCCAAAGAAAACGCCTTGAATTGCGCAGAAAACTCCTGCATTTTGCAGGTATACATGCTCGGAGAAATAGGCCACAGATATATCTGGATACTACAAGAGAAGTATCTTTTGTCTCCGTTGCGCAGCCAACAAATCTTCCACTCTTTCATATCTCTGTCTAGAACGAGAAAGAGGAAGAGAGCAAACAACAAAACATTGCACGCCCAGTTGGTGAAAGGAGCTCGCTACGACGACGACACACTGCCGCGTTCGAGTTCCAGCGAATTTCCAATTTTTCTCGTCTCCCTGCCTCTCCCGGCCTCAGATACGTGTCTTTTTGCACAAGCGGCGCGCGTGTCTACTCTCTCTCTCTCTCTCTCTCTCTCTCCCTTTTTTTTGTTTTTTCCCTCCCCTGGCAAAAAAATACTCGATGCACGAATTTCGAACATATGTACGCACTTTGCGTGTTTAGTGACCGGAATACTTTTCAAAGCTTTCTCGTTGTAAATGTAGGTCGAATGTGTTCTAGTTGCACGGTAAATTAACGTTATTTTAGTCTGAATATCTCATACATCATCTACCTGTTACGTCATCTGGGACTGTTTAATAAATTAACGATTCAAAGTACAAATTGTATATATACCCTGCTACACACACGAATTAATTTATAACCGTATGTATCTCTTTAATCTTTAATACTTTTTCCGTTGCAATAAATATTCATTGGTGCTAGAGGCAACCAATCGCAAAAATTTTCACCATCCGCTCGTCAATGCAATCATATTTTTCCGATAAATTCCAAGAGTTAAGCTTGCAACGTACATACGAAGCTCACGTACTGGTTTTCAGAAAAATATGTGAAAAGTTTTCATTCGATTGATTTTTATATTGGTTTATCTTTAAAGATAAAAAGAACACTTTGGAAGTGCAAAAAGTATAGGTTGGTACGTGATGAAAAGTCCATGCGAAACTGAATTGCTTTGTCGAACGAGGTTGCTTGCTGTTTTCTATTGATCGTGTTAAAATAGCACACATTTTCGCCCTCGCGATTGTTTGAAAAAAGCTACTTATTTGTATGAGTCTCGTAAAATAACAATTGAAAGTATCCGACGCTTCGGCAGTTGAAGAGTCGTCGTAGCCACCATATAAAACTGCCTATTCGACAAGAAGTCGATAGGACAAAAAGACAAGGCTCGTAAATTTTTCCATGCCGGTGCTCCAGATTCAAGCAAACCAGCTCCCGCGAGTCTCCGAAAAAAGGAATGGAAGAAGCGGTCGTCTGGCGTAGCGGCGGCGTATACATGTAGACGCGTAGCACGCGAGATGATTTTCAAAGTCTCTTCGCGAAGAATACACGGGGCGCGGTGCGGAGGCATCCTGAAATCGTCCGTCAGGCGTCTTTGTCGTGCCTCCTCGTCGCCGGAATGGCGCTGGCGAATTCCAGTCACGTAGCGCATCTTGTGCCGAAAAGAAGCTCCATAAATCGAGGCGTAGATTACTCAAAGCCTGATTGAAGCTGCGCGCACGCGAGTTTTTGCGCGGCTCGAATCGAAAAGCAGGCAAATTTGTCGTCGTCCGCGCAGGGAGCGCAGTCCGTATACCTGCGATCGCAGCAAAAACGGCCATGAAATTTCAATTGCTCTCTCTCTCTCTCTCTCTCTCTCGCTCTTCGCGACAAATTGCTTTGTGACACTGACGTGCCAACAGCCGACACACGCTCCGCTGTCAATTTATGCGCCGCTTTGTGACTTTAACGACTTTGTATACCGTCAAATTGAAATTACAAGTGCTTGTCGGGCTTTTAGCAGAGACCGAAGCCCTCTCGCCGATGCTTAGTTTTAATCAGCAATTTTAATAGCTTGACGCAAGGCCTGCACCGAGCGTTCAATCTTGTATCGATCTTGATGGCTTAGCTTCGGTTTGAAATACCCGCAACTCCGTAGCGTCCGGCAGCGATAAGCCCGGCTAACGTTAAAGTCGCGAGAGAGAAGATCGAGCGTTATACGCATCGCGGAGCGGACAATTTGCTCCGGCATCTTCCATAATACTGTGACTTTTACTGTAATTTCGTTCGCGTCGCTAATTCCAACAAATGCTCGTTCTCGCGGAGCCGGGGCGTCAATTTATTGACGCACCTACAGCTACTGTGCGTGGCGCAAACAAAACAGCGCGCGCTTAGCGACCTCCCGGCACCTAATTAAGATGATAATCCATCAAATTGACCGCTTAACCGAGCTCCCGCGTATACGAGCTCTCACCTCTCTGCCAAGCAAGTTAAACGCGTCGAGCGGAAAATCAAGCGCTCGAACAATTAGCCGAGCGGCAAGCGCGTAATCACCCTAAAATTAGATCGTCAACTCGTCAAAATGTGAGCCGCATTGCGCAAAACGCCTTTTTTTCTCGCGCTAACTGCCGTCGACAGTTTTCAAACGTGACGAAAACAAGCGTCGCTCTTTCCGTTTCCCCGTTTTAATCAAATTTAATGCTATTTCCGTAATAATTTATGACAGCTCATTATTAAACATTTTACATGGGACGTTTTGGACGCTAATTTTATGTCATGCTGTGCATAAGGAATCGATGATAAGCATCGCAGTTATCGATTAAAAATAGTACATTTATCTGTTAATTTGCTATTACACACCGTTGGCTAATCCTACGAACTCGTCCATACTCATTACACCACTCAACGTGCATAATCCTAACTATACGCCTATATAATAAAAGCTTGTTTGAAAAATAAAGACAAAAATAAATAAATACAGACAAGAGCTCTATTTAGTTTATTTACATGGTGATTCGTGATGATTAAGTATATTCCACGTTAGCTCTCGAAAGGTACTTGAGAAAGCCGCCTCGTACACGCGAAAGCTTCAAATTATACGAGGTAGTCGTAGCGAAGCACGAGCGGCTCATCGTAACGTCTCTGGCGTAGAAATAACCGGGGAAGCTGTTGGCCATTAAGAAATATCTTCATAAATAGACTGCTACTTGTTAATTAAAAGTATGCCCGCGAGGCGCTCAAAGAAGCCTAGTTAGACGGTAACGTTTGCCCGTCGCTCGGCGCCGTAAAAGTGCACGCGTAACTCATCGAGTCTCCGCGAATCGAATCTTTGTTTCCTCCTTACACTCGGTGCCGCTAGCGACTAGCGCTGAAAGAATGCGAAGCTGGCTCGTGTCAAATTTGTCCAGCACGTCGATATACGTTAAGGTGACATAGCTCCCCACTTGTCGAGTGCTATCGTTGTGCAGCGTGCTCGTAAAATACGCCAGTCCAGCGTGAAAATCGATACCAGGCTAAACGGAAATTAATTGGTTCGCGTAGCTCTAATGTCGCGGACCGGTCTATTGATACGCCGTGCACGCGCGTGAGGGCTGAATGCACTGGACTCTCTCTCTCCGGTTAATTATGCCCCCCTTCCCTCCTCTTACACGCAGGAACGCGTGACTGCGGAGCTTGGGATTTCGAGCTTTGAGATTAGATGCGTACGCGCGTGTGGGTGTGTGCAGTGCTACGGTGTGCAGAGTGATGCACTAAGCGATAAGCTTGCCATTGGCCAGTATTGCTCAGTTGATTGAGCTCGCGTTCGCAAGCGCAAAGTGATTGCTGCTTGGCAGATACTGCAGCTTATAATTTCGATTATTTGCTGTTGTTGGCGGATGTTTTCAGCAGCCGTGCTTCGCATTTTTCAATAGTGGAATATTGCATTTGCCGAGAGCCACGTATGCGCACCAGTTGGTATTTACAGCGCTTTGGCTATCTTTAGTTATTGTTTTGATAACCAGTTGATCAACATTGGATTATTTCATGCTGCCGAATGGAGTGTTTCGCCGATGTGCAGAATTGCGTTTCCAATAAATATTTACAAGATTTCGCATTGCCGTTAATATCGATAAAAATCATTTCGCGTTTTTAAACAGAATTTCAATGCTTCTGACTTTTTAATAACACAGGCAAATTAAATCGTCTACATTTTAGACTTTTTCACGTTGTTACAATTTTCATTTCTTTTGTGATAATCTCAAATGAACAATAAATCCGATGTCTCGTGCTTATGTGCGTCGTGCATTGTCAACTCATCCGATTGATCGGCGCGCGTTGCAAATCTGAATGTCCCGGCATATACAGGCAAAAGTAAACTTCAAAGTGACGCGCAAGTAACGCGCGAACGCAGCAGACGCAATTAATTGAGGCGCTTGAAGCGCATTGAATTGAAAATGGTGTCTCCCGCGTCCGCACGCACGCGCACACGCGCGAGTCTAGGACCACATAGAAGGCGAGGTCGCGCTCGTCAATTGTTCGAGGAACGGGTTGTGCACAAACGTATACGTCCTCTGTACCCCTTTACGAGTTCCACGTTGAAGCAGAGCGAAGAGACCGAGGGAGGGGGCTTTAATCGTGCACTGCGCTTACGCGGTTCTCAGCCGCCGTTAATTAGCAACCGCACGACTAATTAAACGAGTCAAGCAAATGATTTCGTGACGCCATAGTCGTCCACGCCAATTACTACGGCGTTATTACTTTGCGCAGGTGTGAGCGCAGATTATCGAGCAACATCGTTTTCGCGATTTCAGAGAAATCAAATTTCGCTGTAGACCCACTCATAGCTGACACGAGGATAGTCCAGAGAATACGAAAAGAAATGTCGACCAGACTCTAGTCATAATATCTTTTCTCGTGTGCTCTCCTCTTCAGATCCATGTAATATTTTGAAAAATAATAATTCTATCAGGAATGATTCATACAAAGAATTTTGAAGTAACATTAGAAACTCAGAATCCAAATATTTCCCATGTTCGTTTTATTACCGTGCTTATTTACTTCGTAATATTTTTTGTAGCGAAATCGACATTTCCCTAAAGTCCAGTACTGCCAACCGATAGAACGTTCTCTCTGGAGTATATTTCTTCTTTTTTTTTGCTGTAGCGCGCGCACATAGAGCGAGAGAGGGAGAGAGGGAGGGAGAGAAAAGCTACGAAAAAATAACGGAGTAAATAATCCGGCTGAAGAGCGCATTGTTCGGGATTGGCGGAAAAACGAAAGCGCCGAGCTCAGCGCGAAATCTGCCAAACAAGCTGCAGCAGCGGCGGCGGCGGCGACGACGGCGGCGCTTGCATACGTGTCAGGACCAGGCGCCGAGCACAGCGTGGCTGGCTAGTAAGTGTAACTTGTGCATATATATAGGTGTATATATATATATATAGAGAGAGAGAGAGAGAGAGAGCGAGATAGCCCGTGCAGTCGGTATAAATCGACGGGGACGTACTCGGCGATCAACGCCATCGTCGAGTTCCATCGCCGGCAACGGATTTACGTGCGACTGTGAACGACGACATGCTCTGGGCTTGGCTCTCACTCTCGATGCCTGCGCTTGATGCTTCACTGATATCAGCCGTCTTGACTCTTGAGTGCGGCATCCATTTTCTTCTGATTGATGTCGATAGGATCAGGCTTTTCCTTACACCCGACGACGAGTACACATTTACCGTCGATTCGACTTCACTTTATTTTTCACAAACAGTCGCTTGCTACTGATCGCAGTTTGATATCCGGATTTATATAACCGGCGCCATCCGCCATCAAAATGTACTTGCGAGCAGTTTTGACTTATGATAGCAATTACGCATTTTCCTGATTACAAGTACTAAATGCCTTTCGACATTATATCTCAGTTACACTTTGGATAATTCAGTGTAGCTGTCTCGTGCGAACAGTGTAACTCGCCGGATTAGCCGAATGTTAGAGCGGCGCTGACGTCAAAGAGGGCAAATCTCAAAATAACTCTGCAAATTTGCTCGACCGGGCGGAAGGAGCACACACTGCAGTGGCGGACTCCGATTCGGCCGTACATAAGCACGCGCTCGCGTACACGCCATAGGAGACAGTCAACGCGGGATTGGGATCGCAAAGCTCGCCATAATTGATGAGCGGCTGCGAACGGTGGCGGAGGGCGAGCGTCGCTAATTACAAAGTAAACGCAGTTGCGCCTGCGAGCGAAAACGCGCAAAACAAGCCGCACTGGCAGCCGGCGTGCAAAGTAAGTGTACGTCTGGCTTCTCTCTCTCTCTCTTTCTCTCTCACGCTGCCGCCCCCTGGAGGATCGATCTTGCGGCTAATTAATGCCCCTCGCGCTCGGGATTAGGCTAGTCGCTTGAGAGGGAAACCAATTATAAGTGTCCCCAAAGTTACTCGGCCTCGCGTGCGCGCCACGAGAGCAAGTTCCTGCCAACGGTTCTTTCGCGGTGATGTCAGAGCTTCTCTCCTCCTTCCGCCAAACAAACTCTCGCCGCGGAGCGACACTTCGGCTCGCTCGTTCCCTCGCTCGCTCGCCCGTCCGTCGCCCTCTAATGAACCTGCATTCCGCCAGATTTCGGCCCGCATCTAAATCCCGCTCCCCTCCCTGCCCCTTTTCAAACCTAACTTTGTCACTCTCCGAGCTTTCAGCCCTTCGGATCCTCATAGTTTTGCCAGCGTGATACTTTTGTAAAAGCCAGAAACCAAGCTTGGATTATAGAGTTGGACTTTTTTCTTCTTCTGTTGCCAGCCAGCAGTGTCGGGATCCTTTGTCGAGAGAGTGATATTAAATCGGTGAGAACTTTTTAGTTGGACGCGATGAAAATATCTACATACGCTTCAGCGAATTTTTCTCTCGTTCTTCTCATTTTCTCCACTGCGATATTCATTAATTTTCCTGTCGAACGATACTATTTCGCAACTCTTCCTCTAATAATTTTTTATCTCATCAATTATCGACCCGAAGCGAATCACATTTCTCTTTCAAAACAATTTCTCAATTCGTTACGCGGAAACTTAGGCTAAGGATCATTCTGCACTAATAAATGCATTCAATCAGCGAAAGTCTCAAGGTAAGAAAAAAATGACGCTACAAACCCTTTCTATGAGCCTTGAATATTAAATACTGGAAGAGTATCGAATCGATGAAAGTCGTTCACTTCGTTAAAAATTCAATATTCAAGAAAGAAGTGGAGAAGTCCAGTGCCGATTGAATATTCAGCCTTTCAAGAGGCGTCATCTCTTTCATCTTGGCTTCTATAATCTTTTTTTTCTCGACATAATTAGCCCCAACGCTATCTGAAGAAGTAGCCGATGTGTATATAGATCTAAAGTTGAACGATTCGCTGAATCGTTTATCTCATAGACAGGGGCTTTTCCATTTAATTCCTCTCCAACACTAACTTTCTATACTTTCTCCTTCCGAGTGAAAACTTGTTAAAAGAATGAATCTTTATGAAACTTTGTTAGATAGAACGTATAGGAGCTAACTTCTACGATGTACGTTCTTGGCCGTTGAAAACGTGAAGAATAAAAAAAATTGACAGAATGAAATATTATTTCACTAGTAGGCTACTATTCGAAAAAAAAATCAACTATTAATTTTACATATCTCGTAAACGATTTTTGCCGGTGTCTATTTTCAACAAAAAGAGACATTCTTGTAAAGTTTCAGAGCAGCGGTCCAGTGCTTTTTCAAAAAATCCAATTTAGCAAGCGTCTACACTCGCAAGTGTCGAGGTACGGGGGGGGGGGGGGGGAAGAAGGATCTTAGCAGAGGAGTAAGTCCAACAAGCGATTTGAAATTTCAAGGAGAGAAAAGTAGCTTTGCTGCGGCGCCGCAACACGAGAAAACAAAGGCGCCCGGTAAAGTAAGAGGGAATTCCCGGGTGTGAGGTGATATCTCGTAAATCGCGTCCTCCTTGACTTACGGCTACTTGCTTCGCGAGCGACTGCAATTACCGTCCTGGGAGCATCAGATTTCAGACGCCTTCTCTTGCTTTCTTTTTACCTACGTCAGTCAACCCGAAATTTCATCCGATGTTGAACATTATACAAAAATAAGTCAAGTGCGAATTTAATTGGATGAATGCCATTAAACAATCAAGACTTTGATACAAAACTTGAGGTCTAAAAATCTTACTTGAAGCAGTGCGATTTATTTTTAAATTACCTAACTGTTTAGCGTACTGAATTTTTTGCTGATCAGTAGACTGCAAACGCAACACAAACAGCTAGTCTCGATAGATGAATGTTTTCATAAAATACTGACATTTATAGATCGAGTTAAACAATAGAATCTGCGAAAGGATCTTCTATTCGTTAAACAATACGAGGAAAATTCATGATTTCAACATTTGATCGCCGCTTACAAATTTTTTTTTAATCTAATCATTGTGCGTTTGAACTCACTCGTACTTTAACAGGAATTTCACAAGAAAAAAGTGACATTCTCGGTAAATTGTTTTTTTTTTTCTTTCAATTGGGTTCTCATTGAAATAAAAATATCAATTTGCCATGAAATTGAAGTAAGTTTAGTTGTCAATAAAATACAATAATATCGTAATATCATTTATCCAGAAAAATATGAAGATGAAAATATATTGGACAAGATCGACGAAGAGTAGGTAGAGGGTCTCGAAAATCGGATAAGTCTCGCTCGGCCAGTAACGAAGCAAACTAGGCAAATCGTTTTGGCATGGATGCATGTGGCGTCAAACATTCGAGAGGAGAAACACAGAGCCGAGAACGCGCGAGCCTGCACTTTGGCGATAACTGAAGTAATTCGGCCGCCGACGACGACGCCAGTGCCGTATACCCACGATAATGCACTAACGCAGTTACGCTGTCGCGCGCTAGGGGACCAACTTTGAGAAATGCTCGCAATGGCATCGGCCAAAAGCCGCGCGCCTATATATTTTCGGCGACTCTACGGCCCTGCTAACCATTAAACGTCGTACTTGAGCCGCCGCTAATTCCATTCTTTTTCCGCTAAATCAACTTGCAAGCAGCCAACAATCTCCAGCGGCAATTACGTGCCCGCGTCAGCTCAGTCGCGCGCGATTGCTCGACATCTAATTACCGCGCTGCCGCGAGATTGACTTTTAATGTAGTTGTTGCACCGAGTTACACTCGTCGAGCTGATTGCGTGAAATTATTATTATTTGAGCTTTTAATCATCCAAGTTGTTGCATTGGTGCTTAAGTTTTCATTGCGTTTCGTGAATCGACGCTGGATTGGGTAGGAGGAGGTTCCAGCATACTTAATGACTTTTAGAAGGGTGATGCAATTTTGAAGCTCGATACTCGATCGATCTGCGGTGCATTGGCATCGAAATTGCGCGCAGTCGCCTATTAATAATCCGATGAAACGAGCGTAATATAACTGCGATTCCGCGGCAACGTGGCTAGGTAAGTGATGGTATGCTGACGGTAGACCACGAGTGATCTCAACGCGTTCTAACGATCCGCCAATCGCGGCGGCCCTCAAGACACTTGAACGAGCGGCAGCTGGTTTCGGAGCACGAACGTTCTGCTCAACAGAGCTCTCGAACTCGCCTAGAAATCCTCGTCGTAGCCTCTCACCGGTGCTAACTCATTACGCCGCCGTTCGCCTGCCTCCGCACAGTAGGGCTCGCGTGATAATTCAGCGCGCGGCGGCGGCGGCGGCGGCGGCAGCGGCCCAAGTCCGGCTAACGAAGTGCCGATTACCGGAACGGCAATTTCTTCCTCGTGTACGCGCGCACGTATGTGCGTTCAATTAAGCGCAGCTGTTTTGGGACGCGCTCAAAGCGCGAGGCGCTGATTTACCAGCAACATCTGCCGCCAGCAGTAACAACGCCTGCGTATGCCCCGTCGCTTCCCATCGCGCATCCTCTGATTTACGCGAAACCGAAGCCTGACTTATAACTCGTTTTGATGAGTTATGGCGGGCGTGCGCGCGATGCGATGCGCCACGGTAACGACAAAATAAGGAGAGCATCGGGCCGTCGTGTCGCGCGCGCGTTTTATTTTCGGTCGCCGCGACGCGCTTGATTAAATTTTTCAGTCGCTACCGACGAGTGACGTTCGCCCGAGCGCCTTATTAAAAGCTATTTAATTTTCATTTGGCGAAAAGCTTTGCACGGCTCCGGAATGGAACTTTCATGGCCGCCACGCCAGCCCCGAGAAATTTTGCGGAAAAAATTCAATTGCTCCGTGGCGAGTCAACAGAGCGCAAGCGTCTCGCTGCGAGAGAGATATGCCGTGGGTAAACAAACGCACGAACGAGCGATGAATTGAGGACAAGTGATGTCATCGAGAGTTTGCAGGCTTTGAAAAATCTAGCTTCATTAAGCTGATATCGCCCTGTTGGTTCTTTAATTAAAATCAGCACTATGGCTCAGAACGGAAAGTCAAACGAATTTACATCGTTAAAAGCCGTTCAACGTATGTACTTCACGGAGATTCATATAGCTGTATACACGCTCTAATTTCAGCTTAGATTCGGCATGTAAATGGGGATCGATATTACCGCGAGGAAAATTAATCACCCAACCCGTATCATATTAATTGCGCAGCGTTCTCGTTCTTATATATCTATATATACGGCTCATATATCCTATGTAAAACGTACATGATCTTCTTTCTTAAATTCTCTTCGAAAACTTCTTTCCCTTTCTCTCTATCCCCCCCCCCCCCCTGTTGTTTGTGTTATCAACGCGCTCGCTCGCTCCCACGCTATATTTATCAGCGTTATTGTGTTCGTTAATGGGACGCGACTATCGCTCGCTACACTTGTTTGCTACTTTTAATTAACATCGCCCCCCATGCACCGCGAATCCATTGTGCAGCGCGCAAGAGAAACCTACCGCCGCTCGATTATTCGCTCGCGGTGTCCATGGCTGACCATATCGGCCTCGTTCTACTTACCGCGTCGACAAATTGCTTATTACGATAACCAACGAGCTGATGTATGGTTTAATTATTTTTCTTCCTGATGGATTACTTCTCCTGGTACCTCTTAAGTATTGTAAATATACAGTGTGTAAAAATAATTACAATCATGAGCCGCGATGTTTTATTGCACTGCAGTCTTTCGGCTTTATGGATTTTTAAAGCAAGGTAAAAAAGAAAAAATTCTTTGCAACTTCGTCAAAGTGAAAGTAATTATGAAAGAGTCATCATGCGCCAGCCTGCAGTCAATTTGGTGTGATTATTTTCAAAGCTTTAGATGAAAAACATCAACAAAGCAAAGAATGACTTCTGCAGTGCTGACTTTTGTTGGGTTGAGGCGTGCGCATTCAGTACTCAAAGTACCGCGGAGTGCTGCTTGCTTCTCTCTCTCTCTCTCTCTCTCTCACTAGACTTTCTCGTATAGCGCCTTTCCTGGGAAAAATTCTGTCGCTCGTAAATAAAATTGACTGCCACGCGGCGGACCCTTCATTTTCTTCCACGCGTCGCACTTTATAAAAATTATTAGAGCCAACGCTTGACGCTTACGCTCGTGGTTTTTACGAGCGGTTGTTGCTCGATTCATTTGCATGACTATTATTTCTCTTTGTTTTTCGAGAAAAAAGCTTCTACGTTACGACAGTTTTTCAGTTGGAATTTTCGACACTTCCCATTACTTTCGCAACTTTGCATCGTTGAAATTGACATTTTTGAACGCTCTTACGTTTGTGAGTGTCACGTTGATATTAAAAAATTCTCATTAAATTTTGAAGTGTAATGGATGGAAACATAGCGTTATGCTACAATGTGACCGAAATTTCCCCTTGGATACAAAATTTTCAGTTTAAATTCTGAAAGCAAGTGTGCGCGGTGGATTTGAAATGCAAATTGTAAGGTCGTAAAAAATGTGCGAAAGCCTAGTCATTTTACACTCGGTTAAAAATTAAATTTCCGGCCGATGTGTATTACGATTCAGAATGGTCGTCATGACAAATTTTTCATAAATATATTCGCTGCGAAGTTATTGATCGTCGAAGCTTCGGTACTTTCTGTATATTTTCACAAGCACACATGCACGCCGAGGCGAATCACGGCGCCTTACATCAAGCAAAAAGTATTGCACGTTACGAGATTCGCGAGTGAAATCCTCAGCTGTAGTCGATAGTTGGGCTTAGTATGGCCGTCTATTATTTCGCGGCGTTAATCGCGACTATCTCCAGGCGCTCTTCATTGTTGGCGCGTGTATGCGTGAGCGTCTCGGCGTAATCCGGCGACCTCCGTAAATCGGGATTAAACTCAGCGCCGACGCGAAAGGATTTTGGGCCCATCAGCTTTCTACCTGATTAGAAATAATCGTCAAGGTCACTTAACTACTTGTTCCGCAGCTTAAGTAACTTTGCCGACTTATCTCCGAGAGGAAAAAAGCATTTTCTACAAATATTTTTTCTTATTGAAAGCGAACAGATGTTTCAATCGAAAAATCTTTGAAAAGTAAAGTTGCCAACTAGAACACATTCCACATACTTCAAAAGTGAGTACATGGCATATTGAAAAAGAAAAAATGTGAACATACTGTGATTCGGATGAGATGGAGAGAGAAATATTCAGAAAAGTTTAATTACTGCACAGCAAATTTTAACCATTGTTCAAGGCAATGGCACGAGAGAAGGAGAAAGAGAGCGAATTTTTCAAGCTCATTGTACTCCTCTTGGAGTTCTTGCTCGAACACATAGCTCCAGCTGAATAAATTCATTTTTCATTCAATTTCGAGGTCGCGCATTTTAAAGAGCCCCGTAGAATTTGCCGAGTTATCTCTTATCATCTCGTTTCCCCGACCTCCTTGACTGTCTCATGTTTCTTTCTTTTTCGTTCTGCCTTTTACTTCGCGTTCCGAAGTAAGAGACCGATGTCGCGCGATAAAACTGGGAAGCCAATCAAGTCGTGCTTCCAAGTTGGCACCGCCAAGCCTAGAGTACATAACTGCAACCCATCTCGCAGCGAGGCCTCGTGAGCATTTTCAAACCTATCTCGCGATCTTTCATGTTGTATTTGTTCCATCTCACATTTATGCGAGTTTATAAGCAATTCTCGAAATTTAAGTTAATATGCACTCGCGTATGCTCTGTATTTACATGACTATCACAGAGTGAGATCTCGAGCAGGAGTGAAGCAAAGAAAGACGAAAATAAAAAATGTAATGCATCCGTGAAAACGCAAGAGGCTGCGCCAAAGTTTAATTACTTCTGAAGTATTTGATGGACTTGTGGGTACTAAGAGCGAATCTCTTGAAGATTTTAAGTGGAAAGGCTGTGGATTTTCTCTTTTTCTTCTATTCTAATTCAGTTTTCATCATGATATTCAAGGAAAATGCTTAATTACTTGTTTGAGTACATTTATTCGAACCGTTGCTTTTTTAAATGCAATTGTACTTTATTCCCAATAATGAGATGATGTCGATGTTGAAAATAACGTCAACGCACATTCGAAATACAATCCAGAAAAAACGATCAACACTTATCAATGGCTTATGCAATAAACATTGCAAACGAGATTTATACCCGATCCCAAGAAGCAAGAGATGAAAAAGATATCAAGCTAAAACGTAATTTGTTCCATGTATACGTTGAGCGAAGCGGAATGAAAACACTCTTAACTTCACAGAGTTTACGCTTGAAAAGAAATGTTCATATAATTCGAAAGCTTAAGAGGCATGTGCACTTGACAGCTACTCAAAGCAAGAATTCTAAAATTTGTTCGATCCTATTTAATGCGAACCTTCAACGAATGAGTTGATACTGCTGTACCCTCCATTCGAATCCTCCGCCAACGAATTTACTAGCCAGATCTCGAAGTTGAGCTTTGAGCAATCACGGGAACACGCTCATGGGACTTGTTGCAGCTCCGATACTATAGATTGAGTAATACATTATGTTAGATTAGAAAGTGCGATGTACAGCTATTGGTCGAGTCGCTGATGAAACGAAATTCCGAACTGAAGCTTCATTTGTCATACGATTTTGATAAACGTTCAACGTCGTATTTCTTTAATTCATAATTGAATCAACGATAACGAAGGGCGCTCGTCAAGATCGGTCAGTCAGCGGGTGACGTTCACGTAATGGCTGTGTATTATACTTGCGGGCAGTGGTAGAAGGGGTATTCAATGCGTATTGGAGTGGCTTTCATACCTCGACTGGCATCCGATATCAGACGCAGCGACAGCGCGTCCCCTTAGCTGCGCTTTCAAGGGCCGCGAACACAAGGAATTCTCGGCTCTTCACTCAATTGATCGTTCGGCCAAAACAGAAGGCTTTGAATATGGTATGTCATACGTGTAAAGCGCTCGAATTGTTAATAGTCGTCTGGTAAACATTCATGCTCTTTTATTAGTAGACATTTTCTCTTCATTAAGCAAATTACATCGTTCACGATAAATATCTATCTATTGATAATATTTTTTTTTAATTTAGCTGATTGAGTAATTATTTGCTAAGCCGCTAACATCGATAATTGATTAATTGAAATGTACGTTTATCTCAATACGACGTTTGAAGAGAATTATGAAGCTTTTATTTACACGAATATTTCGTATCGAAGAAAAACTTTTCTGCTTTTCAAGTTAATTAATAACTTGACGTACGTAGTGTACTCTGAGAAACGTAATACGAGAAAAACGTCCAATTCATTTACATTCAATATGTACACGTAAATCGATGAAAATGGTAAATTGCCATTTATATATAAGGTAAATATACCGTCCACTTGACTTTAGATCTTCGAAAGAAATTACAGCTTGATTTTCGCCAGTTGTCCTGAAACCGACTCGTCTCTATCGAAGTATATTTGAGTTTAATTTGGAAAATGTCAGCAAGCGAATAAATAAAAATTGCAGCCCAGCGAAGGGAAAGAGAGAGAGAAATAGGGGTGTAAAAAAGAGGTGATATCTTTCGATGTCGACCGCAATATTCCAGCGGCGCGATCGATTACCGCGGCTTATCGAGACTCGTCTGGCTAGGTCGTGGTGCTTGCGTTCGCTTTGATAGAGATGACACGATTCGCGAGCACTCGAATATAAATCAAAGAATGTGCTCGCATAGCTCGTTTTTCCCTCGACCACAGTCAAGCCAATAATAACGTTCATTGGTATTATTTTTTTTCCCCCTCGCGAGTTCGTTTGTTTTCATTCCTTTGATTCTAATTGACGTTTGACATAGTTTTCACGTGATTTCCATGGGCTGCAGTGCCACTGTGAACAGTAAATACAAAGAATTTCTCGCTGCGATGGCTTTTCGAAGAGGGATTTCAGTATTTATTTGTTCTGGCTTGCGTGATTGGCGCATTAATTGCTCATTTCACATTTATGCAGCTCTTTCAGACCGAGGAATACCTTGATGAATAAATGTGGACGGTTTGCATGAAAATCATCGAAACTTGATATTCGACGTTATATCGTGGTTACCAAGCATATGTATAAAACCATACCAAAAATATTTGTTTATGAATACGAAACTTGCCATTTTCAGATTGATAAATAATGAGAGCTTTGAATCGTTGGATGCACTGTGCTCCATCCACGAACGATTGATTGAATATTTAAACTCGAGAAAATACCGTATCTCCAGGTTCGTCGACAAACAAGCTAATATAAGAGAAGGACGTCAATGGAGCTGTTGCTGGTAGAAAAGAGGATTGACAAAAAAAAGCGAAGAAAAAGATGGGAAAGAGGTAGCAATCCAATTACGAGAGTGGCGAGCACGGACTAGGTTAAGAGAATGAGACTGGCTTGCCGAAATCAAGACGGGGTAGAGGCACGAGTGTAGCTCTCGATCTCAATTCCGCGGCCAATTTTCTCTCCAGAGGTGCCCGGCTGTTTACGGAGGCGATCACGTTTTAAATCACTCGGGTGCGATTTTCGCGTTTTAAGCTCGGCCGCTCGCTCTCCTGCACTTTTAATCCGACGAAAGAAAGAGAGCGAAGACTAGAGTAGGGGTAGGTGGAGAGCCATAACTTGTTTCACTTAAAAGTTCGGGACGTGCGACGAATCGGCTATATGCGCGCAGCAAGCCCCTTCGCTCAGAGTTAGCACGTCTTTCTACTTTTCCTCCAATTCGATTGCAACTCCAAAGGCTTCTTCTTCTACCGCTTCTTTTTCTTTTTACACCCGTAATGATTCCAGATATTCGCTATTATGCCCCCACCCCCATCTTCCGCGTTAAAACGGAAGTTCGCGCGCGCGCGAACAAGCGTCAAGTTAACTTGATCAAAGGAGCAAGTATGCGCGCTATGCCTCTCTCCTTTTTTTTATTTCCACTTTTGCTCGCTACGGATAAGTCACATTTCACAGTAAACTTTTAGCCAAACTCCTGTTTAAGTAAACTAACGAGTAGTAATTTCATTTGAGCTGCCGAGATACTATTTTTTTTTATTTCTTCTTCACTCTCGATCTGTTGCCTCTTTTATTTTTTATCCTAGCTTTGTGCAGAATCTCATTAACCCAGTAGCCTTTGAAGTATCTCGTGAGAGTAAGAAGAAAAAAGTGAACCGTTGCTCTGACAGTAAACTATTTTGTAGGTCGTGAAAGTTTGAAAACTCTACTTTGTTGGTCGACACTTACGCTCGAACAAGGTGTCCTTTGTTAGGAATAGAATCTGTGTCATTTTCGATTAAAATCACGATTATTTAGTTCCATTTAAATTTACAAATGTAAACAATGCCATTTATCCCAAATGTTGATAAAATGTATTAGATAACGTTTTGATAACGGTTAAAGTGGTTAATGATATTGCGGTGACGTTTGTAATAACGAAAAAAAATTCAAAATTACACTTTTAAAGTAGAGACCAAAAAAAAAAGAATTACAGGTAAATTGTCTAAAGGACGCATTCATAAAAATGAACACGGCGCACCTGTAACAATTCTAGCAGTCAGACACGAAGCGTAATTGTGCTCTTTCCGCGCAACTGAGGCAAAGGGATAGAAATGGTCGAGTTAGAGCTTAACGAAGTATTAAGAGCAAAGCACTAAACGGGGTGCGCATGCAAATGAGTATATATATACACTTACATGCAAGCCACTTCTGTGCTTGTCTGGCTGGCTCACTTGCTTGTATGTATGCCGAAGCCAAAGTAACTTAAAGTCTGAGAGTATACATACACACGTCTACGTATAAGTATATCTGGCATCTTTTTTCAGTACAACGACGATGAGGTGTATCGGTGGTGACGACGAGATCGACGAGGGAACCTGTTGCTCCCTTGAAATCCGGCTTTCTTGCCGTCGAGGACGTGGCAGCGGCTCAGCGCCTCCCCCCCCCCCCCCCCCCTTCCCCCACTCTCATCGTTTACTTGCGCTTATTAAACCAATAAGCCCATCGCTGTGACTCGCTTTCTGCCGCTCTGCTCTACGGCTATTAGCTATGCATTCGTGCAGGATTAACCCACGAGATTGCTGATACGGCAGACGGCACAGTAAATACACTTCGCTTTCATGCGAATAACAGCTTGGCTATCGCATTTGATTTTAAACAACAGTTTCAAATCAGCGCGTAAACAAAGATGACGAAAAAATAGTTTGAAGACGTAACGATTAATCGCGATTCTGAAATAAGACGATTAAAATGAAACGATAAAATAAAGGTAAAACGTAAATCGAGGAGTGTGCATCACGTAGGCGCGAAATTGTTGTGCTCGAATGAAATATCGCCATCGATTGTCCAGTCTATGCTGGGGGAAATAAATTGACATCCGTTCGATTGAAATGGTGCAAAGCTTAGTTGCAATACAATGGGGAAAATAGAGATAATACAACCAGTGAATTGAATTAGCGATAAGCTATGTACGAGCGCTCGGCACGATTGTACACTCGCCCGAGTATGTATTCAGTGCGCTACATATACAGTCTCCGTCGTGACAAATATTTGCCACACATAATTGAATAATCAAATCAGCTTTCAAACGAGCTCAGTCCTCAGAGTAACAATAACAATTGAAAGTGCGACACGACAGGGTATCTATTTAGAAATTGTTCGAAAAGCAGAGCATTAATAATCAGATAGGAAACTAAGAGGAAACATCGCGTAAAAGAACTATCATACAGTTTCATTTTCTTCTTAATTAGCTCGGCGAATAATTTAGGCTTATTGCACAATAAAGAGAGAGAACGAGAGAACGAGAGAACGAGAGAACGAGAGACTTCCCTTGTTAAAACAATTTCGCGTAGAAGCAAAAGGCAAAGCAGTAGCAACGTTTGTTAACGAGAAAGGCACAGCAGTACAATAGAGGGAAGAATGAGAGTCGTCGTCGCTGTGCCACAGTGGGTTACTCGAACTTGCCCGGTATAGTCTTTTGGCCATAAGGCCGAAAGCAATCCGTTTGGTCTCTGGCCCGTGTGCCATGCCACAGCCCCCCACCGCTTTTCGAGATACAAATGAGGCAATTCCATCGCACGGAAGCATCCGCCGCATTTTCCTTCAGGCAGACGAGACAGAGAGAAAGAGAGAGAAAGAGTGAACAGCGTAGTCTCATTCTACGGCATGCGGATAACAATGAAATATTCTCGTTGTTGGATTTTTCCCCGCCGCAGCTCACTCTTTTCCAAGAGCTGCAAGATGGAAGGATTTTTCATACGCAAATTGTTCATTATTCCGGACGTTTGTGTTTAGTCAACTCGGGATTTAAATATCATTCTTTTTTTTCTGTTTTTGAAATTTTAATGCACAAGTACCGTTGTATCATTTAATTAATGTTCATTTTTACGAATACTATGACAAAAATCTTTAAACTAAGAGTGCAATATTAGGACCAATTTTGTTTATATTGTACGTTAATGATTTGCTTGAAAATATAAATAAAAATAAAATAAAAAATTGAAGAATAATTACGTAAAATGTAAAATATAATAAAAATAACATGTATTTCTTAAAAAATGTATAGGTTGAGTGTAAAACTCAAAATTATTCATAACAAAATTAAAGAAAGTTATTTCGTGAAATTCATATCTATTAACAATCGAATTCGGCAAGTAGGACGTGAGAATAGCGAAGAAAAGAAAAGAACAAAATGCGACAGAGACAATTGGATAGCTGTCGCTCGTTTCCAGAGAGACCCGGAAATGAGATAATCAAGTGGAAAGCGAATCGTCGAGTTTCGTCCTGATAATAGCCAAGTGATACCTTTTGTTCTGCCTACCTCCCTCTCTCTCTCTTTCACTTCCGAGCCGCCCTTCCTTTCTGAACTTTTAGCAGAGTGATTTTTTTTTCTTTTAATCCTTATTTCAATTCACACACTAAAAATCTACTGATTAATAGTTAATTGTAGTGGTCAGATAATCGATTAATGATATAGTCTAATAAAATATGTTCCTTGAGGAGAACTTTACTTGAACTATAGTACGTGTAAACTGCCAGTATAGTCGAGCTAGATAGAGAGAGAGAGAGAGAGAGAGAGAGGAAGCTTTGACAAGCAGCAAATAGTGTAGCGCAAGGCTGGGCTAATGGATGGCTCATAACTGAATTACCCAAGCGACCTGCTAGTAAGCCCGCGCACGACGTTTATCCGACCCACTTAGCTGCAAGTGCAGCGTGTCTCCTTACTCTCTCTCTCTCTCTCTCTCTCTCTCTCTCTCTCTCTCTCTCTCTCTCTCTTCTCTTTGTCCCGAGACCACGTACCGAGGAAACGCGTTTTACCAAGATTTTTCACCGAAATTCCTCAGGCTAATTTACCTAACGCCTGCTATCACTGTTGCTGCCTACATGTACTCATTAATAATTAATTTAAATCTCTCGAAAGCCTGACTGCGGTGAATTCATTTGATTATCAATTCTGTAAGCTAAAATGCAATGAGTGCTAAAACTTTTTTAAGTTTGATATCGAGTTGGATGCATACAATGATATATCGTTAATTATATCGTGAATTTTTTAGAGCTGCTTTATTCTATCAAAAGCTTTGCACTTTGTGCTTTCATCCGTACAACTGCTGTGCAGTTAAAAATTCAAGGTATATACAAATAGCAGAGTAGTAGGTATTATAATAAACCTATAACTTTTTAACGAAGTTAAAAAGCTAACAAATAAATCACAACCGTCGCTGAACCGGCTCCTCCTTCAGTCGGAGACTCAAGAGCCAGAGGCTCGCTATTGCAAATTCGAATAGAAATTCCTACCATGTTTATTTTTCCTCTAGCTTTACACTAGCTTCTATATTTATACGGTCTGAACCTACAGTTACACAGATACACGCACACGTACACACAAACATATATTTCATTGCTCGGGCAATTAAACAATAGAGATACATAGATATCTTAAACGAATATCGCGATATTTTTGCACGATAGAAAATGCAAGTCAAAATTATTCTGACGGAGAGTTATTTGGCAAGTCGAAGATACTCGATGAATATGATAGGCATCGTAACTGATGGCTGAAAGCATCGGATCCCGAAGGCAACGCCTCCCGTTAAAAACTTCCAATATTCACCGAGAGACGACGCGAAGTATCAGGAGAGCGTGAACGCGCAAGAAGGTCTGATATTTACGAGTTGGACGAGAAATTACTAGTTTCAAAAAAAGTAAGAAGAGAGGGAGAGCGAGAGAGCAGCTCACACAAAAAATCGAGTTAGAGAACTGATCGCATCCGCGCGCGTGCACGCGCCAAGAACTTGGCGGCGACGTTTTATTACTCTCCAGTTTCCCATTGGTGGCGGGGAAAAGGAAAGATGAAACCATTAAGCGACCATTAGAAAACGTATACAACCTCGTTCGCTCGGGCTCTTTAATTTCGCACGCGAACTCCAAGACTTGACGCGTGTAGCGATCTGAGCATACAAAGTTTCGCGCGAACTACTGCAATTTACGTTTTCGAAAAATTTCACCACTCTCTGTCTGTCTGTCTGTCTCTCTCTCTCTCTCTCTCTCTCTCTCTCTCTCTCTCTCTCTCCTTTCTCCATTACATATTTTTAAAACTGACGCGCGCGCGCGCACCGAATTCATGCAAAAAAACGGATAAAAGCAGCTGTTCACAAGCGGTTGTTTTCGCAGGCATGCGATTGGTCGTAAAATGTATGCCGATGCTCTCATGTGTCGTGTCCTCTTCTTCCCTCTGCTCTAATGCCTCAGGAAGCTTCCTATCGGGAGAAGATGGAAGAATTTTATATGCACTTTACCTTCGGACCGTGTGACATATACATAAAACCGTCACGAAGGAAAAGAGACTTACCCACGTAGGTCTTCTTAAGTTACTTTTTTTTGTGAAAATACACTTTATTTTTCAAGGCTTAAGAAATGGGTTAAGATTCTTGAAGAATTTCTCGTACATTACTCTCTTGGCGCTCGATTTTCACATTCCATATATTTTGCATACCACAGTCCGAGCAAACCAAATTCTAAAACTATTGTATTTTAGGTCGAATTGGATATTGTCATCGGCTTTTCAAAATTAGCGCAACTGTCAGAGAAAGTTTGTCTGTACGTTCCATAAGAAGGGGGAACCAGCAAAATGTTTAAAGTTGCACACGAAAAAGTATAGTGCATTATACCAACAGATAATTATCCACAAGAGTGATATAATAGTACAGGGCAGGCGCTGTAGACCCGATAACAATCCAATAGCATTACGCAGAAGCCGAGTCAGTCTATATAACAGCAACACATAAATGTCACGGATAACGATGCGCGAGAAGCTCCTTGCACCTTTTGCACGCGTGAGAGGGTGTTTTTGCTCGAGCGCACGGGCGCTGTTCGTTCGTAAATCGTTATAATCCGCTGGATCTTAATAAGGTGAAGGCGCACGCGCGCTCCAAACGCAAATGGCTTTTAAACTGGAGCTACGAGCGAGATTAATCATGCTAGTTGTGAAATTGCCTACCATATTAACACGAAATCTGGAAGAAGGAGGGAATCGCCATTGATCCAGTTTAGTTTGCCTTTTTTTTCTTTCTTTCGATCCCGCCGACCTCTGCTTTTTGATCCTCATAGATGGAAAGTCATCGGACTCACGCGATGACATTTATGCAATTTATTGCAGTCAGTTGAGCTTTCAGCTTTTCTCGACAACTTGATAAACGCTTACGCAAAAGTTTCTTTCATTTTATACAGGAATCTCCGGACAAATATCCTCCTCTAAAATTCGTTTTTAATGAAAATTGCTGGTAAAGTACATTTTCCTATAAATCACTCAGACAATTTTTCTTATACATCTGCCAAAAAAAAAAAATTACAAATAAAAATATAATAAATTAATAACCTGCAGTTCGTCTGATGGAGTAAAGCTGAAGTGCATCAGCAATCGGAGCACAAATCGCAAATCCCGTGAAAGCTCTGCGGGCATCAAAACTTGGACAGGCGAATTAGAGGAAGGGCGACGATCAGAAGGGAATATGGATTAGCGCGATCAGCATTGTGCGGTCTCTGGGCTTGCAGTTAGGGAACCAAACCGAGACGAAGAGAGAAGATAGTGTATGGGTGCTCGTGTAGCCTGGAGGGCAGCAGCAGCCACCTACGTACAGAGATATTGGCTGGGTGCACATCGAACTCCGCACTTTCCCGCAGTTGTCGTCCGCAGCAGCTACGGCAATTCCTTCTCCCTCTCGGCTTTCTCGCTCCCCATTCGCTCACTGATAAGGCACGACTGCGAGTTCGCCGCTGCTGCTTCTGCTTTTACCTCGTGTTTTCGCTTTAGCCTGCCGTTAATTTTATTGCTGCTCCTCTGCTCCAGAAAGACGACTACTCGCCGAGCTGATTTATTATTTGCGATAAAGTTCACTGCGCGAACAGTGCTCTCCTTTCTTCTCTCTCAGAATTGCCACTGCTTTCTCAGAACATCAAAATATCGATTCGAAGTACAAACTGAATTTCTATTTCCATGTTTTTCAAATTAAAGGAATGCGGTCGATAGAGAATTTCGAGTTTCATACCACCGACAATTATTAATGTTTTTGTCGATGCGTTTCAAAGGAAAGGAAAATATATTAATTATGAAAAAATTTATTATTAACGGTTAATTTCACAGGATGATTATCATAAATTTAATAATAACTGACATTTATTAATTTAATCTACTGCCACCATGTAACGATAGATTGAATCTGCCGTGTCATCGGTCAATCATATTATAATTTGTTCATAAACTCATTAAATGTCCTTGTATCTCAGAGAATCAATGCCAGTTAATTAATAAACGCGATTAACGTTCCGCTCCGCAGGGATCATTTGACAAATTCAATCTGTAACAAACTATACAACACGAAAAATTAACAGTACATACGAGATTAAATATGTTGATATAAACTGACAAGTTAAAACTATTTGATGTCTCTTTGAATATCCAATGCAGCATTCACACCGTAAATCTCTCTGATGTCTCGAGTAAACATTCAAAACTGTAACGGGGGAAAAAGAAAAATCTCTCTCTTGCGCACTCGCGTACAAGGACTCGAGCAAAGTCGTTGAATTTGCATCCAATCATCTCGCGCATTCGCTTTACAGAAGCGCAAAGTAAAATATTCGTAGAATAAGCGTGGAAAACAAGAAGAAACGGCGAAAAGAAATTCCTCTCTCTCTCTCTCTCTTTCTCTCGCTCCACTCATTGCAAAGGAGGAAAGAGGGGAAAAGCTGGATCGATCGCTATACATTTGAGCGCGAGACAGGCCCCATTAGAAATGCATCGAGTTGGCTTCCCCAAGGACTTGTTCCTTGTATATATACACCAATACAAGTGCACGCGTATAACGACGCGAGAAATATATATAGAGTCGTGTATTTCGGCCTCGCGCCAACGCCTCCGCTATATACCGTCGGATCATAATCGCGTCTCTACTACTTGGAAAAGCCGGTGGCCGCGCGATGCTTAAACTCGAGAGCAGCGGCTATGTACATATAACGGACGCAAGTGGCTTTTATAGAATTCATGCGTAGTTTCGTGGGAGGACGACGCGCACGACGAGTCGCGGATGTACAAGATACTCTCCGACAATCGATACCAATGCTATTCCATTGACAGCCGGCTGTATGCGGTAGCTATTTGAGCGTGATTATTTGTAGGAAATAGATGTCGGTTATTGATGAGTCTATGTGCTCGCGATTTCAATTTCATCTGCAATTCTGCCTTTCAATGAAACCATAGGTGCATTTCAAATCATCGAAATGCTGTCATCTTTTGCTTGTGTGCAGTCCCATTCGACCGCTAAATTAACCTCGTTTATATAGCTACGAGTTACGTTGATCGGATATTTTAAATTTGCGCATTATTGTAGTACGTGAACACATTGGACATCGTTCGAATTAGCTAATTAGTAGTAAAACGGACAGCTGATTCGATAGTTCGAATGCAAATGAGAATTATTAAGTGAATGTTACTGTCATAGAAGTAATCAATGGAGTGAAATCGAGTAAATACGCGTGTAAACGTCTAGCCCTGAATTCCAAAGACTTGATCATAATGCACAGTATGACTTGAAGTGCAGCACAGTATACGGCGCGCGAGGACGATCTTTGAATGTCGAATATCGTTGCGGATAGTCACACGAGGCTTAAGCTCGTCGGAGAGGCCCCAAGACGTATACGCATAGTTAATACTGAAGCACATGACGAACAGATCGATCTGACCGCAGCTCGATTGCCAAACCGCTGCTGTACTGGTGCTCCCGTTCGACTGCATTGCAGCTCATACGTATACGTGCGCGTCCATGCTGCTGCTGTGTGACGCGCTTGTCGATATTCCGGCTACTAAATAACGCGCACGCTTTCTCTCTCTCTCCCCGCCGACAATCTCGTTATCGCCTCTGTACTGCGCACGATATTTGCTGATGCGTCCATGTTAAGAGAGCCAAAAAACAAAAATTGGAAAATCGGCGTGTAGCAATTTTCGAAACTGTATGTGGCAGATCAAAGTTACACGAAACAAACGAACGTGTTGACGATACATTTCAACGAGATTCGCAATCATGATGAACAAAACGAGGCTCAGCTGTTTTTCTTTCAACCGTCTATAACATATATAGCATCGCGTACATGCGCAAATAATGGAATGCTTGTAGAAGAGTCGTCGCGTTGCGGAACAATGTGCTTTGCATTGATTTTTTGGGAAGAAAAAAGCGAAGCACCGAAGTTCCGATGAAAGCTTCGCGAGGCGACCTTGCACGTCCACGCGATTTTTCATTGTTATAGCTGAAAAATCTCGATAGTAACGCGCGTGCGTTGCACATATTGCACATCTAAAGTGCATTTTTTTCCGGGGCGACGAGATCCTCAGGAATGACACAACTTTCCATTCTCAAGCGCGACGCACTCCAATTTCTCGAGAATACGTTCGCGTGGGGATCAAAGAAGACATTCTTCTACGCGCAAGAAGAAAAGAAAACAAGTTGAAGAAAGCAAATATCGCGAAATTCCTAAGGAGAGAAACTTGATAGCCCTCCTCTTCCCGTACATGTATATTCACTTGCACGTATAGACGACGATCACCGTCGAGCGACGCACATGACATCGCCAGAAACTTCTCGAGCTGCAGTGCTCTTCCCCTCCCGTCCTCGTTGCCCTGTATCTCATGAATATAGAAGCGCAACATTGCGACCAAAAATTTCGGCAGTCTCTCGAGCCGCCACCTCGCCTACCAGCGTGAATTGAATAATCTTCGTAGCGAGCAAGTGGTACTCTTTAAATTTACATGGAAATCGGATTGTTCCGCCGCCACTCTCTGCTTCTCTGCCTCTCTTTCTCTTGTCGCCCCTCTAGTTTACAAAAATAATTCCACCGCATATGCATGAGCCTGGCAAAAAGAGAGAGGAAGAGAGATGCGACGACATACGCGTTTCCAAATAAATTTTCGAACTATCAGAGCCCAACGAAACTTGCGCGGCGAACAGGCGAAGGCGAGTTTGGCGCTCATCATGGCACAAGCGCAAAATCGATCCCATTTACGCAATTCGCCTTGTGCACTCTCGCTCGTCGCCTCGCAGCTGCACGTGTACGCGAGTGCCCCTATCGCTTTATGCGATCTGTCTGCCGGTCGAGCATGCATAGACGCCCTTTAGTGCGAGCTTGTGTGCGCGTCGAATCGGGATTAGTCTACACGAGCCAGTTTTGCTATCTGGAAGAAAATGGGTCCTACGACGTTATTTTACGTCAGCTTCAGAGAAGCCGAAACGGTATTTGCTATTTTCCCAGTGGAATTAAAAGACGTCGAACGTGTCATTTTTGCTTATAGTCGTTCGGGCGATCAAACGATCTACAATCACTAAGAAACAAGTTCTCCCGACGGCACATTATCACCAAAGCAGCAATGCGCATTTCATCATTTGGCCAGTGGCTATACGGATTTGCATATATGCAATAGGCCGTGTCGAACGCATAATTAGCGCGACGCGTGCGTGTAGTTTAGGCGCGCACACAAGCACACACTGGCGAATAATCTAAACCATCGGTATTTCGCGTGGGCAGAAGCTCGAGCCATTTCGAAATTACGCCTAGCTCGGCAATTAGAAGCGACATCTGCGATGGTGCGCTTTGGGCTTCTGAAATGAAAAAGCCGAGCGAGAATCCGCCAATGGCTGTGATTTGTACGTGGTCGTACAAAATGGTATTATTACAGGATTGTCGCACGCTGCGCGCACTTTAATTTCCACTAACTCTCTCCTTCTTTCTCTCCGACAATCTCGTATGAGGCAAATTGAAATGCTTGGCTTGTCCATATGACCAGATTTCGAGTAAGGAAAAGCGTGGATACAGGCGTTTATTTATCCAGCACTCGCTCGTGGGAAAAGCAAAAAAATATCGGTTATCGGCTGCAGCGGCAGGGCACAGTTGGGCTCGGCAAACAGTTTACCCCCCCCCCCCTCCCCGCCCCCTCCCCGCGCCGTCCACTCTCGCGCAACGCCTTTCATCTTCCATTCGCACCCAAGAATTATAAAACCCAAGCTTGCCGTTGCGCGCGATAATCCGAAAATACGATTTCTCTCTCTCTCTCTCTCTCTCTCCTCTCACTCTCTGTATGGAAATGAAGCCTAAAGCGAACTCGTTTCTCTCGATCGCGATCGCCAGATAAAAGCGCAGGTAGCCGCGGCGGCGCGTTGCGCAGTCGGGCAAATTGATGGGATGCGGTATGTGCTGCTGCTACTGCTGCTCTTTTCTCTCTCTTTCTCTCTCTCGTTTTTGAGAGACGTTGAGTGCGCTGTTACAAGAGTTACGGCTTGATAAATAAGGCTTTTCAATTGAGCGCAACAACGGCTCACCAGGCCATATATCGACGACGAGAATAGGGTGTTGAGGCTCGAAATTAATTTTGCACAGAAAGCGGCAGCGACGCGTCGTTGTAAATTTTATCAGCGCGAGTGCGCGCTTCAAACATCAGACCACTGTAAATACTTTCGAATGGTGCCATAAAGTAGGGTGTTGAGTAAAGTCGCGGTAGCGAGTAAATAACAATTTACGTTGTACGGGATAATTAAGCTGAATATTTACTCGCGGCGAGTCAACAGTTTTTTATGCACTCACGCGAGCATATCCCGCTAAAAAACAAATTGTTGTTTATCAAGGCTGAGGCTTCATTAATGCTGTCGACATTGTGTGCGATATAAAATTTTGACGAACTGTGTCAATTTTTATTTTTATTTTTCACTTTAATATAAAATATTTTAGTCTAGGTTTGAAATGTCTCTTTATACGAGCAAACCGAGCTAATTATTTTGGATTATCACATTTCGCAGTGAAATTCTGTGTAACACAAGTCAAACAATCAGTCAGCGATGTATTCCAAAAGCCAAAAAAAGATATTAATGCCAAAGCATTTGCATACATGCTCGGTGCAAAGTAAACATGTAGGAGTAGTACAAAAGCCGGCAGGCGGATGGGGGTATGAAAATGAAACGAAATTATCCGATGCGATTGAGTGTGAAAAATTCAAGGCTCGTAAAGCTGGCCAGGAGGCGCAACTTAATGACACGAAGCGCGCGGCCCGGCTGTCGGTAGCTCTCGCGCGCGCGCTTCGTATAGCGACAGAATTGAAATTCGCTGTTTCGGCTTTTGGAATCCCGCGAGCCATACCGTTGAAATAGCTGCCGCGCAGCAGCTCGCGCGCGTTCAATCGAACTATGATGTATACTAAAGCGAGTTGGCAGCTTACACCTACGAGATTTTAAGAGTCGCTTTACACTTACACGTAGGTAAGAGCCTCGTAAATTTGTGGCCAAAGCCTAAAAGCCTGATGGAATAAAGTACTAGCGCTCGCTTGTACCTCTTTCTTTCTTTTTTTTTCCTTTTTCTCTTTTCTTTTTTTTCCTTTTTTTCTTTTTTTTTTTTTTTTTTTTTGTCGGGCAACGGGTACGGAGATAAAGCGGAGAGTCTCTTGTCGATTGCAAAGTGAAAAGCTATCGTTTTACTGCGCGCTTCGCTTGCATGTGTGCAGTGCAATGCGTGATTCGACGGCAGAGCGAGATTTAAGGACTTCCTTGTATCCTCCCCCCTACTCTCTCTCTCTCTTTTTTTTCGCGTTTCACAGGGGGCAAATGGGTGATGCTTTTTTTTGGTCGACAGTAGAATAAAACAGTGAAATCAATGAGGATGTAGTGATTCGAAAACCTGTCGAGGAAAAAAAATAGCCGCCGTAGTTCGTTTTGGATAATTAAACGTTTATTTTTTCTAAACAAGATTGGCAAGTTAATTTTCAAACAATAATCGTTGAAGTATCACCTTGATTAATTTGGCTATTTATTAGCAAATGAGATTTCCCATTTATATGTACGTTCAGTTCTTCGTTCCTAGGCTCACTGATTATCAAATCTTATTTAATATTTGAGGCGTGATGTAGAGAAATTTTACATATTCAATGAATATTTTATAAGATCCGTATTTCGACAAGGTTTATACGGTTTCCCTTAAAATGCCGATCTTGATAAATTTTTTTTCGTAGTGTAATCCACTGTGCGATGATAATACTTCGGTGGTGTTTCCTTCAGATCGAAACGAACATCTTCTATAATCGAAGTGAAATTATGGAACGTGCGAAATTAAATTTATTCAAAGTTGTCAATTTGGTTCGGTAATCTGAGCACGAACATCCCTTGTGAATCACTAAATATTATAGAATGAAAATTCGATTTTTAATTGAGCGATTTCCCGATAATTTAAAATAACGAGATTCTGCCCGTCCAAACAGGTCTAAAAGAATATTCGTAAAAATTCTGAAAATTCGAAGAATCATGCAATTTTTTATTAAAAATAATTTCTGTGAAATGAAGTAGAAAAAATGCTACTCGTTAAAGGAAGTACGAATTCGAATTATTTATAATAATTCTCGAAAAATTTAACATCGCTTAAAGCTCTCCTTTTAAATTAACTGTGCAAAGTACGCACATTTTTTCATAGTTAAACCGAACAATGAAGTGAAAAGACAGAGTTTTGACAGAATTCACATTGACGTGCTTCAGCACAGCTCGTTAATTAAAATATTAAGCGCTAAAAAGCAATTTGATCCCACAGAATTCGCTTATTTTAATTAGGCTTTCTAAAGACTAACACTCTCCTACCTCGTTTAAGCATTTATGGTCAAGAACTCTCGTTGCTGACTCGCGAGTGAATCTCTCTCGCGTAACGTCATTAGTAATAAGTCACGAGAGGCAGGGAAAGAGACCCCCAAAAGAAAAAAAAAGAAACGTGTCAAATATGAGAAGCAAACCGGAGTAACGTTAAGCATCGAGTCGTAAAAACGCGCACTCTACAAAAGTCGCGCGGCAAGCGCATTAAAAGCTCGTAAAAAAGCTCGCAGAGCTTTTTTTTCTTATCGTGTCCCGTTTCTTTTTTTTTTCAACTTTTCGTCCCGTGTAGGTTATTAAGAACGTCAGCCGAGCCGAGTCATAAAGAAAAGCAGCGAAAGAACTTCATTACCTCGCGCAGGGGTAGGCCACAAACGACTCTGGTATGTACGTATGCACTACTTTCGTAAATCTCACTATAGCCGGCTACAGCTAAATCAGCATCGAGCTCTGTGCGCGCGGGATTCCAATTAGCTGGCTTCCGTCGAATTTGTCTTGCCACCCCTCGGCTATACCCTTCTCGTGCGAGCGGGGCTGTTTGTTTTCTCTTTATCCTAGGCTATTCGCAATCGAATACACTTCGCTTACCTCGGCTAGTTGTTTCCAGCGTACAGGGACTATCGATAAAACTTGCCCAATGGCCTTATTTTCCGTGCTCTGCGTCGACTACTATTTTATTACCTTGTTTTTGTATTCTACACCGTTTTTCTTAATTTCTTTGAATCTTCTAATGAAAACAAGTGATGGGTATTGTTACTTCTTTCTTAACAAATACAAAATGGATTATAAAATGACAGTTATTCCAGCCGTCGATTTTCGCATTCTCATTGTGTATAATATACAAGCCATGCCGAAAGTTTGATACGCGCTCAACCTCAGCACGAGGTCAGTGAATTAACGATGCCTGTGTTTAGTACACGGACTATTTCGCACGAGGAAAGAAAATCGAACGGCCCAAGCATGTGTGAGAGAGAGAGAGAAAGTGTCGTGACCGAGAGTGGAAGAATGTAGGGGAGAAGAAAAGAAAGAAGAGTAGAGACCAAGAGAGTGATCGTAGGGCGTTAGCGTGGTGTATCTCTGGGCTCGCGCGCGCGGCTATCCGGAAGTTGCGCGAGACACACCGTCGGGGAGCAATTCGTCTTTGTAACGCGGCAGCCAAGAGGTGTATATAGGGCTCCGATGAGAGCAACACACGCCAACAAAAGAATGCCCTCCCCCGCAAGAAAAGGCCGATAGAACAAAACGGCCAAAAAATTGCCAACGTGCAGCGACATGGTGAATCTCTTCGCTTCCATGGCCACTTATTGCGGACTTCAAAGTAAAGAATATCTTCAGAATGGGTGAGGATTTACCTTCTCTTTCTTTTTCTCTTCTCTTTTTGAGGAGGAATGCTTCATCCGGATACGACGACGTGGACGTACTTTCGTTTTTTTTTTTTGCGCAGTTACGGAAACGCCTTTTTTCGTAGTACCTGATTTATGACGGCCGAACATAGCTGAGCTTTTTTTGACGATTCTCTCTCTTTCTCTCTATGCGAAACCCCCAGAGGCCAAGTCGCACTGCTGACCTCTTTGCCGACATCTCACCGCGGACTTTACTCTAAAGAAGAGCCTCGTGTCTTACGTGGCTTTATTAAAATACGACGAGTTGACTTGCTCTTTCGCTGCTGCATTCAACTTGATATTTTTTCTCTTTTAAGAGGACCGCATTGCACTTTCTGTGAGAGCTTTTACCGAAATTTTAAATGAAATGTGATGTTTGCTTGAACGAAGTGAGGAAAACGCGCACACTTTTTAACATTAAATATAACACGAGAAATGACAGTGGAGAAATGACAGATGTCTTGCGGCTATAATAAATGCCAATAATAAACGGTTTTTAATATCACTAGTGCTGTTCGAACTGGAATACAGTCTTCAAGAATCTTTTGTACGATACATTTGACTTATCGATCAACTTTACAATATGAACGTGAAGCATTAATTGTTAGCATTAAGCATTTGTAAACGTAATTGAAATAATCTGTCTTGAGCCTGCTACACAATCCTATCGATTCAAAGATAATTATACTAGTACATAATCGCTTGCAAGTCCAACCAGTTCGATGCATCTAATAAAAGCTCGCTGTGCAGTAAATCGGATGCAAGTGTCGCAAGCGCTCGGACCGGCAATAAAAATAAAGTGTAATTGAGCGTCTGGCACAATGAACGGACAGTCATACGGTGGGCGGGTGTATAGAAAGAGAGAGGGAGAGGAGCTCGTAAAGGGACGTTCTCGTCCTCTTTCGATATTGCACGGCGACGCGGCCGACGATGCTGCTGCAACCGACATAATTCCAAAATACGAGGCGGCAACTGTAAAGCAAAACGAGCCCTTGGAGGTGGAAGATAGAGGGAGAGGGAGAGCCTTCCCTGCTCGCTACCCTACTGTGGATTTTATAAGTTGTCTAACTGCGCGAAAAGCACCATAAAGAATGACGTACAGCCGCTTAAACATAAGTATCCTGAGAAATTTTCAGCCCTAAACATATATATATCATTCGATAAATCCAACCAACCTCGGTAGTAGTCAACGATGTGTCTCAAGTGTAGAGTCTATCAATTTGAAATAAGAGACGTTAATAAATCGCTTTCCGAGGGAGCTTGATTGGGTCGACGATCAAAAAAATGAACAAGTGTTTCGCTGGGGGAGGCTGATACGACAGTACAAGCGGTGACACGGAATTACTATAGGAAGTGCTAGAGAGCTTTCAACGTAAGCATCACCACAATTTCAACAAGGGGAGAAGAGGCCGGCACTTTCGCGTTGCAACTACGATACGGAATATCAAATGGAATGTTTACGAGGCTGTAATCGGCTTTGAAGCTCGGTCGTGGACACCTAGTCCGGCAACAATATGCAGCCAAGTCGAGCAATGAGTTTACTGGTCGAGCAAGTTTTATAATTACAGTAGATTTCCAAGTCACCCCGTTCGCGCCCTCTCGGCAATATTTCGTGCACTGGTAGACCGCGGGGTCATCACGCGGAGCGAGGTACAGCGCCGGCGATCACCACGGACGAAAGAAGAGGAATAAGAAAAAAAAAGTGCAGCTCGAAGCATTAGGAGACGACCGACGGGGAAGAACGGTCGTAAAGGCAAGAGCTTGCTGCAGCTACATTCTTCCCCGTTCCATTTTCCTTCTCTCGAATTGCCCGTAGCGCGCTTACTACCCTTCCAATCTTTTTGGCACGCGTTCAACTGCGCCAAAAGCTCCTGAATAAAAGTATTCCAATTCGCGGCTTCTTTTACCCCCGCACCCTTCCGCTTTGCTCCTTTTCGGCCCGCAGAGGCTTTCTTGTTTCGCGTTCGCGCGGCTGTGTTCCGTCATAACGGCGCTCTGATTAAATTGCACTGACCCACGGAGCACTTGGATGCAATGATTGCCGAGGCGAAGATTTACGCGAGTACCGATCCATCCCGTACGGGCGACGAGCGAGAAAGAATCGATTTAAAAGCTAACAATCCGCTAAACGGGAAATTCGCAGTTTCAATTGGTAGTTGGGATCGCCATCTGCATGTTTAGGGGCAACCGCGATTGCGTTCTTTATTTTGCCCGTGTCGACGGGAAATGCGCGACGCCGCCGGAGCAGCAAAACGAAAAAGCTCGCGCGCGCGTGTAAATGGGCTAAATAAACCTGGACAACAAACGCTTGCAACGTTTATACCGCGCTCAAATAAATTGTTCTCGGCGACTAAATGATGCACGAGCAAACCTGCGTCGCTACGGCTGCTGCTCGGCGAAATGGACTTTCCACAGCGTGCACACTCGAAATCGCCGCATGAAAGTGTACGTACGGCGTTACACTCAATTAGCCCAGCCCAGCCGAAAGTATGCGGAAATGCTAGTCTGTCAACTTCTCTCACTCGCAATTGGTTAATTGGCGCTCGCGTGGTGGCTTTCCCTCATTTGCGCAAAAACCAGCGGTCACGAGGAGGGAACGCGCAATTGCTGCATACTTTTCGCGCGTCGATGCGTCTATTTTCCGTCGCGGAATGGTTTCGGAGTACAGCGAGCGCTGCCGAGAGCTTTTACGTTTCTGCTACTCCGAGTAGTTACGCATCCGAAAATGCATTAGCAGACAAAATGGGCTCCGCGCGTCCCAGCGATATTATAGCGAAGTTCATAAACACGACTAAGCGCTTCGATATAACTCCACCCGCAGAGAGGCTTTTAGGTCTCAGCCTGTTAATCCTCTTGCGGAGCGATGCGCGCGCTAGCGGCCAGTCGCGAAAATTCACTACGACTCGCCAAGAAATTAACCTTGATCATGGCAGATTTGTTGAGAAGGTTGTCTCTCACTGGCAGCCGCGTCGACTCTCTTTGACGCTGACTTAATTACTTTTAGCGCGGCGATCAGAAACACGTGATTCGGCTAACTTTTTTAATTTCGATAAAGCTCTCCGCTCTTGCCAGTCGCCGCTGGCTACTCTATAATTAAAAAGCCAGTCTGCGCAACAGTTAATGGACAAATAAGGAATTGGCGCCGACACGTTCCCGAGACGGCGTGGCGCGCGAGGGAGGGACAAGATGAAGCCTAGTCCTCGTCACGAGGGTCGAAAGCGAGTCTTACCGATAGCCCTATATAAAATTGCTGGGGAAGCTATTACACGCGCGAACAAGAGGAATAAGAAAACCTATTTTCATACGCGGGCGGAAAAGCGCTCTGCGGCGCCCCCTCTACTCTCCCGCGCGAAAGGAGGAGCGACGAGGAAAAAGTGCATTATCGGGCCGTGAGCGCGCGAGCGCAACCGCCATTTTTGTTTTGCCAAGGCAGTCTCCGGCTTCGTTTTGAAGGAAAATAGATAGCGAACAATGCGATGCCAGTCTTCTCCGTGCGAGTACCTCGTACAACTCGTAATTTGCAAAGCTGCGCGAATAGAAATTCCAAGAAAATTACGCGGCACTCGAGATCTGCGAGCGCGCGCGACGACGATGACGACGACGACTACGACGACGACGACGACGACGAAGGAATAGGGAAATTTGTAAAACAGCCTGAGGGGCTGCCGTCGCGCGCTCGCGCACCTTTCATCTCGCCAAAACGTCGCATGAAATTCATTCATTTAAGTACTTCGGCAAATTGAAACTGTACTCCTTAATTTTCGTAGTAATTCCGTTACCGACCATGCGTTCGCGTACAACTGTATACTCGGCCTAACGAGCTGCAAAAAGGCAAAGAAAAGGAAGCAGCTGTCGCTTCTCATAAAACCAAATCTGCGGAAATAATCAACTTGCAGCTTCAATTCATTGGAGAGAAGATCGCGAAGAAAGATAATCGAGACTCTGTTCTTCGCATAAACCAAATAATAAAAAAAGCAACAGAGAGAGAGAGAGAGAGAGAGAGAGAGAGAGAGAGAGAGAGAGAGAAAGTCGGACTCGTTCTTGTTTTTCTGGCCAAGCAGACGTGCGGCTGATTCGATTCTCTTTCCGTCTCGACGGTTCGGTGGTGGCGACATTTTTCCCAGCTTGTGCAGGCGCGCAAGAGCGTCTCAAAGGAGCGACACTTACTTTTTACGCTCCTAAACCGTCCGCCTTCATTGCCAGCAATATCGTTAATTGTGGCGTCGCCGCCGCCACCGTCGTGCTCGCTCGAGCGAAAATTACCTTTCCCGCGTTCCACGCGCGCGCGAAAAGTTAGCTTTTTGATTTTCGTGCCGCGCGGTACGACGTGCTTTCTCGGCGGCGGCGCACGCGCTTCTCGCGCCACTTTTCCGCGATAGCAGGCATTGCTGTACCCGGTGTGCCGGCGCCAAATACGTTCCTCATTGATCAGCCCGCGCAGCTTTTTCCATTATCCGAAAATTCAGAGCCTCTCTCGGCGGATGGAAAAAGTTGAAAAAAAAAGAAATGTGAAAATCAATCCGGCCTCACGCAATAATCCTTTGTTCTCGTATCAGAGAAAAGTTGCCGGAGGGTAAGGATATTCGATTTGGTGCGACGACGGCGACGACAGTTCAATTTCGTCGTCGGTGCCAGATGCTCTCTCTCTCGTCCTCCATGTCTGCATGCGCGTAGAGAATGCAAACTGTCGTTTTATTATGTCCAGAAATGGCGAGCGCGCCAAATTCGCAAAGTACTTTTGAAAAGCGCGCCGACGCAATAAATTTCCCCCTCCGTTCCTCCGGTTTGCAGCTCGGGAAATGCCGATAAGTTATAAATCAATTGGGAGATAGCTGAGGCGAGTACAGTGTGTGCACGGTCTCTCTCTCTCTCTCTCTCTCTCTCTCTCAGAAAGTCGAAGCGATGCTAACATTGTTTGCCAACTCACAATGCGACTTACGTATACTGAAGGCCAATATATATTGAATCGTAAATTCAAAACTGACTTTACGAGGATGTTACGTGTTTTTAAAGTTTAACCAAGCGTCCCATCATATCCCAGCGCCTCGCTTGCCTCTAGCGTCACTCGGAAAGTATCACACTTTTCTCGTAATATATTTTATGCACTGACTACTCTGCATATTATGTATACTCATTTTCGCTCGCTTGCGAGAATATCAACTGCTCAAATTTAAGAAAATTCTAGCTCGGGTTAAAATTGATAATTATGCAAGCAAGCTGTTATATAATGTAAATAAACGCACTGCAATTACGACTGTATAAATTAATGGGCGCTCTGCTATTCCTTTAAATACGCAGAGTGCTAAAAAGCTTATGTGTAAATACAGTAATTACGTGCTCAAACACGAATATCTACCGAAATATTGGTTGGTAAAGAGTTTAATTACCATGGAAAACGAAATGTTTGCACGCGACATAATTTGACTACTGAAAGTCGTTCGCTCGTCCAAGAATTATCCAACGAAACGCCCGGCAGTAAACGTTTGTTCAGAAACTTCTTTCTCGCGCGCAAAAGTTTCACGGACAGCAGCTCTTTCTCTCTCTCTCTCTCCTATCTTTTTCTCTGGTTTGGTTGGTCAGCAAACAGCAGCATGAGCAGCATCGCCGACAAAAAACACATAGCGGACACGGCGCTTAAAGCTTCGCTTGAAAAACTCGTTAATCCAGAACTCCTCTCATCACGTACGAAACTCATTGCGCGTACGTACGCTCGCGCGTTTAATAATGCGCGCCGAGATTGGAGAGCGAAGAAAAAGAAACATTGAACGCACGCGAGGCTCTGCGCGTGGTTTTTTTTACAAGCGATGGTTTACGAGCGACTGGCAATCGTGGCACCTCTTCTAACTTTGTTGAGCGGCGGCCTCTTGAATTAAGAAGGCAATTTACAAGTGGAGAGCGCGGCCTTGTTTCGTTTCATCTTGCGTACGGCAGATTAGCAAGAGAGCGAGAGGGGGGGGGGCTGCCCTGAGAAAACATAGGCTCTTGTTATTCCGCAGACAAGATCGCGAATTATGTGCTTGTGCTCAATCAGAGTTCTCTATCTAGCTTCCGATTGAACTTTCACCGCGAGAAAAGAAGCAAGCAAAGTTCGTGCTAAGACTTTGGCCTTCCTCGCTAAGGCCGAGAAGGCTGTTGATTGTTTGTACGCGCGACAAATTTTTATCGATACTGCGAGCTTTTTCCGCGGAGTATCGTTTCCGCTGGCCTACTTTCCAAAGCACCGAGCACTTTGCAATCTCGAGCCTTAGTTTCGGTCTAAAATGTTCTGGCTTCGAACAAACTCAATATCGCTGAAATGTGAACGAGTCGTGTATTTAACGGCGAAAGACGCGCGCGCGAGCTTTCACGGAGATAAGCATTTTTCGCAACTAGGTTATATCAGAAATTGGAGGGAAATCGTTGAAGATGTACAGTCGTACGGCAAACTTTCGCATTATTAATTACTGCCACTACAATAACCTGAGCAGCGCGCAATAATAATTTCGCAATTACGCAACTTGCTCGACAAAGTTTGCGCGCGAAAATCCAAATCAAAACTTATTACAACAGCAAGTTGTGTTTGTTTCAATGCTCGGTGCACTAAGCTCAAGTTCGCTTAATAAGAAAGTCGGGACTATGTGTGCTCGTGCTCGAATCGAGACTTTCTTCACGCATTGTTATATTATCCGAGAAAGTAGCATGGAACTTGAAGCTTTTGGATATTCTAATAGGTCGCGCGTTGTCGGCCGGAGGCGGGCTGCGCTTGCTTGCTCGCTTCTCGGTTATATATTGCGGTTTCGGGGTAAAGATGCGCAAGAGCAGATAGGCTAAACTTTCCCTCACCGCACATAAACTGCAATTTTAACTATGACGAGCTCGAGGGGCTTTTCCGCCAAGATTCAGCCAACAAATTGGCCAACTTCGCGCCAAAGAATGTTGAATAATTCTGCGGCAGAAACGCGGTCATTAGGCGAGCACAACCTCCGGTACATACAATTCAGCGGAGAATTGAATATAACTGCACTTGACGCTAGTTCACCAGCAAAGTGGAATTCGGGGCGACCCCACCTTTCGAACTTTGATTGAAATCTCAATGGCCGCGAGCTCGCTTGTCCAAGCGGCGTATAAACGCCGGCCGCGCTTCAGTTTCCGAACTTTTGACTCGCCCGATCGTGATAATCAATTGTCGAAATAACCGTCGGACACACGCCTGACTTAATCATCGTTAAATTTGAGCTTGCAAGATAGCTCGCAGAAGTGGCCTGCACGCCCCTAATCGCAGTTTAACGATCGGACTTGAGGCTGCGCAGGCGCGCTCACACGGCCAGCAAAGAGAGAGTGAGAGAGAGAGAGTACGATTTTTTCGATCGTAAATCATAGATGGAAAAAGCGCGAGCGCGCGACCATAAACTCGAGTGTGCCCGAGAAAAAGAGAAAGAGAGAGAGAGAGAGAGAGAGAGAGAGAGAGAGAAGGAACGGACGCCGGACTTTTCTTCTCACGCTCTCGTACAAGGATCAAAGTATATCCTTTCAACGAAAGGATCATTTCTACCCCGCTGTGCACATTTTTTTTCTCTACGTAAATTTTCCATACACGCCTGTTGTTTTGAAAAAAAAAACAAAAAAAATAAAAATACGAGCAAGTAGAGAGAGAGAGAGAGAGTAAGAAAAATGGAAATTTTTTTCTTCCTCCCTCTTTACGAGCTATGAATCTTGCACCCTGAAAGAGAAAGAAATGGAGCAGATACGCCACGCCGCACGTGACGTCGAAGAGTCGAAGAAAAGTTCCGCGCAAGAAGCCGAAGAGAGAGAGAGAGAGAGAGAGAGAGAGCGAGCATAAAAGTCAAGGTGTAAAAATTCGCTGGCTGCGCGCGCCTTTAATCCAATCGAACACGATGAGCAAAAAATTCATTCGGAACGCGCGGGCGTTTTTAATGCCACTGGCGCGCTGAGCATTCGAGCTCATTCCTTGTCCGCGCGCGCGTACTCTCCTTATTGCGGGATATTAAACTTTTGACCTGGATGTCGGCAACTATATATACGCTCCGTCGCTGGCCGACACGTTGACGAAGTTGCGCGAGCTTGAGTTAGCCGTTGATTAAATTTTTTCGATCGTGGGGTGATTAGGTCGACGAAAAGTAGTGGGCAAGTTGCGAAGAGCAAGCCGGCTGGCTCGGAGGTGCAAGGTTGACCGGGGGGGGGAAAAGAGCATCGATGCGACATATAGCGCGAGTGTACATCTGCTGTAGAGGGAGCATATTTGTACACGGAGGCGATCGGGCGTGTCAAACGGCATTATCGTCGACGCGGCGTCTGCAGCTGGCGCGCGAGCTTATCCCTCAGCGTCTTTTTGGACGTTTGCCAGAGCTGGCTTTAGAGTCTGCGAGGCTCTCGCGTGCGGCTACTACGATAAACCGGGAAATTTGAATTGCTAGCACGCGCGCGCGAGATAAGCTTTTTGTCAGCTATGCCGCGCGGATGCTATGGCTGTACTTTCGTAGTCGCCGAGGCTCGTGGAGACGGAGAAGCGCAACAATCGCATCCGGCTAACGCGAAGCGAGAGAGCAAACTTATTTTCTTTCGTGGCGCGTGATTGCGGCGCTCGCGCGATGTCTAGCCCCAACTGTAATGAGAAAGTCAAATGGTTATTAAGGGACTCGAGAATGAGCTTCCTACTACATGTCTTCTGGTGACCTCTCTCCCTCTCTCTCTCTCTCTCCTTCTGTTTCCTGTTTCTTCTTAATAGGATTGCTTATTTCGAATATAGCGAGTCTGTCTCTCTTTTACTTCCCTGAACCGAATTTATGTTGTAAAAATTCTAAGTACACCGAATACAAGAATATGAAGGTAAAAAAAATTTTGAGTTTATTTTTAATGTAGCTAGAACCGTCAGTATAATCGGATTTAGGTGATTGCAGAAATTTATGTAATAATTTGCTTTTATAATATTATATAATTATATAATAATTTATTAATTATAATACTTATCGAATTAATTATCATATTAATAGCTCGATTTTCTGCTAATTTAAAATTTGATTTAAAAATAATTATTGCAGATGTGATCATGAGGAATTTAAAAATTATCTCTGGATGACTCATATCTTTCTATTGCCGCGAATATTCCAGGCTCCCATACTCAAAACTACATAAACCCTACGATAAAGATACGTCGAAATATCTCCAAGCTAAAGAAGAAGCCTTGAATTTTCACGATCCATTTTATTTCTATCACGGGAATATCTCGTGTACATTACAAGCATCTTTCTCATACTGAAATTCAAACTGTAAAAATCGCACTTAAAATTTCTCGAACAGATAATTATCGATGGCAAAAAAAAATAAGGAACAAGGGCTTGCAGTCATTAAAATTGACGAGTCAAAGAGTTTCTCTCTCTCCCTCTCTTTCTCTCTCTGGTCGTCTCTTGGTCGTCGATAAAAGGTTTTTTGCGAGCGCTGAGTCACGTTTGCGAGAAAGAGAGTAAGAGAGTGGAGCCGCCGCTGGGCATCAATAACGACTTTGCAGCTGTTTGCTCGGGCGCCTCGGCGAAAAGCCCGAGTGACCGACACCCTGTGAAATTTAATGCGTGAGTCGACTTTTCCTCTCTCTCTCTCTCTCTCTCTCTCTCTCTCTCTCTCTCTCTCTCTCTCTCTCTCTCTCTCTCTCTCTCTGGCGCCCCCTCCGTCTTGCTTCACTCGCAGCCAATAAATTCTCGTTTTTCAGGCATGTGCTTATCGCCACTGCAGTCTATTCCCGATAAGTACGTAACCAACCTGGCCCCTCAACGGTATGCACGAATAATACTCTCTCCGCAATTGACTTGTAAAAGTCTCTCTAATGCTGAATTATTATGAAGCGGAGGATTTGTGTTGTTATATTCAAAACGTCACTAGCAAGGATCGTGGCTCTGTGTGCGCGGGCCAGACGAATATAAAAGTATTTTTTACACGGCAGATCGGCTTTTTTGCAAGCCTAAAATCCGCTTCGATTTCCTTGAGATATGCGCGCTTCATTATTTTATTTCTTTTCGCTCGCAAAAGCACAGCGGCGCGTCAATGCCAAGGGAAAACTTTTGTATATACTTGGGAATAAATCTTTGCTACTCATGATTTTGTAATAAATTCGTGCACTCTTCGTACGGAGCCGAAAGATTATGACACTTGTGCGCAAGGCTCGAATTTCAATATAAACTGCAGCAGCGGGCAAAGCTAAAACTCGTTATGCTACAACTTTGCCGGCAAAATTAGCCTCGTTGGAACAAAACTAATTGATAGAAAGACTCGATTTTGAAAGCTTGATGAGACGAGCACAACGCTCGAGTTGAATTTAACGAGACACACCGTGGGACGAAAATAGTGTAAAAGCACAGCTCTCGGGCCGCATAATTGAGTTGTTGTATAAAAGTAGGCAGACGTCGAAAGAGCCGCTGCTGCCATTAAAACTGCATCGGGTCTCTGGCAAAGAAAAAAAGCGAAAGGGGTTTGGCTTCGTCAGCTGGTGCGAGAGCGAACGGACGAGCGAAAATAAAATGAAAACAAATAACAAAACCAAAAGAATGCCGAAGCGAAGCGTTTTTAATTCGATCAACTGGGCAGAGCAAAGTTTAATCTGCAATGTGTATTCGCGCGTGCAGAGCAGTAGCTATGCGCCGTAGGATATCCGTGGAAATCCATAAATGGAAATGCTCGACGGAATGGAAATGCGGATAGATAAATCAAAATCAAGGCTCCCCATTGAAATGTCTGGACGATCTTTGCGAGGCCTTTTCCCTCGCTATCTCATCGTTCGTATATTATGTGGTGTATAAACACGGCCAAAGCCGTGGCTCCAGCAAGTGAGAGAGAAAGAGAGAGAGAGAGAGAGAGAAAGAGAGAGAGGGGGGCATTATATAGCGGAGCTACGACTGCTTGCTCGCGCAATGTATCTTAATGCCGAGTTATTGGATTCATGAGATCTTAACAGCGCGCACCCGCGGTTAGCCCGCAACACGGCCAAGTTGCTGCTGCTTGCGCCGCGAGCGTTTCTCAGTACGTTGCAGCTATCCTCCCTCCGACCCCCCACCTTCCTCGTTCCAGCTTTATTCTTGCCGTACCTGCCTCTGTACGGCGACCTGGCTGGCGCGCGCGCGGCAAATAGCAGGCTAATCTTGATGTCTCTGTAAGGAAGGACTTGGCGTGTAACGTTGTTATAGCGTCTGCTACGGTATAGTGTACGGTCGGCTTCGCTGTTTTCGGTAAGCCAACATGACGACGCGCGGTTTCGTCTGATGAATTTGCGGACGGATCTCGAGCGCATTTGCTCGGCCGTTGCTTTTTTCTTTCGGTAAATCGAACGCGAGCGTTCATTTTTATGCGCGAGTCTTAACGCGCCGAGGAGAATTTCATGCAAACAAAGCAAACCGATAGGGCATCGCGGCGCTATGTTTGCTCGCTATAATCGAGGTCAATTACATAGTCAAACAGAAGCTTTCGGATACTCGAATCAATTTCAATTCATAAAAGCTAGCTTGTTTGTCCGCGGGAAAAATCCGATTTTTCCCAACGCCCTTACCAGTTATTTTTACGTTTCTGCGCAGAAAAGCGATCTTCATTCATGAGTACTATTTGAATTATGCGATTGCATTCTCCAGGATTATAATGTTCAGCGTACAACATGAAACTTAGCTGCGAAGAAGGATTACAATTTCCTTTACAGTCATTGCCGAAAGCTATCGTAATACCACATCGCAACGATACGTAAAACTTGAATTGCAAAATATTCATATTAAAACTTTGCTGTAAATTCGTAGCCTCGGCTCTCGGCGTAAAATACAGTCGACGGCGTAATACTTGCCGCGGCAGCAACTCAAGAGAGGGAAAGGCTGAAGTAGCGCACTGCACGAGAATCTCAAGCGAAATAAAAGCTCGAGCTTGCAGGAGACGATGATTTGCAGATGGCGAGGGGGTTGTAGCATCAAGACAACTAGAAGAACGATAGCGAGAGAGAAAAGAAGATAGAGAGAGAGAGAGAGAGAGAGAGAGAGAGAAAGAGAGAGCGCGCGCGTTTCGAATAAGACATTACACTTACAGCAGCAACTAGCTCGAGCTATTTTCCTCGGAGGATCGATTTAGGTTAGACGGAAGAGTGAGAGAAGGTAAAAAGGAAAAGCCGGCTCTCGAGTTCAATGGATTTTAGCAGTTTGCGAGGCTATCTCTCTCTCTCTCTCTCTCTCTCTCTTCCTCTCTCCGGGGGGCGGCATCATCGTCGCGCTGACTCCAAACCAGTTTCTCGTGTTTCACAATCTCCCAGTGAAACAATCGAGCGCATCTCTCCCTGCTCAGCGCACCTTGCTTTTACTCGCACACGTGCAGCGTGAGAGTCCCAAGGGAGCTTTATTGCGTTTATCGCTTCGATAAAGAGAGCAGAAAATCATTTTAACAGCTTGTCAAGCTTTAAAAATCTATTCAGAGATACGGAGGCTCGTTCAAGGCTTTGAAATACTTGATCGGGTCACTAGACACGAGAATCGATTTCCCTTTACTTTTGTTCATCCCGGCAAATTGCGTTTACTTCTAAGAAAAATTCCTTTACATCGCGAAAACTATTGTGAAAGGGCAATATTGGATTTTCAGGTAGGCGTTGTACCGTGGGTAAATTGATATTATTGTACCCTTTTATCAATGGCGTCAAGCTTTTGCCGTCGCTCGGATGATATTTTATTCGCTGATTTATTCATTCGAAGAAAGAATAAAGGCTGCGAGTCTCGTGATAATTCCCCATCAAAAATCGCTCCTCGCGTGACCCGGGAGAAGCTATTCCGCACCAGACCCTTATGTTCGTTGGGGCCAAGTTTTACGATCGCCATCATTCAAGTAACTTCATAATAATGCGCTGTTATTGGACTTGGTGGAAGGACATTCGATGGGAATATGGAAATTAAGCGTTGCGCGGCCGCGGCACAATTTTTCCGTCGTATTTTACGAGCGCGATAAAAGAAAAGCGCATACATACGTGCCACGGCTGACGCGTTCGTTATACCTGAATTTATGCGAATTTTCCATTCGAATAATAATTGGCTCCGAGTGCGAATGATAGTATACATATATGGCAAGGTATTCATTAGCTGGGTGTTCCAGTGAAATTCAAAATCAAGATATCAGCCGAAACTAAATCGCTGAGCGTTCGACCGCAGCAGTCCGCGCTCGTTTGCCTGGAAAATGCTTCGAGGAATATGTATATATAGGCGCGAGAGGGAGGCAGAGAGCGCCGACGAATTTGGCACCCAACGACGAGCGACGAGAGGAAATCAATTGTACGAATAGTCATATAGTTGATGCTGAATTATTAATTGAAAATTTCACGATTGTTCTACATAGCTTCGAGGTTCGCTTTATGAATAATTCCATGTAGCGCTGGCATTCGACTACGGATGTAGTTTCCGATAAAATCGAGTCAACTGCACGTTTGACAAGAATCAACTTGCCAAAAGTTTTAGTATTTCATTTGTGTACGCTCGCGGAGAGCGCACGCCAACGACCGACAATAGCCACGCGAGTGACGAATTAATCTTTCGCGGAGAATATTGAGGGAGATCGAGGGAGATCGAGGGAGATCGAGGGAGATCGAGGGAGATCGAAGGAGATGGAGGGAGGAGGGCTGCGACAAGAACTTGCGTATGTTTTGAAAAGTAGCGCAAGTAAGACAATGACTCGAAATACAAACTAGTTGGAAGGCGCACAAAGAGCGGCCCATCAATAATAGACAATCAGCCATTGAATCGGCCCGCCTGGCCTTCTCCAACAAGTCCATCTCAATTAAAAATGTCGCTCTTTCTCCGTCCTGGCACAGCGTACAATACAAGATGAAGTTATCATCGAATGGTACACAGGCGCTTCCGACAATGGCAACTCGCGCAGTAGGAGAAAAGACCACCTGCACAATGGCCCTGCGCGCGGAATATAGCGTACATACACTCGTCTATATATATGTATATATGTATACGTATGCATATGTACATATATATATATATATATATATATATATAACGGCGAGAACGGAACTTATAAATCACTATACTATGACCTCGATTCTCCATTCTCCAGACTCTCCGATGTAATTTGGTTTTATCTCGCTTGCTCGCTGGCTTTTCCCTCCCGAAAATTCCGAGCGCCGGACGCACTCTCATACTTATCGGCGACATACATAAACAATGGGCTACCCAAGCTACAATCTTGCTTTGTCTACGTCTATTTTCCTCCTCGCACGCGTCCGACAGAAGGAAAAAACAACAACGAAAAATCGGTGCTACGTCACTTTTGCTGGCGTTTATTGCGTGTGTAACTGCCGCCTTTATTAGCCCCCCACGCTGGCTCGCCACTTTTATGTCACTTTTTTGCGTCCACCAGCTACCCGCAAGAAGTCTCTCTCTCGTTAGCAGCCTTTTTTTTCTTTTATATCGCTTGGATATGTTTCGAGCGGACCACACCGTTATCCTTCAATTTTACGGCGCTTCGGTGGCTCGATATCCGCGTATCCACTCACGAATCCACACTGCGCGCACATACAGCAACACGGGGGGAGAGGGAGGCTTTCGCGCGAAGAGGCAACACTGCATTGCGCGTACGAGCAAAAGCAGACGCCCTCGATGACATACGTTTGCCTGTTGCACGACGGCTTCGCGATTTCCAGGCAAAGAGAGAAAACCTTGAAGAGACTTATTTCTCGTTCTTTTTTTCGGCCAGCGCGCACTCCTTTGGTAACTAACTTTGAAAACTTATTCCCAGAGCCGAATAAACTTTTCTTCTAGTCCCGAGTCTTTACTTCCTTTCGCTTCGTGTTTAACTTTTAAACGTGCCACCCTCTAACTCTCAGTCAGCGATCCGCGGAGGTGAAAAAAGAAGAGAAGTTAAGGAGCAGAGGAGAGAGGAATAAAAAAAATATAAAGGTCAACAATGGTTCATTCATATTTCATACTCGCGACTTTTATCCCGTATTATCTAAATCTTACTAAAGAGGAAATTGCGCGTTATGGCCGCTTACATTTATCCGAGCATGAAATACGACGTAGCCTTCTACGTGTGAGTGTGCGTACGTGAGCGCGCGCGTGTGTATGTAGAGATGTACATTCTCGCGGGGAATAATTTCTTACCGTAAGCTATGTCCGTTTTACGCGCTCATATATTATTCCCGAAGCATTTACACTGGCTCTCACATTGTCGCGACGCCCCGATAAAAACCCCGACGTTAATAAACAAGAACTTTCTCTTTCTCGTTGAAAGGGAGAATCACGTGTACTCGTTCAATTAACGCTTTCATGCAGCACCCTTTTTCTAATAATATCGGCCTTTAAAAAACATTCAAGGCTCATGCGAGATTCCTTTGTGCATGTCAATGCCAACGGCAGACGCGTCCCCGCCGTCGCTCGTGCGTCACATACACATTTATTTATCGCGTCAAGCTGCATATATCTTGTAATTATATTATTCTGCTGGTCATATTTTTCAGTGGCGTACCGAATTTTCCACAATTATGACGTTGATAGTGACGACATTATGCTCTCGTTTAATATATATCCAAGCCTTTGTAATAATTATACCAGCGTGGTAGCGCTTTTGAGATTTGACACGCGAGATAATTAACGTGACGAATGGATTTCGTTCTCATTAAATACCAGTGTTGAATGACAGATGTTTTCTCGCGCTTTTAATTTTAATTTGTAAACACTGTCAAATATTTTATGCTTATTCCCGCGTGTTTCATCAATTAAGTTGTAATAAAATCTGCTCGTGCTTTCGTTTGCAAATGCATATATTTTCATTGCAGTGATTTGCATCCATGCAATTTGCTCGTTAAAAATATAAAATGCACGTTTATGGGTTTTTAATTAATTTCAGTGAAGAATGAGGCTACTAAGATAAATTAACATTATCATTCCAAAGTTAACGGAGACTATTATATTTAATGTGAAGCAGCAAAAGAATGGCACGCGCTTTTTTTATCTGATAATAATGGATCAAAAAGAAAAATTAGTGCTTGGCTCAAAGCGTTATATTTTACTCCAGAGTTTTTAAAGTCAAAAGTCATAATCGATAATGCAAAAATGAAATGAGGTCATAAAAAAAGGGAGTGAAAGAGAGAGAGAGAGAGAGAGAGAGAGAGAGAGAAAAAACAGCGCAGGTAGGCAGTATTTGACGTAGCAAATCGACAGTGGGCTTCGGGGGTTTAAAAGCGCGAAAGGTTTACGGTCGTACAGCACACAGCGCCGGCTGTATACATTATACGCTAAGCGCGCTCGAAAATTGAAAAGCCTGCAGTATTTCTCATGGTCTTTCTCTCTCTCTCTCTCTCTCTCTCTCTCTCTCTCTCTCTCTCTCTCTCTCTCTCTCTCGCTTTTGCACGCGCTCGTGCGAAGATAATAAAGAAGAAAGAAAATAAAGCGGAAATTACGGGGGCCGGCACAGCAGCAGCCAGCAGCAGCAGCAGCAGCAGCAGCAGCAGCAGCAGTTTCGCTCCTACATGATTCCGAACGAAACACACTGCGTCGTGATTTGTTTGTCTTGCAGGACGTTAATGGATCACACCACCCTATACACCGACTCACTCCTGCGCAAAGTGTTTCTTGCGCTCCGACACTCCCTTATACCGTTTGCCGAACCCAGCTATGCTCCCAGACTTGCTCGCTCTTCTCTTTATTTCCGCTCCATTATCCCTATAACGTTACTATCCGTTGCGGCTTCATCCTTTCTAATCAATCGGAATTAATCTTTATTTACATTTCCTTTCGCACGACACATTCCTATTGCGTCTAATTGCTTTGGCTTCGCAAGTTACGCGGATGTATTACAAGATGCTATTAATTCATCGACAGTTAGGTCTCTTATATCAAAAAGTCATTATATCAAATCCTCTTTAAGATTACAATTTTGAAGATGAATGCTTTTTTATACTCACATTAGGAAGCGATGTTTTTAAGAAAATATTACTTTTATTATGCGTTATTACGTGTTATTTATGGAATTATTTCATCAGAATAAAACCAAACAATAAACGGGAATCGAGTAATTACTCAGAATAGAACCATAACGAATCTTTTAATGCGGCCAAATTGCGAAATATCAGAGGATATATATTGACAGGCAGGCGAGTGAGAGCCATATTTTTATGAACGAAATTAAAGAAATTATTTATAAAAGAAAAGTAACGAATCCAATTCGGCCAGTGGTAATACATATTCTCTATACGAACAATAAGCGTACAAGGCAGAGAGAACATAGCGGGTGCCGTTATCCCATCCATAAAAGCCGAATAACGAACTCTTGTGTAAGATATGAGTAGCAGCATGGACCACGCAGAACCCAGAGCCAACAATATAAATTTTCAGTGAGCATTTGTACGGGGGGGGGGGGGGGAGAAACAGAAGAGTGTGTATAGCCTATCACTCAAAAGCTTTTTCAAGGATCTATATTCACGAGAGCCACTATTCCACAACGAACTCTATTTTACATACCGCTCGAGCTATATATGCTTGATGTCATTGACGCAAGCTCGTCAGTTTCTAATAAATGCAGTTTAACAGATATATATTCACTGTTTGATTGACGGCAACAGAGATTTCTATTGGATATCGATCTACTGTCAGAATTCCAATTCGATTTGTTTATTAATTGTGAATACGAATTATGTCGTTTTTTCTATTCGATAGAATTTTTTTTCAATGGCATTATAGTAGTCAACAATTTTTTCCTATCGTTATATTTTTGAATTGGCTAATACTATTCAGTAACAACGTATGACTAACTGAGAACCGTTCAACTAAGAACATCCACCCCTTTCGATGGAATCGGTTCAGCAATTCAAAAATATACATGTTCGAAATTCTTTTATTTATTTTTTTTAATTCGAACAAAAAATAAATTAAGAATGACTCTTAAAGTAATTAAGTGTATTCTTAATGTTTACTAATTATATATATATATTGCGCATCTCATTTATCAATTAGTTCGCAAGTTAACCTATAACTAAATAAAATAATCAAATTGTAAATGTGCAGTTACTGGTACACTCACGCTAAGGATTTGAATCTGACCCTAGTAAATTTTGGTATGTTTATTGTAAACATTGTTTAAGCCATAATTTTTACTAGGTATTTTAACATATATTATTACATATTTTAATAATTAATATAACATATTTGTTATTATTTGTTTGAAATGTTTTAATATCGTCGTGTAAAAATAATTGTGGTCAGGGTAGAAATTTCATAAAAAATTTAATAAACATGATAACGAGTAGAGTATGTTCGATTATTATTACATTTTGTAATTATAGCATATTTGCTATAAAATATGAAAGTCGAGAGATGAAAGTTTTAATGATCAACGATAAATATTTGTTTCTCTGGAAGCCTATCGAACAATCACCACAAATAGGGTCGACCAGGAGACACGCTTGTGTCGTTGCATTTTCTCGTCTGTTCAGTCGACTGTGCAACGGTATCGCAGCTATACATAGCACACTCACAGTCGAACAGCGCACTTATCTCAATTCAGTGGGTGTCGCGCTTTGTTGAAGTCCGTAAATACGCTGGCAGCTCGCGCGGCGGCAGGTATCGGCAGCACATAAATAGCTTCTATACCTATAATAAGCTCTTGCGGGCGAGCTTTCTGTCTTTCGGGAAAGCGAGCTCGATCCAACTGCCGTAAAAGCGCGAAACTTGCCGGTAGCGCGAGCGATATCGCGATCGGAAATCCCGGTGATTCGAGTAACTTGGCTCGCGCCGACCGTATTTTTTCGACGAGAGGCAAGTCGATCGCGTCGCATCGGCAAGTGTCTCTCTCTCTCTCTCTCTCTCTCTCTCTCTCTCTCTCGCTCTCTCTCCTTTTTTATTGATCCCGACGGTCGAGGCACTCGAGTGCCACCACTCGACGTCGACGACTTATTATTGCGCTCGTCACCGGCGCGCCGTGCCCGCGCGCCGAGGGACCGAGACCCAGGGTATTTGGTATATATCGCCAGTAGCGGCATTCCGCGAGACGTGACGAGATTAATCATTTCCCACGGCGACCGCGTGCGCGCGAAAATTCATCGCACTCTCGCGGCCGATGATATCCAATTGACCGCGACAAACGTACCCGGTCGTGTCGATCCTGCTGCGCCCGACTTCCATATCGTCCACGTTTCACGTGGATGCTCGTCAGAGGTGCGCGACAGACAACAATTGAATGTTATTTTACTTTCTTTATTGCCAGATGGAGTACTGTGCACGACCATTGGAAGGAGCATCGGGAGAGCGCCGACGGCGCGTATGCATCAACAAGAACAAGAAGGCTTCGATGCAGATCTAATCTCAAGTTGCCGACAGTTTCGTCGCTTCTGATAGGGCACCAAAGCATGGTCCACTGCTCTATCGATCGTCCGTATAACTCGGTCTAAGAGCATATCAACGGCTCCGCTCACATTCTGTCCCGTCGCAGCGCTCATCTCCAAGTAAATCATACTAATCAAATAACACATTAAAGTTTCTGACAATCTCTCGCTTCGTCGAGGCGTTAACGTTCGGAAGTGAATCCTCCGCGAAGAGGATGGATATTAAAAAGTGATCATCAGCCGAGACTTTGAACGTAGTATTATAAAGAGACGAAACATTATTTTTGCAGAGGTATTAAACTGGGTTTACGTAGCTGCACTATAAATAGCAATCCGATCGGAGCTTTTCACGGAGCCTGACCCAGTTTAAAATTTAATCTTGAATTCGAAAGAGATTTTGACGTGAAACAGATAAAGCTGAAGTGCACGGCGCCGCGTAAGATCCGCTTTATTATGAAGCGCAAACGAAAATCCACCGAGCATTCTGGCGTTACTTGCGTAAGAAGTAATGTTTACCAGAGCAGGTAGGACAGCGCGAGGGGTCTATTTAAAAAATGGTCTACGGAGTGAGAATTAATGGTAGAGCAAAACGGGATTTCGCGAGCGCGAATCACAAATGAAAACACGGGATCCGGTTTTGCCGCGCAAAAACCCATTAGCGGAACTTTTGGCGAGAAAGCAAGTGACATTAGCGCTCGCGACATATCGGTCAGAGGCATTAATTTCCCGTAAAAGTGGAGAAAAACACGCGGCGGCCCGGCGAGCTCCAAAGGAGAGAAGAAGCAAAGCCTCGACAGTTCTCGAGAAAACGCGATCAAGTCTGCAAGAAGGTCTGCAAAGAAAGCAAAGCCTGCCGTAGCAAAACGCGACGAAATCGAGCTTCTTCTCGCGCTGCTATTCCTCAAGGATCCTCATTACATTAATCTCTCGTAGCGGCTGTACGTACTTGTGCTCTTGGGCCAGCTCTCGAGCCTGGATCTCGCTTATTACTCGTCTGTTGGCCAGGTCCGACTTGTTACCGCAAAGAATGACGTCTGGCTGTTCGCAGTAGGCGTGCATCTGTGTGCCGACAATTGCAAAGCGATATTAGGCCCCGCCGTATATAGCTCGATAGCTCGTTCGTTCGTTGGGACAGGATGCGAGTTAATGTTGAAATATGCACGTAGAATCGGCGTGCGGCCAAAATGCCAGCCGGCTAATCAGAACGAGCCTTTTAGAGCGGAAAAGCCCCTTGGCCTTTCCGAGCACGTATTAAGCCGCAATGTAATTAGCATTGTTATCATGTTGCTGTTTTTGAGAGAGTCAGGCTATCCTGCATGCACGCGCGCCCACTTGTAAACTTTGCAATTGAATTTACTCGAGTATTCCACATAAAATGAAAGCGTTTTACGACTTTACAACTTGGCTAGAGCAGCGTGTTCTTATGAATCACTTCAAAGTTGGAAAACTCGGAAGGCTCGTTCCATTATCCTTTTTCTTCGCGATTAAAACAAAAATCCAAAGCCATATACCCTGATCTCTTGCAGCCAGCCTCTTACGGCCAGAAAGGACTGTTCATTTGTCAAGTCGAACACCAGAAAAAAGCCCATCGATTCGCGGTAGAAGCCCGTGGTTAAGCTTCGGAACCTGCGCAGAAATTGAAATTCACGATAAAATAGCCACACAGAGATGCAACAAACACCGGTCGCGTATTTAAGTGAAGGACACAAACGCAGTCAATCGAACAAACGAAAAAACGACCAGGAGTGCACTGGCGTTTGGATAAAGCAATTTATATTCTTTACCTTTCTTGTCCAGCTGTGTCCCAAAGTTGTAAACGTACTCTCCGAGTTTCTCCTTTCGATGACTCATACACCTGCGAGCGAAAAACAATAGAGCATGAGTAAAGAGAGCTGATATGAAAAGTAGTCGAGCAGAAACAACTGCTAAAAGCGATTGAGCGAGTGGCAAAGAGAATAAAAGGCCGGCCAGTAGTCAACAAAGTTAATTTCGACAGAAAGAATCTGAAGAAGTATGAAGCTGGAGAGGGAAGCATTTATCTCACAAGTCGCTTTTCCTTAAAGTCGATGCCAACGGTGGAATGAAAGCGCGGATTAAACGTGCCTTCTGTGTAGCGATATAAAAAACTCGTTTTTCCGACGCCCGAATTGCCGAGCGCGAGAAACTTTAGCAAATAATCGTAATCCATTTCCGGGCGACTGCTGCACCCGGCGACCTATTTTTTGCTTTCTCTCCTTCCTTTTGCTTCTCCCAATTGAAATCTGCGAGTCGCACAAAAAACTTGCGCGCTTGCGATCGGCGCCCGATCCGTTGTATTTACGTGCTGCGAGGCTAGCTGTTAGCCCGCGGCGCTTTGCACGATCGCTGGACTTGTTTCCCTCTATCGTCACACGAGAAATAGGGTTTCGAACTAAAGCCTTGCTGCTCACTAAGGCATTTGGAAAAGTCCAGGGTGACGAGGGATAAGCCGCGCTTTCAAAGGTTATATATTCGTATCAAATGCGATGTGTCCGCGGCGGTCGACACTTTACGAACTTACTATTTCACAAGCTGCGCTACGCTGATAATACTGTCACTTCATTTAAATTCGTACTTTGCGCGCCATCTGCATCTTCAAATTTCAAGTGCGTCAATCAAATGCAGTACTCTTCTGATAATTCTGTCTGTTGACGAACAGTTTGTTCTTACGGCAAATCAAATTAATTGTCAAAAATTTTAAATATAATACGAGTAAAAACTATTTTTATAGATTGTATCATTCACGCACTGTTTTTAATTCAAAAGTTGAGCGGTTCAACAACTTTTATATATAAAAATATTATTATTCATATATGTTTGGTAATATATTGTCAAGGAAATAGCTAGTTTAACTTAAAACGCGTTAAAAGAATACATAACAGCAGATGCCTTCCTATAAATAGAAATCGCCATTCGAGAACGTCGTCTGCTTCATATCGTAAACAATTCCGTTACTTCGTTCCAAACAAACATTTTTTTCTAGGAAAAATAATCTTTAAGTTATTCAACCAATCTACAATTATGTCAGACGATGAAAAAGTACAAGTTAACGTTGAATATTGGTAATTTATATTGAAACTTTACAAAATTGAATAGGTTTGCTCACGCATAACCTTTCTTTGTATTTCGGCTTTAGTGGAACGTGCGGCCATGTGAAACAATTTATGGACATAGTTCAACAAATTCAAGAAGCTACACCTGGCGTTGAAGTAACTGGATTTGCGGGAAGACAAGGTATGATAGTACGAGAAATGATCATAACAAATTTTAACACAAAATTTTTTCGATTATTATTACATCTTGATATTTTATTCATCTTTCTAGCATCTTTTGAAGTGCATGTTAATGGAGAATTGGTTTATTCAAAATTGCAAACCTTAGCTTTTCCCGACTTTAAAGAAACAACGGAGATGGTTAAAGGTGTAACTGAGGGTAAACCTATAACTAAAATTATAAAACAACAGCCAATAACTTGTGTGATTTCTTAATTAAGATATATTAAATTCAAAGAGTCATACAAATTTTGTTATAATATCTATATAGCTTTGTTAAAGCGTTTAAATAACATTTATTTTTAAGATATTCATATTTCATTCGTTCAAATGATTCACAAAATTACAAAAAGACTGAACTATAATTATGAAATAAAAATGAATCTTCTTTTAAAAATTATTGTATATTATTCCAACTATAAAACTTAATTTATATCACAATGCTCTGAATACTTGTATTTTTAATTTAGTGATAGAATAATCTATCACCAATTTTTAACACATCATTTTCTTGAAATTCGTTAACTAAATATATTCCAAATTTGAGTTTTCCATGAAACTCTTCCGCTAAAGTACGCAACGGTTCTATAGTTTTCTTGCCAGTCAATTGATCAATGCATACCATTTGACATCTAGTGCAAACTCCTTCAACCTATTATAGTAAATAAAGGTATTACATATGTAACAATTCAATGTTCACACCAAAAGGAATAGTACATTACGATACAAGTGCAGGAAAGTGCAATTTTCAACGCACGTTTTCTGCCGAGCGTCCGGAAAAGACGCACTTTGCGCACGGAGTATCGAAAAAATAAATACACACCTTGAAGTGACAATTTCCAATCTTCACTTCACTCCATTTCGTTTCTTCAAATGCTATACATCCGTCAACAATGAAATTTCCTCGAAATCGATGTAATAAGGTATTTTTATCACATTCCAAATCTTCTTCAATTTTATCACTTAACCACTGAATGCTAGAGTTGTTTATCAAAAGATATTGACTTTGACTTGCAAAAGATAGTTCTGGTTTATCAACTTCTAGAAATATAACATCAAGATTATAAAACAAGCTACCTATCAATAATTTTATTAACAGTTTAGATCTTTAAAAATATTACTTTGCAAAACTGCTTCACATTGCCTCACTAGCCTAAGATTAGGCCTTCCTAATGCCAAACTGAGCCATTCAGAAACTTCTATACCACAATCAATTCCTTCAACTTTATGTCCACAGATTTTACCCCTGCAAATTTTACTGTTACGGATTTGATTTAATTTAAAAATCAAGGGCACATCTATAGTTGGCATGTCTAAAAATTAGAAATAAGAAGTAAAAAATTAAATGCTTCATATAATTTTGATTTCAAACAAAAAAACATACTTGGATAATTCAGTTTCAAAACATTATGTTTCAAGTCGACGACTGGCATCAATAAGCATAGTTTAGTTTCTTGTTTTTGTGTAAGACAAACTCCTAACGATGTTACAATCATCCACTCTCGATCGTATTGCAATCCTTTTGACGTCACTTTCCAGCAATTTTCAATTTCGTATGCTCCGCATGATTTCACAGGATAAATAAATACTTTGGATAATCGAGGGATTGCCTTATCGTCGAGAAAATTTGAAATAATATTTTGAGTAAAACATATTTTGTTTATCATATTTTCATTTATAACGTCGATCAACGACTCGTCTGCTGTAAACTCGCGGTTTACACTATTATTGTAACAGCCTATTGCAGCATGAGCTTTATATTTCACGCGTATTTTCTCTTGGAATTCATGCCACCATAAAGGATATTTTATAACTTCTTTTCCTTTCACGAAACATTTTCTGATCATTGTGAGAATTGTTTTTACATCGCTTATTGTTGACATATATCCAAATGATATTCGAACAGCGCCAGTCGGTTTACCATCAATTAAGTCGACCGTACCGCCACAAGTATATCCAGTGTCGTAATTTTTTAAAATATCAATATCAGAAAGATTCATATGTCGTTGACAAGCTCCCGGATTGCAAAAACATCCTGTACGTAAGTGAATTTTATGCAAAGCAGCCATGTTGAGAACTTCCATAAAACCAATATATTCTTCATTAGCTCTTAATATATTGAAAGTCACCACTCCACCCTGTATATCTATATTTTCATAGTCAGTGTCAGAATATAATTTTACAACTGGTGCTCCATTTTGATGATGCAACATAAGTAAAGATTTATATAAGCACCGTGCTAAAGAAAATACATGCAAGGATATCTTGGGCATAGATATTTCAGATAAAAGTTTGAATCCATACCGAAGTGAAATGATAGTTAAAAAAGAAATTGTTCCATCTTCAAACCTGAAAACAATTCCTATGTTATTATACTGTAATCATATAGAAAGTGAGACAGAAAAAAATGTCTTACCTTTCATGCAGGATTTTTCTATTGACATGGTACATTTTAGAACTCAAAGCTAAATTAACTGTTCCACCTCCATAGTATGTTTTGTTTAAAATACCAGCACTACTATTTTTTACTAGGAGAGCTCCTATACCAGTGGGATAACCAAACAGTTTATAAAATGATAGACATACAAAATCTGGTTTGTATACTGAAAGATTCAAATCATTAGTAGCTGCAAAACTTGCTGCATCTAGCATAATAAACCAGTTAGACTCATTTCCTACGTAAGAATTCAAATATCCAGATTTTACTTTATCAATCCAACTTAAAGGATATTTTAATCCTGAAAAGTTACATTGGGCGGAATACACAAATAATGAATTGGATTGTTTTTCAATTGAATAATTGCTATCGAAATTCTGCTCTAAAATTCTGTATGCATTTTTGTGGTCAATACAAACAACATTAGCTCCTTTCTGTAAAACTAACTCCCTCATTCCAAGTACTGATGTGTGATTATCTTGTAGATAAACAAAATTTCCATATTTTCCATTTGACTCATTTTGTGTAGTCCTAAAACTAAATGTTTCAGCTAAAAGTTTTAAAGAAGCTGTGGCTCCAGATGTAAAAATAACACTGTATTCATCTTGCGTTGTGTGGAAGTGATCTAAAATACTGATGAAGATTGATTTGTGATTAATTAAATAATTAATTACGTAATTTAATTATATAGTTATCTAATTATTCACATGTATCGAATGTTGTCAATAGTTTCCTCCGTAATATTTCCATTAACTCCATGGGAATGAGGATTTGTGTACAATGATGTCAATAAATCGTCCAAAGATTCCTTAATCTGATTATCAGAATACAGAGTACTACCTGCGTGATCTACGTAGCACTCACCTATCAAATTATGATAAGATATTTTTTTTAACATGACACAAACATGTTTGTTAAGTTTAGTCAATAAAAATCAATTAATTATTTATATGCATAAAAATTATATATAATACATAGATTATTAAGTAATTAGTATTTAAATTTAATATAAGGTTGTCAGAATCACTATAACAAACAAATAAGCATCTCTATTTTCGATATGTAAAAAAAATAAAAAATTCGTTATGTGAATTACATTTAAAATCAGATGATATCACTGTACCTTTTATCCGGGAGAATTTTTGCTCCAAATTTCGATGTGTTTTGTCATCATAAACAGGAGTGTACGATAATTCGTCCATGTCAGTGAATAGCCAAACACGGTATGCTGCATGCTGAGATTGTGTAAGGCTAGTGGTTATTTAACTTGTTACTCAGTAAACTTATCTTCTCGTAACTTCCAGCACCAATTTCCATTCAAGCCTTTCACAAGGATATCATTTTTTAAACCTGCACTCATTGTGTAAATCACAGTAAGGCATAGATGTCGGAAGAATAGTGCATAAATATAGTTTTTTAAATTAGTTCCAGTAATGTCGGTAATTGAAGAGAATCATCAGATGCGTCAGAGATACTGATTTTTAAAACGCCTCATAAGTATTTTTTAATTGCTTGCTTTGTCACTATTTTTTACACATGCACAGTGGAGAATAAAACTTTATAAAAATAAGCAAGATGAGAAACGTGATATGTATAGAACTGCGCAAAGCTAAACTGCTTCTGTACTATATATATGATATAAAGAACTGCGTTAGCAGTTGAGTATTATCATACTACATTTGATTTCTAATAGATGGACATAGCTGTATTATGTGGACTAACATTGACCCACAAATATCTGTTTAAGTAAAAATGTAAAAAATTTATGTAAAATTCAATTATCATTTATTACAAATGTAACTGAATTATAATAATTATTGAGTAATTTGTTTGATTATTTTATTTAAATTGACTAAAGATTTAACAAACTAACATTTGTAATAAATTATTGTCTTAAAAAATATACACTACTTAGCTATCCACTATCAATCTACAAAATGTGTTGTACTTATAAAATTTGCTCTCTTAGATACAAGCTATTTTGCAAATAGACTGATTGATTTTAAAAGATAAATGCATTAAAATTGTTTTACATTGAATGATTTATCATTTATAGACAATTACTTTTACGAATAAATAAAATAAAACAATATATTTGGTGGATAAAATGGAAAATAAAAAAAATTCACGTAATCATGAGCATTTACGCAACGATGGCCAGAGTGACGAGGTGGCCGAGTGGTTAAGGCGTTGGACTGCTAATCCAATGTGCTCTGCACGCGTGGGTTCGAATCCCATCCTCGTCGATCTTTTTTGTTTTTCTTTTAAAAATCATATGTAATTTATAAATACATGCTTCAAATGTAACACAGCGATATTTAACTAACTTACACATGCTATAATTTGGTTTTTTTGGAATGTTTGCATGTCTAAGTAAATAAAAATTACAATGTTAATAAAAACTAAAATTCCTTGGAAAGATGTTTATTATAAAATATTTTATCATTCTTAATGTATTTATTAATTCTAATTATTGTAATAAAAAAAATAATTTATACACGTTGAGGCCCCGGGGGGATTCGAACCCCCGATCTCCTGTTTACTAGACAGGCGCTTTAACCAACTAAGCCACGGCGCCCTCGTTAGACCGGTAAAAATTAAGCACATTTATAAGTTTATATTTCCTAAACAAGTTTTTATACCTTTATAATTTTATTTTATCAACACTTTAAAAATCAATTTTATTTGTTTGAAAGTTATAATTTCGTAAATAGTGTTTAAAAATAACAAATATATATTTTTGTAAAACGTAATACTAATAAGATAAATTCTACTTTTATTTAATGAATCTTGGCTCTGTACTTTATTTTTATTTTGATTCGTCAACAAAAACGGTAATTTTCTTCTTTACTATTTATTTTTTGATCATCATATCTGAAATATGTGTTAATAATTTTTACATAAAGGCTCTGATAAATGAATTATTTCTATGGTACTCACAAATCGACTATAGAATGAGTAAATTAAATGATATAAAACAAAAAACATCGATAAGAGAGATATATATAAACGCGGCCGCAAAGAGTGTCATAAGATTTAGGCAAAACAGTGGAATACAGGAGTGGGAGAAAGTTCACGGTGATAGAGTCGCCGAAGGATCAAATGAACAAGGCAGTTCGTGGCGTAGCGCTGGCGTGTACAAAGCATAAGTCACAGTAGTGTTTTAATAATGCTCTTAATTTTGTTTTTCAATTTATTCATGAATGTATAAGATACTTATACATTAGTAGTTTTATAAAAATATTGATAAAAATATAGTGGCTGTATGAAAAACCAATTTTCTTTCATTTCAATTAACCGATTTAATATCACTGCTCATTTCGTACTTCAAATTGATGTCTGGATTTTTATGTTCTCATTTCAAAGTAATTTATTCGGTTTCGTTAATAACAGCAATTTTATTACAATGAAGGTATAGTATTATATGAATATTGATTAAGCAGAGTCTTCTTCTGTAACAAAAGTACTGTAGTAGAAAAGAGAAAATATAACAAAACGTGTGATTTTGCACGAGATGTATAGCTGTTGCGATCTTTTTATGGTGTAACTTTGTTATGGATTTTGCGCCAACTTTAGCAGTTATATTTCAAATTGCGAAATATTATGTCAGTTCCAAGTAACTTTCTTTAAAAGAAATATGATCATTTTGTCCAGTATAAAATAATGCAAGGCGATTTAAAAAAATCCGGTGGATATCAGAGATCTTGAACAATATTTTCAAGTAGTTCAAATTCTCAAAAGAATCTGAAAAACTTGCATGAAAATCTCTCTACGTGACTATGTACAGTAAGTTTTGTGGCTGGCTTACTGCGATACTCGAAATTTTGTAAACGAGAGAGTGAGCGAGAATACGCGCGCGGAAAGTGATGCTCGTAAAATAGTTGGATGCCGCAGTGACTTTATGACCGGGCCTCGTTGCCGCACGAATCAACTATCCCATGCAAGTCCATATACGCATTGCCGATAAAAAATTTTCTTTGAGATATAGAGCTGAATTTTCTTTATCTTCAAATAGTCCAAGTATGCATGTTATCTTTTCTAATGTATAGAGTGTATTTCTGCTGACGAGTTTCAAATTATGATCAAGTGTAAACCATTTTTATATTGATTTTATTTAGTATTTTCCAAAAAGAGCCAATAAAATAGTTCACTGCATCTTATCAAGAGTTGTATAAGATTTTTCGTTTATATATAGTACATACGATACAAGTACGTAAAGTTCCTAACAAGTTTCTAACAAGAAAGTAGAGTGAATAGGCGCAAGGGCGCAAGAGGAGAGGAACGCCACCTCGATAAAAATGGTATAAATTATAAATCAATCATATAAACATTTTTAATCATAATATCTACCAAAAGAACGAAATTTATTTATTTGATGAAAGTTTCATTGGTTTCATTATAATGAATTACCCCCCCCCCCCCCCCCCCAGCCTTTCATCGCCACGCTTCACACTTACAATCGCAATACACAGAAAACTATGTAATATACTATAAGTCGAGTCAGCGATTAAGCTAACACCATTATAAAGGGTCATATTGCAACCTAGGTGCATTATGCTAAGCCTTGTCTAAAAATATTAACTAAATTCGGCTACATGGCTTAAATTTAATATTACAATTTAATATTCCAACCGGTATTAAAAAACAAATAAGCTACAAATAAGTACGAGAAACTGGCACTTTGTGTTGTACAATTGGCATTGATAACGTAAACATTTTGCGTACGCTGTTAGAAAAAATGTTTAATTATTCTACTTGTACTTGTACATCGAATTGACGTGGCTTTCCAGCTTTCCTAGCGTATTCCACCAAACACGACATACTTATTATCGGTCTTGTTGAAAGAAGATACCAAATGACTTTAATCCAGGATGATAGTGATTTATTAAGAAAAAGCTTTGTTTATAGTGAAGAAAAATATGCCTATTTATTTTGAGTAAGTGATTTTAAATTAACACCTAGATATATGATTTTTGTTTATTTTCAGTCAGAAAAATACTCTATTGTTCCGCAAATGATATTAATATAGTTTATAATGCCATCTCTTATACTTGGTATAAAAAGAATTGTTTTGCATTTAGCTTAATTTGATTTGAAATTAAGCGTAGTATATTCTTGAATAGTTTCATTGAAATTCTGATCAAGTAATTTCTGTACAACTGTACAAGCTCCGACTAAGCAAATAAGGTAATACTGTTATCCGTGAATTCATCGGAATATATACTGCGTTAGTATTGAGATTAAATAGAATTGAAATTGAGACTCTGAAGAGCCTATCGTGCCTCGCATTAACGATGCATGTTCCTCATAAGCTAAATCAAGTCTCAAAATCGACTAGACGCTATCTAGTGTATACTTACTACATTGTTGTATAATTGTGTGTCAAGGTCGGTATGAAGCTTACGAATTGCAGATATGGTAAAGTGCTGGAATCTGTCGTCAAATTAGGTGTTTGGAATTGTGTTATTATTGTTTGCATAACTACGGACGGTGACGCTTATCACTGTCTTGAACTGTATATTAAAAACAATTGTTTTATTTGCGTAAGCTCTGGATAGATGATATAAAAGTGGAACGTTATTTGTGTCTTGTATTATGCCGAATTTGTGAAAACACATGAACATATGTGGTGCAATATAGCCAGATCAGCTACAGCAGATTTGCATTCGGAGACGATTGTTGTAAATTTTTAAAGGATCTTATTATCAACGTTTTTTTAGATTTGTGAGATAATCGCGCCTCAGTTTCAATATGAATATATTTATAGGCGGTATGTTCGCTATGTTATATATATATATATATATATATATATATATATCTGTGTTTCTAATAAAATGTTTGTTGTTTTCGTATCTGTATAAATGTAAAAATGCTTGCAAGCATAAGCGTTCGAATTTTCGAAGCTTTTCTGTGGCAGCTGCATTTATATTCCACCAAGTGGGAGCTGCATACCTTATGATAGGGCGTATCAGTAAGAGTTAGCAGATTATTTTTGCTTCTTTTGAGAGGCTTCTGTTAAAAAAGATATTGGAATATCCTCTAAATGCGTTTTTCGCTTTTTTTGAGCTGAGATTTTACGTGTGTGTTAAATCGCAATAAGTCGTCGAGTTGTACAGCTGTATTTCAAGGTTTGTTTATGCAGTACTATTACTTCTTTATCATTGTCGCTCATTTTTTTTGTGAAAGTTTATTATCTGTTGTCTTTTAATTCTGCCTAGGAATCTGAGAGGTCTATAGAAAACAATGTTTTCCTATTTGAGTTGGTTGGGTTGAAGATTCATTTCATATATTCTTTACTCGTTTCATCGATAATTTTTTGCAAAGTTTGCTGAACTACTTTCGAGCTTTCTTGGGCTATAAGCGCAATGTAATCATCTGCATATGTTGCCGAGTATCTATTATTGTTAGTATTCAGGTGAGAAAGATTTGGAATATGACTCGTGAAAATATTAAACAAAATAGAGAAATTAACAGTTCCTCGCATAAGGCCCTCAATTATTTTAAAGATAATAGGCTTTGTTCATTCCAAGTGACAAACGATCCATTTTTCGTCATATGCCAGATCAGTTGGATAAGTTCCATCGGATATTTTAGTGAGTACAAAATATAGAGTAATCCGGCTATCCATACGGAGTCAAAGGCCTTTTCAAGGTCAACTAAGCACGCGCCAACTACTTCACCTGTATCTAAGTGCTTGTATATATTGCTGAGAATTTTATGGATGGCGTGTTTGGTAGAGTGGTTATGGTTATCCGGCATGATTTGATTTAGATTCGAGTATTTTACGATTGAAAAGTTAATTATACTTTTACACATTTGCTAATCGCGGGGGTGAGGCTGATAGTGTGCTTGCAGCTTTTTCTGAAATTTTGTCCATTTGGTTTTTTTTATACATGAACTTAAATTTCAATTGTGGATCTATTTTTTCAATATGAATCACTGTTAGGATTTTGACAGCTAAGAGAATCGCACGGTACTCACTATTTTAATCAGAGGTAATGAGTTTGTTATCTATTGCGTTGATAATTTCTAAGCGGTTATCTATAATGTCGAGATCGAGAAAAAATTATGAGCTCGGAAAGATCGCGGTGCCAGGTGAGACGATATGAGCTCTGCATAAAATTACTGCAAAATTCCTTGACGGCATCTGCACCTCTGTAATTCGGAAGTTTTGATCTGTTGAACGCATTTTCGAATACTCTTGCTGGGATAGGTGCAGTTATATTATTTGTTGAATCAGTGACTGTTACGTTTGTACTCTGACTATTCAGTGTAGTTACGTTTTGTATCGGTAGGGTAGCTTGCCCGTTCCGGTTAATAGTTGGACTTCTATCTTCTGTTTTAAGAGCTTTATTAATAACAGGAGTCACACTTATGGGGCGATAGCTATAGAGACTTTCATGAGAGGTATTTCTAGTAAAAACACAAGATAACTGTACTCGTATGAAATGTTTATTATTCGGTAGTTTGTTATTACAGTCGTAGGCAAAAGAACTCCCCGGCCGGGAATCGAACCCGGGTCTCCCGCGTGACAGGCGGGGATACTAACCACTATACTACCGAGGATCTGTTTTCTATGACGCTTAAGATTATTATAGAAATTTAGTTACAATTCACACCATAACTTTCCACGTAAGTATTCGTTGAATTCCATATTACTTATTATTTATGTTGTCTTTGTTGTGGCTTATTCAACCAATGTATAATCATGACAAGTACACATCATCAAATTATGAATATTGTAGAAATTTATGAATAACCATCCGAACTAAACCTGAAAACAGTAAAAATATCTGACCAATACATTTACTTATACATCTCATAAATTCATTTTATCTGGAAATATGAGTCAGAAGAGTCTTTGGTAATATTATACAGCTTTGACAATTATTTTTGTAAATTGAACATCAGGGTATGATACTTTATATCATCCAATTTGTTTGTCCTTTAACTATGATTAAGATCACCCTATAAAATGCTATTTTCAATTTTATATAATTTCATATTCAAGAGAAATAAAACAACGAATAAAAAATTTTCAGTTATAAATTAAAGTCCTAAACAAAACAAATCTTTTGCAAACTTCTAGGAGTTTCTGAAAATTCATTATTATTTAAATAGAAAAAGAGTACTTCGTTTCCAGACTAAGTAAATAATTAATCATAAAAATTACGTGTATGCGTTATAATTTCATTCAAAATGAATGTTTTGACCCCGACGTGATTTGAACACGCAACCTTCTGATCTGGAGTCAGACGCGCTACCATTGCGCCACGGAGTCGCTGAAATAATTTGAGCTAAGTTGGTCATTTAAGTTACCTGGTATTTTTCAATTCATTATTTCAGTCGTAAATCAGTTAATGAAAATATTAAGAATTGAATTTGAATCTTCTTAGAAACGTACACGTAAAGAAATTATTGAATAACTTTGGAAGAAAATTTCTTCGATATTTTCTTGTTGGAATTGAGCCTGTATTTGATAAGCTTAAAAAAATGATATAAACGAAGAAAAGGAAGAATTCGGTATAGAACTTGATGGCGCTCATCGGTGCGCTCTCGGAACGTCAAGATAGAATCGTAGACAAGAGAAGAGTATGTACGTGATGCGTGCCCACATCCCGCATGCGAGCTCCCTTGTATCAAGGGAGCATGAAGAGCTAGCTAGTGAAGCGTTCGTTCGGCGCGAGCAGAGTTTCGCGCGGGTTGTCTCACCGAGCCCCTCCTCGGACCAGGAGCGTATGAAATTGGTACAGCTCTCGCGCGCATTTCGCTTCGTTCCCGCCTTATGATATTCTGTCATACTTTGACGTTCGCCCGTGAGGAATTTTTTCAACAGGAACGCATGCACACACTCTCTATCCTAGCCGACGCCATTTCAACCAGTGGAATGGACTGCCCGCGATATGGCGACTTGAGATACACTCCAAGGTGGCGGGAGAAGGAGTAAGATCCCCACTTCAAGCATCTCGGCGATAATAAATTTTAGGGGAAAGCCATAACAAAGGCCGTCCTGGGCCTTCGATTAATGCTGTTGCGAAACGTTCGATATTCGCATGCGTGACGTATTGCCGGGGCAGTCAATGGCGTTTCTTTTATCGAAAAAACTTGATATTCAACGTTTACGAAGCGTCAGCAGTGGTCAGCCCGCGTAATGGTCTGTCGTTTTTGGGGAAAAACAGTGTCACTGTCCCGTCGCGACGCTAAAACCGCCTAACTTTCGGACTCCAGAGCGTAAAACGCAGCGTATTGGAGCGCTCGGGTCCACTAGAGGCGAGTAAGACAAACGAGGGCGCAGGCGGCAAGTGGTCCTGCCGAAATTTGGTAAGTCAATGAACCAATGGCAGATGGAAAGGGTGTGCAGAGGACCAATCGGGCGTCGCGACGTCAGTCGTGCGCTTAGGGCCCGCGCGGCTCTTCCTCAAAATTGTGTCTTTCCGATCCGCGGCAAACAGAACGTAGCGACAGGTGGCGCGACGTTGCCGCAGTCGCTCAGCGTGCCACCTTCCGCGCTATATAATCTCCTGCTATTCAGACGGTTAAATTGTTGATTATGTCCATTCTCGCAGTGAGCTGCATGAAAATTAGGATAAAAGAGGGGAGAAGAGACACGAAGGTACAACACTGACTGAGTGTCACACGCAATATCGGCAACTACGACATCCGTGTGTACTGAATCCGTCCCCCTTGCTTATGAGACGTTACGTATGTCAAGCATAACGAGTAGCTTGCTGTTGCGACCAGTTTTTGGTACCCGTTTTTCAGAGTCTTGTGCTCGGGTGTTGATGAATTTTGATAAACTAACTGTAGATTTATTTCTCTATTAATTTATTCATTCCTTTGAAATTCTACTCATTCACCATCTATTGATTTTTACAGCACGTACAAGACGTCGAATCCGTAAATCAATAACATAATGATCCTCGATCAACATCGTTTTTCAGCGTTGTCAGCTTGAATTAATGATTAATCATTTGCAATATGCTAATTGCAATGGAAAATCCAGCTGTGCGCTTGAGATTCGCATCGCTAATTATCCGGCCGCGGGTGGGGAAAGGCTAGCCGCAGAGGCGTGAACGAGCCAATCATAATAACGACCTCGCCGCAACCAGAAAGTACCTCCATTATCTATAATTATGTTGTGGTCGATCGGATTTCTGCGTTCCCATCAAAATTTCAGCGGATGCATTGTGATTCACACCAATGTCGCGCGCAAACTTTTCACACCTCGACACACCGAGGCGTCTTAATGATTAACACGGCGTAATCATTTAGGCTCAATCAGTCGGCGTTTCTCATCAGGCAAACATAATGAGGAGCCTGGTAGCCTTAAAGAGTCGCCAGATAAGGCTGAAGATATCGTGGCAGTGATTAAAAGTTAAGGAGAAACACGTTCCCGCGCGTGCACAACCGGTGCTTGCCGATAGCTACCAAGCGCGACGAGCCCCGAGCGCGCGAAATTTTCACTCGCCGCAAGCCCACGGCGACTGACAATCGATCATACGTTTATGCGAATTTGCATACAATGGGGTTCCCCTCTTCTCTTGACCTCTTGTGCTAATAGTCTCGATGCCTTTCCAATCACCTAATTGTAAGTCATTGAAATTTTATACCCATTGCTAAATGATTAGAGTAGACGAGAGCTTGCCAAAGAAAGTACAGGCTGCACCATGCGTCAAAATCGATAGATCTTATGGGACTAGATGGATGCTAAGTGGCAAGTTGTAAAGGAAAGAACGTGGATGGGGCAACACCGCTCGAAGCTCTGCGCTCCTGATTGAAGGAGGGGCTGAACGAGGCAACCCGCGCGAATTTTGCTTGGCTCGAATGGGAGAGGAGAAAGATTCTCTTTCATGCTCGCCTGTTACGTCGCAGTATGTATGCGGGATGTGAGCACAATTTTCGTTTCTTCCTAAGCCATACGAAATGGATGCGCCATTTTACGTGTGTCTCAAGTTAACTAATACGAGAGATTTTTTCTTCATAACCGTTCATTAACGACACTATTTATTCACAAATTCCAAGTTTCAACTGAACCGATGGAATTTCGTAAAAGTTTTAGGTTTACAATGAGATTTCTACGAAGACAAATACACGTGCAGAAGAAGTAAATCTAGAATTTATTAAAGCTTATACCGTCAATTACCAATTTTTCCAGTTACATGTTGAATTTAAGTGGAGCACGACACAGTTTAATTATCGTTGATCAGTATTCGGAGATATCACGAAAAGCACCAGTTTACCAATCAACATCCTGCAATAACAGAATCAAGATGAGAGATTCGTTATAGTCGTGCTCGCGACTGATGGAACAAAGGATTCTGAAGGCTGCGCATGGGCGCGCCTTCGAAAATATCCAGGGGCGTGGCCCGGGGTGGCATCTTTCGACCGAAAGCTCTACCAGGGCAGCACACCGTACTGGAGCCAGATTCTTTCTCGCTCTTTCCCTCTCTTGCTTTCTCGCCTCGGTGGGTAGTCTTTCGAAACACGCACATACATATATATACACACACGCACACACACACACCGGTTTATTATTATCCATCTGTCTTACTTTCCCCTTCGCGCGCCTCATCTCTCTCTCTCTCTCTCTCTCTCTCTCTCTCTATCCCTCCATCTCTCTCACTCTCTCTCTCTCTTTTGCACGCTTTGTGTAAGTGTATACATTTCGTGGGTTAAAAACGAGCTCAAGGGCCTACGGTTGTTTCTGCACACCGGGACCTTGACAATATGGGTAGGTACGGCGAGCCCCTGTGAACAACATTCGCAACAGGATCGCATTCGCGTTTAAGAGCTTTTGAATTGACCGATAACCAGGAACCTTCTTTTCATGAATTCGACCATTACATACCGACATTTCCATTGCTACAACGTCCGCCTGTAAAGTTTCGTTTTCACAAGGCTTTGATTTATTCAAATAATACGAGACTCATAACGTTTTTATCATAGACTAACCTAAGCTAATTTTCCTAATCCAACTTAGTCAATTTTACATCTCTAATGACTACTTAATAGTTTTGAACTGGAAAATTGGAATAAAAATAAGCATTTTGACGGGATATGTGGACTTTATGAACAAATGAAAATTATTGTTCTAAACAATTACACTGCACAATTCACAAATTAAAAAAAAAACTATCCTGTTTGAAGTTTTTATAATTCCAATTAAAGATATTTTTTGCTTGATAGTGAAATATTATCTTGATACAAATATATTAAATGCCAATACAGATGAATGTCGTAACAATAATGATTTAATTAAAGATTGGTACCCCATGACTATGTGTTTATGCAATAATAAAGCTTACATCTGTTTAACTGAAGCTGGTTCTAAACTGAAAATAGCTTTTGAGAAGCCCTTCCAGTATCTTAAAAGTGTGATCTTTGATTTTAGTTCTAAAAATTGAAAGAAATTCTGAATAAATTTCAGACAGTACGGTGCTCACAGTTATTTCCTCTGATCAAAAATTCGCGCAGCTGCAGAGCCGAGCACTGCGTGTGCACATGCGTAAGGCATCGTGCGCGCGCCGACCACTACATGTACACACCACATGTATACGAAAGAAAGAGAAGGAGAGAGAAAGAGAAGCAGCTCGCTCGGGAGCGCCGATTGGAGCCAGCTCTTGCAGACTGATGCCATCCTGTTAGGTGTGAACCACGGCGCCGCGTACCGACGCAACCCATTGGACCTTCGAAGGCGTCGCTATCAGTGTGTAATTTTCGCGGGGGCCGGCGATGCTCTCTCACTTGCAGCACAGCAGATTCAGCAGCGGCGAGAGACAGGCTAAGCACGAGGGGTTTGTGGGTCTGCCTCTGTAGAGCTCCGCGCGAAGAACGAGCACATGCCGCACGCAGTGGAAACGTTCTCTCGCGACCGATCAGCGCCACGCTCGCTCTCTTGTACGCCTGCGCTACTGCAACTCCGCCAAACGTGCCTCGCGTTATTCACCTGCGCTCTAGTTTACCGATGCGCGCGCGCATTCCGTCGTGGTCGCACTCATAGTGACTACAGGTGAGAATACGGAGGATTTCGCGATTGCGTTCAGGTGTGACGGACACGGTTATGGGCAAAAGGCAAAAAAATTATGGCAGCGGTGGGATTCGAACCCACGCCTCCGAAGAGACTGGTGCCTTAAACCAGCGCCTTAGACCGCTCGGCCACGCTACCCTTGCATCGTTTTGGCGCTCGTAACTGTCGAGCTTTTCGTTCGGTACCGATTCATTATTCTTTTCTTGATTGTGTATTTTGAAAAGTATTGTTTTGTTTATATAGAAATGTACTATATTAATCATTCTACTATACAAACAAACATATCAAATAAAATATTACAACAACGTTGCTCGAACTAATCAAGTATGAACATATATACCTATAATTGATTTCATAATATTGGCATGCTAAACCATTTTTCAAAGCAGTATTTTGTTAATTTTAGAAGAATATGTTAATATTATTGTATTCGTTCACCACGAGATACAGAGTATTTAAATTCCGTATATGTAACTTTTTAAATAAAAATAAACTGGAATCCAGCTTTTATATTGGTATCAAATAATGCTTAATAGTTTTAGTTCATGCATGTGTTACTTTTTTGAAACAATGTCTCAAATACATGCTTGGAAGGAGTATTTCTAAATTATATTTATATCTTTAACACCGACAATTGGAAATCATAAGTATTCCAGAAAATTTCCAAACGGTTGTCATTTTAATATTATCAATTAAAGTATGACTATCTTTTTCTTTAAGGGTATACATTCACCTTATCATCTTATGGTTATAGGTACGTGATAATTAAGTACACGTTTGGCGAAGCGCAATAAGCTTCATATTACTTAATCCGATCATCGAAGTAATTCAAATTAAGACGTCATTGCTCTTGAAAAAGTTATTTAGAAGATTTAATAACCAGCTATTTATTTTTTCAAATTTTGATTGAAAACCAGAATAATTACTTTGTAATAGTTTGTCACTTTCACAATAATTGCAATGATTCAGCCACTATACGCAATTTTGAATAGTCCATGTTACAAAAGCTTATTAATGATATAGATAAAAATATTTACAATCAAAATTGAAATTTAAAATTCCCGCGATGAAAGAGATATCAGTAAAGCACAATCAAGGAAAAAGCTGGCACGGATATTCTCGAAAGCTTTCTCTCTTTTCTCCGCATACCGATGTATCTCTTTCACGAGTCTTGAGCGCTGTTTCTGGATGCCAAAATAAACTCAAAGCACGCGGGTTTTCCCTCTTCCTTTTTTAAGTTCTTGATGATAATTTTATAAGTTTTAAGAAAGCCGCTGCCGCGAGCTTGCGTGGTCGAGTGTAGCTCCAGCTACTCGCTTGAACGACGAGAAATTTTCACGGGTGTACAGCGTGTGGGTTTTTCATTGTGTAAGTGAGCGGCTGAGTAAGTGGTCCATATATAGATTCGCCACCCCCTCCCTCCCAACGGTCACTAACACGCGCGCACACCTGTCACGGATATATACTCTGCCACAAGCCGCGCGCCTCACACTTTTTGTGCTTGCACTATACAGGAAGGGCAAGGAGCTTCTGTGTTTAAGACCGGTCGGTTATTTTTTTATTGTGATTTTTTGTTTTTATAATCAATTATAAACACACATTTTTCATCATGCCAGGGCGTCCATTATGGCAGGTAAGCTTAGTATTACGTCCCGGTAGTGCAAAAATTTTACGGGCGCGCCATTGCTTCCGGTTGACGTACTTGCTCTTTTATTTTTCACGTGCAGTATTTAAATCGTACTTTGTTTACTTTTCGCAATATATCATAGTTTTTTATGTTTTTTTTTAAATTATTTGTGGTTTTGTACTGTGACGCAGACTTCTGAAAAAGGTTTTGTTGAATTTCGAAATATTTACTTTTCAACACATTCGCAAATTTGGTAATGTTCACGACCAGCTGTACTTTTTGTAATACAAATTTTGAACCGTTGAAAATATGATTGGATCGCTGAAAAGTAAATAATGTGGCGGGCAGAGTTTGGGAATAGCTGTGCGCGTTTTTCCCCGTCTTAAAAAATTTGAAAAACAAACTCTTGTAGTGTTACTTTTATAATTTCTCGACAAAAATTTATTAAACTTGGGAAAAATCCCGATCTTGGTCGTTAAAATAACTAATATTAACTTTAGTCTTAATGCCTTGTGCATATTTTTAACTTCTCTCAACATTGTTTTCTTATAAACAAGTAGTCGCTTGATATTTTTTTATACAAATATTTACCCAAACGTTTATTTCTGCATTTTTGAACGCTGTTTCATCAAATAATTTCTGCCGAAAGTCTTATTTTCGTGTGTTTTTCACCCGCAAGTTCTCTAAATTTGGAAGCTGCTCCGTGATATAGGTGATTCATAGTTTATATCAAACTATCTTATCGAAATTCTATATCTGCATAATCTAAAGTGTAGTTTTCCTGATACTTCATTCTCAAGTGTTAGATGAAAATGTATGAAATTTTGAAATTATTGAAACCATTCCTGAAATAAATCTATCACCACTCCCGTAATAGAATCGAAAATAACCTTGACACCTCTTATGAATCATCCTTAGAGTTACGAAATTGAGGATAATAACAGCTGATTCTGATGAGGTATTCGTTTTTTTGTTTATAAAATTAGTTAAACATTCGTAACTTTCCTAAGCCGTATTTGAGATGCTTCTTATTAAATGTTAAGTGACCATTTCAATTCCACATGTACATTTTTGTAAAACCTGACATTTTGTATCAATCAGAATGTAATTACTATAATTGTTAATAAAATTTTAATCACTGCTACATTAACTACAAAGTCAGTATTAAAAAATATTTTATCAAAATATTTTATCAAAATATTTAATCAAAATATTTTTTGCATATTAAAAAGAATGGTATAACAACAAATCCAAAACAATGTTATTGCATAATGAGAATTGGTTGATGATTTCAAATTCTACTGACATATTCCATAAAGGTATTCCGGAAATAACTAAAAAACCAACCTCGACTTCAAACCAGTGCAAGGTGGCAACTTTGAATTGAAAATTTCAAGGCAGTGCCAAGGGTACAGTGATGGATTTCACGCGTATGCGAGAGAAAAGTATGTCAGTCCGAGAAAATTTTAAGAGCGCGACATTATCCTATATTGATACATAAACAAACCGAATGAGTTTTATTTTATTTCTAAAGTATAAAACCTTTAATCTTCCTTCGATTGATGAAAATAAAAATGTACTGAAGTGAAACAAAAAATAGAACGAGGACCCAATTTATCAACTTACCATCGTCTTTGTTTTATTTGTGCTTGTGTGAAAATATTCTTTTATTACGTATTTTCATTTTTTCTAAAGTGATATGAAACAATTTTTAATTTTCAAAATCATTTCTCACTTAGTTATCCTTTTTTATCTAAGGTGATAAAACCCAATTGCCCTAAACATTTCTGAAAAATATCTCGTTAGATATTGCACAAGAAAAAAATTAAATAGTCAAATACTAGCATTAAAATAATAATTGTTAAATTCTCCAATCAAATATTTCTTACTTCTAGAAATAAAAAATATCGAATGCTCATTTTTTTGTATCAATCTAGTTTTTTAGTTAAAATGTTTTTGTTATATCGATTCAATAAAATAGAATTTACGAAAAGTTAAATTCGATCAAAATTTCAACAGTAAATAGCTAATTTCGAGATTTATTGTATTAATATCGAATGTATATCCTATCGGTTTTTATGGATATCTCAATATTGTATATTTTACATTATTTTGCTAAGCTATTAAACATAGTAATAAATATTTATCATATTTTTGCATGAAAATTAATGAGGCTATACATTACTACCAAGCATAAGAATAATAAAGTAAAAAAATTAGTAAAATAAAGTAAAATAATAAACAACCACCCTAAAATAATCAAGAATGAATTAATGTTTAATTGCCTTTATATAATAATATATTTAATTTTAAACAAAATCATAAAGTTTCATTGCCGTTGGAACATTATTGAACATATAAATAAAGAAAATATTCCTACAAATTGCATGCATTACCACTTAAAATGTGTTACACTGTCATAGACCTTTTGGCATTGATCCAAAGCTCATCGTACTGCATGAAAGTCGTTTTAGTCGCTGTGCTTCGCCCTCTAAATGTCAAATGTAAAACCGTCCACCCGGTCATTCGACTTACAATATTGTTTTGGTTTTATGTTCAATATCAATGAAATTGTTCCTTTGGAATTCTTTGCTGTTTTCAAATCTTCACGATAACTTGACGGTAGAAAGTAGTCATTTTACATACCTTCCTTTTTTTGTAAAATATCTTTATATCGCTGTTACAAGAAAGTTACATAGCAAATATTTGAGCTTACAAATACTGTAACAATAGCACATGCGTTAAAGTGTCGTTAAATAAGTTATCCATGACTTAAATGGCAATTGAAAAGAGACTGTTGCACACCCCAATACGCGGTACAATGAGTGAAACGAGTAAATAATCGCGTTCGATAATCATATTAAAAATTATATTTCTAAATACACAATTTACAATTCGAATTTAATATAAAATTTACATATGTCTCGTATTGCCGAAACCACCATGTCCAGATTGGCTAGCACCTTTGTTGAAACCCATTTGAAGGTTCAGGTGACCTTCACTGGCGCGGAGCTGGTCTTCGGTAAAAGTTCTCTCATTCTTGTCAGCCATTTTAGGCCCCAGCCTTGGTCCTGCGTACTCTGGATGTTTCTGGGTCTATCAATAAAAATATTAACTTTATTAGAATGTTGTTGTGATAATTTCTAAAAAATCGTGATTAATACTGACAAGTCGTGCCAAAGAGTACAAGCAAAGGGTAACTTGAGGAATGTTCCTCCTCTCAAACAAATCAGCGGTTTGGAAAATTTCTTCTTCTGGCACTTCATACTTTTTAAGAGCTGCCTGGAACCTGTCAAATATTGAATTACTTAATAGTTTGCCAGATTATTATTGTGCGAATGAAAAAAGCTTTTGAAGTACCTTTGAATGTTCTCCATAAGTTGGAAATTGGTTCCTTTGGTCTGGATTTTTTTGACCGAACCTGGGGCAATCTTGTTGATCAAGTTGCAGAGAACAACTCCGTCTCTAAGGATGTCCTCATAGTTTCCAGGTGGTAGTTTCTCTCCAAGAACTGCTTCGATCCAGTCCATCACTTCTTTTTCTTGATCCTTGTTACGGGCCTGCAAAATTATGATAAAATTTGTTATATTTACGTTTCATCGAAATTATAAAACTTTATCGTTCAAAGATCATAATTCGACATTTTCGCTGGAAAATATTACTACGTCAAAAACTTAACTCAAAAATAGATCGTGACAGGAACTTCTGCGTTACTGGTATAAATATACTTCGAACGTAAATTATATTTGCTATAGACACTAAAAGCGTCCTATAGTGCTAACAAAATTTTAATGGAGAAATATTTTTTTAACAAAATTGAGTTGTATTCGCTACTTCGTAATTTATTGGTCTTGCGCTTAATTGATGGCTACGACGAAACAGCATCACGTATAATAATTTCATTTTGAAATCTCTAAAACCCCTTTAGATATTTGACGCAAGCTTTTTAGTAGAGACCAAAGTATTATTAAAAGTGACTATTTTTCAAGTTGTTTCAACTTTCTCAATACAAAGCTTTGGTATTTTTGAAAATCAAAAGCGTATAAAAAGCTAATGCTGTTTGATGTAAGCTCATCTCTGGCAATGGCGTGATCGACGATAACTTATTATTTATAGCCCGGAAAAAAAAAGAGCACGTAAGAAGTATTCGGGATAATGTGCATTACACTTATCGCGAATAATCTGTGGCTCACCTCGCCAACTGAATTGCTTACTCGCTAGTGATTATTTTGGGAAGTAAAGTTTCTTCGAGCACTAACAACAACCGACAAAACCGTTGATTGCAAAGACCCTCGATATAATCTATTTTCAGCAGCGACGCTAACAAAAACTCGACAATGAACCGCTCTTTAGTCTTGTGTACATTGTAGTCGGAAAATATTTGAAGTCAATATTTTCAAATGACACATTATTTTTAAACGTTGAATAGAGTTGGTTGCAGCTGTAATTATGATTTCGATTTCCGGATGATAAACGACTCTTTTGACATCAAACGATATTTCCGCCAGTTCCTAGAAGCCAGCCAGCCAGCAAGCAAGCAAGCAAGCAAGCAAGCAAGCAGGCGCAACTAGAAGTATGACTTAGCGCATGCATGGCAAGAGCTTCGGTAAATTTACAGTGAAGTTAGTCAAGTTCCAAATTCAGATTTGTCTTTAGGTGTACGCGCGATATTGGTTTCCAGTAACAGTTTTGGCAACCGATCAAAGTTATGCACCTGTGCCACGGCGCGCATTTTCAAGGTGCCGAGTTAATTTATGATCATCGGTGCACGAGCTACGAGCTATTATAGTTTTAATGTGTCTTTTAGTGAACAGTCTGTACAATTTGTCGGCGAGCAAACTCTAAGAGGCATTTTTAGCAAGAAATTGGCTGGATTTTTATAGATATTTTATCTTGAAAGTGTAATTAGAAAAATGAAAAACGATTATAGCAGAGTCTTATATAAATAAAGAACAGCGAGACTTCCGGTAAGATAGAAGGCATTTCAAAAATAGCCTTTCTCGGATATACGCTGGCTCCTCATCTCTAGATCAAAAACATCCAGCCAGTGTTAAGATCTAATGGTACTAGCCTCTAGTCCATTTTCCATGACTATTTTTAAAACTGTTAGATCCGTAAACACAGACGATGTTTTTACAGTGCATTCCCGTACATAAGTTTTTACGAGCTCAGGCGATATTATTGAGATAAAAAATCCTATAAAGCGTGTGGCCAAAACTGTTATAACGAATACTTCACTAGTGAAATGTGTATGCGAAGCTAACAATTAAAAATGAAACGTACCGGCATTTTGATTTGGTAGTGTTGTTGTTTGGTGTCGTTGGAAGAATGTGTCTCAGTGTACCGAGCAGTGCTTTTCGAAATAGAGTGAGGTTTACAAAAGGTGCTGCACGAGTGGAATAGTAACTAAGTCGAATGCCGGGAGTCGCGACGCTATATGGCGTTCTCCCCTCCTAAACTCCCATCCTAGTGATCTTCAACTACCAGATTTCTCTCTCCTTGGCACCTTGCCCGTCGGGTATTCCCACACCCCCGCATTGCCTTCTCTCTTCCTCGTTGCTTCTAGCTCTTTCTTTTTATTTTCATCCTCATTTGCCTCCAGACCCTAACCCTCTCCCTACATCATTAGCCTCGCCCCCTCCTAAAATGCTATAATTATTTTTCTGCTTTGCTCGATAAACGAAAATACCGAACGATGTTTTTACCACGTGCTTTTTGCATTTTCTTAGCGATATTGTGTTTCATGAGCCTCCAGGGAATTTATTTTTATAGCATCACAAATGCCGAGTAAAACAACCTAATTTTATTAAGCATACTCCATGTTTCCGTTGATCAACAGTACATATTTTCTCATTCGTGATTTTATTCGTGAAGATATACGTTTCTTTCAAATTCATCGTTTATACGTGATATCAGTTTTTTCATAATTATTAAAATTAAATTAACTGATTTGTTCAATTCAACAAAAATTAATGCAGTAATTCATCTTAAAAAATATTTATGTAAGCTAAAGCCGTTCGTATTCTAGTTATGCGGTTGAATTAACTTTTAAATTGAAATAATAGAGACATAAAAAAGCGCGAGTACGCTTGTAAAAAATTTTAATTGGTCGTTGGTGTATAAAGTCTGTCAGAATAATCGTTGCTCACGCAAAAAGATTCGCCAGCATTGAAAATAGACGGCTAGTAAAGATGTTATAAAGAACACGCGCGTCATCGTGCGAATAGTAAACTCGACTAGAATACAAGCAAAATAAACAAGTGGGTGTATTGCTCGTGTATTATTATAATATTTTTTCTCTTCGCGAGGGCTGCGACTGAAAGACGCTATCGAGGCGATGGAAATTCGCCAGATGAGCGTCGATAGACTCGTACACGTACACTGTCTGAGTGCACCGTAATTTCTGGATACTGGCCATTTTTAAATGTGATGCCACAGCCAATTTTAGACTTCGTCAATCATCGCGCTTCCAAGTTTGTCGCGGAAAGACGGATGAATCGTGTTAATACATACGTAAATCTCATAATTTCCGATTTCCTAACAACTTTTCTATCGTTCAAGTTTTAAAGAATTGCTGTATATCTGATATGAACAACAATAAATAATACTTTACTAATAATGAGAAAAGCTATTTAAATAGTTTGAGCATTTATTTTGTTTCTCAAAAATCAAAGATGAATATAATTTGACCTTTGCGCTCGACTCGGACTATTTAAATATGGCGGGATTATCAGCAGCGCTCTTGCTAGTTCGTACACTCGCCGCTATGTGGAATACAGATTTTCCCTACCTATAAGAGGAATATGGTGCTGTGGCTATAAGTATAAGCATTAAAACCAATATCTTTAGCTTTGCGCAGTGGCGATATCGTAACCAATGAGGTTCTACCGAGGTGCGATTATTGCTAGTTGAAAACTTTTACCAATACCCCGCCGAGACGATGTGAAATACCATCGGCTAAGGCAATTTTTGAAAGTTTCTACGGAAACTGATAATAAAATTCAAAGTGAAATTATTACTTTTACAATTAGAGAAGTTTAATCAATGAATTTTTTTCAGTTACATATTCTAAAATTCAACAAAAATTATTAAAGAGAATAAAATAATTATTTAAAGTATGGAAAGTTACTTTGTTTTTTAAAAAAGAAATGAATGACAGTTTGAATCATTATAATTACTTATATAAAACTGTAGTCATACAGAATTATTTCTTTGAATAATTTTTGTACGTGAAAAATAATTGGAATAGTAAAATATTTATTCAGTAGTTTCAAATTTCACAATCAAAAGTCTAGCCTCGGTATTCAAAATAATAATAAAATAGAGAAAAAATTTGTAGAGAGATCTCTGACATCTGATTTATACATTATGACAATAAAGTAGAAGCTAAAAGTCTTTTTTTTATATAAATCTGGTGCCACGAGGCAGCCACATTTGATACTGTAGTTATTTTTGCAGGAAGTTTTTTTTGTTGCGTAACCATAAAGTTGGAAATGTTCCGATGGCCTAGTATTGACCTCAGAAGCAACTTTTTAAAAAACTATTTTTTAACTTGATGACATTGTAAACAACATTCTAAATTTATCAAATCAACTTACCATAAAAAGTGTTTGGCAAAACTACCACGGAAATAATATAAACATATATTTTATTTCATACGAGTAAGCCTTTTTGAATCAATGCAAATAGTTGAAACAAAACTATTGCACTAATTCTCTTTGACAGCCGTAATAACCAATACATGTTTTATAACTATCACAAATTTGCGTACTTAAAAAATAGCAAGCGCTAATATTTCTTTTTGATATATTCTAATTAATTCAAAATCGTATAAATTTAGACTATTTACTAAGTGCGCGCTTGAGCGCACGTAGATTCATATTTCTAAAATTAAACACGTACAAGTCTGAAAAATGATTAAAAATATGAATAGATCTTTTATGCGACAATGAAAATATACGGTAATGTACTTTTGTTTATATTATTTTTGAATTGCTATATATTCTACAAAAGTATTTTTTTCATTTGTAAAGATAGCAGTTAATTAATATTCTTAGAAAATTGATATGCTTGTGAAATGGATTTTCGTCAGATGTTTTTCGAAAAATAATATAAAACAAATATTTACTATCATAACAGTCATGATATTGACCACGAATTTCCTAACAATGAAGTGTCCTCCACGCTGAGATTATTATGTTTTCTATTTTAAATTAAGATACAAAAAATATAAATATACTTTAACAAATAAGTTAGTTGCTAAAAAGTGAGTAGGATAGAAATATCATAAAAGAATGTTTTCCATTCTTTATCGATTCAGGATAAAGAATTATTGAAACGTATATACGGAAAAAACATCATATTACTGTTTATTAATTAATAAAAAATACATGAAATGCAAATTAATAATACCGTACCATTTTTATTTCACAAACAATATTTGGGATTAGTAGCGATCTAATATTTTATTGCAAATAAAATTGGATCAAAGTTTATTACTATTATGTATTTAGTTCTTTATAACAGCGCGTTTATGAATTTTTTTATCTGTTGATCCTTTTGAGCAAATTTAATTAAAAAATAAAAAGAAATAAAAAGCGAAAGTTTTGACGAGGTTTTGAAATTATCCTTATCAAGGCTATTCAACATTTAAGTTTTGTCTGTTTGATGTCTTTGTGATACCTGTGCGCTATAATAAACTAGTAATTTTCAATTAGTAAAATCATTTAATTCATCTTATTAATAGCCTTGATATGGGTGATCGCAAAGCTTCATCGAAACATTGGCTTTTTTATTGCTTATTATTTTTGAATAAAATTTGCGCAAAGGATCTACAGATGAAAGAATTTTATTTGATTAACCTTAACTGCTTATTATAAAAGTTTATTACATTGTTTAATAAAGATTTTTATTTGGAATAATTTGGCAGGTTGCTGGAAAACGGGAACCAGAGCAGGAGGCCGAAGCACAGCAATGGGTCGAGACGGTCATTGGCTACAGATTCCCACCTGGTGAGTGAATACTTAAAGCAGCACAAGACATCCGAAATGTATACCGACTGCCATATCGATTCTATACTCTCATGTCGAGGAGGGGTGAAACCCCTCGTCTATCGGAAATAAAACTGCTCGTCTAACATATGAAACCCTGTTATATGGAGGCAACGAAGGGTTGCAAGTCCAGACTTTTATCGTCTAAAATTACAGTAACACAAATAAATACTGAGCAGCTGCGTTAACACTTGGAGTTTCTAAAAAAAGACCTCGAGTTCAGGTTTATAGTCGAGTTGTGGTTCATTTGGAGATACATAGACTGCATCAGCCATATAGTCAATTATTATTAACCAACAAATTCCGTCAGATTCTATTTATAAGCAAAATATTCATATTTGCGTTTAAAGTAAGCTAGCCTTTCTAATGCTTTATACGTTTGAAAGAGACTCTGTGAAATTAAATTAAAAGAAAAATTCGAAAAAAATAGAAACCGAAATCTGCAACGTAGAATGTGTCAAAAAGTTAGAAAAATTCAACGATAGGAAAGTGTAGGGCGTCCTATAAATTCCTGATCATGAAAAGTGGACAAGATCAGCAAGCGTTTTTCAAGACATTCGTCACCCCCGCGTACAGCTCTCCCTGGCGCACTGGCCGCGTTCTATAAATGTAAACCAGTGAACGGTGAGCACTGGGGCGTGGCACGACCGGCGGGGAGGCGGGTGGTTTTATTTATCGATCGGTCCTGTCAGTCTAACTCCGGCGCTGGTATACTCGCCGGATCCCGACGTCGGAGCGCGTGACGTCGAAAAGGTTAAATTTCTTCGCTAGGTCAGTAATTGACGTCGCGAACAACGTCGACGTCGAGCACGACAAACGCAGAACGCGCCGGACGTTACTAACCCCGAGTATTTGGTCGGCATGCGGCGCGCAGGGCCGCGCAGACTTGTGTCGGAGCGAGTTTGCGCGTGGCAACAACGCGGAACGACGTAAGACGCCGACGCCGATGCCGACGACGTCCGTACGGACGTCGTCGAGGGGCTCTTGGCGGCTCTTGCTCCCCTGGCAAAAGGCGCGCTCCGTTACGTCACAGCGCGCGCGGGAGCAAGCCGAGAGAGCAGTGCGGCCACCCCTCGCGAGCAGTCGAGTCGAGTGGCGCCGCGCCGTCTGGCTTAGTACCCCCAACTACCCCCTGCAGCGTACATGCGACCCTGGTGTGGGAAATACGCCGGGCATCGACGCAATCGCCTTTGCGCCTTTCTCGCGATCCGCTTATTTCCTAATGTGCGAGTCCGATGTGCTAGGTGTCGTTGCTGCCCCTGGCCATCGAAAAATGACTACACATTTGAAATCGCTTTGCTCTTAACATCTTTGTTCTCGTGAAGAAAACTCAGCTTCGGACGTCGAAAGGAAGGAGACGATGTGCCATTTCAGTCCGAAAAAAAGTGGTCGAATAGGAATAATATAATGGAACGCGATCGTGCAACATGGTGAATGTGTCGATGGTTGGCGGCACCGCGCAAACTGGCTTGTACCACTGTAGAGGAGCCAGGCGCGCGCGCGGTCGCACCCGTAGCTCCCTCTCGGCGTCTCTTGCTCGACCATGCACGCGCCACGGCCACGCACTCCAAGACTTTTGCCGTTAAATGCGCTTAAGTATAATGAGCCTCCACCTTTGGACTGGCAGCCTGGTGGCCTCGAGGACGCGATGGAGGTGGCCAAAGGCGGCTCTACCCGGCCACCCCCACTTATCTGTTCAACTCCCTCTATTCTGTCTCACATTCGTGTCTCTGCATCGATGGGCGGGGAGGAGCGTTGCACAGAGAGCTCTGCCGCGCCGCGCGCGCTTTCACGGAAAAGCTCTCGCGGCTAAGTAAGCGCCTGGTCTTTCTGGATCGAGGGCGCACCTGTCGAGAGCCACACCGGCACCTTCTATCATTTTCTCGGCTTCCGACCGGCGTTTCTTCGCCATTGTTTTCATTGTACCGCTTCAACGATTTTTTCTGAACGGAAGTTACTTGCTTGGTTGATAATTATCCAGAATTTCAAGCGTCAATTCAAATTAATTTCACCATTATTATCTGCATCTTGTACTATGCGAAACATAAAGTACCCGTCGCTTGGGTAAGCCAGCATAAGATTTTCTTCAATAATTCGTTGCGAGGGTAATCAATTCATAAAAGTAATGATGCAGAGCAGGTGCGACATTTCAATAGGATTTCGAAGTATTGCACGACGCAGCAACCGGGTAGCCGATTCCGAGGAATATGTATGTATCGGGAAAGCGCGGTGCAGCCACGAACGAACGTAGGAAGAGTGGAAAGCTCGTGGACTAGAGCAAAAATAAAAAAAAGAAGAGGGAAAACTCGGTGGCGTTGCTTGCGCGCGTTCTGTTCGCCTGTTCCCGCGACTAGGAATCGTCTTGGGTGCCCCTCGTCTAGGCGATCGAAAGTGAAAGTGAGCGAGCTTGCGACATGGCTACTCGCCGGATAACCGGTGCTTTTGATGTTACTTGCCCGTTTTAAACTCTGAAACTCTGCACCGCCACGTGTTTCAAAGCTCGCGCATTCCAATGCGGTGGGCTCGGGAGCGCGCGCGAGCTTGCGACTCACATGAGCGCCTGATCGTGGAAGCTTGCGAGGCATGCCAGGCACGATCCTTACCGCACGACTTGCGAATGGCAAGTAGCTCGATGCCTCGCCGCTAAGGTGCTACCGACATATCCACGCATGGCAGAAGCGAGTGTCTGTGCTAACGGCTGACCATGTCGATTCTGTATCACTTGCAGTGATCGTTCGAACAAAAAAGCTCGTGTTTCTCTTCGCGTAAACTCCGTGCTGCGACGCAGTACTCGCAAACTTCTTTCAACATAATTGTCAGCGGAGCACAGCGGTCAGTTATTTTCGTAAGCCGCGAGCCGTTTGCCAGTAGCCAAGAGATATAATTACTGGTCACGATAGGGCCAGCGCTGGTCAGAAGGCTATGTTTACTGATCGGCATCGATTTGCCGTCAAGTGCTCATCACGCGATGTCGCAGGGACGCCAAGTGATCAGGGTCACATGCTGAGCAATTGTACGGTCGAAGCGCGACCTTTACACCAGGTGCACTGGCGACGAGTCGCGCCAACCAGCCAAACGTCACTCAACTGTCTGTCACGAGGGCGCGAGACGGGCCAAAGCACCAGGGCAACAGCAGACAGTTGAGGGATTTATGGAGGGTGCGAGAGCCCGCCACTGTCGAGCCGAAGTAAACTAAAGAGAGAGAGAGAGAGAGAGAGAGAGAGAGAGAGAGAGAGAGAGAGAGAGAGAGCACGTGCGCGCGCGCGCAAGAGAGAGAGAAGGCTTGACGACATCCGATCAATGAACCGCGCAAGCGTTCTTCGCCTAACTTTTTTCTCGTTACAGAGCTTGTAACGGAAGTGTCTAACGATGCTTTTGATATGTTTTTACTAGATCTATAAGCTTCCTAAGTGATTAGTTTGTTTCTTGCTTTGAGATCTTCTATTAAAATAAAAAATATTTTTGTCAATGACAAAAGTATATTATTAATGAAGACATAGGCATAATAATAATTTGACTGATTCAAGTGGGTTAATGAATTAGCAGTCAAATGTAAATGTTTGTAATAATGCTTGCATTAATTGATCTTGATATGTCAATTCAAGCATACATACTATTCCTCATATCAGTTTAGGATCGAAATACAAATCGATCAATCGATTATCGATAAATTTTTGATAATTTGATAATTCAATGCATTATTATCAAAAAACGAAAAATTCAAATACATCCTGTACAGAAACATAACAATTTATATGATGAGCGCTGATTCTCGTAGAGCGTAGATGCATATGCGCGATACGCTATTGTTTACGTAACACCGCCATTTTCGAGCTTGCAAGCGTTTCACTCAGGCAGAGAGGAGAGCAGCTCGTCAGGCGCCGTCACGGAAGCTTGAGTGTATTAGGAAAACAAGCATCAGGCGTTGGATGAATTGACGGCCATTGCGCGGGTGCGCGCGCACGTGCGCTTGCATGCACAGCCCTGCTACCCTGTAGTTTCCCGTCGAGCGTTCCCCGTCATTTTTGCAAAACAAACAAAAACTGAAGCAACGCGTTTTTCTTAGCGCGAGGCCCTTCTTATAGCCTCGGCTCGTCGATTCCTTGCGCAGGCACGACGATTTCCGATCGGCCGAGGTTGAGGCTAGCCTGTCAAAAGTTCGTCAATGACGTCACCCCGAGACAAGCCTACCAGGATTACAGCCCCGAGGCAGATTTACGAGATGTGCGCAACAAGTGGCTTTCCCACGATACGTCCCACCAACTCGTCGCGCCGTCGCAGTGCCACACGGCTATGTTCCTCGCCATGTGTGCCATCGATAATGTTGAATGTGCTTTCGACACAGATTCTTTTAATCGATATGAATAATATATTTAAATTGAAAACTTACTATTTATTGAGATTAGTTGCAAAGTTAAGGAGTATTGAATCTCCAATTGATTACAAATCATAAAAATAAAGTACACTTGAGATAGGGAGAATAACTTTAATTATAATTCGATTATTCGGGGCGTTAAAGCTTATGTCATTGAAATTATTCACAAGAAGAAAGCAACAGCATTAACTCGAATTTAATGAAGCTGCAGCAATGCTTAATGGATTTAAATGCAATGTCTTCATACTTTTGCAAAATTCCGATTGATATGTTTCCATTGATGATATTTATATGAACGAGTACCTCTCGACGATAATTATTCCGTGTTCTGACTAGTAATCCTCGAAATTGAAGAAGTTCTGCTCTCAATTGTACGCAGTGAGAGCCGATTGAACATCTCGTTCTCGACATCGAATGTATAGCAAAGCACAAGTGCAAAATACGAAACAGGAGCCACAGCATCGCAGGAGCAACGAGCGGAGCCTGCGCAGAGAGCAAAGGAGGCGTGGACGTCGAGCTATATAGAATTCAGGAGGACGTACATTCCCGCGAGACCTGTTGCTCTTGATTTCCCCTACCCTCGCGACCGGTGGCCGATCGTAAATTCGAGCGCAGGATGTTGTCCTGGTGAAAATCTTGCCTTTGACGTCTTTATGACGCGCCACTGACATTTAATCGATAAGCGAGGCACGCGCCTGTCTCCCGCGCTCGGCGCACGCGCCTCCGCCGGGCGCGGAGCTTTCCACGTCCGCGCGGCTTTCGCGAAAACCTCCGCGCTTCTGCAGTTCGTCGGCCTTTTTTCTAATTCTTTTTCGATCTAGAATAATAACTCGTAACGGTGCGCGATCGCAACTGCGCAACGGCATAACTCGATCCATTGAATATTAACTTGCATATTCGAATGACGAAGATCTTATGCTCCGTCGGAAATCGTGCTGTGAATCTTGCGAAATAATCGACGCCACTTGACGAAGCGCCAAACGTCAGATTATATTTAATTTGTCCAATTGATTTTCGCTAGGTCTATCGAGTCGATTAGTCGCAAGAGCGAAACGTTTTCTTGTTTCACTACGCACCCTCGAGGTCTAACTACTGAAGCTTTACTCAGAATCAGTATAAAATTAGCGATGGATTCAAAGAAAAAAGTGACAGGACAGTATTAGAAATCAACGATATCCAAACAAAGTGTCGAATATCGCCAAGTTGATCCGTTTGAGTTCAATCGCCGCGGCGACGTGTCACCGTAGCAGGAAATCATATATTGGCTCTCAGCGTTCGATGGCTTTCGCATATTTTGTCCATATACGTTATACACACATATGCATATAGAGATACTGAACGAAAGAGAGTGGGATAGAGAGAGAGAGAGAGAGAGAGAGAGAGAGAGAGAGAAGAAAAAGTATAGAGTAGAGTTACATATATCGATAGGTTGGAGTGCGTCTGAAAAATATCCGGGTAGCATATGACTGATCACGCTGTGTGTCGATGGCCATGAGAACCGATCGCGTAAGACATCTTCGAAGACGCAGCGGCACCGATTTCCTGTCACCTCTTTGCGTTTACGACATCTCACGGAGGCCCCAAACTATCAGGGACGTATCCGCAGCCGCATTCGTCGGCTCTCTCTCTCTCTCATCACCCCATAGCTGTGGTCTGCTGCACCGATTAAAAAAAGCCGAGTGCTGCGCCCCTTCTATTCGCCTGGTCATCGGGCCAAACACTTTTCCCAATCTCGCGGGTGTATGAATTTTTTTTTTCTTTCTAAAACAGGACAGTCAGTCGCGCGTTCGAGCTTGCAAGCGCGCTGCGAGAACTCGCTCGCTGCGAGCTTTTAGTTACACAGCGTATCGCGCGAGAGTTTCGCGGAGAGTATGGGAGCCTGGTAAGTGAGGAGACTGGGGGAGTCCCTAGGGATAAGTTTGTCTCTCGCCAAAGAGAATTCGACTTTTCGCGCGCGACACGGATATTGAGAGCTGGCGAGCGACAGAGAGGACAATGCAAAACGATGCAATCGGACGCGCACCTTGTCCCTCTTGGCCAACTCTCTTGCTCTCGCGTTGCACAACGACCGCACACATCATAGTCTCCTAAACGCGCAATAGTGACCTAAAATAACTATGATTTACTAGAATCCGAAACTAACAGCGATCGTCAATTCTATTACTCCCAAGAGAATCAAACGAGAAAAATTCAACGACACGTTTGCTCGCGATTGTGCGACCCCAAGGGATAAGGTACGTGTACATTACAGGCGAGGTTAGGTTTCAATCGGCTGTCGATAGCTCGTCAATCGAGAATCCAGGCGCACGACCAGTTTTTTACCAGGCGAGCAGATAGCGCAGGCAGTTTCAGGCGCAAAACCGCGTTCGCGCCCACGGGAAAGAGAGCAGACTAAGAGACGAGCAGCAGCAAGCTCCCGCTGCGGCAAATTCGCATGGCACAACTATAACCAGGCCGAAACCACGTGACGTCGCGTCCTCGCAGGATCAGGCTGGCAGTTTTGCGAGCAACTCCACTTCCTGCAACTGACACTTTTGGTATCAATGTCCTTTGCCAAAAATCTCGGAAATGCTATCTCTGACAGTCGCGCGACATCACACTTTTGCGTTCGAGTAAAGTTGAGTGAGTATCGCTTCAAGCGTTGAGACCTCACCTTGACCAGACAGCGCTTGCATTTATTACACTGACGCAGTTGTAAGTAAATGCTCTAACGTACACTTTGTAACGTATACGTACATCATTCTTTCAGTCATAAAAGCATTGTATCGTATAGCCAGTAATGCGTAATTCAAGCAGGTTAGACAATCTCTCTGTAGCCATGCTCCTCATATTTGCGCAATTTTACATCGTGAGATACTTGTAGTCTCAATAACGTAAAGCTATTCGAGCTTCGAGTGAAGTTTTCAATTCAAACTTAAATACTTCGCTCACCGAAACGTTACGCGTACGAGTAACTTTCGTTCAATTTGAACTCGCTTAAGATAAGACTGATCATAGTCAAGACAGCTACCTTCTTTGCGCATGACTAATGGGAAAGAAAGGAGGAATTTTACGAACGACGCTTCTTTCGCTGCCAACAAATTCAAGCCGAACTCGATGACACCCACGAGATATGAGCGCCTGATGCTAGAGTCGCACGTATCCAGCGTCCACCGTGCATTCCGCGCACAGCTCTGTTTGGCCCTGCGCAGTAACGCTCGCTGTATATCAGAGAAGGACTCGCAAAAAACGCGCCCGATAAAAGCTCTTGCTCGCTCCCTCGGTGGCCATTCGATACAGTTGACTTTCGGCCGGTTCTCGATTTCCCCATTCTCTCTCTCTCTCTCTCCCAGCATCCGCATACAAACACATACGTAATCGTGTATAGAGTCGCACTGACACAAGCTCTGAGCGAAAGAGAGAGAGAGAGAGAGAGAGAGAGAGAGAGAGTGAGAGAGAACTTGCGCGGAAGCACGGAGGGTGGCGTGCGACGTTTTAAAAAAAGGGTGGCGCGTTGGTTCGTAGGCGGCGGTGTAGCGCGTTTAGCCTCCTGTGCAATGCTGCAGGCCTGGCAACTCGAGATGCGACTCGTCTTCGCGCGAAGACGGCCCAAGGAAGGGTCCTTTCGTGACAGACGGATAAAAAATGCGCTGCCCCCTTGGCGAGCCTCTTGGCCTAGCGGGACGCCATGAGTGCGTGCTGGTGTACGAACTACCCATCCGCGAGCAACCTATTGCTGCCGCTGCTGCACGCTACACGGCTCTGCAAAAGCTCGAGAGAGCGAGGAAAAAAGTGCGCGCGTGCTCTCTCGTTCTCTCTCTCTCTCTCTCTCTCTCTCTCTCTCTCTCTCTATCTCTCTCTTTCTAGCCCGCTTGCTCGCTCTTGCTCGTGACAATGGCGGATCATCGGTAAAAGCGAGAGAGAAAGCGAGCGAGGGCGGCGCCTTGGCGTAGCCTGCGGAAAAAGGATGGATGAGCGCGCATTTGAATGAGCCAACGTTATGCCATTGGTCAGCTTGCGCTGCCGCACATACACATGTGCAGGCAATCAAATCGATAGCTTATTCTGGAAGTCAAATGTTTTTACGTATACTTACCAATACGAAAGGACTACGAGTTTCATATCATTTTGAGCTTTCGAGTAGAAGTCGTAACAATTGAGAGCTTTTATCCTTTTTTCAATTGTTGTTATGCATTAGACAGGATAGCGTGTGACTTTCTAATTTGAGATTGATTATGATTAATCCTGTAAATTTTTTATTCGCTGAATCTGAGAGGTCAACTTGTCTCCACATGAACGTAGTGTAAACATTTTTTGAATCCACTTTCATTTACTTAATTGTACGATCAGCGTTAAAAATTATGGAAAACGAAATTCAGTTTTTGTATGACATTTCAAACACTTACGTTGTACAGTACAAAATAAAAATTTTATTTATAATGTGGTTATTACAGGTGTCAGCTACGAAGATGCTCTGAGGGACGGTGTGATCCTTTGCATGTTAATGAACAAACTTCAGCCAGGTCTCGTTCCCAAAATCAATACCTCCGGCGGTGACTACAAGATGATGGATAATCTCAACCAGTAAGAACTTTTTATGTTCTAATTCCTAACTACCCTTGCCTTTCGAACCCTTAACATTCGCCGAAAGTAATGAAACTTTAAAAAAATTAATAATTTAATATCGAAAAATTGACGATAAAACTTTAAAAACTACGTTAAAATATTCAAATGATAGAGTATACACAGTGTTTAATTTAGCCATGCAATAGAGCGAGCGCAGAGCTCTTGCTCATTCCTCGGCTCCTAGTCACCAGTCGGCTTTACGCAATCGACAGTATTTTGTGTCGGGGCCAATCGGAATTTCGGGAGCGCGCGAAAAAGCACGTGGCAGAGGCCACTTGATTGCTCTTTTATTATCGTGACAACCTGATAACCGAGCGCTCTCGGCGTCTAAGTTCGAGACGTTCATCGTAAAAGGAGCCAGGCTTATCTTTGTTTTTTTTTGTTTTTTTTTGCCTCCTCACTCTCTTCCTTTTTCTTGCGTCGGGTTTCATTTATCGATTGGCGAATAACGTCGAAACATCGTGACGTTGTAAGGGTGGATTTGGGCTATAATGGAAGCTCTGATGTGACGTCAGTTGTAGATTGTTATCATTCGTGGAGGTGATTGGAAATAATTACTATTGATTTTCATTCGAAGTATTGTACTTTAGATTCAGGCATTGTATTTATCGTGGCACACGATACGCGATGCATGAATTGTACCGCCATTTCAATGGTTCAATGATGACTATCTTTGTTGTCATTCCGCACAGAGTAATGAAAAATGTTCAATTAAATATCTGATTGTAACAAACATTGATTGCACAGTGTATCTCACGAAATGCCACATAAGTCAAAGGTGATCCGAGAGAAGATAAAAAAGAAGTTTCTCGTAGACAATGATTCAGAATCTATAGACCCATATAAATCATCAAAACGCTTTAGCGCAGTGCTACGATCCTGATGAAATATTTGCATGCGAGGAGGTAAAACTGTCATCGCGCGGTCGGCCGCGCGCAAACTACGCACTACTACTATTATGCTACGCACATGCGGATCGCATCGAGCTTCGTATGTACAAGAAGGAACTTTGAAGTTGAGTCGGTCTTTCTATGCACGTTACAAAGGGCACCGTCGAGGGAGTCCAGGCAGGCGGAAATTTTTGTAAATTATAAAGCTTCGGAGCTTGTAAAACGTTTCCAGCCGTCACCGCGCGTGCATACACACGAGCACACGCGCACTACGCACACGTTGCGTCACGAAAAATCTGTAACGTTTGTTATAAACAGTCCAGCTACCTCCTGCTCTTTTCTATTTCCTGACTGCGTATAAACAATTTTCGCGAGTTTTCCGCTCTCGCAAAATCCATCCGTCGGCGACTTTGCGTTTCTCGATTTTTTTTGTAAACGCCACGATCACAGCGCAGCCGCGTGCGCATGTACTCTCCGGCATTGCAAGAGCGGGCTTTTCCTTGAAATTTTAAGTATACGTATATTCACAGTGGGAGAGAGAGAGAGAAGTAAGGTAGTGGGGAAAATGATGCGCAGCGCGGCCACTCCGCACTACTCCCTTTCTACCGGAGACTCATGAGTCACGAGGAGGCCGACAATCGCACGCCTGTGCACGCCAACGCGCGCAAAGACACGCACACACTCTATGACCGCGAGTATCGGCGCGCGCGCGCCTTCGTGCGAGTAAAAGGTACATGACTACTGATGTCGCTTCATGATCCTCTGTTCGATGGTGGAGCAGTGAGCACTGGTCTGACTCGGGTACCGCGCATCCTGTCCACTGCGCTTGCTTGTGGGCACGCGCACCAAATCCAACCGAGTGCGCGACGCGCCTCCTCATTTATACTTTCGTGGCGCTCGCTTCACTTCGCTTTACGTCTATGGCTGCCTACACGTTCTGATGCCGACTGAACGATCTGCTTGCTCTATCAGGTTAAGTGCTGCAAGTGCGTGTCGTTTGCTCAACTTCGATCAACCTGAGCTTTTCGGAATGCTGCAACTCTCGTCGGTTTGCCATTGGTTTTAGCGCGCTATCACGCGCTCTGTTTTCGAAGTTTTGCAAGTTTTTTTGCTGCTTGCGATTTGTTTTACAACATTCTTTCGCGAATCTTTTATTTTTCAAGAACACGATGAACAAACAAAATATACTAGTTTTAATAATAATATATACACCACAATATCACTTACCTGGACTACTCAATCAATACAATAAAATTTGTAACCGGAAAAAAAGTTTTTCAGTAGTAAGAGGCAGTTTAGTCAGACGGGCCAAACAATCCCTAAAAATTTCAATTTTAACAGATACCATTGATAACATTATAGGATTTCTGTGAAATAATATTCGATTCGTAGTTTCACAAAGAATTTAAAAAACATAGTTAAAGGTCAAAAAATCAACTGCCCTAGTTGCGTACACATAGCACGCTGCAGTTTGGTGCTCATATGCGACAGACGCGCTGCTCATTGGGAGACCAGGAACTTGAGCAGCTGGTTGCGCATTCCACCGCGACGACGTGACTCTCCGTTCGTCTCTATAACGTATCTCTCTTTCTCTCTCTCTCTCTCTCTCTCTCTCTCTTGCACACATACACCGACGCTCATTCATCGCCACAGTCTATTCGCAAAAGTAGAGCGCGCATACTTGAACTTGAAATGTTGTCGAGGACAATTTTTCCGAATAGACTCCGATATAATTATAAAAATTGGTAAAAGCAATATAATTTAGTGCAAATTTTATAGAGAAAATAAACTTTACAGACTCAGTGTCGATGATTTATCAGGCTCGGAGCTGGTGGCTATTTGCACAAACATTTTATTTTTAAACGTAATACTTATAAGCCAGTAATTTAACCTTTTTCTTATACTTTCTTTAAATCAAGTAGAAAAAAAAATATTTTTCGATTAATAAATAATAATAAAATTAATCGTAGAGCAGCCCAACATAGTGAGAAGCCCGTCGATTCAAAATCAATGTCGTCGTTGTAATTGCAGGGCACTTAATTCAAATGAAATTGCACGAAAAAATCGATTAGCCAACAAATAAACAAGTCAATAAATAATTATTGACTATAATAATTGTGGAAAAGCAAGCGATCGACGAGGTCTATTCCATTATCTGCACTCGAAAAGCCGCGCGCGCAGCAGCTTGATCAGCACCACATTAGCTGAAACAAGCGACCGCAGCAGCCTCCGCTAGTTGCCTCCCCTCGACTGCTCTTCTGTCGCCGAGTTAATTGCTGTTCCCCTCCTTCTCTCTGTCTCACTTGCAAAAAATTAAAAGCTTGATTGCAGATACCTCACTGGCATTTCTGTGCTCCTGCTTTGGCGGCACACTCGGCGCGTCATTTGTGCCGCGTCCTCAGCAGTAGCAGCGGCGGTAATAGGCAGCTCGCGGGCGCGTTAATTAGTAGCCCTCGCTGATTAACGCTGAGACAATGGGGAGGCTCGACTAAGCGAGTTCAAGCACTCGGCTAACAGCTCACCGCAAGAGCTCTTTTGTTTCCGGTTTTTCTCTCTCTCTCTCTCTCTCTCTCTCTCACTCCCTGTAATTTAAAGAGAGAGAGTAACCCCTTTTCATTACTCCCACGCGCTCATTTAACCCTACGCGGAGCACAGAACTGGGGGCAGATCTACCGCTACTGTAAACTTCTCTCTTTGCTGCTTTTAATTAGCTGAGCTACTCACTCGTGGATATCAGGCGGCAAGCGATCGTTCCCGCGCTGTACTCTCTCCATGCGCTCAACCCAACACAAGCAAAAGCTTCGTGCTAATTGCTTCGAGGAACTCTTTCTCTCAAGATACGCGTATACCTATACACACTTGAAGCACTGACGAGATATCGGGCGCTGCTGCTGATTTTCCCCCGTTTGCCTTCACACCCGTGTTCCGCATTCTTAATCGACTCATTTGAATATGGATAAGATCGGGATATACCATGGTACTGCAATCGAATTTATGTACAATGCTGTACAGTCAATTTACATGAGACGAATGTTTCGTGCTTAACTGATGTGAATAAATTGAAATTTATCATTATAGGTTCCAGAAAGCTTGCATCCGTTACGGAGTACCTGAAATTGATCTCTTCCAAGCCGTCGACTTGATCGAACGCAAAAACATCGCTCAGGTCACAAACACCATCTTCGCCATCGGGCGCACAGTAAGCTCAAGCTATACATAACTTCGGCAAATCAAATGAGCAATCTAATACAATCAACCATGATCTTTCAGACATACAGACATCCGGAATGGCGTGGACCATGGCTGGGACCCCGACCATCGGAGGAACACAAAAGATATTTCTCCGAAGACGTGTTAAGAGCCGGTGAGGGTGTAATCGGTCTGCAGGCTGGTAGCAATAAAGGTGCTACCCAGTCAGGCCAAAACTTCGGTGCCTCTAGGAAAATCATTTTCGGAAAGTAAATCTGTCGCGGCAGATTCTGCTACCTACTATGCAATACACTTGTACATCGTTCTGCCTTTATTATTTATCTTTAGCGATCAATTTGTGTAGTATAGCTAGATTGTTATTTGAAAACTCACTGTACAGTTTATTTGTCTTTTTATTAACACTGCAATATCCGTATGCACGCACACTTTTGTTTGTTACATTCTAACCTGCGAAGATGACGGTTTTTTTTATAGTGTGAGATAAAAATGTCGTTCTTGCGTCGTGAATACATAACTCGAATAAATTATACAATTTAATGTTTACATCTTCACTTGTGTTTATCGCCAAAAGAAAACCATTCTCAAAATGTCGGATCCGTCGTCTTACCAAAGTGGCCTATTACTACTTAAAATTTGAACGTGGTACACGTATCCTTTATTTAATCAGACTTGAGATATACTCTGTATCTTATAATTAATTCTTTGGAGACTAAACTTCGGCATAGTAGTGGAAAATACAACCAAACCCGTAAAAAAAAATCATTAGAAATTAATCGATCAGAACAGCATGAGAAAAAAAATTCTCTTCGGGTGTAGTGCGTCTTGAGTCTCCCCTGTTGTATGTACACAAGCGACCGAACCCAGTATCCGCACATAGCATTAATACGCTACACACGGAAAGAGCAACGACAGGCAGGCACAGAGTAGACCGTCAACACACGTGCGCGCATACAGAGAATCGTATGTAGAAAGGCTTATGTGTGCGTTGTCAGTGATAGCAAGTAAGCACGTAGGCGTGACGTGTACGTACACGCATTACACGCATTCCTTGACCGGTTTCTACACCGCCAAGCTCCCCGAGGATCAGGCAAGCATCCTAAACCAGTAGCTCTTTTCTTCTCTCCTTCTCTCTCGCTCTCGTACGTTCACTCTCGAGACACGCACGCGTCTACGTGTATACGTATGTGTATGTCTAGCAGCAGCTGCAGCTGCTGCAAGGTGTGTCTTGCGCTGTACTCACGCGGTAAATCTGTAGTGGTACGCTGTACACTCGGTCACAACTGAGAGCACACGTACATTGCTCCAGTGTTACATTTGCTGTTGCGCGGCCTACTTGTTCCTTTCTTTATTAAAAATGTACAATTATTTATGGATGTGCGGTGAAAAAAGTAGCAAACTGAACGTGAATGAAGTTTGGTCTATTGGTATCTTTAATTAAAGCGTAGAATTGAGTTTGAAAAATCAAAAGCTCCATTTCAATAAACTTACTATCTATGCTGCTAACATCCACGTGAAAGCAAAAAAACAAAGATTAAAATAATAATTACCGTGACAAGGTCTCGGCTTCAAGTAAGAAAAGCACTAGTTGCACATCACAAGTTCAGGGTAAAGAGCGCTACACGTAAATCAATTATACGCATACATACATGAGTCGTGGCATCTCCAAGAATGAAACGGTTCGTGACCGCGCTGTACGGAAAGCACAGCAGACGTGTATGCTATATAAAAGCTCGAGGAGATATCCCTTATTCCAGTGAATAAGAGCGTCTAGTTGAACTAGACGAGGGTATCCTCGGTCCGTCCGCGGGTAAGAGCAACAGTTTGTTCCGTGACGTATTCCGCATGGGGCAGGCCAGTTCCGGGGGACCCCCTTCATTAGGACAACATCTACCTTGAAGAAGTCGCTCGCTATGTTCTCAAGTAATACGTAGGAGAGAGAAACAGCTCTTGCGGGCAAAGGCTTGCAGTACATATTTAGTCGATTGCTTCCTACGCCGTCATGTGCTCCTCGTGAAAGGGGAGCGTCGCGGAGTGGCCGCTCCGCGCATCAGTTCCCCACTATTTCTCGACGCGTCCGCGCGATATACCCAAGTCATACTTTTACTGCGACTGCGCTTCTTTCAGCTTCTATGCGCTACCGCATGTTTACTGGGATATTGGCGAGAAAGATAATTATATATCATGCGACAACCAGAGCGTTTTTTAGGTGGTTTTTAGAAATAGTTTCGTTGAAAGTTAAAAGTAGTAGTTAAAATACTTATATTTTAGATATCTTTCGAAATACACGCAAGTAGTTTCAGAAATGATCATACAAGCTGATACTGTCGCAACGTTGTTGTACGAAACATTTGTGTTAATATAAAAAAATGTATAACTATTATCGACACCAGATCAACGTTTGATTAAAGACAACTTTCTGTAGCTGAAAATTAGATTATATTGTTTATTCTGATATATACAATAGATATCAAGGATTATTTGAGACAATATCATTGATTGCTTCATTACTATAATATCTCGATAAATCTGTAGATTGTAAGTCGCAACGCTATCAAAAATAATCATATAAAATAAAGATTCAATCTAATTTAGACTGCAGATAACATTATAAAAAACATTCTATTTTATTCTTGTATTTGTCTACAAGTGCTGGCAACGTTTCTGGAAATCGTTAATTTGTAAAACACTTAGATGATATCCATTCCAAAATAACGAGATTAGTTTGACATTCATTTATCCAAAACCAATAAAGACCACAGGTTTTCCCGAATATGTCACAATTTTCAAAAGTTTTAGAAAATCAAATGACAACTGAATCACAGAAGTACTTTCAAAACAATTGGTGCAAGTATGAAATAGACGAAGCCATATACAAGAGAGCGAGGAGAGAGAGAGAGAGAGCGAGCAATCCCCGGAGCATTCCTGCACGCCTATTCATTGAGCGAAGCTTAGTACATTTCCACGGTGTGCTCGAGTACATCTGAGCTCTCGCGCGTTAGTTGCGGGTACCGTAGCACCGAGAGAGCAGTTGAGAGGCGTTCGATTGGCCGTGGCGCACATAAGACCAACTAAAAGCTTCTACTCTCCCGATGATTCGCCGACTCTATTCGATCGACAAAAGTGTTTTGCGACAAACGGTTAGTAAAGCTTCGCCTGGGCTTTTCATTAAAAAGTGCCGCCAGAAGAAGAATAGATGGTAGGTCTAGGATCGAACGTCATACCAGTGTACCCTTCGAGACTATTCTGTTCGCCTGATCATTATGCCTCGCGCTTTCGACATCCATACACTCGATTATTCTCGCGGCCTCTCTCTCACTCCCTCTCTCTCTCTCTCTCTCTCTCTCTCTCTCTCTCTTTCTACCTACCTACCTACTTTATCTCTGCGAGCAATACTTACTGAGAGTATTACTACGTGAGCGCGGGCAATGTCAAGCTTTGAGTATCGAAATATTCGAGGCGATGGCTGATCGAATCACCGTGACTTTTTCGTACTGGGCTTTCAATTTGCTTACCAGATACTATAAAACATTTTTTTTTTATTTAATTATTATTTGTCTAAGATCATTTCCTTAAAATTAATTCTTTAAAAATAACAGATTTATTTTTAATTTCTAACGTTTTATGAAAAACGCAATCAGTAGAACATACCAGGATTGGTAAGACAGCGTTTGCCTTGTTGACTTATACTACTTAAAATGTCTCACCGAACTAAAATGTTATATTTAATTGTATATATTCCGGACTGTTCTCGTGGTATTTAAATAGACGCAGCATCAACAACTGACTCATATTTATAAATGATTATTTATAAGTTAATGACTTACATATTCATGGCCTATGCTTTCCCAAATATTTGAAATATTTTATGAAATAATTCTAATGCTACTGCACTTGTCATTGCTTTCAATCAAAACTGCATTATATAAAAAATAAATTGAGTCGATTTAATTTATATTATCAACCGAGAGCCAGACTTCAGTGACATCTGTTACGCAATAACCCAACTGAGAGAAACTAGAAGTATGAGAGTTAAATATGTATGATGTATAAATTATAGATCTCTAATATAAGTAGACGGTCAAACACACTCGGTGCTTCCAAGAAAATGGATGGTGTTTTCCTTGATCTCTGCTGCATTTGGTAATTTTTTAAATATTTATTTGGTAAGTGTAGTGCTGCAATCTCTCTATTACTTGTTACTTATCATCGATAATTGATTTATGAGCTGATAAATGTGTATTTAAGCGATCAAATGTTCTTGTGTACAAATTTTTGCTTTCAATGTACGAAAACTTTCTATCATTCTACCGATATATTAATAATGTGACAGTTTGTTCTTTTTAATTACAAAGAAAATATGTATCTGAAATAAACTATCAGAGCAGTAATATTATAATTTCAGTTTACAAGTGAAAGATTGACTTCGATATAACCTCAATAACAATTAATTCTTTCCATTTTATTAATATTCAATTAAAATAAAACAAGTGAGATGTATAAGTAATGCATAATATTTTTACTTACAAAACATTATATTTATGTCTGTAGACAAAAACTTATACAAGAGGATAAACAAAGCAGCAAAACTGGAGATTCTAACCTTATTATGTCTATCTATTAGTTTTTATACAACTTATTTTCAATCAATGAATCAAAATGCTTTCCACTTGTGGTGATATCCTAGAAACAACAGGTACAATTTTAAATAATTATTAATATTTCATGTGCTAATATAATAAAATACATCAGCAAATTTTTATTAGCATTGTTAGGTCAATCAGCAGACGGAGCATCAGGAACTGATAGTATTGGAACACACAGTGATTTATCTGGAAATACGACAATATTAACAAGACCTCCTAGAATGGATATTGTTTGTATTCTGGATTTGCAACAATTGGAGCACTCACTTCAAAGAAAGAAAGCATTCGAGGAAATTAAACAAGCATGTAATCTAGTGAATGCTCGACTGCATCATATACAGTTTGAAAAACTGGATTTTGGAGAAACAAATGTACTGGATACATTTTATAACGCAGATGTTGCTGTAGTAGATTTGAGCATACAAATGCAGCAGTCTGCTCTGTTCTATCACTTAGGAGTTAGAGAAAGTTTTGGAATGAAAGAAAATATTTTGTTATTTAACGATATGGATTCAGAGGCTACACTCAGACTGAAGGTAAAAATATCATTATGCACATTTTTTTGAAATATCAAGTATTTTTTAAAGTAAACAGGAGTATAATAGTATCTATGTAAAAAATGTATGTGATTAACAAAAGATTTTTATTCTAAACTTAGCTAAACTCTGAATTATTTGTACAGAAACAACTTCTACTAAATATAATTTATAATTTTATCTATTTTTGCCCTACATATAAATAAATGTATCTGAATACATTTTTCAGATTTCCTGTGGCAATTATAGATTTGTTGCCTATAAGTTTATGGACAGTGATACTAGTGTAATTACATCTAATTTTGCTAAATGTAGTAATGATGAAACTCTTGACCTTTCACAGAGGTTGAAGAAAATTTATGAAGAAGTTGAAATACAATCAAAGTAAGCCTTAATTTTTTTTTTAAATTATTAATCAGAGATTTATAACAGTTTTCATTATTTTAATTTTTTTTTATAATTTGTAGAGCACACATGAAAGAAAAATTTTTAGCAGATTTACGTAAAATGCGAGAAAGTCTTACTGGTGAAGAGCTTGCAAAAGCTTTAACTAATATGAGAAAAAGATTAGATGATCCTAATGTCTTATCAGGAGAAGTAGTTCTGAATGTCCTTATTTCATTTAGAGACATACAGGTAGGATTCTTGAAGTTTATTCTTATCAAGTACATAGTAAAATATACATATAAATTTTTTTCAGGACTATGATGCAATGGTTCAACTTGTTGATGATTTACGTACAGTTCCAAACCACAAAAATTCAATAAATACACCAGCTATTCGATTTCAGTATGCATTTGCTCTCAACCGTAGACAGAAAGAAGGTGATAGAGCAAAAGCATTAAAGGTGATTGAAGAGGCCTTAAAGAAAAAAGAGAACTATGTCCCAGATATTATTTGCTTATGTGGGAGAATTTATAAAGATATGTTTGTTGAAAGTAATTATCAAGATCAAAAATGTCTTGAACAAGCCATACATTGGTATAGAAAAGGCTTTGAGGTATAGTTTGAAATAATAAAATATATTTATTATTTAAAATATATATCTTAAAGTAAATTTCCTCATATAGGTACAGCCAAATGAATATGCTGGCATCAATTTGGCTACACTTCTAGTAGTTGCAGGCAACGAATTTTCTAAAAGTGAAGAGCTTCAACATATAGGAATGGTACTCAATAATTTAATTGGCAAGAAAGGTAGTTTGGGAAGTCTCAAAGATTACTGGGATGTGGCAACGTTTTTTGAAATTAGTGTACTTGCTGAAGATTACTCAAAGGCTATTAAAGCTGCTGAGTGTATGTTTAAGCTAAAACCTCCTGATTGGTACCTGAAATCGACAATAGGAAATATTAGTCTTATAAATAAATTTAGAAAGAAAAATGAAGATATAGAGGTAGGTCCAGAGCAACAAATTTTCGTTTTCTGGATGGATTACTTTATTGAAGCTACAAAGAATGATGTTAGTGATAACATTCGATTCCCAGTAAGTTTTCATTCATAAGTGTTATTGATTATTTTGTCTACTATTAAAAATCAACGTATTTAAGAATAATTGTATTTAAAATTTTTACATTATAGGTTTTAGTTCTAGAGCCAACAAAAATTTTAATGCCCAGTTACGTCATAGTAAATCTTGGAGCTGAAGAAAAATCAATTCAAATTTCTAATCTATGTTTAGAAAGCATGAAACATTGTTGCAAACAAGTTCACGACTGGTTATTTAATGCTGATATGATTCGCAGTGTTAGTTTGTATAAAAGAGACGAGCGTTGTTTATTTTTGTATGTCCAAGAAAATTCCGACGATTTCCAAATGTACTTACCATCAGTCAAATGTAGACAGAGATTTTACGATCTTATCTTGGAAATGACAAGAGATCAGGAAAATATGGTTACTGATCTCGATGCATATATGGCAGATGACACATCAAAAGTTAAGGTACGTCTTATTTCATTTTATTTGTTGATAATAGAGTAGTAATTACTAGTCGTGTTGCTATTTTAGTTTGAGTACGAATTGGATGAGCAGAATAAGCGCATTGTTCTCGGACGTGGTACCTATGGAGTTGTTTATGCTGCTCGTGATTTAAACACCCAAGTTCGTATCGCCGTTAAAGAAATTCGCGAAAAAAATCTTGGCGATGTACAACCGTTACACGAAGAAATAAAATTGCACAGCCAACTTCGGCACAGAAATATAGTTCAATATTTAGGTTCTGTGAGTGAAGATGGGTTCTTCAAAATTTTTATGGAACAAGTTCCAGGAGGTATAAATTTGCTTGTATGTAAAAATAAATTAATAATAAATATTTATTTTGAAATGAATGTAACTTTTACAGGAAGCTTATCAGCCTTACTCAGATCGAAATGGGGTCCTCTAAAACAAAATGAAGCTACGATATCGTACTATACAAAACAAATTTTAGAAGGATTAAAGTACTTGCACGATCAGAGGATTGTTCATAGGGACATCAAAGGTTTACAAGTTTTCTAAAATACCCTAATAGTTGCGAAGAAGTGTTTAACCGAGTTAATTTAATTTAAATTTAGGTGACAATGTTTTGGTAAACACGTATAGCGGTGTTGTTAAAATCTCGGATTTCGGCATGTCTAAAAGATTAGCTGGCTTGTGCCCAAGCACTGAAACTTTCGCTGGAACTCTACAATACATGGCCCCGGAAGTTATTGACAAAGGTCAACGTGGCTACGGGGCACCGGTCGGTAACATTAAATTTCAAATAAACACTTCCATGTACGTTATAAATAACAAAATTATATCTTTAATCAATTAGGCCGACATTTGGTCGCTTGGTTGTACCGTGGTTGAGATGGCTACTGGCAAACCGCCATTTATTGAATTAGGGTCACCTCAAGCAGCAGTTTTTAAGGTAAAACTGAAATTAAATTTTCACGCTAATTGGACAGTTACTTAAATTATTACAATAATATTTCATCGTAGGTTGGCTACTACAAAATACATCCCGAAATCCCCTCGGAATTATCAGACAGAGCCAAAAATTTCATTTTGCGATGCTTCGAAGCGAACCCCGACACTCGAGCCACGGCGTCTGAATTACTAGAGGATCCCTTTTTATCAGAGTAAGTTAAATTTAAATCGTAATAATTACAAACAAATATTATAATTTTTGTATAATATAGAAAGAAAAAAACATTGCGATTGGCCGCTCCACCAGACTTCAGTCGCAGCAAATCAGTACCAAGCGACAAGGCAGAAAAGCTCGTAATAAATGATAAAACCAATAATAATCATATCGTTACACCAAGTCCGATGCAAGCTTCGCAATCAGACGACAGGTAACGCGAGTCTCTTTACGTATCATTATTATGCGTTTCGCTTCAAATTAGTATGTTAGCAAAGTGTTAATTTTGTTGTTGAGCTTTTTATGTCACACATCACTGCTCGTATCAAAGTAGGAAGCTTTCTTTTCTAATTGATTGTATAGCGCTACGTTCTTTTTTGATTTGACATTATGATTTTTTTTGTAATTTGGTGCTCGCTTGAAATTGAAGTAACGTGCATAATGGAGGTCCGTCAAAATTACGTCGATTAAGAGACTGCAGCCCAGCTCGATATCTATCGCCTATCAGCATGCCAACTACAAATCTGTCGTATAACAGGTATGATCTTATTGGTGTGCTAATGCATGACGTTTTTTCATTGTATTAATGCACCTAACTTGACTCCTCATACAATATGTTATATTGTACACATATATGACATGTTTTTGCATGTACGTGCAAAGCAATATTTACTATACGTATACATGCTTATGAGTTTTGAAATGCAAGGCTAAGAAAAAGTACGCTACGGTGGTCAAGGTATTGTAGCTGCTTGGCGTTGTAGCGTGCGATTATTGCGAAATTAAAAGCAAACGACACTCAAAACTAAACACATACGCGTGTCTGTGGTTTTGTTTAGCTGCAGCACGATAGGAATGACTCCTTCAATCGAAACAAGCGAGCCTGATGTCGTTGGAGATTCCATAGCGAGACGAAGTTCGTCAGGCGGTCTACTCTCGCCGGAAGTCGAACTCACAGGTATAACATCTCATTATAACTATATTATTTTGTCGTTGTGCAACGAATTAACGATCTCGCTTATATTCGCGTGATATAGCACGTATTATTTCATCGTTGTTATTGGTTGACTATAAAATCTGTTTACGTTGGATACTTTGAAGTTGGATTTTTTTTCTACGGTTTGTATTTATTAGCGCACGTTAAATATACTTGATTGGAATAGATTATTAAAAATGGAGATACTAACTATTCCAAATTGTCGTTGAAGTTTTAATGACATAATCATGCAACTGCTTTGTCTTACAAAGCAGGTCATCTGACGCAGAAAAGCGGAGAAGAACAGGAAGGCTTTTATTTGCTGAAGAAGGATAGTCAGCGGCGGATGACTTTAACAAGGGTCTTAAATCAAGATGAAACGAAAATTTGTACACTTTGGTTAGACAAGATTCAATCGGAAGTTGGTCACGTTACCGTTTTACAAATGGCATGTGGATTACTACAAATAATTTAATTACTGAAATACTGAGGGGAAGTTTTAATTGAAGTATGATATATTACAGAATCATTTAGAATCGTTAACCAGGGCATTGAGAAATTACATTTCTGAACAAAAGCAAGAGCTACTAACAGCAGCAATCAGCAAATTGAAAGAAGAACTGGATTTTGATTCAACTGCTATTAACCAGTTACATTTTGCTATTTACCTATTTAAAGACGCAGTAAACGAAGTCCTTAAAATGCACAGCATAAAACCTCACTGGATTTTTGCCTTAGATAATCTAGTGACAAATGCTGTTCAAGCTGCTATTACCGTACTGTCTCCTGGTAAGAACGTTATTTTTCGTATATTTCGCAAGTTACACCTGATTGCTTACATTAGAATGTACAATTTTCAAATTGAATTTTTCAGAATTAGGAGCAAATTTGTTGGGCCACGAAAGAATTCAGACAACGGTCGAAGGTGCCGAAGAAGGATCAACTTCAGGAGTATCTACCGTCAATTCTACGAAATCACATAAAACAGGCGAATCTGCCGACTATAGTAAATATTGGTTGGAATATCATGATCAAATGGGATCGTTGAAAGTCGAAAATATGAAATTAATGCATGAATTATTAGAGGGTCAAAAGGTTTATCAAAGTTTGCTATATCAAGCATTAGAGGAGCAAAAAGAACAATTAAGGGTTTTAACGGATTTGTGTAAAAGTATTAATCAGAAAATCAGCAGAAAGAACCTTGGGTGAATAAATTTTCCAACGTTAGTAAAATAGTCAAAATGTACGAGTGCAAAATTTATTTGTTTATTTTTACAGAAGACCACAAATTAGTATTACTGACTACAACGATGAGAACGCAGTTGATTCACCATTGATACATTGGCTACAAAATTTGAATGTAGACAGTGATGCTATAGATAGGGTAAATATATTATAATTGAAATGATTAGACATTTGCTTTGAAAAAATATTAATTGAAATATTTTTTCTAGTTTATCAATGAAGAATATATTCTCGAGGATATTTTAGTTTACATTAACAGAGAAGACTTACGTAGACTCAATTTAAAGTAAGTTGGAAAATTCGTGAGCTACTTGAGTTATTGTTACTTTATAATATTGTTATTCTGTTGCTTATTTTTACAGAGGTGGAGTTGAATTGAAAATATGGAAAGCCATATTGACACATAGAAATTCTTCAAACCCCAAAGGAATATCACAAAGTTTGAAAAAGTAACCATGAAGGAAGTAGCTAGTCTCACTATAGCTGCTTAGATTAATCTAACAATAAACTTACTAATTAATCGTACTGACTTACTAACCGATACCGTGATAATATAGGAATAGTCAGCTATCAAGTGCACATGCACAAGAAATAATTATTTCTATACGATGAATGTGCCTTAACCAGTGCAAAATAGTCAGTTTTATATTGCAGCTATTGAATTTGTGTATAATAGTCATGGTGTATTGAACCACTTTATTTTTTATACAAAACTATACATCAACCAACAATTTTTAAATATGTCTTCCATTGATATGTTTAATATCAAGCCATGATCTTTTTAAATTATGATTTCAATTTTAATTTCTTGTTTGAATTGTGTATATAGCAGATTTTTGATAGGCACTTATTAGACAGTCTTTGAATAATGTACAGTATTGCATAATATATTCATGTTTATGTTTATTGTTAAAATGTTCAATAAATTTTAGATAAAATTATGGATTTTCAAAATACTCACAATCACAAATGAAAAGTTATTAAAGTTTTCTTAGAGTTTATTGAGACTTTAACATTTAAACGCAGCATATTTTCATAATAATATTAACTCTATTGTATGTTTAGCATCTTCTGCACACGTAAATTATAAAATAAGTTATTTTATTCACACTCGTCGTCATAGACTGATCAAGCAAATAGCAAACTTCTACTAAAATTTTTACATGAATCTAATCTTACTTCACTAAAATTAATCAAGTCATTTTTGAGAAAATATATTTTCAAAATTTTTATTTTTAACATATCATCCTAGAAATTGTTTTTTATATTTATAGTAATGTTATTATTTCCATTTGCATGAAAGAAAACATAAAAGTATCTTTTGTATCTCAAATTTGTAAGTGAAGCGTTTTAATTGCGTAGCAATAAAAATAAGTATAAAATCGAATAATCATTTATCTTATCCTTTTTTTCTCTTCCTTACACTTATTTCAAAGTATACGTAGTTTATCGGAAACTTTCAAGTTCCTTCCTTCTTGAAATAAAAGCGCTTTGTCGATAAGAGCTTTGAAGAGTTCAACTCTTACATAATTATTTTTGAATATGAAGAAGCAAAAAGGAAAACTACGAAAAGTGCGTCTTCATTGAAAGACTACTTTGCTCGCAATTTTTCAGCTTTTGGTTGCTTTTATGATTCAAACTGTCTAGTTTACTTGTTATTCTGTTGTTTACCTTTACATGTTATTCTGTTGCTTACCTTTACCTGTTATTCTGTTATGCTGTTCCTAAACGAGCAATTTCTCTCGATGTGTTGAAAAACAATTTGTCTATGCCATTAAGTCTTTATATTGTTGAGGCATGCCTATTGTTGAGCGTAAATATTTCAATTTGTCTATTAACTTATGGCAGTCGTGAAAAAATCTAAATTCTTTTTCGCAATTATCTATTTATTTCAGATCACTATTGAAAAAAATAAAAACTGGAACAGCCTATAATTTGAAAAATACGCGGAAAAATCAAGACGTCCTTGTGTGGAAAGGCGACGCGAACAGACGCGCGAAAATTGAGATGGGCCTTAGGAAGGGACCACTCGTGGGAAAGAAAAAATTTGACAACGCACTTTTTCTTTCATGCAGCAACGACATAACGAAACGATTCTCGGGCGAAGCATCGAGTCGAGTCAGTACGGGGTGTGTCGTTTTCAATTGATTCATTCGTGAATCGCAAAAATTAAGACTGTAATTTGTTGCAATGTTGGCGTCGATGGCAGTCTGCTTATTATAGCCATACTGACTAATCCGACGAGCAGAAATAGGCCAAAATTTTCGACTCTCCCGTTTTAGTCATTTAAAAAGTTCGTGAAATTTTAAATTTTGGAGTTAACGCCATTTAAAATCATGAACAATAGAACTTTTCTATCAATTATATAGTTTAAAATCGACTCTTCGAAGTCTTCAGTAGAATATGGATGAAAGCAAAATACTGCTTTGTGATTTGATTCCCCTGTAATGCAAAATCGCAACCCCTTTGGCGTTTATTTCGTTACAGCCCTCGTAGTTCAATCGAATAACATGTCATACAAATGGAAGTTTGTCGTTTTGTAGCGAGCCCCTATAAACTTCTAATGAAATTCGAGAAGACATAACGTTATTTTGAACAATAATGTAGTTTTGGCATCCTTTTTTCAGTCCAATATATCATTCATGTTGTATGAAAAATGTATCATTTTCATAGTCTGTTATTTCATATACCATCAACAAGAACAATACAGTGCATCATCTAAAGCTATATGTGGAGAGTATATTTTTATCACCGCGGTCAAGTGTTCAGTCCTACAACAAGCCAAAAGCAAAGAAGATGTAATTCCTCAAACGACAAACCAGCTATACAGTTGTTGAAAGCGAAGTAACCTTTAAAGCACGACGATTTAATTACAAGCTCGCAAAAGCCTCCAAAATTCATAAGTCGCGCTCCGCAGTGCTACGATTGTTATTAGACGGCAGGAGGTGTCGTGGCTTCAACGCACAGTGAACGACGAGCCGAACTCGACGATATAACGAGGATATATTGTCCACGAGAATAGCTGTTGCTTTGTATCATTAGGTGCAATACTTTGTCAGTCAAAGATGCGTGCAGACAATGACTGTCGTGTGATTGTTGCTGAATAGCCTACATATTTTGAGGTGAGTGTCTACATGGTATGGATCGGAGGGTTCGTGGTACTAGCTGTCAGATAGTAGAATGTAGAGATATGAAAATTTAAGTTCTGTTGTTGGTTATTAGAATGATTAAGACTTTTCTCAGTACTGGTTGTAAATTTTAAGTAAAAATTATGAAATAATATAATGTATTTATATACACTGTTGAGAATAATAAATACTATAATTGAAAAATATAGCGAATTATCATTCTATAAAATATATTGTCAATGATCATAACTATTTATTCTAATTAGTTTTGAGAACAAACTTTTGTAAAAAGAGGTAAAAAAAAATTTAGGGCAATATTTTAACCTCGAATATATATGATATTGAATAACACCCTCCGAACGTTTTCAAGGCAACCGTTGCTAGGAACGCTAAAGTAGATTAATTAATTTCAAAGTACACAACTTCCAAAGCTCTCACTGATGTGCACTACCTATGGTGTTTCAAACAGCTTCAAAGTAAAGAAAAAAATGTTCCGCGTCTGGTTGAAGTTTCCTTATAAACTGTTAATAAATAAGAAATTACATTAAAAGAATTGTATATTTACTTGTCATCTTGATGGAAGTTTCAGAAATCAATTTTCCTCTGAAAACGAATGTAAAAATTTATATAAATTGATTATTTTTTAATACCGTCATATAGACTTATTTTCTGGAGTAAATAGTTTTAAGTAGTATGACGCAAAATGGTCAGACATAATAATAAATTTCAATACAATCGATAGTATTACCAACTGTTAGACAATTTATTAATAAATAAATCATAAAAATCTACTAACAATAAATCGTTGACAAAATTTTTACGTAATATCATAGGCGTTCAGTCAAACAAATACAAAACTCAATATAAATCGAACTCATCTTTTCGTGAATGGCAAATAAAAGTTTTGATGAGATGGAAAAGCTCATGAATAACGCGCTGAGAAACAAAAACAAGTAAAGTTTCGTGTCAGCTTCGAATTCGCGAGCTTTTCTCCCCTCCGCGGAGACTGAACATTAGCCGATATGTCGAGTCTGTCGCGTATGTACCTCGATGTTCAATATGAATGCAGATGGTTCAATTTGGCGATTTTTTTTTTCGTCAAATTCTCGGTTGGTTGTCGCGAGATTGCTAGTGGAAATAAGGTCGAGAAGGTAGTGGGCGACTGGCAATAGAAAAAAAGAAAACGTATTTGGATTAGCATAATTTTATTGCGAGGGAGCCAAGTTGCAGAGAGCATCATAAAACGCTTCGCAACTTTTCACATCCGTTTCGGAATGGAAAGAATGCCCATTACGACGTTCCTTAGATGACTGTAAAACTAAAATATATCCAGTGAATCTACAAACAATAAGCGTGGGCTTTACGAGCCGTGGAATGCCTAAAAGTAAAATAATAAATCTGACTACGGTATTGATAACATGTTCGCGGGTGTACTATGACCTATAAATTGCGCGACGCTTGACTTGAATGTTGTACAATGGAACATTGGTGTTTTCTTATTCCTGCATCAATATCATGAATTTCAGCGTACTCTCGAAGAAAAGTGAAAAGATGTCGGATACCGAGAGCAGTGGCTCCAGCGGGGGTTTATTGGCAATAGCGAAGGACGAGGTGAAGCCATTGCCAGTTTTGCTATTCAATACCAATACCAGCGAGAAGCTCGAGGAATTTCAAGCTTATTTTCGAACTATGATGAACTCTAAAGCAAATTCAGTTGAGGAAGATCAACCACCCGAGGAGCCTGCTGATGTTATCGAACCTATACCAGGTATAATTTATAGTACAAGAATGATTGGAAGAAAAAGCAAGAACTTTAGTTTTATTATGGGAAAATATTGAAACACGTTAATAACGTTATCATAAAGAAACCACGATTATGTGTTAGCAAATAGAAAGCTATCTGTTAACGGGCGTGAGGTTCATAATCTTGGAAGGGATGCTTCAAAATTCTATAGTGTAGAACATCAAAACATCATCTCGTCAGTCTATTTCGTGCAAGCGTATTACAATGTACTTTCACGGTGAACTTGTCGGCAACAGAAACTCCGCTCAGCGTTAGAGAAAGCTTGACTGCGTCACAAGAAGTGAGCATTCGAACTTCTTGCACGAGAGAAAGACTGAAAATTGAAGGATAGAGTTAACCTGTTGAGACTGCTTACGGGAGCTTCTCTTTCCTTTCCTTCATCTTCTCCTGGAAAATTTTCCAGACGCCCAACGCCGCCGACTCTGAGCTCCGCTCGTCTTCTCCCTTCTCATTCGAATCAACTTGCGAGAGTGCCGTTCAAAAAGAATTGGCGCGTGCTCGCTGAAAATTGCCGCAGAGAATATTCCAATGCCGCGCGCCAGTGCGAAGATTGACTTTGTCTTTCTTACGTTGACTCACGCTCTTTTACTTATTCTCTCTTTTCTTTTTATCACCGAAGGGAGGGAAGCTCAATCTGTTTCGCAAATTATTCTTGAATATTTTTCTTTTTCGCGAGAATATTTGCACGCGCGAAATGTCTTTTCAATACGTAATCATGAAAAAAAAGAACTCCCAATCTTTTCTCATTCAAATAATTACTTTTTTCATTCGAAATATTGTCCAACCGCCGAATCATTAATCGAGAATCGATTTATCCGTATAAGTCAAGATTTGTCCAGTCCCCAATCAAATCTCCGAATCGTGCAGTTATTGCATTTTTTCTGCTCGCTGTTCCGCGGGGCAATCGTCGAAGCGATTATTTCCAGAACGAAAGAGGAGCAAGACGAAGAAGTCGACTTGGCAAGTCAATATTCCCTCGAGGGTTCGAATTTCTGCGGACGCAGCCTCAACTTTATTAGTCTCCTCGAGTTCGTGGATCAAAGGAAAGTGGGAAAAAAATTAATTGACAAAACGATAATTGCCACAAGCTCGATAATGAAACAAATAGAATAGAAAGTACACACTTGTAGCACGGCAGAGAAAAAAAGAAATGAGCAATCATTCGAGACGAAATAAACTCCGCAACGGGTTTTCTCGTTCTGGCGCTCGACCAAAACTGCGAGCGAGTATCCAGGTAACTCTCTCTCTGTCTGTCTCTCTTTCTCTCTCTGGCTTCCCTTTCCAAATTAAACTCATAAAACGTCGGCGGGGTTAGACTCGTTGGGTCGCTGTCTCCCACGAGCAAGCATGCAAGCCAACATCCAGCCACGTAGATAAACTTGATTTGGTGCTGTAAGCCTTTGAATAATTAAAGCCGACATTAGTGCTGCTTTACAGTGCGTTGTTGCAGGTACTGATATTATTAAATCTGAAGATATTAACAGAGCTTCCGCGAGATTTTCCGCTCTCAAAGTTGAAATTCTACAAAAGCATTGAAAAACTAATCTCGTGACTGAATTATGAAAATTAACTTTATAGCGAGCTTACGAAGTACAATACAAGCTTGTTTTTCAATTAGCTGAAAGCAAGTTAACGTGATTGCGAGTAAAGTAAATATATGAAATTTCGCCTACCCACCTGCCAACGCAGCGAAAACGCACGAAACCAGAGTGCAGCAATCGATGCCAGTCATCGCCGGCAACAGAAAAATTGGCATTGGCAAGCTTTTGTAAGCTCGAAAGAGAGATGCGAGGGAGAGGATCGAAAAGCGACTGAAGGTTCCACTGCGACGACGGTGCCTGCCAGTGCAATGCAGAGCAGCGTATGATCGCGTGCAACGTCGCTGGCAAAATGTGTGTTCCGTGTCTCGCTGTCTTTCCCTCTTTCTCCATCGTGACAATAAGCGAAACTCGACGACGACGACAGTTGCCCTGGCAAGCTTGTTAGTTTGCCCACCGAACTTCATGCAAAAGGATTGATCCGCTCATTCCACTGCGGTACTTACTACTTTGTTTGGTTTTTAGCTGAACCGCCGTCGATGGAGTCTAACGTAGATCCGCGAATGGAATATCTGGGCTCTGTTGTCCAAAAGTCATTGAAATTGAAGCATGAAAAATGGCACAGGCTCACCGTCACGGAGGATCATCGCAATATTTTGTTAGATTTTTTGGACAATCCAGTGCCTGCCGCGCTTTTTGTCGTGCTTACGCCGACAGCCCAACTGGTACCATCATGTGGCTTTCCCATTCCTTGTCAACGTACGAAAGGTACTTCATTTGATTATATTTATTACAATGTGCTTTGAATTTTACATTGTTTCTTTTTGATTTCGCTTTCATCGACTTTCTCACAATTACTTTCTGCTCATGTTTTACAAAAATTTTACAAATTCAAAATTTGCTTTTTTGGTTAAAATTATTTCATATTCACTTTAGAGTTCAAAGTAGTGGGTTCACAATGTTCTTTAAAGACGCTTTGAAGAATAATGGAATAACTATTCACTTGGATTTGTTATTTACAATGAAATTAGAAAGAAGCAGTCTGAGCTTTGATGCAGCTGTAACGTTACTTTCAACATTGATATTGTTTATCGTATTGTCAGGAGTATATGCAATCAAAATGAAAATCGCTGTTATACCAAAAGAAAAAGAGGCCTGCGCAGCAATGCTACTTACAGGAGATTTATCTCATCGTGTAGTAGACGAACTAGCCACCATAGTCGACAACATATTCGCGCCTTTACTCTGTAAGCCCGACAATCACAAGGACCTGCCTGGTGTCGCTGTGCAGGATATTTCTCGACATGTTCACTCACTTCGCGGTACTTTGTATCAAGTAAGTTAATAAAAATCAATCAAAGAAATCATAAAGAAAGGTGGTAATATTTAAATTTGCAGGTAAAGGGCCAAGTAAACGGAAGAACAGTGTTACCTATGCCAGCAGGTCTCGAGAAAGTAGCTGAAGTCGAAAGATTAGTTACAGTCGATGGTCCACAAGCCGTAGATTTGTATCTGAAAAGTGCCATCGAAGGTGTTGTTATAAAGTGGGCCTACCTCGTGAATGACGTTGTTACTCAAGAGTCGAGTGTGGCCTTCGAAAACGGTCAAAATCCAACGCCGTACGTTGAGCTCGAATATTGGTCAACTAGACTGGCGAATTTACGGTGAAGCGAAAATCTATTGCTAAAAACTGCTGGAATATTATCATAAAATATCGTTTCACTTTTTTAGATACATCTTCGATCAGTTACGAGAAGAACGAGTGCGGAAAATGGCAATAATCCTGGAGAAAACCGACAGCGCGTACTACCCATGCTTCCGAACTCTTTTCGGAAATGTTGTATCGTCTTTGGCCGAAGCAAAGGAGATCTCGTTGTACCTTACGCCTCTTGCCAAATGCTTCAAAGCAGTGGAGGAGGTAGACTTTTCCGAAGCGAAGCCTGTCATAGCCACTCTTATCCACTCCGTCGGGCTTGTTTGGATAAACTCACGCTACTATCAGAGCTCGTCCAAACTCATCATCATGCTTCGCCAGATATGCAACTTGCTTGTGCAGGAAGCAAGAAGATTTCTTGATCCGACGCTGATATTTCAGAGTGACGTTGATGAAGCTTTGCAAAGAGTGCAAATTTCTAAAGGTATTGGGGATTACGTTTTCTTTTTTTTTTTGTTTTTTTTTGTATTGCACACATGTTTTCCTGTGATCAGTAAAATATTATTCTATGAAAAAATTAATTGCTACACATACCGACAAAAACTAGCGTGTCGTCGAGGTTAAAGTGATGTATACGAATTTTCGTAACTAGCGAACATACTATGCTTCATCGTAAAAATACCGTAACTACAATTTAATAAGAGTCTCAGAGGTTTTAGTACGTTAGATGCGGAAAAAATACTTCACTTTTTAGACGTCCTCAGGGAATTCAAATATCAATTCGAACATCACAAAAACATGCCAGCGTTGAGAAAAGAAGCACCGCCATGGACATTCAATCCCAACGCCGTATTCGGTCGATTGAACGCTTTTCTCAAGCGATTATCCGATATCGAGTGGCTCTTCGACACTGTCCTCGAGTTCTCGAAGCTGGAGAAAATCGAGATTGGTGGTGTTATGGGACGTTCATTGAGCACTCGCATCACCGGCGTGTACAAGGAGTTCCAGCAACTTTTCGCTGCGTTCTCCACTCGCGGGAACGACGTACTTGAACCCGACGACGAAACTTTCGTACAGGATTGCAAGAAATTCAGCGAGGCCATCGTTGACCTCGACAGCAAACTCGCGGCTATTCTCTGCCAGGCTTTCGACGATTGCGCGAATTTAGAAAGTACTTTCAAGGTATACATAGATTAATTTAATTATTAATTTTTTACATTTTCTTTGTTGATGATTAATAATTGACAGTTGATAAATATCGCTGGGACAGTTTTGGATCGACCAGTTATCAGGAAACAGTTTACAAATCGCTACTCACGAATTCTTGATCTGTTGAATGAGGAATTGACGATAGTCGAGGCGCTATTCAATCAAGGGCCGCGAGGTGCAATGCGTGATTTACCGCCTCTTGCTGGTGATTTACAGTTTATGAGAATGCTACAGTTTCGCATTGATCTGCCAGTGCAAACATTCAAATCCCTTCAACATCCGTAAGCGAAGATTATTAATTTTATCGATAGTATTAATCGAACTCGATTATACTTTTTTAAAGGATCATAGACAGCAAAGAAGGCATGAATATTTTAGCACGATATGACAGATTAATCGCAACATTGGAAGACAAGCAAAGGACTCTATTCTTTGAATGGGCAAAAGCCGTACCGGATAAGGTCAAAGAGGGTTTGAATAGATCTTTAATAAAGAGGGATCAAGTTTCCATGTTAATTTTGAATTTTGATCCGGAGCTTCACGCTGTACTCAAAGAAGTCAACTATCTGAAGCAAATGTCTTATGAAAATATACCAAAAGAAGCTCTAGATGTACGTGAACTTTTCATAACAGAATAAATGTATCATTGTAACATAAATTTAACATCAATTGCATTCATTATTTACAGGTAGCCGAAATATCGGAAACATTCCGACAGTTCAGAACGCTCCTTACGGGCGCGGTGAACTTCTACAATGAGATTCGTCGAACTTGTCGCAAAGTTGAATTCCATTTGATCGAACTCGATATCGCGCGAATAGACTCTCTCGTTGAGCGTGGTGAAAACGAACTAAAATGGAATTCAGAAGGTCTCCTTGATTACATGACGGAACTTGGTAGTCTACTCGAAGACTTATATAAACGTGTAAAAGCTACTCAAGCTAATGTAGAAAGCATACGGAGTACTATTGAGCCGTGGACGAGAATGCCATTAATTGAACGTAAAGACCGACGTAAAGACACGTTGCTGTGTTTGGAGGAACGCGAGGAACGAGTAAACAAGAGATACACGGAAATGCGTCGAGCAGCTGAACAAATTATGCAATTTCTGGAGGAAAATAAAAAGCTGTTTGAAGTTTCGAATAAAAAAAGTCGTGCGTGGCAAGTCTACGTTACTTATGTCGATAAGATCGTTATAGAATCTCTTCGTAAAGCTGTTGGTTGTTCATTGTCTTACCTCTTGGAGAACATGGATACTTCCTGTCAAAATGAACCACTGCTGGAAGCGAGACTGGAGCTTCGAGAGCCCGACTTATTTTACGTGCCATCTCTTGAACCTGATGATCCTGATGGCTTAGATCAGCTGATAGCGAATTTATTGAATGATATTATTCATATGGCTACACTCATACCAAGACTGAAGACTGATACTGAGGGATATGCAGAAGAGTTGCAAAAAGATGATGATATTTGCGCGATGAAAAATGAAATACTTTCGGGTGTTATTAAAGCTGTTGAAGAAGCTACTGATTTTTGTGGGGTTTTCGAAGGTAAGTAACAATATAATATCAATAGTTAAATATTTGATTTCTGTAATAATACTTGTAGGTTACGCTTACTTATGGCTAGAGGATAGAGATACAGTCATGCAGCAGTTCTTAGAATACAGCAGACAATTAACCGTGGAAGAAATCGATATGTTACTTGCTCTCGATCCAAAAGCTCCATCGAAAAATCCCCCTAAAATGGAGCACTTTCGAGAGCAAATAGATCTATACGAAAATGTGTACATAGAAGTCGAAGAAATGAGTTGTTCGAAAATATTTTGTAATTGGTTCAGAGTTGATTTAAAGCCATTCCGACAATCTCTTTTAAATACTATTTGCAAGTGGTCGAGTATGTTTAAACAACATTTAGTTGAGCACGTGACAACGAGCTTATCGGATTTAGGATCATTTATAAGGTAAATAAATTGAAATTGAAGGACATCGGACTCGGTCGGTATGGGTAAAGAAACGATAAAATACTTTTTAAAATGTATTATCTACACATCGATCGAGCCCAATTTCCTTCACATACAAAAATGGCAGGTGAGCAAATTTAAAGAAATTGAAAAAATAATATCATAAGAGATAACGCGCGTCAATAAATGAATTAAATTTATCAGGCGCGCTGACGAAGGTCTTCTCCAGCAAGTACAGCCAGGAGATTACGACGGTCTCGTTAGTGTGATGGGTTTTCTGATGCAAGTTAAGGAAAGGCAGCCCGTGACAGATGAAATGTTTCAACCTTTGCAAGAAACTATTGAGCTTTTGAAATTTTACGACCAAGATATTCCAGAAGAAGTTAATGTCTTTCTTCAAGAACTACCCGACCAATGGGCAAATACCAAAAAATTAGCTTTAACTGTAAAACAACAAGTTGCACCTTTACAGGCTGGTAGGTCTTTTAATAATATATTTCTATATGATAGCAGTAGTCTCTTATTCATTTTTTTTTCTATTTTCGATCGACAGGTGAAGTTTCAAAAATACGAGCTCGCATAGTAGCTTTTGATATCATAGTGGTTACATATCGAGATGCTTTCAGACGTTTTGAGTTTTTCAAATTTGATTGTGAAAAACCTTACGAATTACTCGATGAAGCTCACGAACTCATTTCAATGCAAGAAAGACAAATGCAGGATATACAACAGTCCGCCTCGCTGTTTGAAGTAATGGTTCCTGAATTCAAACAATTAAAGCAATGCAGAAAAGAATTGAAATTGCTTAAACAGTTGTGGGATTATGTAAATATTATAAGAAGTAGTGTTGAAGGTTGGAAAGGAACGCCATGGAGAAAAATTGACGTGGAAAATATGGATATTGAGTGTAAGAAGTTTGCCAAAGAAATAAGAGGTTAGTCATTTAATGTTGTTTTTACAGTATTTTCATTGATCATTATACTGTAAAATAAAGGTCTGGACAAAGAGATGCGACCATGGGATACATATACATCACTCGAATCAACCGTAAAAAATATGTTAACATCTTTGAGAGCCGTTGGAGAACTTCAAAATCCAGCGATACGCGAAAGGCACTGGTTTCAGTTAATGAAGAGTACAAAGGTACCGTCAATTAAAGAAAATATTTGTAAATATGTACATAATGACATGTTATTTAATTGCTTATTTCACAAATATATATGTGGAAACGAATAATATTATTATTATTTTGTACATACGAGAATCTTGCGATATAGTCATATATTAATATTTATGCGTAAGTCATATAGTTAATTGCACAGCTGTAAATATGCTGTAAATGTTGCAGAAATTGGGCGACATGACTCCAGAAATGACCGTAAGTTCACTGTAAATAAAAAGCACCACAAAAGTAAATTTTGGACGTATAACATTATAAATACATATTTCATGCAAAGATAGTTGAGTTATAGAAGTTAGATAACTGAAATTGTTCGTCAAAACAAATATAAAAATAGTTGCTTTATTCAATCTATAATAATATTGTTAAGATGTTTTACTTTTATTTCGTGGTAAAGGTACTACGATATTATAGATATAAACCACACCAGATAATAATGTAATATAAAAATATACGTTCTATATAGAGCATTATATTTTAAACTATTGCATGATAATAAAATAGTTTAGTTTTAGCACAATATAAATGTTTATTACAAATTGAACGTACTTTTCATAGTAAAGCACATTTTTTATGTTGCTCGTGTAAAAAATTACATTATGTACGAGATGTAATAATCATAAATATAAATTCATATAAAAGTCATTGTAGAAATTCATTTCCATTCCACCATATCTTCTCTTTAGAGGGACTCATTATCAAAATTGAAAGCACAATTTTACAAGTTAGTTCGTATTTTTTAGTCTTTCATTTTATATACTAATAAAAATGATAAAACTACTAGAAAATTAATCAAATAAATAGGTACGGTTCGTTATGGATGAAGAAACAAGTCTAGAGAATTTGCTAGAGTTGAATTTGCATGAGTGTGAAGAAGAAGTGAAAAATATAGTAGATAAAGCTGTGAAAGAAATGTCAATGGAAAAATACCTTCGAGAATTAAATAGCATTTGGTCGGGTATGGAATTCGAAAAAGAAGATCATTCACGTACTGGTGCCATTCTGCTTAGAGCTAGCGAAGAATTAATTGAAACTCTAGAAGAAAACCAAGTACATTTAGGTTATTTAAACTCCAAACAACATTTTTCATTTTATTATAATAACGATTCTTTTTAATTTTAGGTTCAATTACAAAACTTAATTACGTCAAAGTTCATAGCTCACTTTTTAGAAGAAGTTTCTTCATGGCAAAAAAAATTAAGTGTTGCTGATCAAGTAACCACATTATGGTTTGAAGTTCAAAGAACATGGATTCATCTTGAGAGTATTTTTATGTCTTCCGAGGATATAAGAAAACAGTTACCTGTAGATTCTGAGCGATTCGATCGAATCGATCAACAATTCAGGGAAATGAGTCACGAAATGGGAAAAACGCCAAATGTGGTTGAAGCAACAAATAAAGATGGCCTTGTGAGAGTTTTGGATATTCTACAAAAGGAACTAACTTTATGTGAAAAAGCTTTAGCAGAATATTTGGAAACAAAACGATTAGCCTTTCCAAGATTTTATTTTGTATCTTCAAGTGATTTATTAGATATTCTTTCCAACGGAAATCGACCTGAAGTTGTTGCAAAGCACTTGATTAAATTATTTGATTCAATGGCATGGCTCAAGTTCCATGATGATAGTAAAACCGTAAAACCAGAAAAAGTAATTGGTAAGAACTGTGAAAGTATTATGTGATTTTAACTTGAAGTGTAGATTTAGTTTAAAAACTTAGTTACTTTCAGGTATGTTTGCCAAGGATGGAGAGTATGTTGCATTTATCAATTATGAAATGACATGCGAAGGCGCAGTAGAAGTTTGGTTGAATAGATTACAGAAAGCTATGCGAACTTCGATTCGTCATTACTTTAGTGATGCAGTAGTGGCTTACGAAGAAAAACCTAGAGAACAGTGGTTATTTGACTATCCAGCTCAAGTCTCTTTATGCGGTACTCAAATTTGGTGGACCACTGAAGTAAATCTTGCATTTGGTAGATTAGAAGAAGGTTACGACAATGCTCTGAAAGATTATTTGAAAAAACAAATTGGACAACTGAGTACGCTAATCACTTTGTTACTCGGAGAACTAACCAAACAAGATCGACAAAAAGTTATGACCATATGTACAATAGATGTGCACTCTCGTGACGTCGTTACGAAACTTGTACAGGCAAAAGTAGAAACTGCTCAGGCTTTTCAATGGCAAAGTCAATTGAGACATAGGTGGGATGAAAAAGAAAAAGATTGTTTTGCCAATATTTGTGATGCACAATTTAGGTATTCACACGAATACTTGGGTAATACACCAAGGTAAATTTTGAAAATCCGTTGAACATTTAATTTTTTATGGAATGTTATTTTTTATAAATTTATTTACAGATTAGTTATCACGCCATTAACTGATCGCTGCTACATAACATTAACTCAATCCCTCCATCTCGTAATGGGTGGTGGCCCTGCAGGACCAGCTGGTACTGGAAAAACTGAGACAACTAAAGATCTAGGTCGAGCTTTAGGAATCATGGTTTACGTATTTAATTGCTCAGAGCAAATGGATTACAAATCATGTGGCAATATTTACAAAGGCTTAGCTCAAACAGGAGCATGGGGATGTTTCGATGAGTTTAATAGAATATCCGTTGAAGTACTTTCTGTCGTTGCAGTACAAGTGAAGTCTGTTCAGGATGCCATTAAAGACAAAAAAGAAATTTTCAATTTCATGGGAGAAATTATAGCTTTAACGCCTACTGTTGGTATTTTCATAACTATGAATCCTGGCTATGCAGGACGTACAGAGCTTCCAGAAAATTTAAAAGCTCTATTTAGACCATGCGCTATGGTTGTACCTGATTTTGAGTTAATTTGCGAAATTATGTTGGTTGCTGAAGGATTTCAAGATGCTCGTATTCTTGCAAGGAAGTTTATTACATTGTATACTTTATGTAAAGAACTCCTATCGAAACAAGACCATTATGATTGGGGATTAAGAGCAATAAAATCAGTTTTAGTAGTTGCTGGAAGTTTAAAACGTGGTGATCCTGGGCGACCAGAAGAGGAAGTACTTATGAGAGCATTACGTGACTTTAATATTCCAAAAGTTGTTTCCGACGATTTACCAGTATTTATGGGATTGATTGCCGACCTCTTCCCTGCACTCGACGTCCCCAGAAAAAGAGATGTTGATTTTGAAAAAACTGTGAAGCAAGCTGCAACTGATCTTTTATTACAACCGGAAGACGGATTCATCCTCAAAGTTGTTCAATTGGAAGAGTTACTAGAAGTACGACATTCTGTGTTTATTGTGGGATCAGCAGGTTCTGGTAAGACGAAAGTTTGGAAAACCTTGTTTAAAACTTATCAGAACCTAAAGAGGAAGCCAATATTTAATGACCTTAATCCAAAAGCAGTAACAAACGACGAACTCTTTGGTATCATAAATCCAGCAACGAGAGAATGGAAAGATGGCTTGTTTTCTGTAATCATGAGAGAGCAAGCTAATCTCGGAGGGGAACATCCGAAATGGATCATTTTAGACGGAGATATTGATCCTATGTGGATTGAATCTCTAAATACCGTGATGGACGATAATAAAGTATTGACGCTTGCGAGTAATGAAAGAATAGCTCTGACACCTTCTATGAGATTACTGTTTGAAATTTCAAATTTAAGAACTGCTACTCCAGCTACGGTTTCTCGAGCTGGTATATTGTACATAAATCCTCAAGATTTAGGCTGGAATCCTTATGTTACTAGCTGGATTGAAACGCGACCTTCCCAATCGGAAAAATCAAATTTGGTCATTCTTTTTGACAAATATATTCCTACGTGCTTGGAAACGCTACGTATAAGATTTAAGAAAATTACACCTATCGCTGAAATGGCTCATGTAGAAATGTTATGTCACTTATTAAGTTGTCTATTAACTACAGAACTAACGTCAACTGATTTTTCAAAAGATCACTACGAACTTTATTTTGTCTTTGCGGCAGTTTGGGCATTTGGTTCTGCAATGTTCCAAGATCAAACAATAGATCATCGTATTGAATTCACTAAATGGTGGGTGAATGAATTTAAACAGATTAAATTTCCTAGCACAGGAACGGTTTTTGACTATTATATTGATCCAGAAACAAAAAATTTTGTCTCATGGACTGAACGTTTACCTAAGTTTGAGTTAGACCCTGACTTACCTTTACAAGCAGTTTTAGTATATACAGCTGAATCAATTAGAATACGATATTTTCTTGATCTTTTAATGGCAGAAAAGCATCCTGTAATGTTAGTTGGTCCTGCAGGATGTGGTAAAACAGTTCTAGTGGCAGAAAAACTTTTGCAACTTTCAGAAAATTACGTGATCACCAATGTTCCATTCAACTTTTATACAACCTCTGAAATGCTTCAGAAAATTTTAGAAAAGCCACTGGAAAAAAAAGCCGGACGAAACTATGGGCCACCTGGAAATAAAACCCTAATATATTTCATTGATGATATGAATATGCCCGAAGTAGATCCGTATGGAACAGTGCAACCACATACACTGATACGACAACATTTAGATTACACTCATTGGTACGATAGAACTAAACTGTCTTTAAAAGATATACACAACTGTCAGTATGTTAGTTGCATGAATCCAACAGCTGGATCTTTTACTATAAATCCAAGACTTCAAAGACACTTCGCAGTATTTGCTATTAGTTTTCCAAATTCTGAGTCCTTGACTACTATTTATGCATCTATTCTTTCGCAACACTTGTCAAATATTGAACATAGGTGTGTAATCATTTAGGAATATAATATTTTTAATGTACTTTAGGTATATGATATACTTTGATTTATAGATTCCCATTAACAATTGCTGATCTTGGAAAATATATTGTGCAAGCTACTTTGCAGTTGCATCATAGATGTGCTCAGGTTTTTCTTCCTACAGCGACGAAATTCCATTATATTTTCAACCTTCGAGATTTATCGAATTGTTTTCAAGGGCTACTTTTTAGTGGTAATGACTGTCTCCAAATTGGAACAGATTTCGTTAGGCTTTGGATGCATGAAACTCAAAGAGTCTATGCAGATAAACTTACTGACGACAAAGATATCGAGACGTTTAATAAATTACAGATTGATATTTTGAAAAAGAATATTGAGGAAATCGATGAAGGAGCTATTTTTGAAAAACCAAATATATATTGTCACTTTGCTGGTAAAGCTTTAATTCAGCTAACTAACTAATTAACGAAATAAAATTGTCTTATGAAGTAATCTTTATTAAATATATTTTTCTTAGGTGGTATCGGAGAACCAAAGTATATGCCGGTACAAGATTGGGCTACTCTACACCGATTACTAACAGAAGCTTTAGTTACTTATAATGACTTAGTATCTGCAATGAATCTCGTTCTTTTTGAAGATGCTATGATGCATGTGTGTAGAATCAATCGAATCTTAGAATCACCTCGAGGCAGTGCGCTTCTCGTTGGTGTTGGAGGATCTGGAAAACAAAGCCTTTCACGCTTGGCAGCATTTATAAGCTCTCTTGAAGTTTTTCAAGTGCAATTACGCAAAGGATATGGAGTACCAGATCTTAAACTGGAACTTTCCTCTCTTTATTTAAAATCAGGCATGAAAAATTTGGGAATAATGTTTCTCATGACAGATGCTCAAGTGCCGAACGAACATTTTCTGGTTTTAATCAACGATATGCTTGCTTCTGGAGAAATCCCAGATCTCTTTCCAGAAGATGAAGTTGAAAATATTATTTCAGGCTTGTAATTTATTCTTATATTAACAAAATATTTTAAAGCCATTGCCGAATGTGTTTATTATTTGATAGGTGTAAGAAATGAAGTGAAAGGTGCTGGAATTCTAGATACTCGAGAAAATTGCTGGAAATTTTTTATTGACAGAGTGCGCCGGCAACTAAGGGTAGTGCTCTGTTTTTCTCCTGTAGGGTCGACGTTGAGAGTTCGATCGCGAAAATTTCCGGCAATAATTAACTGTACTGCCGTAAATTGGTTCCACGAATGGCCTCAGGAGGCTTTAATGTCTGTCTCCAAACGTTTCCTGCAAGAACTGGATGAGCTACCGGAAAGTTATCTGTAAATAAAAATTAATTTACATTCTTCTCTAACATATTGATGTACTAAAATATTTCTCTCTGTCATAGTGAATCGGTATCTAAATTTATGGCACACGCACATACGACAGTAAATCTAGCAAGTAGACAGTATCTGATAAACGAGCGTCGCTACAATTATACAACACCAAAGTCTTTTCTTGAACAGATTAGCTTGTACATAAAACTTTTGAAGAACAAAGCTGCCGAATTGAAAGCTCGTGTGGAGAGATTGGAGAATGGTTTAGCTAAATTGAAGTCAACGGCTGTTCAAGTAGACGAGTTGAAAAAAAAATTGGCTATCCAAGAAATAGAATTACAGCAGAAAAATGAGGCAGCTGATCTTCTTATAGCGAAGGTCGGCGTGGAAACGGAGAAAGTACAAAAAGAAAAGGCTTTAGCCGACGAAGAAGAGACGAAAGTGGCGATCATTGCTGAGGAGGTGTTGAAAAAACAAAAGGATTGCGAGGCAGACTTGTTAAAAGCAGAGCCAGCATTATTAGCCGCTCAGGAGGCTTTGAATACGTTAAATAAAGCAAATCTTACAGAGCTTAAGTCATTCGGCTCGCCACCTGGCGCAGTCACAAACGTCACTGCAGCTGTGATGGTGCTACTTGCACCAAGTGGCAAAATACCCAAAGATCGCAGTTGGAAAGCTGCTAAAGTACTATCAACTGTATAAAAAGAAAATTAACTATTTAGAACGCTAAATGATCTCTTTTGTTATTTATTTTAGATTGTAATGGCCAAAGTCGACGCATTTTTAGATGCATTAATTAATTACGATAAAGAAAATATTCACCCGGAAGTAATAAAATCTATTCAACCTTACCTTAAAGACTCGGAGTTTGAGCCAGAGTTTGTCAGATCTAAATCTGCAGCCGCAGCTGGTCTGTGCGCGTGGGTTATCAATATTATTAAATTTTATGAAGTTTTTTGTGATGTAGAACCAAAGCGCAAAGCATTAGCTCAAGCTAATGCTGAATTAGCTGCTGCTCAGGATAAGTTAGGAGTCATAAAACGCAAAGTTGCTGTAAGTAATTTTTCTATCACTATTTCGTTGAAAAATGAACGGATTTGATAGTCGTCACATTAATTTTAGTCGCTAGAAGAACAATTAGCAGCGCTCACAGCAGAGTTTGAACAAGCTACCGAGGCAAAGTTAAAGTGCCAGCAAGAAGCCGATGCGACAAATGCCACCATTGCTTTGGCTAATCGATTGGTTGGCGGATTGGCGTCAGAGAATGTTAGATGGGCAGATTCAGTTGCAAAGTATGGTCATCTATAGCGCTAAAATTATAATCTAGATTAAAATATTATATGTCAATTTTGGTATTTTTAGTCTCATGCAACAATCATCAACTTTACCAGGCGATGTGCTTTTGGTTACCGCTTTCATTTCGTACGTAGGTTGCTTTACAAAGCAATTTCGCTTAGATCTTTTAAACAAGCAATGGTTACCGTTTTTACGGAATATCGAGCCAGCTGTACCCATAACTGATGGACTCGATCCGTTAACTTTACTGACGGACGACACTCAAATAGCTAAATGGAACAATGAAGGATTACCAAACGACAGAATGTCAACAGAAAATGCAACAATTTTATCGAATTCAGATCGATGGCCTCTTATGATTGATCCGCAGGTATTCTACGATCAAATTTTCAACTCTCAAGTATAAAGAAATGCTACTACTGTAGAAAAAAAATAATTTATTTTAGCTCCAAGGTATCAAATGGATAAAGCAAAAATACGGCGACAATCTACGCGTGATTCGTCTCGGGCAGACAGGTCACCTCGACGTAATTGAACAGTCACTGGCAGCTGGTGCAACAGTACTCATTGAAAATATTGGAGAACTTGTCGATCCTGTGCTGGATTCACTGTTGGGTCGAAACTTAATAAAGAAAGGCCGTGCTTTAAAGATTGGCGACAAGGAAGTCGAGTACAACCCGAATTTCCGTCTGTTGTTGCACACCAAACTGGCAAATCCTCATTATAAACCTGAAATGCAGGCTCAGACGACGCTTATTAATTTCACGGTGACGCGCGACGGATTGGAAGACCAACTGCTCGCTGAAGTTGTGAAGGCTGAGAGGCCGGATTTGGAGGAGCTGAAGGCGGAATTAACGCGACAACAGAATTATTTCAAAATAACTCTAAATAGTCTCGAGGATTCTCTGCTTTCCAAGTTTGTATACAAACTTTTTTGCATTTTGAAAGAAGAATCTTGCTTTGCATCAAAGTACTTTATATGAATTCCAACGGGTTGACAACATTTTCAGACTCTCTTCGGCAGGCAGTAACGTATTAGGTGACACCGCACTCGTCGAAAATTTAGAAACGACCAAGAGAACGGCAGCCGAAATCGAACGAAAAGTCAGCGAAGCGCGTGGCACGTCTCGAGAAATCGACGCTGCTCGCGAATTGTATAGACCAGCCGCAGCTCGAGCATCCTTACTCTACTTCATTCTCAACGACTTGAACACGATAAATCCAATTTATCAATTCTCTTTGAAAGCTTTCAGCGTAGTTTTTCAACGAGCAGTGCTGAAAGCTGATCCGGCTGCCGATGTAACAGGCCGAGTGACAAATCTCATCGAATGCATCACCTACTCGGTTTTCATGTACACGACTCGCGGCCTCTTCGAGTGCGACAAGCTCATTTTCACTTCGCAGATGGCCTTTCAGGTGCTTCTCGCTCGCGAGGAAATCAGCGCTCAAGAACTTGATTTTTTATTACGCTTTCCGATCACGCCGCATGTCACTTCGCCTGTTGATTTTTTGACTAACAGCAGTTGGGGCGGCATTCGTAGTCTGTCTTCGCGAGACGAATTTCGGTAAGCTGTAATGATATCGTTGTAGTAAAATTTTGTTTTTCAATTTTTCAGCATTATTAGCTCAAATGTAAACCATATTTTCTACCTGAATTGAATAAAATACGGTGATATTCCGCAGAAATTTAGATCGAGATATCGAGACGTCGCCAAAGCGATGGAAAAAGCTCGTCGAGTGCGAGTGCCCTGAGAGGGAAAAATTTCCGCAAGAATGGAAAAATAAGACGGCATTGCAGAGATTATGCATGCTAAGAGCTTTGCGACCAGACAGAATGACATACGCAATTGTCGCTTTTATCGAGGAAAAATTAGGAGCTAGATTCGTGGAGAGCAGAACCGTCGAATTCGCGAAATCTTACGAAGAGACGAGCCCCTCGACTCCGATTTTCTTTATTTTGTCACCTGGCGTTAATCCACTCAAAGTAAATCGATCAAAATAAATCTAATAATCTTTTACGTAACTATTATTATTTTATTTTAGGACGTGGAAGATTTAGGCAGAAAATTGGGTTTCACATCTGATGCGCAAAATTTTCACAACGTTTCACTCGGACAAGGCCAAGAAGGCGTAGCTGAACTCGCAATGGACAATGCGTCAAAAAAAGGCCACTGGGTTATACTTCAGAATATTCACTTGGTGAAAAAATGGCTTCCGCTGCTGGAAAAAAAATTGGAAGTAGCATCCGAGGGCTCGCACTCGGATTACCGAGTATTCATGAGCGCTGAACCGGCCAGTACACCGGCTGGTCACATTATACCACAGGTTTTTTCATATTGATTTTTAACTGAGCTAAGTGAATAAAAAAAACCTGCGATTACGAGAGACGAGAGATAATATATCGTTATTCGCAGGGCATTCTGGAGTCGTCGATTAAAATAACGAACGAGCCGCCAACAGGAATGCAAGCGAATTTACACAAAGCCTTGGACAACTTTACGCAAGAGACTTTGGAAATGTGCAGCAAGGAAGCGGAATTCAAGGTGATATTATTCTCCCTATGCTACTTCCACGCAGTGGTTGCCGAGCGCCGGAAGTTCGGGCCACAGGGCTGGAACAAGATTTACCCTTTCAACGTCGGCGATCTTAACATCAGCGTGAGCGTCTTATATAATTACCTCGAGGCAAGTCCCAAGATTCCTTGGGAAGATTTGAGGTATCTTTTTGGCGAGATTATGTATGGTGGGCATATTACCGATGATTGGGATAGACGGTTGTGCGTCTCTTATTTGGAGGAATTGATGCAACCTGATTTGGTCGACGGTGAACTTCATCTTGCTCCGGGTAATTAAATTAGCAAAAGAAAACAGGGTTACTCGCTTCGAGAAAAACATAGCGCTCATGAAATATTGATTTCGAAGGATTCCCGGCGCCTCCAAATACCGACTTGGTGGGTTTTCATACTTACATCGATGAAGTGTTACCACCCGAATCCCCGTACTTATACGGGCTACATCCTAACGCTGAAATCGGATTTCTGACGACAACTTCGGAAAATTTATTCAGGACCGTTTTCGAGATGCAACCGCGCGATGCCGGTAGTTCCGGTGGCCAGACAGTGACGAGAGAAGATAAAGTATTATCTTTATTTCACGATCAATCGTCTGATAATTCCAGTAATATTCTAGTATTTTTTTTTATTTGTTTGATTACAGGTAAAACAAATACTCGACGAGATACTGGAAAAGCTTCCAGAGGAGTTTAACATGTCGGATATAATGGGCAAAGTAGAGGAGCGAACGCCGTATGTAATTGTCGCGTTCCAAGAATGCGAGCGTATGAATTATCTAACGAACGAGATCAAACGCTCGCTACGTGAATTGGATCTCGGGTTAAAGGGCGAACTAACAATTACCTCGGATATGGAAGACTTGGAAACGGCACTGTTCCTTGACCAAGTGCCACACACTTGGACGCAAAGAGCGTATCCTTCTTTACTTGGATTGACTGCTTGGTTCGTCGACTTGCTGCTAAGGATACGCGAATTGGAAACATGGTCTACTGATTTTGTGGTAAATGGCTAGGAAATGCACTATATTTCGCTTACATTTAACTTTAGTTACCAATAGATCAAATTCAAAGTACAATTAATTGGAATGTTTTCAAATACCATGACATACTTAATTTAACGATCTTTAATATTGTTACAGTTGCCTGCCTCGGTATGGCTGGCGGGTTTTTTCAATCCGCAATCTTTATTAACAGCAATAATGCAATCGACAGCACGACGACACGAACTTCCGCTAGACAAAATGTGCTTGCAATGCGACGTGACCAAAAAAAATAAAGAGGAATTCACGTAAATCCCATTCTTTAAAATAACAGATTAAAGCATCGATCGTTAATCTTACTCGTTCAATTTGCAGCTCGGCACCAAGGGACGGCGCATACGTGCACGGCATATTCATGGAGGGCGCACGTTGGGACGTGCAAGCTGGTATAATTATCGACTCGCGACCAAAAGAACTATTTCCATCGATGCCTGTAATCAATATTCGTGCTATTCCTCAGGATAAACAAGATTTGCGAAATATGTACGAATGTCCCGTTTACAAAACGCGGACTCGTGGACCTACTTACGTGTGGACTTTTAATCTTAAAACCAGAGAGAAAGCAGCCAAATGGACTCTTGCTGGTGTTGCTTTATTACTGCAAACGTGACTTTTTATTACGGATTACTCGGAGATTTATTGCCATTCTTTTGTTACTGATTGCATTTTTGATGAGGAATAAAGAGACTTTTTTAATCTATTACAAATATTTTTTTTTCAACCTATGTTTTATTTTCCTTACTAACTTTTTTTAAGCACTGTCCTTATTGGAAAAATAATAAATCATAAATGAATGAATCAGTGGAATCTCTGGAATCAATGATTAAAAGGGAACTAAAAGCCGCAATGCGGATATCGGAGAGGAAAAAAGGCACAGCAAGCGCGCAGTCGAACGGCCAGGCGGGCGCGCGTATAAATAATCGATAGAACGCAAGCAAGCCAAACTGTCTTCCATGGCTAACATACCCGGTGGCAGCAGCAGTACAGTATGGCGTGTGGGCTTGGCATTACGTCGATTCGCGTGTAATTGGCGAGACGCGACGTTTCCGCAGAGCCGAAAAAAAAAAAGAAAAGATATGCGAGTAAGCCCGCTCGCACGCAATTTATCAAATTATTACCTACCACCAAAAACGAAGAAGAAAAAAACCAATTTTTTGCTTACGAAGGGTCTCCCTTTTGTTTAGTGGCTTAGTCACATCCGGCCAACTGAATTAATCGCCGAAACAAAAAGAAAGAAGAGCAATTGTTCGTCTGCTTATCGCAGGACAAGTAAAAGCTCGCGCGCTTGCAATGACCAAGAGACATTGGGATTGAGAGGAGGAAGAAATAGATAAAAGAAGTAGCCAAGTGGTTTCTGATTAGAGCGAACGTAGCCCTGTCAGCGCGGTGTGGCTCTGCGATCGATTCAGCGCAAAGGCTCAATCACGGTTTTCATTAACCCGAGTGCGGACGCGCACCACACCATGCTCCAAATGGATCGGATGAAACGCGCCATTCGGCCGTGAACGAAAGAAAAGCTGCCTCTGTTCGGCGCGGATGACAGACCGCACCGAGCTTTTATTGTGCCTCGAATTCTCTTTTTTTCTTTTCTCTTGCATAAATTGACTGCGTCAGCTTTCATCCACTTCATTTATTTTCATGAATATAATAATTGCATATGTGCAGTATAATTTACCAGTATGATTGGAATAAATAATTGGTTACTTCTTCATTTCACCTTGTGAATTGACTATGACGTTGTTTTAATGAAAAGTAAAGAAAACAGGAAGACCCTACATTTGAAAATTGCTAATTAAAAAATGCGTAAGATTATAATCGAGTACATGTGATCATCTCACATAATTGTACATGAAAGAGAATGAAGTAAGCACCGCGTAACAACAGAACTGTTGCAGCGTACACTGAATTTTTTTTAAATTCGAACGAAAGCTATCTACGATAATTATTCTATCTCGAAGAAAAAGTATCTTGAGTTTTAATTACAATGTATGACGACGATGAAGAATACGGAGCAATCGGTTCTCTTGATTTTGCATATCGAGTCAGAATCGAAATTCGGAAAAAGTTGCGCGCGCTGTCAAGTCGCTTGTCGAGAGAACGAGCGCATCAACCGATGAATATGAACGCCCGATTTTTCATCGCGTCGACACATCTCGTTAAAATAATCTCCTCGAGGCACTCGCCACTTCTTTTTTTTTTATGCCATCTTTCGCCAGGGCACGGCTGTGGAACAAAGAACGAGGCAGAGGCGATTCAATTAGATGGGGCCTAAGTGAGCGAGACGGATGAATATGCACATCGTTAAAAAAGAAAGAGAAGACGAAGAAGAGAGCTTAATGGAAGTCTGATAGGTCGTCCTTTGTCTCCTCGCTCGTAGCTTCGTAGCTGCTGCTCCCGCTCCCTTCATTTTTCATTGAGCACTCGGTTAATCATTTTTAAAGGGCAGGTGCTCTGCGTGCGGAGTCGTAAACGCGGCGAGGCGTAGAGGGCAACTTTTCGGCGATGGCACTGCAATTAGATGGCGAATTAATTGTCAAGCACTTGATTCGTGATGGTTTCGTTGGAATTTCATCATTTCACTTTTTATTGTTCTTACCAGAACAATAAAGCATCGTTATACGCCCTTGTATGCCGGCCCAATTTGTTTTATATACATGTATAGACGAGCGAGACACTTTTTTCAAAGGTGGCTGCGCATATTTCTTTCTCGCCCGGACTGTCAAAGAAGAGACCGAGGGTGAACACTCTAGAGAGAACTTGCCAGCTAAGTAATTGTGAATTAGAACATAAGGGATAATTCCGGGCGTTTTGTTGGCTGCTTTAAAGATGCATAGGGCTCTTTTGAAAAATGTAGGGCTGTGTGTGAATCACTCGCTGATTATTGTTCCATCGGAATTAAACGGCATCTCTTTCGAAATCCCAAGTTCCCCACATTTAACCAAGAAAGTAGTAGAACCTATCGCGTTCTGATTATTATTCTTTTTGTTTTCTTTTTTTTTCTTTTTTTTTATAAGAAGAAACAGTTTGTATGTCCACGACTACCTTGTCAATCTAACTCTCATGAGCTGAAAGAACTTGCCTACAAGCAATTAAAAGGTTAAATTGAAGTCTTTGTCCCTGCGACATTCGAAAGCCCCACGCGAAATCTAAAAGCATCCTCGCGGCTTTCGGAGGGATCTGAGCGTCGAAAATATTTAGCGCGCGTGGCACGTGTCGTTCGTATAGCAACAGCACAGCAGCAGCAGCAACAGCAGCAGGGCCAAGCAAAAGTAAAAAGCGTAAAAAAGAAAGAAGAAAAGAAAAAAAAGGAAGCTCCAAGAAGGCGAACGGCACGTGGCGAATTTCGGAAGAGAGGGACACGTACGTGCGTGCGGTGTGTGTATGTATTTGTGCCTTCGACTTTAATGATGCCTTAGCGCGCCATTAATCACGTAATTTTTCGGGGAAACTTGGGCCGGCCAGGTGCACCCTCTCAAGGCGCTGTATAGGGTGTCAGCATTTGAATTTGAAATTTTCGGACGCGAAGAGAAGGAAGAAAAAAACGAGGCAGCCGCCTCTTTTTATTTTTCTTCAATATTCATGAGCTGCAATAAAGCGATCGGCAATGAGCGTAACGCTGCGGAGAGATCGGTATCGGCATTTTAATATCGGCTGTGCAATATTCTATATGAAAGTGCAACAATTCGAAGCGTGCACGTGTCGTTCCCGTGCAAAGTGGAGCAGCCCTCTGCCTTATATAAAACTTCCTGAAGAAGCGAAAAAATACATGAAATATTTATATCCCGCGCGCGACACTTTCTTGCATCCTCGAAAAGTAGTTCGCGGGTCTTGCAAACGATTGTGCATTGCAAACGAGGTTCACGGGATTTCCGCACTAACGGCTGTTTGATTTTGTTAATTTTTCTTTTTTTTTTTTCTTTCTCGCAGCAAATCCGGCAACGCGAGTTTCACAAAGGGCGCAAATTAGTTAGCCGTGCTCACCGCGGCTGCCACTGTTGCTATACTTTAGAAACATGCGTAATAGCCAGTCGGGCGTGCAAAGCAGATTGCGCGCTATCCCGAAGATTTCATCGACGATCGGGACTGACGCGGCGTGCGCACTTCCGAAAGGATCAAGATTAAACGAGATATAGCTGCTTCTCGTCTCGAATCCGCTCGAATTCGCGCGAGTACGATAAGATCATCTTGTAATGAGCGAAGCTCACTCATCCGGCCACTTACATGATGCGGCCAGCTGCCGTGCTTGCATTGATAGCCCTAATCATTTGATATCAGCTTTGGCTTATATTTTCTTACCTTACGTTATCCGGAGATATTAACTGCTTTTAGTGATTCATCCTGTTATCTTTATGTTCTGTGTAAATATTACGATGGCTTTAATGCGATTAACAACAATCTCTTCCAACTGTCTTATATATAACTCAATGTTGCGACTGATTTTGCTTTTTAAAATATAAAAATGATAACTTTATTATTAGGATATTATTTATTATTAGGATTAAGATACGGAATCTGAAAGAGCCATCTGGAGTTTCGGCACCGACAATTGCATGCTTCATCCTCGCGCTTAAAAAAAAAGCACGAGTCAAACCCCATGGGTCTGCCGCAGTTGTAGCGCCCACAGAAAACAGTGAAGCGCTTAACATTCTGCGGCATTAAGCACGTCAAGCAATTGGCTTAATTGGCACGACAACGTAATTGCACGCGGGTCGGCTATGCGTTTCGAGTCACGTATACGCGCGGGCGCGCGCGAATATTTTTGAGCTGCGCCTAATTATTTGCCTATCAACTTGCTGTTTACTCGGGCGTCGCGCCATCGCCGCCGCATTTATACACAATGCAGCATTGTGCGCGAAATCGATTCCGCGCTCTGTCAATGTCCGGCAGACTTTTCGGTAAAAAGTTTAAAGCAAAGTTTAAACGATATTATCTCGCGCGTTATACGTACGTATACGCATACATGCGTGTGTATTAATCTCCACTGTGTATATTTATCCGACTCGTCGCGACGCGTGACAACACGTAGATATTTTACATAAAAATATTTTTCCTAAGAATAAAAACAAATTTCTATGGAATATTATTCATCCTTTTTTTTCTTTTATGATACTAATCGAAAAAAAAATTTAATCAAATATCAATATTGACCCGAGAGATTCTTAAGCTTACATCTCGCAAGGGTCGTCGTCGTCGTTATCGGACTACAATTTGGTCGCGCAATGGAACGTGGTTAGAGTTTCAGCGATATATCCCCACTGACAGTGTCAACATTGAGACCAGACCCTATAGCAGTCTCAACCCTTAACTATACATATAGACCGGCTTGATCAATCTCGGAAATGTCGTATAATATGCTTTATCGCGGCAGTCGCGCGTAATTCCGAGTGGATAATCCGGTAATCTTTAGGGAAGGCCCATCGTATACCAAGGAACACTTACAAAGACATACATATACGAGAGAGTAACATAATCGTAAAGTTAAACGAGTTAATGTACAATCAAAGTTTTTTTATATACAAGCCGGAGGAACGGGAGTGAGGCATTCCGGTAGAACCCTTTAAGCTCGAAGGTTTTATCGACAGCTTACATCCAGGATGACTACATATATATACGAATACCTACGCCTCTCTATATCCCTGCTCGCGCTTTGCGATCCCACGCTCTCTCGCCTATACGCGCGCGCGCCTGATTATACCGAAATATATGTATATTATATAACTGTACGCCGCAGCATGAGCATCAAGCACAATGGGCCAGATTATGGCTTTACGATTATCCTTGGCGCGCTGAGTTTTCGTTTGGTCTACGTGTATACGCGTGCACGACGAGTAAGCTGTATGGATTTGAACTTCCTTACTATCGAAGGATTATTCGAAAGTAAGAAACTGGGATTTTCTATCTTTACGATAATGTGTAATATAATACCGCAGCGTTTTGCAACAAGCTAATCTTCAATATACTATGCCTATAATTGGTGAAAGTACTTATTCGCTTTCCGACGTTGCATTCGACATTCCATTTGCAAACATCTCTGCATTCATTTCTTACTAACGCTCGTGAAGAGAAACTTATCGACGATCGCTTTTACCGCAGCTGAACTTAATACAATCCATTCTGTACGGCCACTTTGAAAGACAATGAAAATATATGTGCGTTATACTAATCAATGTGAGCTCGTTCGTCCGTCCAATTGATCCCACACTGCGCTTGGGGAAAGCGATATTGAAAAACAAAACAAAGACACGCACTCGGAAATGAAAAGCACATGTCGGACAAAGGTGTAATACGTTATATGTATTCATGCGGGTGACGTGCGAAAAGTTCTTATTGCGAAAAGCGTGAGACCTCTCCTTTCTTTCTTTCTTTCTTTTTTTTTTTTTATTTCAACGGGGTACCTACCACGCCAGCTGTCGACCATTTGGCCCTATATTGCACAGTTCTCTTGCACATGCAATGATGCGAAAAAAGCTATAAAAACCCCCAGGCTCGCAGTGACATTGTTGTCGAGAATCACGCGACTATTTATCACCGTGGGCTTATCCTCTCTCTATTTTTTTCCTTTTCGTTTGTTCGGATATACTTGTACTCTGGTATCTTATATATTTTCAATCAAACATGCGAGAAAACAGTGTATCAGAGCTTTTTATGCGTTGCACTTTTGTCGAAGAATAAACTACAAAAGATATTGTGCTTGGAAAAATCGAATCAGTTGAATTCTCAAAAGTCTTGAATTAATCAATAGAAAATGCAATTTTCTCGAATATTCATAGGCAATGTTATTTATTTGCGAGCTGGTAAATTATTATATCGCCTAGTGTACAGGCATTCACTCGTAGCCTTATCCTCGTCTCTCTCGCCAGTAAAATTCGTGTGGCATGCCAACTTACGAGCTGCAATGTGTTAAAAACCCACAGACTTTTTTCGTTGCCACGTGTACGTTGCAACCTTCAGCCTTGCCGGCTAAATTGGCTGAACGTGAAAGCGTAGGTCGTAACACCGCGGCAATGAAAATTTTGCATCCCCAGCCCTTGAAATGTATAGCGGGTTTTGCCGCAAGTAATTAGCTGAGTACCGTTTTTCTTCAATGCACTGCGCGCCGAAAGGGATGTTGAAATTAAAACACTGCTTATATGTGCATTTAATTGGATATAAACTTTTAAAGGCATATTGCAACTACTACGGATATATTCGCTTTTATGAGTTGCTAAGCGATTGAGAGGTACATAAAAATTTTATTCGTCGGGTAAAGGGATAGTACTTGGTCGTTATAAATTCTCAGCTCGCGCCCATACAATTACAATTTTCCCTGCGAAAAAAAAAACCAATGACGACTCTCGATAACGGCGGAATTGCCGAATTCAGTTCCTGAAAGAAGACAAGCAACAAGAAAAGCTGCCGAAAATTGAGTATCGGATATTCCGCGTGTAGAATCGCGGAAACGAGGTAGCAGATAGCACAGCAATCAACACGGCCGGAAGGTAGAGCAGGGGGGGGGGGGGGGGTGTTGTTCGCGCGCACGTGTCACGCACGCACGTACGCACGCACGCACGCACGCACGCACGCACGCACCTATGCATTTTTCATGGGCGCCGTACCGACGTCCCATTCCCTCTCTCGACGTAACGAGCCGAAGCGTATAGAATCCCGCGCGCGGGATCGACCATTCGCGAACACTGCGCAAAAGGCGACGAGAGGAGCGACGAAACGGGGTGGGGTAAAAACCCTTGGTACCAACAGGCACGAGCTGAAATATAGGCGGCGGACAGGGGAAAAGCCGTGGGCGAAACTTGGCGCGCGCGTACAAAACACGAAAGAGGATTAACTTTCGCGCGCGCGGGGATTATGATTTATGTATGTGCGCTTTGTATAGCGAACGATGATTTAGGGAAAAAATAGATATAATAATTGCACGAGAGGTTCATAATGATAATAAAAAGGAAAATCTTATCGCGCCTCGAAGAATAGCGAGTGTAACTAATGACGTGCACGTTGTGTGCGTTTATATAGTCGACCCTCGACGAGAGTGAAAGTAAACGATTCTCGCGAAAGTAGAGAAGGAAGCCCCTAAGCAGTATCGGACGAGAGAGAAAGAGGGATTGTGTTTCCCCAATGGCGTGGAGGGTGGACGCACCATATTGAAACTCCATTTACCTCGTTCTAGGCTTGCCTATCGAGAAAAGTCCGGAAATGTCGTTGGGATAAACATCGGATAGATAGACGTGGTGTGCTCTTGCTCTACGGTTTACCAGCCAAAAAAGGGGTGGGGGAGAGTATAGTACGGCAGGCACGGCAAATTACTCGCGTTCGAGATTGGCCTTGAGAATAATTACACTGGTGTCTGCGCAGTTTGCCCCCGCGGCAAGAACTCATCCCGATTATCTCTCTCGGTCGGACTGATTGACGCCCAAGTCTAATGCATTGTCTGCGCTTACTCCAGTGTAGTTTCCCTTTCAACGACTAGCTTGTCTGTCAAACTTTTGCCTCTAATCAGTCGGTTTCCTCTTTCGTCGCTTTTGCTTTGTTGCGTTGGACATATTTCTAGCGTTCAAGACAATATGTTGCTTTCCGTGCTTTATTGAACCAAAAGATAGAATTACAAGCATCGCGTTCGGAGGCGTTAATATATTTTTTTTCCCGAGTAATTACAATTGCGTAATCCATTAATCCGCAGATTCGTTTGATTTGCAAGGACTTCAAAGAGAACACATTACTTTCGAGGAAGCTGGAAGAAATACTATCTTGTTAAGAAGTGAAATCCTACAAAGGCAAGGCAACGCAAGGCAAGTATCGCGGAAAAGGAAAAGGGAGCGAATAGGACGAAGCAATCTTTCGGACTGAAATTAAATCTTGGAGATGTTGGCAGATGAGCCCCCCTCCCTTAACGAATCGAATTCGGCGAGTCGAGATTCCTCTAACGAGAAATTCAACCTGGCAAAGATAAATTTCGCAGCTTCCCCTTTACCATTCAGAACTCAGCTCGCATTGATTAAACTTTTGCCCGGTGAGTATCGTGGACTGCTAATTAGTCGCTAACGAGTTGTCTCGGTGACTGTACCGGAGCACGCGTACATTTAGTCGATCGTCGCACGGACTTGGGCAAACTTATGCGAGAGCGCGGCTTGTTTGATCGCCGCTTAATCAGGCGTTAATTGAGCAACGTAAACTTTGCCTCCCTGCTGCTCATCGATAAACAAAACGAGCAGCGATGAGCGATCAAAGAGGCTTCTTATATAGTAATAAAAAAGCAGCAGATACAGGCAGCTCGCCTCGCCCCCTTTGAGTCGTATCAAGCAATATAATCCATCCAGCGGCAGTGGTTATTTAGCGTAAAAGCCGAAGGGAGAGCGGCGTCGCGGGATCCACTATACGTTCTCCGGCTGCACCCTCCCATGACATGGCGCGGGCGGGTGGCGTGGCAAGGGGAAATCCGAGGCAAAAGAAACTTGGACGTGCAGAGGGAGAGAAAAAAAGGAAGGATCTTTCTGTCGCTCTCTCGAGTTCTCCCCTTGAGCGCTGCTGATTGGATCGGGTCAGTGGGACAGCCATCAGCAGAGGGGGCAGAGAGAGGGGGAAGCCCGAAAATCGGGGAGAGGCGGGGCGAGAAAGGAAAATCGGAAAGCCCCGCTGGCTTGGCTCGCTAATGGGGAAAAAGGAGCTGCCGCGATAAAATGGCGCCGATCATTTGGCTCGCAGCTACGGCCAGTTCGAATCGCGCGCCCCGCGAGCCGTTCCTCGTCTCTCCGCGGCACACACTCGTCTCGAGTGCCGAGCTTGAAGTGCAGGCGCAGCACGTGCCCTTCGGAAAGTCCAGCGGCGCCCGTGTACATACGTACACGCGTGCTGCGCCGGAGTCTCGAGTGTCTTTTCGATGGTCGCGCGGCCCATCCTCTGTCCCACACGAAGCACACGAAGCACGTCGTATAGGCACCGCGGCAATATCGCGAGCGCGGCTTTTCCGTTCGCGAGGGCTTTACGCGTAAACCCGCGAGCGAGCGAGCGAGCGAAATTCGAAAGCGCCGGAATGTTTTGTCTCTGCCTTGCCTGGGTTCTCGCGGCGGCCCAGCGGCAAGCACGACGGAATTCGGCAAGTAGCCGGCGTTCGCAAGCGCGGGAGGGAAACAGAGAGAGGGAGAGCCTCCCCAAGCGTTGCTTGGATACTCTCCAAAAGCTACGGAGGGTGAACATTCGAGAGCTTGCTCGTGTCTACGCTCGCGCGCGTGCAGCTGTGTGCGCGTCCGTATGTATGTGCGCGGGGAGAGGAATTAAAAAATCCAGTCGGCAGAATAATCTGGCCGGCGCGCGCGTCGACGGGATTGCCGGCCATCGGTTTTGAGGGTCGCGCGCCTCCACGGCTATGCTCAACCTCTCCGAGGGGACTCGACTCGATAGCGCGCTTTTTTGCCTGATTTATGTTCTTTTTCTTGTTTCTTGTTCCCTTCTTTTTTACGGGGGAACTCGCTGACTCTACGTTCCTCTCAACTTTTCTTGTACGATTTGCATCGGGCGAGACAGACATTTCAACGTGTTTGATTTCGAATGATAAATGTGATTTTACATTAGCTGGCGGTTGAGGTCATTGCATAATTTCAGAGATCTATGTAGAGCTCGGTGCAAAGGCGAGCTACATACCAGGGATATCGGGTAGCTCAATCTCGTAGTCTCTTGCGCAGGTGCACGATTTGAAAGTGCAGTATCGGTATACATCCGCAAGTGATGCCCGTTGCAGCTAAAACAGTACCCAAGAAAAGTTATAACGGCTGTGGCCTACTTCGAGAGCGCCATGCACACGAGAGATGAATACGAAGATAATTGACCGATAGCTATTGAAAGCATAATTTGTACCCTATTAAATCGAATGCAACTAAAAGTCACGAGCAATAAGACATTACCTGCCGGCCACGCCTCAGTCACTTGGAATTCTCAATCTCCTGCGCCGTGCCGGCGCACACTCCACAGGCGCTAGCGTCATTATTATCGTGTCTGTCATACCGTGGCTACGTAAAATAAGCAGCTTCCAAAATCTTGGCTTGAAATTAATCGAATGCACATCTGCGCTTCCACGATATTAGGATCGTTATGTAGCTGACGGTTATTATGCAGATACGGAGCGATATCCTCGGACGCGGCTAATGTCGTTATTACGAGCGATAGCCCGCGGCGACATCCAGCCTTATTACCTGTGCTTTCATGCATTTATGCATGCGTGTGTGCATTTCATGCATAGACTCGTCGCCGCGCGCGCACTCGCGTTCATGCTGCGAGACTCAATTTTCTTTTTCGTGCGTACGACCGTAAAGGTTTCGCCAAGGCTAATCGCCGATAAATGTGTTTGCGTTTCTTGCAGAAACAAAAATCGTTCTCGCGCGGCCCCGATGTCCATATTTAAGTAGCTCGAAGTGAGCCAAGAGTTCAACACACCGCGAGCACCTGCAACGAAGACGTCCTTCGCGATCGTGAGTTGAAAAGCCTCGGAAGGCAAAAGAAGAAAAAAAAAAATAGAAAAAGCTAGAGAGAGAGAAACGAAGTAGTTGTTATCGAGTAGTAGCTTCGTCACATGTAGGCGCGAAGGCTAGAAGAAGCCAATGCACTTTTCTCCTTGAGCTAGTTGGTGGTCGCGCGCTAGAAAGAGAGAGGGAGAGAACCTAGCGGGCGTTGCACTTTCGTATAATACCTATACGCGTCGTGTGCGACATTATTTGCAGTCAATAACGCGCGCGAGAAAGAGACGGAATGATCGCCGAGATGGACGACTGTGTGAGTGAGTGCGCGCGCGCGCGCGTGCCTGAACGTAGTGCGTGTGATCGTTAAATGCACTTGCAGATGAATGCGCAATGAATCATTGGCCGCGAGCGCACGCATATGGATTTCTAAGTTTAGACACGCGTCGCGGCTTATCGAGAAAACTGCGCGCGGTGCCGTTTTCTTTTTGTTTTTGTTTTTTTTTTTTTTTTTCATGAACGCGCGCTCGGGTGCTTTGCACGCATTTTTTTTTACCACGGGTTCGCTCGTCGTTTCTTTCTTCTCTTTTTGCAAAATCTAGGACGTATATAGATGTTTGTCTAGCGATAAAGCGACAAGTGCCTATTTTTCTCAGATATACGCATTAAAGTCTGTTTCGTCTTTTTTCTTTGTCAACTATTGTTTACTATGACTTTTTTTTATTCAGCAATGATATCCTGTTTTTTTCCTTTTACTGCTATTTCGACAAAAGAAAAATTATTACTTTCGCGTTTTACTGAATCAGAGTAGATAAGCGCCCGATGATGTAACGGTGAATTCGGCATATTTTAACGTTTTGATAAACTTTGTAAGTCACCTCATTGAATTAAATAACAAATTTCACAAGAATAACAATGGTAAGAATATAAGACATTTAGTAACGAAAGAGAAGAAAACAAATACATGATAATAACAACACTCGGCGGTGCACATGTTTTACAAAGCACATGCCTGCTATTTATCGAACGATTAAATTGTTTAACCGGCTAAAAATAATATCAAACAAGACAAAAAAATTACTTTCCTCTTTTTTTCCTCTAGGCTACTAACAATCCCACCGTGCAGACGTACAACGGTGAATGAAAACAGCTTGAAAACGAAATTAAAAATAGATAATAGATAGAAGTGGAACTCGTCACCTAAGCCATCAAAAGATAGGATACTGTATGCAATGTAAGTGTATCGCACAGTTCGTAGGCGTTGCAAGTATTCATGTGTGTGCGCGCGCGTGTGTGTATGTGTCGAGCGGATGGAGAAAGAGAGCGAGAGGTCGGCGACTCGCATATGGCCGGTATGCGCGCTTAGCCTAGCGTCGGCTGACACCTGAACGAATGTGCAGTGCGCTGCACGAGCTTTTCTAAGCTGCCGCCGCCACCGCCGCCGTCGCCACCGCTCGCAGAGAGCGAGAACTAGCCTAGCCGCGCGCACGGCGTTGCAGTGCTAGGAGCGCGTTGCCCCCGCGCTCCGGCAGTACTGTAAATAGACGCACTCGCACCTTGAGCACATTCACAGGATGGACGGATTGGTCTCGCCGCGCGCCTCCAACAAGCACCGCGTGATTCACCTGCGGCTCGCCAGATGCCGCGTAACCTTCGATTTCATAATCGATTCTTTGACGCTCTTTGATTTGTTGGCCGAACAATCCACTGCTCGATGCCTTTTGTATTCGATCGCGCGCGATGCTTATCTCCCGGGCAATTACAAAGCGATTGGATTTCAAAAGTGCATTGCGGGTAAAAGAATGGGTGCGCGCGCGAGTATTCTGCTTCCCTGCCCGCGAGAGAGGAGAGCCAAAGAGAGCTAGCCAAAGAGAAATGACGGGCATTGCGTTGCGAGACCGCGAGCCAACATACTACTACTACTATACGCCTCCTTGAACTGAATCGAGTTCGTGAACCTGTCGAGCTAGCAAACGAGATTAAGGCGGCTCTCACTCTCTCTCTCTCTCTCTCTCTCTAGTTTGACTTGTGCTGCTGATCGTTGAACTGCATCCGCGAAAATGTCACGCACGCCCGATTTATATATACACGCGTATGCGAGCGAGTTATATGGGAAGTACGCAATTTGCCAACATTTCGGCAGCGGCAACAGGGACCAACTGCCCGGAAATCGCAACAGCTGCATTTCGTGCAGCAATATGCCGTCACCGCGTGAGCCAAACAGATTTTTACCGACGAGTATAGGCCCGAAAAAAAAAAGAAGAAAAAAAAATAAAAAAGACGAGAGGGCCCACATATACGCGATGGAAAACGTCTGGTTGTTGTATGGTTGCGATGCAACCCCCTTCGCGTTGCTATATGCAGTTGTTGCCGAAAGAATGAAGCGAGATTGTTGTGTAGCTTGTTGATGAGATTTATGAGTGAATGCGAAAATCCTTGGCAGTACAAACGCTGATTAATCAGCGAGAAATAAATTTATTGCCTTTGTTGCTGTTTTAGAGCCTTGGGATCGCGTTTTTCGCTAATAAAGCTGCGTTGAAGAATGTCTAACTAGATATTGCCGAGCAATCTTACAATACGTACATTTACGTGCATATACGCGCATATGGGATTAATTAATGCGACGTTGTTAATAGAGCTGTTTTTCACTTTTTCCACGTGAGTGGTAAACATGGTTTATCTATAGAACGCGAGATTAAACTACGAGAAATTCCAATGGAAATGGAAAGATATAGGGGTTCGTTAGGCCATTGAAAATAGAAAGATTCGAAAATGAGAGAGCTGGAGCAATACATAACTTTCCAATGTCGATAGCATTACCTTACAACAAAACTAATAGCCTAGGGATAATTTGGCGAAGCCCATCTGCAGAAACGGCTCGTCGGCCTAGCAATTATATATAACCGGCTGATACATAACTGACGGTGCTTTTAGCGAATTGAAACTCGAAATTCACCAATGATCAATATAACGAGGCCAAAACTCATCGGCTCGTCCACTCAGTCAACTCTCGACAATCCGCGCACTGCCTTCCACTCAACTGCAACTCGGGAGTAAAGTTTCAAAAGCAGCAACAGCAACGTCGCCTGGAGGCACTTCCTCGATAGCAAAATCATCCCTTCGCTAATGACTAGGGTGGCTCTCTCACTCGAGGACTCTCAACGCCGCAGGGGCGAGGAGACGAAAGAGAAAGAGGGAGTTTAGCACGGTTGGACTTGCAGAGCTGCTGCGGCTACAGAAAATTCGGCAATGCGACTGGCGTTTACGAGCGATTAACGATGAGTTCTCAACGATTCGATTGTTATTACGTTCCGATTGGATGATCACGTATATAAGGGAGAGAATACACGAAGCTGTCGCGCCAACGTGGCGTAAATGTGACTTTATTGGCTGGACATGTCGCTGGCAGCAACTCCTTTGTCATGATTTTCCAACTTGAATCCATGTCTGTGTGTGTTCATACAATTGCAATTTACTCTTTAAAAAAATCACGTAGACGCGTCGAAAGGAAATATTACGAGCTAACAGGCTTGTTTACGAGCAATGTTCGACCTACCGGAGAGCGAGAGAGGATGTTCAAGCTGATGCTTGACGGGCTTCGGTAGCCGAAAAAGTCGGTTTGCGCAGGTGTCAGGTTTCGGAGCACTGCTCGTGCCGAAACCGCACGTGCGATTGCCCCGATACCTTACGCACGCTTTTACAATTATCACAAACATCGTTCGATGCATATTCCAGTCAACAGACTTACTGTTATGACTTCGCGAAATTCTTCGACGTTGCATTAGCGTAAATCAGCTGGAAGGCAGCAATATATAGCAAAGAGAGAGAGAGAGAGAGAGAGAGAGAGAGAGAGAGAGAGAGAAGTTTGCGAGAGCCAATTTGCCGAGGATCGATGTTAATTGCGCCGCTGCAACAACGCTCGCCGAAACGCACAATGCGACGCCCCGGGCCTCTATATACGCGATAAAGATCGTATCGCCGCCCACACAATGAACGCGAACAAAAAGAGAAAAAAATTCGGCAGCTGCGCCGGAAGCACGCGCGCGCAGCGCGATTTTTCCCGATGGTTTTTCAATAAAATGTCAACAGCAACAAAAAAGAAACAAAGAATAATGTAAAAAAACAAAAAAAGAAAACGGCGCGCGTGTCCATATCGAAACAAAAGAAAGTTTTGCCACAATGATACCACGGATCATTGACGTCGCGTAACGAGAAGAGAGCGTGTTTCCGGATATCCGCCGGTCGCATCGAAAAAGAAAAAAAACGCGCAAAGTTCTGATAAAAAGCGCACTGTCCTTTGTAGTTTCTACGCTCGCTGTGATAAGGGGCGAAAATGTCGAGTGTCCTCGCAGTTTTATCATCGCGCGAAGACGCAATAAACAGTAAAACGAAATACCAAATTGTATTATACCTGTCTGGTAATTCTATTCCGTAGTGGCTCAAATAAAAGGGAGGGCCCCGCTTGAGGAATTCCAAGCGGCAGGGCCCCCTGTTCCACGTGTGCACACATATACATACGTGCGAGCTCACACGCAGATAGGACCCTGTCTCTCTCTCTCTCTCTCTCTCTCTCTCTCTCTCTCTCTCTCTCTCAAGGTCTCGAAAATAAAATATAAAAGAGGAAGGAGAGCTCTCTCGAGGGCTCGTATACGTCAGTTTGACCCATATACAACGGAAGAGGTGCTCTCTCTCTCTCTCTCTCTCTCTTTCCCACAGTCTTATGCGTTCAGGGTTACGTAACCCATGTATGCGTATAATCAAAATCTAAAACTACGCCTAACTTTTTTATTTTCGTGGTCCTTTCCTGGAAATACAATACCCGTCTCTCCTGTGCGCCTCAGAAATATATTAAAAGACGTAAACAACTCTTGTTTACGCGCCGTGTTTTTAGCTTCGGTAGCAGCAGAGGCGGCGGCATCGACCTCACCTGCGCGTATAGAGTGACAATGTACATGCGTAACACGTGACCCTACAACGAAATTTTAGATTTTATTGCGCAGCAGAGAGCTGTCGAGCACTGCGCCACTACATTTTCCTATTCTCGGTGATCGTTATAAGTTTTGGAATCGTCTCTTTCGTTTCTTGACGAACGTTTCGGGTTATAATCCCCATGTTCCGAAACGTCGTTGCGAGCGGGGCGTCATTAACTTCCGCGGGTGCAAAAGAAAAAAAATAATAAACAAGTATGAGTCCTTGAATCCTCCAACAGTAAAAAAAAAAGTAAAACTAAGCGAAGAGAAGGAGCAAGGAAGGAGAGAAAAAAAAAGTTAGGAACCAATAAGGCAAAGGAAGCTCACAGGATGACTTCTAAATCTTCGGTATCATATCTGTGCGCTGTGTGTTTCGCCTTGGAGAGAGCGAAAAAAGTTAACTTGCGAAAAACTGAACAAAAGCACCTGCTGGATAGAATTGCATCTGCCTGTACAGGAAAGCAGGTTATACGATTTTTTGGCGCTGGTAGCGGAGAAGCGAAGGAAGAAAAACAAGAAGAACTGGCCCCCTTCGCGCCGCCGAAAAGTCGTCCTCTCTCTCTCTCTCTCTCTCTCTCTCTATCTCGAGAACCGCAAAGAATTATACTCGCGTCGCGCGCGCAAACATAGTCCCGAAAGAGAGTGAGAGAGTGAGAGAGAGAGAGAGAGAGAGAGAGAGCAAGCGAAAAGAAGGGGCTATGGTCGTGCAGAAAGAAAGGAAGGCATTTAACATGCGCGCTTACACACATACGTAATAGGGGGCTCTTTCAGCCTTGAGGCCCAGCTGCCGGGAGGCTTCTTTCTCTCTCTTTCTTTCTCCTTCCCTGCAAATTAACGTAACCTTGAGTAGCTTGGCAAGCACGCATATTTTTAGCCGAGGGAGAAACACGTGGAAAGAGCGAGAGAGAGAGAGAGAGAAAGGAGGAGGAGAAAGAGAAAAATAACGCTTAAACTAATGCCAGTCCAAATATAGGCCGTGTGTGTGTATGTGTTTGTGTGTGTGTGTGTGTGTGTGCTGCTGCTGCTGTTGCTGCTGCTACTATACTCTGATCGGCAAGTGTACCGAAAATCGGCATTCCTCCGTGTGCTCGCAGCCAGAGAAAGAGAGAGAGGGATAAACCAGTCGTGCGATCGTCTTAAAAAAGAATATCGTATCTTTTTTCTCTTTCTTCCACCCCTTCTTCTCATAACTCAAGCCTCTCTTCGGTTTTTCGGGAGGTTATCTCTCTCTCTACAAAGTGATTTATTAGGCATTGTAAGGGCCTTGAAATTTACAACGCTTATCGACGTATACTGCGTTTGATTGGCAAGTCAGACGGAAGAAAGAGAAATAATAAAGTGACGCGTTAGATGAAAGAAAGGAACGGGGAGGCGCCCGTATACGATCGGATCTCCCGCCAAACTTTTACACCCTAAAGCGGAAGAGTGTAACCCACAATCGCGCGTGCAGATGTGCCGCAGAGAGTGAAAAAGAAGACTTAGCTCCTTTAAATCTATTTAGGCGTTCGCGGAAGAAGCCAAAAAACGTTGCCGTTATTATATTCTTCGATTGGCACTGCCGTGCAAGAAAAAAAAAAGCAGCTCCTTTGTCTGCACAGCACACTAGGTCAGTAGTGTGGCGTTATAGCCCAGCCAAGCGCACCTCCATAGGAACGAGAGTCGCAAGGTGTGCGCGCATATATTCTAAATAGCGTGCAGCTAATAATCGCTATTCGGTCTGTCTCTCAAATGACTCTATCGCGCGGCTCTCGCCTGCTTCGAGCAGGCAGATGTGCGATCGAGAGGCGGCGAAAATCCAAGGAAAAACGTTATAACGGGAATCGGCCGCGTATTTCCTTTGTCGCGTTGCTCTTCGCTCGCAAGTGTACAAGGTATAGATCGAAGCTTTGACACGCGGCAGCGCTCCCTCGTGCGCGCGCGTGTTTTCTTTCTTTCTCTCTCGGGCGAGTCCTCGAGTGCAGCACGCGTGCGCGCGACGCGCACAAAGGGAAAAACGGCGCGGCTGGCTAAAGCCCCCTCCCCCCACCCTCCCGAAAAACTCTTTTTAATCCACGCGCTGACCTCGCTACCGACGCTCGCGCGTGTGCGTATCGCATCTGTCCTAGACAAAGAAGGTGCGCGCGGCGTATCCACGCGGAGAGAGAAGCGAGCGTTCCGCATCGAGAGAGGCGCATCCGGTGGTAGCAGTACATGGCGATGACGACGCTGTTGCGCTTGATCAATGACGAGGGAAAGAGAGAGAGGGAGAGGAAAAGGAGAGAAAAGTTGAATTATGTATGCCAGGCACACGCGCGCGCGTCGCCAGCTAAAAAGACGCGTAGGTCTGCCAATCGCGAAGGGCTGTGTTTTGTAGGGTTCCGCGCGCTATTTGTCGAGTTTCTTTGTCGTTGCGCGACGACCATTTTTCAAATGCCGGGGATTAGTGACGCTACGACGGATATTATCGCACTGCCGAATCTGGGATGTTATGAGAAACTTAATTATTGACGCTCCAAGATGCAAGCTTCTTGTGAAAGAAACGCTCTGCTTATCTCTCTTTCTTTTTCTCATTTTTTCATTGCAGTGATAAAGTTATCCTCGAAAACTCCGTGCTACTTTCCTCGTAAAATCCAATCCGTTTGTGAATGAAAGATCCCGTATAATTCGATGCTATTTACAGGCTAACGAGATCGTAAGCGACAAGTTATGCATTTCTTGTCTTGTCGCGGCGTGCAATTGGAAAATAAGTGAAACGCCGCGGTGTAGCTCGGTAACGAGAATCCTCGTTGACTTTTACGGGCAACGACAGCGGCAACCGCGTTTTCTCAAACCTTTTCATAACGTTCGTTCGTTCACTCTGTACGTACAGATAATAGCCTTGCAAGTGCGAATGAGAGAGACCGAGAGAGGGAGAGCTAGCCCTGTTTGGGCTGACGCGCGTACCGGTTTCGGTTCGCATAGGCATACTCTCTTTCTACATCCCGTAAAAGGTCCAGAATCCAGTCGCGCTCGCCGTAAAGCAACGCAACCGCGAAGAGTGCTCTTCGCCTAAGTTTTCCATCGACGAGGCCTCTCCGGATTCATTAAACAAACATGAATGCCCGCTAGTAAGAGACAGAGAGAGAGAGAGAGAGAGAGAGAGAGAAAGTGTCCGCGACCATCTTCAACCGCGCAAAATTCATGTGTATCCCCATTGAAAGCGAAGGAAAATTTATCGTCTGTCAGTCTTTAGAGAGAAACTTTAGACTCGCTTTGGAATATAATGGTCGTCAGCCACTTTACGGCTGCATATAGACCAGTCAATCGAATTGGGATTAGTATTTTGTCGATTGAAAATAACCGGTCGCCGAAAACAATCGTCAAATCCGGGATAAAAAGAGAGAGAGAGAGAGAGAGAGAGAAAGAGAATTTCGGACCAAACAAAGAACGGCCAAAGGACAAAGAGATGGAAAAATTAAGGGAGAAAAAGAGCGAGAGAGAAGTCCCACGAGAATATATTGTGTGTGTCTGTGTTTGTGTGCGTATATACATAGGGAGAGAAACTAACGCAGGAGGGGCGCGTGCCGGCGAAAGCTCTTTGTTCGCATTGCGCTCCACGTGCTCCCGCGCGCTTTATATAGGTATAAGTATATAGGCAAGCAAGCGACGCACCGAAACTATACGACAAGTTGATGATCGCTCGATGGGTAATGCTCCAGTTTTGCCTCGATGACCAATTACATCCTGTGCGTCTATATCTGCCTCGCCACGAGCGTTTCATTCGACCGCTGGTTTCCTTCGTGCGCGAGCCACTGAAAATAGGGAATCGCACGAACGTTTGACTTTACGGCTTTGTTCGTGAAGCAAATTGCCTTCTTAATGATCGCTACTGTTTTCCTTCTATACACAGATCTCGGCCTGAGCCGTCTTCTTAAATGTATGAACGCCGACAGACCTAAAAAAACCTCAATAAAAAATCAGAGAGAACATCGTGAGGCACATCGGTAATAAGGAAAAGAGAAAGAAAGGTTGTTTCTACTCATAAAAGAGCTATTATCTCAGACAGCGCGTTGTTGTGAATGAAAATGTTATCGTAGCACATTTTTCCTAGCAGTTTAGATCGGCAAATATAACACAGCCAGCAGGCCAACAGACTGTTTGATCTCAAAGCCTACCAATATAGTCTTTTGTCAGTTTTCGAAGCTGTCACAACAATAGAGGCGACGCGTTGATCGAATTGATCTTGCGCGCGATCAACGACATGTCGAACGTGTCGTCTCTTCAAACACCATATCCATGTGTAACAACAAGATCAGAACTTTTCAACGCTTGCTTGCAATTTAAACTGCCACGCCTTTTCGATCTGCGCGTAATGAGGAATTTTAACAAATAAGCACAGAAAAAAAAAGAAGAAAACTACGAGTGTTGCTTGCATCGGCACAATGGGTGTAAACAAGAGTGCATGTGCATGTGAATTTTACCACGCGGTCGTCGAACTTTATAACGATACACGTCTGCGCGCCGGCTTGCGAAACGAGGGCGGAGCAAAAATCTTTCGACCTGAAAATACACTTTCGACGAGAGAGAGAGAGAGAGAGAGAGAGAGAGAGAGAGAGAGAGAGCACGAGCTGCAAAGTAGCGATTCGATCATCTTCCAGGTAAACGGCCGCGCGCGGAAAGGCGTGAAAGGCAAATATTATATATGCATATGCGGTGAGTCTTTGACCGCGCGCACGCCTACTGATAGATGTATCGATGCCCCTTCGCGAAAACTCTCTCTTCAGCTCCATCAAAGAATGAATTTCACGCCGATTTAGATGAAACGGCGTTTATTTCATAAATGAAGGTTGCGTTTCCTGATTATTTTTTGGGGGTTATTGCTCTGACCTTTGATTAGCGCTGCTCCACGTAAATATTTTGAATTTCACGTAATTTCAATTTAGTTAATGAATGTAGATTGATGGAATATTTTAATCAGCTTGAAATTAATTCTTTTCGTGTTTATATCTTGACTATGGTTTTTTTTTGTTTTTTAGAGAGAAAAAGAGCTGCGGATAGTCTGAAATATATGAGAAGTCCACATTTATAGCCACTTCAGTATATCTTTACATCGCTAAATGTCTATCTTAAAAAAACTTTATTGATATTTGATGCTCACTTTTTTTCATATGTCAAGTATCTCCAAATTTAAATCGAATTTAAAAATACACCACGAAGCTTAAGATTAGCAACAAGATATTTTTTTATAAAATGTATATGATTACCAAGACTTATGTATTTTTGTTTTTCATTAAAATTTGAGATTGAAACAGCTTTCATCAGCTTTCATTGTGATCATTGTTTGATGCCAAAAGTTCAAGTAGATATACAATCCAATTGAATACATAGGCGCTCGTAAACCCACAAAATAAGTAGGTTGAAACATACTATGTGCAAACGTAATCCGTTTATCTCTCATTGCTATAACCCGGTGAAACTTCAAATATCGCTCTTGTTTGTCGAATGAACGTCTTACTTCTATCTACAATAAATGTAAAAATAATCTTATGAACGTACAATCGTTCGACCCGATATATATAAGATATAATACGATGAAAATAAATAAAGTCCTGTAGTCTTTTATCAATTACATCATTTCGACAATAAAAAGTCCTTATCAAACAAACCAAACTCCTTGAAAGCCGCGCAGCACTCGTCGATGGCTTTGCCTCGTTGTTGGTCTCTCTCCCTCTTGTCACGTACAAACGTCGAGATTCGCCGGTAAACTGCTTGGCCGAGACAAACAGAGAAATCAAAGGGCGTCCCCTAAAAAGGAACAAAGAGAAATCGATTTCCTTAGTCTCTTAGTAACTCCACCCTTCCTTCAGAATCAATCCAGCAAGATAAGTCATAGCATAGCAGCAGCGGCAGCTGCTGCCGGCAATTTCAGGAGACGGAAGACACGCGAGCAAGGTGCACGATAACTCGCGGGTGCATCAATGCCGTAGCGCGCGCGTGTGAGGAACTGGGCCACTGGGTCTAATGCATCGCTCGACACAACATCTGCGCGCGCTCTCTCCCTCCTAGTCGTCTCTTCCCCCCCCCCCCCCCATCTTTCTTATGTTTATAACGCTTGTGTGGGTAGGCGCTGGCAATTTAAATGTCGTCCGTGTGCGCGCGTGCGGAAAAAGAAGTCGATGTTGTGCTCGCTCGTGCGACGACCATGCAGCGTATATAAATATTTAAACGGCCTTCGCGAACTTTTATCCGGTTCGCCTCGCCGAGACACCATTGTCCGAATTCGTGAATCATCGTAGAAATCTACAAGGTCGGCGCTTATCACTGCTTGCTTCCCGAAACTGCCATGCGAGCTTGTTAAGCCTCTCTCTCGCTCTCTCTCACGCGAATTTTTTCGCATCCTCTCAATTGGAGAGAGAGTTATTTTTAACGAATTTCGCGTGCGGCTTATCTCAGCGCACAAGCGTGTCTCTCTTTTTGGCTGGCGGCACGCCTACAGCAGTCTCTCCCCTCTTTTCTTATCGATGCCTATCACGGGAATTGCAATGCAACATTATTCTTTTCTTTGCCTTGCGGCAGTGTCTTTCTTTCATTCTTATTGCAGCGCTATCTCTCTCTCTCTCTCTCTCTCTCTCCCTCTCTCGCTTCTATAATATTTTCTTTGGCCTATGTCATTTGTTGCTGGCGAAACGACGACGACGCTCGCCTGTGAATGGTAAAGTTCCGTAAACGTACACGTGGAATGAGCAAACTGATTTGGCGGATTCGCCGTGAAAATTTACATTTCGTAATAATATGCAAAAAATACTTAACTGCAGATAATGGCACTGATTATGTCTAAATTTAAAAAAAAAATAAAGAGAGAGAGAGAGAGAGAGAGAGAAATTGAGCGTATTCCAGAATCAATATTTATGAAATGAGCGATAAACTGAGCGAGGCACGACTCTAAATTAGTCTGCCAGGCAATCTCTTGACACGCGCGTTGTTTTTTTTCACTCTCCGATCGCTGCGTATTTTCCATGTGCACATTTGCGACGAAATTTTACCGGCACGTCACGTATGCTTCTTATAGTCCGAGTGCCAATTTTAATTTATGAGCATCAGTTGCTTTTTTGTCTGAGATTCTCTTACATCAAAAGCATGGATTTCGAGAAAAAATCGTTGACTGTAGCAGTTTCACTTGCCAATTTCACTTCCTCAACATATATCTCTGAAGCCGGAAATCGAATCAACCTGGGCTTAGTCACGCGAACTTAAACAGATCGACTTGTCTAGCAGCACACACACTGTTTCTTTTTTTCTAAAATTTATCAATTAGAAAGGAACTACTCGGTACGTGTGTCAATTTTAGCATGCAAAACAATTAATTCGTTTTGCAATGCCGTCGAGCAGAAACTCGTCGTCGTCCATTTTCAAAGCGGTTTGCGGTCATTAAATAGGACCCTGTGCGTAGCGTGGTTGCACAGCAGTGAAATCAGAGAGATCGAGAGAGAGCGAGAGAGAGAAAGAGAGAGAGGGTAAAGCCAAAATGGCGTCGAGGATTTTTTTCTTTTCGGGTCCCCTAACGTGGAGTCTGAGGGGGCAGTTCTGAAAAAGGGAGAACAGCCAGTCTGGCGAAGAAGAGAAGAGTCATAACGAGTGAGAAAGAGATAGAGAAAGAGAGAAGGAAAGAACAACTTCTCTCGCAGACAGTAGGTCGTGAGTGGGTGTGGTCGTGGAGTAGAGGACGCAACGAAGGTTAAACTGCACAAGTGGTGAGACTCCATGCCGGAGATGCGCCCGTGTGCGCTTCCTACTGTTTTCTTTCTCAACAAATATCAAACTGAATGTTCTCCATTATTTATATTCCATTTGTCATATTTCTTTTTTACAACCTTTCATTTACGATCATATCGCCATTTGTATACTTGAGCTATAACAATCGTCAACAGATGGAGTATTGCGGCTGAAAATTGCCAGTGAAATTGCACCTCTTTTGTAATGAAGAGCTGACAGATATATCAATTATACGAATTCAATCAACTTGCTGTTGACAGTTGTTCATTGGAATTAATAATTGCATCGAGGACCTGCATAAAATCATTACAGACGTTTTGAATTTGTAAAACAGCATTGAAACAATGTGTGATTAAAATTTAAAACCCCATTAATCAATAGTTTCACAAACGGTTCGACTTTTTTAAATTGGAATTCAGAAAACAAATAGAACTGCATCTTTTTTTTTACAGAAAAAAACCTTTCTCATAAAATACGCAATCAATAAAATTTATTTTTATAACATTTTGGTTGATAGCTGAAAATCTTTATGACATTGAAATACTTTTTATTCTTAAAAGCACAGTACGAGCAGTTGGCAATATCGAGTTCATTAATCCATAGAGAGATAGAAAAACAAATGGGTGTCTGCAAGACATAGTATATAAGCATGAGTCCATGGCAAGAAAAAAGTCAAAGGCGAAACATCGGAGGAACGTAGCTTAATAGATCAGGTTGGAAGAAAGAGAGAGAGAGAGAGAGAGAGAGAGAGAGAGAGAGAGAGAGAGAGAGAGAGAGAGAGAGAAGAGTGGGGGGGGGGCTTAAAAAATCAAGACAAACAGCTCGTGTAAAGAAAGAGATAGTCAGCTTGAGATTAGAGCAGAAAGTACACTCGCACGACGCCAAGCCAAAACAGAAAAAAACTCACTCGCTCTCTCGCACTGGATATCTAAAAGAGCAAATAAGCTCGACCAAAGCAAGCGAGATAGAGAACTTAGGAAGGAGTGACAGCAATAGAAAGAAAAAAAAAAGAACGCTGAAGAACAAAATGACCCTGGCCAAAATCGGCCGATGCTGCGTAGAAAAACACACTGCAAGCACAGATAAAAGTGGAAGCAAACGATCGTTGCGCAACAACCGCGAATTAATTTACGAGGGAATCGCAGCATAGCAGAAAAAAAAACAACGCATTTTTTCTTCCAGCGCAATTAACTTTGTGTTGCGCAAAGTTATTATTACTTTTCGAGTGGACGACAAAAAAAAATACAATGATAAATCGGACTTTTATTTTTAAGCAAAGATGTATATTTTTAGCAAGAAGGCTCAATCGAAAAAGAAAATTAGTCAGACGAGAACAATTGCAAAAATAAATTGGCCTTACGAGAACAAGTTACGCTTGAGTATTCTGTGTAAACAACTTTACGAGTCCGTGCATGTGTGTGTGGAATTGGACCCACGCGAAACTGGATGCACAGGTTTACGCCGCCGCGCCGCATGCTGGGGCTAATAAGAGCAAAAGAAAACTATACGGATCAGCTAAAAGCGTTCGAAGAGGGGGAAGAGAGAAAGAAGAAAAAAAAGTCATTTCCAAAACATGTCGAGCGAGGCCGACCGAAACACTTTATACTCGCCTTTCGCGCTGCTGCTGCTGCTACTTCTCCAGAGATGAAGATGACGAGCCGCGGGGCATTTTTTTTTTTTTTGTTTTTTTTTAACAAGCGTGTAGACATACGTTCCGTATAGCGTGGATAAATGTAATTAAAGGGCTCGCACTCACGAAAAATCGTTTCCCAACTTGCTCTCTCTCCGCACTCGCATAAATCCGAAATTTATGAGCCCGCAGAGATTACATACAAATTTTTTTTCCTTCGAAAAACACTTAATTTCAAAGAGCGCGACACGACTCGCACAGGCGTTACTATTATGGCTCCATAAATAACTCCACGAACAAAAGTGCTATACTTGTGTGTGTCTCTCGCGCAATTATTTCCCATTTTACTCTTCAAACACTTTATCTTCTGTCGTCCGTTTGATCGGCTCGCGAATATTTCATACGTGGGTCGCCTCCCGCGCGCGCACATTCATATATAAATACATACATAAAAGGAAAATACTCCACCTGGCGTTCTCTCTCTCTGACTCTGTCTATATATATACGCACGCGACTCAAAGAGATGTCGTCTCTCCTCGAAATGGAAAGTGCGCGCAGCTGGACGGAAAACCGCGTTAGCAATGTGCCCTCCCCCCTTGCTCTTTGATGAGAACTGCTGCTATTCCTTAGCTATATTTGTGGAGAACGGGCAAGCGTGAAACGCGGGAGCACCATGATTAAAGGCGAAGAAAAGAATCCGCTTTGTTTATCCAGCACGAAAAATATTGTTGACCTATCTCGATTTTTTATTTTTACATTGGCCTAGCACCCGGAGCTGGCCTACGTGACATGCCGCAGACACACACTTGCGCGAAGCTTACTTTATATATATACGTGGTCGCAGATGAGACGACGACGTCTACAGGCGCTGCGCGGAGAGCTTGAAGGCGCTTATTCATCCGAAAGCGCGCAATCATTGCGTTATACAGCGAACAATTAATCCGATCACTTTTTATGCTCAGATTAGACTTCTAGGTATATTTAAGCGTGATAGTCCTTGGTAAGCAACATCAATTCCGCATCGCCGCTCTGAAATGTCAAAATTTCTTGTCATTCTCTTCCAAAAGAACTCAAATGCGATTAAATATTCGAAGCACTTTGATTTCCACTTGAACGTCGCTGCGCTGGCAAATTGAATCGCTCCTTTATAACCTTCACGCGCGCCTGAATATTACATGTCTGCCACGCGCTTTTTCGAGTCCTCGATGTATCGCAAAGTTAAATAAAGAGCCAACCTTCGGCCGAGAGGGCGTCAAGCTTTTTTGTCCTGTGTATTTTCCTTCGGCCGACGCGTGCGAAGCCAATGTGGCCTGATTCATATTTGTTTTCGCGACCAAGCCTTCGAATGCGTGCTCGTACTGCGAAAAATTAATGAATATATATGAGTGACGGAGAGGCCCAGCATTCGTCTCATTATCACCTTTAACGCGAACTCTTGTTTTTCTTACAGCGATAAGTACACGGGGACTTGTGCTTCAAAAGTAAAAAAAAACTCGCTCGTGTATTATATCACTATGCGCCTAATCTGCACTGTAAGCTATTCACAAAGAAAAAAAAAGAAATGCATCGGAGATGCATTCTAAACATACTTGTCCCTACAGACACAGATTCGCGTGAATCATTATTTACGAGGCGCTCTCCTCGAGTTTTTTTAAGACGGCGAAGCTCTTGTAGTAGCTCTTCGATTTCGCAACTGCGCGCGCGCGAGAGAGAGAGAGAGAGAGAGAGAGACAGAGAGAGAACGCGGCGGTGCGACGACCACTGCTATATACACTGACTCATAATAATCGCCCAATGAAAGTGCCGCACACGTGCTCGATCATTGCGTAAAAAAAGAGAAGGAATTTCGCGCTCTCCGCAGATGAACGCGATTGCGCAAGCAAGCACGCGGATTGTGTCTGCTTTTTAAATTGCCCGGAGAACTTTTTCTTTTTCGCCACTTGCCTTGGGGGCTTTCGTGACTTTTTCTTCTTTTTTTTTTCCGAAGCGCGCAGTTGCTACGCTTTTCTCTCTCGTGAGCGCGAGCAGCTCCAATTGAAATTCAACGTTTCGCAACCGACGATGCGACAGCGTCCAAGTTGTAATTTGCAAAAAGAAATTTAATAAGGAAATGCTCCGAAAGCGGCAGTTAACCAAATGAAACAAGAAAAAATGTAATTGATGTTAAGGCCGAATAAGCAGGCGATCGGTTTCGATAGCCTTCGCAAAACGTTGCGATGCACGATTTAAAAAATACGCGTTTATTCGTACAGAGGCACAAGCACAAATAAAAGTTGGCCAATGCGCAGAAAATCAGTCACGTGATTATCTGTGTCAATGCATCCTCGCATATCGAGTTCGCACGCGTATCGCGTACGACGCGAGGTGAGTTGTTGCAGCGCGATGCACTTCCATAGAGAGAATGTGATAGAAATTCTGGGGAATAGGCATGTGCTCATCGTCATTATTACCGTCCTCGAGTGGCGCTTTCCTCTCTCTCCGTCACGAAACCTTCTTTTTAGACAGTTGCATATATACTTTGTTTTTTTACAGATCAAAGCGCGTCGATTTCATCGGTAGAGGCTAAAATACATTGCGCAACGATTTCAAAAGTTTTTTGAAAATTGCACAATTGAATTACAGCGCATTGAAATGAATTTTATACTTTACCGAAGGCGAATTCAATTCATGCGTTCATTGCTTGTTTCATCGATTTATTGAACCCGCTCCAACCACGTTTCGCAACACTGTGATAAAAATAAATAATGTTTTCTTAAAAATAGCTCTCGCAAACTCGCAAGTGTATACGGCACCGAGTAAAAAAGTCAAAAGATGCACGAATGTTAAAATGGCACAGAGAAATATCGGAAAGCGATTAAGCAAACAAGTCAAACTTAATGAGTTGCCTTTGCCATTCGCGGACTTTAGGATCGTAATCGCAGTCGACATTATCGTGAAAGGCGACTTCACGACCGTTCAAAAACAGATCGCGCGGACTGCTATCGGCGCCTCTGAAAATTGGCAGAAGCCGAAAGAAAAGGAGTCAGTCAGTCAGTCAGTCAGTCAGTCAGTCAGTCAGTCAGAGTGTGTATAATAGCCGCGCAGCGAGTAAAAGGTGACGCTGCTACTGCGAGAGCGAGCGCGGCGCGCACACGCACGCTTTAGCCGAGCGGTCGACGAACTCGCGGCCTACTTTTTTGAGAAACCAAAACAAACTCATACACACGCGCACACGCGCGGGTAGCTTGCGATCTATATCGATAGGGGAAAAAGAATTATTCGTCGATCTGGCGGCGCAAGAGAAGCGCATAAGAGGACCTTTTATGGATGCACTTCCGGTGAGGCGCGCGGGCGTTTAACTGACGTCGATGAGGCGTGACGACGATGTGCTGCTACACGCGCGATGGACCCTTCTTGCAAAATCACTTTTAATAGCGGTTTACTTAAGTGGATGCAGTTTGTTCCTCTTTTTCCCCCTTTTCCTTTTCACATTGTACTTTGTCGAGCTCGCGGCTCTGTACTTGCTTGGCGCAGACGATGTGTCTGCTATTCCGTGCTCGAGAGTGTTGCGGTACAGTGTTTTAGTTTTTCTTTTCGCGCGTCATATTTTCCATATCGTAGTTATTCTCGCCTATCAAGAGCTTCTTCTACGAATGTAAACTCGCTATCGTTTTGCACTTCTTCCGTTCCATTATGTCCTTGCCGAAGGAGTTGCGTATCGACACGAATTCTTTTCGACACTTGGCCTGCAGTGACGAGACGAAAGCAGCCTATTAAGTTGGTTTCAGACACTAACGAGCGCGTGCGCGTATACGGTCTCGCGACAAGCAAGAATCCAAGTAAAGTATCTCTCTCGCCCACCGGCAGCAGCTGTCGGAGCTGTGTCAAACGCGAGCCGCGCGCTTTGCGCAAGTAAATACTCTGCGCGGACCAACCACGAAAACTACGCGCTGCGTGTGAGAAATAACGAAATGGCCATCAGTGACAATCACGCCAACACTCAAGGCTGTACGTACGTCGTCACATCGTGATTCACCCTATCACAGTAGTTAGCGAACAGGATAAAAACGTTCTTTGGCCTACGTGATGCCGGTAGCGTAAGCTGCTTCACGTGCCTCATTATAGTCGAGCCGAGCAAATGGTATAATCGACGTTTTATCAGTCGTCCGAGCGGCGCACGATGAAAACAAGCGAAATTCAAACTGCAACTGCATTTTTTTCTGTTATTCTCGGCTCGCGTGCTTCGAGAAAAAACCGGCACAGCGCACTTTAACACAAAGAGAGAGAGAGAGAGAGAGTCAACGTAATTGGATGCAGAGCATTTGATTCCAAGGCTACCCCGATATCCAGATAAACGCAGCGAGGCACGCACGGCGTTAGATAGCCGTCGAAAATCCTTGTCTTTCCTTCGACGAGAAACGTGAAGCTGATAAGGGTCATAAGGGTCATAACGTGCCGCCGGCGGCTGTAAAAAGGTTTGCCTTATCGCGCGAATCGAGACAGTGGACGCAGCTGCGCGACAGATAACATTTCGCTAATAGCGCGCGCGTGCGCGCGTGTAAGCGCTGCGCATCCGCGAGTGTAGAGCCTAGGCCAACGCAGAAAAAGAAAAAACGTCCGTTGTTATCGTTGACTCGATAGCTGACATTAGATCTGCGCTGCTTACGTAATGTGCGAGTTCGAGCCTACCGAAGCGAGCTAGTGCGCGCTTATTCTGCAAATAACATGGCTCTTATTGAGCTTTCGAGTGTGTGTAGCTACGAATTTTGCGAAGCTCGGCAGACTTGCTTGCACATCGATAGCTGTTACGTTGCGTAAGAGCAAAAAAAAATGACACGCGGTTTCTCTTATCTTCGTGGAGGTGATTTTATGGTTCGTCAGTTTTCAAATTAGCCAGACAGTACTGATTGCTCGTTCCAAACTCAGTCAGTATAATGCGCGTTAACCGAAATAACACGTACATCGTCTTATCGGAACGTTCGTGAAAAATAGTATTATCTTATTTGCGAATAACTTGATGAATAATTATGTGAAATAAAACGTGAACCGGATGGGTATCATAACCGCTACTCTCACTAATTTCATAGACTACGCGCTCTCATTTTCATGTTCACGTTTATTCGTGCTCTGTTATTTAGGAAAGACACACTTGACCAGGCAATAAGAATGTCATCTTTTTCATAATTCTTATCATCAAACCTCCACTACTACTAGTGCACACCTGTACCAAAACAACGTACACTATATACTATCAATATGATATACGTTTGTTTTCTTACGATTAGTAAATGACGCGATGTGATAATAAACCACAACGAACGCCGATAGTTTAAAGAATTGTTTCGATTGCTAACACCCGAACTATATCTATTCGAAAGCAAAACAAACGACGTGGCTCGTTGAAGAACATCCTAAAACAGAAAAAGAAAGAGAAAAAGAAAATGTGAATAGTTCGAGAGAAAAGAAGAGCTCGGTTTCCAGCGCGTATGAGCACGCATATAGTCTGGTGCGGCGGCGGCGGCGGCGGCGGCGGCGGCGGCGGCGGCGGCGGCGTCGTCGTCGACGCAAGGGTCAATGTATCCCGAGTGTTTTATGCAATTGCATGCCGGCGCTTGAAGCGCTCGCGCTCGCTCGCTCGCTCGCTCGCTCTATGAATAGACTAGGCTAGGCCGCAGGCCAACGCGCTCGCTCGCGACGCAAACTTTCATTATGCAACTGGCGTTGCATTGCTGAACGCCCGGCGCGCTCGCATTTTATTATATTGCCGACGACTGGCGCGCGTCGACCCGCAGCGATGCGTGCGCCTCGGTGCGAATACGCACGACCGTGCCGCCGATATCGCGCGCGCGCGCAGCAGCCCTCGATATTGCCGAACGCGCGCGACGCGCAGGCGTGGGACGCGAGGTTGTTGTCGCTAAATTAGCTGCGACGCGCGCGGCTAATGGAGGCACTTGAGTCCCCGTACTTTTGAGCGCGCACGAGGCGCGCGCGGGATGGCTGTTCGGCCGCGTTCCTTGCGCGCGGCTGTTTCGCAAAATGTATATTACGTGATTCCAGTGCCGAGAGTAAAAGTATGCACGCACGAGAGTGCACTCGAAGCGCCGCATCAAACGTTCAGCGATTCATCGGCGACGGAGAAAAAAACAGAGCAGAATTTCAGGTCGATGTTCTCCTTGAGCATTATTACGAACGCGGAGATCGCTCGCTTTCGAAAGTGCCGCGCTTTTACTTTATTTTATTCATTTATTTTTCAGATCGGGAAACCACTTCGAACTTGGACTCTCGCTCTCGAGTATTTACGAATTTCTTCTTTGTTCGCGTTGTGCTGGCGGTACAAGGCGATAAATAATGCCAGCAGTCAGACGAATGTTTCGTGCGTCATTTTTCGTGCGCCGCGTGCATATTGTCGACGAGTGCAGCTGAAAAAATAGAAAGACCAAATGAAAAATGGAACCGTTGAAAGTTCCCCCGGCAAGTATGGCTTCTCGCTTCGGCGAGGCATAAGATGTCAAGGGAGCGCGGTGCAGGCGTAGGTGGACAACAGCAGCAGCCATGCGGGCAGGCGAAATTTTCGGCCCTGTAATTTGCGATCCCACGTCGAAAAGAGCTATGGCGTCCCGAGGCTTTTGCCTCGCGTTCGCTCGGCACACATATATATGCACGTAGGCAGACAAAGGGGGGAGCCGAGCGAGCGCAAATTGCATCGCCGGCTTTAATGCCCTTGCTCGCCCTACATCGCATGCATGTTTATGGGCTATACGCGGCCCGCAGTCCCGCCGTATGTGGCACAAGGTTGCCGCTGCCCGCGATGTATATTCTATGGTGATTTTTCAGTCTGCGCGAACTTGGCGCGGGCGCGCACGCGAAAAATGGACGCCAATTATTTAACGGCCGAACGCGAAACGTTCGCGCGCGCGTGTATTGATTGCAAAGGCCGACGCGCGTCGAGCAACCCTCGCAGCGAAACGCGATAAAGACCTTTCGCGCGGTTTTTCCCCGGCGATGTAGGCTACTTGTCGCAAATGTAACTCGGCAATCGCGTGCAAACCCACGGCCAGAGTACTTCGTTTCCAAGTCCAGAGGTACTCGTGCTCGAGGCCTGGACTTTTGCGACAAACAATGGATTCGATGTCGGACGTGTTTTGGGGGGATAAATCGATGCGGCGCTGCCGGCTAATTTTGCCGCGCGGCACGCCAAATAGGCGCGGACCTCGGCGCGATTTCAAAAGCTCCCAGACAAACTGGCATGCTAATAAAATGAGCTCGCAAATAATTTATGAACCGCGCGCGGGGGTTCATACTAATTAAGCTAATTAAAAACTAAATGCGTAATCTCCCCGCGAGGATCGGCCAAGAATTTTGGGTTGCGGCTAATTCGCGCGGCACTTTGCATATTTAACACCTTTTGACAGACAGAAAAAGGTATCTGCCGAATAAATATTAGATAAAACAGGTGCGCGCGGCGGTCACGTCCGCCGTCCAAAAGAAATAGAAGAGAAGAGGAAAGAGAAAGAAAAAAAAATGTCGAAAGCAGCACGCCCCTATTGCCTCTGTTGGCGTCGCGTCGGCGGGGGAGCATGCGCCGGTGAAATGGAAAGTTGTGCACGCCCCCCGGCAACGCTAGCGAGAGAAAGAGAAGGGGAATCTAGACCTACACCCTCGATTTCCACACCCCACGGTCAACCCCGTGCCCCCAACCTTCACAGCTATATAGCTCGCTCTCCCTCCCCGACTATACGGAGGTCCGACGTTTTCGTTTAACCGTCAGCCAACGCTTCTTCCGCGTTTTTTTTTATTTTCACAGAGTTAGCGAATCGCATTTTTGTTGATAATAAGTTATGTTTTTTAATTGCGACCTCGACATATTTACCAAGTTGTGTCAACTGGAATCGCGATGTTTTTTTTTATTTATTACCAGAATAAATCATTTTATCAATATATAGGGGACTTTTTTGTTTGTTTAAAGGGTGTTTGCTAGGAAGGGTTTGTATTCAAATATAATGATGCGTGCTTTCGATAAAACACGTATAAAAGGAGAACATTATCGTAAAACCGCACCAGATAGCCGAATTTTTTTAATCAATTTTCTCTCTCTCCCTCTCTCACTTAATAATGCTTTATTTTTATCGTTAAAAATTGTACTTTTAACCTTTTAAGCAAATAGATAGGAGACTGAGGCGAATTGCAAAAAAAAACATTGCACGATAAGATAGCGATACAAGAATGACGCTATTTGTATCGTACTTTAAACAGTGGTGGCAGTACAATAACACGCGACACAATAAATGGTGCAGATTATCTTTTTTAATTAATTGATTTGCTCGTTGTCGCTCTGTGCGTTGCATATTATTGTACATTCGGAAAACAGGCGATAATGGCAGCGAATCGCATCGAAGTACTCGAAACAGATGCAATTTAATCCACAAGAGTTCTCGATCTATCGCGTTATTGACATATGTATACGCCGGAGAAACGTTTGCGCGGTATGGAGAGGCCATAGGTATGTAAAAAATTAAGCGAACATGACAAAGTAAATATTTGAAAGGCGTCTCCTCTATGGCGAATAACTGGCGCTTTGTTCACGAAAATAAGAAGTTAATTCGGTGTCGGCTCCTTACGGACGAATTCGCGCCATTCGGCGCGGGCCTGCCGCTCGTGTAACATCTGGCTAACTTCGTACAGTTTCCGCCGCCCCCATTGAGAGAACCGCCCGTGTCCTAGAAACCCGAAACGATTACAACAATTTTTTTCATCTGCGTTGTCAAGGAGAGGATTTTTAATTCGCCTCTCGCTTACCTTTTTTGCCATTCCCTTTGAATATTCATAGAAGAAAATAATTGTTACTCGAAACGCGTACGAAGCGATTAGTCATTTTTGTTTCGTGATTTCTAATGAATTTCCTTTCCTAATAACGTATTAGGAACGCGAAAGCTGGGTTAAGGAACTTTTTACTAACTCTCGTATTTCAAATACTTTGCGCCGGTCAATAAAATTATGCAACATAATCCAATATGTATCTTCTTACCGGGTATAACATTGGCTTCGCGCGCATAGACGACCGCGTTATTTTTTCTCACTACACTCGCGTGACTGTCGGAAAAATCGAAATAATCGAATATCTTAATCATTTTTAATATTTACGATTATTGATCTATTTACGTTTTGTCCATTCCATTTAGGAATAAGCTTCGACTGACGAATGGCCGACTTTCGAACAGCTTAATACTCTGCAAAAAGCTTAAACATACATCTTTAAGATTTACAATTTCATTAACATTCTTCGTAACCAACTGTAGTAAAAATACGTCCATTCCTCACTGTTCAAATGGAGTTTTAGGCACAACCACCAAAAAACTGTAAAAATAAACTGTTGTGCGTTGCAAAGCAAACACGTGCGAAGAATAAATTGATCGTCCTATTAGTATTCATTCACCTTGAAAATGAAATGCTGCCCGTGCAGCGTGGCAAAGCACATATAAACGTCAAGGAAACAAATTTGCGCGCACTTCCCTCGTCTTTCTTTCTCTCGCGTAAGAGAGAGCGACACACGCGGAAGGAGTGCAAGGTACGCACGTCTTGTGCATAAAGCAGCCTTAAATCGGGGTCTTATTTTTGCGGTCCCTTTTTTTCGCGTGTACACAAATGCCTCCGTGGGAATTACGTTACTACTTTTCTTTTCGTACGTATTTTTGAGGGACGCTCAAGATGGTGGGTTTTCGTCGATACCCATGTAAAACATGAGTAGCTGACGTTGCGCATGATACATTCGAAGGTTTCGCGCCCCGAGTGACAAAGCGTTGGGTCATTAATTAAAAGCTTTTCCTCGAGCAATTGCAAAGAATACTTTGATGCTCGATTAATATCTCGAACGAGACCGACATTTCCAGTGGAGTGATATAAAGCGAGAAAACAAAGAATGGCGCGAGAGGTTTTTCCCATTTGTGGTGACGATAATACGGAGATAGAGGGAGAGAGAGAGAGAGAGAGAGCCCCGAGGTATTCGATAAGTCTTGACGTAACCCACACACGAGAAAGTCAATACTTATACTTATGTATGTAACTTTGTCTCAGCCGACGTATTGATATGAATAATGCCGATCGCTTCTTATCAAAGTCGCTCGAGTGAAAGAGAGAGAGAGAGAGAGAGAGAGAGAGAGAAGAAAGAGAGAGAGAGAGAGAGAGAGAGAGAGAGAGAGAGAGAGAGAGAAAGAAAGAGAGAAGTAAATTTGTTGGCCATCAATAAAAAAACCATCTCGAAATGTGAATCAACACACAGGCGATATCAAAGCCTTCTTATCACAACGGCGAGCTTTTATTTTCGAATGGCGCGTATCTACTCGTGCAAGTTTCGAAGTTTTCACAAAGTATGCAAAATGCGCTGGAAGATGAAGGAACGTCGGCTGATTACGTACAACGTACACTTTTTCCCCTTTCTCACAGCGCCAAAAATAGCTCAGACGTGGTTTTTTTTTGTGTCGCTTTTTCTCTCGCGTACGTACATACAAGCCGATAAGGCCCAAAGCGGAAGATGACTGAAATATGCACTGAGACGTGCCGCTCACGTTTTCACGGTTTTCCTGTCGACGCGATTACGAGTCCGCTTGTAATGCAGCGTGACGAGACAATAGGCGCAAGAGGGAAGAGAGAGAGAGAGAGAGAGAGAGAGGGAGAGAGAGAGAAAAAAAGCAGGCGCACGGAACACTTGTTTTTGCAGCTGTGCGGCAGATAGAACTGCGTGTGTATCGATCGAAATTCCGCGTTGATCTTGTCCTCGCCTCTCTCTCTCTCTCTCTCTCTCTCTCTCTCTTTGTGATCGTGCGCGATGCAAAATAACGGAGAAAAAAACGAGAGTGACCTTGGCTGATGCCTCTAAATTTAGAGTTGAAAAATGAGAAAGAAGGAAGAAAAGAAGGGAGTTCCTCTCAATGCGCATGCCCTACAATTTCGGTCTTTTACGGTCGCTGGGAAAATTAACGTGGGTTCCATGGAAATACCCCCTTTTTCGAGACTGCTGCCTCTTTAGACACGTGCGTTATTAAAGTGCATGGTTTATTATAGGCGTGTGCTGTGGCAGGTTACAAAAACGTTCTCGTCGCTCCTCTCTCGCTCACTCTGACAGAGTGTATGTTTCAGATGTCTAATCTTAAATTTGCGTGAAGTACGCGTGGTGTTATTTCGAGTTCGCAATGAATAATTCAAGCGCGATGGCTTATCGTATGTTTGATTTTTTGATTATCAGCTGCGCTGCGCACATGTCATACGACACTCGGGCTAATGAGCGATTGATATCACGGAATTTCTTCTGTTGTTCAAATTGAATAATAACTTACACGTTCGATCAGAGATTTGTATAACCATATGCTTCATTAAATTTCATTTGCTTCGAGTCCATTGAATCCAGCAGCAAGATAAACACGAATATACTCTGCGGACTGTCATGCAAACAAATCTCTGCTCCGAAACGAATGACTTTGGAGCATCGCTGCCCCAGGAAGCAGATCAAAACGAGGATTTACAAATGTAACTGCGATACAAATAAAAATTCCCGCATAACTCGAAGCTTGTGGTTGAACGAGAGCCCTCGCAGGCAAGAAGAGCGAAAAACAAAATAATGAACGCGACGAAAAAGAAATCAAGCAGAAAGCAGGAGCATCCCCGCGACACTCGGAAGCGCGCGGATAGCAGAAGAAAAAACGGAGAGTAGCCGCCGCCGCCGCCGCCGCCGCCGTCGACGACGACGACGACGACGACGACGACGACGACGACGACGACGACGACGACGACGACGACGAGAGCGACAAGGCTGCCGGGCAACAGTATGTCCTCAAATATTCTTTCTCATCCCGGCTGCTGCAGCAGTAGCAGCAGTGGCGCAGGATCTGCGCGAAATGTAATGCGGGTGCGGTGGTGGCGTCGGCATCGATTGGCGCGCTAGCCGTGACTTCCACCACTCGCTTTCCCTTTCACCCAATGGGATCTCACTTTCGCGCTTGGCTCTCTCTCTCTCTCTCTCTCTCTCTCGCTTGCGCGCGCGGCGGCCGCGGCTGCTCCCCTCGTTCTCTCGCGGCTCCGGCGCCGGCAAACTACACCACACAGTCAGTAACTGCTGCGCACTCCGCGTGAGAACAACGTGTGCGTCGCTCACGCTCGCCTGCTCTCCCCTCCTTTTTCACCGTTCAGTCGGTCGGCGCCCGTCGCCGGCTCTCCGTTCTCATATACATACGAGCATTCGCAGCCGTACACACCTTTTGTACTTTTTCTTGTTGGTCGTGTGCATCAAGGAGTATTTTCCTTTTGACGAGTGTTGCCGCGCGGGAATGACAACAAGCAGCAGCCGAGAGTTCTGACGCGCGCGAAGCAGCTTTGTCTGTTGAGCAGTCAAAAGCAGAAGAGTAGAGGAGGAGGAGGAGGAGGAGGAGGACAAACGGAAGAGGCAAGTCAAGCAAAACGGAGAGGATGGCACCGAGACGCCACGGCCACCTGGAGACGTCGACGGCCGGCTTGAGTCTAGAGGCGGCCTTTGAGAGCCTGCTGGTCGCCGGTCACTGCTGTACTCCGGGCGAGTGTTTACGAGGCCTGGACTCGTTAATTCGAGGACCTCAGGACTGCGTGAAAGTCGTGTGCAACAACGAGAACTGCGCGCAGGGACAGTTTATGCACCGCGAGTGCTTCGACGCTTGGGAGCAGACGATATTGACGTACCTCAAGTCGTGCGGACGTGCGCGTAGCTGGTCCGAGCGTCAGCGACACCAGAATCTTTGGACGAAGAAGGGCTACGATCTCGCCTACAAGGCGTGCGGGTGCAAGTGCGCACGTGGTCACCTGAGAAAAGACCTCGAGTGGGCGGCGAACAACCCGCGTCCCGACGAACCTATCAGTGGCCAGGAGGTGAAGAAGAAGAAACGCCGCAACAGGCAGAACAACCGGCCGAGCCTCGCCGTCTCGGCTGGACCCACGCCAATGATGCGCGGCAGCGACGTGCAGATCATCGACGCGAGTCGCGGTCGCGCTGGCAGTTTGTCGTCCAGCAATGGCTCAAGTTCGCCACCGGCTACCAGCGAGACCAGCGTCAGCCCACTTCATCAGCCACAGGCCATCGTCAAGAGGAAGAGCAAGGTCGAATTCTTCGGTGACAGGATCAGGTGAGCGTTGTTTCGCTGTCTGTTATTGTGTTTCCTATCTTGATAAGTCCGCTCTTTTTTTCTTTTTGTTTTCCTTGAGTGTACACACGTACCAAATCAGAAATACAATGACATAATGGCTTTGAGAAATCTTTCAAAGTGTGTATATAAACAGCGTGCAGAGTCTGTTCTCTCTCTCTCTCTCTCTCTCTCTCTCTCTTGGTTGCTATTAATTTGTGATACGTGTTTTTGTCCGAATTGATAATTAAACCGTATGTTGATCGAATTTTTCAGTGAAAAGTCGCTCGTAACTGGCAATCAAGCCATACTTGCTTCGCCCACAATTGATACGTTCCATTCTGCGCGATTCCCTGGCCACCTAAAACGCGCGTTAGTTTATATATCACTGATCGCGCATGTTTTTCTGTTTGCGATGCCGTGCATTCTTTCTGTGAGCCAAGCGATATAGTGAGCGAACATACGTGCAGTGCCGTTTGCATCTAAAAAGGAAAATCCACTCTTCTTTCGGTCGATCAATAAAAAAAGATCGTTAAAAAACACACGCGTGATTCTTTCTGGAAGATGCCGATGTGTACAAGAGAAATTTTCGAGGGTCTCCTCTCGCAGGTATAAAAAGTATTCGGGGGATCGGACAAAGAGAGCGAGAGAGAGAAGGACGACACTCGATACTTTTTTTGTTCGGTAGCATTTTTCTCGCTGTCGGGCATCAACGATGTAGTTGAGATGTCACGAATAATTCGCACGAGAGAGAAGAGAGAGAGAGAGAGAGAGAGAGAGAGCGGGTAGTGCGAGTCTCTCTGGTGATGCCCCACCCATGCTTCGCCCGCACGCTCTTTTCTATATTTAGACACCGGCTTGAAAACCTGTCCTATTTATGTTCGTCGCTCGCTTATGTATGAATGTGCGTCGCATATGTGTGTGTGTGTATGTGTATGCAAGACAGAAAGAATACTTGTCCAACCGGACTGGCTGCCTTTTTCTCTCTTACGGGTATGGCGATAAAAATCATTATCGATTATACGAGGCTGCCCAATTTTTTCTCTCTCTCTCTCTCTCTCACCGTCGCCGTTGCCTCGGCTTGCGAACCCTCGTAATTAATATTGCCAACGAGCGTCCTGCTCGCGGACGCGTGCGGCTGTCTTTTTCCCTCTATTATCGAAGGTTTCAGTGCCAGTGTACCCAAGCTGACGAATTCGAAAACAACCGATTATGTTGCGCATGATTGGGATAAAAATACACGAGAAACGTTCTCGTCGATTCTTTTCTCAATTTTTTTTATATCGACTGTTTGTTCGATCGTAAAAAGAAAAAAGTACGTGCCGGTATTCCGAATTGAGAAAATGATTTATTTTAGGATATCAATAAAAATTTCTGTCAGCCTCGTGGTCAGACAAGAAAAAAAATGGAAAAGGAGAAACAAAGCACGGTGAATCTCTGGCATAATAATTACGGCAGAGTCTCCCTCGGAAAGAGTCTTCTCGCCAAAACATAAACACATTACGAAATTCTGGGCTTATATAGCCTTTGGCTGCTGCAGTCTCTTTCGTCCTCCCCCCGTAATCCTCTGTTCGGCCGTATATGTTTTTTTTATATTTGAAATGGCCGAGCGGCGAGAGAGAAACCGGCTCCTCCCGGTCGGCTGTGCGCGCAAAAAAAAAGGGGGAAAAAATGAAAATGCAGCGCGCCGAAGCGGGAAGGGCTAACCTTGACCGTGATGCACCGGCAAGCACGTCGCTGACTGGCTCGTGCGCCGCCGCGAGAATGTCCAAGGCCGTCTCGAACCTTTACTCCGCCTCGAATCTTATGTCATAGTTATATTCATTACGGCGTGACTAGTGTTCGCGAAAAAAAGAAAAGAAAAGTCCAATCGAGCTGCGTGAGCGAGGCGCAAAGTCTTTTCTCGCACTCGTCATTTCCGGAGCGTTAGAATTGACATGCGACCGTGCCGCGAGCACTTAGCCGAACCGATTCCGCGGGAGCGCGACGACTTCCATTCTCGCGTTCGCGCCAATGATTTATCGGGCTCGGCTGTCGCAAAAAGAAAATCCTCAATCGTTATCAATTTGCAAATGCGACGCCAGCCTCATTCGCCATTCCGCAGCTCTACACACATCTCATATTTTATTCCGCGTGCCTCGCATCTCATGAAAATTCACCCGTGTATACATGTGCATACGATAGTGTGCTTTATCTTTCGCGCGTAAATATTTAAGCGGAGAGCGTTGTCCTTGGCGAAATTGAAAAGGCTCGTAGCTTCCCTTTCCCACAGATTTCAACAATTGGATTTTAGGCGCGGCCTTGCGATTTTGCCGCGGATTAAATGATAACGCGACATTTAATTGACGATTATGCGGGATAGACGGGCGAAAAACCGGTCATCGTAAGACGACCGGCGCGCCAATTAAATCGCTCGAGCAATTTTGATAAATATCGCTGTAATTTATGCTGCGCCGAAGACGAGCCTCTTAGGCTTATTTCGCTACACACGTGCCTTCTCCGCAGCCATGTAACGCATTTGCAATTATAGTTCGCCGAGTGGTATAAATTTTAGATTAATTACCGTGCATAATTTATGCGTATACGAAAAACAGCGATGCTGAAATACTTTTCCCCTTTTTAAAACTGAGCGGCGTTAAAATTTTTATTTTGTTTTGCTATTGGTCAAACGGTTATTCAAGTCGCACACAAGAAACGCTTCATTTCGTATGAATCACGCGATAAACACATAATAATCCCCATAGTGAGGTTAACGGTATCTCTAAAACCTCGTTTAATAGTAATATTGTGTACCGGCGTGGAAAAAAAAACTATTTCAACAGAAATCCGAGCCATTATTGCATAATCCATACTGTAGCCACGCGGCGATGCAACGTATATGCGAGAGACACTGACTCAATTGTGTGCCTACTACGATGAATCAGATTCCCCACCCCTCTTGTCTGCTTTACTGAAAAAAAATACTTCGATCGCAGGTCATAATCGGCCGTAGTCATAAAATAGAGGTCAAAGAGATTTCCTTCCGATCGAATTATTTCCCAAACGCGCGTACGCCTGTATAATTGAGCACACCGAATGTATTATGAAGAAACGGCGTGTAGATAGGATGAAGCTTGACCCTGAACTCGTCTTCCTTCCCTCTTTAAGCGGTGTCGTGCCCAAGGACTATCTTAAAGACGACGGCAAGAGTAGAGAGACTGTGCCTTCGTGCGCACCACGCGACGCAGATTAAAACGTTGTCTAAGGCTCTTAAGCGTCGGTGCACTCGCACACTGTGATCGATGAGGAAGATTATCGCGATATAAATCACTCGAGAGTCTGTGCTATCCTTTTTCGAAGCGAATTTGTTTAAAGCATTCGCATTTACTTCTTCATCGATGTACATTTTGCTCTCGTTCCATGCATAAAAAAAACGGTTTTTTTTTTTTTTTTTTTTTTTCGACAAAGCCCGGCTACAAGAATGCGGCTAAATTTAGAATCCGAATGCTTGCATTTTCATGAAAATTCTGATCGAAAGGCAACCGTCAGCGGGTTATAAAGAAAAGGAAAGAAGGCGAAGCGTGAAGCGTCCTTCACACGTTGACCCAGGGGCCAGTTTAGTATTTTTCGCACTCGTTGAAGGGGGGGGAGATGCTTCCGCGAGCTGTTTGTCAAATTTTATGCTAATGTACTCGTGCGTATACACAGGCGTGCGTACAAAGGAGAAAGGCAAACGCATCTCTCGTTAACATTCATGAAGCGCTTCTTTTTAGTGTCGATTTCGTCGTCGTCGTCGTCGTCGTCGTCGTCGTAGTAGTCTCTTCCTCGCTCGTTTGCTGCACATCGAATAATATTCCAAGTGACTTCTTCCCTCAAATTTTTTTTTCTCGCCTTTTATCGCCAGCTCTTATCTTATCATAGCTTCGCAGCTCTGCAAAATAACCACATATACGATTTTGCACTTTTCTCCCTTATCTAATCGAAATTTTATTGCGCCTTCGTTGCTAAATACAATTTTGTTCCTCCGCCGTCATTATCTCACGGCGAACGATCTATCATAACATTAGTCTACGAGCAAATGCAAACATTGAGTTACAATGTTCAACGTCCGACTCGCACGCATCCTCTTACATAAAACGGCAATCCATCAAGCAGCGCGCGGCGCGCAAAAGTTCGCTCGCAGATCTATACTTGGACGTTCTCGCGGTGATCCGCCATAATTTTTTGCTCTCCACACACGTCGAATGACCTCTCTCCAAGGGTAAAAAGCTAATGATAGATGTGCGGCTTCCAGCGTAGGCGCAGACAGATGAGTCGCGCGTTCGATTCTTGCTGGAGCGAGAAAAAGGAAAAGGATTGAATCCCTGTCGCTGGCAGTGGCTGCCTATACTTCGCTCATGGCTAAATCGTTTTAGGTTGTAATCCGCTTGGCCGAAAATCTTTCTTTTTTCTTTTTCTCGCGTGACGAATATACCTTGTTTCGTTTTTGCCCGGAGCATACGATCGCGTGCTAAATCTTGGCGCTTCGTTAGCTTAGAGATCGTTATCGCGTCCAAAGATATAGGTACTTAATTAGGGGAACAAGCGCTTCCGCGATTAGCATGCAATTAGAGCTGTCTCTCTCTCTCTCTCTCTCTCTCTCTCTTCCTCTCGCTCTTTCTGCCTGTTTGCCGCTCGTGTGTACTCGAGAGTGGAATGACAATTTTCCTTTATCTCGCGGTTCTGCTAAAAATAGAGGCGCGTACTCTTTCTCTGTGTGTATTTTGTAAAAACAAAATTCTACGCTTTCGTAAAGTATTCACGTTTCTCTCGTGAGCGGGTCGTGTAACGAATTGTGGATTCTTCCAAAGCCGAAGAGAGTGAATTTTCATTTTATTGATATATTGTAAGTTATCGCGGCAGAGGCTTAATCAAATCTAGCACAACTCACTTACGCGCACGTAAGAACCGAGTTTTTTTTAATGTTCGGTCAATTTATTCACCACAACGTCGAAGCATATAAAAGTTCTTTTCAGCGCAATGAGTATGGCTCGCTTCTTGCCTTGACTGCGTCTTTTGCGAGTCGTGAATCCCATATACCGCTTTTGCATGTCTCAAGTGTATTTTGTCACACGCGTTAAATTATTCACCAAACGCTTCGGCCACTTGTCTCTTTTCAGATAAAGATCTCTCTCTCTCTCTCTCCTCTCTCTCTCTCTCTCTCTCTCTCTCTCCTCTCTCTCTCTCTCTCTCTCTCTCTCTCTCTCTCTCTCTCTCTCTCTCTCTCTCTCTCTCTCTCTCTCTCTCTCTCTCTCTCTCTCTCTCTCTCTCTCTCTCTCTCTCTCTCTCTCTCCCTCCCTCTATTCGGTCGCAGATTCTTTCTTTATTCTTTGTTTCTTTTTCTCTCTCAAAAATTTCTAAAAATAATTAAGCCCTGATTTAGCAAATTAAAAAATAAACATCGAATCGTGCATTTGAAGAGAAAGATGCATTTAATGTTCAATTACACAACGATAAAATAAACTTGTTTATTCAACGCCGTTTTGTCACGTGAGACAATCAATCGATGTGCTTTAATTTCTTTTGTGAAAACCACGAACGAACAAGGTATAATCTCCGTCTGTGTATGTAACTAGCGACAACCTGACGATAAACAAGGAAGCGTGTAATGAAATTGCATAATACCGTGATGATATTTATAAGAAAAAGTCGAAATTGAATGCACGCGAATCCAAAGTGAAATCGTACGCACGCGTTCGTCTCATGCAGGCGAGAACTTTTTTCTTTGAGTTTGGATGTATAGACTTTAGCGAGTAGACGAGAAACTCACTAGTAAACATATGACATTAGCATGGCGCCTTTTGTGCGGAGGCTTGTTATTTTTTTTCTTCCTTTCGACTTATGCTAATCCGCGACAAATAACGATTTTTTTTCTCCAAGACTCGTAAAGTAGACGAGTTTTCATTGAATTAACTATAATAAGCATATTATGGAAGAGACTATGCTACGTTTAATTGGCACCGCGCAAAAAAGGCGGTGTAACGGAGTGCGCACGATATGTGGGTGATGTAACCGTTATACTACTCGCTACGGGCAAGCGCTCGATTAGATAACGATATAAGGCGTTGATTCATCGACATCGCATCGAATTTATTCAAATGGAGCCATTAACGAAGAGAGATACAATTTCAACGAATTTGTATTTTTAGAATGCCGGAATTTCTTTCTTTTGTTTTATCCTCCTATCTTCGCGAAAATAATGGGAGAATCGTACGAGCTCCAGCGAGGAGAACAACAATTTTTTGCCTTTGCTTTCATTTTGTTTTTTTTTTCTCGACTTTGATCTATTCCGAGCGCACGCAAAAGAAAAAGAAAAAAAATAAATACAAAGTTAAGGCCCATAAAGATTGAAGAGTCGATTGAGCTGTTTGCGATTTCGGTTTCGGGTCTACCGAAGCAGCAGCAACAGCTTTCTATCTCTCTCTTTCTCGCCGTAGGTCAAAGTAATCGAGGCACGAAAGAAGAGATCTATATTGCCTCAATTATGTACTCGTTGTTAGAGTCGACGATCGGCCTTCGCCGTGAAAATTACCGAGGCTTTCTCTGGCGTGTTTTAAGCTGGTAAACATCGATGATTACGCAACTACTCCACCGCGCCATAGAATTCCGGGCTTTTTTCTCTCTCTTCGTTTCTTTTCTCGAGCGCCCGTAGAGGTGACACTGCCGAAAATACGGGCTCGTCAAGGTCAAGGTTGCCTCGCTGCATTTGTCGGTTTCTTCGTATCTCTCTTTTTCACTTCCTTTGTAAGTAGCACATTGTCTCCGCCGCCCACATTTTTTTCTACCTCGTAATTGAGTCAATCAATTTTGTCACACACGGGGTTAGTCATTGCGTGAGAGGAGTAGTAGTTCTCGATAAAGTGTTAAAAATAAACAAGCCCACATCTGAATATGACCTTTGGGCGACAGTACAGAGAAAGAGAGAGAGAGAGAGAGAGAGAGAGAGAGAGAGAGAGAGAGAGAGAGAGGAGAGAGAGAGAGAGAGAGAGAGAGAGAGAGAGAGAGAGACTGTATTCGAAAGGAAATGATGCCACGAAAAATTATAATGAGGGCCGAAGTCACCTTTACCGACACCTCCGATCTTGTTATCACTAAATTGTACATTTAAGTGTCTGGTTTATTCGTCTCGCGCGCACGCACGCACGCAGGCGCGTATCGGGGTGCAGGCACGGTGAGCGCTAGTGCGTGGTCTTGGCAGTGGCGAGCAGGTGCGTGGTTTATTTACGTTCGTACGCGGTGAATAGAACATTGTTTTTTACTTTGTTTAGTTGTTTGACTGACAGACATTCGTGCAGAGTTTCAATTCGCCGTCCCTTTTTGGCGTGACCCTCGAATATACAGTAATTCGGCATAATGCACTCCGTCACTACCATGCGGTCTCTTCATATATTTTATTTCTGCTGGCTGGCTACTTTTTTATGGATGGTTGCGGGAAATTGACGTTTTACTAGACCCGAAATCGTGAAATTTTGAAGAGTTTAGAGTGTTATGGAATATTTCGTATATCGAGGGTATAACAAAATAAACTAAACACAATTTTTTGAAACATGCACACACCGACACTGATTAACTGGTGTATGCAAATTGGTTCTCATATTTTTAGAAAAGAAACTTGGAAATTATTAAAATTTACATATGAAGATTGAGCAAATAAAACCTAACAATATAAGATTAGTGGATGTGTATCAAGAAGACAAATATTGAAAGTGGCGCGATATTGTGTCAATTTTCTCAACGGAAAATGTATATATATGATAATTTATGCAAGATCGTAAAACTAGTTTAAACTTTGAAAAAAATGAAATCAATAATGCTTATGATTCATCAGACGGCGTAGCCAATGAAATTACATTAATTTTTCGTTACATAACAATATTACATTGATAACAATATATTGTTTATCGTTGTAGGCAAAGCTGCGGTGCAAACGGCATATTCTCGCGGCGTCTTGACTTCAGCGCGTTCAACAGCCTACCAAGGACGAAGCTCAACTCCTATCACATCAAGGTAAATTTATTAACTTGATATTAGTCTGGTCGATCAAAGATCCCATGAGAGTACCGCGAGCAACACGCGACAACGTACCTGCGTGCAAAACGTGACCTCGCCCAATTGAATTGAATTTCTAATATTTCTTGCTGTAATGTAAGAGGCTCGCTACAATGTTTAGGAAAAGGCGGTTTTTAGGTGATCGATTAAGTCTTTCCCTTTTGGATCCCTCTGAGCGAATCGTTATTATTAATTTCGCCGAGGTTTCGGTGACGTTTGTACCGACCAAAAGTTACATTCTTATTAAAAACAATATTTTTTGCGCGTCCTTTCCAACAAGAACCATCAAAAGAATCCGTAAGCTTCATGCATCTCTAACGGGATTTAACAACGTCACCGAAATATCCACGAAATGAATAATAAAGATTTCAGATGATTTAAAAAACTCTTTTTCCCTGGAACCCATTCGTACGGTGAAGTAGAAAGCTTGATCTGATTTTTTCTTTCACATTGCTAATCTAGTCGTGTTTACTGTATTGCCGCAAGCGCTTGATCGCTATGGAATTGTCGAAAGCTTGCCTGGCAGCTGCGGATTAAAAAGAAAAAGAGAGAGGAAGAGAGAGATATACATCTACCAGACAAATCATCCTACTTGAAACGACTTCGCTTGGGAAATGCGTGTAATATTTTCTAGATGGCTACTTTAGTTGAATTGTGAATTCTCGAAATATATTTGCGCGTTGCTATTTTAAGCCGATACACATAGCACGACGTAAAACAGATGGCACATGTGTTTGCCCCTTACGACGACGACGCGTCAGGAGAGACAAAGATCTCCCAGTGCGCCGGAGAACAGTTTGAGTTACGACTGCGCCTCAGGACAGAGAAAGAGAGGCTTTTCGCGTCGTCTTTTGCGATTATCTTTTGCGCGTTGTTAATTAAAAGACCAAGCATGAAGAATAGCCTCGCCTCGGCGCCACGTTTCGTTTGTCGAGTCATTAAGGAGATTCGAAGAGGAGGGAGGAATTGATTTCCAATGAGAAGCTGGCATTGATGTATCGGCGAGCCGGGTGAAAGCGCATCCGACAAATTGTCCGTCGCGATTCTTTTGAAAATTGCCCGACGAGCGTACGCGCACGCTCTCGCGGTATTTTGATTGTTCTGTAATTTACTCGGAGTATAATGCAGTTTGTTGGCTTCTTTCGTTTCTTGCACGGTACACTTTCGAACCAACTTTAGTTACGTTATTGAATTCCGGAGCTAGATGAAAGCCTCAAGTTGACGCTCCGGCTCGGTTTAACGATCCGCTCCCAGGAATACTGAAAACTACAACGCTAAAGTATTTTTTCCAACTCGGAAGGCTTTATATGAATAATTTTAATAATATCACTATTTGTAACCTAGCACGGTTAGGGAAAAGATGTTTCTTATGTCAGCTTGTCGAGCAAAAAAAGTATCCTTGAGTTGGATCGCAACCCCCTTTGTGAACCTGCCTCAATGTGCGGTCGATAAAAACATGTAACCGGGCATGATAGAGTAGTCCTTTTGGCAAAAAAAAAGCGGATGCAAACAGAGACAGAGACAGAGACAGAGAGATAGAAGAGAGAGAGAGAGAGAGAGAGAGAGAGAGAGAGAGAGAGAGAGAGAGAGAGAGAGAGAGAGAGAGAGAGAAGCCGAATTAAGCGCAATCGGGGCTTAAGGTTACATCCTTTGTCGTTGGAAGTTCAACGTCTGCGTCATAACGAACATAAAAAATGTTGTTCATATAATTTATAATGGAATTTCGATCAACTGGAGGAGGAGTTGAAACTATGAATTGCACTACCGCGTTGGCAAAAACGATTATCAAACTACGGAGAAGATGAAAAAAGTTTACTGGACAATCTGTCTGATAGAAAGTTTGTGCATGTGAATTTTTATGACCAAACTTTACTGGTCTCATGCGATTCTAGCTTCCAGCTTTACCGTTTGCACAGGGAGTGCTGCTTTAAAAGCTCCTGTGTTTTTTTAAACTGAACTCTCTTTTTAAAATCGCAAGCTCCTCCAATTCAACCGCATTGACGACAAAGCGCGCAACAGCGAACCAGCGATGAAAATGTCTACCGAATCATACGTTCTCTCGTCTCTCCCTCGAGAAAAAAAAATCACGAAAGCTGTAAACAAAAAGCCAGCCGGAGTGATAGTATCGGATGGAAAAAAGCCTGTCTGCCCGGCACTGCGAGTCGTTCTGCAGCATCCTCTTTAAGTCTGGCATGGGGGATCAATGACGCAGCTGACGAGGGCCTCGGGCGCACGCGCGCAGACGATTTTATCGACCGCTGTACCTCTGTGTTCTCTCTCTCTCTCTCTCTCTCTCTCTCTCTCTCTCTCTCTCTCTGTCTCTCTCTCTCTTTCTCTCTCTACGTGTGTGTGTATGTGGGTGTGTGTATATGCAAGCTTCAGCGTCGGGGGCGCAGCTACGAACTCGTAGACGTGGTCGACGCGTTGCAACTCTCCAGCGGCGTGCGGCCTTGACTTTCCTCTCCCTATGAGTACACGTATATTCAGCGCCACGCAGAAAGACAGAGAGTAATTTGTTCTCTCTCTCTCTCTCTCTCTCTTTCTGTCGTTTAATTGGCAGTGGTATCACCACGCCTAACGAATAGCAGTGTGTATTTGTAGCAGTTACCAACGTTAACGTCAGGCGCACTTAGCAGACCTCCCGATTATTGGCGATTCATAAATTGCTGCGTGTTAGCACTGACATCAGAGAGAAGGTATACTTACTGATTTTTAGCGAAATATTTTGCACTTTAGTTTTTTATCTTATTTGGAATTTATCTACAGCGATTCTATCTCTCTCTCGCGTTCTCTGCCTTACAGGTGAAATATACGAATACAGCGAAGTGCAAGTCAAACACTCACGAGGCTTGAAGGAACAATCGGTCTCGGTTTGCCTTGTCGCGCGCCGTACCGCAGCAGACAATGGCGTGATTAGGGCACGCACAATGTATCTCGATCGTATTGTACCGTCACCGCCGCCTCGAAACTGTCTGCTGTGATGGAATATTGCGAGAGGAGTCTCGAACACGGTCGAGGCATTAATCTGAAGTATGAGCTGCCGCCTTGTACACGCCAATTTCTCCAACCTCGTCAATGTTAACAACCATGAGCGCCTTCTTTATTTTTCTTTTTTTTTTTCGACGCATTGCTCGTTTTGATGAATCGCGAGCAATCATTCATTCGTTCGGACTATTTGTTCTTGGCGGGCGACGGCAGAGGGTACTGGAAGAGGGAAAAAAACCACTTAGCGGACGCACATTCGGTCTAATTAAGCTACTCTGCCGGCGAACAAAGAAATTTAAAATAGCCTGGGCGTAATTGAACGACACCGTGAGGGGGGCCAAGCCGAAAATTCAACTGCTTTTATAGTCCGAGGGGGAAAAAACTTGGCCGCTTTGTTTTTCTTGTATCATCGCCGCTCGAATGTATGGATTACCTAGACTTTTTTTCTTAAATATTACTAGGAAGATTTCTGTCGTACGATGACGTACGTAAAATCACGGCCAGACCTTTCTCCTTTGAAGATATCTCGTCAAGACGTGAACGATAGAGAGACTTACAAATCCAATTAAGGACGATGTTAAGCTTCGTGTGTATATAAGAGATGCTAACGAACGCCGCACGCTGCTGCTGCTGCTGCTGAGCTTTGATGTTGCGAGAGAGATGCTGAAACGTGCGCGCTCTTTAAATGTTGTTCACGAAAAAGGAACGTAAAGTACATTTACATTGCTAACTGGGTAAATTGGAGATCAAGGCAAAACGATAGTGTAATGCAATAGTAGGTCGACAGAGTTCGAGGAAAAGTCTTACCGTAATTTGAAGAAACAAAGTTACTCACCTCAAATAATTTATCATTGTTTATTTGATTAAAGGAGAGAATCGGAGCAATCACTGGTCTCCAACTGAAATGAAATGAACCAAAAAGTAGAAAATAAATCGTTAAGCCTCGATTGGAGATTCATTTTTTTTAAGTAGTATGAGTTCGCTTTAGTAAGACACGCCGCGCTCTAATGAGATATTGGCGAACGACGGCGGCTAGATATAATAAACCTCGGTAGAGAAGTTTTTACTGTGAAAATAAGTGGCTTTGTGAAACAATCAAGATGAATGTAGACTGCATCCGCAGTCGACGACATTGCTATGAGTCGTCGCACTCGTCGAGAGAGACGGATAGAGCATATTGCTGCGACAGGGACAATCGGGCAATATAGACGGGACGTGCTCTGTTGCTGCTGCTGCCGCTGCTGCTCTTAGGGTTCAAGGCTATTCAATTATGGTTAACCGGCCTCTTCAAACCATAATACTCGCCAACTCGAGAGAAAACTTTTGCGAATTATTAAACGACTTATTTTCTCGTCTTTGTTCGCCGAAACTTGTTAGTCTACATATGCAGCAAGTCGTAAATTTTGAGCGAGAGAGAGAGAGAGAGAGAGAGAGAGAGCACGCGCGCGAGGCAGTCAAGTACCGTTAGATTCATTAAAACTTAGAGCCTATGCTTGAGAAATTTATTTTAATCGCCAAGACTCCTTCGCGCGTAAGCTTGTCCGAATGACTGCGAGGCGCTGGCGCGCGGGCTTTTAAAGCCTTTTCCCTTCTCGCGAAGGAGGAGTTTGTTAAAGTGACTGAAGTTTTAAGTGGATGCTGTTTTAAGTTCCTCTTCGCTCGACACTCTCACATTTGTTTACCGGCTTTTAGAATGTTACACAAAGCTTTGTCCGTGGGGATCTTCGAAAGACAACTAAATATGTATGATAGCGAATGTGCGGCTTTTGCGAAAATCGCATCGAGAGAATTGACGAGCGAAGAAGAATAATTCATCCTCGAAAACTCTGCGTTTCGCTGTTCGTAACTGCCAGATGCGCAGAAAAGAAGTTGTTTGCGAAGCTAGAGCCGTGCAACGCGATAAAACAACGCTGACGCGGTTAAAATAAAAAAAAAAAAAAGAAAAAAAGAGCCTATAGCGGCGGCGCTGCATAACAATCAGTCAACGACCGAGGATACATATGTGTGAGTGCGCGTCAGGGTCGCTCTCGTCTGTGCAGACACCGACTATATAACGTTTAGTTAGGCTAGGTCAGTTCTCGCAGTGTGCAGCGCCAGAGCTATTACTAAAACTCTATTCTCGCGCACTGCGGCAATATCCCACGCTCAACCATGGCGTCGCTGTTATCTTCACCAAAGCGTCTCTCACTCTTGCGCCGCCGTCGTTTATTCTTCTTGCGTTCGATTTCTTTCAGAAGCGAATTGAGTTTGGCACGGTTTGAGTTGCGATGCCGACTGCGTGGATAAATATATACGCGAGCGGCTGAATGTTATGTAAGTTGTTTGTTACGCCGGCCGGTACATATACACATACATACGTACGTGTATATATATATATATATATATATATATATATATATATATATATATTTATATACGTATATATATTTATGCGCTACCGATTTGCCGTGTTGCACAAGCTGGCAGTTGGACACTCCCCCGCGCGCGCGCGAGCGCCAAAACAACAGCGAATAGTCGGATGTCAGTCTGCCTTATCGGCCGATCGAGATTACATGGTTGCCCTCTCCATTGTGCTCGAGAGCTTTGACTCGTTCTTCTTTTATTTTTGTCGTTCGAGGCTTTGATTTATTTGCGTGCTTCCTCGTGCGCTTTTCCGCGTGGAAGACTGCACTTTGATGATGCGGAACACGAAGATTTGTTGCTTTTTTAAAGCCTCCGCGCAGCAGTCAATGGCTGCTTTATTGCGTAGCCGTCTTTCTGTTTTTCTTTTTTTCGCGGCGTTATTAGTCATCGTGCACGTAATACTTACTCGCGCGCAGACAACACGCGTTCGGAGCGTTTTTTTTTGCGAAATCTACGAATAGCTTTATGGACACTTTTACGATTGGCGCGTGGATGACCAATATACTGAATTGCGTCTGCTTGGGTCGTGTAAAATTCTTACGCTAAAACTGTCGCAACATGTTCAATAAAGTTAGGAATTCAATATAGTGTTCGTTTCGATAAAGCAAAGAAAAGTCCCAGATACGAGGACATCAAAGGAAAGAAAAAAGAGAACGAACCCGGCAAAGAGATTGTTCGGTCAGTCGTCAATCCCCGCAATCGAACGTACTGTACTGAATTGGCAAGCCAATTAAAAGGCCTAAGCTATCCGCAAAGTCCGTAACCGCGCGCCTGGTTAGGCAATCGGCAAAGGCATATAAAAGGAGGGGCGATCGATAGTAATCGGAAGCGGCTTGCTCTCTCTCTCTCTCTCTCTCTCTCTCTCTTTCTCCCTCCCTCCCGTCTCAATTATGACATATCCAGATTAAACGACGTCTCTATTTTTTTTTCGTCTATCGTGCAGTCGACACTTCGATTCCCTTTTTCGACATCATCTACAACAGCAGCAGCTGCGGAAAGAGCTGTCGTTGCTTGATTGTACGACGCATACGGAATGAAAGCCGAGCAGGTTCAAAGGGACGCGCGAGGAAAGGGAATTTTGATTTTCCGGCTATGGAAATGAGCTGAAAGCAAACTAGCTGTTTCTTTGAGTATTCTTTTTATCGCGCGCTCGAATATACTGAAAAAAAAAACTTTTAATAGAACACATTAGTGAACACTGGTGATGATTGAGCGTGAAATCAGTCGTCGAGTATGTGCATATGAAATGCATCTCACGTCTTGGCTCATCTTTTTGTTTTTCCTCGTGTTCTTCTCAGGCTCGATCTCTGTATGCGTCTGTCTGACCTCAAAGTCTGGCCGACTTTTCATTGCTCGACTTTCGCGACGATGTCTCCCCCCATTTTAGAAAGTGCATATATATCGTGATCTCTCTCTCTCTCTCTCTGCACGCATGCACGCAATCATCAATCGACACTTCTTTCCACAACAGGTCATCGGCATTTGCTGCTAGCCGGAGGCAATGCAACATTGCGAAAGCTTTTTTCTCTCTTTCTCGTGCCTTCAGGCGAAAACTGGTTGTCTTTTTTTACTAGTTGCGATAGCTTTTCCTCAATTGCTCATTTAACGCTCTCGGCTTATTAATGCATTTGTATATTATCTCTCTCTCTCTCTCTCTCTTTCTCTCTTGTTGTTTCCATTTATCGGGCTATGCAAACGCGTGATTATGACAGAGCGTAAAGCGCGTATGTGTTATTGAATTGGATGCTCCGATGTACATATATCGTTTAATATTCGAGAAAAAACAAAGTAAATAAATGATTTCGTCCGGACGCGAGAGGTGCATGAATATTTGAGAACGAGGCGCAGATGCCGCGCCCTCGAGAGATGAAAGCCTACACAAATTCCGCGCCACGGTTCATCGGTCACGAATGGTCCCAGATTCGCATCCATTCGAAGGGTATACGCGGCCCGAACCTTTTTCACTCTCTAAAGGGTGACAGCTCTTTACCTTTCTCTCGCCTGATTTTTTTTGGACGCATGACTGCGCCTTACAAGAAAAAGTCATATCCCATGGTATACAACAAGGTATTCCACTCAGCGCGCTTCGCTTGCATATCTAACCGGTAAGAATAAAAGTTTTGCGCAAGTGTCGCTATATAGAATAGATGCACAGCAAACATGGAGATTTTGCATAAATTCTCTCTGCTCGGAGGCGCGTCAAGCTGATGTGCTTTACGCTGTGCCTTTAATGAGTTTTCCGAACGAGTTTTCTTATATAGGCGTACGTGTGTTAACCGGTCGCCGTCGTCGTTTCAAACTCGTCGCGTACATTCTCGCAAACACTTTCCAGGACTTGATATCTACTAGAATTGCAGAGAGAGAGAATAAGAGAACATTGGGATTCGTTAAGGGGGAAGGATTATATACGCCAAGCTAGAAGTATCATTGGATGCGCACGCGCGAGGGCGTTAATTCTAATCCCATTATATGAAGATTGGACACGATCCTCATAGCACGATCTTGCTCTGCGATTTATACCGTTTTGCTGATTATACGAGAAGAGCACTCGAGTCGTGCGCTCAAGTTGGGTAACCCATGTGCGATTTTAAATGTCTGGTTATATATATATATATCCATGAGAAATTATTTCCGCCTCGTGGCTTTTATTGCTGCAAAAGAAGAAAAGTCTATAGTGGAGAAACTACGCTCGATTCGATATAATCAATGCTTTTGCAGATTGTGATTAATACGCGATCCGAATCGGACATTGCCTGGCGGGCGAGCGACACAACTGCATCTAAATTCATGAAACGTCACGCGACAATGGCGAGGCGTACTGGTACTTTCAGACCACGGTGCCTGCTGCTGTGTGTCGCGCATCGGAGAGCAAAAGATAGAACTCACGTGCGCGGCACCGAAGGAGATACTAGACAAAGGCGGATGAGAGAAACGAAAGGAGAGGGGTTTTTGGGGTGCGCGAAAACCACGTGCGACGACCCTTCGGCGTGCGCACAACGCCGAAGGGAGAGACGGTTGCGTTGGTCCTTTGTGTGAGGCTTATTTGCTTCGCGCGTATGCATGCAACTCTGCTAGACATTGCTTCGACCTTTTTCGTCGAGCATTGCTCGACAAAAGTCGGGTTGAACTAATGCACATCTCATTCCTCGCGACGTCTACAATGACCAATCGAGACGCCGATCGTGTCGGATATTTGAGATTTTTCAAGCTCATTGTCAGTGTCGCGTTCGCGGACAAGTAGATGTAGTATATAGTCGGTAAGCACGGGGATATAGCGTTTCCGGTTGGAGGACTTGAAAACTGGTTGCAGCTTGCCGTCATTATCGTTATCGTCGTTATTATCGCCGCGCCACTGCAGCGGTCGACTTTCGCGACGTCGTCGATTTATCCTATAAAGGCCGCTGCAGTAAACCTATACTTGCCTAATGGACGCTTGTCAATTTGAACTATGGCTTTAATTGAAACGATACTTGACTAGTTTTACCGGCTCATTTTTTATCACTGCTAAAAGTCGTGCTCGGTCGTGCATATGTATGACGGTCTTTAATCGGGGCGTCGATTGATATTTATTGAATGATGTACACACGCGAGCGAGTGTCGAAGACGCAAGGGAATGAATCGCGTATTTGAGTTTTCCAAAAATTCGGCAGGCCATTCGATAATCGTACGAGGCGTGCATGAAATTGTCCGTCAAGAAATTGCAAACACGCACGTCCGCGATTCGATCTCGCTGAAAAATCTCGCGCAATATATTCTCCATTTCAATAACAATAAGCCGCAATGTCTCTCGTCGGATGAACGAGCGTCCGCTGAAATAACGATGAATGAACGTGAAATTTTAATTCCAATTTCCATATCGGAACTCGACTCGCTCGTTCGCTCGCACTCGGCTCTGTGCAATTTATCTCTCAAGGACTTGAAGTGTCAGAGAGCGAGCTAGCGGCAACGACCGAATCCAAGGCAGCCGTAGTGGCCTACGGATTTATGCAAGCTCGAAGCTTTTGTCATGCAAACGCGAAAAATAAGAAAGAAAATCGAATTGACTTTGCTGTGCGTGCTGATTGAATTAGCCCATACGTCCGGTTCGTCTCTCGCGGACGAATGGATCGTCGAGGGATTATTTACTTATTGGCCTTTTTTTCGAGTACAATCTATACGCCAATACACTCATAGAGCTACATCGAAACTCGATGCGTCGCACACATAGTTTTTCAAATTGAATTCCGAGTGAAAAATTAATTGATTGACTGTGCGCTCGCTCTTGTTATTCTCTCCTGACGATATCAAGATCCGACAGTTGTTCATCAATAAAACGTTCGGCTCGTCTCTAGCGCATCTCTTCCAATTGATCAAACGCGAGTTCTCTCTCCTTTTTTTTCTGTTACAAAAATGACATTTGTATTTACGATGTAACAGACTCAACCTTTAACGTAATGCGTAATGCAATAGAATGACTGATAAGGCGCGTAATAGATAAACGATATTGCCCGTAATAAAAAAATTTGATTGTTCGCTCTCGACTTTATCTATATTTATTACTCGAACGATAATTCTCGCAAAAACAGCAACGTCGTCATCTTAAAATACACATGGAAGGGAGAGTGGCTAATCACGCGCGTAGTCGTTGATTTTTTCGCGTGGAGCACAGTTCAGGGAGATTACAATGTGGTATTATTAAGCGCAATTGAATTACACTTGAAGGGGTCTTTTCATTCATTGTTCACTCTTTTGCCAATAATAACAATAAGGAGATCGTTAATGACCGCGAAGCTAAGTCGTCATCGTCGTCGTCGTCGTCGTCGTCGCCGTCGTCGTCGTGACCACTACTGCAGACGAGTTTTTCTCATTGTGTCTCTCTCGTGGGAAGAAAAATCAGTTTGGCGAAGGGAGAGAAAGCCGGAATCAGGCTAATTGACGGGAAGCGGATGGAAAGCGATTGTTTCTTTCTCATGTGTAGGCCCGTGTGTGTCACTCCTTTTCTTACTCCTACTTTTTCGCGCTCAGCTAGAGAGATGATTGATTTTCTAAATCGAGCAGCTCTGTGCTTTAAGATATTAAGTACGCGATAGCGCTCAGCCAGTTTATTCGTGTACTGTATATCTTTCAGAGGCTTTGTGCTCTACAGGCTTGCCAGGCCGGTTTCCCAGTCGCCCTACGCTTCATTCAATGCTTCGCTGTTTTTTCTCGCTATTTTTTGTCTGCTGGGATAGGCTCGGGAATATTCAGCTATGCTCGTGAATGATTTCAGATTCTCGCTTCAGGCTCGAATATTTTCGTTCGAGTCAAAGTGATCCTCTGCTTGTTATCATTCTCGATGGTTCGAGATAAGCGAATTTTCGGTGAAAATTTACGATGCATGTCTAACGTAACGCGACATTGACTTTTGTCGTGAAAACAGTGACCGTTACTTGAGTGATTCTGCATCATCGTTCCCGATGACCGCTCGCCTCATTCCGCGGAGTTGCACCGAAAAATCTGGGGCTCCGTCGCTCTCGAGTCTTCGCGTTGCCTCCGTGCAGCCCGCGCGCGAGATAGCTATCTTTTATCAAAATGTCCACGTGCAGCCGCGGCTATTTTGCATTGAAAGCTGCTGCGCAACAATAGAACTTGTATTTTTCATGCACGCAGACCTTATCGCATGATGGATATCGTGAGCTGCTAAGATAGACGTATCGATCGTCCATCGTCGTATTTTTCCTTAATATGCATGCGAAAAACGAAAAACTTTGGTTTTACAGTTACAGCCGAGCGTTTTTAGATCCACATTGGCGAGCAGAGTAGCCGTTATGAGGAAAGTTTTTCAAGTGAAAATGCCATCGATCATTATACGCACGAGAGTTCAGTGTGACCGATAATTAAGGCTTTCGCACTTACGTACCCAGCGGTGGCTTTTGCAAAAACTGAATATGCCGACGAAGATAACGGAAAATTTATTTTTCGACGAGCAATGAAAGTTTGCTCGCGAAAAGACGAGAATTAATTAATGAAGCGAGCCATCGCTATCCTTGTTTCGCGAAACGACACGCAAGTTATCCATTAATTGACGAAAGCGGTCAACTCTTATCGAAGGCCAAACATTATCATAATTTAAATGCAAAAGAAGAGAGAAAAAACAAAGTCATTTGTAATATTTTTCGCGTGCGTGAGTGCGAAAGCATCAATAACCATAATCCTTGGGTCCGAAAATTTCACGCGCGATCTATTTTTACACTGACGACGATTTCCCCCTTATCGCTCTTGCGCGCTCGTACTTATGCAAATCTCGACCGGTTTTTCGCACTCGAGACGAGAGAGCGAGAGAGAGAGAGAGAGAGAGAGAGAGAGAGTGAGAGAAAAGGGTCTCGCCAAAACCGGTTTCATATGTATCTCGCGTGAATAACAAACCGTTCCGGAAGCGAGTGTAGGCGTCCCTACGCGCGACACTAATTATTTCATATTGATTTGCATTTTCGCTTTGCAGACTTACTTATACTGGCACGAAAAGCTACGAGTTTGTCACGCATCGATCTCACGTTTCGCGGCCGTCAGTTTGGAAAAATTCAAAGCCCAATAATTATAACGAATTAGCGACGTGTGTCAGACACACGGCGCCATTCAAAAGGAAAAATACAAAAAAAAACAAAGCTGCACATTGTGAGCGAATGTGTGGGAATGTTCGCATGCATAATCCACCACCGCCGCCACAGCGCGAAGAAGCAAAAAAAAAACACGTGTTTCAGCTGCACGCATAAATCTTGTGCGATGCAGGGCAGCCGAAAATAAAAAAAAAAAAAAATAAAACGTCGTCGCCGTATGGCTTGATTGAAAACAATTGGCATCTTACGAGGCGTGGGAGAATCGTCGCAGGCCATATGCGCGTTTCTGGGAACTGGACAATGAGCAAATTTAGAAAACGTCCTTTTGGCAGTGAATTTTAACGCCACAGAAGGAACGGCCCGATCCACGAGGCATGAATCTTCTTTTTACTCGCGCGCGGCCCACGCTCTCTCACTGACACGCTGCGTGCAACGTACATCACCCACATCTCGCCTCATTGTCAAACGCGCGAATCCATTTCCCTTATCGCGCGAGCGCGACCATTGTACGCCACACTGCTATCTCGCAACTGCATATACTCGTATTTGCTTTCTCCCTCTCGCTCCCTTCTACTGTTCTTCTATTACCAATTTGTGACGCGACCTTTGCCGTTCTCGATGCAATCGTTGGCTCTTTCTTTTTTTTTTCTGCACGAAAGCAAGCACGATCGATACATTTGCGGCTTTGTCATGGTACTCGCAACTGTGGAAGGTTCTGACAAGGTCTGTGTCGTGTGATGGCAAGAGAACGTTAAAATTCGTTTGTTTCCCCTCTGGCATTTTCAGGTAAATGTTTTTAAGTACACTCGCAAACTCGTTTCTTTGGAGACTAAATGAAAGGTTGAAAACAGTTTACACGTACGATCAATGATACCGTTGGTATAACCTACTACTTGTTATTTTTATAAAAAAAGACCATTTTAGCATAACACTTTCCCGTTGCTCGGGAGAGAAAACAAGCGTAAAAAGAATCCTTTGTTCATAAACGGCGACCCTGAGCAAGCAGAGAACCTTCGGCAGTTTTGGCGTATTTTCGAGGCACATTCTGGTAATCGCACTTTTCTCTCTCTCGCTCTCTCTCGTCCCGTTCAAGAGACCCATTAACGCACAAAAAAAAGAGAAGTCTGAAGAGCCTCCCATATATTTTCGCGAGCATCAACGCCCTAGATTCTCCTTCTTTTTATTACGCGTCGTCTGGTCGAATGAAAAACGTGATCGAGTGACCAGAAGGGAGTAGGGAGTAGACCCCGTCGATCTCGTCGCCAAGAATAATCATAAATCTCGCCTGTATAACACCTACGCGTGACAGTGACTTGGATTCGAAGAGACACGCACAAGTAAATCGTTGACTCTTTTTGTGCTGTACAGTCCGCAATAAATTCCTTTCGTCGACGTCTCAATTGAAGCATTGTTTCTAATAACAATTGTTTTCGCATCTGTTCGGCGAAGCGCATGTGGACGCTTTTTTTCGCACAGGGACCTAATCAACCACGCGCGCACAACGCTCGCTTAGCTAACCAACCTAACGCTGATACGTTCAACTTCTCTACAAACGAACGAATCAGAGCAAAATCCGCCTATGATCCTCTCAACAAGCTCTAGCCGTTAGGCAATTCAAAAGTAAAATAAACGAATAAATAAAGAGACAAATGATATAAAGTGTTTTCTTCTTTTCGTCGCTAACTCGCACATCGACGACGATATGCTGCGCACGTCATAGGAATAAATTTAGCATTCGAACGAAGAAAAAGCAGTGAGTTGCGCGATAGGTTTCAGCGCTATGTGCTTGCCTAGGCATATAGCGCGAATGCAAACGAGGGAAACACAAGCGCGTACGCGAAGTGCATGCAAAGATAGCGCGGGTCATTCACCGCGACTGCGGCGCAGCGATGATGATTAGGAATAGAAACGCCGAGAAAGTCGTGTTTACAATGTTAAAATGCTCTCGTGTGCGAACGCCGGGCGTCACATGAAGACTGAACGCGTGAAATTTCAGTTGCGACGGCGCGTCCGCTAGCGCTTCGCGCTAATCTTTCTTTCTTTCTTTTCTCTCCTTTCCTTGCCATTTATCGTCGCAGGTGAGTCGAGAATTAATGGGCAACTCGGCGAGCGCGTAAGCCGATAAAGAGAGGCGACAAACGACGAATCTTCCAGGCGTACGTCGACGCCATGGCCACGGAGACGCACCCGCGGTCGGTTATTTTTATGCAACTTTTGGCAGGAGTCGTCGGTTTGCGCGCGGGTAATTAGGAAACCGTCGGACGGCGTACCGTGAAATCCGTCTCGCGAGGGCTTTTACGGCGGATGTTCGTTTTAGTGCACACAAAGAAACATTTCGGGAGAGCGGGGCTCTCGAAAATTACACTTCCCCGAGCACGTGCATACCGCAGATGCGTCGCGAGGATAATTTTGGAAAACGTTATTTCCGTCGGCGGGGGGGAGGGGAGGGTGAAAAAAATGGCAACTCGGCGTTGATCGCGATCGTCAATTAAATCGGGCCTCTCCGCGCGGCGGGCTATCTCGAGCGTCATTATTTTCGCGCGGCTGAATGAAGACGAGCCCGTTTGTTAGACGTCACTGCCTCGCTGGAAGGTTATCGTTTCTTTTTGCGGGCCGTTCCTTGTTCGGCTCGATCGCATCGCGCCGAGTGCAGAGCGACATCGTAACTCAAACGCCCAGCATGCAACGCTGCAAATTTTCATTAAGCCGACTGCGCTATATATTTCTCTCCGGCTGGCCGATAAGTCGCGAAGATGCCGCGCGCACGTTTTCATCGCGAAAGAAAAGCACGATCGATCTTCATTTGACAGTCGAGCTCGGGGGGTGCATTCGCGGAATTTTACCAGCGCCGCTTCATCAATAAACTCTCGGCGCGCGATGCGCTCTTTTCCTTGAAAAAGAGACAAGATAGCTTATAATGTGTAATAAAGCTTTCAACTTGCTTATCGCCGCTCACCTTTTTTCTTTTATCAAGAAAGCTCCGCGCGCGGGCTAAATGTTATGCTGCCATGAAACTCAATTCTATATATAACTTGGTCAATGATCATTTCGTCAAAATAGACGGAATGCACATTTGCCTTTATCAGACAAAGAAAAAGAGCGAGAGAGAGAGAGAGAGAGATGAACGGAAATCAGTTTCGAAACACGATGCGATTTCGGCCTCCGTCACGGTTACGCGCGAGCATTGTTCGCCGCGCAGACATCACGGGCAAAAGCTTCGATGTGCTTCTTTCTTTTTAAGCGGCTGCTGCAGGAAGTGCATGTCCGCTCTGGTTTCGGCAAACCAATTTCGCTGATCTCCGACCGTGACCGCCACGCAATCTCTCTCATGACCAATGAGGATTTTTTTTTGTTCGTGCCGTTCCAAGGAAACGGTTATCAACCTTTTTTTTAGCTTCCTTAATTTGACTTTTGGCCGAAATTTATGTTTGCGTGATAATCAATCGAGGCTGAACAAAGGTAAAATCCGCTGCTCTTGCTCGCCGTCGACCAGACTGTTCAATTTCGCAATTCGATTCAAGTGTCAGTGCTTTTCATCTTATTCTGCTGCGCTTGAAGTAGTTCGAATCGAAGCCCCCTCCCTCGCTCCCAAAAAAAAGTTGACATTCCGATACGATTGGTTGGGTTTTCAGTTTGCAACGCTATGAAATTTTCATTTCCCCTCCCGCGGAGCGCAAGCTGAAGCTCCACGACGGCGCGGGGAGAAAAACAATGCGAAAAAAAAAACTCGACCGCCATCTCCCGCTTCACGCCAACATGCTGAAATGACATTGGCGCACGTCTAGCCGACAGATTCCGATAGTGTCACGTTCGGCAAGCTGCTCTCTCGAGGTACGGACAGCTTCCGCTCTCGACGAGCTTGACGAGCCATCGGTTTCCATTATACACTCCCGTTCACTGCTCTGGGAAATTGAATATTATCGACTTGCATTCTCCACATGCATACGGACGCTTCGTCATCTGCGAATCGAAATTATTACGGCCTCAAATTTACGAAATTTCATTTTATCAAAGTTTCTCTTTTTCATTCTGCGATGGAGTTTGGTAGGTTGTAATTCAGCTGGCTGGAGAGGAGAAAAAAAATTCGAGCGGCTGGCTCGAACATGTTGCACTTGGAGTCTTGGGAACTTTTACGCCGAGAGTCGTAAAAAGAAAGTAAGCAAGCGGGAGAGAGAGAAAGAGCTTGAACGTGTACAGATGTTGAGCACAAGTTGCCGCGCCATATTCTGCATCGCACACAGTCCTCGAAATGATTTTTCTTTCATCGGGCGAGTATTTCAACTCAGACACAACAAAGGATTTGAAGTTCGGCGTCGGCGGCGCAGGCCATTACACCCAAGTTAATTCGCGCGAATCCTCATGCAAATTCATCGCCCGCCGAGTAATAAAATTCAAAGGCCCTCGAGACTTCGCCAACTTGCGGAACCCTTCTCCCGTGCCACCTTGTCGCGTCTTCTCGAATTAACCGTATAGCGTAGGCTATTAGCAATAAAACTTGGCACTTTTCCTCAGCTGTATATTTTCACTTTTTGCCGGAGGCTACCTTTGATTAGTTTTATGTCGTCGCGATTAATTAGAGACTTATACGGCTCGTGTGCGCGTCGCCAAATAATCGTTAATCAAAAAGCTTTCTCTCGACAAAGTCCGCTTATCACTTTGCAGCTCAACTTTTCTCTGTCTACTTTTTTCTTTGCAATCACGCCGCCCTTCGCATCTCGTTTCCCTTTCTTTTATTTCACATGCACGCGTCGCGTGCACGGAGCGTGCCACCTTTGTCGTTATCTGCTCTTCCGATTTTCAAAACAAAGAACAAGGAGAATTATCTTTATTGCTTTAATCCAAAGAAAGGAAAAATAAAAACGAGAGCGATTAACGTAGGAGAACCCGAAATTACCATACGAAAGTCAGTTCGCAAGTGCCTGTTAAGGGCTTAAGATGTTTGAGAAGGTTCGCTCGTCTGGAAAGTTGGGATTATTTCGCAACTGCTCAACGTGAAGTCATTCTCCCTCAAAAAGCTCCGCAATATGCAAATGCAACTAATTACATGAGGAATATAATCGGCCTTTCGTTCACAGTTGATTTTCGAGAAAAATAAAATCAAAAAAATTGAATGTGTGTTTGCACGACCGGAAATTAGTTTCAACCACTGGCCGAGTACGAGAGCTGCTATCTTATCTCGCGGCGACATGGTACTTTAATAACCTTCCCCGGTTACTTTTGCGCCTTTCCCTTTTCATCTACTCGCGCTAATTGCAGCCAACACAGAAAGAAAGAAACGGAGAAAGGATTTTTTTGGAGATTGTATATATGTCAACGTGCGTGATTAATAAATCCTTCTAATCTCTCGCATGAAAACAGCTTTATCGGAAGTAGCCGTTGAATGCATTTATTTTTCGAGTTGGTGAACAACTATCTGTCTTTGTTAAAAGCTCATGCGTGTAATAACACGGAGAAATGTTGAAGCTCGTTTTCAAAGTTATTTGCTAACTACCCGATTGTCAAAATTAATTTTATCTTTATCAAGCTTGTTTTCTGGTAGAGTATAATTAATGAATGATGATTAAAATTCATTTCACTACTAAATTTTCACGTCGCCTTGTTACTCGTATCGCGTGATTTGAGTTTTACATAATGAATATTTGAAGTAAAGTAATGTAAACGCATTAAAACAACACGATTATTTAAGTACTTTTTGAACTTTATTTCTACATAATTTATGCAATTTATATTCTGTTTTCTACTCCGAATCTTCAAATATATCCCAGCCACGGGACCATTCAGCCCTTATATTATTTGATTCGCAGACAATCCAATGTAGAAACTCAAAGAAAACAAAAGGGTAAATCTAAACAATCCACGGTCGGTTGATCGATCGATCGGGCTTTGCGCGCCGCGCGCAAGCTCGTCGCGGAGCTTGACCCTCGTCTGCTGTGAGGTCTCTAACCTTAGAAAAGTTAGGTATAGGTGTGTGTCTGTGTGTCTGCGTGTCTGCGTAAACTCCCAGTGTCGTCTGCTGTCACGTCTCGCGTGCGCGCGCCGACTCGTTTATTAAGTACCTGAGAACGATGAACTTGAAAAAGCACACGCGAAAGCTCTTTTAACTTTTTCTCGCTTTGGCGTGAGTCATACTTGACGCGTTGGCCTAGGTTATGGGCACTCGTTGATGATCGCATCGTAAAGTTTTTGTTTTGTCGCGAACACGCGATCGTGAGTTTGATTCCGCCAACTAATGGAACTAGCAAATAAGAAAAATGAAGACACAAGCAGCGAGTCAGGAGTCTACCTTAATCAATATCCCAATGGCAAGCGATAAAAATAGTCGAGTAGAGTAATAAGAGTCCATCAGTTAGCCTTCAGAACATGCAAAACGTTCCACCGGCTTCGCTGTTCGTTGCCACGCCTAAGCCCGAGGGCAGCGAGTTGGCTGTTCTCTCTCTCTCTCTCTCTCTCTCTCTCTCTCTCTCTCTCTCTCTCTCTCTTCAGTTCTCGTCTGCACGCGGTGATATACAGCCCCAGGATAATATCGTGTGACAGCTCTCTCGCTGAAGCGTGGGCTGCTAGACAGGGAGTGCCTCGTTTGCCGACTTCTCGCGTGCATTTTCTTTTCTGCCCAGCATAAGTAGAATACGGGAGCTTCTATACATACAATAGAGCCGCGTGGTTCACTAAACTAACACACTTACTAAAGTTTCACGCGCGACAAGTGATATAATTTTCAACGATCGCGCTATCCCGCTCGGAATCATATGTACATAGTTGAGCGAGCCAATGAATAAAGCGTGGGACGAGGACCGCGTGCAAATAATCTTCAACGGAGAGCTTAAGTAGCTATAGGCCAAAGGCTTCGGGACTTCCGCAAAGGGGTTGCGCAAAAATTTCTCGCCTAGATATTTATTAGGCCTAGAGCGTCGTCACGCGATGCGCCTGTGCAGTGGTAGGAGAAGGGGGGGGGGGGGGGGGTTAATTTACCGTCACGTGAGAGAGATCTGCGATCGCGCAGGCTAACTTTTGAACGGTTGAGTTTGTATACGCGCGAAAGAGAGAGAAACGGGGGGGGGGGGGGAAGAGCCAGACAATCGTTAAAGTTAAAGACGCGAAGGCGGCGCAGAGGCGCTGCTAGAGGCGACGACGATAACTCGCTTGGGCCAATTGCGTGTGCGACGACGAGGCGACACTGGTGCTGCCGGGCTTTACGAGTCGCCAACCTGCGCGTCCGCCTCGCTAAATATCTTCCGCGACGCTAAGATGCGCGGCTGACTATACTCGGCTATCTCCACTGCAATTTCAAATGATCGACCGAGAGCTACGACTGCGAAAAGGTATTTTTCGTTGCGCAACGCGGTAGCGTTGTATCGGACTAATAACTGCCAAAGAACAAAAAAAAAACGTTACAAGTAGCGTGCGATAAAACCACGTTGCAGGACCGCGCCGCGGAGTCAGTCTAAGCCATTAATTATTTTTCCAATTTAACGGCTGCTGCGACGCGAAGAAATACGCTCGGTCTGCTGCGGCGAGCACGCCAACAATAGCGATATATACGTGAACGTACGTGCGCGCGCTATGACTGGAATACCAATAACGCATATCGGACGGTCATCGGCTTCTCCCGCCGTGTCCGCCGATTAAATTCCCGGAGTCGCGCGGATTGCGATCTGCCTCGCGACTATGCGTCTATTCGCTCTCTCTCTCTCTCTCCCTCTCTCGGTGTTTTTGTTTACCTACGCTAAAAGCAGCTTTTGGCTTGACTCCAACTTGGCTTCGAGACTTTTCGTTGCATAATATCAGTCGGAGATTATTCAACTTGTGAGTAACAGAGATCATTATTCGACGCGAGGCTGTGCGATAGGGAGACGCGAGGTTTTTTTTCGTTTTTTTTTTCTTTTGCGAATGACGGAGAGAAGCCGCAGACCGCGAGTAAAAATATCATTTCAAGGACCAACTGTGCCACTCCTTCGGCGTTATTTTTTTTTACACGTTCCAACGCTGTGCTCCTGCTCGCTCGACAGTGTTATCGTGCGCGAGCTGATTCATCGCGTTCTAATCGCGTTTTCCTCTTTGTTTCTGATAGGCTTACGAGTCTAAATCGATTAATTCTGTCTGTTCGAAGGTGCGTATTACCGAAGAACTTACGCGTTAAGCGAAGGTTATTTATTCGTACGACCCCTTCATTTAGAAATTACGCGAACAAAAAAATTGCATAATTTCGAAAAAAAAAAGAAATGAGAAAGGATTGTTTGAGACATGCTTGTTACGCGCTCGAGTGGCTTCTTTCGCGCGTTTACAATGAGCGCGGAGCGCTGCGTATGCTTTGAAATTCAATGGACGCGACACTTTTTTTCTCCTGTCGTTCGCCCAGGTTATGCAAAAGTTTTCGATTGTTCGAGACAGGTGGGCTGGCCGACCGCTTGCTCCATTGTGCGATGTCTCTGCTGCTTGCAGAAATTAATTTCTTCGTAATTAACGCTCCTTTTCCGCCACAACTGAAAGAAAAAGAAAACGTCGGGGAGAATGGCAAATAACGAATAGAAAGTCGCAATCTTCTTTAATATTCGGAATAAGAACGGTCGGATTGGATTTGATTCCTTTGCCCTATTATAATCAGTCGTCGAATTTGAGTCTGGTGATTACAATCTCTGGTCGCAAATTATTTGTATTATACGAAGAAGCGGATGATTACATTGTCCATTTCTATTCGAGAAGAAACAAAAAATAAATTAAAGTTTAGTATGTGTCAATGAGCGAAGAAAGAAAAAAGTAGATCTATAACAAAGGTTGTTCATGAAAGTGCGTGACTCACGATGGTAATATAATTGAAGCGCACGCATCCGATGGAAATCTTAAACGGCGCTCGATTAAAAGCCCATATTTATTGACTACCCGTCGTGCGCACGCGACCAATCCTCGCTTATTACTCATAATTTTCGCCTAGAGAGAAATTTAATGAAATCTCAGGGATTATTTTTTTTTTCCAGCGCGATTTCTTTTTTCTACAGCCCTTCATGGACATTAATGAGTCGCTCGTTAGTCACGCTCTCCCCCTACTCGTCGGAAATGAGAAAATGCAGATTTACGGCGTGTCGTGTATAAATCGTAGTCGTAGCGTGCATGTTGCTGTGCTTTTTTAAGAGAGCAAGAGAGATCTTGATATCTGGCAAGTGCAGACGATCGGAGCAATTAGGGCGATTGCTTGTGGCGTTTTCACAATTTCCTTGAAAGCTTGCTGCTGCCCAAGACGTTTTCTTCTTCTCCCTCGAGGAGCAACAGTGTAGTTGCCTTCGAGACTGGCGTTTGTCGTACTAACGGCCTGCGATTTCGACGGATCCGACATTGAAATAGAGATGTCATGCCCTTCGCTAAACTTTTAATGTTTTTTTTTAATAAGATTAACGACTGTCTAGACCGATGTCGATAAATTAGCTTATTTTGTTTTAATGGGATATCGGCGCAGAGCTGAAAAGGAAACGAAGGTAAATCTCAAGTATTGATATTTTCTAATTGAATAAAAAGTCTTTGCGGAAATAAAAATTAATTTTTATTTGAAAGGTACGTTGAAATGTTTCCTAATTCGTATGTCACAAAAACCAATCGCGACCGTGCACTGCCAGCTTTGTCGAAAGAGCTTTCTCATAAAAAATGTATCGACAAATCAGTCGCGATAAGATTTCCAACGCGTCGAGGCACGGTACAAAGAGAGAGAGAGAGAGAGAGAGAGAGAGAGAGAGAGAGAGAGAGAGAGAGAGAGAGAGAGAGAAGGTTCGCGAACAAAGAAGAAGCCTACCGAAAGGGGAAGGAAATCCAAGGGATGCGCGTCGTCGCATTCGTAAAAGGGGGGCAAGTTATAGCGCAAACGCGGATACGCGTTCGATGAGGTTTTAGCTCGCACCTTACAGCACCCCTCTCAGAGTGCCATTAGCGTCTTTTTCTTCCTTTCTGTCCTGGCGCGTGATTTATAACGCGACTTGAAATTCAGGCCTTTGTGACAAAAACGTAACTCTGCGCGCAACGAGTAAATAACAGCGACGACGACGGTCCAGGCTAATCTCAGACCGAGGGTACACACACAAAGCGGGAGAGCGGCGTCGAAATTAAAAGCTGCCTCGGCGAACAGTAGGTAATGAGCCTCGCGAGCAAACACGCACAAGACGTTTCTTTTTTTGCTTAACTTTTGTTATTACTGCTGCTAAGAGGGATGGAGGCTTTAATCAACTGACCGTGGTGGGCTCGAGGAAGAAACAATCTCTAGCGCAGCAATCCGAAAATCCGACTACGGATAAAAGCCTTTTCACTTTGAGAGACTGAGAGGCAGATAAGAGCTTCTTTCTTCCTCGTCCCTTCGCAGCGATCAGCCGAGCGTCTTCTAATCGGGACACCCTTTTTCGCTTTTTCCTCCTAGCTCCCTTCCAGATACCGGAGTTGGCAGTTGGCTTGGGATACCTTTTCTTCCCTTTGCTCGGCATTTTTAATTTTAATATCGTAAATGGCCCTATTAGCGCAAATTCAGCTAGTTTTAGCTTCAAAATTAGATGGAAATCGGTTTGATCATTTTTAAACGCGCCAATTTCGCTGTGACGAAATTCATTCCACTTCTGGGCGTTCAGCTTAATGTGTGAAATTGAATTAAACCCGTTTATACGCTCAATTTGAAGTGGTACACACGCACTTGAGCATCTTCAACATTTTACCTTGCACATTCGCTAAGACCGAAAATCTTTGCGGTACGCTGTACTTCTTTAAATAGTACGCGTCCCAAGCTTCGAATCCCAATAATTGGTCTTCCGAGATAAAAACAAAAACTTACTTTCGCTTTCATCCTTGCAAAATAAGTCGAAAAAGTGACGACTACGGTTTATCAATAACTTGGCATCTATATTCTCTGAACGATCAGTCGTTCCACCGGCAGTAAGCGAGCTTATAGATTTCCAATGGAAAATAGTGCATTACAGTGAGACGCAACTTGGAAGTTTGCGCTCACTTGGCCGTGAGGCTATAAAGTCAGTAGTATCGCGGTCTTGAGCGATTCAGAAAACTTTCTTTTTTTTCTCTTCTTTTCCCTATATACAATCATTGTCGATCGTTCCGCAGGACGAATTTGTTGCACTTTTATGCTTCTTCTCTCTCCCCTCTAGCAGCAAACCGCATCTTCCAGTTTACGACGCGCTCGACCCTTTTTCCCATTCCCGAGGTAGCAGCAGCGTCGTAAAGCCTCGCTCGATCGTTCAATGGAATTTGATTCGGCAGCTGTACCATATGCGCTAACCTATCTGCCTTACTCTATATATATCTGCCTATCGGAAAAATTTTACCTGCGCTCTTTATGTTTCGTTTTTCTTTCTATTTTCATATAAGAATTATGGAATTCCAAACATCCTAGCCGCTTCATCGCTTACAATATATAAATAATACTAGTCTGAGTATTCGCAAAATTTATACGCCATTATGATTTGAACGTGAGATGAGTGACCTTTCCTATATCCGCATGATGAAATGAATAAGAGGAAAGTTTAAAAGTTACGGCTATTGCTCGTATCCTCGGGGCCTCTTGTGCGTTTCATAATTTTTCATAAAAGTTGGCTTTTCCTGGTTTTCTTCATAATGCGAGGAAAAACGTATTTCAAAAGAGCCCACGCAGGAAAAAATTATTCTGTCGCTTTGCGACTTTCACCGATAGTACACGGATATGTCGTCGTAAATCTTGAAAGTCGATAGCCAATTTTCACCATATTCCGTTCTCGAATCCAATCAGTTGATCAACGATAACGACCAACACTGCCGAGTCAATTTCCCTTCGAAGCCAAAGAAATAAAAAAAAAAAAGGGAAAACCCTTTTGGCAGCGAGTTTAAGCTCACCGAGCACGCGCCGGCTGTTTACCCGGGGGTCCGGGCGCGTCAGATTTCGCATGCAAAGCCAGCGGCAGCTGCGTAACAAAAACTCAGCGTCGTCGTCACCGTCGTCGTAGTCGCCTCTACGTTTTTCGCGCTTTCCTTCCGTTCCTTTGTCTGGCTCCCCCACGGACTCTTCCGCTCTTATTGCAGCCTCGAGCTGTTTAATTTCGGCTCGTATAATATTTTTCTCTCTCTCTCTCTCTCTCTCGCGCGCTTTTTTTCGTCGTCGTAAAAAAATGCAGCGCGTATGCGCACACTGAAACGCTACAGTGGCGCGATATTAAATTGGCAGGTGAAAGCGTAGGCGGCTGACTATATTTATGAGAGTTGTAAACGTCCAACGATGATATTCTCTCTCGCTCGACGTATTAACGAGCACAAGCCGTTATGTGCGTCGGTGTCGCTTTTGTTGACATCCAGTCTTGTACACGCGCCCATGGCTATATTATGCAAGTAGAGAATCGCATATACGACGGACGAGGCGTTATTAGCTATACGGACAAATTCCAATGGGCAAATGCATAGCTCGAGTGTCGCACAACGCGCCACTTATCGTCACGAGCGATCGTCCGAAAAGTACAAGTCGTTGTTTGCGCGACAGTGCGGCACCTCCACATGGACGGTAGAGCGCAACGCGATATTGCGGCACGTGTGCGTTTATCGGCGGAGAGTAAACGTTTTGGGTATTTTGCCCGGTTCGTTGCAGATGGAGGACGAGGGCAATCACGGCAACGACGACACCAGATGCTTCATCCTGTCGACCCTGGCGGCACTTCATTGGTCAAGGGTTTCGTGCGTCCTCTGCCGTGCCACAATGCTAGTCTTCGACCGATATCCCCTCGTCGATGGCACGTTCTTCCTCTCGCCTAGGCAACACTCGACTGCTTGCGCCGAGGTGAATTTTCAGTTACCACTAAAAAGAAACAAGTAAACAAATAATAAACGTGCACGCGGAAGGATAAACGTACTCGTGTTTGTCTGTCTACTGGCAGGTAAAAGTGGAGGGCCGCACGCAGTTCTTGTCGGCCGTTTGCATGTGTTGCCTGGAGGGTAGTGGTAATAATGGGATTGGTGCCCCGGTGCGCTGCCGCTCCTGCACTCAGCTCTGGGACGGCTCGAGTCTCGTACTTGGCACCATGTACAGCTACGATATCTTCGCCGCTATGCCCTGCTGCGCCGAGCGTCTCACCGTGAGTATCTTCATACATATTTGCATGTGTTTCGTCGTTTGCTGCGTACACTCTTCTGTTTTCGTTGCTGTTGTCTCTAGAGTGATTGATGTGCAGCGCGCAAAACGATTCGCTCTCGGCGTAGTTTATTTATTTTCCCGGGGGTGCTTTAAATTCGTGCATTCTCGGCGCTTATCCATAGCAAATAAGCTTATTTTCTTGTAATTCTTGTGTTTTCACGCTGGAATTGAGAGTTCATCATGATATAAAATACGTGCGATCATACTCGGCGAGTCGTGCCGATGATAAAGAGGGTTTTACAAAGAAAAATTATCGATGTGTAAATATATAAAAACAATAAATAATAATAATAACAATAAACGAGATCAAACGAGAGTCAATTGGCATGGTTTTTTTGTTTGCTTGCAATGTCAACAGTGCAACAGCTGCCACAAGCCACTGATCTATCCGCACCAGCGGCTGAACTTCTACTCGGACTACAGCCGGGTGTTCGCGTGTCCACACTGTCGAGCGGTGGACGCACATTTCGTCAAGCCACTATCCTCCTGCTTTACTCGCGAACACTTCCAGCTCTACAGTCCTTGGCCCTAACAACTAGGCAAGTTGACTGCTATTGCCAATGGCAACAGCAGCAGCAGCAACAGTAGCAGCAGCAATAGTAGCACTGTCACCACTTCGGCGGCGGCCACACCAGCGAACTTTTCTTCCAGCCCCTTGATGGTTCTACTCCGTGCGAGTCTACGCTAAGAACGCGAAGTTTTCACGACGGCCCTTCTGTGAAGAGAACGAGAGAGTGTGTGTGTGCGCGCGCGCGCGTGTGTGTGTGTGTGTGTGTGAGAGAGAGAGAGAGAGGAGAGTGAGAGAGAGAAAGAAAAAGATGCGAATGAGAATGAGAGTGAATTGTTCAAGCTCCTCGCTAAGTATTGAAAATTGTTATTCAAAAAGCAAAAAAGCTCTCGTTTCTTCTGATTTTTTTCTCGCCGAACTCTAGATAGCCAATTTAATTAGACGTTTAGTTGACGACGCGCTACTATATACCACAACATTATTGTTATGTTATGTATGCTTTGGATTTCTTTTCTTCTCTTATATAACTCGTGGAAAGAAATGAAAATCGAAACGATGTACATGTAATATTCGATTAGAATGCGGAATTGCCTCTTTGGCGAAGAAGAAGGAAAAAAAATTAATTGTTTTTTTTTCTTTCAATTAGTCTGATTTTCTACGTATCTTTCATTTGATTTGATTCTTCGAGGCGAGGAGCTGCGTAAGGTCGTATGCCGCGTACCTGGCAAACGTGTGCATGCGTTGCGTGTGAGTGTAATGCGAGTGACGAAGAAAGAAACGAAAGAAGAAAAAGCAAATCTACCTTGAAGTTTTTAGGATGAAGAAAAAACTAATGAAGAGTACTATTGTTTGTTACTTAGATAATCGATGAACGTTGTTTTTTTTACATTTTATTAGTTTATACGTTTAGGCGGCCATGTTGTTTTGTTTAAGGATCTGCAAACCCGCGTGCGATTGAACTAAGTTTTCATACACACACGTTGACGATTTTTGCCATTTCATTTTGATTATCCGTCCCGATCGCGCTCGACTCTTCCTTTTCACTCTGGTGAGCGTTTCACGCGAATATAATCCCCCCTTCGAAGAAGTAAACCAAAATACAAAATGGAGAGCTATGCGCGCACGAGAAAGTACAAAAGACGCGCTGTGAAACTCGAGCAGGTAGAAAGAGAGGAGTCGAACGCGAGTCATAGCGCTGGGGCGTGGATAAAGCAAAAATACCTGAGGCAAGCAAATTTTAAAAAGAGAAGATGAAAGAAAAAAAGTAAGAATCTAGAAGTAAAGGAACAAAAAAATGAAAAAAACAAAAAAAGCAAATAAAAGAAAACCATTAATATCTCTGTTGGCGATGCTGGTCGTTGCTGTCCAACCAATAGCGACCGTCCCACTAGCACCAAGACCACACCACCACTCGATCGTCGTGGTTCGTGTCGAGTACCTTCTTATGTTACTTCGCTATATTCGCTTTTACCTTTCTGTGAGTGCGAGTGTATCGTGTATAAACATACACACACGGTGCGTGCTGCGAACGTCTCTGCCGAGGGTTTGTTTAACAGACAAAAAACAATATCGCCTTTTTTTCTCCGCGAGCGCAGACACGCGAGGAAGCGAGCCTTTTTTCAATTGCTCTACAGTGCATTTCAATGACGAACTTTAGAGAGTGCGCAGTTTGCGAGAGCTGTTCATATTCTCAGAGTGCCAAACGCGCGATCTTCCGCAAATTTTCCTCCAGGCCGATTTTTCCGCCTCGGAAATTCGTTGGAAGGAAAAGTTGTGGCTTCGTTTTTTTTGAAAATACACCACGGTAATGTTCTTTATTTCCGCTCCAAACGAATACACCACGGAAGATCACTACAGTCGAAGAGATTTTCACGTGGATACCAATTAGTAAATAAATACAGCAAATGACAAGAAAGACAAAGCAGCGGTGTTACAAGTGTTGGTGAAAGAACAGGGACTCCGGTCAGAATGAAAGCGAAGTGAAGCAAACTGCAATGAGCACTCTCGAGTTTGATCAGGCGGAAGGGTAAAGCTATATAAAACGATACTTTGATCTAGAAAACGGGCTAAGTGAGTAAGAGATAGGGAGAAAGAAGGCAAGGAAATGAAGAAAGAAATAAGTCGCGTTAATGGGTTTATGTCGATGGGGAGGGCGAGAGAAAAGAGAACAGTTAAGTTAAGAATGAAAGCAATTTTAAGGATCTAAGCGTATATAAGAGACGTATAAGTGTGTTAAGGTTTTTGCGCGAGCGCGACTCGATATATCTGGTATATAGGGTCGAATCCAGCTCGAGTTTCCTTCTTTTTTATGTCTTAAAGTATATAAGAGAAGTAACGGTAAGTCTCCGATTTTCTATTTCAAGTGTATTTAAAAACATAAAAAAAATACGAAAAAATACGAAGTGTTTCGATCGATGTGCTGTAATAAGGTTTTTTCTTGCATAAGTAGATAGGTTATAACCACTTTTTTAATTCCAACGAATAAAAATTTATTGTGTAATGGTTTTTTACGAAAGTCTCGTCTGCGTGCGCCACGTAGGCGGGATAGGACTATTATATAGAAATTTTGTATTGATGTTTTTTCGAGAGATTTATATGGCTATGCATGAAGAAAACAAGACGAGGCGGCGAGTGATCGGTACGTATGTCTCATCGCGGACGTGCAGTTGTGACTTTCATGCCTTTTCGTGAAATGGAAATTGGTCCGACAATCGAAAGAGTTGTTTTCTGCCGTCGTGAGAAACTCGATGGTCGTCCTTACCGATTGCTCGCCCAACTTTTCGCGCTGCGATGCTTTACGATCAGATCGCGCGCGGAGGCTCACAGAAAACAAAGATATATATATATATATATATGTATATATATATATATATATGTATGCCGTGCAGCTTGATCTTTCGAATATATTCTAGAGATGCGGAGGTTGGATAAGGATTGTGGATAAGAGTTTTTCGTGGTTGAACTATATGGATATAGTTTAGAATAGAATGGTTCTTTTTATCATTGAAAACTTACGGATACGGAGGGAAAGCTCAATAGTAAAATACCTTGATGGCAGACAGAAAAATTGAAAGGCAGAGAAATACAAAGAAACATTTCGGCATTGCCAGCTCTCCAAAAACTAAATAAGTTAAAAGAATCTGACATAGCACGACGTTGAACGTTTGGCAAATTGGACTGTCGGTATATCGGAGCGATAAACAAGACAAAGGCTACATCCGTGTCATATATATAAAAATATATATAATAATATAATAGACAAGTTCATTTAATTCAAAATTTTTTAGTTTCTTTAAGATAAATAAAAAAAATATATCTATACATATTATATCAAATATTATATTGTAAAACTAGTGACGTGCTCAGCCGTGCGAGTACTCGGCCAACCTGACACTCAGTTAAAAAAGACCGTTTCTATTATTGTCAATGTGTAATTTAGAAGCATATATAGAATTGTATATCGATAGGCGTTAAGGTTTTTTCAGCTGTGGTAGACAACTATAGGTAAAAACACATTTGGCGAGACAAGAAGGGAGAGGCAAAGTTAAAGAGCGAAGCGCGCGCAAGCCTCTCTCTTCTGATATCTCTCTAACTTTTTCTGACGGCCGCGACGTGGCGCGTACGATTAGCGATCGAGCGAAAGAAGCGTTTTTATGTATATGCGTGCATGTTCTCTGAGAATACATTGGACGTTACGTTAGGATAGGCGCGCGCGTGCGTGCGATGCGGCGCGCATTGCAACCAGTCTCGCTTATCGTTTGTTGACTTTTCCAAGCGCCTATTATAGCGAGCCCAGGTATACGAGCAGACGGTGATATGTTCAATGTGATCGCGGCGTGAGAGACTTCCCCTCTTGATGCGCGCGTCGACGCGACGTCCAGTTAAATCTTTCTTTTTCTTTTTTTTTTACATTACGATGATGATGATGATGATGATGATGATGATGATGATGATTATAATGATATACAGAGTTGTTCGTCGAGTGTGTGAATGCGCAGAGAGTGAGTCGATAAAATACTTCTCTGTCCGCATATATTATATTTCGTATAGGTTATCGATTTTTAATAGACACACTGGTTTTTCGTTGTTTCTTAGTCAAATTGCCTGTTTTACTTATCCCCGTTATCGTATTTCTATCCAGTTACGGAGGGTTAACGGACAGCTAAACGGACACAAAAAATAATGACGAGACGAAAGATTACATAGATAATTTAATAAAGGACTTACGAGGAAATGTGGAAAGGACATAAAAACAAAATAGTAACGATAAATAATGTAGAGGCGAGTCATAATATAAATCCTCCGCTGTTTTTTCGCAATTAAGTAGGCAAAATATTATTAGGTTGAAAAAAGCAAAGGAAATGAACAAATTTTCCACCTACGCGCGGCTCTGCATCCCCCGAGTGTGGCGCGTTTGTACGATACGTATGTACATTGACCGTTGTTACATGACGTGGTTTTTTAGCAAAATTTTGTGCGCTACTGGAGAGCGATATCTCTTTTCGTTATGTTTTTACTTTATATAAATTATTATTTGCTTTTTTCTTTTCTTTCTCGAATCAGTCGATCGGCCAGAGCAACACCAACTTTACGCCTTACCTGCGCACTGTAATGCCAAGGACGCGACGTCGGTGAATCCTGCGCGTGTGTAAACTCAAGTTTCACCGATGCCGACTTCTTGTGCAAAGCGCTTCGAGGTGGCGAGTGCGCACTGAAAAATAATACACATGCATACAATTTATCAGCACACACACATACGCGCAGCGCGCGCGTACACCGGCTGTCTTTCACACTGCGGTCGAAGGAGTCGAGTTCCCAGTCGGCAATGAAGTCATTATTTTATTTTTATGCGAAGACTGGCTTGACTGACGGTGATGATGTACATATATCCGTAGATAGACAGGGGGCCTATGGCAAAGGGACAAGAGAGTTTAATTTCTCTTTTTCTTGTTTTTCACTTTGCTCCCTGCTGTCTGGATTTTCAACAATTTTTTTTTTATTTCATTCTTCACGATTCTTTTTTTTTTTCTTAATTTAGTATCTGCGTAGCGTTCGTACTTTTAGTGAATATTATCCTTACATTAACCGTTGCTGTCGATTTGCCTTCTTCATCTATTTTTTCTTGTTTTATATTTTTGATTTTTGCCACGCTCGTAACTTTAATTCTGTTTTTCACGCAAGAAAATGATAGAAAAAAATAATGCAAAAACAAAAAAATGCTATCGCACATCTTTATACCCAACCTTTTCTTTTATAGTTACTCGTAATAATATTTAACTGCAATTTTAATAAAGTGACAAACTTTAAATCAATTATTTCTTTGTGTTTTGTTTCTTATTTTCTTACCTTATTTTTTCTTTATAAGTAAGTTTTATTTGTTTTTTTACAGTCAGACAGTTTTGTTTCGCTTGTGCCAGGAAGTTTTTGACCTGGGAGCTCGACTGATTATAGTAATTTTGTTTTATCAAAATGCGTTGGCTATAAGGTACAAATGTACATAAAAAATAGGAATAAAGGGAGATATGTTATAATGCAATATTCGCGATTGACTCGCGCTTCCGCGAGTAGCTCCGTTTCAGGGATAATATTGTCTTTTAATGAAGTCGACCGAGCTGAAACAAGTACCTTGTCACGCTTAATTTGCAGAGCGATCGGCAACTTGAACCGAACTGCCAGCCGAGATTTATTCGCTGGATTGGTTATTATGATTTGAAAGAAGCACAGCTTTCACCGTGAAACGAATGGATGAGCTGACTGTAATGATTTTTGATGAAGAGCGCTCGAAGAAGAATGAGAAAAGAACTTGATCCTTTCTAAATTGAACTTGGTCTGCGTGTGACAAAGTACTAATGGGAAAAGCAGGTCGAGCGTGCTAGTCTTCTCAAGTTGTTTCGCCCCGCAGGTCGAGCCGTACAGCCGCAGGGAAACCGCGAACGAATGAAAGGAGTCAGATCCAGGACGAGCAAGCTATAAATTCGCGTGTGACTGTAAAAAAGCAAACAAGCTTCGCCCGCTTTACATACGTTATAGTTCGCAAGATAAATCACGCTATTAGAATATTTATACCTTTCATCGAAAGAACTTATCACGTACGTCGGATCTAAAAAGAGCTGTATATGCATTTAGTAGTTGCCGGCCTGAACGATATAATATATATTCTCGATATTTAAAAAAACACGGCGTAATGGTAAGCCCCAATTATAAAGATAATCTGTATATCGCAAAACGTTATTTCGGTGAGAGAGTTAAAAGATCGAGAAACTAAATAGCTCGACCGTAACGCCAATCATGTAACATACATACGTGTAACGCGGGACTCCTATTTTCGTTCTCTTTCCAACTATACAAGTATATACATATAATGCAAACGTGTGCGTGTCTTGAATGCATGTACCGCTATCGATGTTTCTCGCGCTAATCGTATAAACGCAGTACATATGTGTGTGTCCGTCGCTGTCTGTCTATATATTCGTTTTTCGTTTCTCGATGTTGGTGTTTATTATATAAATCGTAAGAGTGAAAGGTCGCGCCCACGTCTCTTCTCGACCCCTTCCCCTTTCCTTTTTCCTATTATCATTGTGCTTGTCTAGTTGTATCGTGTTTTATATCCTATATTTGCATGCGACAGTGAGCGTTCAATCGGTAAGATAATACTCGAGATACAATCCTCAAGCGCAGAGCTTTGAAGTCAAGTAACGCGGACTATAAATTCATTTTTAAAAATACTCTTTTTCGATTCGTAGAAGAACGAACATTCGTATAGTAGCTTTAATTAGTTAGTGATGAATTCGATTTGTCCGTAGGGGCATGTCAATTCGGCTGTGTTTTCATAAGCAAGATAAAAACGCGTGGGAAGCATCAATGTATTAACATGGGGGGGGGGGGGGGGACTTGAAAAAACAACTATTTGGTAAGGTTCGCGAAAAGAATAAAAAAATCGTATAATTTTCTACCCTATTTTTTTATCGATTGGTGTCGTGTTTTCTAAAAAAAAAAAAGAATTAATCCTAGTCTAGTATTTAAAGATAAAAGACTCGATTGGAAGCAACAAAATTGGACGTTGAATTCGAATGAGAAAAAAAAAATTTGATCTCGGACAAGGGGTAAAAGAAAAAGAAAAGCTCGAGTAGCAGAGCGGCAACTAAAACTTGACTCGCACTGAGAGAGTACCGTTAAGTCGCAATGTTGTTATCCATTATCCTACAGGCACACGTACGTATGTAGCTGCATTTCTCGCGTAGGCGTAGTAATCCCAGTTGATATAGGCACGTGTTGGCGTCGGAAGAAGAGGCGCGTTGATAAGGACCTATTTAAATAAAGGCTATTAGAAGTAGAAAGATAAGGGCTTTTGATTTGTTTTGGAGAGCAAACCGATCGGACGGCAGGCACGTATAAATGGCAAGCGATCCACATTAACAAACACACAATGCTGGTAGTGCGGACCAAAGGCGCGACAAAAAAAAAACATAAAAGAGAGGACCAACCAGGCATAGTAAGACAGGAAGTTGCCGAGCGATCGGTTAGTATGCGTAAGTCGAGTGAGTACAGGTGCGAGTGCGTTCGTCTGTGCATGTGTGTGCAGCGTCTGTGTGAACAATCCTTGATTGGCTACGTGGTATTCGAAAGCGATACGTTTACATTTATAAGGAGAGCGAGCGCTCGCGCGCGTCTCGTGTACGAGGGCCTCGATTTTTTTTTCATTGACAAAGCAATCGGCATCTCGCAAGATGCCCAAATCCTTGACATCCTCCCTTGTAATCCACTCACACCACCCTCCTTCTTCGCGGCAACGATAACGAATTTGCATTTTAATCGGAGTATATATCGACAAATAGAGCGCTTCTCCGCCTCCTATCAGGTGCTGAGGGCGTTTTTTCCGCGCGGAGAGTCGTAGACTGCGCGGATCCCATATATACATACATATGTAACATGTATACAAGTACGCGTTTTTTCCTTTTTTCATAAAAACGAAAAAAAAAATCAATCTCGATGTACGTCTTTTATAACCGTATAATGATTATCGATATAGGAAGAAACACGTTTTTTATATCTTAGCTCGTAACGTAAAAATAGTTGGATAGGCTATTGACAATTTTTACGCCTCGTTGTATTCCCGTGTGCGCGCAACTGATAACTTTTCACCAAAATAATGCAATTGCAATAATTAATTAAAAAGAAAAAAACGACGATCGCGCAAATCTCGTTGAGAGACAAAAAGACGTCGATTTGATCGAATCGGTAAATCGATTGTTAGTTTAAAAAGGAAAAAAATAAACAGAAATTCACAAGTAGACTGATCGTTCGATAATTGAAAAAATAAATATTTCGCATCGACAATTTTTATTAGTCGTCGAGCGAATAAAATTAAAAAATAAACAAGTAATAATAATAAACTCCTTAAAATGCTCCTTATTCACGTAACGTATTTATATTTATAATGAGTGTCTTTACTAATCAGCAGTCATTTTTACAAGAGCGGTTCGCCATGGAATGCATAAGTATAAGATGTCATATACGTGTTGTGCGCATGGTAAGAGAGAGAGAGAGACACGAAAATAAGGGCTTGGTACGCGCTTTTTTCTCCACTTTGTCGATTGATTGTCCCTCCCTTGATCAGTCCCACACCCACCCCGCTGCTGCCGCTTTACAATAAGTAGTTCGCGCTGCTTCGATAACACAAAATATCTGTAGCATATTATATAGAAAAATGTATCGAGTCGTTTCTTCACAAAAAATGCAAGCCCCCCGAGGAGGATTCGTTTGCTCAGGTTTTTTTCCCTTCTCTTTCGCAAAGAAAAAGAAAAAAAAAACACGAAGAAGCACGGTCGATCGCAAGGATACGAATAACAAGGTACCTTAATTTAATTGGCAGACGTCTCGAGTACTCTAAGCAAACGCAAACCTCTTGGAGGGCGTGCATTTTGATCGAGGCATCGGTGGACCTTTTTTGGAGGCGATGTCGTTTCGAAACCTCGCGTTCGGCTAGGTCGTGCTACCTCATTATTACAATTTTTATATCAACGAGCAATTTGTCTGCTTTTCGTATCTCCATTTGTCTACCGAACGCCAAATAAAGAATGAGAAAAAAACGGGAGAGCGCCGAGGTTTCCAAACGGGTATACGCACGAGGTGGCCGAGTGTCTTCCATTACCTCCCCCTTAAGAGTACAAATTTTAAGATAAAATAATGGAAAAAAAAGAAGAAAAAATGAAGGAAAAAAGATACTATATCGCGAAAAAAAGATAAATAAATGTAGTGACGACAAAGACGATGGAGGATAAATGTGCTGAGAAGTTGCTAATATTATTGGAAAGAAGTGAGCGAAAAGGTGAGATACAGAGAGACAGGAGATAGAGTAGTGTAATATGAGATACAATGAATAACTATTTAACGATGTTTTCTTCTCGTGTAAGAATTATTGTCATTATTATCATTATTATGATTATAATTATTATGATTATTACGATTTATTACTATTATTAATGTGAAACTGTTTTATACGAAATATAAAGTGAGATGAAAAGAAATTTACAGATTATTGAAAATATTATACGCGCATATATACCTAAACAAAAATTAGTAATAATAGTAAAAGGGCGAAGGTATTATCTCAAATTAAGAATGGCACCGCATTACAATATGAATATAAAAAGAAACAAAAAAGGAAGGTTTTGAAAAAAGTATATTATTAAACATCTATATATCTACGGTGGTTCGCGCCTAAGATTTTTTCGGGATAAACCTCATTTTGATGAATTCGTGAGTTGTTGATGCAAAAGTCGTCATTTGAAATTTTCGTCGCAAATTCATGACATGCAACTTCACATACGTTCTCTACTGCCAATTTTCGACTGATAAACTATTGTAAAGTTATAGCACTAATTCAGAGTACGTGATAGTAAGGAAAAGTTCAAAATGAAAAAAAAGTTAATTGAATAACAGATTCTAGCGACAAGTTCTACGAATTTTTGACGAGGCAGTTGGCAATCTCACGAATTTGCATAACTCGTATGCAACTAGTAACGAAACAAAACAAAGCATGTACGCTTTAGAGAACTAAGCTATGTATATATAAATATTTACGCGTAACGGAAATAGTTATATTAACGAGAACCCACTTTGATAAAAAGAATAAAAAACTTATATCAATTAAACGTTCCCAAAAAAAAAACATTTCATGTTATGCAATAAATTTTATGATAGTCGATACTGTGGCGAAAACAATAACGACAGAAGCAAGTACATGATGTAGGAAAGGAAACAAAGCCTAAATGAATTTTTTCAAATGCAACCGTGCCGTTTATCCGTGCGATCGAACGCGGAAAGTAACAAAATAGACTGCCAAACATAAGACTTCAAAGACGAAAAAAGAAAAGTCGTAATCTCGTATAATGAACATTTTTCGAAAATGGATTTATGGCAAGCAATTTTTTAAAGATTTTTGAGCAATTTTTCATAGACTGATTGAATACCACAGGCTGAATTCGAGCACAGCATCGCAAAACCATCAGACCTTAAATTAAAAGAAAAAAAACGATACGTTGTGCGGATTTGAATAATTTTGTCGTGTCAATTTGAGACTCTACTCGTCTGGCGATCGGATATAATTCATAAGTTAAGCGTAAATTCAGAATTTCCGATTTCTGCGATGTTCCATACTCGAATATTCAAGAATTGCTTGATCATTCGAGTATCCTGGTTGAGAATCGAACATCGTACGAATCGTCAATTCGATGAAAAAACAAAAATGATATTTATCTAGGCACGTAAGTCTTTATGTAACCAACGTGAAAAATTATATTTTGTACGAAAAATGTTAAATCGAAAAAAAAAAAATGTGTGTGAAACTTTTGAAGCTCTGATCGCGAGACGAGACTCCGTATGAGGCAAAACGCGTACATGGGAAATTGATCGATATTCGCGTGCACAGAAACATTGGCAATATTATCTAAATGGATGGTTTTGTTGCTCGTGCGCTTAAAGAGAAGCCGACATATATACCACATCACTAAAGTCCGATATTCCGTGTGTTGAAAACCTGATAATTTTCCCGTTCTCCATTGTTCCAGTGTAACAAAGCTCATTGGAGCTCGAAAATAATCAACTATCGAGCGAATAAAAAATAAGCGAATGGCAGCGAACAAACGAGGGTGGAGAGAAGAGGCTTGAAAGCATTGATCATGCCCATAAGACTTGTGTGTGTACGCCTAACAATTGAAAAAATAATTTTTTTTGCACTCAACAAAATATACGATAGCGTGAAGCGACAAAGAAAAAACTACGTGTATATGCGTGTAGAACGGGGAGGGGGGTGACAAAAATGACATAAGAAGAAAAAAATAAACATACAAATACAAAACATACTAATTACTTGTAACTGCTAATTCTAACGATTCGCTATGATAATTAAACTACGACTACCTACTATTCGCTATGATACCTATCGTTAGTAGCTAAGAGTTGATGTTTACAATTTGACAGTTCGTCTCGTGTAATCGTAATTGCACTTTATCTGTTTGGTTGGCTTGATGGGCGAGAGTCTAATTCGGGTTATTAGATACTACGCTGTACCTTTTGCTGGCGGGCTCAAATTATCGATAAGCACCGCGCAATGAAATGAACAAATTGAAAGATTGAAAAAATTATTCCGATTCGCATTTTAGTGAGGAAACAAATGAGAGACAAAAGGACAATTCGATTTTGTCGCTAATAGCTTATCGTTAAATTCGCCTGTCGGCGGCTTGGATGGGAAGAGAAGGAAGTTGACAACGCGCTAGTGCGGTTTCAAGTCAAGATTTCGATTGAGGTTTCGCGGAACAGAGGTTTCTTAATCTTCGCATCCACGTTTCTTTCTTTTATTCCACGACGTCGGTTCGCCGCTTCACAATTTCAACGGTTTTTTTTGGTCTCATCCATGCGGAATTACATGTTCACCTCCTCAGATGATATATGCGAACGATATAAAATTAATGGCATTTGTAGTTGCGGGCGAGCGTGTCGTCGATGGATGAAAAGAACAATGAACAAGCGACTTAACTGTAAACTTAGTTGGCTTATTATTTATCTCGTGATATAGTTTCTAATTGTAATAGTTTTTATCATTGATTTTACGCTTTTGAGTTTGTCACAGTGAGTATCAAATAGTGCGTGCGAGAGATTGAGAAAGAGTGTAAGACATAGGATCGAGCTTGATACCGCTTTTTGTATGTTTACTATTGGATAACTGACACACTCTTACATTATAGAGATATTATTAAAAAAATTACGCAAAAATAAAACTACTGTGTAATGCAGAAATATAGAAACGATGATTAAAATGATCACTGTGCTGTAATGAACAAAAATAACGAGTATGATGATTTTAAGGAAAGTATACATAATAATAAACATTTTTATAACCGCCTACGTCGTATTATGACACTGGGCCAAGTGAAATGAAAGATAAAAGTATACTGAAAGAAAAGATTGACTGCAATGTCGTTCTCTTTATTTCATACCGCAAAACTTACGGTCCCAATCCTTGAATCATCCATTACATCGATTATCGTGCTCCTGTTACATTATTATTATTATTTTCATTTTTGTTATATTATTATATTATTTTCATTCTTATTTTCGTGATTGAACGAGCAAACGCAAAAGAAGAATTTTGCACTCGAAGCGGAGAAGAGAAAGCTTGCTGATTACAAATCGACTGATTCGCTAACGAGGCCGCTGCTGTCAAGCTAGAATAGTAAGGAGTCGCGTGTCCAGCTCGCCATTACGCTGTTGAAATACTTATTTTTCGTCGTTATTTATTACAAAAATATCCAGTTAAACTTACAAGGTAGTCTTGTTTGCTCCATTTTTTAACATTTATATTAGATGCAGTCAAAAATCCTATTCAAATATTCGTAGAAACTTGACAATTATATTATATCTTATCAAGCTTGCAAAATATTTCGTAATAAGCCAAAATGTAATTTTTAACTTTTGCTCAAACTTCTGTACTATTGTAATAAATACAACATTTTTTGTTTTTTATGTGCTTGCTGTTTAACAATTTAACATTAGAATATTTTTCCTTTAACTCTTACGTCAGTCTTGGAGCTTTCGACCTTCACCGACAAAGAATTCAATTCAGCACAGTTCCACTGTTAACAATATGATAAATTGTTCTCCTTGCGTCAACTGGATGAATGGATTTCCAAGAAGGAATCAATGAAAAAGCTAAAATTTCTTCTTTGATACCAATCTAGCATAAACCTCTCCACAGAAGCATTCGATTCATCTAACTGAAAATGAAAGTTCCTGTCGTCATGGCATAAGTCATGCGATCAAATGAAATTTGAACCTTAATGGATTTTCCTTTGACGACTGAAGAAAACGCAAAAGCTCTCACTTTTTCTCTCTCTCTCCTCTTTGCCGAGAACTCAATTTTACTGAGGTTTTCAATTCTTGAAACGAAAAATTTGTTTGCCTTGACAACAGGAAAACTACACACAGTTACAGACGACATGCTACGAATATCTATCGTACGAATACAAAGTTTCTATCTAGTTTGATCGTTTTCGTATTTCCACCGGATGTGCATGACAATTATAAAATAAATCAACAAGTGCAGGTATATATTTTACTACTTTTATCACTAAGATTTTTTTTATGTATATAAAAATACCAATCTTTTAATTATCTATTACGTCAATCTTGAATGAAATCATTAACTGAAGCTTTCCTCAACTCGGTGTAATGAAGTTTTTTTCCTTATCTACATTTTACTCAATCCCATCTCAATTCATCTGTCAATAAAGACTTGACAACAATAGTTCATTCCTCTTTTTCATTCAAGGGATTTGCATTCTTCTGGCTTTGTTATGGTCAACCACTAGGTATCGGTTAATTCTTAATTGAAAAGAGCTTATTTCCCTGTTTCAAATAAAAAAAATATTAAAAAGGTGGTTCGTTAAAATTGCAATATAATCACATTTAGAGTTAAAAAAGGTATACTAGAAAGATGTAATCAAATATTTTGTTATAAAAGCAAGTCTAATCAATACGAACTGAAAAAAAAACAGACAACGGAAGCAAAGCTCGTGCGGAAGTGCATCATGTCGCGCCGCCAGATTAGCGTATCGTCGATGGTGGGCTTCCACCGCAGCTCTTCGTCATGTTGTCTCGTTGCTGTCACTCGTCTAGACATCAAAAGCTGTCGCTTTGCGTATCTGAAGCCGTCGATGCGAAACTTTTGACACTATATCGATTGTGTGGGTTGAACAGCTTTTAAACGTTTATTTTCCTGAGTAAATGTTTGAATGTAATTTTTTTAACTCATAAACACGAGTTATTTTTATTTAAAATAAAGAAACGAAAGAATCATTTTAGCCGAATTAAACTCTTGACTTAAAGCTTCAATTCCCTGCGGCTCAAATAAACCCTTATAAGTAAGACAAAAGACGAGATCCGATGCGGCCTGCGTGCAGGTCGGAATTCATCTTGAAGGTGCCTACGGGCGATTCGTGATTACATAACAGTCAGTGGGGTCAGTACGAATCGCCCTCTCCTCGAACGCGTGTCCACTGGGGAAATGCGGCGCGCTGTCTCCCCATTAATATTACGTCTGCATCGTCTCTTTTCACCGATGGACGCACAAAGAGAAGAAAGGCCAATGGTCAGCGGATCGCGTTACAGATCTTACATCGTCAATCTTTATCCTATGTTTCTTTGTTGTTTCCTGCGCCACTGACGCCGCCATCTGGACAATAAGACGATTATGGTATTATTGGCTTTCGCGATGCAATGTCAAAAATTAGTTCCATATTTGTTATTGAATTGATTTCATTCCTGGAAGGGAGCAGATTAAATAGAGATTAGAACGTGTAGTGGAGTGTTAAAAATATTAAGTTTTTCTAAAAAATTAACTCGTGCAGAAGAACAATCAGACATAATTTCTTGATGAAATTGAAGTTAACGAATTGAAGTACTGGCAGATTTGGCGGGATTTCAATAAAAATTATCACGCATTTGGATCTTATAAACTTAAATAGTGAACAAGCGTGAGCCCATCGCGTAGGTCTTGGTGTTTTTTTATATTGCCTCTCTATCGTGTGTCCATTCAGGTTCGAGAATCTAACAAATTTTATTATCATATACAATTGGAAGTTCGAATTGAACCAGTAGCGGTTCTTGCAAGTGACGGCACGGATCGACAGACATTGTCGATCGTGAACTTCTCATGGCACGCTCAGATTTAACTTCACGAGGCGCTCTCTTACTTCAAAGTTTCGGTAAAAAAATTTGTTTACTTTACGAAATCGGCATAGTCGATCTCCAACTTAATATTTAAAAAAAAAAGTCCTGAATAGCTTAGCTCACGATAAGCCAGTATTCCAAAAGAAGTTAATAAAAGGTGCATGAAGAGGAAGTGGTTTGTTCAAGTTTGCGTATAGGAACAAGAGCACTCGACAAAATAATTAAAGGAAAGCCCTGGGTAAGCTTAAAACAGCCAGATAAAAGCTTCGCTCGAAAGCACTGGTCGCTCGTTTTCTTGAAGCTTACGTTCGGAGACTGGAGAAAAAAAAGGGACGCAGGCGACGACGACGACGACGACTTAGCTCTCCCTTGGATTATCTCTCTCTTTCCGAAAAGTGTGTATAGAGAAGGGTCGTTCGCGCGCACGAGACCCGCTAATGTGCTGTATCACGCGCTCGCTCGTCTGAGCCTCTTGTTCCCGAGACAATTCGAACGAAATTGCCGCGCTGAGCGAGAAATGTAAAAAGACGCGTGATGCGTGATTCATAATAGCCAATTATTTATCCAGCCGACAGTGATTTAACATGCGCACTTTCCGCATCTTTCATCAGGTTCTCGCCAGACGAATTCATATGCGGTGGCGTCCACCCCCGGGGAGACTTGGTGCGCGAAGGATAAATATTTTTCCCGAGTTCGCTGCATAAAAAACCCTCTGGCGTCGTGCTCGTGATTATGCGCATACGCGGGTTAACTGTACGACGAACGCGAAACGAGCGTCGGTTACCGTGATCAGCGGTCGTTGCGACATTTGGGCACTCGAAGCTCTTTTTTTTTCTCTTGGTAATCTTGCAATATTTGTATGTCTCGGTACAGACGGTGAATAAAGCGTCTGGCTGGAAGGACGAAGAAAAGAAAGAATTGCAGAGCACAAAACAAGAACGACAGTCGCGGCTGTACGATAAAGAGAAATTGCGCGCGGCATGCGAGTATAAGATTCAGCATATCTGCAGGCGCTGCCAAGTTTCGTGCATGGCAGCTTGGTAAGAGACTCACGTAATCTTTCGGCCTTGAATCCTTATATACTTCTCATGCTAGCTATTTCTCATCTCTCTGTGTGTTTAATAATTCCCTCGTAAATCCAACATTCGACGCTCGACATTCTATATGAATATTTTTCAGCGCAGTAGACTGCTCTTTGAAGAATAACGGTCCGAACCATAAATAAAAGTTCCGAGGAGATTGAATACAAAGTCGGCAAGTGTAAGTACCATGTTGGAACGCGCAAGATGATCGGAAGCAATAGAAACGTATCATGTAACTTTTACAGCGAGGCCCATTTGCTGTACAAGCGCATAAATTTAAATTCTTCTTGCACAAAAAAGCTTGAGAGAGAGAGAGAGAGAGAGAGAGAGAGAGAGAGAGAGAGAGGTCGTACCGTGATTTTTCAAACGCGATCCGCTCTATTTTATTGCGTCTCGTGGCGTGTTGCTGCGGAATACAGGCGCGGATGCCGTTTTGCTTTTGCGAGGGTCGAATCTTTGGGCGGACATGGCGCGCGAGGGTCGTTTCGGCAACGAGGGTTCTTTGTTCTCCCAAGCAATTTTCCGATATATAAAAAAAACGAAAGTACTGTTAAGCCGTAACTTTCTGCTAACGGAGAAATATGACGGTCATCAAGCGATTTATTAATAAATGTGCTAATCTTCCAAGGCTACTCGTCAATTCATAAAAAAAGGAACATAATTAAAACGTGTACGCAACTAATTCGCTTGGAGTAACCTACGCTCGTCGACGTCTACATCCACATACCACTAGATCGGCACCAATAATTATCCTTTCAAATCCGCATAATCATCCATGAAGTTTGAACTTTATGCTTGGTCGCGAAGAATCCAAGTTGTAACGATGCAGCTGGACGAAGGGCTTCAAAGATAAATTCGATAGAGTTTCGCGCTACACAGACCGTCATAATCCCATTGCCAGGCTTAGAGTCCCATAGCACGGTGGCTCTGGAGTGCGCTTGATAAAAATTAAGCGACGGACATTTCCAAGTTAGCCTCACCGCAGCCGGTATTATAAGCCCGGCAAACTATTTTTATACAGAAGTTTTCGTACGCATCGCGAGAACAATTGTTTTTCTACGGACTCCGTATTTTTTGCGATCCAGTAAAAATTACGCGACCAGCGCAGATAATCTGTACGATGAAGAAACGAGCTTACAACCAAGTTGCGCACAAGAAAGAAGAGGTGGCAGCAGCCGCCAAACTCGCCGAACTGAACTATCGGCGTACAGAGAGCGCCTAATTATGCGCAGGCGGCTGGCCGCGCAATAAACGTTCGCTCGCGTAGCACGTTGTATACAGCGAAGTCGAGTACTACACGCATATTCTGCCGCGATGTTAATGACCGCAGACACTCGCGTAGGACTTGGGGCGTGAAATGCGCGAACCGTCGGTTGCATGTCGGCCCTTGAAAGCTTTTGCACTTCGTTATTTTCGTGTTTACCAGAATTAGGCGTGCCGTTGTACGTACATGCGGGATATAACTTTCTTTTTTTTTTCTCCTTCATTCGACGTCCGCCGAATGAAAGCGTATTGAATGGCCTTGTTTTTTTCGTCTCCATTGAAAAATGTTTTTTTTTTGCGTAATAAACGTTGCGTAAGGTGAAAACAGAAACATGCAAAAATATCGCATTGAACTGAAAGAAAAAACCATCAACATCGTAAATTACGGTGTTATCTAAAAGACAGTGTCCAGACGATCGCCGAGCAGCGTGTACTCTTTTAATCGTCACGCGAATCTCCCGAAAATACATTTACCGCAACGTCGCCCATTACGCAACGCCAAAAACGAACGCGGAGGAAGCTACCGAGGAGATCGGTAAAATTATGTCGTCGTAAAATTACCGCCGACGACAAACTTTCACCGTGCTCAAGTTGATACCATCTCTCTTTCGCGGTTTTTTTTTCATGCTCGCGGATGCGTCTGCTGCTGCACCTGCACCCTCTTTTAATTAACCAAATTGTCATTACCGTTATTATACCGCTTAGCCTGCCGTTTTTTTCTCTTCTCTCCGGCTCGAACTGTAAGTCCTTCGTCTGTGTTTTTGTTTTACAGCGCACTGGAATCCATTGTGTTTCTCGTCGTTTACGCTAGATATTCATGGGGGGTTTTAACGCGCGATGATTCACACACCGTTCAAATAAATCAAGTCTGTTCACAGTGCAGGAGGATGTGACAAGGCTTTTACAATTGGTCTGAATAAAGTATTTCGAATTGTTAATGATGGACCAACGCTTCGCTGTTATCTTATAATGTTTTTGTAACAATTTTTTTATTTATTAACACTATTCATAGAAATTATTTGTATATATTATTAACTGAAGAAACGCTGTAGTAAGTAAAAAAAAGCATTCATAAAAACAATGCTATTTCATTGATAAGCACACCGTGACGGCTCATCCGATCAGCGACTCAGCGAAACGGGGTAAAAAAAGGAATAAGTGCGCGGTAAGTAAGCTCATTCCCATGAAAATTGAGAGCAGCGCAGGCAGTATGAGGCTTTGGTGTCGTAGCCCTTTTGCGGATGCGCAGCTCGGCCAGACAACGGCGAGGAAGAAGATCGACGTCGTCTAGCGTGGCGTATACGGAGGATGGAGGTCACGGCTATACGCGCCGTTTATATTTCGCTTGCGCAACGGCGCCGTAGCGACCCTTAACGTTTCAGTTCGGTGTTTTTTTTTTCTTGTTTGGCTGTTTGCTTGCTCTCGCTCACCGGTCACCAGATATATCACGTGTTATCGGCGTAATCCTTACTCATCCTTGCTTCTCGAGTTATCTTGCGACGTCATTGCGGATTGTCGCAATGACCATTTTATCTTCAGCTATGAAATTATGATGTTGGGAGAAAGAGATTTTTGTTTATCTGTGGTCATGACTCAGTACGTTTCATAATGAGTGCTGCTATATGTACTTCTCTCTCTCTCTCTCTCTCCCTCTTTTTCTCTTTGTTATTATGAGTGCTGCTGCTTATCTTACACCTACATTTTAATGATCGACACAGCTGCACCACCCGGCTTTCCTTCAGTTTGATTATCAATTTGCGATCACCGATGTTAATTCTATGAATACAGTATTATCAGATGGATTTTGGACTAATTAAGTGTCAACAGCGATGATTGGCGATCAATCGATTACACTGCAACGGCAACGTAACGTAACTACGAATGATCGTATGACTTTGCACTTCCTTTTGATTGTATTTTAATGAAATATTTCCTCCACGAGTGAATGTCATTCATAAAATACGTGAACAAGTTTGCGGAAAAATTTTTTTAAAGAGCATCGATAACGGATTAAATTCTTTTCGATTATCAATTTATAAGAAATAGGCGATAAGCGATAGATAGATAACCGCAATCGCAGCCTTGCAGACATTGTCAACGCCACAACGAAAGCCAAACTGGATATTCGCTACGCGTGAAGTGGCTCGTCTCGTCATGTGGAAGTACGCGCTATTAGTTTTGTGCGGCGTTGCATTACTTTTCGATTGTACTGCAGGTCAGTGAAACGACTAGGAAAAACTCTGCCTATACATATATTTGCTGGAAGAGTGATATCATTGCGTCCTATCTTCTTACTCATGTGTATTTCCTCTGTGGATTGCTTAGGAGTTCAAACAAATCGGTGGACTATTTTGGTTTTTAGGTCGATTATTGGGTAATTACGAATCAGCCGCGCGATCGAATACCGAGGAATTACTGAAAAAAGTGCCCCGTCGAATAGTCAATGGAACCAAAGCTGTTTTAGGCCAATTTCCGCAGCAGGTAAATGGATTATATCGATATATACGCTGAATTTCAAGCGAAAGGATTTGCAAGCTGAGGATTTCAGGTCTCCCTGCGGAGGAGATACTCTCAAAGCCATTTCTGCGGTGGCAGTATATTGACGCCTGACTGGGTTCTCACCGCGGGTCACTGCATGCTCGAGTGAGTATTCCCTCTTGAAATTTCTGCCGACGAGCTGCGCTATCGGCATTCCCGATGGGGCTTTAATCTTTGGCTTTTTGTCTAATTGAATCGGCAAATCTGAAATATAGCTCCTTGCGCCGCACAGCGATTTCAATTTCAGCACAAAAATGATTTAATTTGCAGTAACCTAGGTAAAGTCATTGGTGCCTACACAATAATTGTCATTGCTGGCGAAATTGTACTGAAAAATACAAATAGAGCACGGCAATGGAGCTACGTGTCTGAACGCATCGTACATCCAGAGTTCGACATTGATACTCTTCACAACGATGTCGCTCTGTTGAGGGTCCGTATGCACGTACTCGCATGACAGCATGAATTATAATTCTTGAATTTTTTCAGGTGGAAACACCATTTGTATTTGATCCGTACGTGCGACCAGCTCCTGTAATGCGCGACAAAATGATCCCACACACAGAATGCCAAGTGGCAGGATGGGGACGTATCCAATACGTAAGTGCATTATTTTGAAATTTAACAGGTCGCGGCAATATTTAGATCGTTTTCACCTTTCTACAGGAAGGCCCCATTAGCGCTTATCTTCTATTCGTCGACGTGCCTCTCCTGCCTATTCCGCTGTGCCGAGAGCTTTTATATAATTACTCATCTATTCCACCAGGCATGTTCTGTGCTGGTTATCTCGATGGTGGTCGAGATGCTTGTCAGGTATTTCATTTTATTTAATCTTATGATATTTTAACATTATATACCCATTTTTGTTAAATATCGAGTGTTATTAAATTCATATTTCGCACTAAGGTTTGGAATTTTTGAGTTTTTAATTCTTTAGCTCAGTCTTGAAAAGGTATCGAATTTCATGTGCGGCAAAGGAGATTCTTAAAAATCAAAGGGAATGCCATATTTGTAAAGTTACAGAACACGTATGCTTGGAATTTTGCAGGGAGACTCGGGTGGTGGCATGATATGCGAGGGTTATCTGACGGGGGTAGTGTCTGGCGGTGAGGGTTGCGCGTGGCCAAGACTACCTGGTCTATACGCCGATGTCAAATATTACCTGCCTTGGATCGAGCTGTACGTCGAGCTTAACAACAATTTCACCATCCGTTCGACTCCTTTCAATGGAAGGTCATCTGCAATGCAGACGACTTCGACTTTTATGATACTCGTTTTTGTACTTGCTGAAATATTTAGTTTGTAAATAAATACTCGTAGAAGATAAAAGTGCAGGCAAAGTGTCTTTGCTTAACAAGATTCACTTTAGTTCCTGCATCAAATAAATAAAACTCAAATGTACGTAAAGAATAATGTTTTACACTATTTTTTGAGAACTTTGTAGTGAATTTTAAATAATTTATTATTGTGGAATAGAGCTGCGTATGAAAAAATATTATAATGATTTCTTCATGAAAAAATCAAATGGTCAGATGAACATTTCAGTATCTAAATGAGCCAGACGCTTTGACCTGAGCACCTACTCGATGCTTTAGTTCAAAGCTTAGCCGTTTCGCTCCCGCGCACAAGCAATATCAATAAATCGTGCTAGTCATTAGCAGCCTTTACTACACTTGGCGATACGAAATCAAACGGCGCTATCTTCTACCCCCCCCCCTTACAACTCTTAATATATCTACTCACTGTTGATATGTTGTATTTCGCTTTCTAAAAAAGTACAGCTTTATATACAGAGAGAATGTTATATAATGTGTATCTGATGGGGAAGAAAACGATTGATAGTACGGCAACTCTGAACAATGAATAAGTTGCTTCATCAATATTTTTAAATCTCTTAAGATTTCAGTTTTTAAAAATCGAACTTCGGATATTTGTTACTTTTTCTATCTTTTTAAATGATTTACGAGGACATTTGTGAAACTCTGTTTTAATTTATTTTATTTATTGTAATTGCCGTACGATTCGTTTTATCAACGTACAATAAAAATAATAATTTTTTTAAAATACAATTTTTAAAAACGGTTTCGCAAATCTCTAGAACGTGTCGATAACGATACTAATAAGATGCCTGAACTATTGACAATTTTTTTGTACCGATGTTTTCAAGTTTTCCCTGGCAGGATCCAATTACGAGCATACTGGCTGATCATATATACCATTGCCGATGAAAAATGCAAGCTCTTTCGGCCGACTCCCCAGCTGTGTCGTTACGAACGCTATTTGTTCGCTGTCTTTTTCTTCGCTCCTGATATTACTGACGATATTTTTTCAATCTGTAATTCTTAATTTTTCCTTCAACAGTGGTATACTGATATGAAATATTTGTTTCATATTACGGTGAACATTAATAATGAATTGAACGTAAAAGACCTAAAAACTTTTCTAGACTTGTTATTATACTATGATACGCCCTGAAATATTTAAATAGATCAGAAGTTCTTTTCGAATTCGATTAACTAAAGGAAATTAAGTCTGTCACAGGTAACGGAACGGAAGTGACAAAGGAAAGAAATGTAATTTGCGCATAGGCAGAAGCGCAAATTTTTGGCGCCGTGTTGGAGTGCCGTACGCCCAACGACATCGATCGACGGTGCGTCTGAGTTCAGGGGCGCGTTTAGCTTCAATCACGAGTATAGAATCGCTCTTGGCAATTACTGCGCAAGTGTATAGCACGAGTTGCTTTGTCTCAAGGCACTATGTAAAGTGATAAGCTAACCTGATTACAAGTCACTTTGGTCGTTTATTTTGCTTTTCCAAGAAAAGCTAGACCCTGCGAGAGGTGAAGAAGTTATGTAAAGATCATAATCCCTTAACGATAAATCTTTATTAATTTTATGTTACTTAAATATCACTTTATTAGATTATATGTATTTATTGAGAGCTTCAAAGAATGATAAATATTTTATGGTGATAATTATCTTACCAGCTTGGTTAATAATTAAAAATAAAGGTAACTTTCCAGGAACCAAATATTTAACTCTTGTTTAAGTAGACTCATTTCTGATTAAACGTTATAATTGATCTGATTACATTTCGTACGTATAATAAAGCACGACACGCTAAGATATTTAACAGATTAAGAAATTGATTATATAAATTTTTTTACAAAACGCTATTTTTATTCAACTAGAGTTTCATATAGCGCGCTGTGCGCGCATCTGACCATATTGGATTTATTGTATGCACCATTCCCTTCGAAAGTTGTTGTGTATATGATTAGTGTTGCGTTAAAAGAGTTCACGTAAAATTCTATTTCACCAAAAGATTTTTTGTTCATTACAAGAGAAATTAAACGGTTCCTTTTACATTTAAGAACGTTCGCCACTAAATCTGATCTACCACATAAGCTTGTTAATTAGGTAAAAAATTTTCTTTAATGTCACATTACTTTAGGTTACATGTCATCATGAGAAAAATGTCCGCTTTTTCGTACGCATCAACTATAGCCTATGCATAACAATATTTTTGTTAAATTGAAATAAATTTTTGATCACATTATTAACATTAATTGTTCATTCTTTTTTTCAACTACAAAACTATTAGTAAACACAAAACACTAGTAACACTACCAGATATCGCGTGACATCATAAAAAGTTTCATAACATTGCGACCGATTGTTTTTTAGGGAGAATATTTCTTTATTTCATATAATTATTGATAATGTTTTATGAAGAATCGAAACTTAAACATACGAATCAGATATATATTAACAATCTCAAATGCCTCATTATAAAAAAAAACTTTCACAATATCAACATGATGCTACTAGACGATAAAGTAAGCTTCTATCTAAATACTTGATTAGATAAAATCATTTCGGTCTTAACAAGAAATAAAAGACTTTTAATCTAAAATAAAAATAAAAGTTTTGTTTTCAGCGTACAAAGTTTTTAGATCAGGCGCTTAGGTCAACATACTTAACTAAACTTGCTAGGTAAAGATAAAAAAATACTTGTATTTATCTTTTATATCACTGACACTCTGATTTAAAAAGTATAAGGATTCAATGTTTCTCGATCGAATAATTATTTCATCGTCAATTGATCTTGAATCTGTAATAGGCTCTTGCCTTTGGTTTCCGGCATAATAAACAATGCGTAAGGTATCATAATAAGCACTAAACTAGCATACATCACAAATGTGTAAGCTTCACCAATCCAATCCACCAGTGGTTGATAGGTTTTTGTAGAGAGAAAAGCTGTACCCGATCCAATTAAACTGGCGATGCACGATGCTGTACATTTGATGTTAGCTGGAAACAATTCACTGAGTATGGTAGATGGTACAGTCGTGAAACCAATATAAATTGTTGCCGAGAAGAGGATCAGGGAAATCACAGGCAAGCACTGAATGTTGATTACGTCGTATTTGAGCAGCATAAAATGCGTGCTCAGCAAAAACATTGAACACACGAAACCGATGCTCGAAGCGACAAATAAAATTCTTCGTCCGAATCTGTCGATTAAAATTAATGACACCATGGTAGCGAAAACACTAGCAATCATAGAATATACTACGACTGTTGCCGGCCGTAGCATCGTAGACTTTCCACGAATGAGTATTGTTTCCATGTAGAATGCAATACTGTTCAGACCACACAACTGCGTGAAAAAGAATAAGATAATTACATGGAATAGAGCACGACGTACATATGGTTTTTTCAAATCATTCAGTTTATCACTGAAGCTCTTGATACGGGAACACGCCACGAATTTTTCAACAGCTTTTAATTCCTCGTCTACATGATTCCCGGATCTGTACCAATTGATTGATTTCTTCGCAGCTTCGCAATTGTTAGTCATCACTAAATAATAAGGTGATTCTGGTAACCACATGTAGAATAACATCAGCAGCAAACACCAGATCAAATACATTGTTGCTGAGCTACTGATTGACATATTAGACCCGCATAAGCTGGCAATAACCATACCGAGTTGTCCTCCACAAAAGCCCATTGATACCAAAGCACCTCGAATTTCAGGCATAGATATCTCACCCAAGTACAATGGAAATGTAGCAAATGCCATACCAAATCCTAGACCGCCTAAAATTCTCGCGAAATATAGCAACTCCACGATATTGGCAAAAAGCATGACCAGCCAACTGAGTGCAATCGGTAAAAGGCTAACGAGTAAAGACTTCTTACTGCCAAGGTACTCTGTCGTTACAGCGCCGACAACAGAGCCAAAGAAACGGCCAAGATTCAAAAGTGAGGCTACCCAAGAAGCTTCATTCGTACTCAGCAAGATTGGTGAATTTGGATCTGTTAATCTTGCCAATGCTGGAGATGTCCAACCAGTCATGAAAGATAGTTCAATCAGTAACAGCGTCACTAAAAGATTATTATATACTTTTGTTAGTACTGTTTTTTAGGGTAGTAATATTTTTCTGTAAACTTACAAGAGCCGTATATTTTTGTTATTATTTAGGTTCGAAATAATTAATAATTAATTATTACCTGCAAGTCCAGCAAGCCACTGAGGAAATACTATATTACCGATCCACCGTTGAAACATGATCGTACGAAATAATAACGTCGACTGATATTTCCAATGCCAAATTGAATACTTCTGACTGACTACTGAATTGTATCAAAAGCCCGTGTGTATGTGTTTGCATTACTGAATTTTTATTCTATATCTTGGAGCTCTTAATTAGGAGTGATTCTCAAAACAAACGTCGACGTACTTGGATGAGTAAGTTTGTGTAAACAAGAATTTTCCTCAAGTCATGAATTTTTGTATTCGGGAGAATGTTTGTTGCAATCAAATTTTATTAAAATATTGAAGTGCTTACTTATAAAAATTTTTAATATTTTGATAATTAATTAACTTACCTTTTAATTAAATATAAAATCTTCAACAAGGTATAATAATATTTCTGAATAAAAAAAGCACCATTTGAAAATGGTGGCTACTTTATTGATAAAAATGGTATTTTTTTCTGAAAATGAATTACAGCTCATTTTTCAAAGAAATGTACGATTTTATCGAAATAAATTGAGTGTAAATACTTTTTTGAAATACAATCTGCAAACAATGTGAACGAGATAATGGCATCACTTGATGTAATAAAACGTTGAAATACTAATCATATTTATACCCACTGCAATGATGTATTTCAGCATTTTGTAAATTAATTAAAAGGCACATTTCTGTAACCTGAGATAACTCACATAATTATCCATTGAAAAAAATTAATGATGATGGTTTTAATTATATGTAAGTATTCGCAAGTATTCGAAATAGTAATCATTTACATTTGATGAAATTGACTTACTCATTATGCACACTTATTAAGAATTTGTCGTCATAATCGTAGTCAACGTATCAAAATAAATAAATTAGAATCTGATAATACTGAAAAATATATCACATGAATAAAAGGAGAAACATCGATTCTTATTCGGAAAAATCTAAAAAGCACCTTAGAAAATGTAACAAAGGAAAGTTACATTTCATAAATTATTTCAATCTATAAAATGGATAATTTTTTATTTCCATTCAAAGATATCTTATTTATTAAAATAGATTTTTTAGATTAGCCACCATTAAATAGAAATTTATAATTTTTACTCATAACTTTTATCACTTTGAATCATGCATTATTTCGTTAATTCATCTTGAATCTGTTGTAGGCTTTTACCTTTCGTTTCTCGCATCACAAATATTGCATAAGGTATAATAATAACAGTTAAGAAGGCATATACTAAAAATGCGAAAGTTTCGCCCATGGAATCAACCATAGGTTGATAAGTCTTAGTTGATATGAATGAAAACAATCCTGCTGTGAAACTACCAATGCAAGCAACAATACATTTCACGTTCGATGGAATAATTTCACTCATTATAGTGCTAGGAATTGTAATTAGCCCCACAAAAAAAAATAACATATACAAAACCAATGATAACACAGGTAGCCACTGTAATTTTGTTACGTCAATATTCATATCAATAAGTAAAAAATGACATGCCAGCATGGTTAAAGCAATAGTCACACCAGTACTAGATAATAGTAATAAAAATTTTCGTCCATATCTGTCTATAAGGAATATAGAAATAATAGAAGATATCGCAGCACACACATTAAGGTAAATGACAAGTTCTGATGAACTGATGAAGTTGAGTTGAGCCTTTTTTAAAATAATCTCTAGATAATAGAGAATACTGTTTAAACCATTGATCTGCATAAATGCAAAAAGAGTTATTACTTGATAAGCTGCTCTTCTTGTACCAGAATTCTTGAATTCGCGCAATCTATCCCAAAAATCAATATTACTTTCAGAGGCTACAAACATTTTAACTTCATTAAATTCTTCATCCACGTTTATTCCAGATCTGTACCAAATAATTGATTTTTCAGCTGCGTTTTGATTTCCAACTTTTACAAGGTGATGCGGAGATTCAGGTAAGAAAAAAAACATAGCCATGAGAAAGACACAAATCCCAAAATAAATAAACATTGCTTCTGTTACATCAAGGTAAGTGCTAACAATGCTTCCTAATAATTGGCCAACAGACATACCAAAATTCGCGAAAGACACTAAAGATCCTCTTATGTTAGGTATAGCTATTTCTCCAAGATACAATGGATATGAACTGACTGCTATACCTACACCAATTCCAGTTGAAACTCTTGCAATATACAGAATATTTATATCGGTTGCCAAAGCTATTCCAAACCAACCAAGAGCTATCGGTATGATTGACCAAAACACTGTACGTTTCGTTCCTAAATAAACTGTTGCGATTGAACCGCATAATGCTCCGAAAATACGTCCAACGTTTATCAAAGATGCAAACCAAGAGGCTTCGTACGTATAAAATTCTATAGATGAATCAGACGCCATAAGTTTCATCATTGTTGGAGACATGGAACCTCCCATAATACCAAATTGTAACATTATTAAGAAAACTAAAACATATACATTACATCTATTATTTCATTTACTTTATAAGAAAATAGTAAAAATATGGAATATTTAGTTATAATAAAAATAATTACCTCCTAGGCTAGCTAACCACTGAGGGAAGGCAAAAGTTTTTATAGATTTCAGCATCTTGACAGGATCAGGTTTCAAAGTTAACTGAACTTTGTAAAATCAAAATGCTTCTAAAAAATTTGTAGATACTATCTTCTTGTGCATTACTGATAAGATAAAGCTTCATTCAATATTATTCGTATTGCATTAATATGAAACGAAAATTAGGAGACTATTGAAAGAATATTGTGAAAAAGAATCATGAAATTAAATTAAATAATTTTATAAATTGTTTTTCGATTTCAAGTCATTTTATGACTTACAGGCAAGATTTATTTTTTACTAACAAATAATATACTAAAAATACGTAAGATTCGCTCATCGCATTAATCATAGGTCGGTAATTTTGGATGATGAGAAAATTCCCGCTGTAAAACTATAAAACCAATACAAGCGACGACACATTTGGCACTAGATAGAAGGTTTCACTTAGAATAGTACTGGGAACTTGAAGCATACCCACAAAAAAGAATAATATGTAAAATATCATTGATAACAAAAGTAGCCACTGTAGTTTCGTTACCTCAATATTCAATCAAAGAATGGTTCGCCATCATGGTTAAACCAATAATTACACCATATAATTTACCAATAAGTACGAGATAATAACAATAACAATTGTTTATCGCAAATGTCTATGAGAGAAACAGATGATGGCTACTGCTTATTTTCGAAAAGCTAATGAGATTAAATTGAGTTTTCTATAAAATAATCTGTAGGCAAATTATATTTTACAGTATTATTACTGTTCAAGCCATGATCTTCATAAATATGAAAAGAATCATTACTTGATATGTTGCTCTTCTTGTAACAAGATTTTTGAATTTACGCAATCTGTCTATAAAAGTAATTAATTAGTATTATTATTGATTGATTATTCTCAAATGATACAAACTTGCCGATAGCATTAAATTTCTCATCTACTTCTTTCCTAGGTAACAATATGAATATTTCTATGTAAAAAAGACAAATTCCGAGATAAATAAGACGAGGCAAGTGTTTACTATATTGCCTAATAATTGACCAAGAGGTATATTAATAATAGCAAAAGACACTATGGATTCTCTTATTTTCGGAATCTCATCTAAACATATTTTTACCAAGATATAGTAGAAATAAACTAAACGCTATACCTATACAAATTCTACTGGATACCTTTGAAGTATACAGGATTTTAAGATTATTTGTTTCAGTTATGCTGAGCTAACAAAGGGTTGTTGGTATAAAAGTAATGAAAATTGTGCATTTTGTCCTAACACAAGTTGCTACGATTGAGTCAATTAATATGTCAAAAAAAACCTTCCACGTTGAACAAAGATGAAAATCATAAAGCTTTATTTGTGTTTAAATGAATAGGTGAATCCGTGGCCATGGATTTAGTCATTATAAGCGAAATAGTCTCTCATAAAACTTAATTGTATCTTTATTAAAAAGTACTAAAAATTTAAATTTATATTTCTTATTTGATCAGTTCTACAATATTTTCCCAATAAATATTTAATTAGTTTAATTGTATAAAATTACATCCTATTGCAGAAATTGTGGAAAATTAATATCTTTGGTTGCATCATTTTACTTGTGTCTTCCTTATAAATGCTATGAAAATGTAAATCGCTATTTAACGATTCTTAATTACAATCGCTTCTCACGACAATGATAAGATAAGACTTATATTTGAGAATCCATGAATATTGAAAAAAATAAAGTTACGAACAACAACAGGTTTCTTACGACAGAACTCTTAACAAAAATTCTCTCTTTATATTAGATAATAATTGTTTGGATAATAATTATTAATTTTTTTAAATATATAATTTTTATAAAAAAATACAATAATAACCACCGGACTGAGCTGGGTTAAAAGAGATTTAAGACATTTATTATACTGTTTATCGTACAGATTTTAGGAAAAACTTTAATATTTAACAAAAAAAATATGTTCCAAATATAATATTGCTATGTTCAATGTACATCGATCAACGGAAAGCGCCTGTAGAATTGTTGGAAAATAAAGACACGCTTTATTTTTATTATATTTGAAGCATTTTAATGGTATTTGTGAACTTCGTTGTATCTAACCTTCATTTTAAATTATATTAGTTATAAATTGTTATAATTTTGAAATATTGGTTTACACAGAAGTAAAAAAGTACTGTTTTTACCACTGTTTCATAATTTATGCCATTTAATTATTTTCTTCAAAACTTACACTGTTCAATGTTATCTTTAAATTATCATTATTTTTTACCACGTACGAATTCATCTTGTATTTGTTGTAGAGTTTTACCTTTCGTTTCTAACATTACAAATAGTGTATAAGGTATAACAAATACAGCCAAAACAGCGTAAATCAAAAAAATATAACTATCACCCATTAAAATAACCAAAGGTTGATAAGATTTTGTTGATAAAAATGAAGTAATTCCTGCAGTAAAACTACTAATACAAGCCGCGATGCTTTTAACATTTGATGGAATAGTTTCACTCAAAATTGTACTCGGAACCGGCATCAAACCAATAAAAAAGAATATCATATATAGTAACATGGATGTTATAGGTAGCCATTGTGAATTCGTCACATTGACGTTATTACCTATCAGAAAAAAGTGACTTGCCATCATTATCATTGAAATAGTTATTCCACTACTGGATAATAATAACAAAAATTTCCTGCCATATTTATCGATCAGAAAAATGGAAACGGTCGTTGCTATTGCTGCACAAAGATTAATATAGATAACAACATCAGCTGGACTGACGATTGTGCATTTAGCTTTTTTCAAAATACTTTCCATGTAAAACATAACGCTATTTACGCCGGTTATTTGCATAAATACAAAAAGAATGATCACTTGAGAAATAGCTTTTCTAATTTCAGGTTTTTTTAATTCACTTAACCTATCAATAAATTTTATACTACTTTCAGACGATACTAACTTTTCAACTGTATCGAGTTCTTCCTGAACACCATTTCCACATCTGTACCAACTGATGGATTTTTCAGCAGACACTCGATCACCAACTTTGAGGAAATAGTGAGGAGATTCTGGTAAAAAAAGGAATATTATTGCCAGAACAATACACAATCCTAGGTAAATAGCTGACGATGCCATGAGAGTTAAGTAGCTACTTGCGACACTGCCTAACATTTGTCCAATTGGTGTACCAAGAATGGCAAAAGATACCACAGCTCCTCTTATCTGAGGCATGGCTACCTCGCCAAGGTAAAGTGGAAATGTACTAAACACCATTCCCACGCCAATTCCACTTGATATCCGTCCAACGTATAAAATTGCTACTTTATTAGCAAATGCGATGCACAACCATCCTATTGCTATTGGTATGGAAGTTACGAAAATTGAACGTTTGGTTCCGAAATAGACCGTAGCTATTGATCCGATAAGTGCACCAGCAAGCCGACCTATGTTTATAAGAGATGCTACCCAGGAAGCTTCGTCAGCGTCAAGAAATATAGGTGAATCTTCAGCTGTAAGCTTTGCTAACAGTGGTGAGACCATACCTCCTATAATACCTTGTTGTATCATAAGTAGTGTCACTGAAAAATCAACATTTCACAAATATAGTTAACAAATAGTTGCGAATACCAGTTTGAATTTGATAAAAGTAAGATTTGAGATAATATTAAACGAAACATATAGTAACATCTGAGTAAATATTTAAAGAATTATTTCCATTAAACTTGAGATTATATTAGTTTTGTAAATTACCTCCAAATCCGGTAATCCATTGGGAATAAATAATGTCCATAGAGACATTGAATATCATGATGATTTTAAAATCAAGTTATTATATCAATCACACAGACAGATTACTGTAAATTATTGTAAAATCGTTGATAAATCTATGAGGCCCTCAGTTGCTTCAAGTTAAATGACAGCTGTCCGAATAGTAAGATGTTTAATGAATATTACCAGTTTGAAATAACAGAACTTGTGTCCAATCTAGAATTAAGTCTGATGACACAATGTAAATAACGCGAGCGAAGTCATTAACAGAAGTGCCATTACTGTGCATTTTCAAAATATTGTTATAATATTATCATATCAATGAATACCTTGTATAGTTAAAAGTGTGATTGTCTGGTTTTATATTGTAAGATTAAAATTATCCGTAAGAATTAACGAAAAGATGTAATAATTTCACATAATTTTCTCATGTGATAAATAAGGTCAATTCTAATTCGAGGAAGAGCCTGTCTTTATTGATATAAAAAATTACATACAAATTGAACAAGCAACATTGGCGTAAATGATAATTGTCGAACGATTTATAAGGGTGAAATGAACTTTTATTAAAATTTTCTCCATGAAAACGTAATAGTGTTCATTCCACTGATTTGCTAGAATATGAGCAAAGCTATGATTTGCATAGTTACTCTTTTCAATTGTTGGATTTTGAGTTCTCATAATTTTTCCATAAAACTTTTTGTGTTGGTCAAAGCAATGAATTTTTCTACAGCTTTTTATCATCATCTATATCTTTATCACTTCTATACTACTAAATTGCTTTTCTAGCAGTATCGATCTACAGTCTTCATCAAATGATGTACCGAATTTGGTAACCGCAGAAACAGTATGAATAAAGCCAACGCGCGCTTGAGGTACCCAGTAGCAGTCGCACTCATTGTCATATGTAAGCCACAGACAGTCGCAATTACCTAACCAATTGGCGAACCCAGTGTGGCATGAGATATCAAAGCTTGGTGAATTTCCGGTATTGAAACCTCACCAACGTACAGGAGTAAAGTACCAAATGCAATTCCTAACCGTAAACCACTAAGTAGTCAGGAAATGTAGGATATTGGCAAGTACTAACGTCAAACAGTCGAAAACATTGAGGACCAGTGTCACAATTAGGATGGATTTTTTTACTATCAAAGTAGTGAATAGAGAAATTGTGGATGGATTCGTGAGTCTGGATCAGACAGGTGGGTAAAAGTTAGAAATGACCAATCACTATTACTTTGAGATGAAGTAAAAATATCGTCACTACATTTTCCACATATTAGAGAATGATATTTATATATTATTAATAATATGAAGATAATTGGTATTTCTATTATTATAAAAAATATATGATAAAGGATTTATTATCTTTTATTCTAGCAAACCATTATAAAAAAAAAGGATTAGAATCGTATATGCTAAAATATAATGAAAATGTAATTGACAGGCGCAGCTCACAGTTACATTTATTTAAAAAACAAGAAAGCAGAAACGAACTTAATGCACTTTCCATTACATACAGCTAAACACCCAGAATTTTGCTGCATTATTAGATTTAAAATTACAACTAAATCTACAAATATACAGGACTTATACAATTATAAAAATTTATTTATATACATATACAATGCTTACTGAAGTATTATTAGCTTCGATTTTCCGGTCGATGATTTTATACATACTCTCACTTTACCTCAATATGCAAGTTATTTTTTACATCGAAATATCTCGCAGAATTGCCATAAACTTGAAAGTTTAAACCACTGGATTTGATAAATCAACTCATTGGTATTGCAAACTTAACTTATATTTATTATTTTTCGATGTCGTTTTTATAAAATTGCATTTTTAGCGCTTGTAATCTTCAAAATAAATAAAATATATTAACGTTCGAATAGCGTTTCAACTTTTCGTAGTAAAATACTTATCGATGTTTTTTCGTAAGCTATTTTAGCAAATGACAATATGAACAGGTCACTTGCCTAATACGCGCGTGCCTGGCATTGAAATAGCGTCTAACAAAGTAACTTGGAGCTTTTCTTATTATTTGATCAGCCGAAATTTTTGGTTATATCCGTTCCTCTTGAAAAGGCGGCGTTTAGTTGAATAAAAAAGTTTAATGGAAAATCAGTAGAGGTGATTTTACAATAGGTACATACATCGAAGCAGTAAGTTTATTGTAGTCAACGAATTCCAACGATATCTCTAGTCATGAGACATTTTGATCAATGCAGAACTAAGTTCACAGAGCAACGGAGAACAAGAGAGACAGACCAGCAACCGTACACAATTCCCAAGCGATCTGATTCGTGCAGAGTGTGTGTGTGTGTGCGTGAGAGAGAGAGAGAGAGAGAGAGAAGTTTCGCCGGGTGTGCAATGCGAATAGAGTAGCGCACGCGATACGCGCCGCAATATCGATTTCACTTAGCGTCCTGTCTTTGTTCGTCTCCGACGCTCGTCGGCTCTGCGCGGGGGTGGTGTGCACAAAGAAGCGAGCGAACTTCTCGCTATAGACGCGGCCGCCGCCGCCGTCGTCGTCGTCAGAGAAAAGGGGGAGGGAAGAGAAAGAGAAGATCCACGACTCTCGCGAGTGAATTTACGAGCCCGTAAAGGGAGACGATTGTTCTGGTGGGCCCGCTTTGCGGTTTTGGGAACGACGTTTTTACGACGCTCTTGCCGTCATTAACGAAAAAAACATTATCTGTACGGTAATACCACCTGGCTTATGACACCTTCCCTGACTTACTCTAATTTGCTTTCCCATCTTTGTCCTGGATGATAATTTTCGTCCCGCATTCGTCGCTTTCAAAATTTTACATAAGATTAACCAGGTGTTCATGTTGTCATGAGATTTTGAAGTTGCCTGTATTTTTAATAATGTTATCGAAAATTCTATTCGATGCGATGGTTAAAAAAAGTTGACATATCAGTTTCGTTTTACTCAACTCCGATTACATTTTTCGTTTGATTAATAAACAGAGAAAATTATGATATAATTTTCACGGTTGACTTTGAAATGAAACGACTATTTGGATTTTTCATAAATTAACGAAATACTGTACTTTCTACTGTTAAATTTTCTTATTATATCTATATCGAGGATCGACACATCTGCAGGCATCGCACCCTACCACCATTTTCGAGCCATGTGCCGAGAAGTGCGCGATGCGTCTGCCGACGATTCGAGCAACCCGCACCCGAATGCTTGTTTGGAGAGACAAAGAAACGCAGGCAGTAGCGTGGTGGCGGCGCGGCATCTGCAACGACATTGCGAATGAGTATAAGTCGGTCAGTGGAACCGTCGTCTCCATAGCGACCTGCATTGGGGATTAAATGGCGATGACGAGAAGTGAGTGAGAGTCTTTCGTAGCAGTGGCAGCACACAAAGGAATGCGCTCTCGCGATAATAAATTCAGGAGGCGCGCCGACAGAACAAAGGATACCATCCCTGACTCACTTTTTCGGGGGCTCGATTTGCGCGAGGGAGCGAGATTTACTACGTGACATCGGTTTCTTGTTAACGGTATATCGCTCCAGCGAGACGTTGCTTACCCTGTCTTTTTTCCGATTCGGCTTGTCGAGGCGACGATTGAGTTTAGCGTTAGTTCTGCAAAAAACACACTCGATGAATCGGCTGTTGGCGTTGCTGGTCAAAGGACGGCTGAGCTAAGGGGCGACGTATTTTTATCAATGTAAAAAATTCGATATTCGCAACAGATATACATTTGCACAATTTACTATTGTAAATACCAGAACCTTCATCTTTTGTTCTTATGCGTCTAGAAATTCCAAAGGACAAAAAATAAATCGATGAATTTGTGATTAAATAGCACTATGCAATACCAATGTATCAATGATTATTCTAATATATTGACATGAACAGAGCCTGCGACATTGGTTGCTCATTAGTGGCTTCTAGATGAGAGAGTGCATGGCTGAGTAATTACAAATGGTCACAGAGGTTTAATAGTTATTACTAGTAATTACATTACTGAATTCGTATTGCTATATTGTTTACCATTGCAGAAGTGTAGAAAAATTGCAGATGAAAATATATTTTATCTTTGAATATATTCAAAGAATTCGTTCGTTTCTTCCAAATTCATTAGCATATTTTCACTATCTTACTCGCAATTTCAGTTTTCAATTAAAGACCCACTGGCAGGGTTAGCGCTTTGGAATTTGAAAATGCCTCTGTTGAATTTCAAGGATTATCAAACTTTGAATAGCTGTAGACGTCTTCATTTTTAGGGCGTCACGGTACCTTCGTTTTTGTGCTTCTCTCGACCGAGTAATTAAATCCAGCTTCATCGGCGGGTAATAAAGTATGCGCGGGTTGCTCCTCGTAAATTCAGCGAAACTATCCCCTGTTATATAAGAGAACTTGCGGCAAGTATCTGGCTTCTTTATTCTGAGCTGAAATCGACGCAATCGTGTCTAGATTGTTGTAGAGTTATTCGTCAGTTATTTTCTTCGCTATAGAAAACGATTGCAGTTCAGTTTTTTATTTTTATTTATTCGATTGCATGGATTTCAATGTTACGCCTATAGTTATTATTTTGTCGAAGCTTCTTTTTTATATGACACACTTTAAGTACATGGTCTTGGGGAATTTGCATTTGAAACGTATGAATTAATTATATCTGATCGATAAAGTGATTGAATAAAGAAAGTTTGACGTTCAAGAATTTGTGGTTTTTTTTTAAATTACAAATGGGAAATTAAATCAAGCGATTAAACATCATATCTCAAAAGCAGCACGCGAGAGTGAAAGAGCGATTTCGAATACGTTGTGACCAGTACGCAAACAGAATGAGTGCGCAGGTACTTCGCATAACAAACAATAAACCGAACTCCCTTTTGTGCTTCTTCGCCGAGACTCCCGTACACGCGCGCGCGCGCGGGCGCAAACGCGTGCACATGCCAATAATGGATTCCAACTCGGTAGACGCGTGTGTATAGTCGGCGCTTGGTAATTAGGAGCTGTAATTAATTCTGCGGCCGTCGGGGGCAAGGGTGAAACGGAATACGCGCGAGGGGGATCCTCTCTCTGTCTCGCCTATGCCGCGCAGGGGCGGATATCTGCCCGCCAGCTTGTCTCGCTTGGCCGCTTGGGTTTGTGTGCCTTCGTTTTTTCTTTACCCCCTCTCGCTCGAAGAATCTTGCAGGGTCGGTTTTTCATTTTACACGAAGAGAAATTTAAAAATGTCGAGTGGCCTTGCCAACCCCGTCTGGAGCGCGATTTTTTTTACGAATAATTTACACGTCGAGTTGTAATCCTATTCTTCGCTTATTCCAACGGTAAGTGAAGTTGAATTCGCACACTAATTTTTTATTTAGCACCAGTGATGGGTACTTCAAATATGGATTCGAAATTGACTTAATCGAACCCACCTAATTATTCAACGGAGGGAGCGATCGACGATAAAAGCGCAGGTATTCGATGTAGACTGGCTATTCAAACGGTCTGGCTTTATTTGGCTCGCGTGCGAGATCTTCTCCCGGTACTGAAGTCAAATAACTTGAATTCAAATTGACGCTGGCTCTACGCCTGTGGGGAATTGGCTTTTGCGCTTTACCTATTTAAAGTTTCAATCTTTCGCGGAACTCACCTTTGCCTCGTGGCGTGCGCATACATACAACGATACAGAAAATACGGTGCGCTTGCGTTGCTTGTATGTCTTTGTTCAGGACTTCTATTTATCTAGCCGTCGTGAGAAATAAACGTCGATTAACCTGGAAAGGTAGTTTGGTTTCGTTCTTTTCGCCTGGCCAAACTCGCAGCGTACTACTTAAGCCACTTGATGTAGCTTCTGCGCGGGCACGGAAGCTTTATCCTTGAAAAATTCCGAATCACCAAAAATTATCCGAGTCCGCAAAACGATATCGCCTGCTCGTCTTTATGCGCGACTTACCGTCGAAAAATAGACTAGGATCCCTTTAGAAACTAATCCTGTAAACGCTATAAGCCTAATCTGGCGACATTACTTGCAAGAGACTATAGGTATATCCCTTTGTTCTCTGCTCGCGTGCCTTTAATATAACGCGAGCAGTTCCCTATTATGGCTGCTTTTATATGTCTCTCTCTCTGTCGCTCTCTCACTTGGTATGGGTGTATATACGGATCGTTTGGATTATCGCGCTGGCTTCTGACCTCTCGTAAACCCATGTTTGCCCATATAACCGACACCCCTTCGCAAAATCGTCTATGTCTCGACAGGTGGATGGGTTCGACGATAAAATTCAATTTTTTTCTCTCTCCTCGCTCGCTACTTTGTTATGCGCAGCAAACTTTCGTTTTCTTTTTCGTCGACGGCCTCATTGGTTATTTGTGTGTTCGATTTCGGGGTGGAGGGCTTTACTTAGGGAAATTGCGCGATAAATTTTTAACGCCTTTCTTTGCTCATACGAGATTTTGCTTGGGATGGGGTGTATTTTTTCTGTGCTTGAAACAGAGTAATCAATAATTTTTTTCTTTATAATTTAGAATATAAAGGAAAGGTTACGAAACGCGTAATGGGTATTTTCGATGATGCAACGTCAAAGTAGTAGGACGCATATTCTTATCGATAAAACAAGAGCTGATCTTCCTTATGGTGTGGCTAATAATTTCTATATTTATATCGAATAGTTCTAACGAACACAGCGTATCGGCTATTTTGAACACAAATTTTAGCGTCAACAAACGAAATATTGTGCATCGCCGTGAAAAGAGCACGTACAGTTAACCGTCAGCTCATTAACAATGTAGCTGAGGAGCGAATTGGAAAGAAAAATACGAAGCTTATTTCCCTTGACTGGCAAGCTTACTCGAGACGCTTTTGAAAGTCTGGCTCTTAAAGCAGCAGCAACAGCATCCCACTTACATCGTTTATAAGCTATAGCTCTTTCTCTTCCTCTCCGCAATCTCATAATTCCTACGAGCCAAATGAAAAAGTCTGAATGGAATATAAAGCTTCGCGTGCTCGCTCGCCCAAGGAGCTTGGCTTGGCCTTGGCTTGCATAAAAGCTCGACGGAGGAGAAAGTGCACACAGAGAAGCTTGATAGCGAGGGATTTACTTTTACTACCTCATTAATGTTACACTTTTTATTACGTCGGTGCCGTGCGCAATCCGGATAAAGCTTCCCCTCCCTCCGCCCCCACCCTTACGCAAAAGCTTTACGAGCGCGTTCGCGCGAGAGAAGAAAAAAGAGAGAGCGTCTCGTAACTCGCTTCAGCGTTGTGACGCTATATTCCCTCCACGCTGCACCTTTTTTACAACGCAACATTTACGTGTAAAGCGTCTCGATTCAGCTTCTCTATTCCCTTTTTCTTTTACTTTGCCCGCGGACACACCCTTCGAATCTTTCTCTCGCTGCTTTATTTTTATCTTTATTTTTTGCTCTTTGCGTTTTACGCCCTCCGATACGTCGCTGCATGGTCTGGTCTAGAGTCGTTTTCGTTATAGATAAAGAATACGCTGCCAGCTACTCTGGCTGAATGTTTCCAGGAAGGTAGGAAACTGTGCTTATCTATCTATATTTATATGATAAAAAAAAGTTCAGGTATATAGTGAGAAAATTAAAAAATTTTCAGACCAATGGAAATAAAGCCAGTCGTAATTTGGATGATGAATATTTGGCTAATATATATTACAGAAATTTACAGAACAATAATACATTGAATCATGTGAAATTCTTTGTAAAAAAATATAAAAATATAAAATAAGAAAGTGGAAGAATTACGTCTGTTTTTTATTTTATAAGCCAGCATTTTATGATAATAATGAAAAAAATTTTTTTACGATTTCTTATTAATTAAATTTAAAAAAAAGGTTTTCGTCTAATGCATTAGCCATGAAATTCTCAGACTTAAAAAAAACGAAAGAAGTTAGCAAGGGTATCAAGAGTTTGGTGACTCTTTAAACTCTATTCTCTCGTATAAATTCTGTAGCTGACGCGCTGTAACGTGAGATAGCTTAACCCCGTGAAAAAGTGTCTGATACAATCCTAGAAGTCACAATTTTAATGAAAAAACTTTTCGCAATGTTAATTGTTCCCTTGAATGAAAGTGAGAGAGAGATAATGGGAGAGAGAGAGAGAGAGAGAGAGAGAGAGAGAGAGAGAGAGAGAGATAAATCAATACTCGTTAGCCTGCAATTGACATCTGATGTTTACCGTATTGGGCGAGTGGAGCAATTTTCACGTCGGCGAAATCGAATAAATCTTTGAACAATAGCTCTATGTAGTTACAAACAGCTGAAAAAAATAGATAAGTAACGTCCAGAGGAGAAGAGTGCGAAGGAACTGATAAAGTCATTATGGTCTCACGTATGTAACGCGGAGGGTCGATACTTCGAAAGCTTGTGCTGCATCTCCTCTCTCTCTCTCTCTCTCTCCCCCTCTCTCTCGATCTCCCTTTCTTTTCGATATTACGCGGATATCCGGCGATTTCGCTTTGTGTCAATGGGACGCGCCTTAACGCTGCGAGACAATGGACCGAAGGGAGGAAGGTCCACTCGCGTGGCTTTGTCACGCACACAAATTTCACCCGCGCGTTGCTTCCCCTCGCGTATATATATATATATTTAGTAGACTTGTTCGCTTCGAAATTACCTTTCACGAAAGAGTATATGCTAGGAAATTGTATAAATTCGAATTAAACTCCAATTATTTATTGATAAAAATATTTCAATAATCAAAAATACTCACATTACAACCGCCGTGAACAAATGGTTTTCCTCAATAAAACATTTTACGCTCAAACGCTAAAAGTTTTTCAGTCACCCCATAAAAGCCGCACTATCATAAATATCGTCACGATAAAATGCCAAAAAGCATAATATTTTCCAAATCTGTCGACATCAAAAAGTAACGCCCAGTGGAGCGAAACAGCAGCAAACCCCTATATAGCAGACTAATAAAATAAAAGTAGAAGAGCGTCGGCAAAAGTGTCGTTTAAAACGAGAAAATATCACATTGGGGGAGGGTCAAACTTTCGGGGAGAGGTGGGTTGATCGTCACGTAACCAGATTTGAGAGGCTTGTCCCGTCGGCATTGGGCGACGACATCCCGGAGGACTCACCTGATAAGGAAGGTATACAATGCGAGGTCGAATGGCAACTGCTTTTTTTCATCTGGCCACTTTGGCAGCCCATTGCAGCTCTCTTCCACATTCCGGCCCCTCGATCGTATTTTTTTGCATGCGCGAGGCTCCCTCATTGTTCGATATTTCAATTTACGACGAAGCGTTAGCTACGAGCTTTCACGCCCAAAAGCCCTCTCCGGCTCGGCCTTTCCCAGCTCCGACTTGGCTCGTGAAAAAAGCCCTGCGGACTCTCAAGCCCGGAGAAAGAAACATTTGGATTCATTTCCACGGTCTGATAGATCATAACCCTCGTGATTGTGCGTAGCCTTGAAAAGCTCGCTGGCCTTTGACCCGACCTTTCTCAAAGCACGCGAAGTAGCGCTCTCATCGATTTCTAAAAACCGCAGACGGCAGGAGCCGAGCGCGACCGACAAAAAACGCACGGCTAATCAGGCGGCCCGTAGCTCCCACGCCAGCAGCCGGTCGTGCGTACTGCGCGCGCGAGCGAGCGAGCGGCGCGCGGAGCAGGAGTGAGAGGACAAAGACTTTTCCGGGGGTCGGCGCGGCAGCAACGTCGGACTGGCAGTGGTGGGGGCGGCGCGTTTCTGGAGCAGACGAATCGATGCTGCCGCGCCGCCGCTACTGCAACGAGTTCAATGTCTCGCCCGGGGAGAGCAGCCGCCGCCGCCGCCGCCGCCGCCGCCGCCGCCGCAACAGCAGCCCGGGCGTAGTCGCAGGCGCGCCACCCGTGCGATGACCATGGCCGTGGCCTCGCGTGGCTCAAGGCCTCCGGCGAGGCCGCGTGGTGGCGCGCGCGAGTGTCAGGGCTGCGCCCCAAGGCTAGATTGCACGCCGACCGAGGTCGAATTTTCCTCCTTCGGCTGCGCGCCGCTTTTCGTCAAGGCTTCGCACGCTCGCGCGCTCGCGCCTCCGAGCAAGCTCTCGCTACTTGTTTTCTCCCCGGTCTTGCCGGCAGCCTTCGTTTCTTCGCTATTGCGCTATTTCTTCCTTTTTTCTTTCTTTTTGCCTGTTGCATTTTCTGTCGGGCATGAATGGGCTTCTCTTGTACGCATCGGAGCCTTCATCGTCATTATTTACCGTGCTATAAAAGCTACGTTAGATAATCGGCTTTCGTACGCACAAAGCGCGCAACCTCTCGTGGCCGGCACTCTTGCCGCTGGCCGGATAAGCTTTATGGGCCAACTTTCGAACAACGTAGTAGGGGAATAACTAATAGTTTTTATTGTTTTTAGCGCGCACTGGACGAGGCGACGATGGAATGCAGTCAGGCATCTTTAGTGCCATTAGATGTTTTATCGAGGAAAAGTGTGCAGGGGAGTCGTCAACAGAAATTCATAGATCGCTCGTAAACATTATTTCGTACTAACAATCCGGCTATGAAAACGGCTGAGATTTACTTTTTGTCCATATGAACGGCTGAAGGGATATTCGCAGAGCCAGACGTACGCCGAGAGCATTTCTCGTCCGTTCGATTTATCCTCTTTTCTGTTATAGGGTGAGCACATACACCTACGGCCATTATTTTTCCGAATCATTAATCTTTTTCTTGTCGAACGAAAGAGAAAGAGAGAGAGAGAGAGAGAGAGAGCAGCCCATAAAAGTTCCAAGATCCTCTTCGGCGCGTTGCACGTTCTTTCACGCTCGTCGACCACCGCCGACGAATGAGATGGTTACCGAAAGTGGCTTAATTGTCCGAGCACTGACTTCGATTCGACGTCAAGAGCCCCATTCCTCCCATTCGATCGCCATTTCCGACGGAAAATCGCGGACTGCCGATACTCTCCACCCATCCTAACAAGGAACTTCGTTCTTTTTTTCCAGATAATTCTTCTGTTACTGCTGCGTCAGAGTTCGTTTCTTCTTCTTTGATGGAAAATAGAAGGCTTGTGGTTTTAGCTCCAATCAGCAACATTATTCGTCGTGAAGAGTTGCTTCAATGATTTGGTCAAAATTCCTAACGATTAATGAATATATACAGCAGCAAAAATTCAATGGCAAGACGAGGCAAGCAGCCTGTGCATTAAAACCAGACAAACTTGTAGAATGTAACGAGGCGATAATCGGATCGTTAAGCTGTCGGCAAATTATCGTTCACGCAGTAAAGTTCGAGCTCGTCATTAGCTAAGGGGTAGGGGATATGTGTTTGCCATGGCAGACTTTTCCCCATGCAAGCCAACTTCTAATAGCCAATAAAAATCAGTAACTGTGCCTACTACAAGGTGCGAGGTAGGCGATCGTTAATCCGCAGCTCTATTAAGCAACACGGAAAGGAAAATTATATAGCATTGTCGTTTTGAGTTACACGCTGAAATATAAAATTTAACCACGCTACGCGAGCAGACGTGAATCTGATAGTGATCTTGGGAGACGGGGAAAGAGACGCTGGCTGATGATGTCTCTGTGAAACGTAAAGTAAACTACATCTCGTATTGTCACGTCGCACGACAGAGCGAGCGTCGCTGCTTGAATATTGATGAGCTTAAAGCTCGCGAAGTGCATATCGCAAGCGCGATGCGTCTATCACATTTGCCGGCACGAGGATGCTCTGTCGTTTGTTGCCGAGCTCTTATCGCCTGGAAATTTGCAGATCGCGGTACGTGGGTTTGCCAAACACGAAACTTTTCTGCTTAAACGTAAGCCTTTGAAAGAAAAAGAAATAACTTTGTTTACGTGGACGCAGGCAATATTGATCGTGCGATGAAAAAAAAAGATTACACGGGCGAGCAATTTTGAAACTTTTCAAGATAGTTCATGTCGAACATGAATTTCAGTACTGCGACACGTAATTATGCGCAAATGCAAAATGGGTTTCCGAATTCCCGTACTGCGTAACGCGCGAGTTAGCGGAACGCATCTGAATGCAGAGCACAGCGAAGGAGAGATAGAAAAGAAACAAGAGCAAAGAGGAAATGAAAGGTCGCGTCTAGACACGAAAAAAGTCCTTGTCAATTCAAGACTGTCCTTATCAGAAATCGCAGCAGCAGCGACGACCTATACCGATTTATTACTTTCCGAATAGTAAAACGTCTCGATTCTTCGCGCGCACGCAAAAGGTATAATCGAAAAAAGAGGATCGGAAGATTTGATACTGCCAATAAATTATGGAAGTCCTATCTCCAGGCCGCGCGTCCCTTTTCTCTCTGCCTTTTTCTCTCTCGAGTAAATTTATCGAAGCGCTACTCGTGCATATATCGATATAATATACTCTCCGCGCGTGTTATAAATAAATTTCGCGGCAAAGATATTTTTCGCATGAGCCCGGAAAAAAAGGAAAGAAAGAGAAAAGACGAGCTGCTTTTGCAATAATCTCGTAAAAGAGCTTTAGAGTGGCGAGAGACGGGGCTCGTCAATTTTTAACCCCGAGCTGCTGTGCGAGAGGCGCGAGCGACACGCCATTGGCTTCGCGCGCTCTAACGTGATTTCATGTCGTCGACCCATAGCTTCGTCGACGGTCTTCCGTTTTCTTTTGTCGACCTTCCGATCGAATGTTAATGAAAGTGTTACGACATCGAGGATCCTAGAACGAAATTAAAATCGCTCTTTACTTTGTGTCGACGACGATTTTGTTCTTTACATTTTCTTCAAATTCTTTTCAAATACAGGATTGAATTATTTGTCCTAAGTCCATATACGTATCTTTATTTCCTACAAAAATTACATTATTATACTCGGGACTGCAACGGATTTTCAATAAAAAAAGAAACAACATAAATAATTAAATAAATAAACTGTTGGTTTTCAAACTGGTCGAAAAGGGTAACCTACAGATAATATTACGAAGTTACATCAAGTTTATTTCTGCAGCCTTGTCGAACGGTAACTTACCAACCGTAGTTTAACTTATCGACTCCCGCGCAACGATTTCCAAAGACAGTCGTTCTTTTTTTGCGCTAGAATAGTCCTATTTGCACAATAATTAACAACGGTAATCATATGAACTACGATTTCAAAATGTGGTACGTGAAGTAAGCGTCTCGTCCTCAAAACGGAATACCTCGGGTGCGTCTATAAATTCTGGCACTTTGCCATCCGGTGACTTTTATTAGTTATTTTTTTTTTTCTCTTCAAATCCGTTTGTCGTTTCGAAACAATACACTCGTCAGTCAGACGCACAGAAGAATACAATAAAATGGAAACGCGAGGTCAGACATACAAGTGAAATCGACTATTCTCCACTTTGTATCTTTTTTTATTCACATTACAAACAGAAACCAATAGATAACAATGGGCGGAGATAGATAAGTTATCGAGAGAAAAAAAAAATAACCGAGGAAAAAGATAATTGCAGTAAATAGGAACTGAAGTTTCAGTAAAAATCGGCATCACGGACACAATCGTTGCGCCGTGTACTCGAATACGCAAATGAGTGCGCACGTGCAAGCTTCCATATACTCGCGTCCGCCTCCGCGCACACTAAAAGGTTTATATAGATCTTGGCAAGTGCTCTCGATTCGATCGGCTGTCGCGCGTTATAGGACAATGCGCGTATATATGGCACACGTAATGTCCGCCTTATGCGTTTGTTGCACGTCTAACCGTCGGGCGTATGGGGGATTTATGGCGCACGCTGCGACAGACGCCAAAGCTCGCGATTTTAGGACTACTTATTCACCGCGAATTTTTACGCGAGCAACGACAACTACATGCTGCCGCTATGATTTGGAAATATCCACGGAACGTGGAGAAATGTAGTCTTGTGATTTGCGCGATTAATGAACATGCACAGTTGAAATCAAAACAAATTGTGTGTGTGTGTGTGTGTGTGTATGATAATTCGACATTTATTGCAATAAAAATTAAATGGTTGCATTAAGAAAAAACCGTAAAAAGTGTTTAATAGAATCTTAGCATAAATTAGATTTGTGGCACTATTTCGAATATAAATCGCAAATCAATGGGATGTTAAAAAATGAATGTCATCATTTTCTAGAACTGCGCTTCGCTCTTTAGAGTTGCTCAATCACGCAAGTTTTATATAAGTCGAAATAACTGTTCGATATTGTGCACTAAACATACGTTATTTGTAGTCATCTGTTGTGTATTTTATGCAACAAGTGGAATATAATGCCACCCACAATAAGACACACAAGTACAGGTTACTAATGATGGCAAAGCCACATGAGCTCGTATACGTACGTTTTCCGAATACTCTAAGGAATATGCGACGCATAAATCACATATTAGCTTCGTCGACTTCGGAAGCCGCGCGAACACCGAGTCGCCCCACTGAAAATTACAGGCGTCTCATAAATCACAGTAAATCCCCTTATAAAATGAGCCGAGAGAAGTTTTATTTCACTGATCAACGCGTGGAATATCGAGCGGGAAAATAGGCACAGGTATAACTGATGGAAAGTGCATATATATATATATGTATTTATACATACGTTTTTTCATTTTTTTATCCATCGTAGCAATGATATTTTCTATATTTACGCTCTACTAGTTATATAGGCCTATGGACACTTTCGTCGGTCACGTTTTGAAGTTAATTATGTAACGACACAATAATATACACGCAGACAGACACGCGAGAAGGGTGGGTTGCATCAGTCGTTAATTCAATAAATAATTCTGTGGCGACTGTTGTTGCCGCTGCTGCTGGCGGTGAAATCGCTATAAGGCAGTATTATAATGAGCTCATATCCAATGTGCATTCAAACCAGATCAGATCGTGTAATCGCTCGAGTTGCTGACGGGCCACGCTCAGACCTTACGATGATAATTGAGCACGCAGCTTTTTTCCGAGCAATTTAATCTATTTTTACTGCGTGCCGAGTCGCGCGTGAATTTGTTGATCGCGAGACCTTTCGAAATATCAATTCACACGAGTGTGAACGGACTATTTGAAAAGCGAGACCGAACGAACAAATACACGATTCGATCGGGGGTCCGATTATCGATGGTGCTGCGGGTTCTCTCTCTCTCTCTCTCTCTCTCTCTCTCTCTCTCTCTCTCTCTCGTGCATAAAACCGTACGTGCACGCCAAAGAATCGGCTCGCCCACATCGGGAATGCTGCGATAATGCGCTGCAACTTGCGACATCGCATGTGTGTGTATGTGCGTCTGTCGGTTAAATTAGAAATCGACGCACTGCACACTGGCGCTCGCGCACTTGCGTTCTGGCCAAATATTAGAAAGGATTGTCCTTAGACGTCAGGCATGTAAGTTAATCGAGTCGCGGTCGCCAAGGTAATTCGAGAGAATTGAGCTTTGCCGATTCGATTTGATTCTCAGATACCGGGAATCGCGAGAAATATGTTGCGGGTTTTTGTCTGCACTCGTGTGGTTTGTCGGTTACGTGAGATATTAGGGGTTTTTCTTTGTAATGTTTGGGTAAGAATGTGGTTGAAACTTTTATCTGTTCACGATACTTGTTTGAGTAGACGTTTGCACAGATTACCATTATATTAATCCAATTGTAGGTTGCACGAATGAATCGATATTGAACATTATCATTCACGAGGTTGAATTGGTTGAAATATGATTTCTCGCGAGAGATATATTTTTCGTGGATGCCAATGTAACTGCATAATACTATAGTATGCGTATATGCAAAAGTACATCGTTGAAACGTAAGCGTAAGGCACGGAAAGAATAGCAAAAGCCACGCAGCGGCGCGCATTGAACTCGAGGTTCGAGCGCGCGAGAAAACGGTAGCCGCGCGGCGAGAGAAACAACAATGCCCGCGCGGCATCGGAAATTTTTGCAGCCATAAGCATTGTACGTACACGTGGTAAGATATCGCGCGAGCATAAGGCGCGGTTCGCGTGCACGCGCGTCCAGACGGAAAAACACGAAAGTAATTCGAGTACACAAGATACTGAAAGAGAGAGGCCCTTTTATTAACGAGCGGCGACGGTCCCGCCTCCCTCGAGTGCTACCGGTGCCTTTTTTTTTCCGTTGTTTGCTTACTCGCTGCTAGATCGGAACAATCAACAGACAATGGGAGCTCCGCGCGCGCGTGAGTTGGCTTGATTGACGACGAAAATTACTTTTCCATCGAATATATCAGGACAGTTAATTTGATTATCTTGTCAAGATCTCGACGATCTTTTCTCTTTGTTGCAATTCGTGTTCGCAAGGTCTATTTGGAAAAACGAGAGCGCAACCCGTTTCTGTTTAATGTGGAATCATTAAGATTTCGTCACTGATCATCCTATAATGTCGTTTGTCGTGCAAACCAAAGAAATAAAGTAAACGAGGGCGTAAATATGAGGATGCATTTTTTTTCGTCATTTCGCAAGTCAATTTAATTGTAGACGAATGATGAAAAACAGACGATGGAAAAATATCGAAGCACTGTGAGCTAGGCTCGGTAAGAATTCTCATTGACACATTAAAGAGTCAGTCGCGTGTACTCTCCGTGATTGATTGAATAACGGACACAAGCTTTCCGACGAGATCAAGCAAAATTACATTTGTCAGCTTGGCAATTACTTGACTGTGAGTGTCAATTATTGCATATCATTTCGACTTAATTTTATCACCGTGGCGTTATGCGCCTGCGATAAAAAAAGGGAAAAAGAAACGCCTCGTAATGACAGAGCGCGTGCAGCGGATTTCAAAAGAATGTTCCGGAACAAGGTCGACCGGCAGAGGTTTGAATTCTTTGAGAAATCGGAAGCACACGAGTAAAATGCCTGCTTATTAGCGCTCTCGTTCGATCAGCTTACAACTAGTTTTTACACTAAGAATAAGAGCAGCAGACACTATCAATGTAACGGAGGTACGCTTTGTTTATGGTATCATACAGCGAGTAATTAAAGACAATCCCCTTATTAACGCAGCTACTTGTGCAATCACAGTGCATTACGACGTTTCTCGCTCTCTATCTTCACGTAGCGTTGCTGTTCAAGTGTACTCAAAGTGATTTCATTTCCCATTTCATCAATAAGACGATTCTAATGGCACTTTGTTTCGCAGACAGTATTATACGGCTTACGATAGCTTTTGAATTAAAATACACAGACACACACAGACACACACACACACACACACACACACACACACACACACACACACACACACACCGGTAGCAGCGACGTTTCGAAATTAATGAAACTCGCTTCGGTTTTATTGTGCGCGGCCGAGTTTTCGAAATTTTACGATATACCGTCCGGCGTATGCCCGGGCTTTCTTCGATACGGCCGAGCGTTTTCTTCTCAGCGATGCATCCGTTGCGGCTCTTGCACGCTTTCGAATCGCGCGCAAATGCATAGATTATCAAGGATCTCGAGGCGGCTTGTAAATGTAGACGCTGATTTTGTAACCACGCGCCGCAGCACGCGCACGACGCATCGTTCAAAAATGTAACACGCACGGAAAGTAAAGACCCGGCGACGTCTAATAATTAACGATTTTGCAACATTCGCGGACAGAGGTGAAAACAATACACGCAGCGAAGGAGAAAAAATGCGCATTTTCTTCTGTCTCTCTCTCTCTCTCTCTAAAACGACAACGATGGATTTCTCTTTTACCTGACCCATTTTGCGTGACTATGGAAATTAACATAAGCATATGTGTCGGTCTAGTAAAAGGGCTACAATTAGCTACCGTCATGGTATTTATCTCGTTCAAGTAACTGATTGATTAGACTTGACGTGTATATGCGGGGTGAGTGTATGCATGCGAAGTCAAATAAATATCAAGCTTGTAATATATTTTTTTCTTTTTGTTTAAATATTAGTTTTATTCTGGCTTATTACAGTAGTTTATACATGCAATACGTTGATGCTGCTTTTTCTTGTATTTCTTTAAATATGAACACATACAGTATGTTAACAACTGAATAAATTGACGGATGAGAAATGTCGTGCATATGCCTTAATGTCTGTGTACATTTGACATGTAAATTAATTAAATGGTATTTTTGGTTGGCAAAATCATTACGTAATACACAATTATAGAATCTATGAAACTGCCGAGCTTGCTCTTATAGTTACTAAAGCTACGCGATTGCCTACGCGAGACAAATGTAATGAAACATTACAATACGTACAATAGAAAAAGTCCAATAGAAAAAAGAACGAAATTGTTTCTCTCTCGATAGTAGCGGATGTTATCGGTGTCGTGAAACATTAATCTGCACCACATGTATCATCGACAACGTAACATACACGAATTGACGCTTCGAATCATTTATTTACAACAGTTTTATCTTGCTTGTAACATATATGGCTGAAAGCAGAGGTTGTGTGCTTATGTGTGTGAAACTGTGACACGGCAAAAATTTCCTCGACTCTCTCGCTATGCAATCAGAATTAAAAAAAAATACTAAAGAACCAGTTTTACGAACGTCATAATTAATAAATCACTCTAATAATTATCTAATTAAGTGCCTACAAGCTGCACTCTCTCTTCGAAGTACAAAGACTCTAGAAGAATAAAAAGGAAGAGAAAGAACAATTGTTTTTAATGTCTATCCTCACGCTTTCGCATCATACTCCATCTGTATATAAAACACGCACACTGGCATAGTTCGAAACATCGTATATGCATACAGACACGCGCACGCACACACATTTAATTACAGTAGACGCATACGAGCAGCGGCCATGGCAAACTTTCGCACGTGCTCGCGCCGTATAATAGTTAGGAAAAGGAAAAGAAGAGAGGAAAGATAGATGGTATACAAAGCATCGGTGCGCGTGCATCATACACTGACTATGCTTAATTGCACTCGAGCGCGATTATCATTCGAGCGAATAAATATATAATGAAAATCGATGAATTATGAAAAGCTGACGAGGCATGTGGATTATGACTGGCGACGGTTCCTCGGCGTGTCGCAAGCCGTCGTCGTAGCTGGGTCCGGTGTAGAAAGAGACGTAGAACGAGAGAGGGAGAGAGAAGGAGAGATCACGCGCATTGGCCGCCAGTCGCTGTCCTCGTCGTCGGTGTCGTTGCAGGCTCCTTTCGATTGTGTCGAGCGCCTCAGTACCAGTAAGTCCAGAAAGCTGCCAACAGACATGGACAGTGGACACGTTAGATGCAGTTGGGATAGCTTACTGGATAAATCATGAGCCGAGCCGCCGGTGGCAGCCGGCAATTTCGTGCGATATGCCTGCCGCGAAAATCGCAAAAACCGCTAGTTATTCATGCAACGGCTGTTCTACGTAGCGCTCGCGCCTGCAATCGATAGCGTACGGTTGCATCGCTATTGGAATGCCAATTGGCAAACGCACGGTGTGTTTCAAGGTCGCACGACCGCGAGATCGCCGGCTATCGTAGTCTAGTGCGGCAATGTGCATAAGTTTGCGCAGCCAATTGAAGATTTAATTGACAGCTTTAAAATTTTCGTGGAGAATGGAATGCGCGCGAGGGGCATACGTATAATCGGCATGGCAGCGGCGCGATCATTGCCGTTCTCACGACGAGAGAGCCAGCTTGTAATTTCAGATATCCGCAAACATGCCGCACCACTTATAGAGCGTATATACACAATGGCAGTGCCAGCGACGGCGGCAGCGACGGGTTGTGAAATTGGTAACAGGTGCCTTCTCGCGGTATACATATATATAAGGCTGTAACGAGAAGATATGAGCAGCGATCGCGTGGTATACGATTCATCGAGCGTAAGGATATAAGTGACTCGTTAGGGAAGAGAGAGAGAGAGGGAGAACACAAAAAATTAAAACTGCCACACACGTACGCAAGCGTAAAAGCCAAGTCATTCAGCTGTCATTGACTCACTCGTAATGGGCGTCAATTAGCTGTAAACAGAGGGCTTTGGAAATTACATATCTGCTTGCGCGCGTGCGTTAGGGTGATTTTCTGGACCTCGCAGCCATTCAGGGTTTCTCTTTGTTGCATCGTCGCCACGCCGTTTTGCCAACGATCGCACTTCGATCTCAATTTCATTTCGAACATCCCTTTTTCGTCTGTCCTTTCCACAAATGCAAATTACGTATTGCGACAGGTTAATGGACAAAACTGATCGTCAATCGTCCGGCATAGTTATCGTGTCGAGCGCCCACATTCACCTTTATTAAATGAGATAAAAATCACGATGAACTCCAATTTAAAATGGCTTGCGAAAATTTTCGGCTTGATCGCAAAATATTTGCTCTTTTGAGGCAAATTCCTACCCCGTATGATTGAACATTATTTTGTCGATAATTTTCAAAATCGCAGCGATCGAACAGTAAAGACAATGAGAGAAAAAAAAGTAGAGTTTAAAGCTGACCAAGTCTCGCTTATCAAGAAACGCAAGCATAAATAGCCCAAAGATTGACTTGATTCGACTGTCGATCTTGAACTAAGAACGTCATTGATCCGAAAGTTCGAATAGCTTGACCTTGTAATAATCTCGTAACCGCTTGGCGATGAATGTTATCATAAATCTAACTAGTCACTTTTGATACTTTCACTATGTAGCTCTCTCTCTCTCTCTCTCTCTCTCTCTCTCTCTCTCTCTGCTGACTGCAGGTGATACACCAAGAGCGTAAGTCTAGTGTTAATTACCTCGTTTGATTGATTAATAGGAAGAGAGTATATACGTTTCCTCATTTTCATTTTCCATTTTAGCAGACATGCGCGTGAGGATATCGAGTGTCTCAATTAAGAGGATGCGTTTACCAGGATACAAGAGGACATTTGGATCGTTCTCTTTATTACATTGAGATGTTGTAAACACACTTTGAAACTACGTACATGCACAACCAAGAATATTTTTCCACACTCACAGTGCATAATTATAGCGTTAGTGATTAACATTTTAATTAGTTTGAGGCAAGCATTCTATCAGCGAAGTTACCAATATAATCCCGTCGAAAGCGGTGCAGAGACTTGTGCAATGGCAATCGACAAATAAAAAGAGAAGTCTATAAGATCCTCGTGACTCTGTGATGATTTTAGCCGGTAGAAAGTTTTAATTACATCGCGGGATGGTGTCATCCGAATGAAATCGAAAACGCGCGCTTTCACCGTGGCACGAGCTGAGCGATTGCATTTATGCGCGCCAAAACTTCCTCGATGGAATACTACATGAACACGGCAGCATTGAAGAACACGATGTAAGACAGGAGTCTAATACACACGTCATTGTTCCCAAGAACAGCAATGACGGTGACAGCATCTCCCGACAAGCCCGTGGTACGTGAACGAACTCAGCCTCGTATGCTCTGAATTCTCCCGCGAGAGTGAAAGCGTTTCGCGAAGCATGCACACGAGATCAGGTGATAAGAATACAGGGTGTATGTACGACGCGCGCGTGTGTATACAATGTTTTGCGCGAAGAGCTTTTTGGTTTTAATCTGATGCAGTCGACGAACGTGCCAATCTGCACTGCGCCTCACTCGGGGATTTATATTTATTTGGGCGTGTAGGTATGGATCGATCGTTGTGTAACACACTACCAAGCAAAACTCATGCATCTGATAACACGGCGCGAATTTCGCCGATTTACGAGCTTTCGTCTTTTTATTTCAAAGCTGTTGCAGACCTCGCACCATTCAGCTGCGTGTATGTGTGCTGGACAGGATTTGCGTGCAAGGACAAAAATCAGCAGGGATGTAGGAGGTTATTCACATCGATTCAATTTACATAAATAGCTCTTCTGTTTTGATTTATTATTATTATTCCATTGCGTAAGTTAATTCGAGAGAATAAACAAAAAGGACGGGAAGATGTGGGTACTTAACAAATAACAGTTATATATATATACACAAACAAAAAAAGACGAGTGCTCGTTTCTTAAAACTTAAAAATAGAAGCTTTCAAGCTTACTCTCCAGCCCAGGTGTGGTAGTTTTATTTACAACCTGGAGAGTCAAGCGAGAAATTATCGGTTGTTTGTCAATTTTTTTCTTCCTTTTTCCACATGTAAGTAAAAAGCGCTGCTACTATTTTTTTTATCATAATACTATATCAAAGTTCCACCAAGATGAGAATACTCCACTCAGAACCCGCGGCCGATTGGTTTACCTGCGTTGGGTGGCACGAATCCATATCCGCTTGCACCTACAATTACCCCGCTCGTCTCGTTCGGGTCCGACGTTGGACTTGGCGGGAATACAACTGGTCCTGTAAAATATTCAACGTAGTAAGTCGCGTTGCTCAGTGTGAATAAAAAAAAAGTCAATGTCAATCAAAATCGTTGCTTTGTTTTGCAGTATAACTTTAACGAGCTTCTGAAACGTCTGAAGAAAAATAAAAACCATTGGAAATTGATGGCGCTGTCGGTAAAAATAAATGTTAACGATTTTCTCGCTCGCAACAACTTTGACGTTTCATTAGAGGCAACTTGGCAGCCGTAGCGTGGCAATAATTAAAACATTGCATATAGCCTATCCATGGTGCCGTGAAAAAGCTTCATGAAAATTGACATTACAGCAACCGGCACCCACATTGTATCGCGCTGCTGTCCCCAACAAAAGCGCAATTAGTCGAATCTGGTGCGATCGAGGGCTGCGCGTTTATAATGCCTCGTAAAAGCGGACGTTAAAGCGTGTGTTGTATGCACACGCGTGTACGCCTGCGTGAAAGTGGTATAGGCGAGTGCGTGAAATATCCTTTTATCTGCGGGCAAGGACGTCGGAGAGCGTAATCACGCGTGGCGATTAACGCGTTATCAGCCATTACAATGATTACAATGACCTGGGGGCCAGGCACGGTTGCGTTTATCTCGTAACTTTTTTCCATCGTGTCGTAGTCGTCGTTGTTGTTCGATTTCACTCTGCAGAACTTTCACCGCTCAATCCTCTTCGATCGACTTGCTCCGTAAAGCGAAACGATAAATACAATGCGATACATCTCAATAGGCTGGTGCGAATATAGATCTTGGTCGATGATTCAAACAAACAAAAGTATACGCCAGCAAAATCGCGCTCGCGGCCTTCAGGGTCGTTGCACTCACGGTCCTCGCGATCGCGTGCTCCAGGGTCGATATATCGCTTTCAAAATTCGATCGATGATTGTTCTGTTTTGTCGATGCGAAAAAATGTTGTTACACGACAGCAGATGGATTATATTTTGTTTGTCTTTTTTGTTCTTGACTTGGAAATTGAACGAAACGGATGTGTGTGTGTGTGTGTGTGTGTGTGTGTGTGTGTGTGTGGGTTTGAAAAATTAACGACAGCAACAACTTGTATTGTATTTAATTTTTTATTAATACTGGTTGTTTGAAATATTGAGAAGGATTTAATGATACAAGTCTGTCTAGTTCTAAGTTTAATGCTTCAAGTGCCGGTCAATCAAACAATTTTTACGAATCAGCGACCGTTAAGTAATGTATTTGAAGTAAGAGTTTTCCACTTACATGTGTAATTGATTAAATTGAAGTTAGTGATAAAAATGAAATGATACGCGTTTATTTCAATTAAGAAAAATAAATTGTAAAATACAACGCGAAAACATCTTCATTAACCCGTTTAGTGGGTTACATATCACAGGCGATTTCTCGAGATTTGTCAATTCAGCGAAATTTGCATGCGACTCGAGTGGCAAGTGCGCCAAATCGTCGGCGAGGCGATCGGATGAAGAAATCCCGTTAAATATTTCCTATCGTTCAATTTGCATGAAAAAAACCATGAAGGGCAATTGAGCGCTCGATAAAGCGTTCTATACTTCAAGTGTTCTTCCGGAAATGTTTTACTTTCTCCCACACCGACAAAGAATCACCATGCGCTTGCGAAACGTGTAGCACAACACTCTCGCTCTTGTTGTTTTTTTTTCTTCCTCCACCATTATCGTACAGAAATAATAGCGGCATTTATGGAAACTGTGGGACAATGGAAGCGACAAAGTCACGCTCTCCCGTGTAACGTATATGTTTCATAAGTTTCTAAGTCTCCCGCACATGTAGTCTGTCACTTGAGGGGGAAAAAAGCTATGAGTGAAAAAAGCTGATATGTGTGTAAATGTTTGGTTCGACGTTGGATGCGTGTACAGAGAAATTGGCTAACGCTTCGCCTCGTTTGAAATAATTAGAAAAAACCCGACTAAAAAGCTACTAATGCTACTTATACGCCTCTTTTACGAAGCGATGGTGTAACATTACGAGATTATGCGCTTTTATCACTGCTATTACTTTTTTCAGAAATGATGGTGGGATGTTAATTGAATCTCGTCGAGTAACTATTATTGGTCTTATCCAATCACATGCTTTGTAAAGAAATGAGATTTTAATTCAAAGAAAGTTATATTTTATAAGATTCCATTTCCAAATTTGTCATTATATGTGAGACTACCGAATACCTGTATTTTATTATTTGATTAAGTTCTTTAACACGTGTTGTGCTAATTATCTTGACATTGTAATTCATTTTTTTTTCATTAACACAGTATAAATTATTTTGTGTAAAGTAGTGTTACTGGAAAGCTTAAAAAATTTAGCAATCAACGCATACCTTTGTTCCCGTCGTTCGCGTCGATTGAATTTCAATGAACGGCTAGACATAGAATTAGATTATTTGATTTTGCAAGCTCCGTGGCAAAAGAAAGTGCTTTGTCTAAGAAATGTTGTATTTCATAATATAGCGGATATTGACAGATTGAAAGAAAAAATTAGATTTTCTTTAAAAATCGCAAATAATTAAAAATCTTGATAATAGCTGTCTTTCGAAACTGGTAAAATTGGTTTGAAAAGTATTATAAGTGATTACCAGTGTTCGACCTCGGATCCCTCATTCCTGAAGACTGTTGGAGATATGGTCCGAATCCAGCGAACAGCTGGTGGTAGTTTTGTGCCTGTGTGAGGCTAATAACAACGGCGACGATCACAACGAACACAGCAAACTAGAACACATATTTATTCAAATTTTATTATCACATATACGGTTATCGGACCATATGACTTCATATGCTATAATTACGCCATATAAGATAAAATACGACTATACAACTATGCTTCTAATTGTTACAAGCCGAGTGCTTTGAATTATTAATTTTCCATTTTACGTAACGTCGTAACGATTTCCTCGATTTGGTATGTGCATGTTTAAAGTCATACGAGCCCGCACCGCACCATTTTCCATATTTTTTCCGATAGTTAGGAATAATGGAAGTTACAAAGAAGAAAAGAAAAAGTTCACTCGGCGGACAAAGCGCACACGTATGTTTAATTCGTAAAGTAATTACTCGGAATTATTTATCTTTAATATACTTTACGTAATTGACTAACGATTTCCTTCGTTTTCGCCGTTATCTCATTTCTCTCTCAAACATGCACGCAACGCAAGGTCGCACGAGGGCCAGCGGTAGTAGTGCAATCAATTAGCGGGCAGATAAAAATGTAAGAGAAGAAAAAAAAAAGTTGCGCAAGACATCGATAAAGTTGGCAGTAAAAACCAGGGCGATCGTAAATTCGTGATCCGCGGTGGAGAGTTGGATGACTCCGGCTATAACAAGCGCGTGGCTTAATCGAGGCGCATGCCGCAAGGCGGAGAGTAATCAAAGCTGATTGATGGCTTTTCGAAGGAGATCCGCTGCAGCGCGCTGATAAACCTAGGCGGTTCAACTTTTCCTTATCGACGCAAAGAAACGGGATAAATTTTCCTTTCGGGCTATGAAGTAGACACGAAAGGGTATGATTACGATAATTTTCGAAAAAACAACTTCTTCTCTGAACATTTATTACGGATACCTGTAACGCCTGCATCATCAAAAGATTTATCCTCGTCAAAATCAGGAAAGCTTATATTCATCCATATCGGGATATAAATTCGCGATAATGGGAAGTTGAAAATTCTCTCTTAAAATTGCGATTTGTATCCTCATACGTGTATACCGCGGAGAGAAATATCCAAACTAGCTTCTAGTGTTATACAGAGAGCGAGCGGAAAAGAAAAATTTAGTTTTGTTCATTCGATGCTTTCAAGCAAAGGCTGCTTTCTATTTGCGCGCGCGCGCTCGCACACTTATCGAAGATAACTGTTGCGAATCAAAAGAAAATTTTCCCCTCGGAGTCTGTTCATAATTCACAAGATAAATGAAGCTTGAAAGGCCTGTGCGGATACTTTCTAAAATCCATCAAAATCTGCGCAAAATTTTCAATGGCCTTTCGCACAAGTGAAAACGGCGATCTAATTATCCTGGCAGCCCGCGAGTGACACGATAAGTCCACACGGCGACTACCATACCAAGCAATGCATTATCCAGCATCCCTGCTCGCTTGCGCTTATGGCTGTCGACAAAAATTATCTTTACCGGTCGGGGGTTAAATGAGCCTCGGGATTTCTAGATTAAACGCTACATGTACACATATTAAAAAGAGAAATCAAAAGTCCAGGATCGTTAAATACCGCGCATCGTAAATTAAATCATCGCTGCTGTATAGTCACACGGCTGTTTATCGAGTGTTGTTGTTGCGTCGAGCGCGAATCCAAATTGACAATCGATCATTCATTGAACGGACGTTAATAAGATGCTAATAGACTCGACATGATAAGCATAAATGGTTACTGCTTAATCCGATTAGATGGAACGAAGTTTTGCTTTTCAGCAATTGCGGCGAATTCGAGAGAGAGAGAGAGAGAGAGAGAGAGCGAGCTGAAACCAGAGTCACGGCTTTGCGTAAACAGAAAATATGTAAAACTCATCATCCACATGTATTGCGCAAAGGAAGAGCGAAAAAAGAAAAGAAGACACGTTTAATTGTCCAGTTACGGGACGATAGCCATCTTTCAGTTTCACACGTTGTCACCGAGCGTTGCTCCTTCATGGTCTTGTGACGCAAACGCACGTACGCACGCGCGCGGGGCGCGACCACGATGAAGCCGTCACGCCGACTTTATCGTTTCGTTTCGTCGCTGGCTCGTGTGGTAAGTGCGCATCTTGTGTAAATATCGCACTTTACGCTTGCCAACGAGTAAATTGACTCCTTTTTTTGCTCGTTCCTGCTTCGGCTGCATTGCGAGGCTGCATGTATGTTTCGATAAAAAGGAAAAAAAAAACACGAAAAGAAAATCCGCGCGCGCAAAGAGCGAGACAATGCGATACGTGTCCACGCGCGCGTCTAAAATCGAGATGCAAAAAAGGCAACGCGGAGCATTAATTTTAACGCAGTCGTTGAGTAAGCGGCCGAAGTTAAGAGCAAAAAGAATATCGAGCGAGAAAACTGGCGCAACGCTTTACGTACATAGCGTGGACGGACGGAAAACGAAAAGAGTAAAAAAAAAAGAAAAAATGAAGAAAATAAAAACGGCACCAGTTATTAACATGCGAAATGCTTTTTCGTTGGTAATATGCGTGGGAAGTTGGCAACCGATCGATCGAGTGTATAAAGTTGATTACAATATACTGCGCGCGTCGTGGTATGCGAAGGCTTCTTCTTGCGCGATAACGTAAGAGTGTCTTGTTGGCTCGTCATCCATTGGAGATTAATGAAAGAAGGAGAGAGGAAAAAAGAGCAGGTGTCGGGCGAATAATAACGACTGCTTCAAACGCAGGCTGGTCAATCGTGTCAAGTTCGTCGTACACGCTATTAGCACGTGTGTTTCTCTGCATGCTAATTGTCGCCATGCGTATGTATACACGCGTCACGTGGACAAAGTAACCACGGCACACATGTCCATCCCTGCATGACGCCTTTCGTCCTATTGTATAACTGAACTGTGTGTTTCGATTTACTTCTTTTCCCTCTCTCCTCGCGCTCGTAATTATTACTTGCTCGCGCGTACGCGTCGAATTATGTAAGCGAAATACAGGTCGACGGGCAAGTGGCGAGGGTTGATTTTAGCGTACAAGGCCCGAGAAATGTAATGAGTATCTCGTAGCTACCTAACGGTAGCTCGACTACGCGCGTTATACTTATCCATGCAAAATAGAAAACCGCTTTTCTATCGAGTATAATACAGTTTTTCGTCGTAACTCAGCTTTCACGTTCTCAATATCTTTCATATCGAAAGCATGAAAGAAACAACCACAACATCAAAAGTTCTCGAGATCGAAACGATAAATACGTGCGCGCGGATAATCATACGCCTGGCGCTGATCGTTCTTCCGTATGCGATTTACACGCACTCGCACCTACCTCGTTGCAACAGATGCGTCTATTAAAAGGCGGACAAATTAACGTCGATCGAGCAAATGAAACACGCAAACTACCGATCGAGTGGTCGTAAACACGCGACAATAACTCTTCGGTAACACGTCTTAATTCTTGTTAGTGAAAACACACACACAAAAGGGAAGGAAAAGGTAGAAAATTCGGATTTATATACTTTTCGGCTTAACGGTAGCACGCCGATTATTTCACCTAGGTAGCCATATAGCATATCAAAACGAGATTCGAGTAGGCAGTTACCAGTCACACCTTACATAAGCGTAGGTAATGCATTCACCTGTGCGAATGTATAATGCCTTAGATCGCGGCAGCTGCGAGCATCAATAGAGATTACGCAGAGCAATAATGTCGTTTTTTCGAAACCTGACATTTAGGCTTGACACACAACTTTCGACCCTGAACGGCTTATCCGCCCTATTAGTCATTGATTGTCTTTTGTCAATCTTTATATGCATCCACAAGGTGTATATTTTGTAGCTGCTGCTCGTAATGGTCCCGCGCGCACAGCGGAACAGTAAACATGGGTTTTCAAGAGTTCCAAGTCACGTTTGAACACGAAATTGTGTATCCTGGTTTTACTTCCATTTTTTCGCTTTCAATTTGCTAGAATACCGACATATATATATATATATATATATATATATATATATATATATATATATATATATATATGCGTTTCTCTCGACACCGAATGCGTCACTTTTGTTAGCGCAAGAATTGCCGTGTGATTCCGACGAGCTTATTTTTTTTTCCTTTCGCGGCATTTCTTACTTCTAAGGCTGCAATTACTAATAAGGAGTTGCTTAAGCGTGTGGGTATTCTAAATTATAGCCGCTAAGCAGATTCGCGAATTAAGTAGAAAAAGACGGATATGGTCAGACGCGAACATTTTAAATTGCAGCATCATCTTAAACAATCGTCATTATGTCTTGAATGATCGAATTTTATTCAACATTTCTCTATAACATCATGAAAACTAGCTCATAGTAAAATACGAGTTAGTTTAAATTTAAATTAAATTAAAATTGAAGAAAAAATATCAGTTTCTCTGTTCTACTGTTTGAAATTATTCTCCATAAGAATCAATCAATGTCTACGTGTATTTTCTAACACGTTGCTCACTCGAGACTTGACTACTCTAGCAGTGTTAAACTCCGGCAACGCATTATTTATATTTTCTTTCTTTATAAAAGTAATCTTTTTACGACTCTATGGCGTTCACAAGAGCTTACATAACTTCGCGAGCGCAACTAAAGTAATTAGTAACAATAAGTAATTCGATCTCCGCGAGTTAAATAGTAAAGAGGCAAGTTGTAAAAGTGCCTGTCTGCCGATGTCAGAAAAGTAACGCGATCTGCTAGATAAATCAGCGGAATTCCAGGCTTCGTGCCTAATGTAGAGAAAGCCGTCGACTTACCGTCCTAATTGCGCATCTAAATAATTGATTTGTTTCGCTTCTGCGCACGCAATAATATAACAACAACACAAAATAATCATAACAATAGGACCGTAGCCTAAAATCTGTTTCTTTTGTGATTAATCTTTCAAAAGAATCGAATTGCGAGGCAAGATTAAATCAATTTGAAATTTTTTTTCGAGCTTATCGTAAAACAAGGCTCGCTGTTACTCATGACCGATTATGGGGTGTCAAGAGACTCGTTTCTCTTGTCAGAGAGCGAACGATACGATTAAATATTACCTCTACCTGCGTGTACGCGGAGGCTATATTTTCGCCTTTGGGAATTCGATATCCAACAAGTTGTATAGATCAGGAATTGACAATCTACACTTGTGACTACTGAAGATAATGAAATCGTTAATACAAACGTACTTTAAAAAATGATACTGATGGTTGCCTACTGTGTATCGAAACGCTCAATTGCCATACACTGAATAAGTCATAAATCAGCTTGTCTGTAATGAGAATATTTACTTTGGCGGAATCTGTATGATCTACCATTGAAATTACAGCTGAAGCAAACAGTGAAACCTGACAGATAATGCATTATTATACATTGAACATTTGAAAAATTGCTCGGCTGCGTATATAATCATTTCATTACTATATTTATGTACACCTCTTTTTGCAACGCGGTCGATTCTCACGAAAGAACAAAAAAAATGATTTCGCAGTCAGGCCTGTGGTCACCAGCTGAGAGACCTGAATAAAAGTGATGAAAAAAAAGAAAAGAAAAACGAAATGAAACTGAAACCAGCGAGGAGGCTACTTTGAAAAATGTAATTACAGTAGTTGACCGATAAAAATCTCATTTGACGGTGGCAGCGCCGCAGCTTGGAAGCCTCGGAGCGTTAAAATCAGGCTCGTCACGAGAGATGGCAGCGGCTCGCTGCACTTTCGGAACAAAGTCAATGGCGAGGTACGGAACGGCGCGCACTCTCGCGAAAGCTGCTTATCGGCAGATCAAAGATTGCTCGCCCATGCGCGTTTCGAAAAGAAAGGAACAGCGAAAATTATTTTTTCTTTCTCTCGACGCGGGGAAAATTACATTCTCATTACTGTTTTATTGTTTCGCAACTACTTCCAAAGTTAAAAGTCGTATTATTTTTATTTTTTTTATTTTAAGCTTCAGAGTTTTTACTAATGTGATTTTAAGCGAATATCGAAATTCATTTCTTCAATTGAGAGAAAACAAAATAAATTCAGTTGAAGACATTTTAGCAGAGTTCATGGTCACGAGAGTTTGGAATATTTCATCATAGAAGGCAATTTGAGAGAAACGTGTATTGTGTTAAAATGAGTAAACATTAGACATTAGCGAGGACAACTTTTAATTAAATTTCTTTTTTACTTCTGCTTACCTCGTCACTATTGGTCTCGCCGGGAGAGTAATATTGTTAAGCAAAAAATCAACATCTGGAAAAATATTAGGTAATCGTGCAACAGCAGAACAACATTGCGATAGTAGCCATTGCGAGGCTGACAATTAACGAAGGGTTCGGAAGCTTGATTATATTTACATGGTCTGTGAGTTTATTAGTGTAGGCGCATGTGCGTGCACGCGTTGCGTTTTGCGCAACGTCAGCGAAACAGTGAAATACACTTAAGAAGGTGTTTCTGCCATTTGGATCTGGCGGGCGCGTGCTGAAGGGGGAGGCCGCTTGATTTACATTCGAATCGCCTGGTTAGCAGCCACTTAATTTACGACCGTCACGCACACAATCATCGCTCGCGCGCACAAACGGTCTGTGCCTTTTAATTGAGTGTCAATCGTAAATTAGGTCGCTGGTTATTAATTTTCTGTGTATGAGAATCAATCACTAATAAATCAAGGATCACGGCACGAAATAAAGTCAACTATTTCTTGCAATATAGCGCGATTTATTGCTTTTTAATTAAATGTATAATTATCGCTGCGAATAAGACTTGAAAAATTCGTTTATTACCGCGTGCGTTGGGTTTCTTTTCCCTGTCGGAGTGAAGAAAAGAACGATGCAACGTTAGAGACTATCATTTACCAATTCCGAACGCACGTTCATTACTTAGCATATACGTGCACAGCCTGTTTGCAACTAGCTACTGCGTTCTGTTTTAACACGTTATCATCGTCGTATTAAAGCTTCAAACAGACAAGCGTGAAAAAAAATTTATCGTGGTTGAATTCGTTATAAAATTATATGTATAGTCCAATCGAGACATCTAAGTGGAATTGAAAAAAAAATTGCCTAGACTATTAGTAAAGTTTCCCTTACCGGATAGAAACTTGAACTATGTGTTTTTCTTATCACGACAGCGAATTGACGATGTGATCAAATCTGAGCCGCGGCTATTAACAACAGAGAGCGCTGTGTGGCCCAATACCTTTTATTCTAATTTTCAATAAAACAAGAGCTCCGCTTTCATTTTTTTGCGAGAGATCGACAATCTTACAAGCCACTTATACCGTACTGTAAAATTCCGATTGTTATAATTTCTCGGCGCGGCAATGCTTTCGCGCGAGCTGAACCCGTTCAACACTAAAACCGTTTTTTCTTTTTTTTTTCTTTTCGAGCTACCTAGCTAAGCCAAATAAACGTTAATCGTCCGAGTTGCATCAGATCCAGCGATACACATTACTTTTGAACTATAGAAAATTCCTCGGTAAATCCGATCGCTCATATTCTCTCGAGCGGCGATCGATGCAATTTTTTTTTTCCTTTTTTCGTTCTCGCTCTCGTGCTCGCGCGCGCGCTCGCGCGTGTTTTCGAGCTGCCGCTGTCGGCGCACTTACGAACGTTTATACGAATGCGCGCGGCGAGCCGTATTTTCATAGTAAGGCGAGGCTGCACGATAGCCGTGCTGAATTTATTAATCGACAGCGTACGGCATACGTATATGAGCTGCGCATGTAGTTCTCGATTTTTCGGGGCGCCGCTTGATATTTCGCAATCGGTGTATTATGATCTTTGTCCGGTGACAGAAGGTCTACACCAAACGCGTGTCGCATGTACGGCGGAATGCGCATTGCCAAATCAATTTCATTTTTTGTTTTTTGTTTCTTTGCTGTTCGGTTTGTGAATTATCGCGTAATAATGTACAGATATGTTTATTCTTGCGAATCGATTAGGCGGACTTGCGATCGTGAAATCTATTCCAGGCGATATGTTTTATTGCGCCAAAGCACATATATAGCGCCACTAATTTTAACGTCGTAAAGTTGACGTCTCAACGCATTAATATTCGACGTATGCCGAGAATTATTGTGACAGAAGTAGGTGTGTCGTGCACTTTAGCCCTTTATTGTCTAAGCTTGGCAAGCAAACGAACGTTTAACTGTCGCTTTTGACAAAAATGATCGGAAACAATGTCAATAAAAATTATTAGTATTCATTTTTTTTTCTTTTCCGTTTCAATGATTTTATATTACAATCACGATACAGCTACAATTTCTTTCATTCTAAGTGTCATGCGAAGCATTTTAAAAATGTCTACAAGAATATCGCCCAAAGCATGAGACAAATTGTTCCAATTAGTAGTCATTCATAAAATTACAAGTTTTGAAAGTGCAAAGTCCACGACAGCATGATTAATCACCAAACTTTACGCTTCCTGTGCTGTCGACCATGTTATTTCGCATGATTAATCGCATACAATGAAAATAGTGCAAATAGTATTCTACTCGCGTGACTTCTGTCAGAAATTTAATTTATTGTCAATGCAAAATGACTAAAAAAAACTCGTGCAACGACCCAAAGGCGAAACAAAGAAAAAAAATAAACTGAATCATCCGATCTATCTCTAAATCGAGTAAAGGTCGCTATACGCGTGTGTGTAAACTTACGGAAGATCATCGCTGTAGACTCGGAGTGTTTTTTGCCGAGGGCAAGGCCGCACGCGCCACACGACGACGGCGCGCGCTGCAATGGACCTGTTCCGCCTGAGGCTGTATACGCGCGAGTCATATCGGTGAATGACTCGCGGAAATCGTTCGTCCGTCGAGCCTCGCCACGTATTTCTTTCCCCGCCTTATTCGATTTTACGCAAAAGAAAGCGATCAGAGAGCTTGCACGTCGACGATTCGCGAAAAATAATAATGTTTCTTCAGGCGCACGCCCATTGTAACAATGCGAGGCTGACGCAATGATAAGCCGATTGCTTCAGTTTAATTGTCAATTACTTTCGCGCTGCACACGCAAGCCGGAGCAAAAAGGCAAAATGAGGAAAAAGTCCTTCGCGCGCTCGTGGTAGTTTGACAAGCGTTTGACCGAACAGCCAGCGTCGCCTGCCTTTTATTATTAATCTTGAGGATTTGGCAGAAAAACAAACGAAACGAACACTCGCGCGCACGCGACGGCAAGTTGTAAGCGACCAGCGACAAGAAAACAACGTGCATGACTTTTCATAAACGTCAATGCGCTTGGTATTCCGCACGAGTTTACCGTTGCAATGCGAATTATACTGTTTAAGAATTTATATCCATAATTGGCTATTCACATTCGAACGGTTTAACCGTCACGGCAATGTTAATTTCAATGTACTTAAAGAAGTAACAATCAGTTTGGTACTCTAATGACAACTTTATGCGTTTTGATGACGATGCATTCGAGACGTTAAATTAAAATGTTGGCAGCGAACAAGTAATAAATGCCAACGCAAACGGCGTCGTCAAACACATTGCAACACTCGTAAAACTCAAGCGAATTTACCGACGAATTTTCTAACATCACCTTTAAGAAACCTCGCTTAACCTTCTTGATAGGCCAGGCTTCGAAAAAAAAAGAGCAACCATCGAAGAATCGTCCTGCGGTACTACCAAGCAAAAAAAAGAAAGAGAAAAAAGAAGCAAGAATCGGCCGAGTTACTCAACATTGCAGGCGTACATACGGATACGCTTTAGTAATATCACTGCACAGCGGTGTGCGTGTTCCATCTCCTTGCGCTAATCAAGTCGATGATTGGCTCTTTTATTGCACTTCGTTAGTCAGTCGTATAGGTATGAATGCGGGTGTTGATTTACGAGATCGAGATTGGCGCTGAGGGTTGGTAAATGCGCATCATGAAACCGTGAGTTCGTTAGCATGCGCTGATATAGTACAATATTCTGCTTTTATTCCCCCCCCCCCCCCTGAAAAATCAATTGGAGAACTTATTATCAAGGATCTCACCAGCAGAAGTTTCGAAAGCCGCAGAGCGCGGGTTATTTGCAGCGACGCGTTTCTCGAGAAAAAAAAAACACGAGTGTCGGATGGACCTCCCCGTGAAAGTGAATCGGCAAAAGGAAGCGACTCTCGTGCGTTCTTAAAAATTCGTTTTCGATTTAACGAGCGCTCGCGCTTTTATCACACTTTCGCCGAACATGTGCCGAGCGGAATTTTCTGCTCGGGAAAGCGCGCGCGGATAATAAAAGTGGACGATCCGTGCGAAAGAAGCGAGTTTAACGACAACGCAGACACAAGTACGCACGTACCTTCCTCGCGCGGAACAATCGGGTCGCGGTGAATTAAGAAAAACTGATCGTTATACTTACGATCCTCATGTTGACGGACGAGTCTTGTCACAAATCACCTCGGAACAACAACAACAACGAAGCACACGCGAGCGTCGCGCGAAAATACTGGGAGAGAAGTGCCGGGCGAGGAGCAGCGCGCCTCGAGGCGTTACGAACCGCGGCGGCGCTAGACTGAAAGACTGTTTGAATTGGCCGCGCTGCCGCAGTAGTTGGTTGTGCAGCTCCGGCCTGCCGAGAAGTAGCGTCGAGTGGCGTGGGGGTTGCTCGGCTGCTTACTTTTCCTCTCGTTTGCTCCTGCACCGGCCTGTCTCGGACAGCCTATAAGCAGATGCTCGTACGTATGAGGTATTTGCTCGATTGATGCCTGGTGGGGGCCTACCTAGCTGCTTATATACTCGATTCCAACGGAGGTCGCCCCTTCCTTCCGGAAGGCGTCGACGTGCTCGCGGATCGCTGCTGCGCGCACTAACACCACGAGGGTCAAGGTCACTCGGCAATACCTCCCCGGCTTCCCGGTAATCGATACGTTATATCCTGTTTCGTGTGTACTTATTACAATTACACTTAGCGTATCGTTATCCCGCCGATGCTATATGCAAAGGCTATTGATTAGCTTCTCGAGCTTCGACGGTTAGCGAGCCGTAGTTTGCGACGATGCAACGATGTTCGGTCGATCGAACTTTTCTTCTCTGGCCCTTTTATGCTACTATTAGATAATTCATCGTCGATGAGTTTTCTATTTTGAAATCTTCAAATTATTGCTACTGGTTATTGCGACCAACTAACATATTTTTAGTCGATAAAATGACCATAACTGCATACATTTAAGAACAAGAGCAGTAATTGATTCGTGCGACAACATGACAAAACCTCGTATTTTCAACAGTTCTAGTGTAACGTAAACGGACAGCCATCGCGTATTTAAGTGTATTTTGCGTCAATCAAAAGATAAATCCGATCGACAGCAGTCGTTTAACAGTCCAATCAATCGCCGTACAAACGTACAACATCGCGATATATCCGGTCTCCTCTCAACCTGTTGCCATGGAAAGTGAGAGGACTCTTACAATGCTCCTCAAATTCATATTTTTTTAAGCGCTTCACTGTGCATACACATACACACACCTCTAGATTTTTTATTGTCAATTTGCGTGTGTGTACGCGCGTTCGCAAGCGAACAGCCTTGCATCCATTTCCGCCAGCTCTCGCAGTAGCTTTCTTCCCCCAAGGCGGAGGCGACTCTTTTTCTCGCCAATTCGCGAAGGTTGAGTCGCTATTATAATAATCGATTTGCTTGCGTCTTGCTCCGAGCGGTGTGAACAAACTTAGTCAATGTCGATTCTCGTGTGTTTGGGAGATCGGAGCGACGGCGGTAACAGCAGCATCGTCGTCACGTTACATGACTCGGTGTATAACGAGCTGCTGCGCCGCTGTTGGCGCGGCAATCTGAGATCTTGTCAAAACGAATGAAATGACGAAGGGCTTGGAAGAGGGTTGCGCAACGACTGCGAAACACGAAAGAAATCGCTTTTTTCTTTATCGTTATTATTACTTTTTTTTTTTAAGGCATTTGAATCGAGACGGATGCAGCCCAGAAAATTAACAAAGGTATCCGCTCTTTTGTCCGCGGCTGCGAAATTCCATCATCGCATTCTTGTAAATAATTCAATCTAATGCAGCCAGCGACGAAGAAATTATGCATCTGAGGGGCGATAAGCGAAGACGGAACCGCGAGAGCGAAGCCACTCGATTAATAAAACAATATCACTGGCTAATTCATTCGTAAAGTTTGCAAGGTCAAACGACAAAGAGTCATTTCGCACGACTACTTCTTCTTCCTTTTCTTTTTAATAAATAGTAGAGTAAAAAACTGTCGTTACGAGTTTCTTAACTTATTCGAGAGCTCACCTTATGAGAAACGAGGTGTTTCTGGTATATATATGTATGCAGACTTGACGAACATCGACATTATTTTTTTTACTGCACTAACCCTTGGAGCTACACCTGCTTATTTTCGATTTTAGCAATCGGCAGTTCGAGAATCCTCAAATAGAATTCTTAATTGACGAAAGTTAAGAATTGGAAAGTTTATCGGGAAGGTTCTTCTGATTAAGTTTAATGTGCGCTCGGCGACTATTGTCGAGCGAGCCGCCGACCGCGTGGCAATTAAAAAAATGCAATTGACTTTTTAACGAGCGTTGTGCGTATTTTAAGTGAAATACTTCCTGAACGGCTTGACGAGCGATGAAAAAGATAATAAATTTGACTTGTGGGGAAAACCATAAAATATATATGTACATACTTTACGATTGTGCGATGCGCGAAGAAAAATAAGCTATTGCCGTCTAATTTTGATGTATTTTATTCTAATCCTATTCTATTGTAATGCGATGCGTGGTTGAAAAGAATAGCTTTGACTTTGACTTCGTTTTTATTGGCTCACGAGCGCTGCACGGAACAGGATGTCTCATACCAAATAAGGAAAATCTCAGTCAAGCTCATTTCGCTTTAATTAAGAATCAGCCGTAATAATTGAAGCAAAATGTCGAACATCAATGGAAAAGAAAATTGACGAGATAGCCGTAATCCGTGAAAGTTAGGCTGAAAGGATGAAATAATATGTTGGGAATGTGCATAAATATCGTATAATAAGCTCGCAGATAGGAACTAATCGGGCAGGTTCAGCATATTTCTCGATTACCGTAACAATTTCGCCAAAAACATTCATCAGGCGATTATATAAAACACTCATCTGCTTCGGAACGTCTTCAAAAGTCAATTCAGCTAGCATCAGCAAAATAAACATCAATGCGAATAATATTTCCACATTTCAAAAAGTACCGAACTACCCAATCAAATCATTACCTCAATAATTTTATTTGTCTATCAAGCTATGAATTTTTATCGAGCACGGAACGATGCAAAAAAAGTCGGCAATTAACCGTAATACGCAGAACTGACGTATCGAAACAATTGGATAATATTCGTCGCCAGCGGCGTGCAGATTTACCGTTTCTCTCAACGTTAATTTTCATTTCTACGAACTATTACGAAACACTCATTCAACAATCAACGCGCCATCACAAAGAATATCAAATCGAATTCATCTAATAATATTATTACACCACAGTGTGGACTTAATGCTACGCTCGCATCATATGGAATCCGGATCCGTGACTTTCATTATAGAGCGACTTAAAATTCTGTTCAAATTTTTTCTCTTGAAAAAGTTATGCGCTTGCTCGAGTAATAATTGTTCCGTGGTGATTTATCGCATTGACAAGCTTGAATGCGTTTGTATAAGCAGTCAACAGGTTAGTCCGTGGCGTGCTCAAGACGTTTATGGGATAGATTTATCGTTGCTGAATTATGAATAAATCAACGCCCCCCGAGGAAGTGCATTACCTTGAAATAAAATTTCAAGTTCAAGAATCATTCTTCGTTTTCTTTCGTACGTGCAAACGAGTTCATCTCGTGGTAATTAGCAAGCGCCGCACGATTAATTATTCATGTAATGTACCGGTCGTTTTATTACGTTTAACTAGATCTCTAATATGACAAGGACAATCGCGCAGCTACACTCGTCACCGGATTTTCTCTATAATCCAATGGAACATCGGCTGACACTTGAATAAATAAAATTCAATGCCTCGAAACATTTTTTCTGGCCGTGAAAATTCGACAGATATTGAGAAAATTGATGGATGTTGCAAGCTGTTAACATCGTAATCACTTGAGTAATTAGCAATGTCGTCTTCAGGATTTTTGGATATTTTTACATCGTCGTAAAAATATTATGTATATTTAAATTAGTATTCTAACTGGCGAAACTTATATTCGAACTTTTTATTAAAAACAACAAATTTCTTTACTTATCCGTTAAAAGGTTACAGCAGCACTTGCATCAGGAATTTATAGCGCGTATTATTTCCGGATTTTTTTCACTTGGGCAAAGAATAAAAAGGCAACAATTGTAAGTCTATTGTTAGTTGGCGAGCATAAAAATTTTACTTTAGCTTCAACCTCGCTTGCTTTTATGCAAAACCAAAGAGCGAGAAATAGTTCGATGTACTTGACAAAAAGAATCACCTAATATCCTTCGAAAAGGTCTTCTATAATGATGTCGAATTTCAACTGATTTCACAGTAGAACATATCAACGGTGTACGTGCACTTACGCACGTTACCATCAAACAACGAGAAGGATAAAAATAGGAAAAGGAAAAGGCAATCGTTGGCGCTTATTAGTCGTCCACGAGAGGCAATGAATGGAGGGCTTCTCGCGTGGTTATATTGCAACTGAACTTTTGCATCCTTGGTTTATGGGCTCCTGATCGCCAGACAAGGAGACACTACTGATAGAGGTTCGTCTCGTCGAAGCGCGGCGCGGAAGGTTAAGCGTCACGGCATAAAAGACGAATTAGCCTTAATTTCCTAAATTCAGAGGAGGAAGGACAGCATCTGAAGGCTCGCGTTGATATACACGCGCTTTCCCACGACCTTTATTATTACGGCTATTGGATATCGCTCGAGTTTCTCATAGACACTGCAAGGTGATCGAACATTGGATTATTAGATTCTTTTGTTCCTCTTCTATCAGAATCCAGTATCTTCTTTTCGAACATGACGCAATCCCACGTGATTTGGAAATCATTACAACCGTTTCTTAATATTTGCTTTTTTTGCATCGTTAATTGAACTTTCTAAAAAAAAAAAAAAAAAAACAAAAGAAAAAAAATGTGGCTTGCAGTGAAACAATAGCACGCGTCTCATTAGCAAAAACCACTCCATCCTTGAACAGATTTTTATTTTGACTTTTTAACGGTACACGACGAAAGAGACGCTCGTGACGTTAATTTATTTCAGACATATATACCCTCGACCACTAAATTTTTAATGAGAAGTACCTTTAAACAAGATTAGCCAGCGATAGCAAAAAATTCAAGCAAATGCCTTATCGCGCTTAACTATCGGAACGATCAAAGCGTTATCTATTCGAATAAGAACGCGAACGCTCGAGATTGCCAATTTATTTGTCCGTCTAACGCTTGTACGGCTCGGCCGATTGGCTGCAACAAATATCTTGAAATTTATGCTATCGCTTTTGAATAAAACGCATTTGCTCGTGATCTCGAAGTGAAGTGCTATTATCGCCGCCTGGAATAAATCAGAAACAACGTACACACGATTCATCGGTGGCGCATAATTTCGTTTCGTAGACGTATGCCATTGAAACTGTTGATATGTGTGGTTAGCCCGTGCTTTCAGCTCTCACAAGTTTGACACCCGATTTTTATCGTGTACATATTTTATTCATAACGTCGTCGCTAAATCGTTTATCATACTTTACACGCGGAGCTTGCTGCAAGTATACGCAAAGTGCCTATTAGCATCTCAATAAGAAGCAGATAACAAAATTTTGATGGATCAACATTTTTCAAGCTCGACTTTATAAAAGTTGTGTTCTTGTATTAGCACTCGCATCTGATTGATAAAAATAAAAATTTTAATTATACCGATAAAATTAAGTAGGTTCACGATGACTTAAAACACTGAAATCACGCGCCGCTTTCCCTGTACTGGTTACTTCTAGGCTCAAACGTTGTCCCTCGTCCTTGAATGTACGCCAACTAACTTGTTTGGCCCTTAAGGGGTCAAAGCATTGTCCCTCACTTTCTTTTTTACGAGCTCACAACACAGCAAAAGTAGGTACGGTGTTTTCTCTCCGTCTCTTTTATTCTTTTGTATCTCATAAGCTAATTACGCAAATTGAATTTCATGCGATTTACGTCCACGAAGTTCCGATAAATAAATCTTTTTTTATATTTTCCATCCAGCTAATTCATTGTCATTGTAAGAAAAATTGTAGATAATCAGTAGACACGAAGAGTTTCGGGACGAAGTAATCTATGCAGCAGCAGCGGCGATTGAGGTAGTAGTGTTTTTTTTTGTTTTTTTTTTCAAGGAATTTCATCTGGAGCGCGTCGAGCGAGTGAGAATTCGCTTACGCAAAGTGGACACCAGAGTCCAAGAATTATGAGTTTTACAACGTACAATCACACTTACGTCTAGCAATTGGAGGAACAGCTGAGGAACGCCTAAATGCTCGGATCAGCGTAGCTCGTAAGAGAGATATTCAGGCCGATGCGAGCAGCACAACTCTGGATTTCTCCTTAAGGACCACGCATCGAAAAAACGCACGGCAGCGCGCAACTTAGCCTCGCTGTAGGGCATAAGCAGGCACACGCGCGCAGCTTCCGTAATAAATCCGGCAATTAGAGACGATGCGTCAGGAGTGTAGCGAGCGGCGTTCGTCCGTGAGCCGATTCTACAAGCGGAAACCGCAGGAAAAATGTCCACTTCCGGCCGACGTCTTTTGTCTCGCGAGCATTTTTTCGCCGCGCAGCATACCCCTTTTTCGCGTGGGTATAAGAACAAACGCCTTCTTCATTATAATTGAGTCTCCTATGATTACTGTAGTGACTGATGCCTGCCTATTGCGATTGGTATCGCGCCTCATTGTTCAATCCTAAGTAGCTTCACGTTATTAACACTGCTGCTGTTTCCTTCATGCCTCTTCATTTACTTCATAATGAAAGCCTCGTTACGTACGAAGTTTGTATTCAGCACATGCCCCGTGGGCCTTTCTCCGCGAGTTTATATTATCGGACTCTGCGGGGGAGGGGCGGAGGGGAGGGGGGTGTCGGGAAACAAATGGAAAATTGCTTTTGTTTTGAATTTTTACAAATCATGCGCGGATATTTACGATGTTGGCCTCCGGGCCGATATATTGTACAGCTCCACGACTAATTGGAAATACGTTTTACTCGCGTTATAAAACCGTAATTATTATTAAGTAATAAAACAGCTTGTTACTTTTGCTCGAGATTGACTGTGTCTGGGCTAAAGTGAATGCCAGATATCAAGGCGTTTCAAGCAAATTTGCTCGTAGCCAAAGTGCTTCCGATTTCTTCTGCCGAGGGATATTTTTGTGCTCTGGCAAAATTATCCATTCTTCGTTGCCAAGCGCGAGCTCGTGTGGCTAACGTATAATTACCTATGTTTGCCGAATGACAGCCAATAACAGTTATCTCGGGCTTTTCGTTTTTCCTCCTCGAGTCCTCCGTTTTTTTTTGTCGTGACGCGCTAGTTCGCTAAGCGCCGGTGACGTCACGATCAGCTGATCTGATCTTGTCGCCGAGGCTGCCGGCTTACCGTGACAACCTAATTTCTCCGATGCAGCTGGAACACCTTTTCTTACTGCTCGATGCTTTTTTTCTGTCTGACGCCAATGGCCCCGCAGTCTCGTTATGTCATTCGTTAGAATGGTATACAAATGTGTGCGCAAAGAATGTTTTGGTAATAAAAAATCAATTACGTTTTTTTTTTCAGTTTCGTCACAAAAAACGGAAGTTCTGAAATTGTTTACTTCATGCGATTATAAATGCAATCGTCTCTAATAAAAAACTAATTAAATAATTTGAAAACAAAGTGAGTTGCAGTTTTCTCGCAATATTAGAAAAATATGATACGTTTTGCAGTAAAATATTTATGGTACGTTGCAAACGTTGACATGGGTCACCGTACCCAGTTAAATTTTAGTAGTAATAGATAATTTTAATAGGTCGCTCATAAGCACACGTGTACTGATGCACTGAGAAATTGTAAAACAATAAATTTGCCATTAGAAAACGTTATTTGAAAAAAATCATAAAATAACATTTACGTAATGAGTGAATTTCTGCCGAGTGCGGTACGAAATTTCACTTTATCGTAGGCGAGATAGATGGCGAGATTAGACTTTTATGCCGATCATTACAGGGAAATATGGATTGTTTGACTTCCTTTGTAGATATACAAACCTAGACTTACTCAAGTAATTTGATCATGGCGGGGATACGATTTTTTCTCCGTTAAAGATCGTATCGCGAGATCCGAAAGTGCACCGGCTTCGACGCTGCAACTGCAATGGCTCGCTGCGAGATCTCTATCTCGAACGGAATGCAAAGTGGAGTAAAGTTTGCTAATTTTTAATTGGCGAAATATTGGAAGGCTGAGTTTGATCAAGAAACAAACTTCTATCGTCTTTTTCAATAATACAATCCCAAAAATCTATTGAAAATATTGAAGTATAATTCATATTTGAATGCTATATTCTCACTTACGTGTTTTTATTTACTCGCATCTTTAATTAATCACGTGTCTATAGTGTGAAAGTAACAAGTCTACAGTAGCGTATTCTATGTTTACTATCAAGAAATATAAAATATTCAGAATCCTCATCTGACCAAAGCCGGTACTCACCATAATGGCACAACTCTAGCTGTACCATCGATAGGTATACCAGTAAGAAAGTTCCTATAGATCCCGTCAGGTGATGCTACCGTCGAATTTCTTTTTATTATTATGATTTTTTGCTTTTCAGGAGTTCTTGTTGGACCTCGAACGTGAATGGTAGTGATTCTGGTGTTGTCTAGGTAATTTCTAATATTTGAGTGTTTACTGGGCCTGGCAATTGGCCTGGTAATTACCCTTGCCCCGTAGATATGGCTGTTTGCAAAGTCCAAATATTAAGCACATGACATAAAAGGACAAGGATTTTAGTTAATTTCTTTGTCATCATTAGTTCATCGGTCAGGTTTAGTTCCTATCGAGGTGGCTGGTCAAAATTCAATGTTGAGCTTCGACGAATTTTCAAAAATGCAATGGAATACTGATTCTCAAGTTGTGAAAAGAAGCTTGGATATTGACGAAAGAAACGACTTCTCCAAATTACAAAAGAGTAACGAAATACAGAATAATGCGAAAAAGTAGAACAAAGGCTCTGATTTCTCATTAATTTATGCTCAGCTATGTTCCATACTGGCAGGTGCTAACGGACAATTGCTATCTTTTGGGTATAATGAATGTCATAAAGGCCTTTACTATGTTTGGATAAAATGGGAAGGCTCTTCTGCTAAACCATTTAGTATTTTCAAGAAGCAAAGCAATATTTGAAAAGTTTGAATCGATCATGAATATTAAAAGAGACGAAGGATCAAAACGAATAATTATTTTTAAAGATAGATCTGAGGCTATAGAGTTTTGATGGACAACTGTTGAAAATAAGAAAGATTATTACCATTTATTCCAGACTTAAAAAAACAAGGCAAAATGCAAATCAAAGAATCCCAGTGGATATAGAAGTTGATAAGTTGTAATTACTTATTAATAGTCAAAACAAATTTGTCACATCGACAGACTGAATAAACATATACGATTGGATAATCAAAGTGCTTGGACTCCTGTCATGTCTATCTAATTGATTAGTTTTCAGTAAAGTGTTACTAAAATTGTCTATATATCACCAGTGACAATATACAATTAGCAACACTGTATCTGAACTAAGTTGTCCTACATCTATTTGCTCAAATTGTTTACATAACTTAGAAAATTTAAATGCTTGCTCTGGGATTCGATAGAATTAGATATAACATTATAGTTAGTTTATCAAAGTTTTATCATAGTTTTACCTGACTTCACGTAAATTAAACTTTGAGCGTAACTGTGCAGGCCATGTTATAAAGTATAAAAATGATTTAATTTTTGCTTTACTGATCAATCTAACACAATATATTTAAATTTGTTACATATCAAATTTACGAAATATTATTGGGAACTACATTATTTTGCTAAGATTATTACATTAATTGCTAACCTACACATCATTATAATTCAATATTTAAGATATTTATTTGACGTAATAATATGTCAAACTGTCAATATAATTTCGTTGGAAAGAATTTAAGAAATTTGTTATTTGTAGTGTCGAAGTAGTTGATTACGAAATTTAATTAGGGATGTAAATCTTTGCTCGTTATAAAATATAACAGACAAAGACATAGATATCAAGCACAGAGTTGATGCAAATTTTAATAATTATTTAATTACTACCAGTACAAAAATAAATTAATAAATGCATTTAAATTGTTCACCTACTGCGCTTTGTAGAAAAATGCTGTTAACTTGAGGTAGATTATTCGCAGTATTGCTTAACCAACATGATTAAAATACTTGGCTCTTATTAATTATCGCAACTGCTAAAAGTTTTTCTACAGTTGTTTTTCTCTAACCATACTATCGCTTCATTTCCGGCTCAATAACCGACGCGCATAAGTTTCGTGTGAAAAGCGTAGCTGAAATCGATGTACGTAAAACTTTATTGCCTTTTCCACTTATTTCTGTCCCCTTCCAACTAAATTATTCATGCTACTAGTAATGGACCGGCTGCAATTTCAATTATAGTTCAAACTCGAGAGTATATCTTTTTTTTTTCAATTGAAAGTAATTACTACACAAAGTTTCATTATAATTTTTCTGTTGAGATACTTTATTCAATTCGATTGCTACTGGAACATAAATCCATCAAACATTCGTTATATATCGATCTATGTACTTTGCTCATAATATAAAACTAATACAAAATCCAATTTACTAAATTTACTTTGATCTAGAGAAAAAATAAGGACATGCTCATAAAATATGAAACATCAGATAGAGAGGTCTCTGACTATTTATTCTTGATTAGCAGGATTTCATAAAATGAGTTCGGACATTAAAACGAGAGAAACAATCGGTCTCTGTCTCTCTTACTCTCGCGACGTAGCGAAGAGAGATGTTTTCTCCTTCACGCACGAGTTACTCGTTCCCTTTTTCGCGCAAGGGCACGCACATACACATGCATACATAGACGCGAAAGGCGCGGTGTTTCTATGATAATTATATTCCGCGAGTTGAGGACGCCGTAACCGACTAAAAATACACTAATAGCTTTTTGCCGTCGCTGTTTTATCGTTGTTTAAGTATGCAGAAAAACTGACGCGCGAGTACCCTTGCTTGTTTTTCGACTCTTACTCGGACACTTAGCAGCTGCAAATGCTTATTTTTCAAATGACTGATGTGCAAACGATCGGACTGAAGCATACATCGCCACGCGTAATCACAACTAGACGGATTTCTAATCACTTGGCTTTTCTCACGCTGTTAAAGGCATGTGACGACGATGCCGGGGAAACGGAGGAAGAAAAAAAAACTTTAAAATGAACTGTGAATCGCTGTCCCACGACGCGACTCTTTGTAATTCTATTATTCTCGCGGATATTCCCGGAGGAAGGAGTGATAACAAAAAAGAAAAAAAAATAATGCATCGAGGATGGTCGTTTAGAGGAAACGAATCGAAATGAAGTTTCGATTGTCTAAATTTTGCTACGTCATTGTGAGAATCCAAAGGAATTGAGCCAAGAAATAAACAGATTTTCGCTCAGAGCACAAGGTTTTCATGTAATTGGATGGAAGCGTAGCGATATCATATGCAGATTATTCAAATGGCTATAAAAAAAATTGCAACCTACTATATGTGGTGTGTTCACTCTTCCTTTCGATCTGCGCGCGCGTACTTGAACCGAGATTTGCGGTCGCGCGTGAGACATACCGCGACGTCTTTATCTGCGAGTCAGTAGTATTATCTATAGGCGCGCGCGTGCTGCGTAACGTATACTCTACATACACATGTATCCGCAACTTTACTTTTCTTATATGGGCTTTCTGATATATTTGGCGGTTGCATGTAGGGTTACTTATTAGAACGTGACTCAATAGGTGGTTTATTCTAATTGATTACTTCGCGATTCTACTGGATAGCTAAGGTTCGAAATAATCGTTAGAATTGCCAATGTTGAGAAGAAGAACGTTCACGAATGACGACAGTCACGAAAATTCAATTAATTTGCAGTAATTACGCGAGCGTGAATGTAATGTACAATTTCAATTTTTAAGCGTTTGATTACCAGCAACAGATGAGTATTGGTATTATTCATAGCAGTTGTCCTTTTTAACCGGACAATAAGATTCTTACATCCGTATAGAGCACACGAATTACAATTTGAATAATTGTTACCGAGGCGCGCACAATAAATCGGAAAAAGATGAATATGTCCTCATGCGAAAAAAATACGAAAATTACGTATACAGTCGGCGACTCATAAATCCAAACCGCGAAAAAGTAATGCGTCGCGGAAAGAGCGCATAAATATGAAAATAAATTACGACGCGGGCGAAAAGGTAAAAATAGCTTATTGCGAAAAAAAGAAGCTTCACACACAAGTGTGCATGAGACGTGCTCACACATGTCATCTCTTTATTTCTACATATACGGGCACATTCGTCTTCGAGCGTATACGTTTGGATAATATTAATTAGACGCTTGAGAACAAAAGCGGTCGAGGAATCGCGTAGCAGTTTCTTATCAAATTGAGGTATTTATTCCTTTTACGGAAAGTACGCGTGTATAATAAGCTGACTATTTTCAGAGTTGGTATTTCATTAATAATTCGATTGGTATAACATTATGCTGCAACTATCCACCTAGACATTGGAGAAATTCATTTAAACATCATTTCGTTTAATCTAATAGGACGAATGAAATGTATGTTTTCAATTCCAGTTTTTAACTGAGCATTGACTGAACAGCGACGTGGAAATATTACACATATAAATCACTAATTCCAAGGCACTGTATTTCACAACCTTCTCAAATTTAACTTAGGAAACAATACAAAACAAAATGAAAATATCGCCATTATTTCGTTTGTTTTCTCGGTGAGTTTGAATAAAGTTATATTGAATACTGAATATTCAAATTTTTGTTTAATTCACGCGTTTTGTTTACTCGCTTATTTCTTGAACAATTCAGTCAAGAAATGTCTCTATATGTGATGATATTGTAGTTTGTACCCAACCATTTTCGTTTCTAAAACTGAACACAATTATTCTAATAATAACGCAACTGACATTAGAATTTAGAATCTTTGCCCATGCTTACCTCATTTTCCTAGACATGTACACATTCGCTATAAAGTTAAGCGTACGTTCGTTCAATATTAATTAGCCGCTGCGACAGACAAAAGCTTGACGTGACCAGATAAGCCGGCGTCTAACGTAACGGGTCGATTTATTTTGCTCTCGTGGCTTGCGGCTTCTTCATCGCAAGAAGAGCATAAATCTAATTGTGGTTGGTCCATGTGATATGCACTACTCGAAGCTTCAATTATTTCAATTGGTTGGTCCATTAGTCAGTGATGTGTGATGCGGAAGTAGTCTGCATAAATTGTGAATGAAACTTATCATCAAAGATCTACATGTATTTATTGACGCACAAAGTCATAGATAGAAACCTCCACTTTGTGAAATGAGTTTTATGATCAATGTAAGTTAAATTTTAACGAGTAAATTGTGCAATAGGAAAGAAAAGAAATGCAAATTCTTTGCACGTAGCCAGTGATAAATTATGGGTTATCGTGCGAAGGCATAAAACCGCACTTATTTTCTTTTTCGAGATATGACCAATGTCCTTTTGAAAAGTAAAATTCCTCATTCACGTTACAAATGACGTTAAAATTACTTGCCGTCTGAATACGCGTACTTTCATTGTTTTCTTTTTCTTTGCGTCAATTGACTCCGTGTATTGCTCTTTATTACTCAAGTGAATGCTTAGGGCAGATTATTATTATCACCATGACAATTTTTATATGAGTTAGAGTGTCGAAATTTCACTTTCATTATGTAGTTTAAATGAGTACTTTCGATGCTATCTCTACATTCCATTTGTTAGCGTTTGACCTAATCGGATTCTCTTGATTGTCTGACTTATCCTGCACTATACTACTGAAAATTTGTTATTTTGTAGAATACGAAACTGTTATCACTGATGAGTTATTTTTCTGAAAAAATACAAACAATCTAATGTTCATGAGATCTTAGTATGATAATTTAATTTAATTACTGGTTTACTTGATATAATCACATCTTGTATCTGTCTTGAAAGCAATTTTTATTTTCACTACTGTATAAATATCATTAATAGACATAGCTAATAAAGCGAGTAACTGGAGAAATTCTTCTGCATTGTAAACAGACGAATACTCTTAATCTTGATAACTTGTTTGATAAGGCCCAAGATTTTGTATCGGAAAAACCAATTGATAAACAGACATTCGTTCCTTTTTACAGAAGTACAGTCATGAAAAATTTCCTTCGACCAATACGCACAGCGTCTATTCGGAGTTATCTTCGACAAATTAGTGTCGGTCGAAGCCGTTCATTCACATGTAAAAACCGTCAATCCGCACCCACACATCGCATCGACAATACACGTTGGTCACCACAGTGTTGGCATTTCTACATATTTCTTTTAATCATCGGAACGTCGCGCGTAAGCAATACATTCTCGACGACATGATGTGTGCTTGCGCAAGCGCATGGTTTACGCGTAAGAACGACGTCGTCATATAATGGCTCAAGGTCCTTTCTCGCCATGCGCAGCTACTCTGCAGCCATTCCAGATCATCGTGGGACTATCCTCGGCGCCACTCCTGGGCGCGGTCTCTCCGCTTTTTTCTCGAGGAATGCAAAACCGGCACTGGACGTATATCCTTCTCTGATTAATCAGCTCTGATTCTCAAAAGTCCGTTATTGCTTCTGTTTCAAATATTACCGTTTTACTTTACGGCAAACGAGACGTACTTTTTTTTCCTTATTTTTACTGCTCGCTGCTGTTTCTTTTATTGCTAGCGTAACTATTATCAAGGATGCGCGCTGTTTGCTATACGGTCAATGCGACGATTTTATGTTGTGCGCTCTTCTTGATGGCGCTGGCTAAGAATATTATACATTTTCCAGTGCCGTAGCACGATGTTTATTTTCGAAATGATATATCTCTTCGACATTAATCACGTTGTCCGTATAAGCAATTACACGCAATCGCGTGCAATTTACTTTTAACTATGAGATTCGTTTAATTTTGCTAAGATACAAGTCTCGAATCGGGTACGTACGTGTTCGTTGACACGCTTATTTTTCTTTTCACCTTTTTTTCACACTTGACGTCAAAACTTGGGCGTGGATCGGCACGGAGAGACGACAACCTCTACTTATATGTAAAAACGACCGGAAAAAGATTGTTACACAAACGGAAAGCAATGCATGCGTCAGTTATTGTTTCATGCGTATAATACGCTTTGAATTGTCTCAATATAATAATAGATAAAATAGGAATGTACATATATATATCGCTTGACTAGCATTATCTAAGACCCAATTTTCAGTCTATATTCTCCGGCCATTAGTCAACAAAGCAGAAGGCAAGAAAACCTCGACTATGTGTTTACGTTCGCGGAATTGCGTTGAACGGCTCTGCTCTTTGCGCTGGGTGCATGTTTTAAGAAAAAAGAGAAAAAAACAGGCACCTCTCGTGACATCGTGACAGCCGAACAATTGAAGCGTCAACGTCGCACGAAATTCACGAAATTGCAAGAGAGTGAGAGAAAGAAAGGGAGTAAGTGAGTGAGAGAGAAAGAGGAAAAAAAATGAAGAAAACCAGACAATGGGCCGACTTGCAAAGTGTCAATCGTCGCATTAAAGCCAAGAACTGCGTCCCCGTTCCTGCACGATTTCGCAAGTCGCCACTCTTTTCCTTCTGCTTCTACTGTTAATGCAAAATAATGTGATGAAAAGAGTTAACGCGTGCAAGAGGCACTTTGACGACCGAGCGAATGAATTTGAAGCAACGCGTCTGCACGCAATTGCATACCATTGCATTTGGAGCTGGATAATTATCGCGGAAGGAAAAGAACAGAATGGATCAATAATCTTAGTACTATTTGAGATACACATCCACGATAGGACTTCGTTTATTTTTTTCTTGCTCTGCGTGATCTTTCTACTTGCGCAAAGTTATCTAATAACTCCTTTATACGCTGGCACTGCAATATTTGTGGAACCCATTCGCGCGTATTGCAGCTACGCTCGCTTTCAAATTCAATTGGAACGAAAATCCATCAGTAACCTACGTAATGCAATACTTTACTTTATTACAGATAGCGATGGGTCTGCGACTGAGACTCCGATGTGCCAAAATGCTTTGCGTAATACGAAAAATTTAAATTAGGTAGTGCGATGCATGTACGAGATACTTAGCTTAAAATGTATTTCAGTGAGTCAAGGTCAGCTAGTACGGACTTTCCTGCAACTATGTAATACAAAACACACTCGCTTTCGCCGCCGGTGATGTGCCGTTGTGACAAAATTTCGTAATTGTAGCTTCTTTCTTTTGGGTTTTTTAAAATGTATACCTTTGGGGACTTATCGTGAACGCATGGAGAAAACGCTCAAGATCAAATTGAAGCGATAGGCGGTGAGAAGCTCGTATGCTTTTTATTTTACAACCTTGTCTCTTGTGCCGGAATTTCTTGTTCCCTGAGTTATCATTTTTTATGGCCGGGCGTAGGAACAAAAGCTTTGGCTATTGCAAATTTACGTGTGATGTCATGTCGTATAAAGTCGCCGAGTTTTTATTTCGGTGATCTCAGCAGGGGACGTTTTGTTCACATAGTTTCGAATGATTACAGGTATGTATTTAAAAAAAAAAAGCCTATAAGTCTTTGTATAAATAATTGATACAAATGATTTACTGACATTTGTCGACAATTAGATATCGTAAAGTAAAATATACACACGATAACAATTTGATTGCTCACGAGCGACTCACTTGGATGGATTTGCCGTGAATGGGCATAAATACGTCGGAAATATGAAATGCGATGAAAAAACATTCTAATCGACATCGCTCATGTATTCAAACGATAAAAGAGTAGAAAATGTGTAATGTTCTTTAAAATTACCAGTCGAAATCGATACAGCGTATCTGTAAGTAAACACATCATCGTATGCGTGATCTCCACTGTGCGGAAATAAAACATGTGCGATGTTTAGAAAAAAAAAAAGAAAAAAGCGAAAGAAGGAAACGAGAGCGTAGAATATTCGACTATGGGCTTGAAGGCTATCTACTACGCAGAATATCATAGTTCTAAGTACCCGATTCGAAACAACAAAAGGTAAGCCGCCGTTGCGCTTACACACTCTAGGTCTGTCAACGTGGGAATATATGCCGCGCGCTTGGTAGCGGTGATGTGTTGCAAGCGCTGAGGCCGCCACGTAGCGTACGCGTGTATACGCTCTTCTTTTTTTATATTTTAATTCCAATTCTATTTCTCCTTTTTTCCCCACCTAACCCATACGAAAGTTTCCCGACTTCAACCGAAAGAATGAGGATCCTTGACTTTTTACTTCTGCGTGTTTGATTATCGCAGACGTGCGTATTCTTTGACTCATTCTACGCAGGAAATAATCTAGGTGTCGAGAGGAAAAAGGACCTTAATTTCAATGATACTCGCTTCATTCTCATTCGGTTCACTTCGCGAAGTAATGCATGCGAAAAATTAACGAACAACATTTCTATATATAGCAATTTTCCATTTTTATATATGTATAGTTTTGTGGTTAATTACTTGTTTTTGCGAGACAATGAGTAAAGCCCTCTAATTTTAGATTCATAATTGTGAATTATTTAAAGATTTTTACCTTACATTATCGTAATTGGAAGTCTAATTTGTTGTAATGACCAGAAAAACAATCATGCTCAGAATAGGATAACCTTAGGGTGTACATGCGATTATCTTTCATCGCCATGTAAAATATTGCACTCTTGTCCTTGACAAATTAGCATACAATCAATTAATTTAGATCAATTTCCGATGGCGGCAGAGTTGTTCTATTTTTAGTGAAAATATATTTAATGTCATCTTCGCTCATGGTTCAACAGAAAACATATAATTTCGCAAAGTTTATGGCATCTTATTTTTTAAACGTTCTCTTAATTAAAAAATAATAGTGGTGTTTAAATGTCCTTTATAAAACGCTGCCGTCGACATTGACTCGGTTTTTATAGCGTCTGAGTCGTATTTTTGTGTACAAGCGGCTTATATTTAAACATATATAAGACAATAAATGTAGTGTTGTACTAAGAAATATTATGATTCCGATATCTCTCAATCAAAATCTATGGAACCCTGAGCTTATTAAAAATATAAAGTCAGCAAAAAAATTATCTAGCTCGGTCGTTTAAATTACATAATATATTTCCAGACAAAGCTAAAGTAAGTCCAATAAAGTGCCTAATGGATTCTTGGAAGATCTTGTTTTCGTTATTCAGTTGTTTTTCGGAAACTTTTTCCATTCCGACATTGACCCTATTTCCGCATAACAACGTTCATCACTTTTAGCGTACATAGGTTTTCGTATTTTTTACTCGAGTACTTAGGATTGCACAAAAACAACAGGACTTACAAGTGTGGCACACTACAAATCAACTTGACGAAAAAATCCTTGACACTTTATGTTGCAAACCTCTCAACGCTTTTGTATTTTCAAAAAGTCAATTAACGACATAATTAGTAACACATTTTATCTAAAACTCGAGGTTTTGAAAAAAAGAATTTTTGTGCATGTAAAATATTAGCAAAGCTTTTTGACACAGACTGAATTGGCTTGTCAGTTGAGCTGTAGACTGCTTTCTGGATTGTACGTCGTACGGATTCATCTTACGTACATGGGAAATACATAAATAGTTGTTACATTTCAGACATGAGCTCAGCGTCCTTTTTATACGAGTACGCGCATTATTATTTTATTCAATAAGCATTTTAATAATACTCTAGAAAATGTGTCTGCCATGAATATTTTATTGGCTGTTGCATTTGGCTCTAAAAGAGTTGGTGAATATGAGGTTGAATAGTTATGGTGATGTATATCGATCTAAATTACTTTATTACAAGAAAAGGAAAAGTCATTCGAAGTAACACACTCAGCGTAATAAAAATCCACTAAAGAATAAAAAGCCCAAATCCACGCAATCGTGTAAGCTGTCAACGAACACGTCATGTGCGGGGAGGCTTGTAAGTAAGTATAAGCGACGAAGCTAAAGAGGCGATGACAACAACAGGTGTACATACCTCCCACTACTGTTTGGCGGCAGCGGCGGCCTGCGACTCTATGGATGACCTCCCGCGTGTCGTTCCACACAGAGAGGAGCGCAGGGATAAATGTATACGTCGTTGCCCACAGAGCTTTTAGTTTACAACTCCTTGCGTACGAGAGAACAAGTGGGCGACGCACGCCATCGTGCGCTTTGTTTTTACTTTATTTTCTGTTACTGGCGCTTCGACTTTGTGCGACTTGTCCATGATTTGTGTGACTTGATTAAAAGTTTGGAAGGTTCTCTTACGAATTTTTGAAGGAAGAGACGCTGTGTGAAGAAATTGATCTTCATCTGTGCTGCGGGAAGACAAGGAAGATACCCACCGATGGAGGTGGTTCACCGGCCGGTATTCGTGGGCGTTGTCGCTCAGCGAAGATTACACTTTGTGAGTGTCCGATCTGTTATTTTATTTAAAATTCAAGTACATGACTGAGTCGGAGTAGTTTTACATGAACTAATCATCATAACTGACATTTAAGATTAATTTACTACTTCTCGTGCATGAATCAATATTGTTTTTGAGTCACTGTTTTGTTCTTCGTGTACATTTGAAAATTAATGTCTACGTCAAAGGAAGACAAATTATTGAACGTAGAATGAGCAGATTATCCGATTTCTTGGACATCAAAGACCGCAGAGACGAGTTTGCATAACAAAAGAAAACGAGTCTCATAGAGGCAAGCAGATCAGCGTGAAATGCAACGTGAAATATCTCTTCCCTTGACATACCTCGCATATTGCCCATAGCACTGCCTAGCTGTCAGTTATGTCACTCCTGCGCGTTTACCTATTAAAACGAGCAGCTCGCGTTTTCACGCTCGCGATATTTATTTTCTCACGGTATCACGAGATGATCGCGAGAAGAAGGAGGGAGGAGCTTTGAACCTGTAGCCTTGCACAGATCTGTTATGAGGATTTATCGGCGGAGGACATTTTGCGAGCGCTGATGCAGAAACTTCTTATTTCTTCCTTTATTCGGGAAAAAAGGATGTATAGTGGCACGCGATATCACTAGCAATTGTTATTTGCGTACACGTCGTAAGCATGTCTATGTGTGTGTGTTTGCTCGCTTCCTCGTTTATGATTCTTCTTTTCATAATACAGCTTGACACAACTTTTCATAAAGACGAGTTTCTCTATTTCCTGAATAGCAGTGAGAGAAACAAAGAGGCGCATACCAGTATGGGAACGATATGGCGTTTGTCAACTTAAGAAATCCTTTTGAATATCAATGGTCGATGCGCTTGTGATTCATGGACTTTTTACGCATCTGTCGCGTGTTGATTCTGCGAAGAGTATGCATATTACTTATCCAGTTTGTCTAATTGATAATGAAAATGCTAAGTGAGTGTTTTGCATGCTTACTTCGACATGACACGAGAAAATATAATGGCTTCGTGAGGAATGTTTATTCAAATTTGGAAAAAATCTTTCATTTTTTTTAAGAAAAAAATTGTAAAAAAAAATATTCTTATTTTTTAATGCTAGAAATTTCTTGACTGAGGGATATATTTCGGTTAGTACGATTTCATTATATTTTCTATTTCCACATACCAAAAGTCGAATTCAGTATTCAAATAATGAACTAAAAACCAATAAGGTTCTAGAAACAGGCGTATTATTTTGAAATTCAACCCCTCTAAAAAATGTGAAGGTAATTGCTCCCTCCCCAGCTTTCTGTACACGATAAAAATCTTTTTCGACCCACTTATTTTTGTTAATTCACACTTTTTATCTGAAATATTAATCGACTGCAATGATGAGTAATGTACCGCAACGAGCGTCGTGGCTTTTTCTTAACAATTTTTTGATGTTGGAGCGATTATTCAAATAGTTCCAAGTGTCAGATGATTCACTGGGAACTCAAAAGAGATTATAGTTTTCTTTACTGCCAGGCATTAATTGCACTTCGAATTTCAATTATTCATTCTAAGAACGTTTAGCTTTTAGCTTTTTTAAGTTGCAAATTGACAGATGCATTCTAAATGCATATCTGCAAGATATTTAGCCTTTAGAAACTGCGTGTGTCACGGTCATAATAAAACTCACCGGATTGGTGTAAAAGCAAAAAATCTACTTTTAAATTCCGTAACCTTACGTCTTTTTACTTTAGTTACGAGAACTATGAGAAAACAAATATAGTCTATTTTATAACTAAATGTTTTGTAGATGACAATAACGCTGCTGCTACTCCTCGTCGTACACTTAGTCTCCTGCCAATTGGATCTACCACCACTGCGTGATGATCTTTATGATCGAAGCGAAGATCGACGTCAGTTAGATGATGAACGTTATGATCGAAACGAGGGTAGACGATTACCAGACGATGACGATCGTTTCAATCGCAATCGACAACCGTTTCAAGATGATCGTCGATACGACGATCGTGATCGTGATCGCCAACAACCATTCCAAGATGATCGTCGTTACGACGATCGTGATCGCGACCGACAACAACCATTCCAAGACGAACGTCGTTACGACGATCGCGATCGCGATCGTCAACAACCATTCCAAGACGAACGTTTCGATCGCGAACGCAACAGGCAACAACCCTTCCAGGACGAGAGATTTGATCGTAACGGCAATAGACGGCCGTTCCAAGATAACGATCGATACCGTCCTCCAGAGCCAGATCTAAGAAACCTTCTGGCGAGTCTTGATTTTGTGGGCACTCAGCGATGCAGCAACAACGTTGCTGCCCAGTGGAACTACGAGACGAACGTGAACCTGGTCAGCCAATTACAAGCGGTGAGCCAGCTTATATTGTTTAGAACGAAGTGCAGAAGTTTAGAATCGCACGCTCTTCTGACTGCTATTATGTAACGCACGTAGTGACGTTGCAGAAATCTTGATGATTTCATTTGGTTTACTATCTTTTTACGTTGCATTACGCTAACTTGTACAGTTATGTCGCCTAAAGCATATTTATGTTGTTAAAAGAACATTCGTTTTCATACAGTGAACTTTCTACTGGGATTGATTAATAATTAATAAATCGGACTCGCTTCTTCGAGCAGCATTGTTCATAATATATACATTCGTGACAACAGACGGTAGTGGTATTTTCATAATTTACCGAAACATGCTACGTGTGCCGCTATGGAAACGCGAGTCTTTATCGATCGACCTATTTATGCCCGAATAATTCTGAATAACTTTCTTCGAAGTTTTTTACACCCGTATATTCACTTATCTGTATGATGAAATATCAGCGCCCGTTAATTTCGTCCCCATTGAGAGTTGACAATGATTCAACAGTTGACAATTATTGGTGGAGCAATATTGAAAAACAAAACTTGTCGAATCATCCCTAACGCGTCTGTTGATTTAAAAGAATAAATCGAGTGACTCACATCGGACTATCAAACAAAACAGTCGAATAGTCTTTGCACACACGCATCCGACAATAATTGTGTGAAAGAGAAAAAGTAATTGAAAACGATCTCGAAATGCATATAGAGTCCTCGACCCGTTCACTCCCGCACATTTTCCTTCCGAGCGTGAATTTCCATAGCAGGAGAGGAACGAAAGACGCTTCTTACGGGAAACATTCCCAGGCGATGCTATTGTTTATCGTCGCTTGCCTATTGAGTAAGCGACGCATTAACTATCGTCGCGCGCACCAGCGACTACTAAGCCAGACACGCGGTCAAGTACCTCCCCCTCCCATGTTCATTCAAATCTTACCAGCTTTTTTCCGCTTTCTTTTTGCCTTGCTTCACATTTTTGTTTATTGCAATTTTTCTTTTCGAAAAATGCTTCAGAAGGAGTAGTATTTATTTTACCAATGCACGCGCGGGCATAGAATAGCTTCAATTTCGATTCCTTATATTTTTCTTTGCAATCTACGAAGATCCAGGGTATTCAACGAGGCTCGAAACAAAATGTTCCTTCGAAGACAAGTGAACAACGATATTCCTGTGTACGCACGTATATCCGTACACCAATTAACCTACATACACGTGTCTCTCTCTTGCACACACGTTTTTCCGAATATGTCGATAAAGGTCGATTTATCAAAGAGATTGATGGTCCATCGATTACAAGACGTTTCGATCCAAATCGACCTCGATATTTTCCTTACACATAGGATGCGAAACATATCGAAGTGTACCATGAAAAAATACTCGCGTACAATATTCTGTACTGAAAACACGCCTGCGCGCGCGATAACATAACTTTAGCGAGAGATTTCGACACGGAAAAATAGCACTTCGAAGCATTATCTTCTACCGGTAAAGCTCGACGGCATTAGCGAATGAAAAAAGGCGAGGAAATGGCACGTCGCGCTTGCGATGCGCTTCTATCCTATATAGATACTGGTTAATCTCACGGAAACTCGGAACGTGCGTGATGTAAGTCTCATTTGAAAAAAAGAAACAGTAATTATAATAGCACGCGGATATTGTTGTTGGCATTCACGCGACTGTGCGATATAAATGGAAATTCTTCGTTAATTGACATTTTTATTGTTGTGTTATGCAGCTACAAGCACAGAGACATTATGCCGACTTTCAATTTCACTCGTGGCAGCAGATCAACAAAATTGATCCTAATTCTGTTAGGGATCCGACCACTCGAAGAAGGCTTAGGTATTTGTCGGCAGTTGGACCCGCGGCTCTTCCTCCTGATCAGTTCGACAGGGTAAGGATTATTATTTGATTTTAAATTTTTCTTCTAGACTATGACAAGGATCTAAAAGAATTTTTTAAATTAATTCTAGTATAATCGACTCATCAACGATATGCTGTCGATTTACAACAGTGCTACGATATGCGCATACAAAGATCCTCTTCGATGTGGTTTACGACTATTTCCTGGTAAGTTTGCGAAAACACATAATTCTATCTGCAATGATAATACGATTCTCGATATTTTTGAAACTATTTTTCATACAGAAATATCAACAATTATGGCGCGCAGTCGTGATTGGGATGAATTACAATGGGTTTGGCTTGAATGGAGGCGAAGAAGTGGCTCGCAAATGAAGGATCTTTATCATCAATTAGTTAATCTGAATAACGAAGCTGCACGCATGAACAGTAAGTGATTTTTCAATTTATTTATTAACACTATGATTTTACCCAAATTTATAATTAATCAAATGAAATTACCTTCTAGATTTTACTGATGCTGCGGATTATTGGCAGTTCCCCTATGAAAGTTTCGATTTCGAGCGAGAAATCGACGATGTTTGGGAACAAATAAAGCCGCTATACGAGGAATTGCACGCTTACGTGCGTAAACGACTGAGGGATCTTTATGGACCAGAAAAGATAAGCGGTCAAGCTCCACTACCCGGTCATATACTTGGTAATTTTCTTCTTCTTTTTAAATACAATCACGAATATCATTATATCGAATGAGGATATTTCACACGTACATTTTCAATGGCACGTGTAAATAATTTAATAATTGCATTCAAATATGTATGCAATTAAATGTATAGTTATTTCTAAAAGTATTGATTTTTTCATCTTCTATACAGGCAACATTTGGGGACAATCGTGGACGAATATTTTGGACATGACACAGCCCTACCCTGGAAAAAATTATTTGGATGTTACGCAAGAAATGATAGATCAGGTTCGCAATAAAATTGCTTCTGTAAATACTATAATTTTATTAATCATGTGTATGTTATAATAATTTTCATTTTTACAGGGCTACACTCCGATCGACATGTTCCGAGTGGGAGAAAATTTTTTCATATCACTAAACTTGAGTGCCCTTCCGCCAGAATTTTGGGCCGGAAGTTTAATCGTCGATCCAGGTGATCGACCTCTTATTTGCCAAGCTTCAGCTTGGGACTTTTGTAATCGTATTGATTATAGGTAATAACAATATTCATAATCCATTATTTGGTTATCCGTTCTGTGGGCTACTAATGTATACACACTTTTTTATTTGCAGAATAAAAATGTGCACTAAAGTTACAATGAAAGATTTGATAACGGTACATCATGAAATGGCTCATATACAGTATTTCCTTCGCTACAGTCATCTACCTCGTGAATTCCGCGATGGAGCAAATCCTGGTAAGGCTATCGTAAAAATGTAACAAACCAATATATTTTACTGATCAATATACTTTTGGTGTTTATCATTTCCCGTGAAGGAAGTGAATTTTTTGTTGTACCTTTCTTTCGGCAACAGGAAAGAAAGCAAAAGTTGGTACTGTTCTCACTACTGAGCAATAATAAATTTTATTATCATTGCTAATTCGACTTTCTCTATCTTCGGGCGTTCTTTTAAATAATATCGTACAAAAACAGAGAGTAAAAGTTATTCTACAGCCAAAAAATAATGTTATCTATTCGTCTATTAAATTTTGAAAAATACTGCCGATCTCACGTTTGTTTTCTTTACATGAATCTAAAAAGCTTCTTTTTTATTATTTTAGGTTTTCATGAGGCAGTCGGAGAAGCTGTTGCTTTGAGTATAGCAACACCAAAGCATTTACAAACTTTAGGATTAGGGAATAAATACGTAGACGAAGGGGCGGCTGATATAAATTACCTCTTCGCCTTGGCCATGGAGAAATTAGTCCTACTGCCTTACAGTATTGCATTAGACAAATGGCGTTGGGATATTTTCCGTGGCGTTGTCGGGCGTCAGGAGTACAATTGTCACTGGCATCGATTAAAGGAACGTTACGCCGGTGTCAAACCGCCTTACTTGAGATCTGAGGATGACTTTGATCCCGGCGCCAAATATCATATTCCAGCCAACATCCCATACATAAGGTAAGTGAAATAAAATCGATGATTTATTTTTCTTACAAGTAATTATGTTTATTGAGTGGTTATAAAAAGTTTATGATTGTTCGATGATGACATTGTTATATTCGGCGATTGACGATGGCAGTATAGATTAGTGAAACAAAGCGAGAAATTGAAAATTATCTTTTTTTTTCCTTTAAGAATACATGCAAGTATTTTGATAAGTCTCGTAAGTACACAAGATTAAAAGTATTCTCACGAATTTTGTTTTATACGTGCGGTTTCGAGGATCGGTTTAGTCGTAGAACTCTTCAGTTCGACCTTATGCTTTGTTATTTGAACTAACGAGCGATTGTATTGTTCTCTTCGTGATTGATAATTATTCTGGGAATTATTATTTCTATTAACAAGAGGCAAGTTGTTTCGGGATCCAAAATTGTTTGACCTTTTCGCTGGCTTTTTCGTCTCGGTTGCTCCTTGGTCGTCAATCTTAAAAACAAAAAGAGATGTACAAACTAAATGTCAAAAAAATCGTATTAAAAACACCATTCGAGTTTATAAAATAGTTACCTCGTCGTTGATTTCTTTTGGTGCAATAGTCGTTCTGTATGGTCTAGGTGTAATATGCGTAACTTCCTTGTCATTATCGTGATTGTTTGCTCGTAAATACGGCACCGGAACGGTCACATAAAGTCTCATTGGTATGGGTGATTTGATGCTGTAGTTGCTGCTGGAATATTTCAGTTCTTTTTGAAGTAACTGATAGAGCAATGCAGGTGCCTTGGGATCCAGCGAGAGCGAAGCCAAGGGCACAGCAACTTGATTGGTACCACTCTCGGCAGCCTCGAAATCACCAGCATTGCGCTTGAAAAGTTTCGGCTTCGGTTTGTCAGATGACTTTTTATCTCGTTTTTTCTCGTCGGCTTTGTCCGTTTTCATTATATCATCCCATAAGCTTCCCCGACTTACCCGACTTTTAGTGTCATCCCAGAGTGGTCTATGTCTCACCCAACCTTTCTGCTTTTTACTCGACCACCCAGATCCTTCAAAATCTGAGGCGTACATTCCAAAGACTTCCGCGTCTTCGTCCTCGCTGACATCCACTGGATTTGATCCGTTATCTTTTGAAACCGACGTTGAATACGTTTCGGTTTTGCTGGAGGCGCTACTCTTCGATCCAAAATCACCACTCATGTCTAAACTACCAAAATCGAGACCGAAATCTATTCCGAGAGAAACATCGAAATCTTTTCCCGATGAGTCCGTTGTTTCGTCAGCATTTTCTTTAACACTCTCAAAACTTGCGAGCTCCAGTGGTAGATCAACGTCAACTTCTTCCTCGGGTTCCTTGTCAGCAGATCCTTCGGTAACCTCTGCTGATCCCAAGTCTTCGACACTCGAATTCAATGACTCTTTGGATACCCCGAGTTCTTCCGCTTCAGCCGAGTCGCTAACTTTGTAATCGCCGTCTACCGGTGGCGTATAAGCATACTGACGGTCGTACATTTGCGGATTATGCGGTCGTGTTGACTCGGAACCTGGTGCGGCAGCTTCTTCGGCTGTTTTCTTGGTATTCTCGTAGGCTTCTTTTACGGTTACTGTGATGGTAGATGAATTCCCGGAATTCAATGCCTTTTCTACCGCACGCTCGGCAGCCTTTTCAGCGGCTCGCTCGACTGCGAGTTCAGCTGCGCGCTCCAAGTCTTTTTTGTTAGTGGAGTAACCCGCGAATGCTACAGAACTGTAGAGCAATACAGCCCATGTTGCGAGCCACTGTTTCGAGACATGAACCATCGTTTACTTTTTTTAAAATATTTAGCGTTTTCAAAGTATCAACTCTGAGTATGAAAATAATAAATAAAAAATTATTATAGTGACGTTTTCATGTAAACAATTGTATTAGTTGACACTTTGCTCGTTAGTAAAATTTGCTTAAAAAATTATCATTACGAACCAAACGTCCCATGACGATGTGCTCGTGGATTAACTGAGGCACTAGACTGAACTAACTGAAGTTTGAATTGACGGCTTGTAGTAATATTTATACCTTGCGGACACTTTCTCGTCCGAGCTTTAAACGACAAGACATTTTAATACCTACAATATCTTGACCATTCTCTTTTCTTTTTGTACCAGATTGATAATTGTATCCGACTCTGAGGCATGCTATCAAATAGGTCGTAACATTTTACTTTTTTTATTTCGAGTAATTTTATAATTGATGTGACGCTTAATTTTTATAATAGATTTATAATTTCATATTATAATTTTACAATTATTCTGTTTATATGACATTTATAAATTTCAATATACCTTAATTCTAATTATTCAAAAGATTTTATTTTTCTGGCTAGCTTTCTTATTAGAATCATAAAGTCGATTATTCATGTATCACGAATGCCCAATATTTCTTTTGTACTTTTAGATAATATAAACCATAATTGATACAGTACTTCTAGACAATTCATATAACTCAATATTCTTCCATCTGTTTGTCGAGAGTTACAATTAAGACGCATCCTTCATGATTTATAGCTTAAACAGCGTATTTAAGATAATTAACCGAGTTAATACGCTGCGATTAGCGAGGAGGAAAAAATTAAAAAAATTCACAGAACATGCAGTGAATGCTACAGTTAATCATGATCACAGCGGCATAACAAACGATCAAGAGCTGCACATATATAGGCACTTGGCGTGACTGCATAATTATCGTTCGTAACTTTCATCTCGATTTCTTTCGATAGGTCTTATATTAAGCGCACGATTATAGTTTTTTACATTAAATAATAAGAAAATACTGATTAAAATATAAATAGTTAATATATTATCAAAAAAGTACATCTAAAGTAAAATAGTTTAGAATATTTTAGAAAATTTATCGTAAACATTAATTATCATTCGACTGGATATTCTATAACTTATAAACATCACAACGGAAGTGTTAACAACAAAAGTGCTGGCAATACTATTTCAGTGTAGGTTATTGATTGATTCAATAATTTCACTAGTAATTCAAATAACAGTAACAAATGATACCCTAAAAATGAAATTATAAAATAGTTTTTACAACCTGTCCTACTCTTTCGAGTCTTCGTAAACTTTTGGAGGTTCCCTTGGAGTTTCTTTAGACTCTTCCGATTTGTTCTCGATCACCTTATCTTTCTTCCCCTCGTGCACTATTACAGGATAAGGAACCTCCTTTTCTACCGCAACGTGGATCTCCTTCTCTATTGGATAAGGAACCTCCTCGGGTATTTCGACTTTTACGGGCACTGGTTTATCGTAGGGCACTGGGATTGGATTATCAACCTTAACCTTGACGGGATACGGCACAATTTTCTCCACTGGGACCGGAACGTGTTTAGTCACTGTTACCGGATAGGATTTGATAACTGGTACTGGTATGGGATTATCTTTTTCCACTTTTACAGGGTAAGGGATGATTTTATCTACGGGGACCGGTTGAGGATAGTGAACGGCAACTTTGACAGGGTAAGGAACTTTACGTTCAATGGGGAACGGCTCAGGTACTGGAACTTTAACCTCGTAGTAAACTTTTTTCTCCACGGCATAAGGATGGGGAACGTAGACTCTATGAGGGACTGGGCGCTCGACTGGAACGTGTACAGGGTAGTATGACTCTTTAACAACGGCTATTGGCTTTGGTACATGCACTGGTACCTTTACAATAACTTTTACGGGATATGGAATAGGCTTCTCAACGGGAAATGGCTCAGGTACAGGTATTTCAACAGCATAGGGAATTTTTTTGATAATAGGTATGTGTATAGTTTTTTCAACAGGGTATGGATCAGGAACTTTTTTCACAACCGTCACCGTTTTCACATGTTGTTCTGGTATATGGTCTAAGTGAGTTTCAGGTAATGAAGCACTACTGATTTCACCTGTAGGTAATTTACTTGAAAATGATGTTTCTACTGCTTGTGCATCTAAAGTTTGATCTATATGAAACATCTCATTCGTCAAGTCTGGAAGAGAAAGATTTAAACACAGTAATTTATTTTAAGTGCTTGTTATTTTCAAAAAGCATGAAAGTGTGGACGGTAGTTATCACATCAAAATGTGAGTTCTAAAATTAACGCACACGCTCACCTCGATCATCTTCGCCCAAACTGTTTCGATCTATTTTCTTTTTCTCCTTGACCTCCAACTTTGCCTCTTTGGTATCGTTCAAATCATCCTTGCGGTCTATTGGATGCACTTTCGTCACTACGTAGCCTATTCTGCGATTGGTAGTTTTATCAATGAGGAACTCGACCTTCTTGATTTTCGAGTCAATTTGATCAATCATCACGGTCAATGCAATTATCACGAGTAGAATCGAAGCGCGACACTAGCAAAAAACATACATAAAGAACATGATTATTTTTATTTTTATTTGAAAAGCTTCGTCGAAATCAGCACTTCTTTTGCACTATTTCACCCACGAACGAAAATCAGATAATCACGGTCGATAATAAAACCTACCATGAGTCTCATGACGAAAAGTTTCGTGCTCTAGAAGAGCTTCAAAGAAAATACGCAAGCAGCAATCTTCAAGCGTTGTTTGACGCAACTGAACGAGCACCTACGTGCGTTTTCGCTCTTTATAACGCTTTGGTCCAGCGCATCGTGTACATACGTCGGGCAAATCTTGTAGCGGGGCGTTTTCGCTTTCGAGCAATGCGCGCGCGTGTGTGGACCGCGAGCACGCGCCTGAAAGTGAAATTTTTACTGCAGCCGGCGAGCAATGTCCTTGCTAATAGCGGCCGACGAGAGAGCGAAAATTCCAAGCTCGCTCATCCTTAAGAATATATACTTTTGCAATCTTGTTCTTTTTCGTAGACGCGCTCGCATCTGATGCAATTACGCGCACCTTTTTATTTATAAGCTCTGCATGCACCATACGGAAATAACATTGTCTTTTTGCGTGCTGTATCAAATTGAGATGCAGTTGGTTGCCCAACATTTTTTTTACCTTAATAAAGTGCTGGGCAGGTTTTTTGAATTGATTGTAGAAATACTTGAAATATCATCGCATTACAGTGCGAATTTTCAGATTCATTTTAGAAATGAGGTGCCGCGTTCTGAGTATATTAGACAATAGAATTTAATTTACTTTTATAACGTCAGTCTTTTATCAAAAAAATGGACAAAGAATTGCGAATTCTTCAAGAATTATGTATTACTAACTAAAAAAATTTATTGTCAACCGTTGACTATTAATTTTCTCATTTACTTCTCAGGATTATAAAATGTTTATGACGTTATATACTATATAACTGAATTTGAAACGATTATATCTTTTTCACTGGAGTAGATTAGAAAATTGACAAATAAAATATGTTACGTGAATAGTGACACAAAACGATCAAGCGTCGCCATAACTCGCAAGTGAAAATGTTAGTTTTCCTCGAAACAATTGCTCAAGTTTCCCCCAATCAGCATAATGAAACAGAAAACGAGCGAGCGAATGAGCGATAGAAAGCAATCTGAATGAAATTAGCAAGAGGTATAATCGCCAATCAAACATCATAATTCTGATTTAGAAAAGGCAGTGTATCGTTAGATGGACGAGCAATGAACCGCCGGCGCGATACGATCGATATTGAAATTCAGGATGAGGGAGAGAAGAGCGGGAGGAGGGAGAAAAGGGGAAAAGATTTGCAACGAGGAGCACGACGGTCACGCGAGCGAATCGCGAGAGAATCCATTGGAAACTGGGCGATCAAGCTCATAGCCTCTCATCACGCCAGTAGCTTGGCGCCACGACTGGCTATTATTCACGGCTGCCTGAGCACGCTCAACGTTCTCGTTTACGCGCGATGCTCTCGCCGCGTCCGCGCGGACGCGTTAGTAGGCCTGTTGCTGCTGCTGCTGCTGCTGCTGCTGCTGCTGCCTGGTGATCATAATCGACATTCAGCTTGCGAGCTGCTGCTGCATAATCAAATTTATAACTCTTTCTTTTGCGTGCGAGCTCGACGAATTATGAATAGTAAAAGTCATATTGAATTATACGCTAGAACGTTCTTTCAACGTTTAGATGTTAATACATCAACGCTCGCGCGATGAGAATATCATTAATTGGAATGTACACTCGATGCCGTATTTCCTTGCAGCATATCTAATTAGCAGAGTACTTTTGACATTTTAATTATGCACTGGAAAAAGTTCTTCATGATATACCTACTCAAAGTTTTGCTAATGACCTGATGTAATCTGAAATGCTGTCATCCGATCGCAATAAAGTAATTAGATATTCTTGTATATGTTTGATATCAAGCAGCATATTTCTTTGTTACCGATTGATCGAGAACAAGGACGCCAGATTTCACATTCTTCCGACATCCTTCCAACAATTTCACACGTTATTCATAAGGCCAACGCGACGCGTATAAGCTAGCTGCTATTCAACAATTTTATATCATTTGCACATGCGTTTGTTCCGAGGTATATACTTGCCTGGAAATTAAGAAATGCTTCCCCTCCAGCATACACACGCGATCTATCTCCCGTTAGAATCGCAGTTCTCACTTCGGGCAAAAGTTTTTCGTCACCTCTGTAATCGTGATCCGAATGCGCCTTCCAAATAATCCCTCGCATCTTCTGTCGGAGCGTAGTATTTCACGAAACGAGACATTACGTAATGTCAAAACTCGTCTGTCGTTAAGACGTCGTTCGTCTCCTTTCCCCCTTAATAATCGCGCCTGAATAATACATTTTCTTCGACGTAACTCCCGTTGGACCTCTAGCCACACCGCCTATCTGTACCTTTCCATCGAGACTTTTCTCCACCAGCTGTCAGAAAGCATTGTTTATATTTTCGTGGCTGTGTGCCACCCACGCGCGCGCGCCAGTCAGATTGTAGACTCGATTTTAACTGCACCTATAAACAGGTTCATAGTGGGCCTTGGTTTAAGCGAGATCTCACGAGCCTACGAGTCGTAAGTGCTCGCGATCGGCTAGACACGCAAACACAATTTCGAATACGTCATCGTGTTTTGCAACCGCTTTATCTTGGAACTACTTCTTTCGAGCAATGCCGGAAGTAAATTTGTTCGCGTAATTTTCGAACAATTCATTATTCAGTTAGATCATTGTAGCTTCGAGCGATTGTAGGTGCACGCAAGTTCTATCTCTTTTTTCTAGCAGAACGTCACGATTGTTAACAATCATTTTACATTCGTAGCGCCGAAAGCTTAAAATATTCTTAATTCAATGACTTTCGTCGTATCGTTCGCTACCTGCATTGCCGACTGCGATAACCATTGCGAACACCAGCAAGTTCCACCACGCGCTCAGAGCGCTAGCTACTGGAGTCACTCAGCCATCGCGGAGCTTTTCAACGATTTGAAGAAAATTCGATTGGAAAGCGATATTCATTGCGATTTCTCAATTTCATCGATATTCTTTTAAATCATCCGAAACGTTACAGTAGGATTCTCGCAACAGTCGAAGAAATTGACGAACACTCGCGATCAACTTGGCAATGTAACCGCAGCGTATCCAAAAGAAATGGAAATCATGTAGCGAGCGTTGACCGGTGCGCCTGTAAGTCGCATTGATCGACAAGGAAGAAAATCACATTGCCACTGTTTTCTCTCGCCTCGGCCCAGTTCCATGACAATTGCCCAGGTAGCGCGTCTCTCTTTCTCTGACTCCGGGCATACGTAGTAGCTATACAAAGAGGACTCTTACTTTCAGCCCCGCGCGACTTGCAACGGCGGCAGTGGCGTCGTGTGTGCTCCCGCTAATAATGGATTGCGCAACTCTCTCCTCGCCTTCTGCGCTCTCCTACACGCATGCAACGGAATAAGCACACGTAAGGTCTGTCGCGCGAGTCAGGTCGCCCATGTAGCTCTTTTGTATATCGCCGGGCGTTTCAGAAGTGCCCGATTGTCGCGTGAAATTAGCGACCGCCGGCAATTTGCCTCGCTCTATTCACACGATGTATCGACCTCGTTCTTCACTTTTCCTTCCTTCCTTCTTTCTCTCTTCTTTTTAAATACTTATTTTAGCCGGTAATTCAGATTTTCGCAGACCTTTTCATCATAGGTTTGCGCTGCGTGACGGACGGACGTAGAATCAAATTCGCTCGTTTTGGAGATACGCTTGAGCATTGTTGCGCGAGTGACCGTGTACTCTTAATGATTATTTGTTATTGTGGCTGCAAATGCATTTGCTAGAGCAGCAGTGCGCATACACATACGCGGAGGCGAGCGTAAGTGAATGGCGGGAAAATTGCGAAATCGACAGCACGTTGGAGGCTCCACCTGAGTATGCCGCTGCTGACTTTGACTAATATATACATACGTATAATTAGCGGCTACGCGGCAACTGCAAGACCTATTCTCACCCATTTTTCTCAGCTCCCTTCCCTACGCTTCTGTCGTCAGTCTATCTGTCTGTCTCTCCCTCTCTCTCTCTCTCTCTCTCGCTCGCGTGGATCGAGGACAAAACTTGACTATGGCTCTTACGAAAATCTAATGAAAAAATTACACCTTTTTATACGGTCTCCGATCAGTCCAATTATAGTTAAAAACTAATGCCCAGCGATTATCTTTGCGGTACGCGGATAGCCTGATTATCGATCACCCCTCGCATAGAAAAAACAAACAAACTCGAAGCTTTCACCATCATCCACGAGATTCCGTTTTCCACGAGCGGCTTATCATCTTGAATTTGCCAGAGCACTATTTACGATCGGTAATCGATAGCGATCACATCGCCGATGCTTTCGCAAGTCTTTTGACTACACGGCAATTTTGCGATGCGAGGGGATCGTATTAGCGCGACGCAGTCGAGCGTTTAAAAGCGTACACGCCGAATATTCATTTGAACAGACCGCCGCCGCGGAGCACTAACGTATAATTTATATACCGCGTGCAAGCGATTTCCGCGCGACGATCTTTGCGCAACGAGACGCACCGCGCACGTAGCGTATGCGCGCGCGAGTGTGTCGATCGATTTTCATCACTGCGCCCGCTTCCTTTGCCATTTTCCAACAACCGCTCTACAGCTTGCTTTAACTCTCGCGTGCTCCGGAGAGCTGACGAAATCAGCAAGGGGAATTTTTGTCTTTTACTCGCCATGAGAGTCATTAATCTGCCGATTTATGATTGTCGTTTGAATAACATTGGAGAATTGGCTGTGCCAAATTATGAGCCGTGAATAAATCGATATTGATTGGAAAGCCACGATGACAACACACGTGAGTCGTGTATCGGAATAAAGGGTCTTTACGCTTATGAAATCGCTTATGTAATTTTGAATTGCTATTTGTTTTTCCGTTACACTCGTATATATCGAAGCTGCACTTTTACGTGTGTTTCATGTCTGACGGAAACTGAGGTACTTGCATAAATAAAAAAAAACAATAATTATGTTTAATTTTTCAATTGTTCTTTATGTCACTTCCGTATAAAAAAATACATTAATCTCCTAAGTTGGTACAAAAACAATCATACAAAATAATCTGCTTCGAGGTCCTTGTCCTCACGATATTCAGGACGGTCGCTATGCGGTGCTTCGACTCAAATGCAACACACTCGCTCGACAGTCCCGAGCTTATAAAAAAAATAATAGACAGTCAATTAGCTACGATCTGCAAGATCGTTGATTAGATGCAAAAGTAAGTCGTCATGCGACTGTAGAGGGTGATTTAGAAAAGATAATTTACAAAAAGACAATATGTAATGATCCTTAGTCGTAGATTATTGTTATGAGGCACTTCGTCGTTGTGATGAGTCGATGACGGTGACTGTCAATGGCTTATTGCCATCCATGGGACTTGATTGGTACGTGGCTGTAGTGCTCTTGATGGACGACGGGCACGGCAACTGGTACCTTAACGGGGTATGGGACTGGTTTCTCAACAGGGTATGGGACTTGTCGTTCAATATGGACGGGATAAGGCCTGTCAACTGGGACTTTGACGGGATAAGGCACTGGATGTTCCACTGGTACCGGCACTGGTTTCTCAACTGGATATGGAGCTGGCACGGGCACCTTTACGGGCACTGGCACGGGCCTGTCGACGTGGACTGGTACCGGCCTGTCTACGGGTACTTGCACTGGGTATGGTATCTGCTTCTCAACTGGGTATGGGACGGGCTTGGCAACTTCAACTGGATAGGGCTGAGGAACATGGACAGGGTATGGGCGGTCGACTGGAACCTTGACTGGGTAATGGACGACCTTCTCAACTGGGTATGGAGCTGGAACATGAACAGGGACCTTCACAGGCACTGGAACTTGTTTCTCAACTGGGTAGGGTTGTGGGACTGGAACCTTCACGGGATAAGGGATGTGTTTTTCGACTGGGTAAGGTTGAGGCACATAGACCTTAACAGGCACTGGGCGGTCGACTGGCACATGTACTGGGACGTGAATTTGCTTCTCAACTGGGTACGGTTGTGGTACATGGACTGGGACCTTGACGTAGACCTTGTATGGAACTGCAACTTCCTTTTCGACGGGGTAGGGTTGTGGCACTGGAACCTACGAATTCGAGATCCATTGTATTAGAATAACCGTTGATTTGCATTAAAACTTTCTTCGTTTTTGTTCAATTCAAAGTTTACTCACCTTAACAGGGTAAGGTACGTGTTTCTCGACTGGGTAGGGGATATGCTTCTCTACGGGGTAGGGCACTGGAACATTTTTTTCCACGGTGATGATTTTCGCATGGTGAGTCTCAGCGTGAACGGGTGCAGCATGCGCGATAGGTGCAGCATAGCCATGAGCGACGGGGGCAGCATAGCTATGTGCGATGGGAGCAACATAATTGTGAGCGATGGGGGCAGCGCCATATCCCAAGCCGTTGATAAGCTCAGCACCTTGGCCAATATCGTAACCACCGTCATAACCGTAACCGTAGCCCAGATTGAGAAGTCCACGCTTCTCGTTCTTCTTCAGCTTTTCCTCTGTTTTCACGGCTTCCTCGGCCCACGTCGTCGATACGACGAGGGCGATAACAGCTACGTTCATCTATAAGAAATGTAAAACTTAGAACCATTTTCTACAATGCTAGCGCGATTGTTCTAATGCGACATGAGCTTTTAAGTGGGCGAAAAAATTATCGAATAAAATAAAAGTAATAACAACTAATTTGATCATTTATTTGAACCTTGCAAAAAACTTTAGTAATCACTGTGAATTAACGGATTAACAAAATGGTAAAACACTCTTGTTAAAATTCAAAAGAAAATCGGCACTTTTCGCGAGTTCCATAGAACAAACGATCATTAAAGGAAACACTCGTAAAGCACTGAACGCGCACACTTCGAGGCGAATATGGTTGTCGTACCAAACTCCTCATTGTTGTTCGTTCACGATGTTCCGGGTGAGTCCAGGAGTGAACTGGATGCTGATTGCCGGGCGTTCGGGGCCTTATATACGCCCGCCACTTTCGCCTTCTATAAGGCCCCCGTAAGGCTGACACTCGCTTGCTTGAAGCCCGCCGTAGCGCCAACCAAGTCCGTCCCTACCCCCACGTCCTTTGTTCGAGAAAGAGTGTGAGAGAGAGAGAGAGAGAGAACGCGCTCACGACCACCACTCCCCTGGGACACGCGCTCTCGATTTCCTTTTCCCTCGCGCTCGTGCACGAGCCAACTTTTCGTTCTCCGTCGTCCTCCTCTCGCTTTCGTTGGTTCGTTCGTCTTTGGCTATTTCCTTATGCTGCTGCTAGACTCGTCCACCTACAGCTGTGTGAACAATCGATTATGCGGCCCAGTTTTATGCCGTCTAATTTATTCCGCCGGTACGTCTTCATTCGCCTCGTCATTTTCAATTTCGCGTGCATTACTGACAATTGAATGTCGGCCGAGCGCGACGATTGCTCTTTTTTTCTTTTCTCTCTCTACTTTTCTTTTCAGCTAATTAGACTCCACTGCCTCGATACAGGTGCATTCGGTGACCTGGCAATAATGGACTGTCTTCAACGAGAATAAACGCTATATGCGCGTTATGCATGAAGGAAACGAGCTAAGCTATTATTCTTTGAATATTCTAAAGTTTATATATACGACGTGGCGCCCGAGTATATATAAGCCATGTGACCGGGCGCCAATAGAATTACATCAACTTCTAAACCTTTTATCGACGCTCTATTGCGCGCCGATTTTTATTCTTCTGTGCTTCGCGCTCGCGAGGCATTGTTAAGGTTGTTCCGATGAATGACTGCTTCGAAGAAAATAAGGTCACTCTGCAAGGTGCACAAGCCTGTTTGTTGTATTGTATGTTGCGTTCTCAACCCGATATATATATATTATAGCCAATCGGCCCAAGTGTCATGAAATGCATCTCCTATCGTTAAGCCACACAAAATGAGCTTTTCCCCAAAATAATATCATTCAAACGATCATAAACTCATAAACAGTCATAAACCTGAAATCATTCAATCCAGTTAATCGCATAGCGATGCATAGGCGTTGCATCGTTACGCATAATTATACTCAAGTGAATGCTGACGAAACCAAGCCGAGTGTTTGAAATATGAAAAAAAAACCCTACATTTCTGGTTCATGCTATACATAGTAAAAATTTTGCTTAGAATTTAGAAAGTGTATGGATCAGTATTTAATTCTATCGTATATATGCAATAAAACTGTTGAAAGATCGCACGGCTTTTGTACTAATTTCTGCATTCACAGGTCGCTGTACTGATGAAATTTCAGCCAGTAATCAGATCCTAATATCGTATTTTAAGTTACATAGAGATACAACGACTCTCACCATATATCTCGTTACCTCAAAAAACATTGTAGATTTTTTAATATAAGCGCACGGATCAGGTTTGACATTCTTAATTAGAATGATTTCAAATATGAAACGTAACGTGTTCAGGTAGTTTCAAAATGAGAGGCAATATACCAATCCAAAATTAAATGAATGTGTCTCCGCATACTCTGTAGACCTCGAATTTCCAAGGGAGACGATTAAAGTTCATGCACTTCTCGAAATTAATGTCAGTGAACATACAAGTGAGACGTATAACAGTTAGTGAATGTCGATCGTGTTGTGAAGGAGAGAGAACGAAATGAAATCAAAACTTTGTCGTACTTTTTTGTGAATCTAAGGTCAGCCGGTTACCATCGCAAAAATAACCTTTATTTGGATATCAAGAGAATGCTCTTCCTCTCACTCTCTCTTCCTATGCGGTAAAAGAGCTTTTGCAAATTTAATTATTAACATGAAGCGCATGAACGTTCGAGAAAACACGTTTTTATTCGATATTGATGTGCTAGCAAAACTGAAAAATTAACTGGAGAGGTGAAACTTGCACGATTAATCGTCGCGTGGAATGTAATTTTTTGTGTGGCATACGTGGCCAAATGAAGAAAAAGAAATGTCGACTGTTCGGTAATCGCATTTAATTTGTATTATAAATTCATGATTATGAAAAAGTGAAAAAAAAGAGAGCAGTCGAATTACAAAACAATCTTAAGGTTTTTAATAAATTTCTGGGATAAATTAAAAATTACGCACGATAATTAGCGTCGCGTCGTTCTTTCATAATCGAGAATTCGGCCGTAATGAGCGCACAGGCACCGCAACGCCGAATAAAATCAGCAATCGCTCTCGTTGCAATTAAATGTCGATCGCGCGCGCACATAGCCATTGTGATGCACCACGGCAAAGAGAAAGAGCCAAGGCGTTACGTAAAGGGTCCCTCGCAAACGTTCCACGGAGATGGAGAGCGTGACGCGGCGCGCTCGTCTCGTAATGCAAATTTCCGAGAGTCGCGGGCAACGCGTATCTCGCCCGAATTATCCGCCGATGATTCTCCGTCTCTTTTCAGGAACTTCGTCTCTGGCGTGCTGCAGTTCCAACTTTACCGCGCACTTTGCGAGGCCGCCGGTCAAAAAGCGTTCGACGACCGACGACAGCCATTGCACAGGTGCGACTTCTACAGGAGTCCGGAAGCTGGCAAAGTATTGGGGTGAGTCATCTTTGAGCTTTTAAAGGTTTTCCCTTGACTTGATTCATGCGCGGCCTAGTTTGGCTTTTCTTCGTTCTTAAATCTGTAGCATCATTAGATTAGCGATTTTTGCCTTTAAACCTAAAATCGATCAAAAAAAAATCAATACCATTAAAATTGTTAGGTTTGGGAATAAGGAAATGCGTTTGAAATGTAAATCTGGTAATCCTTCTCTGAACAAATGTATTATTTTTGTAACGTATCAGACCAGCTGACACTTGAATTTGTCAATGTTTATACAGCAAATATATTTGCCGTAAAAACACTTTAAAGCGTCACAAATTTTTGATTGAATAATTCAAATAATACGTGTGTACTGTGACACGCTTTTAATACAACATGTAAATTGATTCGTTCGGCTTGAAAATTGAAGGGAAAACATAAAAAAGCTGAAAGCAATCGTTGTAACTGTTTGATTAATTTACGCAACACTTTTATCAACTCTTCTCGAAATTATCTGTCTTACATAAGTGTAGCAATTTCTACGCTCCACTTCAATAAATGACACCCAATCGTCGAAATTACTATACGGTTAGCGGTCATTTGCAAGCACCACGTTCCATGTCCCAAATCTATGTAACGTAGAACATTGCAGCGGGGCAGCCGCGCGATCGAGCCTATTCTTTTCGTTTTCTTCAAAGCGACTATAATTCATCGCGAGCATAACAATTATTGTTGCGGCAACAACTGAACGATCGTCTCTTTGTATCGAGGAAAATGCTATAAAAGCCAATGAGTTCGGTGAGCCACGCACTCGTACGCGCTTATTCATCTTGGTGTGGCAACGACGTCGGATCGAATTAGATGATCCTGACATTGCGCCGGCGCGCGGCTTTATATCGCCAAATCGTATAATCAAGATATCACGACGCGAGCGTGCAAGCTCGCGATTATTTTACCCTCGCCGTACCATCGCGCGTCCATCAGAGCGAAATCGCACGCATTTGACGCGCGAAAGGCTACGCGCTCTACTTTTCACCCTCGCGATTCGCGCTCCGGTAAAATTCTCGCGGTTGTTTTGCTGGGATAATAGAAAAATGGGCCGTTAATAACCATTTCGTAATATTTCTGCCGTTTGCGTATCTTTCGCGGTAGCGCGCGTAAAAAAAAGCGTAGCTAGCTTTATTTGTCGGACGGTTTTATTGACGAATAGGATGCTGCTATTCTTTGTAGCTTTACGCGTTGTAGGTTACCGTGATTGCACACATTGATGAAATTACTCTCATTTAATATTAGGCTAATGTCGTTCGATGTACACTTAGCTTCGATAAACAGAAGAACTGCAGTATGATTTTATTCAAACTTTGAATTGTTCATTGTCGACGCATAGATTATTTCTCAACGGCAAAAATTATTTTGACAAAAAACGATTAATTTATCTGCAAACTACTAGAAAGTTAAATTTGACAAGTCACGGGTAGCCTTAAGTCAACTTCAAAACACAGATCGATTTCAAAGTATATCTCACACGAGTAATTGCCGGTCATACACTCTCGCTTCGAAAGATTCCGACACGCTGTGCAAAACAAGATCCATAATCCAATCGCGTCTGTAGAATGCGATTTAAGCCAATTAATCTGCCGTTCGTCAGTAATCCCATATCCGTCTGTATCCAGATAGGCTTCCGCTGGTACAATGCGCACGTACGCACACCCACACACACGTGACCGTATTATATCTGCGCACCAACTTGTTACGCAATCGATCTACATTATATCCGATCCATTACACAAGTTTGGTGTACATGTCGATCCCGTAAAAAGTGAAATTTCGTGGACGGTTTCTGTCACGGTTTCCCAACGAGCGGGTCGAGGGAAAAAAGAGATAGGCAGCTTTTTTTTGTATGCGCAGGGCTTCATCAGGGCGTGAACCTGGTGTTTCGGTTTTAGGTCAAGACGAGCGATCAAAGAACAAAAAAGCACATAACAAAACCCTCGTTCGCGTGCTGTCTGTCTGATTCGGTTACATAATGAACCGCGTTGAGAAACTTCGTTTTATCTGTGTTAAATTAGTATCCCGGCGGACTCGCCGCAGCCGTCGTTTGAAGGACGTTATATACGATCGAAGGTCAACATCGGGAAAGTTCTGTCAGTTTTTCGGCTGGCCATGTACCTTAGGATTCAATAGAGCGATCCCAGCGCTTTGCCGCTGATTATGTGTCTTCGAATGAATTTTCGTTTCAGATATCCTCGAGAGAAGAGAAATGGAATACCTGGGCATTGCGGCGAGCGATTAAATTAATTTTGCCGGTATTTACGAGTTCACGCCCGGAACTGGTTTTTTTTCTTTGGAAAGAAAGTTGTTGCTCCAGCCTGTCCCGCGCCGTTCCTCATCTCCTCGCTTCCGCCGCATATTACTAGTCCGTCCGGCAGATTAACACCGTATCAACTATCGGAAGCAACGAATTGACTACTATGATATCCTTTCTCTCTCTTTCTCTCTGTCTCTAACGCCCCTTCAACCTATAATAAGTGTCCGGTGTTTATCACGATGAACGCTTAACTTGTGCAAAAGAGAAATGCGCGCGTAATACGATTGGGCAGTGGACTTGCCACTGAACTTTAGCCATGGAAAAGTAACGGGTCGATATCGCCTCCGAGGCGTCCGATTATTAAGAAACTAAAGAAAAGATAAAAGAAATTACGCGCGAGCGTCAGATTAAAATCTGCGGTCTACTTTGCCGCAGAAACGTTGATGAGCTCGAGCCGCTGGTTTACGCCTTCTTCGACGAGTCCCATCGTTGACTCGACATTTCGCCCGTGACACCCGAGTGAACGTACACGTCCTTGTTGCGACGCTCCCCGCGATGACGAGCTTTCCTCGCTCTATCGACAAATCCGTACGGCGACTCCGGCGCAAGGTCGACTTTGAGGCCGCGCGATTAGAAACGCCAAAGTGAAACTTTGCGCCGGCGCGCGACGACGTCCGAGTGCGCTCCGTGACGTGCGTATTGGCAGCGGCGCTGGCGGCCGGTCGGTGAAAAGCTCTCCGCGCGCTTATCCCCGCGGCTCATCGTTGAGGAAGTAGCTGCTGTAGTACGTACATCGTTATCTTAAGCTCGAGATCTCGGCGCAAAACGAGGCAACGCTGATGGCGCAACGAAACGACGCAACTACGTGCGAAAGTAATCGCTTAATCCTCGGAGCGCCGCGTAGCGTGTATTGTCTCTGGGTTCTCGCTCGACGCACATATAATACCGTTTAAACAGCGTTTTGCTTTTGGAAAAGAAGTGAAAGGTGTGAATATGCGTATGTACGTATCTGTATCGGAGCAAAGCGCTAAACAAAGAAAAAAAAAAGTAGCGGAAGAGTTTTTTAGCGGCAAATAACTCGGTTGTGTAAGAGGCGCGTGCCTCGATCTAATACTTGGGTGTTATACACTTTAATGAAATTACAACTTTGTGGCAGCGATTAAAATGCCGCGGGCTAAAGCCATACGCGTGCGCGATCGTATTGCGAAAAGTGTGCACGGTGGCGTGCGCCACATTGACATCGAGCGTCGGCTAATTTTTCGGCGTGTCGTGCGCCGGAAAGTGCTACCACCACATCACGGGCATCCGAGTCCAAGTGCAGCACGTGAGAATTGATTGCAGATCAGCGAGGGCACACGGAAGGCAATAGCTAGTCATGTCTTCGTTGGACAAACTGATCGATAGGCCGCTGTCCGCGTTGTAATCTTTCACGCGAACGCAAACGATCCTGAAGCTTACGCCTGTTATTAGATATTAGTGCGGGCGATCGGCGCCGGCGTGCTTGTCTCGTTAAAGCCGTGCTCGCGCTCGCTCTACTCGATAATGCCTCAATTGAGCTTTTACGTGATTTTTCAAGTTGAACACCATGAAAATTCGTACTCGAGCGCGTGACTAGCGGCTCCCTCAACGATAAAAACGTTAGACGGAGCGTGAGGGACATTTCATATATATGCTTAAGAAGATATTACATATAGACAAAGGGTTCTCACTGGCCGCGGGAATGGAAAGCAATTTTTATCCGATCGATCAATTCACAGCCGCCGCGGCTGCTACCGGCGCACACCGACAGATTTTTATCGGCTGGCTCGCTGCCATGCAAATTCGCGCGAGCGCACGCTCGCGCTTTTGTCTGTCTGTCGAGAAAGAGATTCGGTGAGCGGTGCACCGCGAGAAACTTTATATCGCTCCCCGCCGAATGAGCTACCGCCTATGTAGCTGCCTTTTCTTCTCTCTCTCTCTCTCTCTCTATTCGGCTTCTCAAATCGTTATGTCACGAGCTTCGAGCTGCCGCCGTCGCCACTGCTGCTGCTTTTGCCTGCAGGAAACGCGATGCGAATACGCGTGCCCGCCGCGTCATTACGTAAAATTGATTTCCGAGAAAAACATTTGCATGCCAGCTTTCGCGGTGATATTAAGTCTGCCCGCGCGGAATTCAATTATTCGCAATCGATTTATTCGTGTTAATTGGGTTTCGGGCTTCACAAGCACTTTCCAAGGACACATGGAAGAAAGATCGTTTTGTTCCTAGGGCGCGAAGCAACTCGACTTGAAGCTCACAAGCAAAACGAGACGTTTACGTAAAGGTATCAAGTGCGGTGCATTGACATTCGATGATTAATCATTTGATCAAGTTCGCGAGCGAGTTTTTTCATGTTTTATTTATTTTTTTTTTTTATGTAACTCGTGCAGGGGGAAGCAACGAAAGCAATGGTTGCGCAATATGTCTCTCACTCGATTCCACGCGCGCACGGTTATCGCGGCCGAGTGAGCAGAATCGTCCACCTGGCGCGTCGTAACTGCAAGCACCTGTCAATTGGAGCAGGATGAAAACGACGTGATCGCGTTGATTTTGTTTTCGTTCGCAAAGATGCCATTTCGTAACGGAGACGATACACTTATACACTCGCTTACGCGGCATGGACGCATTATCCGCTTACCGAGCGGGTCTTGTGATTTTGCGCAATTTGCACGCGTCGTCGAGCCCCAGCCCTGATTATATACGCATTTTCGAGAAGAGAAATTGTTGCGTTAATGTAATTGGAAGATTCTTTTTTATGTAGGAAATCCGGCCGAGGAATAATGGTTTTATTGGAAAGATTTGTGATAAGAGCATAGTCAAAGACTTGATTGAAAGTTAACTGCTAGTTTAGCGGGTAAGCCATGACGTGATAACTAGTTATCCTGAAAACCGATGAATTTGGACTGCGTTAGTACTCGTGTATAGAGCGCGAATATTTTTGTTGATTGACGTAAAAATTTCGGGTTGTGCATAATTCTCCGGGTGAAATTTTTAACTGTAGAAAGCCGTTATAATAGTGTTCTCTTGTGGAATAGACAACATTCCATCTTGAAATTATGAAATAAATTTAATACAAATGTAGCAGCTTGCTATGTGAAATTCGCAGAAAAATTATTACATAAAGAGAAAAAAAACTTGCACTTTAATGGAATTCAGCAAGTATTTCGCATTCAACAACGAGCGCAAATCAACCATTCCCTTTCTTTTCCTTGCCACTGGATTAATTTCATTTGTAAAGAACAATGAATGGAAAATTTCTTACGAGTCAATATAGTGTAAAAAGAAATGATCAGAAATCATTAAAATTTATAAAAATTTAATTTAACATTTACTCCGCAACTTATTTATTTGAATAACAGCATGAATCAGACATACAACAGAATTTTTCAGAACAAATGGATGAAAATAGTCTACAATTCAGTTTTTTGGAATTGCTTTGCTGTATATATATTTATAAACTATGTTACTTCGAAATCACCGTAAACACGGCACATAACAATTACGGCGGCTTATCGTGAATCGATTTCAATCAACGTGAAAGCTCCCATAGAGAGAGAAAGAGCCGATCACACAGATCGTTCGGTGAATGGGCTTTGAAATAAAAGCGTCGAGTTGACTAATGAAATACACGCAGATACACTGGTGTGAGTGATGTATCCTCGAGATAAATATGCAGCCTTGGTCAGATCCGACGAGAGTGCGAAAGTCTGAGCGGCCTCTTCGCGCAGGATACGCCACCCGGAGACCGAATGTATCCTTACGGCGCGCGCAAAAAAATGGCACAACGATAATCATCGAATAACCCTCGCGGCCGAAGAGCGAGTGTGTTGTACGACGGTTGCGCAGCAGCCCCGCGATTTCGCCTACGCGCCGGAAATTATAGGCGCCTTTTGCCGTAGACTCAGTTCTCACGGGCGCGGCGAAACTGCAGCTTGACCGCCTTAGCCATATAATCGTCGCGATGCTTTTGATTTACGAGCGTTCCTTCGGTCGTTGCGAACATGCCGATTCGCCAATTGTCCCTTCTAAGTGTGCACGCGCGTGCGACTGTATACCGATAATTTTGCCGTTTCGTAAAGTTTGCCGTTTGACACCGGCGTATAACTCATGTCCGACTTCCTGCCTCCTTAATAACAGGCTCTTAATTCGCCCGAGCTAGAGATTAATCTACTTTGTTACCGGAAAATTCATTGTCAGCGAGACGTTTTGCTTCCCTTCGATTCTTTTTCATATTTCAGCACCAACGTAACGACGTATTACGTTATGCAAGGTCCTTTTTGTGTCTTTCTCCTCGGCCGCACTTTTGATGGCATGTCACAGCGAGCGTTCTAATTGAAATGCAGGACGAGCGCCGAAAACGTGTGGCGCGCTGCCGGAAACAACGAGAATGCAGGAGAAAAGAAATATGTTTTGTTGCAAAGGAATACCTTTGCTAGTGTTTTCTCCTTGCTTCGAGCGTACGGAGTTTCTTTTTACAACGAAATTTCAATTGGAAGAATGCACTTTTTGCATTGAATCAAAGAGACCGACGCCGTTTCTTCTTTCCGTTCGACAGCGTCGTTACGAAACTCATATATATTGACGCGAGATTGGTGGCATCCACTGAAATGCCATCGATCTTATGAATTGTTGGTAACATTCGAGATACAGAAATATGCAGGCCGGATGAATAATTGCAATTTGACGTTGCGAAATACCGATTGACACGTCACGTAGAAAGTCATAATTAATGAGAATCCCCGAAACGAACCGACAGTACCCTGAATTCGTCGCCGATCGTAAAGTCGATTCCGAAGATAGCGATAAGAGCGCACCGAGGAAGGTCGAAAAGTGCCAAACTGAAAACAATGATTGACACGAGAGTTTCAATCGCTTCTTCTCAACAGGAGGCTAATGGAACGCGGCGCCTCGCAGCCCTGGCAGGAGATTCTTCGCGAGGCGACGGGCGTATCACGGCTTGACCCATCGGCGCTGAGGGAATTCTTCCGTCCCCTCGAGGAATGGCTGCACGTCGAGAATCTGCGGACGAACGAGCTCGTAGGCTGGACTTACGGTAAGCGAGACCGAGCACGCGAATTGGAATCTACGTCCCTTCACCTATTAAACGGCTTTATCTCATCTATATAAGTGTGTGCTTCCTGCGTTACGTAACACGCGATCTCGAACTAATTAAATCGACAATTTGCACCCATTTTCCGACAGACACAGAATGTCCGAGAAAAAAAATAGGTCGATAGAGAAATAAAGTGTAGCACCGACCTGGAAAGACACGCCAAAATGCATCGACGCGTAATTGTATACATCACGAGAATTTCTCTCTTAATTATCTGACATAACGGCGATGTCCTCGTTATCTAATTAACCGTCTTTCTGGCAGCCACCGTGGCTCGGAGACCTGCCAAATATTCTCTCTTTTTTTCCATTATTACCAAGCAAACAGTTTCAAACTCGCCGCAATAAAATTCTTAAAATCTGGGCAACAAATTTAATGCAACAGAGGATACATAACTCTGGTATATTACGATGTTACAGACGGCGACTACTGCAAGCGTAGCATTGAGACAGCAAACCTGCAGGTGTATGGCGCCGGTTTCTACGGCGCCGGTGCTGCAGATGCTTATACTTCTTCGTTCTTCATGATTCTACTAACCCTGGCCTTATCCTCGTTCTAAACGGCGCTGCTACAAACTTATTGTGTCATCGATCATCTTTTATATTCTCGTTGCGTCAGATGATAATGATGATGATGTACAATGTATTTAAGAGAGAAAGGAGGCTATACGCACTGTTTTTAAAACAGTGGCGATTTTTCTCCTTTTTATGTAATAGCCGGACAGTGTTTGCAAGCATTCGAGTTTGCTTTTTGGCGTTTGTGCAGGACGAGCTTATTACGTATTACGTGTATTCGGTAAAAAAAAATTAAGGATATCGAAGTTCTCAGTTACAATATGAATCGACGACACGGTAACAAAACTCGATAAAAAAACCAGCAATGAAGATTTGACGAGTGACAATTGTAAAATAATTATCGCCGAGAATATAAAAAAAAAAAATAAGTCGGTTGCGCGTCTTTGCACATTGGTATATACGATTTATGTCACATGTTATGCCTAGAATACATAGTCTCATGGAATGCGGAACTGGCGCGAGCTGTACAGCTCTCTTTACACGTATATATCACAGAGTAGGCATTATTCGCAGTGGCAATGGCACGGCGCGCTCCTCCGAGAGATTTACAAATTGCGCGCGCCTTCAAATGTATATGCGCGCGTCGCTCTCTCGCGCTAATTGAACGACGCGCGCCCAGGTCTTTTAATTAAAGTTTTAAGCTATAAACAGATCGATGAGCCGCAGCCCACTTTCAACTGCAGTCCGTGTTTTTGTTTTTCTTCTTTTTTTTTCGGAGGAAAGGATTGTCGCCAATTAGAGCGTGGTTATTGAACGAACGTTTCAAAGGTCGACCGGGTTGGAAAGAAAGAAGCGCAAGCGGTCGGCTGCCTCGAGAAAATGGAATGAAGAAAGAAAGAAAAAAATGTCCGACATTATTCAAGTTTTTTGTCCCAAGCGGCAGAGCTTTCGCAATCGGAAGTGTCAGGCGCGCGCCGCCGCCGCCGTCGCTCTGCGCGGAGCGTTTGGACAATGCAACACTCGCACGCACGCGTACACCGAACGCGGGGCGACTTTCACCCGCGAAAATCAAGGCGACGCGGTAAAGTATATCCGGAACTCGCTGCCAAGGACGCCTATCGTCCAACGATATCGACAAAACCTATAATACCATTGCGACAGACACACTCATGCGAGAGTGCGAATAATAAACTGACTTGTTTGGTCTCACTCTCTCACTTTTTTTGACGCAATATCGCAGGGAGCCGCGGTCCACTCTTTACAGCATGTATATATATATATATATATATATATATATATATATACATACGACGAATGCAGTTACGAAATATAAGAGTGGAGCGAATGCATCGCGAGCACGGCGTTCTTTTTTTTATCTCGGGCAGTCCATCTATCGTTCGATGCATGCGCGCGTAATCTCTCTTTTCGCAAGGGGTACAAAGAGAAAGAGAGAGAGATAGAGACTACTGACAGGTGCGGCTCCTTACTCTCCTGAATGCACACTTCGCGAAAGTCGTCGGCTCTTTTTATTTCTTAGACGATCCGGTACAGTCTTAACACATTACTTTAAGATCCAAGACAATATTTGTATTTTTCTCCTTTCATATAGATCGTACCCGATGTAAATACAAAGCATTAGCGTTGTCTTGATATTTCAACCCGTTTGTTTTATCGTAAAATGTAAAGATTTTATTATTATTGATGTACGTTAGAGTATGATTATTTTATCCGATAAGCTTTAGTGAATAAAGTCTCGTTTTCGACAAATCCTGTGGTATCTCATTTATTTCGACTGAAGTCCGGACTATAATGTCGCAGTAAACGTCTCTCGAAACAGGTATGTCAAGTGGCAGCTCTTTTTTTTTATTTCGTAAATGTCATCTCAAGAGTACCAGCAGCATGGCGAGTACGTGCGCGCGACACGAGCAAAAAGAGAAAGGGCCCGAAAATCGACCTTCTCAAGGCTCTCGCTTACCGGAACTTGTATTTGCGAAAAGCCGCAGTGGTGCAGGGACCTTTTGTTATTTGTTCGCATGCCGCCGTCGACGTGTAATTTGCACTTGGGAAAAGCAGACGTGAAAAATCGCACGGAGCTTGTCATTTCCCTTTGTTTTGCGATGTTTTTATTTGTTTTTTGGAGCGTCCCAGGTATTCGGGTTAGGAGATGATTTCAAATTAATGATTGAGATTTTCCGTGATAAGCTTTATCGGCACTACAGACTTTATTAAAATGTGAAAAGATTTTCAGCTTGCTTGGAGTGTTAAAATAATAACCAAGATCTATTTCAATTTTTCGAGGCTCGCTTCAATTGGATCCGAATGAAAAATCTTCTGCAGTCGTAACTTTTATTAAAGTGGAAAATATCTCACTCGCTGCCTCTTATGTGCGCAATAAAATATATACGACGCCAGCAATATCTTTATTACGATCTAAATTAATTTTCAAAATCAGAAGATTGCCACCGTGCCAGAGCTGTGGAAATATAAAGATACATATACAGGATTAGTTAAGTGTACGATTAGATAACAATTTCAATCGTAAGCGAACATTAACAGCGGCCTCGACACTTGAACTCTGAGAGTACGAGAGCAGCGGCAGCTCTCTCAAGGGTACATATCGTGAGAAAACCCGTAGTTGATGTCGCAAGCTCACTCGCGAAACCGATCGTTAAAACCTCTCTCTCGCGCGCGCGATGTAACTCGCTCCTTTTTTTTATCAGGATTACGTCCGGAGCTGTACTTTCATGCTCAGCTTCATCGAGCTACGAATTTTTATCAGGGCCACTTTCAGCACTATTAGTGGGGAAATCAACTCAATGCCGCGGGTGTAATCGCCCTGAAAGCTTTTCTTTTATATATATATATATATATATATATATATATATATATATATATATATATATATATATATATATATATATATATATATATATATATATATATATATATATATATATATATATATATATATATATATATATATATATATATTGACAGATTTATCGCTCGCCCCCATTCTTTCAAGTTTTTGCTTTTTTGATGAGAATTTCGCAAATTCGAAATTTAACTTTCTATCCTCTTTTCAAACCGTAGAGGTGCGCGCGCTCGTTGCATTGTTTGCTCTGCAACCAATTAGAACGATTGGCAATATTCGAGCGTCCCTAGATGCCGATAAACAACGGCTAAAAAAAAAAATAGATATATATAACAAGCCTCACGTCACACTGCTGACGTGTCAATTTGATCAAGGGGGAAATTGACGAGAAGCGGGCTGGCTCCCTTTGCGCACTACGAGCAGAAATGAAAAGAAATGAAAAAAAAGAAAAAGAATAATAGCGAGGAACGTGACGGGAATATCCGGTGCTTTTGAAATCGCAAATGAGTGCATCGTCGGCTGGGCGACCAACGAGATAGATTGCCCTGAAGCCTTCCCCCCCTCCCTCCCACTCAATCATCCCATTACAAACGCTGCAGCGGAACCGCGTCCTTCCAGTCTACCAAGCATCTGCCTCTCTCGTTGTCAACTTCGTATCACAAAGAGAACTTGTTCCAAAGCTTTTCGTCAATAGGGATTGTTACATGCTTGAAAAAGGACGGATTTTTCCAGCTTTCGCATCTCGCGCAGCTAATTGGAGAGAGGCTTCATTAAAATTTTCATGGCGTCTAAATGCGTGTTTGTCGTCACACGAAAAACGATTACGATATCGGGAAATACATTTTCCATCTAATGACAGCCGTTGAGAAGCTACCGAAGGAATTTTCACTGGGTTTCCATTGCAAGTGAGCACGTGACCCCGTTTCAATGCTTGAGCGCTGCACATCGAGCGATATTGCCAATATCCTGTGACTAATAAAGTAGCCAAGTGAAAATTTTCAATTATACATACGTACGTACGCAATGAAATGCCTTTCTATTATCGTGCGCTACTGCCTGCATTCGTCATCGAACTGCCGCTCTATCTATGACTGAATATCAATTGACGACGAGTTATTCCATCGTTAAAATCCATGCGCTCGTGCGAGAGGGAAAGCCTAGGCCTTGATTAACTTCGAAGGCCATGATGCGTTTTATAAATGCGGGAGGGAATGAAGTTATAGCGTCGCGTTAATCGTCATCTAACTCTCTCCCCACTGCTCGATATCTCACACAGACGCCACCACTTGCGGGATCATTTCAACGGAAACAGCACAATTGACTGTGTTCTGAGTTGCTTTCACAGGGCACATTGCAGTCGAAAATAATATTCATAAAACTCCGCAGTTGATGGCTTGAGAATCGAGTAAATATTTTGTTGCAAGTTTTAAAAATAGCCTGTCACTAAGATATCCGCAGTCAAAATATTCTTCTGCGTAAGTGATTTAAACGACCCACTGGTATTTTTATTTTATTTGATTCTTGCTAAAAAATAATAATGATAAACGTGTTGCGCACGAATGAAATTTTGACATCGTTCTTTTTTCAGATTTTCTCTCGGAAACACGTAAATAAACTTTTCTCTCCTGCAATAAATTATTCGGATTATTCGATCTCGACGATAGCAATGGCAATCGTTCAATACATTTTTGTTGTTGTCCAAGTGGAGCTGCAACTCGATAGTTTTGGCTCGAGTGACTGTTCGAAAGAGAGAGTCTGTTATGTGTGCATCAGGAATGGCAGTCGCGATTGAAGAGACCATGAAAGTGTTTATAATTACGATGGATTCACGATAACGGGATAAATTTGATTGGAATCAAACGATTCCAAGATTACTTCTCTTTTCTCTTTTTTCCTATCGATTAGTAAACTCGGTGCAATATCACGACGTCATTTTTTTGGTCGTGAATAAATTTTTTGATAAAGATTATGGAAGGTGATATGATCACATGTAAACAAATTATTCATAAGGTCATAGGTTCACTTACTCTTATTTGTTATTAATCGTTTAATGACCCTTGCCGTGCACTTTCAATGCACCTTTATATGATCGCTTTCATTAACTTATTTTAAAAGAGAAATATTAGTGCAATAGCTTTAATCCAGGTGAAACTCAAGTTCGTCATGAGAAGAATATCCATGAAGATGGTAGTCATAAAATATATCCATGTACGCGTAAAATTTTATCCAGTGTCTTCATCCGGACACTTTCCTTGGCAATCTTGACGCGTTTAAGTTCCAATTAAAATTCCGGCGGCATATGCAGCAGAGCTGTCTATGCAGGCGTGCGACGACAGCGTTTTTCTTTCGTTTGATCAGAGCGCGTGTGAAAGTGCTCTTAGCGGGAAGCGAAAGAGGCGCGAAATATGATTTTTTTTTTCGTCTTGCAAAAGTTACGCGCCGCATGGAACTATTCATGAGCGTTTAATTCGTTTAATGTACGCCCTCCAGACTGAAGTATAGCTTTGGAGGTGGCCCTCGTAAAATGTTTTTACTAGGTGAGCGCACGCGCGCGCGCGCGCGCGCGTATGTGTACTTTGCTCGCACGAGCTGTTAGCTCGACACGCACCAGCTAATCGCATTTACAAATGGATTGCTGACTTGTAATTTTCGGGATTTTGTTGGCGCACTTGTTTCACTTAATGATGGAGATATTTGGTCGAATCATTTCCTACCACTTCATCCGAACGATTCTCGGCATTTATTTCAATTATCGAGTTAGGCTTTTCTTTCGTTTGGCGAGATATGTAGTTTTTACGTAATTGAAAGTGACAAAAACGAACGCGGCGGAAAACTAGCGTTACGTAAAATTACAGATATTTGAAAATTTAGGCCTATAAAAATATTAAGTGCACCGTGGAAGGCTTTATTATTTTTAATCGTTTCCCACGTAACGACATACACAAAACTACCGCGACAGAAATATGATAAAACTAGTCTAACCAGTGACGAGTATCCTGTCGACCGAGCAGAGCCTCAGCCGGTCATTTTTGTGAGCCTCGATTTAATCGTTATAAAAATGTATACAATCCCAAGACATTAGTCACTGTTCAATCTACCACAAAGCCACGTACGAAAGGTCTAAAAATAAAATCTACGCCTTTCATTGGTCGATAACAGTCGAAACATAAACACTATATAAGCAAACCCCTTACTCATACAGCTCAAGTCATCTCTTCTCTCCTCTCCTGCGACTCCGTTCAGTCTGAAGTACGCACACGCCACGATCTAGTCATCGGCGCTGTGTCACCGCGTCGCAGCCAGAGTTCATTGTGCCTCATACGCTTCAATTGACATAAGAGAGCGAGTGTGCGAGAGAGAGACAGAGGGAGAGAGAGAGACAGAGAGAGAGAGAGAGACAGAGAGAGAGAGAGAGAGAGAGAGAGAGAAAGAGAGAGAGAGAGAGAGAGAGAGAGACCCTTTTTGTCCGCAAGAGGTCGGAGAGAGCAGTCGAAGCTCATCCGATGCTTCGGTCGTGCACGCGGATAGGTAATATTTTGTGGTTACACTCACGTGCTTTGCAACAGAGTTGACCTTCACCCAGCAAGCTTTCTTTTCATCGTCATAAAAAAGACGTCTGTTTGTTTTTGTTTTTTTTTGTGATTAGAGAGTGAACGAAAATATTTTTTTCAATTTTAGCACAATGTCAGTTGAAAATTTAATGAGTGCGCATTGCAACTTTCTCCGATTGCCAATCATCATTTTTCTTATATGGTGATTTTGAAAATTACGTAAATGTGCCGATTTCTCAACCAAATGCGATCAATTAAGATATCTGGTAAGAGGCTGATAAAATTGTTGATATAGAAACGATAATCAGTCGCCGTTAACCGTAAGTATCGCATTCGCTTATCTTGCCGGGAAACGCAACGCTTCGTCTCAGTAAAAAAAGCAATGGGCAAAATCGAGCGAATAACAGTGTATAATTTGAATGTGAACTGTCGCTGGAAACACAGTGGTACAGTCCAGAAGAAGATCGTCTAGTAATTAGCTGGGGATAGCAGTAACAGCAGCAGCAATAGGTAACAATCGTGCAGCAGCAGCAGCAGATCACGTAGGCGCGATCGTGACGCAACGATTACACGTTTCTATGGTGGCGGCTACGGGCGAAAACGTCATAAATACATCGGCGTTCGCGGCAGCTTGCCGTAGATTGCCGATATGCTCAGAGATTTTCGCTGGTTTTATGGGTGGGTCGTGTGTATGCATCCACTTGCTATCGGATGCAAGATTTATCGAGTGCCAACGCGAGAAAACGATATGCTCAGATTTCGGCTTGAAAATACTTCTGCGAACTGCACTGGTTTTTTTTTATCGTTCCCATAGCGTCTCTTGTTGCGTACCAGCCACGATGGAAGCTTTTGTTATTTCGCTCGTTTCTTGACGTTTATATACGCGATCGCGAGCGAATGGCGGAAGGTAGGCTCCCAAAACCGACGCGTGTCAACTCGTAAATTCCGAAGGAAAAACTTTCTCGCGACGCCGAGTAATACTTTCAAATCAGTGGCTACCAACGCTCGGTCATTTCTTTGAAATTCGCGCGCGATCGATGCGCGCGATCTTGCCCAATTGCGCGTTCTCCCGCCTCTCATCATAATCGCGCGCACATATTTGGTAATTTCGCGTCAAAATTGCACGGTTCGCTCTCATTGCATGAAAAAAAAGAAATTACGTGCGACATCCGTACGCGATCGCAACATTGTATAAAGTGATATAATTTCATTACTCTCCAATTTACGTAATGAGGAGGATTACAAAAAATAAAAAATAAAAATAAACAAATGAATAAAATAAAAACCGGAACGGTAACTTATTTTCAACGTCGTCGGTATTTTAATAAACAGGCTCTATTCGGCAATTTCGGCCAATATAGAGAGGAGCGTAAATTACGTCTCGTTGTGAGTTGTTATTTTTAATATAAGCGTGACCGGTATAAAGTCGACTCATTGATAGAACGGTGTAGGCGCGCGAGTAGCCGACGAAAATGCACGTAAGTGTGCCGGGACTACTCGTATCAGTTGATTCCCCCGATTGCCGTTTCCGATCTTATCTGGTAGCGTGCGTCGCTCTCCGCGCGAGCCGACGTATGCGCACACATTACGATTACGGTAACTTTACATTAATACATCGCTTTCGCTCTCTCGATTACGATCAATATTTCCTTAAGGCTATCAATCATCCTGGGTATACATATTGTGCATAATATTGAATCTGCGGTTACATAAAAATTTTCACTCGATTATCGTGTGGCTACCAGAGTGCATTTGCCGTGTGAGATATTGATCTAAATGATGGTTACGTGAGAGATTGTCGCTGGAATGTCATTAAGGGAAAGAATCCGTTGAAACGGCGAGAAATATATACTGACGCTATTTAAAAATTCATTGCCAAGGTAACCGTGGACCAAAGCAGAGACAATCTCATCGGCATGTTATCACAATGGCAAGCTTTTGCGTAGCTGCAATCCGTTAGAAATAATCCGTGGTGGCGCAATGAAAGCGAAGCCGCGGCGGCGGCAATAGGTAGCAGCAGCTAGCAGTTGAGAACGCACTGCTCGCTTTTAATCGGTCCAGCGGGACCAGCTTTGGTGCGGCGATTACGCGCGCCGCACCTATAGTCGTCGTATGCGGGCGAGAATGAAGAAATGAGGCAGGCATCATTTCGTGCGACTGCGCGCCATTGTACATATAACATCGCTGTGCGTACACATGCTGCGGCTAACATTTACTCCTAAACAGCTGCATTGGACAGCTCCTGCGAGCGGATTGGTCTTGGATGGGCACTGAAAAATAAGTTACAAGCTTACTGCGTGGCCTCATATTTATCGTTCGTGGATCCCGACGTTAATAATGTCTTAGCTATTTATCTTCCTGTCAGAGTTTGACAATCGAATTGCTTAGCTCGTGCTCTGCAGGTCATGTGTCGTATATCTAGCGCGCATATATCGTAACTTATATTGCGTTGTAGCTGCACTGAATTAAAGTTTGTATTCGAAAAGTTGCAGCAACGAATTGTGTGTCCTTTTAAATGATAAAGGTCAACTTTGAAGATACTAATAAGAAAGTCGAATTTTATTTTTTTATCACGAATTATCTTAGACGACGATCAATAATTGCAGATATAAACATCAGGAAACTCAACACTGTCGACTGAAAGCGTCGAGAAGAAAAGAAAGAAGAGAGAGGAGTCGTCGACATCCTTATCGATACGAGGAGTAAAAAAGAAGAAAAAAAACGGCGCTGGTAGTGCGCGACGCATGAGACGAGTGCGAGTCGGGTGTCCATTGACGTCCGTGGTGGAGGCGGCGACGACGACAGGAACGACCGTGCGACGATTGCCACTCGAGACATGGCCAGGGAGCTTTTGACGAGCAGCAGCAGGGTCCAAGCGTCACGAGCACGCCTCTCCTCGCTCTAGTGCACTGTCGTTCTGCTGACTTATACAACTATTACAGGTATCTTTTTTCCACTTCCTCGCTTCGCTACGTATCCACTTCTGGCTCTCTCACTCTTGCTATTCTCGGAAAGCTATACTTGACAGTTTGCTTGCCTTTGATTTTTTTTCTTTCCAGTTCTCCTCTATATCAAGTTTATTCCGACGGGTATTATCCGATATAGCTATACTTGTTGAGTTTATTTTGCATTTTTTTGTCTGCTAAAAATGCGAAATGATAAGTATTCTTAAAAAATCTTTATATCATATTTTTCTTTGTTTTTTTATTACATTAACATATGAAAAGAAAAAAGTCTCTGACTGAGGCAAAGTAACTTTTTTGTTGTTGTTGTGATAAACGTTCACAGCTTCCAAAAATCAAAGGCTCGTGGGCAAATTGTGACGTTTGATTCGTGTATAGCCGTATAAATATGGTAGTTGGCGTAGTTTGAGAAGGGCTCGGGACGATCGGATAGCTGAAAGTACAAAATTAATACGGGCATAAAAAGCCGTAGCTCGAGTAGCAAGCGCACAATCGCGCGCACATATTCAGGTCTGGAAAACATAACGACACCTCGATTACATTAATCCGATTGCAGGCGGAAAGTGCGAAGTAAACGGCAAAGATGTTGCGCTTGGCAGCGCTTCTGCTGACGTTGCCGCTCCTCGCCACGGCTCTTACCGGGGACCACGTCTGCCATCGAGTGGAAAAGTGAGTTGCGCTCGCTTTATTAATTGGCTTGTGTTTTATTTTTCGACCGTTCGGTTTAGCTACACACCGGCCGTTCGTTACATCTCGCGAGCGTCTGACCGCTGCCTAACGCTCTACTATGGGAAAGCTGATTAGTACGATTTTATTCATTGTTCGCTTTACATTACGTATCATTGTGTACCGCTTGTTTTTTTTCGTTTTCCTCTTGGCAAGACACTTACGTAGCAGCTGGCGCGCGTGTTTCGCAATCGTACGGCGTACGATGGAAAAGGCAGATCTTTGAATTTATTAATTTTCCTTTTTCTTCTTTCGCGTGGAAACGCGGTGGCTCTGCATAATTTTCATTGAAATGTACGTTTATGAAATACGTCTCGTAACAAACCTTAACGCTTCGAAACAATAAGAATTCTATATTATTCATTTAGAAAAGTGTGTTTCAATGCTGCTCCGCTAAGAGCTTATTTGCTTTAACGAAGGTTATAAATGCATTATGCCGCGTTTCCTTGTTCTCAAAGGAGAAAAGAAAACGAATGGAAACTTGTTATAGAATACGATTACTTTTGATTGGCAAAGAAGCTTTTTGTACATTTTCCCGTACTCATCGAGCAGCATTAACGCACTATTTGACAACGTAGTTATATCAAAGAATTTGTTCCAACATGTATCGAATTGTAGAAGTAATCGAATATATCTGTAGCTTTCATTAGATTATTGGATAAATTTGATTGAGTATTTCCATTTTTGATACGCAGTGATCGGAAAAACTTATCAAGATGTTTAATAAATGGTGTACCGTAATCACAGCTTTTCAATTATTTTCTGAACTAGTTTTAACGTAAATATTATCCGACGAGTTATTTTTAGTTTATAAACCTAGCAACTTTTTTCGCATCCCGTGCAAAACTCTGCCGCAATGATTTACAAGCTTGTAAAGTTACTTTTTGGAAAAAAAAATGTAAGACACGCGCGAAAGAGTAAGGTCTTTGGCATTTAAGTGGAGAAAAAGAGAGAATAAAAGCTGAGCTTGCGACGCGAATGTTACAGTTATACGGTGACGTTGAAAGAGCAGTACGTGGAGCCAGTGGAAATTCACACACTAGTCTGGTGTTTGCAAATTCCGCCTCGTTGCTCGCAGAAGCGCACCGAGTTGCGTGAGCGTTGGCGTACCAAGGTGAGTGCAGCTCATCATTGACACAACGATACTTGGCTAACGCCTCGTATAGAAAAGACAATTCTCCGAGCGTGGAGGCTCGTTATGCGGCGGGGCCCGTTAACGAGCGAGAAAGACCGACTCTCCGTGATATTCCGAGTAAAAAACTAAGCCAAATGTACGTTGCTAATATTTCGCGACTCGAGTGACTTGATAGCGAAACACAACGCACAATTTCATATTCGAGCTTTCCACTTTGATCTAATTGACGATAAGTGTGCTCACAGAAAGTTACGTTATGATTGCACGCGCTTATAGCTATTCTGCATCTGCTCTCTGCCAATCGAATATTTACAACGCTGGACGTGCAGATCGTGTGCTTGGTTTTTTTCTCTTTTCCCGCGTCGAAGATGAAAAATCGAAGCTTACGCAATGTTTGTTTTTCTTTTTCAATACTTGAAGCTAGTTTATTCTCTACGACGTGTAATTAACGAGCAGCGATAACAATATACGTGTATTCCAACGATAAATTCCGAGCTGACGGATAATCGTGGCGCGATTTTTGAAAAACTCGTTAGCGAAGGCGTAAAGTGCATTGTAATTAAATCGTATGTAATGTTTCGACAGGCCGTTGTCACGACGCGGGCGTCGATAAAAAATAAGCAGCGAGAGGAAGGTAATTACGGAATTATTTCAGCGGAAGGAGCATCGCCTCGCTCTTTCCTCTCTTGCGCGATAAAGCGTCGGCACATTTCGCAACTACTGAACTGCGCAGGGCTGCTGCTTATTATGAATATCGTGAGAGAAAGAGAGGCCACCAACCTGAAAGCGAAAACTAAAGCACAGCGCAAGGCACGTTATGTAGATTGTTTCGCGTCAATTAATTACACTGTCAAATGTGAACGTCGCCAGTCGCGCAACGATAAGATACAACGGTCCTTTCTTTCGATCAACGTCAGTTGTCCTGGGAGTTTTTGCCACGCTGTTCGTTCATTTTTTTTCATTGTACGTTGATTAAACGACATTGCGCGCTACGCTGATAACGTGCTCTCGAGATAATGACTGCGCAAAATGGCTCGATCTTAAGTAAACAAATGAATTGTTGAGTCCTGTTATTATTATTCGGATATGAAATATTTCACACTGAAAATCAAACAATACGAACGTAACTGTATAAGAAAAAAACCATCCTTTCATCTGTATATTATAGCATCACCTATTTCATAAAAGAAAACTATAACAAGTTAAGGTTAATTGACTGGAGACGTCTAGGACCGCATATGCCACTCTAAATCCAAATATTCGAGTCTCACAGCATTAAGGTTTATCTCGCTCTCAGTATTATTAGAGTTTCGTTGAGCCGCGCATATAGACACGTCGATTCTAAACATGAAATACCTCTCACGGTAGTGCGATGGCGAGAATCCTTTTCTCCATAGTTATGCCTTCCTCTCTGACGTTCTCGGGCTATTTGTGGAAATCCACATGGGAATCCCCTCCGCGCGTCTATAATTGGGTATTTGCACAATTCCTTGCTTGCATTGCACGATCGCTCGTCTGTCAACATACAGACGTGCATCGCCGAAAAAGACAAAGGCACTTCGAAGCTTCGTCAATCGGACTATCAAATTTTCGTGTACACATTAATACTGTCCCATTGCTCTCTGGCTTGTCAATTCTATATTGTGAATAAATTGGACTGTGTTGGGAAAATGGTGCAAACCATTTTGCTGAGAATATACCTTTTTGCATTAGAATAGGTTGTATTTTTAAACATGAATATGTAAACTGTTTCTTATCTTGTATAAGCACTCGTTATTTCTTCATTAATAGACTCGTCTAGACGTCTTTCATTCGAATGCAATTATCTCTTAGAATAAAAATACAAATCAAACGTAATTGTCCTATAAACTTATCGAATTCAATATGAATGTCAATGTAATTGACTTTGATAGATATTTCATCACTGTGTGGTGATTTAAAATAAAAATGTGTAGGTACTAAATTATACATCTTATAAAATACAAGCATTTGGTGTTCATCATTCACGCCCAATCCTCGATAACGATTACAAGAGAAAGTGCTATATTTTTTAAAATATCAATATTACGCCAAAATCTAATAATTAATAAACTAATGGACGTTACGTAATTAATACACCTTGAAACCTATCGCGTAAAAATTTTTAAGCATGCTTTTAAAACTGGCACCGTCCAAGTGTGATACTTGCTAAAACGCATCGACAATGGACGGCACACACGATCGCGCGCTCACGGACAAAAAGCACGCGAGTGCGACAAAGTGCTAAATAACTTTCGTTCGTGTAATGGGGGAGCCGCAAAACGCGGAAAACCACGCAGGTGTACTGCGCCGACGCCATCTACGCACCGTGATACGTGAGAAAATTGTGAAAATGACCAAATCATTATCCTGCATTTAATGGTTCAGGCGAGTGCGTCGGAATTTTTCAGTGGGAGATTGTTGGGAATCATTTCGCGACATGTCATTAAAAATAAATAAATAAAGTAAAATTATAAATGTTCGTTGAGCAACGATGATTTCTTTTTACTCACCCGAGAATTTAATATTGATTCCGTTTTTCCGGGATAACTCGTAAATCACAGAGCCGCGTTCGAAGAATCGAATTTCATGAAACAAGAAAAAAATGAAAAGTCCATCGACCAGGGAATTTTCAAGAATGGAATTGTTAATAAGATCGATTTGAGCTATATATATATCGCATACGCGAAAAATGGTAAACCGTATCCTCGGAAAACTATTATAACCTGCAGGGAATAGAAAGAATTTGAACGCACGAGACGCGCATTTCAGATTAACTCTTCTTTGTTCGAAATCGCCGAATAATTTGTTTTTATCGTAACGTCTAATTTATTTTGATCATTAGAATTAGAATTACATACATCGATATATTATACACTCGGATTAAAGTATTTTCAGCTCGAGTAAGTTTCGTTTTATTTATTTCCTGCGCGCAACACATAGCATAGAACGTTTATTCAGTATTTGAACCGTAACAATCAGATTGTTTTCGCTAGCTCGAAGATAAGGAATAGAAAAAGAAGGCAGCACGAAACGGAATAATTTTTTCATACTACCGCGAGCGTGAAATGGCAATGCGCGCACGCGATCCTGAAATGATATAGCCCAATGGCGGCTGCCACAGCGAGCGCAAGGCTTTTTGATTTAAGACGTCATTTTTTTTCCCACTGATGTGCCACGCAGATTTTCATGTAAATTTGTTCAATAGCGTGACATAGCGTGACCATCCAGACACTTCTCGCACGTTTTCTCGCGCTCGCGTGCAAATATAAGAATATTCGCGAATGAAGTAAGATATTGAAAAATTTGCTGGCGTACAGATGGAAGTGAAGTTTAAGAGTGTGCCGGTATGCTGCGAAGGCTACGTGATACAGGAGCCCGTAGGTAATGGTAGCGCCGACGCTAAGTGCGTGCCGCACTGCAAGAAGTGCCGAAGTGGAGTCTGCTCAGCGCCCAACGAGTGCACCTGCGATCCCGGATTCCAAGGACAAGATTGCGCTTCCGGTGAGCGACAATTATTTTTTTTACAACTAATAATTACCAGTGAACATTTGAATTTTCATTTGGCACTGCTTGTGGGCTCCTTCGATCGTTTCAAACATCTTTCTTCGCGTTTGCCAGGAAAATTGTGTACCGTCTTGTTGCGTAATTGAGTCTCTGGACCCTATTCATTCGAGATGTTTCAATTCGAATGTCTACCTCTTAAGTTTTATGAAATAGGATGTGCGTAATTAATTAATTTAAAGCTCTCGTGAGCCCAAAGTGTAATTGGAAACAGCAAGTTTATACGGATTCGCCTGCTCGCGTAATTAAACTTGGCTTGTAATTAAGCGACATCGGACAATGTCCCGACAATTGAATAACAAAGTTGCGCGCCGAATCAGTTTTACAACTCGACGAGTGACGATCCGGGCACAATCGGTTGGAAAATGTATTCAGATCGGCATCGGCACAAAAAGAGAGTTTTAACTATGCATCAAATAGCGAGATACACGCGGTTTCTTGTCATGCACCATTAACGAGAGCGACTCGCGCGAATATTACGTGATAAAGTATAAGCGTGTGTGCACCTATATATTAAACGCGGAAGGGACTTTCGCGAGCGCTATAAACTTTCGAACGGTTACACACATATACGCATGGAGGACGATTTACGGCTATACAGTATCAGTAAAACTATAATAATCCGTCGAATACGTTGGTGCAGAGTGTCCTCAGGGTACTTGGGGCCGGAACTGCGAACGCGAATGCAACTGTCTACGCAAGCTTGCTTGCGATCCTGTCGCTGGCAAGTGCGAATGTCAGGCTGGATGGACGGGACCGAGGTAAGCATGGTTTATTAACTGTGTCGAACCCTTTTTTTCTTATTATTCTTCGAAAGAGAAATGCGTCGCTTCTGTCGTTTCCAATTTCATTGTTGATATTAGTTTCGAGCAGAAAATAAAGAAATGCAGGATATTTATTTTGCCATTGTCGCGGCTCGATTCAACTTGTCTAGCGAATGAAAAAGAATATACAAGTAAACAAAGCGTGCGTCGACCCTTTCAATGAATAACAAAACTAACAATCAGTATCCAATCTCTCCAAAGCATTCAACTCAAATACTAATAAAAAGCAAAGTGACCTGGAGCGCGAAAGAAAAAAAAGTAACTCGTCGACTGTGAATATTGCAGATGCGAGAACAAATGCCCCGAGGGTCAATGGGGCTTAGGTTGCAAGTCGCTGTGCCTCTGTGAGAATCCTTCAGCTGGTTGCCACCACGAGACCGGAGAATGCAGCCTCGTCGATCCGAGCAACGTAGGCGTCGGCGAGGGTTTTAATAATGTGGCACCGATCGATCCATTCGAGGCTAGCGGGATATCCGGCAACCTCGTGTCGAAGACTGCTGCCGATGCTGACTATGTCGACATCATCGACTTCGACAAGGAGGCCATTTTATCAAGGGTCACCGAGAGTGAGTGCATATATAAAGGGATTTGGAACAGCGGAGTCGATTAGTCAGGGATTTAATCGGTTACGCGCATGCGAGAGCTCGTGATTCAGCTCAGTAATTAGTCGGACAGCTAATTTCATTAACCCCAGAATTTAGGATTCTCTTGACCAATCTCCTGACACCTGCCTTTGCTTCTACCTGCGATAGTGTAAGTAAAAGCTGCTCGTCGGTAAAAAGTTTACTGACGAGGGTTGTCGGATCTTTTTTTTACAAAAGAAAGTAACATGTCGATTGTAGTCTGGTATTTTCTAAAGGTTCGATTTCATACGTTATACATAAAGATGCAGTTGAGCGTGCGATCGTTCAGTAAAAGTAAATCACCTTGGCGAGGATTTGAACCCGGATCTTTTCTTTTTACCGTTTTCTGCGAACAAACTCACATTTATTTTTGTCTTTTCGCACATTAAAAATAATTTAACCTTTGTAGCTGTACGTTTCATCATAATGAAATTGAATTTTTGATCTCGTTATCAAGAAAATAAATCCTGATTGTATTTCATTGATCACTATTTGATGTGTTGTGTTGAATAGTTTTAAATTAAATGTAAAAGTCCTATTAGGTACCAAATTTCGGTCCAACTTCAATATTTCGAAATCGATCGAATATAAAAAGGGCAATTTCGTATCGAGCGATCAAGAAGTTACATAACTGAAAATCCATCTACGAAAATTGGAACTTTTAATAACGAAAATTTCGTTATTAAAAGTATTTTGAAAGTTGCGTGAATCACTTAAAAAAACAACAAATAATAATTTGCAAGAATCCTTGACTAAAGGACAAAGTCTTTGAAACGAGACTCGAGCACGCGAATGTCTGGGAAAGCGCGTGAAAGCCGCACTTGAAACAGTGCAAATTAGTTTAATAACATCGAATTTAATGTCTGCCTGTAATTCCCCTATTTCAGATGAGTCAGAGACTATGGCGGTACTCGAAGAACAACGTCCTATATTAAGTAGTAGTAGTAGTAATAGCAGCCCTTTGTCCACCAAAACAATCGAACAGCAACCAACAGTACGATCAACAAGTCCCTTACCACGAGCTACTTTGCACATCGAAGGAAATCAACTTTCACAGCCAGATGACGACGACGAAGTCGACGACACAGAAAACATGCTGATGACCAAGAAAAAGAATGGCGAGTTCGAGTTCGGCGAGCGCCACACCAACTTTCGCGTCAGTGTATCGCCTAAAAATGACTACGTGAAGAATACGCACAAAGGTTTTTTTCAATTGTTCCATCATGCATTGTACATGACATTTATTTTTCATTTCGTTTTCGAGCATTTGGTCAATGGAATCGTGTATAAGTTGGAAATTTCCTCCTAATAAACACGTCGTTTAAGATAATTAATTACGAGTCTGCTCGTATTAATTAATGCGTGGGCGTTAATTCATTGGCTCTACACTACGCCAAGAGAGACTGTTTTATCATCTGGCTAACCTTGACAGATGACATGCTTATTCCGTTCATTGCGCTGTGCTTCACAAATTTTTCTGCTTGAATAAACCGTTCCACCACGAGAATTTCACAATTGTTAGCTTCTGAACGCTTCGTTTCTCGCTTCATCATCGTGCGTTGTAGAAAAATCTATAAAAACGACTTTATTTTTTTTATAATCGAGCCAATACTTATGTGACATATGTGGTTGTGCCACGTGAAACTTTTAAAACAATTTACTTTCAATATAATCTTTGAGAATCTTTGAAAAAATTACAAGTTACAACTTGAGACTGCTACACATAGTTTGCTCAAAATTGAAGAGCAAATATTTTAATCATAAACAAAATGCAATAGAAAATCGTTGAATGTTAAGTTAATCAACTGCAAAGTTCTTACATGCAAACTTTAACACTTAGCTTGCGTCAACACTATCATCGAAGACATACTACAAGAAAGAATAAATAACCCAAAAAATTTTCTCGTAACTCTCATCGATAAAAATACAAAACCACACGAAAATAGAAAATAAAGACTCAAAAAGCCTGTTATTTTTGCGATAAGGTGATCTAGATTTCTTTTATTAAAAGGTGAATCGAGCGCATCAATGTCAACGATCTCAATTGACGTAGCGGCAATGATAGTAGTAGGAGCGATAGTCTTGATTGGCCTTACATCCGTAGCAGCTCTCATGATCTTTCACGTGCGTTCGCGCCTTTTCAAGGCCGCTCTCGCGATCTACAGCCAGGAGAAGGTTGAGCGCCAACTTGGTAACGATAAGGATCCAGCAACTACTGGGGGCGCTAATGCAGGAAAGTCACTCGATGTTACCATCGGCACTCTTCCTCGTACGTACACATATAAGCATATTGTTATGTCTGTAGTTATTTCTCTTCCTCTCGCTTTTTTTCTGCTGTTTATTCATGTTGAAGTGATAGTAGTGCGGTACGAATGCGCGATAATTAATTTAATAATAGCGTTGGAAACTTTTCTGAAGCTCTTGCTTCTCAATAAACATTGAGGTACATTTTTATAGCTTAAATATTGTTTTAATAAAAAAATTTACTATTTTTTATTTTTTAGGTACTATGACAAAGATCAATCCAGTTTACGAAGCAAATCCAGTATACGATGCAAATATACTGACTTTTGACGAGAGGCCAGCTGAATACGCTAATGGAACAGTGACCATAGGGATTCGGTTATCAAGTAATTTGCGAGGTAAGTAAAACGATTTTCAAGGACGCTTATGTTTTTTGTAAACAATAAATTGACGAAAAAAATAATGGCGTTTCGAAAAACTTTGAAGTTTATAAAAGTAATGTATGTCCTCGAGTGCGCATTCAAGGATTCATATTTCAATCGGTCTTCACGCAGTTAGACTTGACTTTCGGATCATCGAAAAACTACGTAATCGCGTTCGAAATTGCAATCAATGACAGATGAAGCTTGAGTAAACATCTGGATTCTCGAAAAAAATTCAGACCACGGCTTAACAAGTAAATTATACAATCAGTTTGCAGAATCGAATGATTCTTTGATTGTTAACAGATTTGTTGGAGAGTCACTACGATAGGCCAGCGGCGTGTTCTCAGAGAACAGCGGCACTAGCGACTGGCGAACCGGACGTGGAGCACGTCTACGACGAAATCCCATTATCGGCACCATTCTACTTCGCCAAGGACACGTAAAGGACACGAAACTAAAAAAATACTCGCTTATATTCCTCTACTCAATATGATAAGAACAACGACGACGGCTAGGTTGCCAAAGAGAGCGTGAGAAAGTTTTCGGAAGCCTATTATTTATTGAACTGCCATTATTATCTGTTAGAGTAAATTGCGTCACGCACAAAGTGTATTACGTTAGATCACCCAGGGTATCCGCGTATATATCGCTCATTTGTAGATTATAAGTCGAGAGAGACTGAGAGACACACGGACCGAGCGAAAGAGAGTTTCGTGTCTTGTAATGCAATGCTGCCATAGCGCTTTTCTATTGTTATATAGAGATAGGACACTGCGTTGCCCATACTACTTGTACGCGTGCACCAAAGCTGCGTTCTGCCACCGTTGATGTAATCGGTATTCCTGGTAAATATTTAGCTGACACACACGCCGCAGCAGCCACGTACTTGCGACTGCAGTATATACATTTATGAGGCTATATCGGTAATTTGTACGTTCCTTACGGTCAATGGAAACATGCCGTTATTTTTTTCCTTCCATCGTAATCTTTCGATAAATTATAAATGATCTAGTATGCGTTTATCTCTAAAAAATTGGCATGGGAACTTTAGCAATCTACCTGTTTTCCGAACTGTATCATATGATTATGTTGCATTTATGAATTATGGTCTCGATAGTGTAGTGTAATAATTATATTTAGTCATGCTATCCTGTAAAATATATCTGTAAAGTTAATGTAATACCAAATAAAAATGTTTTATACACGAAGTCCAAAGATCATTTGGATTGTTGCAGCGCGTCCGCTGATTCTCCAAATGATATGTTGATTAAAACGCTCGTGATCATCCTACAAAGCTCGCTATTATTGTTGTATGAGCGCATCGTGAATAACTCGATGCAGTGTATCACACATGAGCACGCGTCATCCACAATGATGATCTCGCGCAGTGACGACCTTCTTAACCTTACTATAAATTATCGTATTTTCATAAACAAGATACCGAATTCTCCGCGTTAGAGTTAGTCGTTTAAAAACATCTAAGCAGACAAGATGTTAGACAAGAAGTCAATCTTCACTTTTTACTGCGTCGCCTTGCTATCGCTTCTAGCTGTCGGCACTACCAGCAGATTGAACTTCGATAGCTATCCGGCACCCGAGAATGGCACTTGTTATAAAAGAGTTCCGTGAGTATGAAGAGAAGAGAACGATATTTCGTTTTTAATCCTCGCGCGAAATCCTTCTTAACGCACCGCACACCTCACTTACGCGTGAGAGATTACACCAATTGATATGTAAACGACAAGAACATAATTATCAATGCGTGCCCAACGACTCGCAATAAAGTCAAGGCATTACTAATCCTCTCTCGTAATTATTATAAATAGTGAAAATTCATGGTGGAATATCAAAATATCGCTCCTTACTTGCGTTTAAAAACCGTGTGCTGCATATTAGATAATCGAGTAGCAAGGTGAGAAAACCACGTTCATTTACGATAAACACAATTTTACAGATATGACGAGGCTGTGATAGCTAATCTTACACAAGGATTAATAAAAACTGAATCGACAACGCCACCATCCGGTATCCAAACGGTATGTAATTCACGGCTGGATTAACATTCGCGCCATGAGAAAGTTTGTGCTTAATTCATTATATAATCTGTATCTCACGCGTGGATAATTGTATCATTGGTAGTGGATAACGATAGTAGACTGCTGTGACGGCTACCGACGTGACGAATACACGGAAAATTGTGAATTCTACTGCGAAGAAGGCTGCTTTGGTGGAAATTGTACTGGTCCTAATGAGTGCACTTGTGAAGATGGTTGGCGCGCTGATCACGGTGAATGTAAACCAGTGTGTAGGCAGCGATGTCCTCGAAATGCATACTGCTTTTCGCCCAATGTTTGCATGTGTCTTTTTGGCTTTGAAGAGGTCAATGGCGTTTGCCAGCCTATTTGTGAGCACAACTGTCGAAATGGTGATTGCGTTGCACCTACGGATTGTCGATGCCATCGAGGATATTTTCTGAATGAGACGAAGCACTGCGAGCCTATTTGTGAGAATGACTGTCAACATGGTTTCTGTACGGCTCCGGGCGTCTGTTCTTGTGATCAAGCGTAAGTGATTCTATTGTTATTTAAAGAACGCATTGAACGTGATTTGAGTATCGACAACAATGTTATTATCATCTATTTGAAATTACTTTAATGCTTTGCAGTAGCTGCATGACTGATTGACAAGTACTGTTTATACATTGTCAAATTGAAAGAGTATAAATACTCAATGTATAATATTTTTTTACAAACTTAATAATTTTTCAATGACATTAGTTTGTAAATATCCGGACTGAAGGTCTTTCAATAAAATAATCAATCTTGTACACAACTTAGCTATATCACATCATCACGTGAATGTTTGCATCATTTAACAAAGTACTTATTACGTGTTTTCCATTGCAGATATGTGAATCAGTCATATGATTCCGAATCATGCGTCCCGGAATGTCCATCCGAGTGCGTAAACGGAGAATGTGTCATGCCGAACGTGTGTACCTGCAAGGCTGGCTATCAACAAAATGATAATGGAACTTGCGAGGTACACTGTGAGGAGTCTTGTCCTGAAAATGGATTGTGCATTGCACCGAATCAATGTGGGTGTAACGTAGGCTATTTTCTAGACAATCAAAAGAAAAGTTGTATTAAATTGCCTGGCAATTATAATGAAGGACAATCATACCCTCGGGAGCCTGAACAAATATACGGTACGAACAATGCTTACAACTTGCAGCCAAACCGACCTTATAGCAATATTGATAGAACTCATCAAACACAACGGCCGAATTATGATACACCTTACAATCCGAACGGTCACAGCGGTGTTTATCAAACGGACAATCCATATAACTACGACCAAACTAAAAGTCCAGTAGAAGTTATAAGATTACAAGGCCAAGTTACAACACCAAATCCTCAAGAAGATTTTTACGGAAACTTTGGAGGAAACCAAGCTCGACCTCGACAACCTTCCACACAGCCAGCAATAGGTGGTAGCATAACCTACAGAACTCCTGTAAATGATCCAAGGTATACAACAGCCCATCCATTCGCTCCATTAGAGCCGTACCCTACTGGAATTCCTAATCAAGGATCACTAGATATCCGTCCAGATAAATTACGACCGACCGAAAAACCATATGGACCTTATGACTATAATACCCAAAGTTCATGGAATTTAAATCGTAATCCTTACGATAAAACGAATCTTCAGGAACAGCGAACGCCAAATAATTATCCAAATCAAAATCAGAATCCTTACGACCAAAATAGATTTTCAGGGGCAGTAAACAGACCATACAGTCCATATTTTCCTACGAATGCTCATAATCAAGAAGTTAAAACTGATCAGAAAAGACCATCATATGAACCACAATTACCTTACAGTTCGCAAACGCCATATAATCCGTACGCATCCACAAATCCTCAAGGAACGCAAGGAGTTAAAAATCCCTACGAAAGACCATCATATAGTTCATATAATTCTTACTCATCAAACTTGCCTTACAATCCACGACCCCCGCAAGAAGGAAATTTATATACCCTTACCGATCCTCATGCAACATTAAGTATTAAAACTGGGCAGAGACCATCTACTGATATCTACAGTCAATCATCAGCAATGCAGAGCAATCCACAATTAGGGGTTGGTTTCTCATATGGAATTAATCATTTGAATAAACATTCGCAAAATGGCCTACCCATTAATGAGCAGCAACCAATCCAAATCCCTCAGACATATTTAGTTTCTGATACTTATGTTCAACCAGAAAGTAATATTGCTGAAATAATTATCGTAGATAGTCCGCAAGCTCCTAATATTGATGAATTTCAACCAATCTGCAATGGGCCCTGCATCAATTCACATTGTATAGGACTTAATTTGTGCATGTGTGAAATTGGTTATATTCCTGATCCTAAAAATCCTAACGGAAATGTATGTGTACCTATTTGAAGAACTTGATTAATTTTAGTAACACATGTATCAAAATGCAAGCTCTAAACTTATGTTGTAACTGTAATACTAGAAAAAAATATCTGAGAATAAGCGTGTGCATAGAGTGTGAATCTTTTTATTGTATCAAGAATTTTTTAAGTAAAGAATATTTATGTATAATTTATTTATTGCTGATCTTAATAATACTCATTTTTGGAAAATTAATACCAAAATAAAAATAAAAAATAATATCCCTCGCTGATTGTTAAGAGATGACAAAAATATTTACTTAATAAGAATAACATGTATGATTTTAGGCCGTTTCACAATTTTGCAAGAATTGAAGAAAACTTAAGCGATAATAACGGTATAAATGTAACTATCAGTGATCTGAATACCATGAATTCATTATATATAACACTAAAAATAATCACTTACCACATTCAATGAAATATTCTTTCGATAAGGACCGCCGCTGTTGATGCGACATGAAATGCGAGGCCATTTCTTCTTCGTTCGTCGGACAAAGAAGAGTCAGTTTACGTGTGAGTCATTTTTCGGATACTACTCAAACCATGATTTTCAAATCAGTATTTATAATCGCCGTGTCAATAATATTTAATGTTAATGCAGAAAAATATGCTTCTAATTTTGTGGTGCCGAAAAATTGTACCGAAACTAAAACGTAAGTATTTTTTTAATTTTTAAATGTAGGTCATCGTGCAATTTAAATAAAATAATTTTATTAGCATTCGGACACAAAAGTACGTACCATATGAAGATATTGGTGATTTAAATTATGGATATATTGTTGGTAAATCAAAAATTCGAGTAAAGTATAGATATGAGGTATATAAGACATTTATAATAATTGTATAATATAAATTATATGACATAAATAAATTTACTTGTTTTTTAAATAAAATGAATCTTTCTATTTGATAGAGCATTGAATTAAATCAAACACTAGCAATTTGTTGCGATGGATATCAAAATTATGATGATAAAAGGTGTATTCCAGTATGTACTAAAAGTTGTGGCTCCGAAGGAATTTGTTCTTCCCCCGATAGTTGTTTTTGCAATGTGGGTTATAGATTCGATCCAAATTCACGAAGATGTGAACCATTTTGTTCTTCGGAGTGCATAAATGGCTTTTGCAAGTCACCCGAAATATGTTCTTGTTATGAAGGCTATCGTATGACGGAAAATAATAATACTTGTGAACCTATTTGCGACAGTTGCACAAATTTCGAATACTGTGCGGAACCGGAGATTTGCCGTTGCATTCTAGGCTATGGACGGGAGTCACTCGATAGACAACTTGGATCTGATTTATATGAGCCATGTAACCCAATTTGTGACCGAATCTGCATCAACGGAAAATGTATCATGCCTAATATTTGTAAATGCCATGAAACCTATACTAAAATAGATCAATTTACTTGCGAACGTATTTATATTGCTTCAAATTTTGTAATTCGAAAAAACTGCAGTGAAATGAAAACGTGAGTACATTATTAATTAATTTTACATATAGACGTTTGATATTGTAATAGTGAAAAACCTAAATTGAACTTAATTAATCAAACTCAACGATCTTATTCGATTTTAAACTAGTGTGAAAAAAGAAATTACGGTTCCTCGTGAAGAAATATATACTGAAAATGTTGAAGAATATAGTGATGAGGATTATGATTATAACATGAAAGAAGTAATAAAAATTCGTACAGTGTACAAAACAGAGGTTAGTTTGAAAAAAAATTGTTATAAAAAAAGTATATATATCACCACACTATATTTCTTAATAATTGACTTTTAGTATATAATAACGAATGAAACAACCTCGATATGTTGTGAAGGCTATCAGAATTATGATGAACATCACTGCCTTCCAGTTTGCAGTAGAAATTGTGGTCCTCACGGAATGTGCTCGAAACCAGACACCTGTATATGTAACGAAGGTTACAGTATGGACTATAACAATAATTGCAAACCCGTGTGTCCAATCGGATGCATTAATGGGCAATGCACATCTCCAAATTACTGTACTTGTAATGAAGGATATCATAAAGTCTTACATGACCATATTTGTGAGATTATATGAAATTAAGAGTTCTATATGAATGTCAATTTCTTTAAATAATTATTTCGATCAGAACTTTAATCAATTATAATGATACTCTGTAATTTTTTAATTCTTAGATATTAGATACATTGATACGAAAGGGTACATTTTATAAATATACATATTTTATTTTAAAACGTTGGACATAATGTTATTTTAAGTTTGTGAACATATAAGTGCCTCCTCTACTTAATTCATTGAATAATATTTCAAATCAACTAAAAATATATAAAATATTAAGTAAGTAAGCATCGTGCTATCGTACTATCCAATGAAAATTTTTGTGTACATAAAAGAAATCTAATAATCAATATTTGTTTGGCAATATTATATTTATTGAAGGAGTTTTTATTAGAAATATGTTGAGAAAAATTTATAGAAAACAAGTGTCATTGAGTCATTAATTACTAAACTACTATCTTTAAGATTGTTGTGAAATTTTATTTTTATAAAACATATTCATAATTTTAATTTACGTAAGAATACCAATCAGACACTTAAATAACAATTAAAATAATTGAAAAATTGAAATAACCAATATTTTTACAATGATTCTTATCACTAGAGTTGAGATATGATAGAGTTGGAAGTTACAAACATAAAGAGTCATTGATTCTTTAAAACGAAGCATAAAGATGTATTTATTGAAAATACACCGTATTTGTAAAGTTTAAATGAGCAATTTAGAAATTATAATTTTTTTGTATTACTTTATGAAGCAGGCACGATTGAATTAGTGGTTTCAAAATGTATGATTAGAAAAAAAATGAAGTATTATAAAAACGTAAATAAACTTTTAAATAAAGGAACATTTTTATATAAGTATAGATATATTACATAAGTATAGATTACTGCATATAAGTGATTAGACTTTTATATGCATAAAGTATTCTTATATAGCTACAAAGTGTAAAAGCAGATACTCCTTAGAGATTTCAATTATTCTAATAAGTCATGAATAATAGTAAAATTAATTAATAAAAAGTAATCTAAAATAGACATCAGAATACACAGTAAATAAAAATGACAAAGATGCATATTTTTATTTTTTGGTAATGAAAGTTAATAGAACACAATTAATTCGTTGTAGTAGATATCAAAATTATAATGAGCAAAGTTGTATACCATGTGTAATACAAACTGTGGTGATTGTGATATTTATTCTTCGCCTGAAATTTACAGTTGCGAAGACGGTTATTTTATGAACCAAGATTTCTATTTGTGATCTAAAATGCAAATTTAGGTCTTGCATAGCATCTAATGTATGTCCTTATTAAGAGGATTATTGATATTCACAAGCAGAAGTTGGATGGTCATGGCATGAACTTGATTACCAGCCTTTTGTAATAATTGTGCATCCGTAGAACCTTGCATTCAACCATATATTTGTAGGTGCAAACAAAGTTACACGAGAGAAGTAATGAACCGATTTGAGCATTTAGATACTCGTATGTCTGAACGTAAGCCCGTTTCCGAGGAACCTTGTGTCAACTCCGAGTGTGCAGCATCGAATTACTGTAAGTGTTATGAATAGTACAGCCGGATTGATAAATTTACTTACAATGTACTCACGTACGACATTTTTAATTGTGCAATTTTCAAAAATTACACCAAATTGGGCTGTGAGTGTCTATTAAAAGCTTTGCATAAATATTTATCGTTCAAATTTTTTTTATCATAATATTAGTGAAAAAGAGAAAGAGATTAAAGTAATAGTAATATATTTAATTACGATGACCGGTTCGCAAAATTAACTAATTTTTAGGTTTGCACAGACCTGCAAACACGTATCTGTCAGAAAGGCTTCAAACTGTAACTAATAACAAATTTGTATGCGAACCAATAACATACATATTATGAGATTTGAAATATTCGTTGATATAGCAACAGAAGTTAATATCAAATATAGTGCAAATCTTTTGTTTGATATCGATTTTATGAAATAATAACTTTATAAGAATGGTATTTCATTGGGTAATCATAATTTCATAATAGACACGTTGTTCCAATAACTTTAATCACAGGTTTGTTGATTTCAAAAGAAAGTAAAACGATTCTAGCATTTAAACACATTTTTTCTCAAGACTAAAAAGACATACGTTTCACTTGAAAACGTTCAAAATAGTGAGTACTTTTTAATCGCTCACTAATAGTTCATATTAAAGATTAAATTTATCAAATTTAATCTTTAGAATATATTCTAAAATATTGAAATATAAAAATAAATATCAGCACCTGTATAAATATTATAGAATTTTCATTCGTGATGAATATATTATACAGCAAAGTCTGTAGCTAGCGATACGAGAAAGCATCCTGCTGATAAGCAAACGCAAAACGCTATAGCGGTGATAAGGCTCATCATTTACTATAGCAGTGATGTGATATATTAAGTGAGTCTCGCACTCACATAACTGTTCCATGACTATTGTCAGTCACATCGCAACCATCATCTTGACAACATGAAGCATAACGCACTTATTATTTTAATTCTTTGTACGCTTGTGTGTGAGTTGGAGGCCCACAAATACCTTACCTATGAATTTGCCACTTCGAAAAATTGTTTAGAACTTTATACGTAAGTAAATTTATTGTTTCTCTCAAATACTGTATTTATAATTTTATTATTTAAACTTTTTTTATGATAGTACACAAACGCCAAAATACGTGCCTTACGAAGAAATATACTACACGAGAAATTGGTTGGGATTTAAGAAAAGAAAGACGCGTCTGAACTACAGACTAGAACAGGTAATGATTCAAATAACACATCACTGAATTTACTAGTAACTAATTAAATTAATAAATATGCTATTTCATAGAATCACGTAAGTCAGCACACTCGGGCAGTCTGCTGCAATGGTTTCCAGAGTTACGGAGTGGATCAGTGCATCCCCGTATGCAGTCAGAATTGCAGTGTAAACGGCATTTGTGCCGCACCCGAAGTTTGCCGTTGCAACGAAGGCTATCGCATGGACTATGCGAATAACAAGTGTGAAGCAAACTGCTTGAACGAATGTATAAATGGCTTCTGCATCTCGCCAAATCTGTGCGCCTGCAAAGAAGGTTACCAAATGCTTCCCGATGGCTTTACCTGCGTGCCAATCTGCCACAATTGTTCGCCGCTCGAATGGTGCGTCGAGCCACATGTTTGTCGTTGCATCAATGGTTACACGCGAGATCAGATCGAGCGTGTAGACCATAGTGACGTAACCGAGTGCAAAGCCGTCTGTGATCAAAAATGCATAAACTCTGAATGTGTCGAGCCAAATCGTTGCGAGTGCCATGACGGCTACGCTGACTATGACCAAGATGCCTTCACTTGCGAGCCTACGTGCAGATATGGCTGCAAATACGGCGAATGCGTGGCGCCGAATACTTGTTTATGTTATCCGGGCCACACTTTGCGGGCTAATCACTCAAACATCTGCGATCCTGTTTGCGAACAGGAGTGTGTGAACGCGGTGAGTTTCTTTGAGGTGCATCGAGGTAGACCCTGCGATTTTCTCGCCGAGCGCGTGTCGATAACTATTTGGAAAATTGTGTGCCTTTTTGTAGGAGTGCATTGCGCCGGAGGTATGTTCCTGTTACGATGGTTACGTTCCAGATGGACCAGACACCAGCCCCATTTGTAAACCTTATTGCAGCAATGCCTGCCTCCACGGCAAATGTACTGCTCCCGAAGAATGTACATGCGACGAGGGGTACTTGTGGGATCGCGCCACCACTTCTTGCAAGCCACTTTGCACGGAAACTTGCGACATGGGAGTTAGTAGCCACAAACAGTCGTGATAACTCATCTGAAATGCAAACTCACGCTCTGAAAAATTTACAGTATTGTACGGCACCGGAAACTTGTACGTGCTTCGACAGCTACAAGCTGTCCCAAGAGAATAACTCTACTTGCGAGCCAATTTGTCAGGAAGCATGCATTAATGGCCACTGCACTGCACCGAACGAGTGCACCTGCGAAGACGGCTATGAAATGAAAAATAATTCAAGCTCTGCCAAATGTATCGTCATCTGCGAATGTGAGAATGGCTACTGCAACGACGAAAGCTCGGCTTGCGAAAGTTGCGTGGTAAGTTATCAAAGAGAATTTTCGTCATCTGCTGCCAAAACGCGCTAAATATTTTCAATCGACAGGAAGGTTATGATCTGATGCCAATGGCTAACAGCACCATTTGTAAAGCTCACTGCGACGGTGGCTGTGCTCATGGTCAGTGTGTAGAACCGCAAAAGTGCGAGTGCGACGAGTATTATCTCGCTGAGAACGACACCTCAGGCAATCCTGTACTATGCATACATGCCTGTGACGGTGTCTGCCTCCATGGAAATTGCTTGATCGACAGGCGACTCTGCGAGTGTTCGCATGGCTGGACTGGAAGGTTTTGTGACGAGCCCACCGTTTGCGCCATCCATGTGACGGACAACGATCCATTTTATGCGTTGTTTAACGAGTAAGTTCGAGCACTTGCATGGGGTGCTTTTTCATCGTGGACACGGTCTTTTTGTTATGTGCTCGTATCACGCATGATTCATCGGGCGTAAAGTGAATCATTAGATATGCGATGATAAATATTTTCTTCTCTTCTCATTATTCATCGGTTATCACGAGTTTGCGTTATCTTCTATGGCAGCTGCGATAATCACATTGTGCTGATGCTAAGCAGTGGATACGAATATTACTTTACCTGTTAAAATCAGAGTTACATGATACTCGTGCAATCAACAATTGCAGATCTCACGGCTACGACGCACTCGAAAATGCAAATGCCTTTGAACACCCTTGGACTGGACCTATATGTTCGGATGAGTGTAGAATGATAAGAGATAACACTACGATATGTTTGGAAGAATTCGGTGAAACCCATTCAAATGCGACCTGCTTCATAGATATAAGTGAGTCGCTGACTTTCGCATTGTTATTTGAAACAGTTTGATAAGCTTCCACGTTCTCTAGATTCTCCCTGCAATTCACACGTGGTTGTATCCGATACCTACCAGAGCCAAGTGAGCGCGTCCACAATAGCGGCGTCAACGGTCATATCAATCTTGAGCATTGTGGCGGCTATCTGCACGGCCTTGTTCATCAGAAAAAGAAGGAGAATCAGAACCCTCGGTATGATAATTGTTGCTTGCTTTGCTAGCTAGCTAATTTTTCGCAGGACTGGTCTGATCGTAAAACTAATTAATCTTGTGATTTCAGAGATGTCGAAATCAGCGCAACGAATAAAGCTGGAAGACGCGTGTTTGATCGAAAATGAGACCGATGGTATCAGTTTGTAATATGTATTAAATAACACTTCTGCGTGAACAAAGCTTGCGTTATTAATTTTCCTGTTTAACCCGCTTGCGCGAAGCAAACCTTGCCACAGTAGCGCCGGGATTGAGCGCTTATGAAAAAGAAAGCACACGCGCGTACCTCGCAGAAACTCACACTGCTCCTCGGCGAAACTCGGGCGTTCTTTGGCAGCCTTTCGCAGCGACTTCAACTAGCAGCCTCCCTCGTGGTATTAAAGGTGTGCGGCAGAGAAGGGGCAGTAGTCGTCGGCCGCGCGAAGGCGCTGTGTGCGGCGCGAGCAAGGAGGGTAGTTCTGTAGCGCCAGTACCGCGCTTCAGTACCGCGCCGGTGGTCAGGCAGCACGAATCGCGAGCTGCAAAAGTGTCGACGCGTAAGCGGAGCGAAGTGTGCTGGTGTAGTGCGCGAAGTGGCAGTTTTGGCGTTGCGCGCGCGCAGACACGTCGGCGAGCGCTCGCCGCGGAAAATGTCGATGCGCCAAGGGGGCGATGAGCCCAATTTACCGTTCTCATTGTCACCCTCGTCATCGCTGTTTGCACACGAGCTTCGTCATCGCACTGATCATCGGGCAACTATTATTGCTGGCCGTTGCTGCCTCATCCGGCCAAGGCGACTCGTCAGCAGCAGTAGCAGTAGCAGCAGCTTCCTCTAACCATGACACCGAGCTCGACGCCTACGATGACGAGGAACTCGATGAGGAATACGTCGAGATCAACGTCACCGCAGGTAATGTCGCGTGACGAAACAGTGTGCCGCTGCTTCTTCTTTTCAAAAACGCTGGCATCTGCTCGCGAGAGACCGACGAATATTCGGATGGATCGATTACGTGCGGATAATGGGATTACGATGTCACGCGCGCGCGCGTGAGAGAGAGAGAGAGACGTGTAGCGGCTCTTGCTTGTGCGGACCTCTGAGACGACGCTACGAGCAATCGATAGTGGAGCCGCTTTGTATCTCGCCGGGATCTTGCTGATCTGCGAGAACGCGCGCGGTACTTTGTTTACGTCGACGAGCGTGTAGATTGGCGCGCAGAAGCGACGGGCAATGAAGCGGCCCCGCGGCGGAAGCTAAAAGGGCCAATCGATAAGGATAGCTCGAGCGCTCGTACTCTCTATGCACAGGGCACGAGCTCTAGCCAGGCACGCACACACGCACACATCCGATGCAGCTACTCGAACATTCTTCGAGCGCCGCTAAAAAGTTACAATTCATCGACACGCTCGTCTGCAGAACGACTTCATTCCGCAGACCCACATATCCTCCGCGCGAGATTCGAGAGCAGCACGCGGTGGTCGTTTATTGATTGCAAGTCCCGCGAGCTCGGGGTTGAATGAACCAGTGAACCAATGATAAGCCCGATGCACCGAATGAGCTGCACTTTTCTTTCCTATGAGGTATAATCAGCTGCTAATGAATCAAGTACGTATATGCGATGCATTTATCCACGCTGTGATCTAGTTTCTCTCTAGTTACGTACGTTGCGAGCGGCGCCGAGCTTTTGCCGAATTTAAGAGCGCAGGAAGATTGTCTTTTGTCGGAGGCCGTGAGCTTTAAACGGCTTGGAAGCATGCCAACTCGAATCAGCGAGCGAATGATTGTCCGCCATGTACACGCGTGGCCAAAGTTTCCAAACTATATCGTCGTGCTTTTAATGAAATATATCGCCCGCCCGCAAGGGCTATCGATACCGAAAGTGTGTTAATAGGGACTTGCGGATATGCGCGCGTTTATTAATTTTCGTGGCAATATTTCACTCGCGCGAGTCAAGTGGTTTTCTGCAGTTTTCTTATCGGCTAGAGATGAAAAGCCGAGTATTTTTTTTTCATAGATTGGCGAAAATCGATCAAGTGTGTAATTTCAGATGATCTGAAATTCAAATTGTAGTTTACACGTCTTTTTGAAGTGTCAAATACACCTTTCAGCGAGGTCGTTACGAGAGCAAGAAAGCGCAAATTTTTAATGGCTTCCAGATCGGCGCATTTAAGTCTCGTAAATTTTATTTCACTCTTGAACGCATTAAACGCGTATGAAATTTCAGTAGTTTGCATAATTTTTTTTTTTACGCTTACATGCTTTGTCGACATTTTTCTTGGAGAAAATTTATCAGGCCAGAAATGTATGTCAACGCTTGCGACGAAAAATTGAAGTTGATGGTTATATTTCATCGTGCAACACTTTTGCTTTGTACTGGATTGAAATTCGCAGGCTTGCAAATTAAAACAAACGTACCTATGCTCGACTACTGTAAAGCACAGTTCTGAAAAAAAAGCAAACCACTGGAAAGTGAAGCGTGTAAATGACGCGAGCGGAAATGTAAATGAAGCAGTAAATGCGCACTAAATAATGCTCTGATTCCAGAGCCGTGGAAGTACTTGGGCTCGCCGTGCGATACGAACTGCAACCCGTCACTGCAGCACGTGTTCTGCGACCCGCAGACAAAGTTTTGCGAGTGCGAGAAGCTTTACCCCGTGCAGCTGGGTCCCACCAAAGGCTGTGCCAAACGTAAGTAAACGCACCAACGTTATGACGATGCGCATCCATCGCGAACATTCATTTCTACCCTTGCCACACAGCCAAGAAACTCGGCGAGCAATGCCTGTACAGAGCGAGCTGCATCTACACCGATCAACACTCGACGTGCATGCAGGTTCAGCACAATGCTATGTGCGAATGCGAGACTGGCTACCATCGTGTGCCGCTATCCAGACAGAATAAAAAACTATTCTGCGCTGCAGGTGACATTTACGGCGCTTCGCTCTTCTCTATTTGTTCTTATACTTTACGGAGGGACACAGAATATCTGTCTCTAAGTAGGCCGGCTATACGGCTGACCTTACCCTGATCGTTCTACTTAAAGCTGTTGTAGTTGTCTTTTTTTATACGTTGATTGCGTGGTGTTCAACACTTCAGAAGCTTTGTTGATCCACTGAATGTACTTTTATACTGTTCTATTTCCGTTACTTCCACTATACCAATTACGGCTGAATGATAGAAAGTTTGACAGTACAAGCACTGAAATATTCAAAAACTCGTGATTGGCTTACAGCACCGATCAATGAGAAATTCACTTCGATTTATTCGAGCTAAATCCGATCACAGAAAGAGACACGCCTACAAAATTAACCAGTCGCGAGTGATACTCAGAAATACTAAGCGAACGCAAACACGGTAAATTGATTATTGAATAGCGGGAGAAATATACGTTACGCGCAGTATCGCAGTTCACTCAAATTTCTTCATTATACACATATCCACTAACGTCAGAGAGAGATAGAGAGAGCATATTGTCATTGCCAACGGTTTTAATTAAAAATGACCGATCTCTCCGAAGTAACAATATCGTGGCAGCGTTCAAGTGCACTCGGTGCTCTCTCTTTCTCTCGCAATCTCTCTCGCGACCCTCTTATTATGTCCGTCCCTTATGCTATCGCTGCAGACGAGCTTATTCGGTCGATCTATTGGATTGCTTAGTCCAATATTAAAGGTATTCAAGAAGTTCTGTCGAGAACGCCGCTTCATTCTCCGCAGAGGTTTATCCAAAATGAAATTCAGCTTAACAGTTAAAACATGTGACTTGAAATACTTTTTATGTTACGGAAGCGTCAGTTGCTTTTGAGAATTATGACAAATCTTGACTGTTTTAACAATCAGAACGACACTTTCTCGCATGATTTTGTTTATCTTGTTTGCAATTGGCACTGAGGATTTACTCAACCATTCTTTCCAGCAACTTTAATGTTTTGAGTTTCGAAGCCATCTGTTTGAATCGTCATCCGATGAACTTACGCCTCACAATGGTGTCGCAAATCTACATAAAGGTCAACTTATATACCATCCACGCATATTTGTATGATTTCACCAATAAGACTACTGCTAATTATCCCCTTATTTCATACTAAAACTAAAGCTGTTATTCGTATTACAAAAGTACGCGTAACATTTATATTTTCTTCGTATAATTCAATTAAAAAAGCACCCAAAAATTTCAGAACGTGCAATGACTTATTCTAATAAACCTCTTCCAAAAGAAAAGAATACAATAAAGCGGTAATATTTATTTCGTGACCGCTGTGCAGAAAGATTTTGCGAAGTCGACTTGTTCTTGCGCGAACGTAGTCGAGCGTATTCAAAATAAACCTATGCAATTGTTATTACACCTATGCAATTGTTATTACACGCCGCCGTTCAATTTCTCTATTTCAGTATTATGACTGAAAAAGCACTGGAATAAGGTTCCATCGAGTAGTGAAAATAAGAGAAATAACGTTGACGAAAGGGAAATGAATGCTTTGACAGATTTGGTGCTGATAGCCACGGATCTACCAACGCTGCTCGGCGTAGCCACGGGCATAGCAGTGCTGACAGGATTGATTTGTTTTGTGCTGAAACTATTTAGTCGGGGCCGCTACACGAGACCTCGACACTACGCTAATGCCGGACATGCCGCGCCCATGCTTTTCTCCAGCGACACAGGTAAATGCGTCGCCATTGGTTTATTCATTTTTCAGATACAATTTTAAGTTATCTCATTCCATATACACTCATTTCTCAATATATACTTCTGTACTTCTATATTCTTTGTCATTATTTTAACCTGTGTAAGCTTTTTATCGATATTCTCTTATGCGGGACGTTTTTCAAAATTACTTTTTACTATTTCCCTAAAAGAAAAAAACTCACCTTCTTTTTTGTAAAACGAGCCACTTAATAAATTTTGCCAAGCTTACGAGAACAAAAATTGTATACTTAGCGACAGAAAAATATCTTGCTATGCCTGATGAGGAAGCCGTAGATACACTTAATCTATATTTTTTCATTATCAATAATGAAATACGTATATATGCGGAGCACTGATGTTTTATCAAATGTCAATATAGAACAAAAGAACATACGGATAGTTGCTCCTGCCAGTCGACGCTTATCCGGACTTTTAAGATAAGAGGCTAATTGTATTGTATATAGACACTTTGTGTGTCAAAGAACCTCACGCCGTGCAAGTTGTTGAGGATGCGCGCTTGACACAAGGGGTTTCTCTAACGATTTAGTTGTATGAAGGATGCGCACGTTGATTGTTAAGCGAAGATAATGGGATTACTCAAAATTGTATTTGAGTGCTGAGTCGAGCATGATGATCCAATTATTATACGTTTAAACGTTATTTCAAAAAGATTTTCAGCTTTATTTCTCGATCAAAATCTAGAAAGAAAAGCTATTGTATTTCAAATTTCATAGATAGCGTGTAAATGCACGAACCGTTAGTAAAAACTAAAATTTTTTGTTGATTTCGTGCTTCCAGCAAAACATATCTCCACAACCAGACGCACGATTGATTTCTCATTAGCTCGTACAAAAGTTCTATCTGCAAAGACACAAAAAAACCTAACGATTATTGATTGTCTTGATTTTCTTCGACGCTCGCAGGTATCCCATTGACACTGCACGGCTGCAGGCCGTCATCTCGATCATCTCAACGCGGCAGCGGAGCAACGATAAATTGCGTGCAAATCAACCGGAAGGCAAGCTCGAGCGCAGGAGGAAGCGGTGGCGAACGAAGCGTGCAGGTGTCGTCGTCACGTGCAGGTGCGGCTCGAGCCGCAGCCATCTTGCTGATCTCATGCCGTGGGCAGGATGCCTCCAGTGTTGTTGTAAGCGCGGGAGGCGGCAGCAACGGCAAGCACCGACGCGCACTCAGCGATGTCGCCGAGGGCTCGTCCGATGGCCTCGGTATTCAATCACGTCGATCAGTTTTCTCTTGATATATTTCTTTTCTGCCTATGTGTCTTTTACATGTATGTTGCTACATATACATTTCACCGAGACGTTCTCTCCGCGTTGCTCTTTCCTTTCTGACTCCTATGGAGTCGAACGCGCGATTCTTTTCTGTTGCAATGTCTTTCTTTTCGATGTCTCAAAGAGCATTCGAAAGCTCTGTGCATTTTTCGTAGCTTTGATTGTGTATGACTGTTTTCCATTTTTATAAGATGACGATTCATCATTGAATCTATACTTTGATTGAATTCTTGGGCATTCTGCTTTGAATGTTGAACCCATCGGGCAATTGCCGATCAATATGTTTATGTTCCCATAGCCTCCGTATTGCGACACACAATATATATACAAGAGCGTCCATTGAATAATGTCATAATCGGTTATCGAGTATCGCCATTATGCATGTATAGTCGATATATCATATGAATTCTGCGAACTCGAAGGGATGCAACGTGCCAGTTTCTAGATTTTGCGTAACTAGGCCTCACGAATTAAAAAACAAAAAATATGTGCAGTCATTTATTTTCTTATATCGATAAAATATCAAAAGGGATGCTTGCTGTTGCGAGGCAGCAAGATGGCACAGCGGTCAATCCAATCTAACTACACTAAAAAACACATAATGTGATATCACCAAGTTTTGTGGTAAGATACAACCACACCATTCAATTTTAATGCCTTCAAATTCTTTTGATCACCTAACTGTTTGAACCGTAGACAAGTCGTTGCATATATCCACGTATACACGATACATTCCAAGTAAATGTGCATGAACGTAGTGTCCTATTTAGCAGTTCTTAGTTGGCTTATTCTAGCAGGTCTACGGATATTGGGTCTTACTCTTTTAATTTTCACTTCTTATAGATTGTTTCGTTTAGTTTTACATTTTTATTTCCCGAAAGCTAAAAATTACACGTAGAATTTATTACTTTTATTGGCGTAGTAAAGATCCTGTAGAAATCACGCCCGACGTCGAGTCTATGAAATGCAATTCGAAAATATTAATAGAATGAAAATCCAACAGGCTCCCGTCGTCCAAGTTTAGCGTCAATTCACAGCACAACTTCGTCGGCCAAGAGTTACGGCGCCGGCGCTCGACGTCTCGAACGCGAACGCAACGAGAAAGAGCAGCGTCAAGCTCTTGTTGAGTTCAAACTGAAACAGCAGCAGCAGCAGCAGCAGCAGCAGCAGCAACAACAACAAAAAGAGCCGCTCCAACTACAACCAACCCCTAGTCCAAGGACTCCACATTCAACCGACGAGCTACTGCCGGCAGTCGCTGAGGGAGCTGAACTTTTCTACAGCGAGGTAAGCGTTCAGCGAAAGGATTATTTGGAATGCAGGAGAATATAGAATTGAAAATGTCGATTTTATTTCACCAACTAAATTTCTGATCTACGGACTATGGTTTGCTGTAATAGATTTGAGGTGGGACCGCAAATCGAGGCTTTCGGATTATAAATCTCGTTCAATTTGTAGTGTGATATATAAATTAAATTTATCTTAATCAAGGAATAAGTCAATTATTTTCATACTGTAGTAGTAGCAACAACTCAAGATCAAATTATCGATCTTCTAGTCTGATATTTTTGTCTCAATATTGAATACATATTTGCATGATCAAGATCAATTCCAGTACTGATTGAACATATTGTTAGTTGAACTTGTTGATTCAGTCGACATATCCGTGCAGAGGTGACACGTAAGGCTTCTGTTAATAACTTGTCCCTTATTGTATTAATGTAACTAAAGCAAATCACACTTGTAGCTTTCGTGATATGCGCAAAGCTGACCAAACTAATTGTTTTCAGCAAACACCAACGACATCAAGCACATTAAATGCCGCAGTGGCCACCAAGGCGAGAAAGACAACGACGAAAATGTTAGCGACGACGAGCGAGGCAAGCAGTCCATTGTTCGAGAGCGACGTGAAACCATGCACTTCTGCCGACGTTTACCGCAACTCGTAATAAATCCTTCGTCAAACATTACTGTTGTATACAGTAGCTCGTCGCATCTATTCACCTATACTCATAAAAAAGAAGACACGATCAATATTTAATGCCGCTCGAGATTTGTCGTTTATTTCTCTCTCTCTCTCTCTCTCTCTCTCTCTCTCTCTCTCTCTCTCTCTCTCTCTCACTCTCTTCTTTTCTTTCTACGTACGCGCGTCATGCGATATACAGTCTATAGGGAAACTTTTATTGAACCGTGTTGATTTTGTTGTCCTTCTTTTGTTAGGTTGCATTCAGACTCGAGAAAAATGTAGAGAAAAGATAGAAAGGTTCGTCTTTTATATTTATGTTTTTTTATTTGTAAACGTGACACTTTGGTTTTCTTTCTGCATTGAAATCGTCGAATATCCCGTATGCATGTATATAGATATAAATAGAGGACGTTCGAACAAAAGATATTCACACCAAAGTACGTAAGCCAGTGACTCACGCGAGAATGATATAGTTGCGCGGCTATATAGAGTGCACCTACGCAGAAATACACGTACATGGCGAAAAAAGAAATGGCTTTTCACTCGTTCATCACCGTGCGCGTGGTGGTTTTTTGCAAGCCTAATTTGCCATCGATGTCGATGAGAGCGCGTTTTTATACCGTTTTAATACTTTGATACATTTTTTAATGTTTTCATTATAGACTTTTTTAAAAAAGCGCTGTGTATGAGCCTAGAAGACGTAAGTTTACTACCTCTCCATATATACTTTTCATATTTTCTTTATGATGATGCGTGGTATATACCCCTTTTTAATTTATTGTTAATAATTACCGCATCGAGCAATACAGAAAATACATTTTTTTTTCGACGGCGGAGCGTTTAGGTATGTAATATATGCCTAACGAGGCTTTGTATTAGGAATGACAATTTTTTTGACGTATGAAAAATATTAATTGATAAAATGAATAGAAATAAACGATTTATTTTTACAAATTGACTGATATGGAACAATACTGTATAATAAAAACTGGTTTTTTAGTAAAATTCGAAAGAAAATTGCAAAAGATTGAATTTAAAAAAATCATATAATCGAAATTCTAATAGATCTTCACACATTATACGAACTACGTAAATTGGTAATTGTAAAACGGACATAGAAATCGAATTTTCCCAGTCGAGGCATGAATATAAACTAAACGATGAGAATGTTCAAATATAACTTAACGCTGCCTTTTTCGAACGAGAAGAGAAACTTCATAGTATCAAATTACTTGCTGAACTTTTTTGGCAGAATAGTGAGAATGAGTGCATATGAGAAGACGCAACTAGGCTTTATCGAGTACTTTAAATCATGATGTCTCAAAAAATCATCTATAATGTCATGTTAGTGAATGCAATTGTTCAATTGATCGTTATAGTATGTATAATAATATATAAGCGACGAGAATTCCAGTAACTATAATTGTTAAAAAAAATGAAAAGAAAAATTGTTAATCGCGAGAATTCCATTAATTTATTGCAAATAGGAGTTCTGTATTTAAATAAAATCTATAAAAGCAACAAACAAATATAAATATAAATGAAGTAGAGCGATTGAACGAGAGGAAAAAGATTGACATGCATGTTTATAAAAGTCTATGTAAACAGCGTTGTTTTAGCCCATTTTGAATGTTTACTGTACGATACATTGTAATATAGACGTTGGGCAAATAAAGCTCATTTTTTCCTATTTGATCATTACGCTAACTCGATTATTCACAGGAAAAGAAAAACAATTGTTTTTGTATATAACTATATATATTTTATACAAACATTCAACATTACATAAATTAGCATTATTTTAAAAATAGGCATTGCATAAAAAAGCATATAAAATTTGAATGATGCTTGCAGTCACACTTTACATTGATATGAAATCGTGATTACAAATGTTAAAAATGACTAGAAAGTAAAAGCAATAAGTACCAAAGGAAAAAGTCTGATAATTTGATTTGACTGCAATTCTTCGAAACATTCAAGTCATATATAAAAATGCTTAATCAACTTCTTCGATAGTTGGTCCACCAGCAGATTGTCCACCAGGAGCGCCACCTGGAGCACCACCTGGAGCACCACCTGGAGGTGCACCACCAGCTTGATACAATTTTGTAACAATAGGACTACAAATAGCTTCGAGTTCTTTTTGCTTGTGGGCAAACTCTTCTTTCTCCGCCAATTGATTAGCGTCGAGCCATGCGATGACCTCGTTACACTTGTTCAAGACGGCCTGTCGATCAGAGTCGCTAATTTTATCCTTGATTTTATCGTCTTCGACAGTGCTCTTCATATTAAAGCAGTATGATTCGAGAGCATTTTTCGCTGTGATTTTCTCGCGTTGCTGGTCATCCTCAGCTCTATACTTCTCAGCTTCATTGACCATTCTCTCAATGTCTTCCTTGGATAAACGACCTTTGTCATTCGTAATGGTAATCTTGTTCTCCTTACCAGTAGACTTCTCAATGGCAGAAACGTTGAGGATGCCATTGGCATCAATATCGAAAGTAACTTCGATCTGAGGTACCCCTCTAGGTGCCGGCGGAATGCCGGTTAACTCGAATTTACCAAGAAGGTTATTATCCTTGGTCATTGCTCGTTCGCCCTCGTAAACTTGAATCAACACTCCAGGCTGATTGTCCGAGTAAGTAGTGAAAGTTTGCGTCTGTTTGGTGGGTATGGTGGTATTACGCTTGATGAGAGTGGTCATCACACCACCGGCAGTCTCGATACCAAGCGATAACGGGGTTACGTCCAGAAGAAGCAAATCCTGTACCTCCTCGGACTTGTCGCCATGCAGAATGGCAGCTTGAACCGCAGCTCCATAGGCAACAGCCTCGTCAGGATTGATGGACTTGTTCAATTCTTTGCCGTTGAAAAAGTCCTGCAACAACTTCTGAATCTTCGGGATCCTAGTTGAACCACCAACCAAGACGATGCTATGAATCTGAGCTTTGTCCATTTTAGCATCGCGCAAAGCTTTCTCTACGGGTTCAAGAGTGCCTCGGAAAAGATCAGCGCAAAGCTCCTCAAATCTCGCTCTCGTGATTGATGTGTAAAAATCGATACCCTCAAACAGCGAGTCAATCTCAATGCTCGCCTGGGTGGACGAACTGAGGGTTCTCTTGGCACGTTCGCAAGCAGTACGCAGACGTCTGACTGCTCGTTTGTTGGTCGAGATGTCCTTCTTATACTTGCGGTTGAACTCTTGAATAAAATGATTCACCATACGATTATCGAAATCTTCACCACCAAGATGAGTGTCTCCAGCAGTAGATTTCACCTCGAAAATCCCATCTTCAATGGTGAGAATGGAGACGTCGAAGGTACCACCTCCGAGATCGAAGATCAATACATTTTTCTCGCCAGCGGTTTTCTTGTCGAGACCGTAAGCGATGGCAGCGGCTGTGGGTTCATTGATAATACGTAACACATTTAAACCCGAAATGGTACCGGCGTCCTTGGTCGCTTGACGCTGTGAGTCATTGAAATACGCCGGGACGGTGATAACGGCATTGGTAATAGTTTTACCGAGGTAAGCTTCGGCAATTTCCTTCATCTTGACAAGGACCATCGACGATACTTCCTCGGGGAAGAAGGTCTTATTTTCACCTTTGTACGAAACTTGAATTTTCGGCTTACCACCGTCGCTAATTACCGTAAACGGCCAGTGTTTCATATCACTCTGTACCGTTGCGTCATCGAAACGTCTACCAATCAAACGTTTAGCATCTGAAAAAAAAATCAACAAATTAATTATTGCAGTGAAAATTGGAGAAAATGCCAACAAATGGGCATTAGAGCACGATGCTTACCAAAAATAGTGTTGCTCGGGTTCATAGCAACCTGATTCTTGGCAGCGTCTCCGACAAGTCTCTCGGTGTCGGTGAACGCCACATAACTCGGGGTCGTTCTATTTCCTTGGTCGTTGGCGATTATTTCTACCTTACCGTGCTGAAATACACCGACGCACGAGTACGTGGTTCCTAGATCAATTCCAATTGCTGGTGCCTTAGTCATCGTTAATTCTATATACAAGAAAGTACAAGTTTTCAATTTTTAATTGCCACTCGAACAAAGAATGTGATCATTGTTCGTGTAGGACTAATAAGTGTGTGGTACTACGGTATCGTGACTCAGCTGGTTTAGTTACTTTACACAACGTCCACCGAATATTCTATATGATCGCTTTCACTTGACCTTGACGTACATGTGTAATTAAAATTAAAATTATGCACTTCAATTTCGTTTGCAATTGTAAGTTAAAGCTTGCCACTTCAATTTCATAATGTACAAAGAAAAACGTCAGCTTATTATTTAAATAGTTTTGGAGCAGAAGTAAGTTGACTTGGCGACTGAATTTCAAATGTTATTTAAATTCGTGGGTAAAAATAACTTGACAACTTCCAGCATTATGTTGCGGAATGAAAAACAAACGTAATTATCGTAAAAATTAAAAAAAAGTGTGTATTCTCCGACGATCTAATTTTTCTGAACGCCCTTGAACCGTCGATGAAACGCAACGTAACACAACGTAGAGATTCGATTTCTAACGCACACTACGAAATTAAATGAAAAACTCTTTCGGAAATAATTAACCTATTTAACTGTTATCCACTCACCTTAGTCAGTCTCTATAAAATCTTGCAAGTAAATATACGAAAAGTGCTCCTCGCTATGAGTTTGACTAACACACTGAATGCAACACACTTGGTGAGATCCGTCTAAGCTTTGTGAGGTGCGTCGCTTCCCGCGCGCTCTTTTAACATTTACGAATCGCATTCGAGAAGCTTCGAGTATGGCGCTGTCGGTCTCGCGCGAGTTTATCGAGAGAGAAGAAACGAGAAATATATATATCACAGCAGCAGAGCAAATCGAAGACACTGGAATCGTATTGTATAAACACACTCTCTACTGCAGGGTCAGTTTATTTTTAGAATTTAGCACCAATCAACGCCTTCTTTACCGGACCTATCGTGCCATTCTTGCTTACCGTGTGATCGATTCATTTTTTGATAGATAGCGAAATCTACTGGACGAGGAGGAGGCTAATGTTCTCGTTGTTTCGAGAATTTTAAAAGTCTTGTATAACGCTCTGAAATATTTTTATTTTTCTCACGTTTGATTTGTAATTTTCATATACAAATTGCGAAGGCTGTTCACGAGTACTTTTTTTTCTTTGTTGATTAATGTAGGAAAGGTTTTCCATTTTCTTGTTCATGAAACTTCGGTAGATTCCACAAAAAAAGTGATGATGTAATTTTCTTTTTATAGACTTCCAAATTTAAAGGGCGTTCAGAATGAAATATCACTTATTAACAACTACTTAGCAGACTAATAATCGATGTATATATAAAAAAAGCTCATTATTAAGCGTTTGACTTCCCAGATGAATGGACCTTTCAACCATAGTTGTCACAATATTGTGGATATCAGTTTTTTTGTTACTCTTTATCTATACTTTTATCTATATAGCTTCGATATTTTTCTTTTGTATAAAAAGGTTTGATACCTTTCTGTACTTTTTCTATTTTTGAACTTTTGTTTTGAGGAAAATAACTTTAATGATGCATCCCCATTACTATTGTTGCAAATAACGTGAAATAATATCACCATCTCGTCTACCCGAAAACTTCTATAAATACATTCATTATAAATAATAAATAAATCTGAAAAAACCAATTTGAATTTAACTGATAATTTTTGTTTGAAATAAAATTTTACCTATTTTATTAATATTAGGTGGCTCCATCAGGACGAACTTTACCACATTGAGGCACCATTGAAAGTTTCATAAAATTGCTATCTTTCTAACACTGAAACATTTATTAAAAATAGTTTTATATTTGTTTGCACATTCAAAAATGAAATATTTCACATTTAATAGTGAAAAAATATCTAAAGAAAATTTGTTTTAGATCAATATTTTCACGATTTTGTCTCTAAAATGTGACGATTCGTCATGTTTTTCTTCAATATCTTTTTTATTAGTTCGAGGATCAATACTTTTTTTGAGATACCAATTTAGTAGTTATACTGGACAAAATTAAGGTTTTTCGGAAAGTATCTGTCATTTATTATTAAAATTATTAGAGGAAATGGTGAACACGCAATGACCTATGTCACCGACGTATAACGACTCAACTTTGATAATTTATTTCTCTTTATTAAGGTCAATAACCTCCATTTACTTTTACGGAATTTATAAGCTCGTACCCAATACTATCTATATAAATATTTTTGTTCGATTATGCCGTAAAACAAAATTTGGTGGAGTCACCTTAAGGTTGTGAACTAAAGATTTGCCTTATCTTCGTCTTTCGAGAAAAATGTTTGGTTCTGGTAATGCTTCGGTCTTTAATTCAACTTGTTTACAAATAACTTTCCTCGAATATCCTCCTAAAAATTTTGCAATGTATATAAATTTATCATTAATTCATCATTATTATTGGTTACATACCTAACGTTTTATATATGAATGTACAGTAGAAACTTTTACTTAATGGTGCGATATGACGCAAAAGTAGTAAATTACTGCTGCCATCTGTAAATTATCAAAAATATACTGAGTATTTTTTATTTAAAATATTTTATCAATAAAATGAAAAAACCAACCTTTTTCTTAAAAAGTTTGATATTCTAGAAGCTTTTTTCTTCTAAATATCCAATCTTTGTTTAGCGAGACTCAAATAAGATTGTAGATAAATAGGTATTAAAATTAACTTTGAAATAAGGGCTATGATAGTTATAAGAATTATTTTTATACTCTTTCAAACGCATTCTGTGTCATTTTAAGTTATATAATAATTATAGTTTATGTTATAAACTAAGCAATGATAACAAAATATTTTCCTTACATTAACTTTGTAATTTGAAAAAAAAAATTCTCATAGTAAAATAATTATAATTGACTGGTATATAATCCATTGGTAATTAATCATTAAATATCAGAATTTTGAAAATGTCAAAGAGTTTTCCATTATTTGAGTCTCTCTTTTTTGGGTTTAAAAAGAACAAGATTCTGTATTTAACTTAAATCATTTTTTTTTTATGTATATTCCCGCATCTCTATAATTATTCAACCAATTTCAATAAGGATGATCTTATTTGAAAAGGTATGCTTCCAAGATGGTCCTGTTATATTCTTAACATGATTGCAGCAATGCTTTGTAAATAATTGAAAAAAATGAACTTGAAGTTGGTATTTTTTGGAAAAATGAATATTGCTCTTTAGGAAAATCAACAAGCCTCCTCAGTGCTTGATCTATGGGATACAAGTATGAGGTAAATCTGCAATCAATAAATATGTATGTTTATTTCTAATAAAATTATAAATTAAAAAATGAATACATCGAAAAGAATACCCAGTAGAATATAAAATCCGTTTCGCAATAGAAAAGTGTGAGCCTAATTTTTTAATTACACTGACCGTAATCAACGTAAGGACCAATTGTGCTCCTGAAATGGCCTGAAAATTATATATAAATTATACTTAATAAGCTAGATCGAGGTTATGAATCATTTGGTGTTAGTGAATTAGGTACATAAACGAAACTTTGTGTAGAGTAATGCACAGTAGTTAACGTTGCAACAAAACATGCACGATGATAAATCAATTAATGATAAATGCAGTAAAAACTTACCATGTTTGACATTGTATTAATTCTCATTTTCAAAGTCATGAATCAATTCATATTCAATTCATATCGACGACTTTCAACCAGCTACGACAAGCAGAAAGACATTCATAAATAAAAATACCCGAGTTACAACTTTACGAGGGAGTCATAATAGACTATAGCAGCTGTCTAGCCAAATAATATTGTATACAGTTTCCTAATATACCGAGCGAGTTATCTGCGCGGTAAATTTCAAAAATTGATCAAACTAGCCGTGTAAGAAATATCATGAAGTCAAATGAAAGTGTATTTTTTTAAATTTCTTCTTCGTTTGGAAAGGAACCCTTATTTAATAAACATATTTTAATACGAGAGCTTTTTTTTAAAAATCAAGATTTAATTGTGATTTGTCTTGGACAAAAGAGTTAATAAAACTACTATCAAAATGTTTATTACGAAAGTTTATTTCCGTACAATATTGGCAAGCATCATAAATTCGGCACAAATATAAATATCTGATCATATGGCATACAAAATTTAATAAAAAAAATGTACGAAGTTCAATAAAGTAAACTTTGCACCATTAAATTTTTGCTAATAGTGCATCTACTCAGTATCAAAAACATTAAAAAAAGAGAACAAAATAAAAATCTTGTATAAAAATCATAAAATAATTATCAAGTGCAGATTAGTTTTCAGCCTTGTAGACCCTGGTGCAAACAACGTCGTCAACTTTCATTACCTGAAACGAAGTAAACACATCGCATGAAGTAATATATCGATTGCAACTAACACTCACATGCGCAATAAGATATACTCACAGCCTTCATTTCCGTAGGGGTGAATTCACGTTCGATAACGGTGTCTTTGTCACCCTTCTGGATGTGAGTCATCTTGTTACCGTCGAGAGTGATGATACTCTTGACTTTGCGTCCATCAGGTGTTTCCTCATTGAATTCTTCGCCCAGCCTGAACTTGATTTCGGAGTTTTTAAAGGTGCTCTGAGTCTTCATCGTATATTCACCATCCTTCTCAGTCACTTCGACCACTGGGCTAACAGCCGCACCCATCTTACGAGTGACGAGGCCGACACCTACAAACATTATTTTTTCGATCAATTTCATTTCTTTCTTTTTCAATAAGTCACTTAATTTATGGTTTATATAGGTTCAATAAATAAATTACTTTTATCCAACAATTCATTACCATCTTTCATTTGATAAATGTATTTTTATGCGTTAAGTTCAATCAAAAATGTATTGTGTTCAGTAATAATAAACAATATTAAATTTTTTGCAGGAAAATAAAAATATATAACTGTATGTAGTCAAGTACACGTTTACTATTCACAGTTTTGAATTTCAACAACGCAAGAATCTCGTAACGGAAGGCCTATATCAATTTCAAAATGTTGCCACGTAAGTATTAAAAATGATAATACAGCTAAAAATAACCGCAAACAACTGCTATAAGAGACATATATTTTGATTCGACGTTGTCCATATGTAATGATAACGTTACAAATTTTGGCAAGCAAAAAGAATAGACTATTAATTGATTTCGTTTCGCATATGTAATCGAATGGCTCACCAATGGCTTTCATGTAGTCGTCAAAGTTTTCGCTGCTGACCAATTTGTACTGCTTTCCCAAAAAGTCAGCCATTATTACGAATTTTCGAAGGAGCTTGTAACTTTAAGAAACTCGAATAGAACTGACATACGTCGTTAGCCGGCACTGCGATTTATAAGGCGCCGCAATCTTATACTTATCGATCACTTCATGTCAACGAAAGTGAACTCTGATTCGCCAACGCACACACAAGCGCAAGGCTTTTTCGGAGTTTGAAAAAAAAAATGTGCAAGTGTTTGCCGAGGCAGACGATAAGACTCGAAGATAGCGGGCATGTGTGGAAGAGAGATATAGAATCGCAAAAATTCGAGGAGAGGGCGCAAAGTGACGTTCCTGGCGTCATTAAACAAGCACACAAACGCAGAGTCACGCTTGTATTTACGGACAGCACAAATTATCGAGTTCAAGGAAGATTAAATATAGGGAAGGAGGAGTTATTGCCCGTCCTGCCTCGTTTCCTGCGAAATTACCTATTGTCAAGACTCATTGTTTCATTTTTCGAGTAGCCAACTTTCTCTTGATATTCACGTTCGCTATTGCGAAACGTTATTTTAACAAAATCTCTTGCCATTTCGCAGAGTCTCAATGTCACTTTAGAAAAAGAATCCACGTGTCACTTCAGTCTATTTTTAATGCACGTTTCTCACCAACATGAATACTTAATTATTTAGCTATTGGTGCTTTTCCTAATAATGCATAATTGGTCAATCAAATAAGAATTTCGTTAGGGAATCGATCAATACTGTCTACCGGTATCGCGAAAGTTATAAGAATGCGGTATAGGCGTGTGCGCTGCCCCCCCCCTCCCCCTCTCCCCCCGCCTATCAATCTAATCGTCTCGGTCAAGATCTGATTTGACCTTCCGTTTGATAAGTTCATTGATGAATCGGATGGAAGTTCTTGAAAATTCGCAAAGAAATGCCGGTCAACGTTTCTCTCTCGGTTGCTTTTTTTTATTCAGGCGTACCCATGTCGAAACGGATTAACGTTCGATGAAAGATCGTAATGTTGACGCGATGAAAAAAAAATTGATAAAATCGAAAAGCCACGCTGTACAATATCCATTTGCAAGTCACATATTGGATTCGCCATCAATTAAGATTCAAGCGCGCGCACGGCCAATTTAGCGTGCAGCCGGCATACACGCGCGCGCACACGCAGACGCATGCGGTGAGAACGTCGAGTTTGAGTAAGTACATAATCACGCCGTGTCGGTACGTGTATACTCGAGAAACTGTTAAGCCGTAAGAACGAAATTACGTGCGCTCGTTCCGCGCGAGTTCAAAGGCCAACTGTAGTTTTAATCGCGTGTTCGTTTTACTTTTCTGCAGGTACGCGATTTTATATCTTGAGTGTTTTTTTTTTCTTTTTTCAAGTTGAACAGAGAGAATGCTCGCCACGATGATAAATTCAGGCATCTAAATTGGCTGACAATTGGTCTGTCTGGGCCGCTTGCATGCTGCGTACGTCAGTTCATTGCACTGCTAAATTAAAATTGATTCGATTAACCGTCGTTACCACGGATTTTTCATCCTTCTTCGAATTCCTTCTGTGCTATCTTTAGAATACGTCGCGTAATATCGACGAGATAAAAAAAAAACTATCATTATGCCACTTATATTGGAGGTGATACAAAACACGTACGTCAAGCGTGTCGAAAAACCGGTTTTCAAGTCACTCAATAGTACCCGTATTAAGCCAAGCAGCCAGAGTCTGTTCCATGATTACGCTGTCGCGAACATCGCATGTCATTAACTAGGCTACTCGCCATAACTTTTCAATTGATGTTCAAAAAAGAAAAAACAAACGGATGAAGGAGAGAGGGAGAGTGGCGAGACAGAAATTGCCAACGCAGATTGGTCCACACTGCGGCGGCGCAGATAGATCGTGCGAGAGCTCCTTCGCACGCCCTTCTATCCTCTATACGTGGAGAGACGGAGTAAAAAAATATATGTAGGATGGATAGAGGCGTACTTACCGAGTGCCTTCATGAGTTCGTCAAAGTTCTCGCTGGTGGCGAGTTTGTACTTCTTTCCAAGGAACTCGGGCATGTCGAAATTGTTCGAAGGTACGGTGTACTTGAACGGCAAAAGAAAAAGAATGGGCAGAAGTTTGCTAGCGCGTCACGCTGACGACTGAGCCGCAACACTGAAACGAGCGACCAGCGCACCGACAGCGGGGCTCGGCTTCGCTCTCCCCTACTCTTCCCTTCAAAACTATACGTGCCCCTCTATTCGCATATGCTCCCATGGTCGGCCGCCTGCTTATTCAGTCTATTTACTTTCATTAATGCCGGCTCCGAGACCAGAGTCGAGATGCATCCTCTCTTATCTGACCTTTCTCACCGGCTCACTAAAGCGTACGTGCATTCTGCCATTCAATTCCAATGTTTCTTTCTTTATTTTACTTTTATTACGAGTGAATGCCTCGCACTTGGATACAGGTGTATTATCGACGAAAGCAAAGATTTGCATGTCTTATCTGCACACACGTGTGTAGGCATCGAACGACATCTCGATTAAAAAGATGCGATTGGTCGAAAAGACTCCCGCGTTAGTTGGCAGAGGACCAATCGCAGCGATGCCGGCTTTTCCATTCAAATTCATGCCCCCATTCAGGTTCTCCAGAACGAATAATTGGGCACGATTGTAACGATTTAACTCGGCGCAAAAATTTTGATTTGTCCTAAATGAAATTATAAAAGATGAAAATTGCACATGCGGGCTATTCGCCGTCGGTCGCCGCCGCCTTTTGGCCTCTGATGAGTGCTGCTGGTGGTACCACTTTGCGACGATTTTTCAGTCGGAAATCTTTTTTAGCAGCCCATTGTCTGTGCGCGTAGTTTTCTAATGACTCTATATAAGTAACGCCCGCAAGGATATGTCGAGCAAAAAATTATTTAAGTATGATGAGTGCTCTGACTCAGCTCTATTGAGAGCAGTCGTAATGATTGATGATTTTTTTAAGTGTCATTTTCACCAAACTCTCAACATTACAAACATTATAAAGTATTATAGTAAAGAGGTTGCGCTGATGTGTAATCGGAAACATGAAAATTTCATTTTTATAGTATTCTATAAAAACTATGATTTACAAGCTTAAACAATAATTACACTACGTTCCTACATTTAAATTTTCTTATCATTACAAGCTCTATCTTAAAATAATGATAGTTCCACTTTATATTCTATTCTCCTTCAATTAAAATAATCGTTTTTTAGTCTTACACTGTAATTAACAGTTTTTTAAATATATTAAATCTTTATTGAAAGCTCAAGAAATCTTAATTATTTATATTTACTTTCTCAGTGTACATACTTATCGAACATGCCACAACAGAGACTTAACCTCAAAATAAGGTTTATCGAAGCAACGAAACATAATCTTTAATGCTGTAATTATAAGTAATTTTCACATGAATGGCAAATAATCAAATGAGAATCCTCATATTTTATTCATGAAATAAAAAAAGGCCAGCAATTTATAAATTTATAATTTACAATTATTACAAGGTTGAATTTGCCAATATTTCTCAGAGCTAAATTAAGCTTGAAGTGATATCTGTGAAACTATGATACCAAATCATAACTCGATCTAATCAAGTGAGAATAAGACTGTTGAAGGTACGAGTAATACAAAATTTAGTTTCTAATGAGTGATATAATGTGTATCTGCAATACGACACATTTATTGTTTTTTAATAAAAGTAATGAAAATAAAATAGAAAGATATAAGACATTAATTTGTTAAAAAAATTTAGATTCGATAACTGCAGATCAGAATATAAAAGGAGCAAAAGATACCTTTACTGACATTATCAACTCTTTCTCATACCAATAAACGGTAAAACTAAAGAGGAAGAACGAAAGTAAGTACTTTAATTCCCTGTCGAAAAAAATTTTATGCATAAAATTATAATAAATCGCATTCATCAGTTAGTAAAATTTGCTAACGGTTATTTACAATTTATAGCCGTTTATAAGCGTCAGATTTTGGATACGATTAGAATTATTTTCTGTTAAAAAACTGTCATTATTAAATAATAGTTTTTTTTTCAGTTACTAACGGTTATTAGCATTTTTATTCACCAAAACAAATTTATTTTGAGAAATAATAGATGCAAATACCAGTTATCACCAATTACCTATTAGAATAAACTATAAGTAACTATTATTTGCAGTTTTAAAATTGATTTAAAACTGTTCATAACTGCTATTAATAGAAAATTTTTTATCATAAAAAAGTGCGTTTCCAAAATTGTCTATAACTGTTAATAACTGTATATAATTATTACTGACAGAAAAATACTGTTAATAACCGTTATATGTGTTTAAAATCTGACATTTATAAACTATTTTGCGAATAAGTACAGCGTGTAACAATTTTACGTAAAAATTATTTCCAATAGAGTTGTAAGAATTGATAAGGTATTTTCATCGCGAAATATTTAGTTCTGTAAGCTACTGTAAAAGCATTTTTATAAACAGCGATCAGAATATAATAACGACTATCGGGTGATACCAAATCATATATATTTATAAATTAGTGATAACTACATCTGATAATCAAAATTCAATTGACGAAGCAACGATAACATCTACCAATGACGACCATATATGGGTGTTTCGAACATTGAGAAAAGAATTCACAAGATTAAAAAGGATGATAAAGATAGAATATTCTTTTCATTATTGATACTGTTTTCATCATGCAAAAGTTATATCAAAGAACAAAAAATTAGATATATGAATTCATATGCAACAAGCTATTCCACTTGTACTGAGAGACCATATAGGTAGAAATATTTGATTGTTTAATGACATTTATACGAGTATTACTATGTTGTAAGGATATAATTATTATTAAGCGACAAACGGAGAAATTCATTTTCAAAATCTGAGACTGTGTTTGCATATTATGATCTATGAGTAAAGTAATATTATAACACTAAGAGGAATACAATCAAAATTACTTTATAAATTATTATTTTTCCGCGCACGGAAAATGTGGTGCATCTAGTTTTCAAGCTGCAAATATATATAATTTTTCGATTGCACGTGGAATCGCTTACTTATCGGCCGAACACAATTTACTATTCCAACTTAAATTGATATAAAACCACGAGATGTCAGCTCTATCCTTACTGTTGCCCATCACGTGCTCTTGCTTTTACAAACATGTAAATTTTTTTCTGTAAAAAAATAAAATACTTATTATATGTAGTAGATCTTATTCTACAAAACTATGTCTAATAAAGAATATTAGCAAAAACAATTTTTAAAATAGTTAATTATATTGAAAACTCAATCTTTTTTGCTATAAAATGAAACAAATAGTACAAAAGAAAACAGTTCAGTTTACGATTGCCGACCTATGAAACAAGCAATAAGAAGCAAGTCTCTAAAATCTCTCAATCAAACCAACATCTACCTGAGATTCACGACAAAGTACAATGGAGTTTACAGTGAGTCGCCTCCCTGCGAAAAAGCTCTTAACGTTAGAAATGTTCGTTTGATTAAAATTTCGATTTAATAACCATTCAACTATACTTTGCGTTATATAGCTAATAAAACACTATTATACCATCAGACAGAAACATTAAAACTTTCATTTTAAACCCGCGATAAGTCATAAAAAAGAACTTGAATGTAATTCCTTTGCCTTTTGGTCATCGTGCAAAACGAGCCATGATAATAGCAAAAAAAACTTTTCATAAATAGATATGCAAAAAAGTATATGTTAGTTAAAATCATTCAATTAATAGCCACAGGTGTTTTACGCTTATCGTTTTCATTTTTCTTATCTCCTCGATATAAAATGTTGCCAATGAAAAAACGTCCACGCGTAAAATATCCAACACGAGTTAGATTCGAAAACTCAAAGAACTTGCAAATATTATTGGTTATTCCTGTAGACAACGAACATCCCATAAAAAATAAAATAATTATCTCGGCGTGAGATATTTCGTGAAATTAAGTGTAATGGAAAGTTTAAAGTTGGAAATCCAACGTAGTAAAGATTTAAAGATTTGTAAAAGGAAGTTAACCTACACATTTGCGACAAATAGATTCGCAGTTTTGGAAACTAATACTCTCGGCGAAGTGCGTACTTTCTACCTCGTTTTCAATTTGCGATTGACGAATTCCAAATCTTCATTGAGCTATTTGGAATCATCGCATTACTGCCGCTACATCTCTTCTTCAATTAGACTCATATAATATACAATATCAATCGACTTTCAACATTCGTAAGAACAGATTTATATAAAAGCAGAACGTGAATTCTTAATAACTTAGTCATTATTTAAATGTTCGTGTCTCTATTTTTCTTATTGTTCAAGAAACAAACCTTTTTCTTCAATATCCTTTCGCTGTCACACTTTTCTTTTTTTTTCTTTTTTAAATCTCAGTCCAATAACTTTACTTCTCGCTGTCATATGTTATAATATTTATTATTTATTTAAATGCATATTTTTCTAACAAGATATTTGTACGTAATGAATTCCTTATCTCACATCTTACCAGCGATATGCGTCTCTCGCGTTAGCTATAATTTTATTTCCGCTCGACAAGTTGCTTGCTAATTCGAGGTAGCTTCATGCAAATCAACTTCCAACTTACGAGCAATGTGTGCTAACTGTGGAAGCGATTATATCAAGACGTGCCATTTACTGCAAAGTTGTGCAGTGTAGTTCCGACAAACTTTTCACTATGTGTCTGTTTACTGTACCCACGATTATAAATTTGTAAGAGCATTACAGTCTAATTTCTTCTATTAAAAGAAATTTCAATTTTTTTCTTCAAATTTTATAAATAAAAATACTAATAATAATAATAATAATAATAATAATAATAATAATAATAATAATAATAATAATAATAATAATAATAATAATAATAATAATAATAATAATTTATTGATCAGATACAAATTCGCAGGTATAAGTGTTTTCCGGAACTTTTATATCGCGATTCAATTTAAAAAAATTTCACATTTAACTTCGGCAATGCGACTTTCATACTATTTAATTCAATTTGTATCAAATTTTTGCTACGTTCATATATAAATTCTCTTTATTACTTCTACATTCAATGTACCAATAATTGAATACTCAGTATTGTTCGACGAATATTCTAGGGTACCATGATTGCATAAATTTGAAAAATATGGATTCAGAAATCATGTTAGGCAATCGATAACAACGTAATGAATTAGCTATTTGTCTTATGTCATTGTATTTCTGAAGTTCAATGCCTGAAAACCTATTGTGGACCTTAGGACGAACAAATGCGTATTCCTAAAAAATTTCACCTTCTAACTCTGCAGTTACAAATGAATTCTCTTGAAAACAGCACAAAAGTCCACGAAAAACTGATACAGCCTACATAACTCAAGTCCCTGATATATAATACTTCATTATACGTAGGGGCACCAGAAGCCACGACGACAGGTAAGCTCAGCTTACAGCTATTAGCCCTTAGTAGTCAGTTAAAGGAACACGAGCATCTGAAATATGCAGGAGGTGTATCTACTCGCATACCACGTGCGCGCTTCGGTTGATAAATATAGTAGGGAGCAAGAGTTCTCTCAATGGATCCCAAGAGTTGACCGTACGAAAGAGCCAGGCTACCTTTTGTTCGCGCGCTATCGGTAGCTGTCGCGTGTACACGAAGGTGCGCGCGCAAATATGCAGCGCGAGCCGAGGGACGAGCGATCATTTACCCATCCAATGACTTTTCACTCGTTATCGGTTGGGGAAAAGACGGAAGAGGGCACCAGAGCGCAAACAGAAGAGACAGGCACACGACCGCGAGCCCGCGGCTTTTGTCTATTTTCGTTACAGCGACGCGGCTATGGAAAGAGTATCGGATGTTTACATTGTCGAGAGTAGGCGTGCACAGATGCACGAGTACAGATACCTAATTAGACAACTGTGAACGTTTACCCGTCAATATTGGTAATCGGCTGATAATTATCCCCGCATCAATGCTCCATAAGCTATCGAGTTTCCAATTTCGCCATTAGCACCGCCACTGCAAAATTAATAATGCCTCGTCGTCGTGCAGCGTGACCGGTAATCAATGTATCGTTACGTGTAGACAGTGAAATGCCTCAATTATTTAACAATTAATATACCACACTTTTCCAGCTGCGCGAATAGAACATGACAAGTTAGCGACCAAAGTGCAAACGGGTACATGTCGATGGCACCAACGTGCGAGCTTACGGCTTACGCGCACTTCAGCCTTATTAAATGACATCATTTATTTGCGCTGACATAATTTTATTGTCGTCTCACCACTATGCTATTGTTTGTCATTCGCAGGCGTAAATTTTCTGCCCGCCGCGTGTAGAGCGCATGTTTTTAGAACCACCGGGAAATTCGGATTCCGAGAGCAAACTTTTCGACGGTTGATTAAAACGATGTTTACTACGTCCAAATAGGAACAACATGCCGAAAGTTTGTCTCACGGTATTGCGATTCAGTTCAAATTTATTTCGCAGCTTTTTCGTTATTACAATGTTGCAAAACAAACGTAACTAATTGTGGCTTAGTTTTTGGAAAGAGAATGTTGCATTGGTTCGACGATGTTGTGCATTTTTCAGTCTCATATAACTTGAACTGTTTAAAATACTTCACGTGCACTTGCACACGTTAACTACGGCTATGTTCATCTTGTCCAGAATAGTTTAACGAATATTTCTGAAATTCGTCAACGAGTTCAAAATTTCAAAGTAGCCTTTTCGTAGTCACTTTTCTAATCAAATTTTTATGACTTACTCGGGCATTTTATTCGTTATATCAAAAAAATTCTATAAAATCATTTGTCACATTGCACGAAGTAACATTTGTCAAAGGTAAGACGAATAGTAAACTGCGAGGTCTTTTGCAGAATCACTCGGCGGAGATGTACAGCCAGTACAGGTGCCAATACAATCAAGGTTACTTTCTTTTTGGTTTCCCGCGAGTTCACTAACCGAGTTACGAGATCTCTTTCTCTCTCTTTCTCTTTCTCCAAGTCAAGTTATGAAGTGCGAGAGAAAGAAGCTACGACTCGAGAGCATTTTTCTCTCCAAGATAAATTGAAGGTCCTTACTTTTCTAACAGATCTTTCTTACTCTCTCTCTCTCTCTCTCTCTCTCTCTTTCTCTCTCGAAAACTCTTCTTCTCTTTTTTCGGGAAAAACAAACTCGCTGACAAAGAGCGCAGGAAAGTGAACAGGACGAGAAATTTTTCCCGGTTAAGTTGCCGACACCGCAAGTAAGGATCAACTAAAGCAGCGCCAAGTTTGAGAGAAGATCGTAGGTTTGTAGACAGCACATGTAGCTCCTACATATGGGCTAAGTTTAGATTGCACGTCAAATGAATTTTTTATGCTTTCCACATCTTTTAATCATATTACGCCCGCTACTACGCTCTCGTGTTCAATTTAAAAAGTTGTAGGGAAATCGACCTTGCCAAATAACTGATAAACATGGTCAGACAATTAAAAGCAAAACTCGAATGTTAATTAAATTCTGCTTATCAATTAAAGCGACCGCGTTAAATACAAACGTGCGATGAAGTTTCTTACTGTCAACGAGATTATCTTTTTTGTCGTTTGGAGATTAGTCACTCCCGGCGTAAAGCAGGCGCAACTTCACGCATGCATTTCATCCGAAACATTTATAGCTGAACTTTTGCCTGTCTATACGCGAGATTGCGACCCACATACGTTGAAACTCGAAAAAAAAAGAATGCATACCTTATGATGAAAACAACAATTTTCACTTACTCTTTCTTTCTCACACACACATAAAACACACGCTATATAAATATCACAACGGAGCTGCCACACAGTTTAATCTTTGGACAGACCTTGATGATTGCCGTGCATGACTGCTACCGCGCATCCCATTGAAAGTTACCCTCGAGATTATGAGTAGTGGGCTGCATGTCGCCGACAGCTCTCGAGAGGATAACATGTGCAACTAGTGGCGTTGATTGTAAACGTGTAATTAAGACCAACGAGATATACGTAAACACTGATTTTTAAATTACAGGAAATTTGAATCACAAATAAGTAAGACTTTTTTTTCGAGAATCCCCCTGTGCTTTTGTCTTTAATCAAGGTGCGAAATACGTTTGCGCGTCGAGAAGATGAATGCTACAACGCTTTGTCTTTCTCTGTGCCGTTGCTTTGTTTATCAACTGCGCCGCTAGAAAATCCACGGCTGCTTTAGTCCTCACGGGAAAAGATAAAACGACAGAAAGGAAAGAAATGTCAAACGAAATTTTCCAAGGCTTAATTGGCTGTTTACGTGCCATTCTGAAGTGATTGGATCAAGTTGCGAAATACGCACATATTGAAAGCCACATTAAAATGACTTTTGAAGTCGATGCATTTGTGCCATTCTGTTATAGTTTAATGATTTAACTGTTCGAAATATTCGATACCTTCAGTCCATACGGTAGCAAACGAGAAATATGCAAAAATCTACAAAATAAAGTAAAAAGAAAAAATGATATACATTACTTGAAACTCCGAAATGCAATAATTTAGTTAATATAATCTTTTATTTCACCATTGTGAAATACCACACATGCGTGGGTGAAGTTCCGCCATTCTGATATATTAGTTTACTACACTATACATGCCAATTATTTCGGTATGTTATGAAATATACTCCGGTAGTTTCAAACTATTTCTACTAACAAAATGAAATATCCGTTTACATTTGGCGTCTACAAACCAAAAAATTTATATTGAAGTTTAGAGCGTCAACAAATTAATCTCACTGTTAGTGTAGTTTTGAAATATTGTAGAACAAAGAATGAAGAAATAAAAGAAAAATTGTCACCTTTAAATTGAATAAAACCACTGAAAGTAACGATCCACTGGCCAGAAGAGTCAAAACAAGTTCTAAATTCGGCTGGCAACATTCGAGAAATCGACTTCACAACCACCAATGTCAACAAATGCAAATTGCAAAATTACTATCTATATAGAAAAAGCAACATGAACAAAAGAAATCTTTATATATAGTAATATTTTTTTTCAGTCACATCTCGAATATAATGCGAGGTGTATGCACAGAGGTTGCGCGTGCGCCTCGTTCCGTAGTAGAGAGGATCTGTGGCGCGCAGCATCCGGCGTACTCTCAGTTTGCGACTTGAACCGATCGCGCACAGGTCTATTTGACGCGACGTTCTGACTGCCAGTGCTGAATCTCAATCCATCCGAAATAAAAAAATAAAATAAAAGGAAAATCAAATCGAATAAAGAGGCAGTCACGCGTGAATAAATTAGCGTGGTGTGTTGTTGGCCCCAAAGGAGCCGGATGCTCGCGCTCGAGAGACGACGCCGAAGACGCTGCCGCCAAGTTGGAGGGCAAAATATTCGGAGCCGTCAACAAGTTCCTCGCTGCATCTCCGCTGGTTAACAAGGTCAAGCTGCTCATGGTAAGTCGCGCGTTTACTTAACTTTTTTTTTATTGATAGTACGGAATGCTATACAAAACGGAAAATCAGTGTTGGTTGGAAATGCTAAACGTGACAAGATTCAACGATTGATTCCCGAAACTGAAGCTTAAATTCAAAACATTCGTTACACGGGATCAACTTTTACTGTTTCGTTTGGAAAAAAAGTGCGCACAAGCGTATGTAATCCTCGAAAGCTCTGCGCGATCCCTGTGCACACTCGTCGTCTGTCTTTGTATAATTTCAAGTTTCTAGCGTATTTGAGGAATTTAATTAAAACATGCAACCTTTCGCAACGATTAAGCAAGCATTAAAAAGCAATGATAAAAGATCACCTACGTAAGTTCACGCTAATGTCAATATTGAAAATAGAAAGCGTTTTGTCTTGTTAGCGTATGGAGAGGATTATATCGATAACGACGTGCGCTACGACGACTCTGAGTTCAGTCACGAGGTTTACCGATGTGTTCCCGATGAATTTTAATTGTTTCGTGTATCCTGAATACTGATGAACTATTTGAAGCAGCTATGGATAACTTTGTCAAAGAGCTAAAATTACACTTGCAGGTAAAATCAAACGTTAGTTCGATCGATAAATTTAACCACTCTGACTTTTAATTTTATTCGAAGTACTATGTTTATCATTTTATTATTTTCGTACGATGAACTTGTCAATTTTGAAAACTAAATTTTTATATCAGGAGAACTGTTTTGAATTAAAGCAATCATTGTACCATTGTTGATTAGTAGATTCAAACAACTAATTTAACGTGATTCTTTTAGGTACAAAACTTTTTGAATAGATTTCGCTGAACAATACGTTTCATTTTAAATGAGAACAGAATAACATTCCATTCTACATAAAATTAGAGTAATGAAGATTTGAAATCGCACTCTATTTTCGCAATGGCGTCGTTCGCGTTTGAATACAATTCAAAAATACAAGTATTAATTTTGGATTATAATATGAAGTTTCTCAATGTAATTTGCGAAAACAATAATTAACATCAGAATTTGAAACGAAGAGATTTCCAAATGAAGAATTCTCAAATGATTATTGAAACAGTCTAACACAATGCGAATTAATGGGTAATTAGTTAGCTGCTCAAGTCGTTGCGCATAGTTCGAGAATATATAATAATCTCCCACATTATTCCCGAAAGGGTCAACAAAGTCGCCACGTTGAAGGCAGACTAATTTCCGCGAATATGGACTTGTTATTACACAAAACTCATTCCACAGAAAGAATACGAATGTGAATGTATGCGTGTGCCTCCCCTGAAAAAGAAACCAAGTTGGCGCTCACGTTTAAAATAGTCAGAGGTGCTTTTGTGCGCGAGCGCTTGTCCAAAAATCCTCTTTGTACGGCCTACTTTAATGCCATGTGTTCACACGATGAGTAATTGCTTGTGATCATTCGCAGCTGTTTGTACAGCATTACGTGACGCGTAGCAGACAAAGACTTTCAGGAATTACGCTGCCCGAGTTTATCTCTCTCGTCTTTCCAGAAAAACCACTTGAATATATTTTTCGTGTTGGTCGATATACGCATAAACTCGCCTATTGTAAATGTATCAAGATGAAAATGTTTATTGCTGTTGCTTTTACGAGCTACGCACGTGCCAAATCCTCGAACGTGATGCTCTCTCTCTCTCTCTCTCTCTCTCTCTCTGCCAGTGAAAATGAATGGGTTTAGGCAGGCCTTGCACCTAAATGAAGATGAAAATATATATCAATTTTAGTAGAAGCGTTCGGGAAATTGCTGAGATAAAATCTAAATTATAATCTTTTAATATAACTAATAACTACATTTAGTACTTTTTTAATAACAAATATATGTTTCGATTTCGTTGCGATTTCTTGTAAAATTCATTTCGACATTCCCGAACTAACAATAAATTGAAAATATATTATCTCTTCGTACATAGCACTTCGAATAAATGATTATGGAAATAGAGTTTTCGCTAACGAAATACAGAGCAAAACTTTTATTTCGCTGTATCGGATTAATTAAAATACTTTGCGTCAAAATTATAATAAAATGTTCGTCGGGAATGCACCGGTATGTACAAGAAAAAATATAAAAATTTATCAAGAGACCGAATTAAATTGATTTTCATTAATTTTGTAATTCATAATACAAACTAAAATAAATAATCATATCAAGGAATACTAACATTGAGTTCAACGGTTGTGAACGTCCAAGCAAATGCAATAATAATATTCGACTACGATATTTTCGCTCATCCGATTTTCGGTTTTACAATCTTAGTTTTCATTCCTTGTTTTAATTCTAGAAAAGCCGTTAATTCAATTTGGAGTAAAAAATACATTTTATCGTTTATTTATGATCTCTAAACGACAAAAAAAATAATTTTTATATGAAAATAGAAATATCGAAGTGATTGGCCAGTTATAATTCCTATAGATATTGACAGTTCGGTCGTTCTATTATTTACTAGACGTAGATCTATCACCCAACTCTTGATTACTGTCTGTAGTGTAAACTACAGGTAGTAATTGCTCTTTTTTTTGCTTCCCTTCCGAGGAGCTGAATCTCAGAAGAATTATTTTGTTTCCAATGAATGAAAACGAAAGCATCCCTACGGGTCAATTACTCAATTGAAAAGGATAGAAGAAAGCTAATGAATGACAGTTTTTCGAGTGGACGACAAAAAATATCATTTTGCCAAGATGCTCTCGTGATTGAGCAATTTTCAGGCATAAGCAAGAGGAGAGTGCTTCTCGAAGCTCGAAATGTCAGCCCCAGATGTTTTACGGGCGCACATAAAAGCCTTATGTACTAAAGATTACGAGGATTCTCACTGTTATTAAACGAATATTCAAACATGGTTGAGTTGACGTTTCGAATTAAGGGATCATATTATATTATCATACTCCAACACTGAGGCTTATCGTGAACTAAGCGAATTCCACTGCGAAGGTATTCACAATTTTCCAAATAATCTTATGAAAACAACGGAAAGCCATTGTTTCAATGATGTACAATGTAAATTCGTATGATCCCCCGTTACAACAATCTTCAACTGCATCAGCATTGAGACTTTCCCGAGAATCGCTTTTTTCCTTCTACTAGCTTGTTATTTTTCATTATATTCCGCCTTGATACTCCGTTGTTGAAATACACTTCTGGTCTTTTGATTCGATAAAAATGTCCGCTCGACAAGGCAAGAAAGAATTTCGCGCTTTCGCGAGTATCTCGCGATACGTGAGATCCCGAGAATGTTGCACGATATTTCACCGATTAATAATAAACAAACGCCTGAGATTCCGCGCTCTATTCGTTCGCCCGCGATTGAGAATGTTTCGCTCGCCGCGCACACATCGTGTCGCCTACAATTTTCCACATCGAGTCTCTGGCTTGCATTTCCTCGAAGTCGAATTAAATAAAGTGCACACCGCCACCCGTCTCTATCTCACTAGCTTTTCGCGCATCCAACTTTCGCACGCGTATCTTAACGCGCGCGAGTTCGATTGCGTGAGCGTGCCCGAACACTTCGTTCTGATGAAGGCTGGTGCGCATTGTGCTGCAAAAGTTAGATGTGTTTTCTTTGGAAGCATTGCTGATGTATAGCGAAAGTCTATATAACAGCGCCAGTACGAGTTGCGTGCCGAGAGTCTATTGTAAGTATCATTTCTCCAAGTGAGAAATATGGTTCTAATTTTTCTTTGACGGAGCTTTTAAAAATGATAGGTAAATATGCGTTATATGTATTCGTATATGTTTGTATTATTAGCATGGTTAGAAGTCGTTGTCGTACGTAGACGTCGATCCGTGGATATTTAATTGTCATTGAAGTTCAAAGTTACATCAATGGAAAAGTTCAGTAGGAATATTACTGCATTGATTTCCACTTTAACATTTGTATACTTTAAAGATTGATTCTGTATTTATCAATAATCAGGGATCAATTAAAAAATGTTACAAGCCATAGTGAGCGAATAATTTTGTAATTTCAAGATGATACGAAGTGTAGACAAAGTTATTTTATAATTTACGTACAAGAACTTTTTGCACGAGTACTACATAAAAAAACTAACTCCGCATACATAATGTTATATTGTCATTCTTTTTGAAACCATCTATGCTTGCAAAATGTAATTTCCATACAACGTCGTACATATAAAAGAGTCGTATTAAGGTAAAAAGTAAGGAAATAATCAAGTTGTAAAAATAACTCATTTTCTCGAAAAGTGCAGCCAAAATAAAAGCTTTCCCGTCCAGGTTGACTGTGAAAACAGGTTAGCTTAATTTCGAATCTCCCGCGAGAGTTTGCGCCGAGCGTCGAAGTCCCCACAATGACGCCATAGCATATTTTTTTATTTTTCAAATCCAGACGACATTACCAATTATCTTCCATATTGTCCAAAAAGAAAATTATCATTTGTTTTGCTCTTTGCTGTTTTGGTAACGGAGTATAATGAAATCCTTAGCGATGCCTATTTTCATTCATTACAGCACGCGGAACAATTCATCAACATCTTCTCGTTTCAAATATACATGAAAGAATACGCTATATTTCTCTCTCTCTCTCTCTCTCTCTCTCTCTCTCTCTCTCTCTCTCTCTCTCTCTCTCTCTCTATTTTTGTTGATCGGTGAAAAATGAGAGAAAGAGAAAAATGTTACTCTTCTTCTCGCGCGTCCTCTCAAAGAAAAAGAAGAGGAAAAGAAGAGAGAGAGGAAAAGGTAGAGGTGACATTATGTCAGAGTAAAAACAAGCCGGCATTGTTGGCTCGTTGACTATAAGGTTGTACGCGTGCACGAAAATAGATGCATATAACTGTTGAGCTAACGCAGACACACGCATGGATCGCCCATAAAAAATTTCATCGCAAAAGCGTAATTACCTTGGCGGCCTCTGGATATCGCATTTTTGCGGATTCGATACAGAGCATCTCGCATATATACACGAATGTGAGGACAGAGGGAGGGGGTGCGAGTGGGATGTATTTTTCATCCAAAGTGCAGAATGTACGTACCAGCTGGGCGCATAGCTAGCCTTTGACTGCCACGCCTCTTCTCTCGGCCAGCTCGTAAAAAGAGACTCACTGGGCCGTGAGAATCTCGAAAATCGTTAGCTTTTTCATTATCTAGCTGTCTCCACTCCCTTGCCATTTTTTCTGTCCTCTTACACTCCTAACACTTTGCTTTCTGAACTTTTATCTTCTTCTCCCCCCCCCCCTCTCTCGCATTATCAAATGAAATAACTCGAGTTCGCGACCTAAGGAACTGTCGAGTGTTTGTGCTCATTTGGCATTTATCGTACGCACATTGATGGAGGCCATACGCGAATTTTACTAAGACTTGGTTCGAGTGACACATAGGCAGCCGGATAAGCTCAAGTATCGAAAAGAGATCAACGCGCGTACATTTCAAATTCGAACTATTAGCCAAATGAATTAAATTGAAAGAAGTGAGAATAAATGTACAACTGAATTAACTCAAGTATGCTTCAAGTTTCTAACTTCTATTTCAACAATATTTAAATGGTATAATTAATCACTATTTCGTTATTTTCTCCAACATTTTGTCGTCTACTATTCAAATGGGCCTTGACTTTAATTTTCTCAAATATGCTTATAACGAAATATTAAAATTTCCAGAAAACTAGAATGAACTGAAAAATGCATGAAAATTTAATCGTAGCTACCATTTCAACAAGATTCATCTTTAGTCAAAAATCAGAAATACATAACTCGGAATTCGTAGAGAAAACAGCCATAAAGTTTTTGGGGGCGTAAAAGGGTAAATAAAATGGCGTGAAATATCGGTAAGAGAGAGAGAGAGAGAGAGAGAGAGAGAGAGAGAGAGAGAGAGAGAGAGAGAGAGAGATTTCCTCGAGGCTAGGAGCTACCTGACCCAAATCAGTACGAGAACTGCCAAGCGTATCGAAAAAACAGCTAAAAGCAAGTTCTCTCTATCTTTATCTCTCAGCAGGGCGAGTAATCCTACTTCTTACGTTCCTCGACGATTTAAAGAAGAAACAACAACAGCACGAGAGAGCGAAATCCTATTTAGATTGCGCCACTTAAACGTAAATGAGTTATCTCAGAGGTTAAAAAGTGTATAGAATACATTACCATACGCATCTCCTTCTTGCCAATAATTAACGCGGTTGATGCTTTTGAATCTCAACTAGTCATATCGATGAGTCATCTCAATTTAAGGACAATTCGCGGTGTTCAACTTCCGTAAGTGCGAGATTATGTACGTTGATGATAATATCGTTGATAGGAACTTCGTTTTTCTGTTTTTTGCATGTACACAGAGGGCACAGAACTTCAGATTTTCATTTTCAAAGGAGGTTTTTTATTTTTACATAGCGATGATAAAAATTCAAAGTGAGATCTAACAGCTGTCCATTTATCAATTTTTTTATCAGAATAAATCTACTAATCCTTTGGTAAAATTTAATGCTTGAACTCTGATAATGAACAATGTATAAATAGATAAAAAAAAAGTTTTTGGAGTAATGTATAAGCTTCCTTTGCTAATATTATAATCCAATCTTACATTTTCGCTTTATGATTAATAGAAAAATTGTACCATTCACCGATTTTATCATTAAAGGGTATATCTTTTTTCCCAATGTAATTCTTGGGAAATATTTATTTTTTCTTGGCGAACGATATCTGCTTATCATATATTCTGATCATCAATCATTTACAAATTTCGTTTCATACAAAATATAAACGAAACCATCAACAACCTGTTGTTTGCCGTGTCAAAACTTTTAGCAGTCGTTTAAAGTCGTTCGATGTCGCGCCACCAGTGAATCACTGTTAGCAGAGCAAGAAAACGAAACAAAAAGTTTTCAAATCAATGAACATAAGTTCGTCATAAGTATCGTCATCAACAAATCGTAATCGAGCAATATACTTTTGTCTATCATCTCGGTTTTTGAGCTCCTCGGTTGATTGTTTCGTTGTTCTCATATTAGAAGAGAACTGAAGAAGAAAAGCTAGTTTTGCGAGTTTTTGTAGCCATTATCCACACAACTGAATCTCTCCGCTCCATAAATCAGCTGTCATTATTGGCAGAGATCCCATTAGAGTCGGCTTTTCAGCCCTTTCTTCCTGTAATAACTCTTCGCTTCATTCATGAGATTTATATGCACGTGTCCAAGTCACACTCACACTCACTTTTCAAAAAAAGTTACAAAATCACTCATAGTCGGCTTCCAAAGAATTCATTTATAGCCATTACTCCTTTTAGCGTGAAGTTTGGTTAAAAGTTGCGTGCAAGTTTGCGGTCGCGTGTGGCTAACATAGTGAGCGTACGACGATATAATTTTCTTCGCGTGTCTCATTAAGGAAACACGCAGCGCCCAAGAAAACTTGTAGCGCTCGAGGCACGACTACGACGACAACTTCTCGTCCTGCTGTCAGACGCTCGCTGAAACGTACCACACACGCGCGTGCGTTAGTTTATTAGGCTTGTTATAGAATGAGTAACTGCGTATTTCATAAATTATGACGATAATGCTTTCTACTAGTCGCCTACTTTGATGTTTCGCGGGACACTTTTAATCGGGCTTTACCCAGATTTTGAGGATGAGGGGGAAACTCGAAAAAATAATTTATGCTCGCTATCATTTCATGAGATTTCAACAAACATAACAGTAAACAAAAATGTCGATTCCGCTCGAACCAACAAATAAGCAATTGGATGTTACCGCAGATTTACACAGTATTAAAAACCCATTTTGGTCGCACAGGAATCCAAAACAGCCTCTACTCGGCAAACATCCGTTTCACGAAGAAGCGAACAAATAGACATTGTTGTCTGAAACAGCTGAACGAAAACATCGATATCTGCATAAAATCCTCAAGCGGCAGTACACAGAACGAAGCAGAAGTGGGGGGAGTAGGGCGACCGATTGTCTGCAAGTTATGCTCCGAGTGGCTCGGGAGGGACGTTTAAGATCGATCGCGCAAACATCCGTCGTCGCATGAACTTCCATCTTCTGGGGGGAGGGAGGGGAGACATTTCGCTAGTTTGATTCGTTACTTGTTGCCCGCGTGCGATTCACCTATATAGTCCCGCTGCTGTTCTCAAAGATTCTCCGCAATGCAAATCAGAAGTCATGGCCGAACAGAAAAGCCAGTAAAGTTAAAGTGCTGTATTTTGATGTCTCTTCCCTTAGGATGCTGTAAAAACTTGAGATTCCAATGATTTAAAGTACTTTACGGAAGTGATGTTGCCGCGCGAAAGGATTAAATTGAATGTATGACTTTACATCGAGTCGCGCTACTGATTCTGACAAGCGTACGCTCACGTACAATGTTAAAGACGCCCTCGTGTGGTACAGTTTCATTTCTTATAAGCTCGAAAATAAGAGATGAGTTGAATTCGATTACTTGCAATGACATAATCATTTCATTGCAGTACCACCGTCAGTTCTGACATTTGTTAAAATTGTAAATGTGATTCGTCACTTTTATATGAAATTATGAAGTTAGTACCATTATGAAAATCTTTTCAACAAACTATTGCCACCGAAAGAAATAATGCTGCCGGCGATTCTCCTTGACTTTAACAAGCACTCTTTTATCTGCGGTCATGAACACAATTCAAAAGCGCAAAAATAGTCTACTACCGACCACAGCAAACGAGCATGTAAATGGGCGCGTTAATATGCGACAACGAGTTCATTAGGTAGTCAAACGAGAGTCGTCGTCGTCGACGGCGGCCGAGTCGAGTATCAAAATTTCAGACAGTCCTGTCACAACGAGTACGGACCTTACGAGATTTTCGGGATTTTCCTGCTGATGATATTACTGCTTTACACGTCGGTGCTGTCTTTATACACGAGGTACACGGCGCTGAAAGAGAGAGAGAGAGAGAGAGAGAGAGAGAGAGAGAGAGAGAATGTCACATAAAAGCAGGCATATCCTGGAAGCATTTTATCTCATTTGCTACGAAAGGTGTGCACTAATCGGCATTGATGTGGAAAATATACTGGAATATACGTACGTACAAACGGGATTCCCGTCGGTGAATTCTGTTTGATCTCATAAAATCGTTGATCTTGTTAAAATCAAAGTGCGCGTCAAATTATCCGCAGAAATTTATAGATCAATCGGTAAATTTATCAATATGTTCCATTACAAAAATGATTTGAAACAGTACTTTGATATATTAAAACTTAGCATCAAACATGTTTTTCAAAATGTCTTATTTGCATCTAAAAAAAAAAAATGTTTTTTTATTATTTTTGAATTCACTGAATTGCATCCTAGTAGAAAAATCCGACACGTTCATTTACCAAAAAGATTTGAAAAAAGTTCAAGATTCGAAACTAGCCCAAAGAAAAAGAGGGAGAGAAGCCAGAGGAAGAAGAAAAAAATGAGGCCAACCGGTAGAGTGAGATCTTGAAAAAAAGGGAAGGGGAAAAGGTTTGAGAAGCAAGTTAAGACAGCGATGCCGTGCTCACATGCGCCTAAGTAAATAGCCTGCTATTCAAGCCGAAAATCGACTCTATCGTTTACCGCGTGCCTCCTTGTGCGCATCAATGCTCTCCAATTTTTCACGCGCAAGCACGGATTAATCAATTCTCCTTTTATTTTTATTTTGAAAAAAAATGCATTGTTTGAGCTTTCTTGCCTCGACCCGCATTGTTCCGTCCGTATCTTTCTCTCTCGCTCTGTCTCTCCAGGCGCGCATTGTTCTGTGTCTAAGAATGGAGGCGCTTGCGCTTTTTTGCGAATCTCCAATAGCATGATAGTTTCTCGAAACATACCTACAAAAAAAAATATTTTTTTTGCCTCTTTCTTCCTTAAAATTATGGATATTTTATGAGAATCGAAATTTCTCGAAGCGTGGAGAGGAAGCTAAATTTATACCTACGCATCGGATATTTACATGCGAATTTTTTTTCGTCATAACAAATTGGATAATCTTGCGAAAGCTGCGAGGGGATTAAAATTTTTATTTAACACAATTTATATTTGAATAATTCAAAGTAAAATCTTGTACTAAGATTATGAAATAAACTACAAAGTGAAGTCAAAAAAAAAAAAACAAATTATTCAAAGCCTCGAGAGAGAAATGGATGTATCTAACTTGGATTGACTTCAAACGTAAGTTCAACTCTCTATTTAGATAACTATGGAAACTTCCTCCAAGAAAAATATCATATCATCTTATGCTGCTGTGAAGCTAGCTATTGTTTTCAAAAACTTGGAAAATTGGATTCTCAAGTTATTTTTGCGTGCGTATCAAATTCAAAGATCTGTAGCTTGAAAATCGAAAGCGAATATTATCTTTTGCAAGTGACATTCAAGAGACCGTGAAGGGAACAATCTAAATCAACGAAAGCCTTGACACTGATGCAAATCGATTTTATTACCTGAATGAACGAAAGTAGTAGCGGCCGAAGCTGAAAGATTTCCCCTTTGACAATGCAGCATTCGATTCTCCTTTGGAGAGTAGCTCCAATCTCGGTATGCAAAGTCACCGCATAACCTTTTTACCTCACGTCACGCAGCTTTCGTATCTTCTCGTTTCATTTCATTTCACCTCCTACTTGCTATATCCCACCTTCGTCGGTCAGACAGCCATGTCTTTGCCTCTGACTTCTCGACGAGAATTTCAATCACGTGACATATGAAATGCAACTACATCCATCCGCAACTCAGAAAAAGATTGGAGTCAAGGGCTTCGTAACATAAAAACGATTGTCTCATGGCCCTTTTTTGTTCGTTGCTCGCAACACTCTTGTTGGTGATGCCCACATGTGGATTTATTTGCGCATGACATCGTAAAAGAAACTTTAACTTTTAGAGTAATCTATTCAATCTTTCAAAGTACTACATTTTACATACTGAATTCCTACGTCTGATTAAGTTTTAGATGTCACATATAGTCATTATATTTTATAATGAAGGCTTCTTTTTTTATTTTCAGTAAAAGCTGAAATTTATATAATATTAATATTCCAGAGTTCAAGCAAGTAAATAAATTAATTCCGCGTAATCGAATGGAAAACAGTATCGGAGATTACATAAAATTTGGCATACAAATCACGAAATCGCGCGAATTTAATTCCGTTACATAACAAAATTGCATTCGTAGATGAGAACGCTAACAAAAGGCATCCAAGGGATAGGAACGCTCATTTACACCAGTAATTGAGCTGGACATTGAATGTTGGAGGATCGTCTCTCCTTTATGTCGATAAGCTCTACCGGGATCAAGGAACAAGAGAGGATCAAATTGATAAGTGAACGTTTCGAGAGAGATACGTTTAGTGAATCCCAGTGATCGAGTCACTTTGCATTTGCAAGTCGGTTGGTGATCGTTCAATGTAAAAGTAACGACTAAAAAATGGAGTACAAGCGTACGTATACATCGCTTGCGTACGACTATTTAATTATCCTCAAAGAGGTAATTGTAATAATCTCGGCGTTTAAAAAAAAAATGAAAAAAAAGAAGGAAAAAAGGAAAAAAACCTTTGTCACGGGTGGCAGCGTGCAGTTGCAAATCGCATCGGCATGTTTTCGGCCGAGCGAAAGAGAGAAAAAGAGAGCAATCAGTTCTGTCTGCGTGCCCACGCGAGTCGAATCGCCCCTCTGATCGATCTTTTGCCGTACACGCGCGCGGAAGGCTATCCGCTTCAGGTTTTATCTCTTTTTCCTTTACGATTGCAAAGCTCTCTTTTATCTTCGTATTTTTTCCGACGGCACGCTTCATAAATTACCGATATATATTAGGGTGAGAAAAAATTAACTTTTTTAAAATCATTGGGGGCAGATATATACGTGTCAGATTTATTACTGAATATGTGAACGCATTACCGCGGAAGAATATTAAAGCTTACGTCTCTCGCGCTGGATGGCTTTTTTCCTCACTTGCCTGAATTTCTCCTTCGAATATATAACGTTTTCATCGCACTCATCTTCTTGCATTCTACGAATTCGAACGCGTGTACTTAGCTTATGCTCCATTTATTTTCAACGAATTGCGCAAGAAACTTGTAGACTGACTTCTCTTAGCTTACACATGAAAAAAGCTTCAGATGAAGATTTGCACATCGGTAGTGGAAAAATGACTTTATCATTTACAAGATACTTGGTACAGATACATCGCCTACGTACGCGTCGCCTTCGCCTTTTTATTAATGGATTGCACAAGTATTACGTATAGCTGTGTGTGTCTCGCGAGTGGCATGAAAATCGATGTCACCTTTTCGCTAAAGTAGATTATTAGGAGCGTGCACGCGTGTACAATGGCCCGACCTATGAGAGACAAAACGCCGATCGATCTTTTTGGAGTGGTTGGCATCTGCTTCGTTTTCTACAATATGTCTTGATCGGATTTGTAAACATCGATAAATGTTTCAGTGCTAGTCTATTCGCGTTTAATTTCGCATGATAATTTTATTTCTAGTACTTTATTTTTTTTTATTTAAGAAATAACATTATATAGGTAGTTTGCAGTACATTCTTATAAAAATCCCGCGAGAGACGAGTACTTGAATCATAGAGGTCTTTCTTTTTATAGGCTTCTATAAGAGAAGAGGGTCTTCTGTTGGACTATTTCGCTGAACAGCAATGCAAACGTGTTTCAACATTTCTGTGAATATATCTTATACAGAAAGTTTGTTTTGATTTTCACCTCGGTGAATCTAACAGGATATAGTTATATATATAATGTATATAATAATTATATATATAATGTAAATATAATGTATACGAGGTTATATGCTGGTTTGATTGATATAGATAATGTCACAAATCTTGAAATGCAAACGATATTTCTTCTCAAAGACGCTACTGATGTGTCAATAAGTTTGCTCAGTGATATTGAAATCGACAAATGTAGATTGTTTTTTCTCAAAAACAAAACTCTTATTCATATAGACAGTGGTGATCTCCCTTTATATAAAAACAGGCATTGTTCGTAAGACCACTGTGAATTCTATTTTTCATGATTCATCCACGTTTCAGTAAACAATGTCCATTTCATCAAATCTTTACTTACTACAGGTCAATGATTATTCATCCACTTCGCAAGTCAAATATCCTTTCTTTACAAATAGTGAAACTTCTACACATAAAACATCGATCACAAATGTATCGTTTTTTACTTTACGATGAAAGAAAGGAAATGAAAACGGTATCTGCCTATAGTAACTGCAGAGAAACAATCTACTCTGAATGCTAGACAAAAAATTCGAAATTAAGTGTAAGTGAGAAAAAGAAAATTCTGCATTGTCTTGTAAATGAAATTTACACGTGGATTAGAGAATAAAATGTTATCATGTGCAGCGATACTTAATCGAGTAAGCAAGAGCAATGCAAAGTTGAGTCAAGAGTAGAATGGCGTCGGCAAAGTCTTGTTCTCATTCCCTCGCAAGTCTTACGCGCCTCGGCTGGCACTGACAATTAGATCGGGACGATTTAATGGTCGTAGCTCGGTGTCTTCAAAGTTGGCTGACACGCGGCAAAGAGAGAATTACAATTGGATAGGATGCCTACCCTCTCCCTCGCTCTCTCGAGGAGAGGTATAATAGTATAGATAAAATCGAATAGCAAAGTCACTTCGATTCTCCGTTACCTTACAAAGTGTTGGGCGTCGTCGCAATAACAAACTTTACAGCTTGCGCACTTTTTTAATTTTCTTTGTTGTTAATTAACGAACTTGCGCTTGTTAACCGACGTCCTGCTTCTTATATTCTGCCTTCGATAAGTTATTGAAACTTTCGTCGCAAGAGAGAAATAATTGCTTCGTGAATAATTCGCCAAGACCATAGCTAACGAGCTAGATGAATGTAATATGTTCTCTTTCTCACTCTGTCTTTCCATCTCATTGTCCATGCACCAAGTATTGGAAAAATTCTGATATCGAAAGAGTTTCTTCTTTTTCTGTACGCTAACCAAATTGAATTTAAAGGCATTTTAATATTGATTGATAATCGGGGCAAAGTTTGACTTTGCAAAAGCATATCAGGCATTCATTGAACTATCTATTCAGGAGAAAAAACCTTCTAATTAAAGCAGCCACGGTGTCGGAGATAAAAACAGGTCATTAACTTTTGCGTAAAAGATTGCAAACTTTAGCAAGTCACGTGGGTAGCTTAGCCAGCATATCTTACCGTTAGATCAGTTCCTACGATGTGACCTATCTAAATCTTTAAACGAGCTCTCATTTAGTTTGAACTCTTCTTTTCACGTGCTCCAACGTTATTTTATTATGACGTCTAATTACCATTCGTTTTACGTCTTGTTAATGTTGTTTAATAGCGATGTTTTATTTTTTATATCTTTTTAAATAACTTAATAATGAAAAAGTTTTTAACGACTACGGATGAAAACTATCTTCATTGCAATGTAAAATTTCTTCAGCGAAATATATCAGTTTACGTGTTTTTACCCGATAAGAATCAACTTTATAAAATAACAACAAGAGAAATTTATTTCCTTTTGATGGACAAATTAAATTTCTCTCCCAGAGCTATTTACAAACCCCAACGCCCATTAAATTAACATTAAACAGTTTCAAATGAGAATCCAACATTTTCTGTAGTTTCCAAGTGTCAAAGCTCTACGAGCGCAAGCATTTCGCCGATTCTCATTTGAACACTGCATAACTTCAGTTTAATCAGTGTTGAATTTCAAGACTGAAAGGAAACTAAAAGAGGAATGAACCAGGACAGAGCAGGCTTGTGTTTTTTTCCGATTTTTTAGATAAGCGTGACTCATTCATTCCAAGTGTACGAAATTAAATTCAACAAGTTGCAATCCATTTAAAACAGCATCTTTTTTGGCCGATAAGTGTATCTTAAGCGTCACGAAATAAGCGTAATTAATTGTAAGTAAATTAATTGCAATTATCACACGAAGCGAGAGTTAATTGTTTGCTAATGCTTGACACGTAACTCTAAAAGTGAAGAGAGTAAGAGAGAGAGAAGTCCGTCACTTGAGCGCCGTACTCGTGTCGAAGAGTGCAACCATCTGAAAATCCTTTTCCGCAGCAAGCTCTCTTTTCACGTTTTCGCGCGCGATCACGTCGAGAGATTGCCAGATCGATCACTGGCAATTAAAAAGTCTGGAAAGTAAAGCCAGCGCATTATCCCCTGGCGCGCACGCGAGTACAGCGGTGATTCCATTATAGTTATCCCAGAAACGAGTCTGGCACTAATTGCGCTGCTCGATCAAGAAACTCTCCCGTTTATTTTTTTTTCTATTCTTTTTGCATCTTTCCTCGCTGCCTCGATTTGTGTTTATAAATTCCATAACCGTTGAGTCAATGGTGAACTTATAATTGGCCAAATTGGTAAACCAAATAATTTATATCGATTAGTGCGCGAATTTTATTAAATTTATATTGATCGCAGATGACAAAACAGAATGCCAACGTGTGCGTATCTGTGTACGTATGTAAATATCAAACGGGAAAAGTATCCCAGTTGTGCATTATTAGCATTGTATTAGCATAGTACATATTCCCATGCGCAGCTGTGTAGTGAAGACGATGTAGCAAACGTATCAAAGTTTACCACCACGAGTTGTAGTGCGCGGTCGGATGGTGTTTGTCGAGAGTGATTGTCTCGGGGAGTCTCGCTTCAACTCAAATATTCTCGCCGCCTAGCGTTGTTCGTTACAGTGGCTTCCTTGATAACTTCACATGATGAATTTTTAATAAATGATTAGCAAAATATCTCTATTTTTTATTTACGATTTATTCTGTATCATTGCAAACATGTCGGGGCGGAAGTTTTTTTCACTTGAGCCGCTTCTCGTGTACATATGAGCGGAGATTAGTTCATTAGCCAAATTATCGGAAAGTACTTATCATATTGTGGACCCGTACTTATTTGTTTTACTCGAGTGCTCTATTGAAAATTCATTGAGCTTTCGTAATTGAATCGTAAATTGAAAGAAAAAACATTTTTAAAAGTTAGTTTTCACTTTTTCCAACTTTTATACGAGTACTCATATAAAGTGCTGATTTCTTATTGTTTTTCTTGGCTAAGATGACATTTATTTTACGACTAATTTTCAATTTCTGAAGTTACTTATTGTAAAATTTATTCGCGGTTAGTAAATTTATCGCTCGAACTTCTATACTTTATGCATCGAACTATGTATAGATTATATTTACCTGACTAAAATATGGCTAACCAAACTTAGTTAAATCTACTTGGCTGAGTCAATTTCTGGACTGTATAATAAGGAAATTTGAATTATTTATGGAATACTAAGTCGCGATACACTGGAGACTTTCCAAAATAAATATTCGTATAATTGGGATTTGTCATATATAGAATTGAAAAAAAAAATAGCTGCGATCGATAACAATGAAATTTCATCAAACCTATGAATAACAATAAAAAGAAAAAGAAACATCATTGTAAAATCATTTAAAACTATTAGATTATACAACACGTTAAAGAAGTTACCGTCACTGGGAAATATTGAGAAATTCCGAACTGATAACATGCCATTAAAATATCTTTCTATATAAAAAGCTTTCGTCGTTGCTGTCGGCTTTCAGTTGTAGAAAAAAGGAGAATCGATAGCACTCTAGCCAGTGAAAGGAGAGCGCGCAGATTTCCAGTGCGTGGAATCGGATCGAACACCTCCAATTCGATGCAAAATCGTAAAAAAGGAATACGACGCAGCTTATCATTAGACCATTCGAAAAAGCGTGAACTTGTAGAACCGTTGGCGTGAAATGCAGGCTCCCTCTATTCTCTCGCTTGGCTATCGACTTAACTGCAACTTCATTCTTCGTTCTGAAATTGGAATTTTCATTAAAAAGAAGTGGAATGATCAGTGCGTACATCCTTCGCAAAGCTTCCCAGGAGAAATTAATTATTTCTTTAGTACTACTTCGGATCGTTTATTATCACAGCGCGACAGCAATATCGCGGCTAAATGTGCGCGCACTCGACGCCATCAAATTAGCCAAACTACTAGTGCAAGCGCGCAAGCAAGAGTATATCGTTGGATTTAGAACCATAGATGAAGGAGGGGGGCGCGTTTCCCTCTTACGAGCTTATAGCTAGACTTGACGATATCTGGCGTCCCGTTAAACTTGCCACTTCCGCGAAAGGTTGCGTTCATTATGTTTGCGAACTTGATTTTTTTTTTAACATCTGTCTCTGCTTTTCTTTGTTTTTTGAATCACAGCGTAAAATGTAATTTTCCTTTCCACGCATAGCGTGCGAAGAGTAAAGAAAGTTAGATTCGAGTACAAAAAAGCGCATTCGGATCAAACAAAGTTTTAATGAAATTCAAATTCGCTTTTTCCAATCAACAAAAGCCCTAGAAAAATAAGCATCTAGGACGGTGACAACGGGGGAACGTTCAATCCACTTCTATTTGATGTTTCGCATGCAATGTTGCAACTGCACGCGGGACGAGAGGGCAGGGGAAACGGAGTGGGAATAGAAACAAATGCAACGTGAAACGTGCTTTGGTAAGCTAATTAAATTGAGCGCTCCGGGCGCGAATTGCTCGGCGGCAATCGACGCCAGTCATCATCAGCCGCGCCGGTCAGCTAATTAAATGTAGCGCGTCGATCGGATTGTTCAGTCTTGAAAAACAAATGAAATGGATGCGAACGAGCGTCGTGCCCGAGGCCGTGGAATGGGATGTTCGACCGGTGAATTTGATAGAGCGCGCGATTTTTTGGTAAGCCGCGTATAAAACAGCCCAGCATGGCTGGAAATGAAATTCATCAGATTCGTAACGTCGGCTGGTATTGTCGCGCGTAACGCGCACGCGCTCGCATGAATAATTCATCTTTCTGTTCGATCTGTTCGCATTGCATCACTGCTTGCTCTATTCGATATTAATTGTCCGCGATCGTTGTGCCATCGGCTTTACAAATCATTTATTTAATTATTTATTCGATTACAATGTATGCAGTTTTTCAACTTTATGAACCTCTAATTCGAGCCATTCGATGTCACCGTAAAAGCACTCTGTTTAATTCTTTATATTATAAAAGCCACTATGGAGATAGTGCTCTTTATTTCGATGATCAAATAACACATTTCCATGATATAATTGTTGGCAATTTCAAAATAACGCAGTTTCAACGATACGGTACTTGTCATTTAATCGTAATGTAACATACTATAGAATAAAATAATGGAATAATCATTGTTCGAAATATATATCGAGTAAAAAACTCTGTTTTTTTAATGCTTCAGTGGTCTAAAGAATCCTCTTAATTATTTTCGACTAATCGTCTAGACTGATGAATCAATCAGTTTCAAGCTTTAACGATCTCGAATAAAAACGAAAAGCAAAACGATTGGATCGTCAATAATTTTTCAAGAAACACCTTTGAAAAGCAAGCATTCTATCTTGACCGAGGTGAATTCCCGCGCGTCTGCGTCTTGTAAGGCGATCGGCCACCTGTGGCTGCACGTTGCTGTCACTATGCTCGCGTTTCGCCTTTAGAAGCCACTTTCTCGCTTTCTCTCCTTGACTTTTGGAGATTTTGAGCTTTCGAACCGTTGTGTTATTTCAATTACTCGCTGAGTAATTAATAATGTCCTGTATTTCTTTTTTATTCCGATGAGTACCACCGCAAAGAGGTGCTTGCGTTGGAATCTCTCTAAGAATGCTTTTGTCGTACTAGTAATCTTACTTAGTTTTTTTTTTAAGCTTTAGCACTTACTCTTGAGGTTTTAGGTAGGTATTTCGTCGACTAAATTAAATAAAAAATTTTAAGATTGGTGCAAATGGTAATTTTTGCCGAAAATTTTAAAGAAAATTAAAATTAACCAATGTACCATCTATGAGTATCAAGAAATGTATGAAAAAAATTCATATATAACAGATAAATGAATTTAGTATCGAGGGAATTCCATAATAAACATTCCGAATATTGATAAAATAAGTGAATGTTGACAATAACGAGTCGGAAAATACTTGTCAATCAGTCTTTCAGTTCAACTATCGATCTGTTGAAAAGTCATGATTCCCAGTCGTAAAGACTCGAAGCTTCGCCGCAGAAACAAGAGAAAAAAAAAGACGAGGAAAGAAAGAAAAGTCTAGCCGAGATTTTCATCGGTTAGCACGTCGGATGGGGCTTCGTTAATTAACATTGCGGCTGCAGATAAGAGGCGGCCATACGAACCTTGGCATTTCGAGCATGCGGCGCGGGGCGAGCGGTATAATCTCGATAATGGGCTTTTTACGAAATTAGAAAGGCCATCGTGGCCGATACCGCTTGAAAAATCCTCCAGCAAAGCTTTGTTTCTTTTTATTATTTCGTTAGACACGGAAGATCAGCACAAGCGAGATCGCATTGGTCAAGAAGCTCATTGAAAACGGAGAATTTGCATTTGAGCAAGAATCCATAATGTGGATGCTGAAAATTATAATAATTAGCTGTTAAAGAGTCTAATGTTAATTGATCTATATTTATAAGACTACAATATTTCAGAAGTATTGTAACATGAAGTAAAATTTTAAAGCGTTTCAATTGTTCAAAAGTACAATGTAAAGGTTATTTTTGACCCAGCAGCAGACATAACCCTAAGCTTCATGATTTCGTTTGCTTGTGTCACAATACCATTAAAGTCACCAAAAACAAAATTCTACTTTGCACTTAGATTTCTTCAAACTTTTTTTCCCTCCTTCTTTCTGAAGGAGCAATTCTGTTTGTAACCGGAGCTCGGCTAATGATAAAAGTTGGCGGGGAACTTTTGAAAATTTCATCGGACGCGCGACTTTTCGGCCAATCAGCTCGTTTTCGCGTGCGCAGCTGAGACGCTGCCTTTCTCTGATTAGCTGTTTCAATCGTACTCGGAGAAAATTCATTCGGACACAAGGATTCACTCGCGCTAAACAAGGGAATTGGATAGAGGCTTGCTCGTTGTTTTGTAGGCAGTCAGCTCGTTTGAAGCTGCTTCATTGACGCGTTGTTGGCTTACTTTTTTCTGATTTGCATGATATTTTCTTACTTACCTCGTAAAGTTTTTCTAAGATTGCTTGGGACGCTATTCTGAAAGAATACAAAAATACTCTTGCTTCTCGTTTTATATTGTGCACATACAGAAATGACTTATGAAAGACAGCGTGAAGTATTCTTGAAATAAAATTAAGAAATTCCGTCGTAACATAAAACTTTTTTCATTTACATCTTAAAATAAAGAAAACATTTTTATTTTGTGGTGGAAACACAATGCACTTCATAATATATTCAGAATTCACAGGCATATGGAACTTTTAGCAAGTAAAATTTTTTTTTTAATCTTAAAAAAAGGAATTCTGATAAATAAACGAAGAAAAAGGTTGTGAATTAATATATTAATAATTTGACTATGGAGTACATTATTAAATGTGTCGGCATGTCACAGTAAAAAGAGCTTATACACGGTCGAAAAAATCTGACCGTCGAGGATCATAGTACAAGGCAGGGTATTCGCGCGTCAAGTGTAAAAATCTAATTTAAACGTGAACGGCCAAAGTGCGCCTGTGAGAAGCAAAAGTATGGTGTAACAAGAGCTTCGAGTTTTAACTGTGCAGCTACGCGTTACTTAGCATGCGGCAAACAAGATTTAATCCTGCGTGCTCGCGTACCATCTTTAAAGGCCACTTTCACGAGCTTTCATACTAGCACCTATGACGCCAGCGGTAACTAACTTTGCCAATGGTCAAACGACCGAAAGGAGTCACTGACATTTTCGCGGGCATACAACGTTGTTAATTAAGAAGTTTACTCTGTATGAACGAACAGCAGAAAATTTTTTCTCTGTCGATACGGTGATCTCAATAATTTCATCTGACATGGTCATAAAGTTTTAGTTGTTCAAATTAACACTTACAACGTTCTTCGTGAATCACAAAAACTCGATTACTAGTAATCATATTGTTCGGTTAATTATGTTTTTAGGTATGACTTCAACGCAAAGAGTAACAAAAGTAACAGAAAGCTTATTAAATGTTCAATTTCAATAACCATCTTTAATGATTTTCTTACGATTATGTTAAGAACCATTAATCCGACTTACCTTGAATTGTTGCAACTTTTGCACAGTTCAATCAATATTCCATTTGTAGCTCCACTTTTGTTTCGCTCTTTTATTCCAGTGGCATAAAACAAGTGAGAAAAGATACGATTGTCTGCTATCCGACGAGAAACTTGGCTCGGGATGTCAAGGCTACGATGCTTTATAGTTCTTAACTGAACTTTAAAGAGTATCTTATTACTGGATAGGTTATACACTGTCGATACCGTAGCAAACTTCTTTCCAGTTTCGTTCAACTTTGAGCCCACTTAAAGGGATGAAGTTTACTTCGTTTATCTCTTCTGCGAATATCTTGAACGCAAGCGTCATAGGGCAACTTTCATATTCACTGCCTTTGAGCCTGTGATAAAACAAACTATTGAAATGTATATTCGAGGGGTGGATTGATTTTAACAACTGCTTTTTAATTTTGTAACCTGAATCTCAATTCTTAGTCAATTAAATGAGCTACTTTATAACCAATTCAAAAATAAAGCAACGAATGAAGTTTCATATTCGTTCGCACTCTCAAGAAAGGACTTTCTGATTGTATCATGAAAATGTTTCCAAACTTTTTCGCACCTCTTTTATAGGAGCTGTACAGGCGAACGAAATCAAATTTTTCCTATGCGACTCTGCAGTCAGCATGAATATGATTTATATTTGTAAAATTTAAAGGACACTTTGTTTACCGTTGCACAGAAGGTATTTTTATTTCTTCTAATTACTAAATTCGCAAATCATGATAAGAATCAGAATCGCATAAAAATAATTATTCGTATTTCAAAACGGTAATTGATATACTAATCTAGATTTCTAACAAACAAATCTAACCTGAATAATCGGTTTTCAGACTCGTCAGAGCAGCACAGTATCAAATGAGGATGTGGAGGCAGGTGGTGTCGTTTGTACGGGTGGAGCATCGACGACCACGCGCTCGTCATCGATCGCCTCGCCGTCAGACCTTGTCGACACCATCAAGTCAGTATTCGATGGCTCGAGTAGGATACTGCCGAACCCCACCGAGAGAGAGGTCATCAGCGTCGGCACGGGTGCCATCAAGAAGCAGCCTAAACAGAGCCGCGTCAAGACCGTCGTCGAGCCTCCGTACTCGCCCACGGTTGGTGGTTCAACTTTCTTGTGTATACGCGGAACTTCGATGGGCTGACTGCGGCCCCTGCAAATTTTCCGGCTAATCGCGAAACTATCCTCGTATGTCCTAGTGGTTGAGCACTATTGCCGACGCTTAAGAGAGACAGCTCGAAAGCCGTCAGTTACTGTTTAGAAGTTGCGCTAGTCAGCTGCTTTCAGGAAACTTTGCGTTCGGCTAACTCAGCTAATAATAAAGTAGCCGGGATAGCCACCGCCAAGCTTCAAGATCGTGTCTAATTGAATGTTTTCTGTTCAGCAAAACCATTTTCTTGAATAATTCGAATAAATCATTACATTCCGACAGTTTGACGAGCGAAGACACAGGCATAGTTTGCCAAGGACAACGACGCGAGAAACGGAATGTCCGATGTTGGTCGCATCGTCGCAAATGGTCGTCAGAGCCTCGACGTCTTCCTTACCTGTACCGACGCCCACCACCTCACACAAGTCCCCCCACAGTCGTTCCTCCTCGCCGGATCAGCTTATGGCCAGTATCGCTCTCAAAAAACCAAATATCACGAAAGCCCAGCTGAAAGGTAATCGCTTTTCTTTTTTCACTCGAAATTGACACTCTGAAATGAGCTAAATAGTTCACGTAGATCTGCCGTAAATTTATGAAAAGCTCCAAAGAAATAATTATCTCTAGATATCCATAGAATAGAGTTAGTTTCATTGATGATGCTCGAATGATACATACTTGCACAGGAAACACGAGTAGACACACTCGAGAGAGGAAATGGTCGTTCAATTCAATCGAGGCTGGCAGCAGCTGTTTATCCGCAACGGTCGTTCGGATAACACTTGAGGATATGCCGATCACCGCTGATCTTGCAGCCCGCCCTCCTCTTCCCCAAAGTTTTATCGTTCGTTAGTCGCCTGCTTCAATTTCTATGTATAGCAATCGAATAATCGATTTATTGGCACTCACGCGCCACTGCTTTTCTCGCGATAACGAGTTAAGCGCGAGGAGTGTGTCGGCTGCTCGAGTTTTAAAAGAGACGCTGGAGTGGTGTACAACAGCGCGGAAATTCAATCTAATTTTTTCCGCGTGATCTTTTAAATGCACCTGCCAAGCCGATCAATTAAAATACCCCGCGGACTTTGCATTGGTTGATAATTTTACTTTACACTGCGCGTCGTACCGTCGTCTGTCGCGGCACTAATTAAACGAAGTAATAGTTTTTCGACAAGTATTTCTAATAAAAACACGGATAAATATCAGATTTTTTTTCTTCTTGCGTTCAGGCGAATCTCTCGATTTTATGAGCGATCTCCCCGTTGATGAACTCTCATTCGCGAATTGAACATTTATCGCTCCAAGCAACCAGTCGGTGTAAGCCACGAGAAGAGCAATTGCAGTTAAACCGAAGCCGATAATCCGGTATATACGATCTCAATCCCGAAAGGACTACCTCGTCAGTGCTCAAGCGAAGATCTCGCATAACTGATAGGTTCGATCATCAATCGGGTACGGTTATTATCTCGCTCAACACAGCTACTTGATAGTTAACCGGAGTCTTAAACCTACGTAAGAAGCAGAAGCACCGCCAGCTTCATTAATTTTCTCATAGCCAAACGAAGTCTGCGCTTCAATTTTAACCCGCGAGGTGATCAATGTGTGCAGGAGCACGACGCGTCGGAGTTCGACACTAAGATCGAGGTTGCCGAATGTATGCATAAACGACGAGCTTTTCGTGAATTAATGTACGACGATCAGAGCGGAATGCACGTAGAGAAAGAGAGAGAGAGAGAGAGAGAGAGAGAGAGAGAGAGAGAGAGAGAGAGAGGGACAGAGATTGACTTTGAGTAGCGTTATACGGTAAAATGGAGTATGCATCTGATCTTTCACGAGGAAAACGAAAATTTATTTCACTTTGAGCGTAATAATACTCGAAACGAGACCATCAAACACTACACTCAGTTGGGTGTACATACTACACTCCAGAGTGCTCTCGCTCGCTGTTCACATCGGCTATATTAGTTTTCACATTCCTACGTGCCACAAGTTTACTCACGTACATTCCGAACCATTAAAGTCACTTATGCCTTTGTATTTATTTATTTATTTATTTATTTATTTATTTATTTATTTATTTATTTATTTATTTATTTATTTATTTATTTATTTGTTTGTTTATTTATTTATTTATTTATTTATTTACTTATTTATTTATTTATTTAAGAATGAATGCCAACCGTCGGTAGAAATTATAGCAATGACGCATGCATTTGCCATTTAAATTCCCGTAATCTGTTGACATGATTGAATGTTCTCATGATAAATATACATCCAACATGCGTCGCAATCGATAGTACTGCTGGTGTCACTGCCGCTATGTTTAAACGCGAATAAATCCGTGGGAAATTTTGGTTTACTCCCAGCACTGATTAACGCCGACGAGTGCGATATGAATGTGATAGGGATAAAAATGCATACGATATTGATATTTGAAAAATAAATGGCCAATATCAATTCAGTTTTGTTTACTTAGCGTAAATAGACTTTTTGTGGAAACTATTATTGACAAATCAAGCAAAATTTGCAACACCAAAAATTTAGCAAGAATGAATGTAAAAAACGCTGTCAAAGAATCAGTGGAGTGCTTCTTCGGATATTATGATGTCATTTTGTTTTCAACAAAAATCATTGGGTAAACCACATTTTTGTTCATGATAAACGTTATTTCTGTTAAAGTTCGTTCAACATAAGTTATTATAATTCACAGTAACGAAAATGAGAACCGATACTCATACTACAAGAATAATCATAGATGATAAATACATATATATATAAAACAAAATTATTAAAAATACACAAAAACCGTCTTTTTCGCTTATTAAAAAAAAGATTAATTACTGTATGATGATTCCTATAGTTGCAGGAATAAAATACATTAGTTTTGCAAGAGCGACTTTGAACTTGAAAAATATGGAAATGCCAGATGAACACGGCTATATGTATATTGACCAAAAAACAATAAAATCTTTCCGTTAATTTAAATTTTTTTTTAATTCAAAATTATTCTTCTGACTAAAGGCAGTAAATTTGGATATTGAAATTAAAAAAACGTAAAAAATTATTCAGCAAAGACCATAGCAAAGCTTTCTCTTTAAGAAAGTGAGAGAAATTATTACTTTTATACATCCTCGTGCGTATGGTATATACGAAGCAATTAATAGTCGCTTGTTATCCCTTCATTTACGAGTATCATTTTACGAGTATTGTATTTGTATTCTTGCAGAGTTCCGGGAGGCGTTCCGACTATTCGACAAGGATGGCGATGGCTCAATTACTAAAGACGAACTGGGCAGGGTAATGCGTTCACTCGGACAGTTCGCCAGGGCTGAGGAATTACGGACTATGCTAGAGGAAATTGATATAGATGGTGAGTGCCTGCATGCTTTATTAACAGATTTCTCCAAGGATTCAAACTCCACTGCCAGGTTATTATTCTAAAAATATATGCTCCGCGATGTTTATTTTTCTCAACAATTTCGTGCAACGCTGGAATATTAAATTAAATTGATCGATTACATCGGCTTGAGCTGTATTTGGATAATTAAGTACATTATTTAGAAGTTGGATTCAGAAGTGATTATTTTTTATTTCTTCCAATTTCTGTTTTAACGTGGTTTTGTGAAAATTATGTTTTTTGAAATATAAAATTCTTTTTCAAATTGTAGTTATGTCAAATAAGAAATCACTATTGAATTCACGCGTTTCACTTATTTCTTGAATGGAATACAAAATTTATCGTAGAATAAATATCAAAGATAATTATATTGAGCATTATTAATTAGCACTTTGTAAGGTTACATAGATTCCTTCATTGTAGCAACAGCTCGTGTTACCTCACCTTTTTTTTTACGACTTATTCACGACACAGCAGCCAATAAAATTGATAGCTGGTACAAAATGAAGTTGAAGCCAATGATCTGCATATCAAACTTGTTAAAGATATAAAAAGAGCTAAGAAAGACTTTAAATAACAGGTATCGAATAGACCGCTACTTTTTTTGCGATAACTCTTTTGACAAATTTTTCATCAATTTTTTTTCTAATTTCATAAGAATAGATCCATCAAGAAAGAAAAGCTCAACTTCCTTTGTTTGAATAAAATAGCCTGCAAATTTTTAGGATAGAACAGTATCTTCAAAATATAGTACATTTGTATTTCTTCTTATACGAATCCTTCATTTCTTAAAAAAAACTTTCACTTACTTCTTGAAAAAAGCTTTTCCTTGAAATCGAGTATAAACGTAGCTGGAGTGTCCCATCATGCTTCACTTAAAAGAATTAACAGTTTCTGAAACAATAAAATCTTGCCCTTCTTCTGCTTATGTTGAAGTAGTTGTTGCTGTAACATTTCACAAGTATTTATGATTTGATTTCGCACAAAAAGAGCTTTCGTAAACTTGAATGTAGGAAAAGTGACTTTCTTAACGACTTGAAAATCCATCAGTCCACGTGCTGAATAGAAAAACGAAATCAGTAGTGAGGTCGGAATCTGGTCAGCCGGCATGAATATAAATTTTGACCTCTGAAAAATCGTAAAATTCTCAAAATTCCCACAACAATGGCCGGCTCTTTCTCTAGAATGGAAAATTGATAAGCGCGCGTGGGAGTTGAGAGGCAAAAAACTAAAAATGAGTTGAAACGAGCCGCTCGTAAAACGCTTTACACGGTAGGCAGGCATTTTCGTTCCGAGAATATACGCGCACATCATGCATAATTCACCAACGCTTGTGCCATGGAATAGCCCAACCAATGACGAGGTGACATGTCGAAGTGGCTGTAATTTACGGCAGACAGATAGATCGCAAGAGTAAGCGAGCTCTGGAAAAATACTTGCCTCGGCGGGGGCACCGCGAGGGCGTCTTATCGAAAGGCAAGCACTCGCACCTCGTTAATCAAACAATACGCTTGGCACCCGCGCGCGTTCACATTGAATTCCACCGGTGGTGCATTAATTTCGAAACCTCGCAACGACATCGGCAAAAAATAACAAGCACCTCTCTGGCTCTCTCTCTCTCTCTCTCTCTCTCTCTCGAAAACTCTTAGAAAGCGAGTCGATTAATTGCGGGCAATTTCGCGCGAAGATAAAATATGCATCTCCCTCTCTCTCTCTCTCTCTCTCTCTCTCTCTCTCTCTCTCTCTCTCTCTCTCTCTCTCTTCGAAGATAGAGAAGCCCGTTATTGGAGCTGGTTTTTCTGCGATGAAACGTTGGAAACTCGACTGGCAGGTAAAATATTTTACTCGCTTTGATCGTCAAACTACGCGAGAACTCGTTAAAACGCTTCGCGCCCCAACGCTCGTACTACGCAACCGAAAAAAAGAGAGCAAAAGTACCGACCGAACGGTCGCGTCGTTCCGCTCATATGATACGTTTGAAATTAATTTTCCATCGGTATGATGAAAAAGGGCCGAGTAGCATTGAAATCGGTTGAGTAAATAAACGTCAGCTCTCGGTATCGTTGCGCAAGCGTCAGATCAGTCTATCCATTCGCGCCACAACCATTTGCGCGAGAGAGTAGAGTGCAATCTTTTTCTCGGAGAGCAACCCCTTTTTCTTCCTATCCGTCGACGCTTCCATTCGCGCCGAGTACCTCCGATTGTCGCGCTACACACGTCGATTAAGAAAAGTGGTGCAAGATGCTTTCGGAAGAGATAGTGACCGTCGACACCATACGCGCAACACACACCATCGAGTCTCTCTTTCTCTTGAGGCTAAGTCAAATGAAAATTAAATAAGAGCTTTTTGCAACAGAATTTCCAACAGTCTTGCTCTCGCAAAGGTATTTCCATACAGGTTTACTGGTTTTTCTTTGCGAAATCGCGCGTACGAATACTGTGAAGGAAGAGAGCGTACCTATGAAACTTGGATGTAAACGGAATTTCGAGCTTTAATCCGGAGTGAGGGGCTGTTATCATTTGTTTACGTACAGCATCATAGGGGTGGACCACGGGAAGACTGGTTCGCTTGAAAATACGCAACATTAAATGTTGAGCTTAGAGAAATACATGAGACACTCGCAACAAGAGAGAAATATGACATGCTTTTCTCGTGCATAAATGCTAGTAAAAGCTCTGCTTTAATAGTTATTTACGTACTTTGGGCTGTATCACGTCGTATTACGTCGAGGGACTTTTTGGGAAGGAGAGGCGCGCAGCGGCCTCGGACGCTCCACTGCCCCCCTCTCCTTCCCAAAAAGTCCCTCGACGTAATACGACGTGAAATAGCCCGAAGTGCGTTAACAATTTTTCAATTTTGGCGCCCGTAAACTGATTTTTACCGTTAGCCGGTTGTAATATAAATAAATATTGTAAACATTTCAATTATATTTTATATATTTATTTATAACTTTTATATTTTTTACATATATAAATAAAAAAATAATTAGATAATTTTTCCTTAGTTTTAATAATTAATAATTAATAAAAATTTAATAAAATTAAAATATTTGTAACTAATTAAAAGAATCAATATATTAATTATTAAAAGTTACATTGCAGTTTTTACTAATACCGGCACTTTTTACTTTTCTCGATTTTCAAGTTCGGACACGTTAGACAATCCCCTCTCACTTTTTAAAGGCGGAGACTATACTTTTCCGCAGCACGGAAAAACTTCCATGCAGAGCCCTCTACATGGAAGTTTTTCGTACTAGTCCTCCGACGTATTAAGTGCTGTCACGTAGAGGGAGCCAGGGTCCTGGGCTGTATTGAGTCAATGCAGCCCAGGATGCCCCTCCGCTGTACTGAACAACTTTCTACGCTGAGCATGCTCTGCACGTAAAAAGCTGCTTACGGGCGCCTAAACTGAAAAATATTTAAAAGTACTTCAAATATTGACGACTCCCGAGTCAATGAGTAGGAGATAGCTTTTCTCTTGTGTTTCAAAGAGTCGCAATATCTTAGTCATATCGGTTTGTATATGAAAATCCAATACATTTCTTTATGTGTTTACTGATGGAAGAAAATGTATAGCAGCCACTGTCTTAAAACCGCTCAAGAAAAAGAGAGAAATAAAAGTCATTCCCGTAAAATAATTTATTTTTTATGTCCCTCACTGCGCAATCTTCATGCATACATACATGTACAAGTTTGAATAATGAGCGACAGCATACATTCATGCATACAACATTTTATCTTCCTCTGATATAAAACAATAAACAATGTTGAAACTTTTATTTTGAAATAAAAAAAATATAGCTCGAGGAAAAGAAATTCAAAGAATGAGTCACGGTTGCGTGATACGTGGAACTTACGTAAAAATTTATAGAACAATCCAAACATCCGAGAAACTTCATGAGGAGAATGAAAAACTGGCCGCACTCGTGAATTTGAAGTACGACAATGAATCATTTAGAAGGCATGAAAATCTAAGAGGAAACTTTATACTTTTACCACTTGCCAGTTGCCCGAACGATGCCAGACTCTTGTTTGGGCATAATTCCCAGGCACTTAACTGAACTTGGATAACAAAGCACACGAATATGGACAGATATCTTGCTAAAAGAGAACTAAAAAAATGCCATGGAAAAGTAAGAAAAATCGCAATTTAATCAGCCATAAAAGTCAAAGAAGTAGTCTATAATATCAAGAGGATGTAGCATGAAACTTCTTGAAAGCGGCAGGGCCGATCGACAAAACAAGCAGAGCGCGAATTCAATTCCACATGGCGTTACGTGGCGCGCGTGTTAAAGCATATTTTCAGGGATGTATAAACCGTTGCACCAGCACATTATTATGTGAGTACTATAGCGCCGCTCGATTAATATCGCTTGAAGCGAAATCGTTCCACTGGTAGCACAGCTCGGAGATTACGGGAAAGGCTGGGACTCGGCTTCGCAGGATAAAAAAGAATGGTCCTGCACTCCGGACAGGTTTTTATTTAATAGTAATAATAATAATAATAATAATAATAATGTTTCGCAGCTTGCTTCAGTTCGGAACTATGACTCGTGAAAAGTAAGGCTTCTCAAACTGTACACATCCATATTAAAGTAAACTTCGCCCGAAACCGTACGAAAAGTATAACGGTGGAACGTAGCTTTCGCTATATATCAGTTCTTTATAAACTGAGGGTAACTAACTCGATTAATTAATCAACATTTGAATATTAATGCCTCGTTATTGGCACACGGCGAATGTTTCAGCATCTCTGACGTATACCGTCTACTAACTTCAATTTTTGAATAATTTATATTTTTTTCCTGCCGCAGACACAATTATCGTTCTATTCCGATAACTTTATTATTAGCTTTTACAACGAAACTTTGCGGCGTGATACTTTGAAAAAAAAAAAAAAAATCGTTTCGAGGCGAAGCAACAACGAAAATGTAGCACGACACTTACGGACGCTGTGCCATATAGAAAGCACCGTGTACGGCGCGTAACCGATAGCATAAAACCACGCGTGTTTTTGCATGCTCGCGCGCTCTTCGAAAAAGATCATGCCTAGACGCGTAGCGATGCACGTGAGACGATGATAAAAAAGAAAGCTCGAGTGTAATATAATACTAGTTCGCCTCGTAGTTGCTGCTTTCTTTCATTTTTTTCATCCATTCGACCCCCAACGCACTTTGCAATTTCTTAATTGCAAAATGCGTCGAGCTAGCGCCACTTTCTAGAGAGCCGAATAAACAGCAGTAGCTATTTTCATTTTGCGAATTAATTAAGGGATGTCATTTTTTCAGAGTTAAAATTCATGAAAACCAGCCACAAGAGAACGATAATATTGTCACTGTCAACAATAACCGCGGCTACTTTGTCGCATCTCATTAAACTTTATCAGCGAGCGTAAAATCTCAAGTGTATAAAAAAAAGAAGAAGGAGAGAGAGACACGAAACTCTTGGGATAAAATCACGTGATAGACACTGTTATTTCTCTTATCCAAGCATTTTGTTTAGCTGATTTACGACGATTTGCATGCGAGAAAAGTTCTTCACCAGAGCACCACAGAGTAAAAAAATGAGCACTGCAAAGTTCGACTAAGGTCATTTCATCTTGATTGCAGCCTCGAGAACTTTCTCGATTGGCCGTGGTCTCATATGCTCTCTGCATATGCATAGAAACGTCGTTACAGTATTACACTGGCAATGCTGTATACTACACGGCAAGATGAATTTCATGAGCTGTGATATTCAAACGATGCACTTGCAAGAATTATTGTATGCTACTTTTATTGCGTTTACTTCCAGCACTTTTAATGGGCGAATACTTTATCATCGCCTTCTCCGACTGAAGGTGACTTGGTGACGGTCAATTTAAGTGAAATAGTTGACGATTATTGACTGATAATTGAAATTGTGCAAATAAGTTTTTACCGTTGGAAACGAAAGCAATTAAATCAACTGTAATTTACAGAAAGTTGAAACAAACGAAATAATACCAGGAGAAGATTATACAAGTCCATTGTTAAGTGAGTATATTGGATTGAATTGAATCGTCAACTGAGACACCGAATAAACACATTATCAAACAAAATATGACTCAGTGAAGCTTCTTAGTCGGGTTTTATTAGGCATTGCAACATTCAAACGGTGTGATACTTAAATGACGGAGCTTTTAGCACCAAATAACTCATCGACTGATCGGCGCGCAAAAAGTTCACATTGCCTCTCGAAGCTACCTGTCCAAACCAATATATTGCATTATTTTCGCAGTTGCTTTATTACTAGGGTAAATTAAATAACTAGAAAAGTAAGTCGACTCTAAGAAAAGTTTTTCTAATTTTAAAAGTCTTCTTTCGTTCATTGCATTTCCGTACTTTTTTTGCAGATATTTTCACTCCGACATGCGAGCATCTGCAGAGTAGACATTTCAAATATAAATTCAGAATTCTCGACGTTACAACTATATCGCTTATTTTTTATCGCAATATGAAACTTTTACGAGTCATATTTTATTTCATTGGTACTCTAGCCTCAGCAATTCTTAAATTGACATAAATTGGGAATTATTTTAAAAAAGGGAAAAAATGCAATATTCCGCGTAACGGTAAATTTTATAATCCACGATACAATTAATTTAGCTTCTGCTGCTGTGAAAAGTCGGAACAATGTAAAATATTTGGAATGCTTCTTTCACAAAAATATATACTCAAGCCAAAATCTGTTTAACAGCATCATCATTCAGGTTATATGTATTAATCCTTGCAAGAAGATACGAAATAGTTAATCATGTTATTTCAAAAGATTTAAATATTGATGAGTGACGCAAGCACATCAATATACTCACAGCAATTGCGAATCGACAAAGTCCGAAGCAGCCCATTTCCGACAGGCGTGCCTGTCGTGAAATTCGCGGTCACGCATATGTGAATTCAAAGCCGTCAGTTTCTCCCGAAACTTGAGAAAGAGGTCCAGCAGCGGCAAACAGCAGCCAGTGGGAAATGAGAGAACTCGAGCGATAAGCACGTGTTCCTTCCCTTCGAGCATTATTGACATTCAGTTGACGCGTCCACAGTTTTGTCGACATAGTAGTAAGTCAGGCTCAGGTCAGTCGAACTAGCAGTCGACGATAAATCTTTGATTGTAGAAAAACAAAAGGAAATTAAATAAGATAATGCAACTCATGCATCATCCGTTCTAAGTGTTATAATAAAGAGAGGAGCTGAAACCTGTAAAGAATGCTAAAACAACACGAGCTAGCAGGGGCCAATAATATTTTTTAATTAAAGTCGACCATAAATCCCGGCGAATTGTTCCTCTCTCCAATCGCCAAATCACTAGTTACTCTTGCAGTCGCGTCACGTTTGCGTGAGCGATGTTCAAACAATACGGTTTTTCGCTGTATGTAAAACGAGAGGGAAACGAGGTCGACGTCGAAACCAGTTGCAGACAATTAAAATTTCATTTATTACACCTTTGCGAATGAATAGAACCCTCAATCGCTTTACATCTCCATCAGAGACATTAGCCGACTGAGAGACTCGTGACTACAATTATTTACCGCCGTTGGCACGGCTTAAACGTGCGTTTTTTCTAATCTTATTTTCTCATTAGTGCGGATGGAAACAACGTTGCTTGGTTACCGATGATTGCAGGCAATAGTACTCGCACACGGTATCACGGTAAAACTGGAATTTCAATGGCTAATCGTAATCGCGTTATCGGCGTATTTTTTTTTCATCGTTAGTTGCTGCATAATAACACCTCGGCAAAGTGAAATGTTTCCGCGACGCTGCCGAAATTGCGCCAATTATGCTAATTGAAATGCCGCGGCTATCTGTGTTATATTAGGCAAATAATTCGTAATGGAAAAGCATTCATTTCGCAGACAGATACTCGTGGTCAATATTTGGTATGCATACGTGTGATACTTCGCTATTGAGCCGACAAAAATATTTGTTAGATCGGATATAAGTGCCAATATTTATTCTATTCGTTTCGAGTATTAATCAATTATCACAGCGTTTCTTTCTACCTATATATTATTTTACCTTACGTGTACGCACGAAAAAACATTTTTTCACTGGTAGGATTAATTAATTTTCATCCTAATATTTAAAAAAGCAGAGATTGCTCATGAAAATTTCGTTAATCCGTAAATTGAATATCAGTAAATTCGGATTTATATAGAATCATAGCAATCTGCTCGATAGTATATTGAAAGTTCGTTTGCGCAATCTCAAATTTGCAATACCGCGAGATGTAGGCGAAGGTATAAGATATCCTTCGGTAAATAAATGAGTCAACAGTTGCGATCCTAGAGCAAATTCGATACACTAAATCAACAGGATTGCAAAAAACTAATGTTGTCTTTGGTACACAATCACAAAGAAGGAGAGATTAACTTCCACCCGTCGGGTAAGTGACATCTATATATAGCTTTGTTTAGCAGCAGTGGCAAAAAACACATTTCCTTCAAAGTGTTCGTTTGTTCCAATTAAAAGTCAGCTGCTGGAGAATATTCCCTTTTTATATTTGTTCGCGAGCTTTGATGTAATAAATCTCGGAGAGCGAGCGTCGAGGATAAAGAGAGCAAGCCTGTAGCAAAATCTTCTTTAGGGATACGACGCAAACTATCCAGTTGCTTTTCCAACAAATTTTCAGTGACGGATGACGCGCTGTTATACACGTCCGTCCCTTTTTTAAATGGCTAGTATGATAATTCAACTGTAATCCTCTGCTAAGCTGTTCAAACCTATTCGGCGTCTATTGATACGAAGGAAAAAGAGAACAATCCTCTCTTATCTGCTTGAACGACGTTGAAGCGAATGTAATCTTCTTCAATTTATCGTTTTCGGTTTCGTTTAGTTTGCCCTGGAAAAGGATTACGAGGGATATGTAGGCGTAAGCATTGATGCGGAAGCGGGCGCCAAGTTATACACATCGTATCATTGTCGTCGGCTTTATTTGTCGACTCGCGCATGAAACGCATTTGCATCGATTTGACGCTAAACTGAACAGTAGATGTTATCATACTGTTCTCTCTCTTATGAGCTCAGCGGTAAGTTATGGTTGTGTCTGTGCCAATTCGATTAGCCGGGATGCTCCGGAATTTTCCGATCGCACCTACAACACATGTTTCTTTACAATATACTTTTCCTTTTATTCCAAATGCAAGGTGAAGTGTGTGTTCGCGATAATTGTAAAATTTAAGCAAACGTTAATGAGCAACGTCGAAACATTTCTTACTTACTCGGAAACTTTACTTTTCAAAAGAAAAAAACGCCGATTCGATATTCAATGCCAGAGAGTGGCCGAAAGAAAACTCCATTTCTATACGAAAGTTATCCCCGTGACCGTACGATTTTATCCACGTCAATCGAAATATTTAAAACAAAAAGGAACATTGAATAAAATTGAAGAGCATGGGCAAGCGTAATGCCGTGACGATTAATCGCCAGCAAACCACGGAAATTGGAGATTTGGCGAAATGGCCATAAACGATATAGCAAGAAGCTTACACTGTCCATTTCCAGAGACCGCAAAATAAATTAGCTCCAGCCTCGTTCAATTATTTCAAGCATTACCGCTCTACATCTTGTTCCGAAATTAAGAGCACTCCCAAAGCGCGCATCAAGTAGGTTTGAACGTAGCCGTAGATTCTACCGGCACTGATTCCCGACAACTTTTCATCCGCGTTATCTTAGACTTTGTTTTTTTTTAATTAAAAGTTGGTTCTTGCAAATGAAGCACATCGTCGATTCGTTCGTCGAACGGGGATTAAAATTTCGGTAACGAGTGGCTTTCGAAACTCGCGCAATATGTAGAGAGAGAGAGAGAGAGAGAGAGAACGCGCGCACGAGCTTCAAAGGCTTAAATGGACAAAAGGTCGGAAAAGAGTGAGGAATCCCCTGGATTTCGATTACGTGTGCTTGCACGGTGAACTATTTGAAGGTATTTTCCGATGAGCCTCCACTCGATGTGCAAATCAAGGTACTTTACTAATGCTCTGTTTTTGTACAATGAAATCAGTTGTTTCTGGTCGTTTTGTCGATCTGCAGAAGAGCCGGAAAATTGATTTCAAAGTAGCGCATTTGCAAAAACGATTCGAACGCTATTACTAGAAGAAGTTTCAAAACGGTTTACGGCACTTGTTTGATAACGTTATTATTTTATTTCTTTAGATTTCATGGAAAATTCTAAAAAGATAGATTTCCACGATTTTGAAAAATCCCAGCAATTTAAATACCCGCATATGTCAAAATCTTCTTAACCGAAAACTCGTTACCCGTTCAGGTATTTGCCTTCTCGAAGCACGCGCGAACTTCAAACAGATATCTACAATTGAAATGCAATCTTGTCGATGCCATGAAAACAGTGACTCTTTTGGTAGTGAAATGCATTTATGTGCTCCTATTCAAATTCGCATCTTCGAGGTCTTTCATGGAGTGCGAAAACGTGCCGACGTAATTAACCTGGAATGGCTCAATTGACCGACTGTTTACACGAGACGCACGACTTCAGTTTGCGACTGATCCATTTATTTCTTGATCACCTTTCGCCAAGGTGTTGAAATTCTAATTTTATCGACGTATTCTCCTTCCTAGAAATTTAAATTCGAGAGTATCTCAACGAAGCAAAAGAAAAATTAAATCAGCCGACTGACTCAATTTTCTCTTTCTTTTCTTTTGTCATAGGTGACGGCAACGTCAGCTTCGAGGAGTTTGTCGAGATCGTCAGTAACATCGGTGGCAGTGCAAGCTCATCGTCTCCTACGGACCAGGATCAAGAGGAACAAGAGCTTCGCGATGCTTTCAGGGTAAATTACTTACACTCGCTTACTTTTCTCTCTTTTTTCGCTCGAATTTTGTCGCGTGAAAAAAAAATTCACGAGTTTTCTCTTGATTTCACTAGATTTTCGATTGAAATCTGACATCGCGCTAATCTAAAATATTACAAAAAAATACAGTTTTCAACTCTCTTCTTTGTAAAATACTCATTTTTAAAAATCCAGAATATGCGTTATATAATGTGTTATCATCATTGTAAACTTAACAATATCAGACTAGCTGAAATTGAACATTTTGCACGAAAGCTTAGCTTATAAAGAAATCATCTCTGAAAATAAAAACGACCATCCACAATACTATAAGGCATACCAAACAAATACGCGCAAGTATAAGGCAAATTCTCTCGGACTCTGTTAAGCGAATTAGAGGGGCGAATAGGGCAACGGGGAGAAAAAACAAAGGTGAAGAGCGAGAAGGCAAGGAATCAAATTAAAATTTAAAATATAATTCCCCGTAGAGACGTGTACGCGCGCCTCTTTTTCTTCATTATATATGCAGACCAAACAGTAAAATAAAAAAAAAACATATACAGAAAACTCGTAAGCCGCTCGGGCAGAACAGATTTTCCCGCAGCGAACGCGCGTATGCACCCACACTCTTTTTTTCCTTTCTTTTTTTTTGCGGCGGGCCATTTAGCCGTGAAACTTTGCCAGAAATGAAATCCCAATTCCCCCAATGGAAAACACAAACGAACCCTCTCCTCAAGATTTAGCCAGCTCGCTCGCAACTTTTCAATTTCGAGCGAAGTAAGCACTGGCGCAGAGTTGTTACGTGACATGCTCGCTCCAACGAGAATAAAAGAAGGGCGTGCTTTTCATCGACACTTGCAGCCCTGTTCGGTCCATTCGCGTGCTCTCTAACGAACTCCGCTGTGAGCGGACAAATTTTGGCTTTACTAGAGCCAACACGCCCACAACGTACGCGCGCATTCGCGAGGAGTCGGCAATAGATAGAGCAAGAGAGAGAGAGAGAGAGCGAGCGCGTGCTCTTTTTACGGGGCCATTACTTAGCGCCGAGACTCTTAGGTACAACAATTCAGCTGAGAATTGCATCACTTTCCAGTCGCTTCGCGGATTTACTACCTAGCGGTTTTTTATTTTGGTTGCTCGTCGTCCATACCTTCGGCCATAATATAATTAACGTAATTTTTCTTTTTTAACGTCATTCGCGAATTCATTCGTTTGGACCACTTACAAAATGAATTTCACCTACGTTTTAGGCTTGAGGATGCTTCAATTCTCGAATTTGACAAAACTAATCCGTTATTGCAGAAAAGCGAGATGAGCGCCCTTATCTCGTGTGTTTTATTCCAATTACGGCGAGTCAATTAAACGGACAGGCTCTCATGACAATTGCGAGCGGTTGCTTTCACAAGCTCGATGTCTATCCCGCGAGTTCTACGCGCTGCCTGACTGGCTCTACCCCGAGGAAGACGAGCGATATGATTTAAGCATCTTGTTCGTTTTCTTTCGCTCAACGGCGCGTCACGCACGAGCGAAAACTCATTCCGCCAAAGTGCGTAGCTTTTCTTTTTTTATCTCCATTCGCCTACCGCGACAGTACAACAATGTTTTTCCTTCTGCGCGCACTACTTTACCATGACTGCTAACATTAAAACGTGATATTATTTTACGTTTGTTTCTATCCACGACAGAAATTATACCGATTCTCTTATTCGCTTTATCACGGATAATCCTTCTATGTTGTTCGAGTAAATTTTTATGACAACGGCAACGTCTCTTTTATGTACTTTATTTGGTTTTTAAAATCAGTCACAGTTCCATCAATCTAACGGGAATTCGCATTTCTTTCACAACAAAGCCAATGGATCGACTTGTCGATTTATCCGCGTGTTTTCCTGCCGTAATTAAATGAAATCAATGCCGTTCGTGACCTATAAAGCTAGGTCAAAACCCGTATATTCGACAAAAAAATAATTAATGAGCGCGCGATATATCGAACACCTTTGCCGTCACACTCGCTCGAAAATACAATCAGAAAAAAAAGAGCAGAAAACTCTTTCATCGACCCTTTTCATCATCGCAGGCGCAAGCGAAACCCCCAATTTTTTAACGGATGAGAGCCAAGTGATTCACACGCGGCAGCGTTCATTTTCATTGTCCCACACGCGCGCGAGTATGTACATGCCGCGCGGATCCCGTAGCCTCGAGGTGATTTCCGAAAGTATGCAACGCGTGCTGGCACGGAGAAAAGCGCTCGCCGCGATTTACGCTGCGGGGATTGCAATCTCGAATAATGCGGGTGGCTTAAGTTTTTCCGTGTACGCGGCTCGAGGCTCAACTGACATTCTATTATTGTTTCTAGCGTAGCGTAGCGCGGAGCCTCTTCATTGGCGTACTTGGCTCTAGCTAATGCTTCTGCGTGAATTTAATGTATTCCTGCTCGGAGCTAATTTTCGGCCCTTTTGTCGCGGGTAATCGCACCGAGCAATAAAACGAAGCACTCGCAAATAAATGAAAAACAGATATCTGGATGACTTTTCTCTCTCTCTATCTCTCGTACTCTTTTTTCGACTTGTATGCGAGGGGTAAAGGAGCTCGAGGCCTTGCACAATGCAGCCTAACGACCAGCCTTTCTCTCGCGCATCCATTTTTTCTCCACTTGAGTCGATGCCTCCGGCGCCCTTTTTTATCCCTCTAAAGTCGAAGACGAAGAAAGTCGCCGACTGATTTTTTCCCTCGCGATATAGTCGATTGCTTATTCACTGAAGGCTAAAAAGAGCCGATCGCTCGATCGCACACGGCCACGGGCATCTTAATGGGACGCAAAAATTTTTTAGCCAGTTGGAAAAACACGTCAACGTTCTACCCGCGCTCTTCGAATTTCAAGAAGGAAAACGAAGCTCGAATCGTGCCACTCTACGACGGAAATTCAACTTTTATCGAAGGGAATTCAGTCCTTCGGTGCGAAAATATTTCCTCGAGAAAAGTCTGCTCGACTGTTGCGCGCACGCTACAAGCGCTCTTTCGCGCGTGTAAAATGCTGGTAAATTGAGCTTGTAAGGTTCGACTCAAATGATGCAACAATTAATTTTCGACTGGTATATTTTACCTGGAATATATGAAATATAAATTTAATTCATTTCAGTTCAGCTGCCGTATGGATGGTATAATCATTTGACAGCGACACTTCAGCCAATAAAACTAAACACAATCCTCTAATTATAGGCTCGCGAAGCATAAAATCAATATTCATGGCCTGGTTAACATGCACACACCGACTTTGATACTGAAGAGACCGAGAGAAAAAGTTGCGTAGGCGGCACAGCAACTGAGTAAAAGGGGCAATCAACTGTACACAGCGTGGCAGTAGAAGGCACAACAGAAAAAAAACTGAAAATAAAATAAAATACATCCAAAGAATAAACCTAAATCAATAAAAGCCTCCAAGTTTGGGCGAAAAATCGACTTGAACGAGGCGAGAACGTTAGCACGTTTTCCTTTCAAGAGTAAAAAGAAATGGAAGAAGCTGCGAACGAAGAAGAATGAGCCCTTCGACGCGGTAAAGAGTTTAGCGAGCAGAGACCGTAACAGCTTATCGTATATGCTTTTCTTCTTGTAACCAGTCGATATTTTTATCTGGACGTATGAGTAGTGCGCGAGGAGAAAAATCCAGCCAGAAAAAAGTCCGTATAACGCGACGTATTAAAAGACGAACGCGTGAATAAATGCGTAGGTTGATAAGTTAATAGACGTGTGACACTCGGGAGAGTGCTTGCGCTGTTGAAAAAGAAATTGACGAACGGAGTCGTCAACAATTTTTTTTACTTTGTTTCCTGCTATGTTAGATAGATTGATTAGAGAAAACAAAACATTGGTTTTCGGATGTGAAGTAGCTATTAGGTGGTTTAAATGAGGAAGAATGGAATCATTAAAAAATCACGCGTTTTAATTCATAGATAAAAAACCGCTAGTTTCAAATTCTCATGAGTATTTTCAAAAGTGTTTCAATTTGCACTGGGCTTTATAATATTTGAATCTCAGGTGAAATAAATCCTAATAAGTATTTTTTATAATGTAAAATTTTGAAATTTATTAAATATTAGCCTTATTTATTCATAAAAAAATATTAAAGCTTAACGTTGTTGCCAAGCTTAAAATTCTATATGCCGAAAATTATTGGAATTTCATCTTACCGTTTCCACGGTAATTTTTGTCTATTTATGACATGGAAAAACATTTATTGATAGTTTCTGCCTAACACTTAAATGATCTCTAACTAACTTTATTGAACATTTAAGTGTAAATTGAAAGTTATCAGTCGAACTATGATAAATATTTAATGAAATTTTAAATAATAAACCAGTTTAACAATCACGTGAAACGCAAAATCCTTGATTTTCTCAAGAGGGAAGGGGAGCGCTTCTAGAGCACACTGTGGAGGAAAGTGTCCAAGTATTTGCGGTATTACAACGGCACGTACTAGACAAAGGGACGCAAACTAGGAGGAGAGGAGAAGTCACACGGAAAAGGGCCGCTTTTGCGGATGAAAAAAAATTAAGGGAGCTATTAGAGCGCTGCGGAAAAATAAAAGGAACGAGGGCGGCGGGAGAATGGAAAACGCGGAGAAAAGAAAAAGAAAGTGCTCGGAAATCAGTCAACTTCACCATTCTCCTTTTTTTTCTTCCTCATTTCTAACCTTTATCTTTTTTTTTTGCACAATCTCCAAGTAACACAGTAATGTATTTGTGTATAATCGATTTTGATGTATTCCAGGAGCAATCGAGAAACTATTCGGCAGAGCATATCGATATGAAAGTTAGTTAGTTGTACGTGTGATACTGATTTCGGTATTCACATCACGTGCCAAGTTCGCTGATGCGCCAACTCTATAATTGCAGTTTACTTTAATTACTCACGCTAAACCTATCTGGTACGCGTGTACGTGTGGCTTAACATGGAGCGTATCACTGCCGCCTTCCAATGACTCTCGTCAGCTTTTCACTGCATCGACGATTTTGTTTACGATCGCTTCGTGTTTTTATGTGCTTGCGTCATTAGTGATACCAGTCTCGTCCAATTGTTTGGGATTTCAGCTGGTTTTTAAATTGATTTGGGGATGCGTGAGATTTCGTCGATTGTTATCAGATATGGTTGTATTTTCTCTTCATACCAAATTTTAGATTTCAACGTTCGTGATTATTAATTTCTTTTTTTTTTCGACGATTATAGATGTCAATAAAATTTTCAGTTTTTTTTTGTTGGAAAGGAAATTATATCATTGTTTTAAGCTTGCGTTTACGCAGTAATATGATAATATTTATGAAGATCGATATTACAATATGAATTTCTACGTTTTTATAACTTTCATTCGTAAAATTCTATTTAATTAAAGACAAAGGAAGTCAGAAACACAATCATGAATTTTTGCAGTGAATATTTTGCGTAATTTTTTCATATTTTTTACTTTTACGCTTTTAATTTAAATTACAATTTTTTTATGTGAGGCTCATGATAGATTTTATAACGAAATTGACGGTATTCGGATGAAAAAAATTAGTTCTTTGACGCCTATAGTTTTTAAAGTAAAAACAGACAACTTTCAAAACAACTTTCAAATTATCAATAAATTATGTAGCGCAATATACAAGAATGATAATAAAAACATAGCATTATTTTAAAACTGAAGTTCAATTTTCGGGTAAATTTGTATTAGCGTAATGAAACTTCACATTTTTCCAGTGGCAGAATTTTTATTTAAATACGAAGTTCACGACTGAAAAATAATAAAAAAGATAAGAATATTTTATCATTCATACTCGAAGTATATAAATGTTGTAATTTCAAACTGATTACTTAAGAAATCTTTTGTTCATTTTTAGTCTTCGATTAGTTTTTCAAATCATGGTAAAGTTACAAGTAGTTAAAAATCATAAATTCACTTTTTTCTTACAAACGGATCATTTTAAGGAAATGATCAATCATTACTATTAAAAATACTGCCAATCCATTGGCTTTCATTCAAAGAAATGCTGATTTTAATTGAGTGAACTTTGTTAAACAGAAAACGTATATTATAATTTTATGGTTTATTAGCTCGGCAACTCGTCGAGCCAATAAGCGAAGTATACGGTGTTAAAAAGCTCGTCCATTGCTAACACGAGTCTGAACCGCAGAGCATCAAATTATCGGCGCTCATTTGTCATCGTCGCAAAAAGGGTCCGCGTGCGTACGCACACGCGCACACGTACGTACATACACAATCGAAATTCCAATTTGAAAACGACGCCCGATGACGTGGCGACCGCAAGCCGCGATTGGTTTCCTGCCACGTTGACACACACACACACACACACTGCAATTATCGAAATAATGGAACGGGGGCGGGAGATGAGCGCGTTGCCGGCGATTGCGCGGTCAATTTTTCGGCCTACTTATCCTTTCTCTTGATTCGGGAAATAGCCATTCCGCGAGGAAACAAATCTCTCCTCTCTCTACGATAGCGGATATGCGATTTTTCAGCTTTCCATTTCCGGGATAAAGAAGGGGCGAGGGGGAAGATGTCGATCGTCAGCGGCTCGATGGAATTTTTTCTCGCAGCGACGATATCCCGTAAGGACATTACTTTAGCAAGCCACTTGGAAACTTCTAATTTGCAACGGGAAACTCGGAGAGATTCGGACGAGTGTTTACAAATTGCTCGTGAAGAAGACTAATCTGGCCCCCTCACTCGATCTGTCTCTCGCGAGAGAGGCAAAGCCTTAATCGTAGCTCGATCAGAATAATTAAGGAGGATGTTCACCCCCCCCCCCCCTCCGGGCATATTATCAGGTAATTGCTCGGCAAGATAAACCCGCGAGCGCTCCACTCTCATATACGTGCACTAGCTAGGACATGTAGCGCCTACCTGAAATATATAAGCCGTCTTATGTGCCTATCTATACTATCTCACGCTGCGCCACTTTCGTATTCGCTTAATTCTCTAATTACATTTTAAATTCCGATCTCCCGCGACGACGTAATTTATCGAAATAACTAGCGGGAAGGTTAAAGTTTAATTTCACCGAGAAGAAAGCTTCGAATCTAGATTACTTGGTTCTGCACTTCTATCGAAGTCAAAGCTCGCGAAGCATCTATATTCTTATCGCGCGCAAGACATAATCGCATTGGCGCAGCGGGAACTAATCATCCTAAGTCAACGCTCAAAGTTGCATATCGAGTAAGAAGAAGCCAGTGGTTTTGCGCTAAGCAATCACGCATGCGACAAAAGCGAGCTAGGGAGCAGAAGAGCTTCTCGTCTCTCATAGAAGTTATCGAAAGAAGCCAGCGCTCGAAGCTCCCATCCAGCGAAACGTCCGGAAAGCGTTCACGGGTCCGTGAAATTGGCGACCGCGCAGCAGGGTACGTCGAGGAGTCCAAGCAAACCGCACGACCGGTCATCAATCCTCTATCTCTATCTCGCCGATCGGTATTGTCCTATCCGTGCGCGCACTTGCACTCCCAAGGCCAATTCGTTCCGTGTGTGCGTAAAAAGCGCTGCTCTCTCTAATAATCACCCGAAACTCCGTCAATGCAAACGCGGTTGCTCTCGCCTCGACTGCGAATTTTGACCCGCTTTGTTTTCGGCCAGTTGTGTCCTCTGGATTTCTGTCATTTTTTTCTTTTTTCTTTGTTCTCCTTCGCCGCGACGTGTTCTTCTTTCTCTATTTGAAACAAAATAAAGAAAACAAAACAAGTCGCCAAAGGCAGATTGATAGTTATAAGATTTAGATTTCTCAGATTTCCATGGTTTTGCGGCTATTAATTTTCATTTTGAAAGATTTCCTCGGCAAAATAAAATCCATTGAAACGCGAAATATCGAGCGTTATCGTGAATCACGTTATAATTCGTATTATTTAGATAATAAAGATGTGAATTTAACTATACAGAATGGTTGTTACGCTGTTCAAGTATTATACCTAGTCATTGATATTCAACAAGTTGCATTGATTTAATTTCATGAATAGCTTGTGTGCGTGGCTTCGTATTATGAATCTAAATGAAATATCAACATTGACACCATCGTAACATTAGAAAAAAACCAGGAAACATTTTGTTTTCTCGATGGGGCGATGATCATTTTTATACAAGTTGGATCTCAGCTTCTAATTGCTGTATACGGTAAAACAAGCAAGCAACAAGAGTAATCTTATAAAAAATTTCTGCAACGTTTCTGCAACAAGATTTCTTGCGAATCGTCATTCTTAAGCTCTTTAGACACGACTTGCGCAATGAGTAAACAGCTCAATCCTGCCGGCAGTATCGGTATTTGACTTGACGATAGACGATTAAACGAGGTTGCACTGTTCGGTTTCAGGTCTTCGACAAGCACAATCGTGGCTACATCACTGCTTCGGACTTGCGAGCAGTGCTGCAGTGTCTCGGCGAGGACCTCTCCGAGGAAGAGAGTAAGTATGCAAAAAGGTGTGCGCGGCGCAATTGAGGACTGCTGCGAATTGCACGCCACGGAGGCGAGACTTAAATTTTTGCCACCGCGCTGTTGCGCCGAGCAAACCCTCACGGTAACTTTGAGCATAACGCTCTCGCGCGGCCTCTTTCTCTTCCTTCATTTTTTTCCTTTCTTGGCTTCCCTTTTAACGACACGCTCTCCTCTTCTTTTTCTCGTCGCGCCAGACTAAAGCGCGCTGGTGTTCCATTATGTTTATCAGAATTATTGGATTAACTAGTTTCAGGAAGCCCTTTTGCTTGGCAGCTCGTTAAAAAGTAAACGCTGATCGTTATATTTCTCGAAAGCGCTTGTTAGCTACTTCCCCGCTTTTGTTGTCGGGCATTAACGTAATTTCAGCTCGTTAGCTGCTAACGAACAAATAAAAGCATCATTTTATGGATAAACAGGCTGCGCGTTAAAGCCGCTTGATAAAGGCATTTCCCATACGTCGGCATCGACGGCTGAGCTTTTGACGCAACGAATGAAGAGTCGCGGTAAGAGGAGGAGTAAAGTCGATCGGCTCTCGAGGAGTTTGGTCAGGAAATGGTACTTAACTGAAGAGCCCCCCGCGGGTAAAGTCCGCCGTGAATAAATTCGACGACGACGGCGACGACGCGACAGCTTTCTGCGAGACTTTTCAGCTACGGTTACGCTGCGAAAATTGCCGCGACCGACCGCGTTCCAATCGCTTTGCTGATATATATTTTTACTCGGATGGTGTGATAAGGCGGAGCGCTATCTCGATAACGACACTTTGAAATTACTCTCAGCGACTGACAGTTTCGTTTCTTTTCTTCCTTATACAGTCGATCGACGATTCATTCAATATCGAATGGACTTTTATGGTAAATAGACCAAAAGGAAAACTTATTTTCGGAGAAACCAGTTTTGACCTGAGACAAGTTAAAATACATCCGAATATTTAGTCAAATTTATTCCACTTTCTTCGTCACTATTGTTTTTAAGAAAATAAACTTACAATTTTAATAAAAGGCCTTCGTTGCCTTTCCAAGTCATCTATTCAGACGATTTCTTTTCAAAATATTTTCGAGCGGGGTTTGACGATATGTTTTGGAAACGGTGCGCTAAATGAAAAAATTCATATTCCAGTAACAATCCCGCAGTTTCGTTATATATTTCTAGTGGATGAAAAATGTCTGAGTAAAAAAAAAGTAGTAAAAAAATACTACTCGCTAGAAACTTTTTCGCTCACAATAAATGTACGCTTACTTTTTTGGTGGCTGAAACAAAGTGCGATTGGAAATCCAATGAGTTTCACGGAGGCCAGCATCAAAGTTTTCGTCGCAGTATTGATCACCAATATGCGAACGTTTGACTAAAATGAACCGATACTCGCTTACCGAGGGAATGAAAAAATTTCTCAATGCACCGATGGCGAAAGAATGTTCCGAACGCTAGTGCTAAAATAAAAGAAGCGGTCTTGACAGTTAATCCTCTTTGCAACAAAAACTACTTTAACTTCGTTGCCTTTACTTCGGAAGTTAGTCCACTTGGATGTCGTTAACATTTTTTCGGTGCTAATCCTACTTGTGCGGGCAAAACCGTTGACTTGTAAATCTCCAAGTTCGCGCCGCTTTCTCATTATTGCAGAAAAAACAGAAGGCGGCAAGGAAGAAGTCAGGTCGTATCTTGAGGATGCCCCGTACGTAAAGATCATTTCTCTTCTTAGCGAGTGCGATAAATTCCAACGCGAAATAATTGAAGACGAGCGGCGCGTTAGTCTCCTCGTTCGCGTACACATCTCGCGCGATACGAATTAGAGCAAATTTAGGTCGACGCGCGCGGCAAATTGATTTTTTCTCTCTCCCTCTCTCTTCTTCGGCGCGAGAGCTACGAAAAACAAGAAGTAAGCTCGAACTTTGCAACAGTCGTAAAGGCTCATTTATAAATTATGCGGTGCTATTTTTCAGAATTTCAACGTTTTCGTTTTATCTCAATTCGGAGAAATACATTTCTCTTGCGTATCTCCGTCTAGCTTGCAGAATGTCTTGCACGCTCTCATTGCTTACGGATACATCCGATGAAAAAATTCTGTTTCTCTGTATTTAGTTGCATTACTTAAAAATAGAAGTGATCTGCATTCAGAATGATTAAAAAAGCACATGTGGATAACAAGCTTAATAAAGTATCTCAATAAGGCTTTATACACACAAGAAAATTTCGTGTCTATAAAGCCATAGTGCCAAGAGAATCAACTCATGCATTTATTTATCTATTTTGCGCAAAACTTAATCTGATCGTACGTATATGTGTCTGTTGCAGTCGAGGACATGATCAAGGAGGTGGACGTCGACGGCGACGGTCGAATCGATTTCTATGGTAAGAGAGAAAAAAATCCCACTTGCTGCCGGTGCTAGCGAGCAAGAATGATTTTCACGTAGCCGGCTGTCAACGGCAATGTGCCCCGGCTTTACGCTTTGATCTGGAAAAGAAATGAATTCACGTCGCTGTATCAAGCTCGGCGAAACGAATTTTTTTCCTGCGCTATCTCGTCTCAAGAACATTTTTCGATTTGGCTGCAGAGAAAAGCTTCTTTTCTCGACAATGATTTTTAGTTTTTCAGTTACTAGTTTATACCTCGAAATCCGAATCTGACGCAAATCTCGTACGAGAAAACTTTTCATCTGATCAAATTTTAATGACGTTTATCTTTTACGCCGACTATTAATCTTTGCAATGCAATTCACAGCTCTTGACTGATTTTCTTTGTGCGGATCACCTGATGCATTAAATTCTCAGATTATTTTTTCTTATTTGCTTCATATTATTTACAATCTGTCAAATTTTATTCATGTATGAAATGTATACATAAAATTCAGCAAAATACTCCAGTGAATATTTTGTCTTTGTTTTAGAGTGTGCATGTAATAAATAGATTAGGATTTTTTATGCATTCATTAGTTGATATTTTTAAAGTCTGGTATTTGTATTGGTTGTCTTGAGAAGTTTGCTCAGAAGTTTATTTTGGATTTTTTGAAGTCTGATATTTATATTTTGGGTAATACTTTTTAATTTTTTCTTTAACTATTGGAACCTACAGATCGTTCTAAATAATTTCGATTAGGACGAACCATGGGATCCGTACCATATTACGAAGAACTTTCGATTGATAACTTTCCAAAATTTCGGGGAAAAATATTTGCACTGTTGCATATCAAATTCTGTAAGATCTTGTATAAAAAAAAAGATTTGACCTTCGTAAATATAGCCAGCTTCGTATAAGAACACTCGTCTTTCCAAAAAGAAAGAGCAAAGTCGACAAAGAGAATCGGGAGATTTGTTCGTATCGTTCGCGAACAATTAACCGATAGAATAATCCGGCCACTGTTCGGCATGAACGGAAGGTGAGCTATTTTTTGCGATCGCTCAAGTAAAAGGAAAAGGAGTGGGCGAAGATGATCGCGCAGGTCCGTTGGGAGAATTCGGTACTGCTCGGGGGCTGACAGTAGATATTTTGACAGCTTATTATTTATACCGGGGGGAAATACATCGTCTCGCGCGTTAGGTATTCAGTAAAGTCTTCTCTTTTTTTCTGTTCCTCGAGACGTCTCATTTTCGCGAAGCATCTTTTGTTACCGAGAGCGACTGAGCAGAAGAATTTGGGAAGTTCTATGCTGGAGGGCAAAAAAGAGATCCTATATTTTGAAGTCGTCTGAAGCAGGAGTAGCAGCTAGTTTCTAACGTAAAAGCACATGCTGCTACGCGGTGGCTGGCTATTGTTTTGTTAAGACATAATGGCTATGAAAGTTCTTGCGAATTATTGCAAAACTTATTAGAACGTCTCTCCGTTGTCGTGCAGAATTAGACGTATAATAAAATAGCCGCGAACTACACACATAGCCGTGGATAATAAATGAGCGTCTCGACAGTGCGAATTTTCATACTTCTGAAAGGTCTACAGCTGCCGCGAAAAGGAGATCTTTTATATCGAAGCTAATTATTCAGAAAAATAACTTTTCTTAAGAAAATACGCTCGAGAAGTTGTAGCTAGCAGCGCAAGTCGACGGAACTTTTGTTTAAACTCAAACTTTTCTAAATCTCTAATTAGGAAATACTTTGCTACAAGTTTTTTTAATAATACGGTTACGTATATAGTAGCTTCGGATCAATCTGTTTATTCTACTTTAGTGCGCCGATAGAATTACTTTTCCAGATGTAATCCAATGTTTTTATTAAATTGCTCGTTTCATTTGTGCTACAAAATATAACGTTGAAAAATGCGCTCCCGCAATTTATTATTACAGAGTTCGTTCGAGCGTTGGGTGAGCCAGGAGTTGACGACGACGACGACGACGACGACGACGACGATGACGAAGACGAAGAGGATGAAGGCACAGAAGACACTCGTTCGCCAACATCGCCTGCGCCTGCCACCGCGTCAGCGAGTCGTGCCGGTGATTCGGAATAATGAGACAGAACGAGGAAATAAAAAAATGGAAGTGCATTTATCGACCTTGCCGCGTAAAAAATTCCGATTGACTACGTCAGTGATCATCGCATTCGTCAGTGATCGATCGATTACCAAGACATATCTGCAAAAACCGGTTCGCGCCTGCGGAGCAATCACTCGACATCCCATATTGACAGTTGTGCGCTCTATTATGAAAACGACCGTTACGTCTTCTCTCTCGTATTCTTTATCTTTCTATTTCTCTCTCCCCTCCCCCCTCCCTCTCTCCTTCTCGTTTGATTTTACGAATGAATTTCAACATCGCAAGCTTTCTTTTTACTCTCGTTGTTATATGACTCGAGCAGGATTTAAACTTACTTAAAAAAAGTTTGCATTCGTATGCGGACTTTCTCTGTGAGAGAGTCGCTTCGATTATACATAAAATTACATATGCTTAAAAAACATACAAATAAGTTATAAGATATATCATCGTTAACTATACTGTATCATTATACGCAAATCATACTTTAATCGCACTTTAATTGCACAACAACATGCAATGATTAAAGTTATCTATTATTAATAGCAACAAAAACTCAACGTTTTTCTGAAATTTTTCGTAAAAAGACTTTTCGACTAGCATGTTTTGCGCATTTTTAAGAATAAACAAAACGTAATCAATGTGAAAAGGGACATGCTAGGAAAATGATCATTCGCATTAAAAATTATAATAAACAAACAAAAAAACAGTAGTAAAGTTGCAAATACTATATTGTAATATTTTCATCGTTTGAAAAAATATAAAATTTAATGGCAAAACTTCAAGGTGATAAAAAATTTACTTAAGCACATCTTTGAATAGTTATACCGATAGATAGATTATTAAAAGAAAAAGTATGCGTGTCTAATCGATTCACTCAAACCAAAAACGGACTCGATCTTCACTGATTTTGTTGCACAAGGGCTTTTTTACGACGATACGCAGCTAATAAGCATACATTAAGAAAGCTCGGGGACTTTCATCAATTGCGACATTATAACGAGCGATTCTACCGATTATTATCGTACATATATTAACTCATAATAATGTGAGTGATTTTGCTCGTTATCTCAACCTTTACGGTTGCTCGAATTTTATCGTACTGGACTTGCTGTATTTGTCTTCGTGTAATATTCTAGTCACACGATTACAACAATCAATTACACCATTGATTCTTTTCCGATTCTATTTCCGTACCTACACGCGTACGATTATAAATATATATCTATTTTAAGATTCCAATAAATCATTAATAAATTGTAAATCTGCAAAAGAAAAATGCTATGCCTTTTATTTACAATTCTATCTATTTTTTGTTAAATATGTGAATGGAGTTGTAACGAAATGAAAAACATCCCATTTTTTTTATTAAGACCGTTTTTATTAGCGATAAATAAACTTACATATCTATACAATAACAATTTAGTACTCTCATAACTCTCAGAAAATATAAGATCTATCCATAGTAATTCGTGAATGATTTTCTTGTAGAATTTATCTGACACAACTTTTGACGGACTCACTACGCAGCGACAATCCAACGAAGCGGAACTTAAAAGCGTTTTTCATGATCACAATTCGATTTCCTTATCAAATTTATATCCTAAATATATATAATTATTATCGATTTACAAATAACAATATACAGGTCCTAATTGTCTTAATTACTCGAAGGCTTAGTCTTTGTTTTTCGAGTGTTCCTTTACTTCGTTCGACCGCCAAACGCACGAGTCGCGTGAAAAATACATTCGCATTTCTCTCTCTCTCTCTCTCACACACACACATACGCACACACGCGAGCACACTCCCTCTCTCTTTCTGTCATCTACATTTTGGATTAAAATTAATTTTTTGATTTTTTTTGTACACGCACATATATATGGTTTATATGTTTAATATAAAAAAAGTCGCGTGGCCCATTTGGAAAGCAGGTAAGTGGAACAACGTTTATACAGTTATATAAATTACTAGTATGCGCATCTATTATATTTCATTTGAAAATGAAATCATGTTTTCCTTTTGCTTTTTTCATAAGTCTACAATAAAATATTTGGAAGAAAATTCGTTGTTAACATGCACAGGATTATGTTGATACATCTACACAATCATGCTTGGTCATTTATGTAATCTTTCGTTTATTTTTATCGTCAGTTCTTCATTGATGTTTTGTATTATATCGATAAAATGCTATATTTTATGCTTCTACGAAATTTTCTCCAGCATAAGACACAATAAATCTTATCAAGTAACAGCGAAAAAGATAAAATATCGTATAAATATTAAAGTAAATGTATAAAAATTAAAAAAAAAGAAAAGAAAAACATGACGAATGACATTGAAACTCTATATCAGTAAATATAGGGGAGTATAATTAGTACATTTTCTTTATATATGTATACTTTTAAAATATCACTTATAAACTACATGTACATCCGCACGAGCTCATCATACTCTCGCGCATACGCACATTCGCACTAGCAGAAGAAAAGAAAAAAATGGAAAAGGTAAACACATGATTACACGCAATGTTTTGAAAGCAATGAACAACGTGAAAGAGATGTATCGAATGATTTTGCGCGAGGCTCTTTTCAGCCAAGACTTTATCCACAGCCGCATGTAACCGAGCGCGTGCGTTTGCAGCGCAACTTGTCAAATGGGGGGAGAAAGAAGCGCGATTATGCAATCATGCTTGCAAAGCATCGGTTATTTACATCGAAAATCAGTGTACGCGCTCGATGCCTCGAATACTGTTTATCTTAGCAACCATCGAGCGATGAACTTACTTAAATTATTTGTATTTACAGACGCGCCACGACGATTATTCGCCGTTTTTGCAACGTATCGGCGTTTTGCCTCACCTCAAACGAGAAACGATCGAGAAAAGAAAATAATCAAGCCTTTGCAAAGGCCGTTTTAATGGTTGCACTCTTGACAGCGAAAGGTTCTTTTTCTTGTGCAAAGCTCGCATCACGCAAACCGTATAAGAAGCTACAGAATAGCATCGAAGGAGAATCATGACGATACGGAAAACTGCCAGGTAACGTGTCCTCGCAAGAGAGAGTACCGCGTCACTTTGAGAAAACGAACAAGGGCTGGGCGGGGGGTCCTTGGTAAAAACACGCATAGAAAAAGTACAAAAAAGCGAATGAAAAATGTACAATGAAATAGAAAAAGAGGGCAGGTGAAAGACAATTGTTTAATCGTCACGCTTTACGCGAGAGCTTAATCCAAAAACTCGTCCCGCCGTCTCAGGGCAAAGAAACTTCGCCGCTGATTGGCGCGAGGACTACTTCACGTGACCACTGGCTCTTCGTCTGTTTCGTCGCTGTTTTCATCGCCGTGATGATGGTGATGATGATTCGGTGTGCTCGGTAGAGCACCGAACGAATTTGTACGAGGACGACGATGTGGCTGCAACTGACGCTTTGGTTGCTCGTTTTCGAGGTTTGTTTGTGCGGATATCAAAGGACGAAGGGCTGAACGAAGTGACCAGTAGACACGAGGGTACGTTGTCTCCTGTCGGTTCATTAGATCCTCGTTCTTTTTCTGAAAGTACAAAAAGTTTGCTTGTAAAGATTCCAAAAATCATTTTGTATTGATTAAAAAAGTTTCGACGAAAATTGCTCAGTTCAAGATGTATGCAATAAAAACAAATGTACCGAAAGGAAGTGCCTTTGTTCTAGAAAAGTTTTGGCTGAGTAGTCTAATCCAAATTTTAAGAAGAGAAAGTAACTCCAACTTTCGCTATAAAACGAACGATAACATACCTGAATTGCATCTTCCGAAGCAGCAGGCACATCACCAAACATAGGAAGCTTTTTGCTCTCGATGAACTGCTTGAGTGCTTTTTCTCTGACATACACAAATGGCCTTATAACTCGAAGAGCCTGCTCCCTGATGAAGTAATGCGCCTTCATGGTCTTCAACTTTCCGTCATTGAAAACCGAACTCAAGAAACCGTCGGTCAAGTCATCCAAATTCTGCCCCACAGCTAACGCATTGTAATTGTTCTCCTTAGCGACGACATAGAGTTTCGCTCTAATGGTTTTCGCGCAAAAACTCGTGCTCGAGCCAGTCTCATCAACTTTGCTGTCTTTGTCGAACGGCACGCTATAGTACGGAATACTTAGTCCGTCTAAATAAGCTTTTACCGGATGATCGTTGTGACTGCCGATACTCGACACGCCAATCTCGAAATCGATACCCTTGGATCTCGCGTAGAATCTGTACTGGTGCAACGTGTGCAAAAGTGCTATGGAACTTTTAGGATTCGGCGCCAAACACAAAAGTACTCGATCGGCATCCTTGACCATGTCGAACTCCTGCATAGCCTCGACGGTTGGTTTCCAAATATTTTTTGGTGGACAGTGCCATTGGCCGCCACACGATTGCTCTTCACCTTCGCTGGAATTTTCGTGCGAAGCCGAGAAAAATATTTCGTCGTCCTCGGACAGATCGTCGTTTGTCGCTCTCGGCTGCTTGCAAAGGCCCAGAGTATTTCTCGGTCGTCTCATGCTGGAATTGGACTCGGTGCTGCTGCTTCTCGCGAGCTCGTCGACCGAGCGGTCGCTGTCATGGAAAGACAAGTTGATTCCGCTATCTTGCGAGCTAACCGAATTCACGGCCGAATAGATTTTGGGCAATGTCTTTTCACGCTCGTCCTCCTCGTCGTCGTCACTCTTATGAGATGGCGCCGATTTTACCACGTAGATGACGGTTTCGTCGGATGAACACTCCGACGATACTTTGCTGTCTTGTTGCAACGCTAATTTGCCGCCTAACAATGGAGTACGTGGACGTGGCGTTTCGTGGAGTAACGTCGTGCGATGAGGTGATGCACAGCCGGATGATGACTTTTCGTCGGGTGAATATCTGGAATGCATAAAAAAATAAGCGTTAGTGATCCCGTTGTTTCTTAGTAAAATGGATTAAGTTAGCTTGGTGAAAGGTTAGTCAATAAGTGTGAGAGGAATAGAGCTTCGTGGTTTGACACACAGAAATACTCAACGACGGGTTATACACCACACGATAAAGTTTTGCATTTTGTCGAAGGAACATGTGCTAACAACTGTTTATCTTTTTGTTTTGTGTTACAACTACGTTCGACTACTTTTCCTTTGACAATTTGTTTGCTTATATCAAGTAGCGAATTCGGAAGGAGTAATCACCAATTTCGTTCGTCGCAGTCAAACTTCATCATGGGTAGGTTTCTTCATCAGTCGCTAGAAACGAAGAGCAAGCATTTGCAAGTTTCGAATCGTTTCGAGGATAAAGAAGAAAAGACATGACGATGCTAGAACTTTCGTATTGCTAATTCATTTTGCACATGTGCACATAAAACTTACGAAGATTCTATTAGGCACTTGTGAAACTGTTTACGTAATGTCATCAACAATAAAAAATAAATAAATAAAATAAAACAATAATTATACTTTGTTCGAGTGAACGATGAGATATGAAGCGATGTACAAAACTAATCGACTTACCTATGCAAACCATCCACGGAGTTGACCATGCACCTAATCTCAGACTTGACCTCGCTGGCCATCTCCTTGGAAAAGCTCATGAGGTAGGAAGCGATGTCGCTCGCCGAGAAAGAATCACCGCTCTGCTGTTTCTCCTGATGTTTAGCGGCATGATGGTTATTGTTGGTCTCGCAGCCGCTGCTTTCCGACAGCGCGTCGTCCACTTTGCTTATGACCTCGCGTATTTCGGATTTGATTTCCGTGGCAAGCTCCTTAGTGACTTCTTTCAGATAGGCGCGCAAATCGTCCTCGGAACTGTGCGTGAGAATCGGCGAGGATCTGCCAAGTCGGTTACCGTTCATCACCGAATCGAAGGAAGACGAGCACGAGCCTGAAACGTTATCGAATTCACGTTACTCCGTAAGAATGACGGACTCGAAAAACCACGACGACACCAACCAGGCGAAGTAGCGGGCACGTGTCCTAGCGACGAAGCCGACCTTCCAGGACTCCCGTTGGCGTCGATATCAAGCGAGCCATTCAGTTCGGTCTGGCTGCTGCAACTGCAGTGTCTGTGCCTCGACGAGTTGGCCGTGGCGATGCCAAGACTCGCCAGCGTCTGTGGACTCAATGGTATAGGCACGGGCGAGCTGACATTGACACCAGAGCCCCTGCGCAACTGGCAACTCGACGAGCTCCCTAACGAGTTGCATCTCGCCCGAGCTATGTACGGACCGTCGACGTTGCATTTATCCACAGCTGTCTTGCTGCCATTCGTTGACGTCGACGTCGTCGTCGTGCTGGATGGTTGATCGCGAGAGACAAGCCGTGACTTCGTTGGACTCGAGCCTGAAGCACAAATTGCAATTATACTCCGTTCGTTAGCTTTGCTCAGTTTCCGCGAATTTACTCGTGATATCAGTTTGTACGCACGCACGCGCGCGATCAAGTGACGATAAACGATCGCGAATGGCAATTATAACGATGACGCGAGGCGCGTTATCGTACAAAGGTAATCGAGTGGAAAAACGGTGGCGGATTTTCGCACCTGAACATCAGATACGCATGACTTACTCGTCAGTGCACGCGTTCAACGTGGCGTGAAGATGTGAAAATGAGCAAGGCGTCTCGCGATGATACTCACCAAGTATACCGACAGCAGCGGTAGTGACGGCCTCTCCAACGGCAAATCTAATGCTAGGCATTGGCGAGCCGGGACACGTAGCAGGACATATCGCGAGGTCCTCGTCGTCGATATCCGTGCTCTTCGAGCTCTGACAACAGCGCGCGCGTCGCAAATCCGTTGGGCAGCTCAGTGCCGGCAGACTGCGATGTCGCGGTGAGCTTGGTGAAACGGGTGCGTTACCCGATCGCGGCACGTCGCTGTTTAGCCTGCGGATGCCGAAGCTGCGATAACAGATAGATCGGTTGCTGAATAATTTGGTGAATCGACTTGGAAGCTTGATGGATTATTTGCAGATCGACTTTACAGATGGAACGAGAACTAGAACTAACCAAGAAGCTTCGAGAAAGGCGAGTTTGTAGGTGGATGGATCGAAGGGCACATTATGCTTGACCTTCTGGGAGTTGCCAAGTAACAAGTCCTGAGCCTCGTGAGGTAGCATAAACCATCTTAGCCTTTCGCTCTTCTCGTCGAAGAACACGCTCCTGTCGATCTGCATGGGACACCTCTGCGCCATCTTTCTCGCCCTGTTAAAGATATTCCTGGCGGTCTGCAGACAATCGCTGTAACTTTGCGGAAAAACGCCAGCGCCAGAAATACGACGCTCCGAGGCGCTCATGCGACCGTCGGTATAACGTATAGCGCCGAGCCAGCGACGGTCCTTGAATACACTATTTGTGTGGTGTCGCCATTCCCCTGTCTCTGGGTTCAACATGTATTGCGGCAGCAATTTCCAGCCCTCTGTCGCTACCATTTTCAAGGCTTCCAATACGAACGCCACTTCCATCTCGGACATGAAGTACGGGAAGGTCAGCCGTGCGAAACCTGGACGCAGAGTTTCGGCGTTCGTCTCGTCCCGAGAATTGTCATTTTGACCACTGAAATTACAGACGGAATGATGAAAATCAGATGCAAAGATACATTCTGCGCTTGCGAATGAGCGAGAAATCCTTTGAAATGCAAAAAAAAAAAGCTGTGCGGTAATCTGGATGCTTCTTATGACGCGAGCACCACCCTCAATCGATAGACTTGGCCAATCACGTGCCACGGCAAAGAAAAAAGAAATTAGCAATTCAAATAAGCTCGCGCAAGCTCGGGAAAATCATCAGTTCCCGCCCTCCTCCTCTCTCTTCCGGAAAAAGAGTACAGCAATTAGTATCGATTTGAATAAATTAGCGACGCTCACGTCATCTAATTTCTTTCGGTCAATCCATGCTGCAATTAAGTTGTCAACTATACCTCTGAAGTAGGAGAGCTTCGTACTCCTTGGCGAGTTTCTCATCAATGCCCATCAAGTCGTGGGCGTATCGACCTGCGCAAGCGCAGCCACCCCGAGCTTGCACCCCGAATACGTCGTTCAGGATGGCGCACACGAAATTGTGATGGAGATAGGTGCCCCGGGGATGACGTACCATGAATGAAAATGTCGGCAGTCTCTTGACATTTTGCGAGCTGCAGCCCAACAGGATCAACTCGGGTATTGTGCGCACATGCGCCAACACTTGTCTGCGGATAAGGCAAATTCGATTGAGTTTAACGAGTGCTTGGATAAATAAGCGAATAAAGTGAGTTCGATTCAATTTTCAGTTGGGCACGCACTTTGAAATCTTGTCCTGCTTGTTAGCGATCGTTGGTGGCGTCACGTTCTCTTTGAGCTGAACAGCAAGGCCACATCTGATGGCTTCCACGACACCGCCAGTGCCACTCTCGTCTCTCAGTTCTGGATCACGAAGATAACGATGCGAGTCGCGCATATCCTCCGGGCTTATATCTTCGCCGAGCAGTGAGCGTTTGGCAACTAAGACACCGGGCGACTGTGCGCCACCGATGAATTTGTGCCCCGCAAAGATCATTGCATCTTTGTGCACTGTCGTCTCGCCTACTCCTGGTAGATTTGGATTCATCTCCATTCTCACGTACGGTGCTTTCGATTAAAAAAAAAAAATATTGATTTATTCGAACTTTGGACTGGCTGTTGTTTTGCAAGTCATGATCAAGAATGATCTCATATCGCAGCCGCGTCGATTCGAAAAAAAAAAAGAATTGTAAAATGTAAACAGACACGTCAAATAGAACAAATTAATAGTTCTACTGAGCATTGACTATTGTCTCAGCTGCGACTAGTACGTCATCTATGGAATGTGTCTTTCAATAAGTTACCGAGCTCGCGCGATCATTGGGTCTCTCGTTCGATTCGACGATCATTCTGTCGGGCGTGCGATTGCGCAACGACAGAAGAAAGAAAAAAACTATGCTTGATGTATTCATCGGAGAATTTATTTGACTTTCGATAACAAAATCAGGGGTAAAAAACGGATGCATCCATACCTGCCGATGTATAATCCCAGATGCTGAGAGCGCCGTGTTGTCTGAGTAACAAGGTCGTGGCAACGTCATCAGCGAGAACTCCAGTTATGCAACTGGCCGCGCTGAAATATCCGATCAGCCTGGCTGAAGGATTCTCCGTTCTCTCCTTCACTATCTTCCTCTCGAGGTCGTTCAAATCCAGAAATCCCTCGCGCGTTTCGTCCACCCTTACCAGCTGTGGTAAACAATCGTACGTCAGCTCTGCGCCCTTTCCACGGCTACAACGTCGCTTTGCAACTGAACTCACCCTAACTCCGTGCTCGCGCCACGGCTTGAGATTCGCGTGGTGCTCGAATGGGCCGACAAACACAGTCGTCGGACTGGCTAGATCCAAGTGCTTGAGTAAGCTCCGTAGTGCTCCAGCAGTGCCTTGGCCAGTGAACAAAACTGCGTCTTGATCGCCAGCTCCGACCGCGTGGCGAACGATGTCTCGTGCTTCGTGCCTGCGTGGGTGAATGATCAATGGAGCGCGTAAGTTTCTTTGATGCGATTGATTTTCTTTGGGAAGACTCTCAAGCGAAGCTCATTCAAGGCACGCCTACACTAGCGTGAATTGAATTATGATAAACTTGTACGTAACAGTGCTTCTCTTTTATGCTGTGGTTTATTCGGGAATAACGAGGCCTTACGCACACATGCGTAAACACACACGCACACACGTAGGTACACGCTTTTATCCGCAAGTGGTACATAAGATAATGTCGTAATAATGTTTGTAGAGCGTAATGTCAATGAGCTCCATGTCTGAGCAAAGCACTTTTCTATTTTGTATGCTCGAGTTGTATTCTAACAGTTATCCTAATGCGGGGCGAACTTGTATTTTTTATTATTTATCACTTTAATTCAACTGAGTAATTAGTATTGATCGCGCGTATAATTGATTAACGCGCAATTATATTTTCAATCGCATGAATAATGAAACTAGCGACACGTCGAAACGATCCGCATTTTTAATTATTAAAGTTGAGAGCCGCGCTCGTCTATTTAAAATTCGGAGTGGGCATGCCCGGACACACGTGTCGTTAGACAAAGAACTCAAGGGGGAAAAAAACGGAGCAGGCATCGATCGATTGCCGATAATTAAAGAGCATAAAAATCCCAGTCCATAAGTTAAACTACGGCCGACTGCGATGACATCTATACATCTGACACACCTTTAAATAATTCTCGTCCGCGCGTATAAACGTCGCGGCCTCAAAAATCGATGCTGCAAGCGCACACGTACAGGAAACTCGAGACATTCGGCAGAAATCTACACAAAGAACTAGTGCCCTCATAAAGGGACGTTTGTTCTTTGTTGGGAGATTGTATTTTTTTTCTATATTTTTTTCTCTGCGCTTCGTTCTTTTCTTTTTAGCGCGGTCAATTGCGCGCAACTGGGCCAATGAACCATCGAGAGCGACGAAAGAAGAAAAGAAGTATGTTACCTGAAGAGCGAAGACTGAAGGCTGCATATCGTGGTGGAGGCTTTGGTGTCGCCGAGGTACGGCAATACTTCCTTGATGATGTATTCTTCGAGGAATTGCAATGACCGACCAGTAGCCGTGTAATCGCAGTAAACAACTGCAAAGCAAAACAAAGGCTTACAGTGTTGCATTGGTCGCGCGAAGAAGGCGACGAAGCCCACAAGAAGCGCTCGTCGAGAATCTATTCGCGTCGCTCGCGCGACGACTTCCGGCAGCAGGCTTGCAGCCGTACAGCCGTACGTATGCCTCGGACTTGGCTATTTTCGTGACTCTAAAAGGGCTGCTCCTTTCGCTGATGTCATTGTGTGTGCGTGCGTGTGTTTATGCAAGCTTCGCGAGCTCCGCCGAGCTTCTTACTCAATGACGACGAAGGGGCGAATTAGCTCGGCGGGGAGGCGGCTTCGCGTCAAAACCGAAAATAACTTTGACGACAAGTGAAAAATTTGCAGTCGCGTGCGACTGGGTCATAGCCAACACTCATAAACAGTTGATCTTTATCCGCTGCTTGTAATTTTGTGCTCCGCTTCAAAGTCTGCAGCGCGTTGCTCTGCCAAGGCAATTTTCCGGGTGCGTTTTTATCTCGACTTCGCTCTCCCTGCTCACTGCGAGAGTGCATGCACGCACGAGCCGCGTGCGGCCGGGCGCTGGTAATAATAAAGTCGCGCGCGCGCGCGTTTCGCGTCGGCGTGTTAATTTCTGTCGCGACTTCAAAGAGAGAAAACCTTCGCGCCTCTTCTCAGTGTCACGAATGTTGTACACGCGAAAGGGGCGTAAAATCGCGATCTCATCCGTGCGCTCGCTTTCAAAACGACTTTTATCCCGGCTGAAATTCAGCGTTCGTTCGCACGAATGTTTGTACAATCGCCTCCAATTTACGGCGAAGGCCTCAATGCTATTTTTGCGAACGCGCGAAATTTTGAAAATGCCAGTTTGTGATATAACTTTGCTCGCTCCCGAGCGCCAGCCAGCAGCAATGAAAATCTGTCTGCGTCAAGTTAGCCATTCCGACAGCGATGAATAGTGTTATTTTTGCTCATCTACGTCTCACGGATAATTATCATTCCGCTAAACGGTCCGTTTGTCCATCCGTTATACGGGTTTGTATTATCAACGATTGCCCCTAACGAAAATCAATCAATCAACGTCTAAAACAAAAATGGAAAAAGCAGAGAACCACAAAAGTCATTCGTGAACATTCTCGCTCGCCTCGTCAGACTTATCTAAATATAAGCTTTTGGATCTCGCGCGTACAAAAACCAATCACCAACGAGCAATTAACTAAAAAGAATGCGCGTTGTCGGCGAGAAAGATGACGATGATGATGCTTTTTGTTCCTTGGCATTTGGCCTAACGCGATAATGACCGTAACGCGCGCGCGCGCGTGTGCGTATATGCAGGTGTTCTTCGGCTTGCGAAATATTGCTGCGCGGCTACGACCGTTTCCCTTTTCTTTTCCAACGCGAGGCCAAACTCTTCAAACTGCATCGGGTATAATCGCGAACTCGCGATTTTCAAACACATATCTATCTCTCAGTTTTCGCGCGCTTTTGCAATAATAATAGTTCTGAACTCGATTTCTCTCTCTTTCTCGCTCTCTCTCTCTCTCTCTTTCTTCATCGATTTTATTCGCTGATTGCTAGGCTCTGAGCGTATAATCATAGACTGTTGTTTAAATTTCAATCTTTGTTTCGAAAGTAACTTTTCAACTTGTAAGGATAACGCACACGGCAAACAAAAGCTACTTCAATTTGTCTGCCAAGGATTTTTTGTTGTCTTTTTCCTCCGTGACGCAACCTAACTAGTAGAATAAACGAGCTGGTTTTGCTTTTCATCTCTTTTACGCGCGACTGCTGCAAATTGATGTCTCGACGACGGTTTAAACAATGGGAAAAGCGCGCGTCTTCGTAATGTTGTGTCCCGGGATAGACTGATTTTTCAAAAGCCCTCGAAACCTAAAAGGAAGCCAACCGACGAATTAAAAAGCCTCGTGGCCGCGCATTCCAAATGGATACAAGTCCCGTTGTGACGGGACTTGTTTCTCAAACAAGACATCCGATCGTCATCTCGTGCGGCGCGCACGTGACAAAAGATTCACGTGCGCGCGGACCAGAAGCCTCGCGAAAGAAAAGCGCCATAGGGAAGCGATAAATCAGCCTTGCGCAATAGGATCTGGAGCAGTAGACGAAGTGTCCTACGTCGTTAAAAGGAGATCGGGCAACGGTGCAGAAGCCCAGTAGCCTGCTGATCGCTTGACCCTAACCGGTTCACTCCGCGCGCACCAAACGTATCCCGAACGATTAACCGTTCGTCGTTATCATCGCTCTCGTTCTTTTTTGTCCCGTGCTCTTCTTTGCCGCGCGCGACGGACGCACGCGCGTCGTGAATCATGCGCGTTCGCTTTATCCTTCGCCGAGGAAAAAACACACGAGCAGAGACAACGCGCGCTCGTCGCACAATTGACGAACGCCGAGTCAAGGCCAGCTCTGTGTGAACGCGCATCGGCTTCAATTATACACTTATAGGTCCGAGTGCATATTTTTTATTTCTTTCTCGTTCAATCTAGCTGCGCGCGCGAAAGTCAAAGGCGAGCGAGACGAGAAGCGCTCGGCCGCGTGAGAAATCTAAATGCGTAAGTGCGTAATTCGGAGATGGCCTTAGAACCGAACAAAGGGCCGTAAAAGTGCGCAGAAGACAGGGCTTACCCGCGCGCGCGCGCGCGCGAGGGGAAGAAGAGAGAGAGCGAGAGAGAGCGACCCTTCGGCGTTCTCGCTGGGTTTTTACGTGCGTCGCACGCGGCGCTTGGGGAAGTTAAATTTGGAAGAATCTGTCGACTGACCTATATGCAGGCACGCCTCGTGCTTCGTTATCGTCGTGTCCTTTCAACGACGAAAACGAGAATGCAGTGGCATTTCTTTTCGTTCCCCTGTTTCTTGCGCGGAAACGCAGTGACTGCGCTGAGCACACGTACAGCGTCGCGGGTGCAGATAAACAACTTGAACTGATAAGCGCGAAGCACAATGAGAAATTTTCCAACGTTCTCGTGTGCAATTACAAGTGCCTCTCGTGCAGTTGCCTATTTGGATTGTACTCGTTACTGCGGGGAGCCGCACGACAGTCGCACTTCAATAAAACAACGACGAACGACGCGACTAGCCGATAAAAAGACGGGAGGGAAAGTTTTCCTCGCAACGCCTACTTGATCGCGAGCGCGAGGCCGTAAATGTATAAGGATCGGCCAGTGTTCTCGGCGCTTTCGGGAGGATGACGCAGGCGAACGGCTACGCGCGCACACGTGTCCAGCAAAAGAGCTAGAGAGCAGCTTCCGATATAATAGCGCCGAGAGGAGAGCGGACGGATTGCGCAAGCGCGGAGCCAGTTATACGGCCAATGTCAAGGCCGCGCACGCCCTCCTCCTTTCGGCATCCTTGAGACTCGCCTCGCGCTCGCTACTACGCGGACGCGGCTCGTCATTACGGGGTAGAGAGAGAATTCGAGAGCGACAGGCGCATATCGTCCGATGGAAAAGCTCATTGCCTCTCGGGCGTGAGAGCCGACGCGATAAAGAGAAACGCGAGAGCTTCGACAGGAAGAAGTCATCTGTAAACACTCGTGATGTCGAGATCGCGCGCGCGCGCGTTTTAATTTTCTCTAGCTGCATTTTTCTGCGCACTTCGGCTGCCTCGCGTGCGTTGAGTTACACGCTCGCTGCGCTCGTGACACGTCGCAGCTCCGTTACGATTATTATATTTCTTTTATTTCGTTCTCTCGGCCTCGATCGCCGCATTTTCTCGGCGTCGCTGCGACGCAACGATCGCGTCCCGCGAGTCGCGCGAAACGATCGCCGCGGCGACGGCGAGAACTCCGCGCCATCTCGCAGCCCGACACGTGCATCGGGACAAAAGTATGGCTCTCTTTTATTCCACTCCCTCCCCTCGGCTCGCCGGCTAGCTCGCTCGCAGACCAACCGGTTTTCAGTCGAAGCCGGCCGGCATGCGACGACGACGACGACGACGACGACGACGACGATGCGGTTACGTAAGCGCGCCGCGCGCTCCATTTTATCGTTCTGAAAAATCGTGTCTACGCATACGCGCGACCTTCGCTGGAGTATACGCTGCGCACACTTGTTTTTCGAAGGCTCGCTCGCTCGGCTGCTCGCGCATCGCGAGATTAGATAGTGCGCGCAATATTGTGTTGTGGTGCCAGCGCGTCTGCCGCGAAAAATTTCTTTATTCCTTGCGTCAACGATACATATATATAAGCGCATCGGCTAACGAGAAGCAGCTTCCAGGTTTCCTTCTCCCGACGCTTCATCGATTTTCCGAGCGAGCGCGGCTCTCGTTTCGTTGGCGAGCTTTTTACGGCTCTTCGCGGAAAGCCTGTCACTCCCTTCCGAGATGACACGACAGAAAGAAAGCCAGCAGGCGGTAGATGATAACATCTAGGTGTGCGAACGTTGCACGGTTATAAATAACGATCGAGAGATGTTTCACTCGAAGCTTCACTCATCAAATCGGAGCGTGGCCTAATGCTTTATCGATCTGTTTTTGACTCTTTCTCTCCCGCTAGCTCCCCTTTCTTCCCTCCCATCGTGTAGCTCCAGCGTTCCCTAAAATTTTTCACCTGATCCACGGCCAAACAGCTGCTGGTTATGACGCAACCAAACGCCGAAAAGGAGCGCGTTTCCATTTGATTTTTTTTCTGAAATCGCTAGAACTTGTGTGCGCAACGTGGAAGCCTTGAGACATACACGCGCAGCACTCGAGGGAAAAGAAGCAGAAAAATCAAATACGAGGGCAACGACAGTGCCGGTGACTCACCGTACGCGGTCGTGCAACGTCAGGTAGCATCAACGCGGTAACATCGCGCGCGCCGTTTAGTCAACTTTTCGTGCGATCGACGACGCGCAAATCGAATACCGAAATCGACAATGTTTGCTGCGGATTTGAGCAGCCGCGCGCACGCCCCTCTCCCATCTGCAACGCCGAGTGTAATTCGAGAGCCTTTGGCTTCTTCTCTGCTATCAACTTTTGAAACACGTATTATAATTATCTCGAGCTTGCTCAGCCCACTGGCCCACATATCCAATTTGCCAAACTGTTTCTTCGCCTCGGCGCGGCGTTCGCCTTTCACGACAATTAGCATGACCGCGCCGTGCGCGTCAAAGACGAGGACGCCGTGTATCCGCGGAGGCACGCAGGCGACGATATACCAAATGCTGCCCCCGTGCGCGAGCATGTGCATCGGCACACAACGAGGCGCGCGCGCAACTGAGCGGCCGCGGAAACTTTCCAATGGCGGCTCTCTCGCCGATCGCCTGCCCGAGGACCAGTCGTGGAAATGTACTGCAAGCGCCTGGCAGCTCCGGCGCAGCGCCGACCCATTGTGCCGCGCGTTTTCCTCGTCGGTCGCGCTCGCAGCCGCGGAAGTGGACCGCGCGTCTGCTGCTGCTATCGTGCTTTTGCATACTTTTCTAATGCGTTTCTCTCTCTCTCTCTCTCTCTCTCTCTCTCTCTCTCTCTCTCTCTCTCTCTCTCTCTCTTTCGCTCGCGGACTGATAAGCCGCTGCGATCATCGGTGCGCGCGTCAGCGAGCGAGCGAACGGCCTGCCGGCTCGCGTAATAATTTTTCGAGGCCGCGTTCGTGCCGATCGTAATAAGGCTCTTCTTCTCTTCGACTCTCGTAGACACGGCCGTGGCACAGTCGAGTCGGAAAAGCGCGCCTGCGAATCGCAGCGGCGATCGTCGTCGAGCGCAAGAAGTTCTTTCTAGCTCGACGTTGCTGCCGTTCCACTTGGCAATCGCGTCGGTGCCATCGACAAATGAGCGCGCGCAAAGCGTCGCGCCAATAACCATCCGTCCGAGTTTAGCGCGACGATCAAGGAGTACGTATATACGCGTAAGCAGCTGGCGAGCTGTCATTCGGGCGCTCCTTAAGACGCGCTAAGACGCGCGAAGCTCAACGATTTCCGGATGTTTCTCGACGCGTCATCGCGAAGTCATTGTTCAGCGGCGGGCAATTAGCATCGAAAATATCCGTTGTCCGAGCGCATTAGTCACGGCCCGCTCGCGACAAAGCGGCCCGAAGCGGTTCGCGAGGGTTGCGGCGGTCTCTACACGCGTCGTCCGAGAGGCACGTGGCGGCGCTTCGCGCGAAAACGACGGCGCGCGGCGACGCCGGGTCTGCCGCGATCGCACAACTTTCGATGACGCGGCTCGAAATTATGCCGCGGGAGTCGCGTGTCCCACGAGAGACACGAGCTTAGGCAACTTGTTTTCCGTCTTGCCCGCGGCCGAGCGTCGCTGCCGAGTGCCGAGCCGAGGAACAGGCCACGCTGTGCGTTCACCGCGGATCTCGCGCCGAAGCTTGGTAGGGCATCCACACACGGCAAGCGTCCAACCGTCAAGTATCGGCGGCGGTTGGGTTTCGATAGGTTTCTACACTTTTTGCCGGGGGAACCCACCGCTGGCGCGCCTCTTCGACTTACTGCGACGTTCGCGTCGAGTCGCCGCGGCATTCTTGGCGCTCGGAACAATGCCCGACGCCTTTCCTCGTTCTGGCTCCGTTCGCTCAATAATGCATCCGCGCCTCGGCGCACTCTCTTACGCGGCGATCATCGGCTTTGTGGCTCGCTCGGTCGTCGCGAGCGCGTAACAAGCGCGACGTTATCGTTGCAATGCTCGAGCGCGCGGTGCTGGCGAGTCGACGGAACGGAGCCAAGGAGAATTTCCCTCTCGCGGGATGTGATTTAACGCGAGGCGTTCGCACGCCCGCGCAAATAAATCATCGTCGGTGCCGAAAGCAGCCTTGGGCGTCTAATAATACGAAAAAAGCGCCCGCTCTCGAGCAGCTTTCGTGAGAAAAGCTCGGCGACGCGTATCTCGCGCGCGTTTGAGAAGATCAGCACTGCGCGTCAATTGGATGATCGCTAGCGTCAGCATTGAACGGAGGGGAATTGGGAGTTCGATGCACCGAGAGAAAGAGAGATGAGAAAATTAATGGGACGCAGCGAGCAGCGGCGAAAGTGGCGGAAGCCCGTCATTTTCCTTCGGCGTGCGCGCTTCCGGCGAACAAACAGCACACCAAGCTTTCGTAACTCTCGCAACAAGGAAGCGGCGAGTGCTTTCCCTCTGCACACGTCCACCTGCGGAAATCGATCATAATGCCATTACGAACCCGGGCATAACCCCATTGTGTAATAGTCTTGTCGAATCCTATTAGACGGTGAATATTCAGCTTCTTCCTGTCGCCGTCGTCGTCACGCGCGCGTGCGCGCGATCAGCTGATGTCTCGCGCGCGATCGATACGTGCGCTCGCCGAGAGTCAAGCGCGCGGCACAAAGGGTGTGTGCAGCTGATTCGGGGGTGGCGCGCATGCGTCATCTTGACCCCCGTGCTCTCTTTCTCTCTCTTTTTCTCTCTCGCTCCGCGATGCTGCGCGATGCAAATTTTGTAAGGGCGAGCGGATATCGGACTCTCTCTCTCTCTTGTATTCTAAATTAAGCTTCTTTCGATGAACGTCGAGTGCATTCTGCGCAGTTATGAGTTACGAAGAAAGCCCGCGACGCGCAGAAAGGATGATGCAAAGTTGGTGTCACGATATCCGAGAACCCGCTGAGCAGGCTTTCGACGATGGCGACGACGACGAGCCTCCTCAGACCTGCTGCTGCCGCTGCCGCTGCTGTCTCACACCACTTGATTACTTCCAGTGCGAGGCGCAGCGCGCGCTCGGCACTCGGCACACGCGCAAAAAACTTTATCGCATCGCGCGATGTCAGCAGGAAAACTACGGCGACGTAAGCGCAAAGAACGACGGCCATTGATTTCACGTTTTTTTTTTTTTTCTTTTCTTCGTTTTTTTTCCTTTTCTTTTCCACGCTAGATATGATTTTGCGCGAATTGCCAGTATCGCTGCTGAGATACAGATGACGATTACTTTTTATAATCTTCGTTCGAGCTTAGATCGGTTAGCGGAGGACAGCACTTCCATTCATCGCCACATCGGAGAATTCTCGGAACAGACGCAGTGGTACGACCGATCTATAGAAACGCGAGCCTTTGGGTAACGATCTAAAATTAAGAAACCTTGAGTAAGCTGTAGAGCGCGGAACGCGCAAAAGGCGTCATCAGTCACTTGAGTTAATTAAACCGCGGTATACATTTCGCCAACTCGACAGTAGCAGCAGCTGCGCGCCTGTCCCGGGTAAAACCCCCTTCAATGAAACTTTAATCGCGCCTTCCTCCGCAATGAATAATCGTACACAATACCTCCTGGGAATAACCAGAAGGAGAATGAAAAAAAGGCACAGGCGGGAATGCATAACAGCGAGCGGCGCACGAGACTTGTATGCAGCCAGCACGTGATGGACGTTTTCGGGTCACGGACGTCAAAATACAGCAGGCGCGCGTACGTCGCGAGCCCGTTTAACGATGCACGGCTGTCCGCGCGTTCCTCGACGCCTGGGATCCTTGCTGGCTCCGCTTCGTTGTTCTGCCACGCGGCTGCTTTCACTATGATCAATTAGCGGTCATATCGCAGGCGCAGGCGCGATGAATCACTTTCTCGCGGCGCAGCCGGCAACCGGCGCGTTTCCTAGTTTTCACTTTTGATGCCGCGCGCCGAGAAAGCGCGCACGCAGCACCGCTGCTCCTCGCTATCGTCGCTGTCGATGCGTTGGGCCCGCGCCCTTATCGCTGACCTTTCGCACGCGTCGCTTGCGCACTTTCACTCGCGAGCCCGACAGATCGATCCTTCTCTCTCTCTCTCTCTCTCTCTCTCTCTCTCTCTCTCTCTCTCTCTCTCTCTCTTGCTCTCGTTCTTTGGAGGGACTTTCGAGATGCTCTGCACTGCCTTTCCTTTTCATCAGGCTTCGTTTTCGTTCGATGCGGAGAGGGGAGACAAGAAGCTAATTCGAGTAGTCTTTGAATCAGTCCGCGATAGTCCCTCGAGAAATCGGAAGAAACTAGACGAACAAGCGAGCTCATCGGGCTATTTTTAAGTAATGAATAGAGGGAACGTCGTGTCGAAGGTTGCAAGGAGTAAACAAGTTTCACTCGAATGCTTCTTAGCTAACGTTGAATATATAACTGTATCATTTGGTCGTTTCGCGTCTCCGCGATAAAAGATTGCAGAGTATTATCATGCGAATTGCATGTCTCATCCGTGATATTGAAAAAGCTTCGGCTGCGTTGCAAGTGAAATGGTAAAGCGCTTGAACTCTTGTGATTCGCGACCACGATTGAAAAAAGTATCGTTCGCGCAATAAACTTAAGTCCGTAAATAATGCGAAGCGCAAAGCTTGAGGTAAAAACAAAAAAAATCAAGTGACAGTAGTATCAATCTGCGGACGATAAGAGCAATCGCGTTTTTCTCGGAAAGCCCCGGCTTGGCAATCATCAAGATAGAAAGCTTGATAAGCGACGGAAGAAAGCTCGGCCACTTTTCGCTTTTCGCGGGAGCGCGGAACCCAATAATTGCGTGCTTACGCGAAGCGGGCATAGAGTCCTGACACTCGATGTTCTCTCGCGGAAAGAACACCAAACTGCAGCGCAGTACGACCTCGTAAAAGCGAAAAAACGGAAAAAAAAGCTCGTCCTTCGGGACGGTCGATCTCTGTGCCGCGCGGCGAAAATTGCCTCCTTCCGCGTGGTGGTCGCGAAGCACGGGCGTAACTCGTTTTTTTATTTCTTTTTTTTTTTCGCCGGCGTAACGACGTTACTATCGATTTTCAGCTTGGCAGCCCCCGCCGCATCGCGAATCATCGATCGGTCCGCGCGGCTCTACGTACCGAGGTTTTCGAGTGGCCGCAGCCGATTGAGTCATCGTCGCGATGTTTTTCCTTCGGCGACGATCTCGATCGGACGATCGCTATCGCTCGCGCCGCGTAATGTCGTTCAACTTAATTGATCGAAGCGGCAAGAGGCGAGACAACGCCTATCGGAGAGAGCGCGCGCGTCGTGTGGTAGTAGACTGCTTGACACCGCGACAATATTTGATCGAGCGATAGCTATGATAACAGAACCGTGTGCGCGAACACTCCAATTTCGTTAATTAAATAGGCTCCCGCGTACGAAGAGCGGAAATTTTTTTGCTTCTTGTCGATCGCTCGTTCCTTCGCGCAATAACAACCTGGCAAAGGCCGGCGGCTCGGATTAGCAGCTACGCAGCCGCGGAGACATTGACTGATGGCGAGGCGAAGATAAATCCGAAAACGCCGCGAAAGAGAACGCGCGGACGGCGAGTTATCCAAGCGGAGAGAAAGAACTAGGCCCCGAGAGCGCGCGCATTAGCATTCCATGAATGGCCGCGAGAGGTCGATTTATTTATACACAACGTTGGCTGCTGCAGCTGCGCGCGGCGCTGCTTTCGTATATATATGGTCTTACATTGGCTCAACGAGCTCGCAATGTTCTGCCTGACGCACTCTCGCTTTTCCGCGTTCGGCAATGCGCCCGTAAATCTCCGGGAGGCTGCGGCCTGCCTGGACGCGCGCAAACTTCCGCTTCGCGCGGAGAATAGGCGTTACGCAATAGGAGCACGTGTTTTCGCCGGCCGCCATCTCTTTTTCCATAGCAGCCTGGTCGTTATGCTAACGAGATGCTAACGAGAAGGTACGACGGAAGCAGAAGGCTTCGATGTGCCGCCGCGCGCAAGTGGATAATGCCATCGTTGCTTGCAACGCGACAGCGGACCACCGAGCGATCCGTCGCGTTTCGACGACCGCATCCACTACGTTGCGATTGCGGTGCGCGTAACGAGCACACGCAGGCGGCCGAGAACAACGCGAAGCGCGCGTGGGCGAGCTCTGGCTTTTGGCCAACGACACACGACGCAGTCGGCCCACGCTGGAGTTTTCCTATCCTTCGGACTCGCGCGCGCGCGTTGACGCAAACGCTCGCCGCCCGCCGTCTTTTCCGGCGCGCTCGGGCATCGCGTGCCTGCGAACGGCGACGCTAATTATCGAGCATCGAGCATCGAGCATCGAGCATCGAGCATCAAGCGCATCCTCTCCCCTCCCCTGCGAGAAAGTCGAGAGATCGCGGTTGCGCAACGTATAGGCGTGAGATTGGCCTTGAAAGCGCCGAGATCATAATGGTGCATGCGCGTATCGAATTCGATGCAGCGACCACGTACGTATTGATAATTTTCTGCGATTCTCTCCCGCGCAGTGAGACACTCAAGGACGAGCGGCGCACTCGGTCTTTTGTGAAATGTGCATCGACATTCGCTGGCGGCCCGAGCGCTCGCACTTTTACTTCTCGGCGCGCAATATAAACGGCCGTTACAATTAAATCGAAGCGCGAGAAAGGGAAAAACGTCAAGAGCCGGGGAGACGCATCGCTGCTGTTTACGCGTCGCCGCTGAATAATCAATTAGCTTTTCAGCCGTTTAATTATCATGTGTACACGCGCGTGAGTCATAGTCGCGCCTTTGTTGAAAATCAAGAGCAATCGCGAGCCGATAGTTCGCAGCATAAATTTTGAAACAAAAGACGCCGCAGCCATGCGCCGATTAATTGCATGTAAGTGGAACCAGCGCAAGTCGAAATGCGTACACTCGAAATGCAAATGCTGTATACGAACACGCCGAACTTCTTTTCGTCTGTCGTTTCGCGAAAGCGTTCGCGGGTATATCTGTTCCACGAGCTGGTCAAACAAGATACTAAGCCGTCGCCGGAGATAAAGATAAAGCAGGACTACGTTGACTTTAATTTTTTTTATCGTGCTTCGGGTATTATTAAAGCAAACGTTGTATGAAATGAAAGAAGCACGAGTAAACTCGACAAAGAAAAAGACTTTCAATCGTCGCCTTTGGTCGTTCATAATACATCAGCGCACGAACGTCGTCGTTGCGACTATGAATACACTGCTTGGAAATGCATTCGTGTCTAGACGGCGTGCGCAAGAAAAGAGCAATCGGACGGCGAGCGTTCGTGGCAAAAATGAAGAGGAATTTGACCGAAGGCAATCGCCGTGACGCGCGAGCTTGCAAAACACCTCGCGCGTGTGCGTGTGTGTCGAGACCGTGATATCCGTGCGTACTACGTCCCGAAAACAGAAAAATAAAAATAATTAAAAAAAAATCCCGGCTTTCGTAAACAGAAACTTCGCGCGACGAGTGAAAGTCTCGAGACGCGCACGTGTACCGTGAAAAAAAAAATCATTGGCCCCCACGTAACGCACGCGCTTCTAAGCCGAGGTCACGTGACGGCGTTGACGCCGAAAGTGAGAGAGAAAAATACGTGTCCCAGGCGTGCGCTCGATATCAATTGTCTGCTTGTTTTGCTCGCTTCACGAAAAATCAAAGTCGGAGAGCCTGTTAAACAGTCCGCAATAGCAGCTACGACGCCAGACGAGTTAGCGGCTCGTCGCGAATTAGCCGATTCGTGACGTCGTCGTCGTGCACCATTGAATCGGTAAGCACCACGCGAGATTTCCGTCGGCTGACTTAGACAAGTGTACGATGGTGCGGCAAACTTGGGCATGCGGCGTGGATTTACGACTTGCGGGATGCAGTTTATTGTTCGCTAACTGTTTTCCTCTAGTATTTTCCTTCATTGATGTGGGAACAATTTATTTGGCGCTCTTTTATTGCTGACGACTGGAATGCATATAGCGAAAAACTAGTTTTTCTCAGTGAAATTGCGCCTGTAATTTTTTTTTTAACTCGTCAAGCCTCCGAATACTCTTCCTCGTTTCAAACGCAACGAATTCATAATACGTCGGCGCATAATTGAATTAACGCGCTACCTCGTCATCTCCGCCAGATTAAAAGGCTGCGTATCGCGCTCGCGCTGTCCGGTTAGCACTGGATACCAAACGAAAAGCTCTGCGTCAGAGAAAAAAAATCGCAAGCGATCGATTGCGATTTTTCTTTTTCCATTTACCAGTCGATAATCAATATTTGAACGGTTATTCGAGGGTCGCGATTTCACGCGCATTGCAAGATCGACACTCGAGCAAGTTCCTTCAAACATTGACGGCTGCCTTAGTGAAAATCGATCTTATAATCGATCGAGCAAACAACATACGCAGTCTATTTGCAAAACGTAAGGAGATACCTACAAGCAATTTCACAGCGTTGTGCAAAAGCAGCGTCGCTTCGGTAAAGAGTGCTGCTCACGCATGGCACGCAAACGAACGATCGAAGTAGAGAAAAAAAGAAGCAAAATACTTTGATATCCCCGCAACGTCGCGTCCGCACGACGACTCCCAAGGATGCGCTGACCAGTCTTTGAGGTCATGTGCCTGAGCGCATTATGTGCCCCGTAATTGCTCGCTGCTACTGCTTCCGTTGAGAGAAAGCAGTTCCTATTTCGGCGCTATGTGCATATAGACGCTCCGAAAGATATAGTACACGCCCGTAGTTTCGAAAAGGCACGCGCGTTCGCGCTACAGGCAAATGAAAATAGACGTTTGATGTAACGCGCCCGCTAATTTGCAATAAGCCGCGCGATCCATCGAACGAGACCAAAATTAAATATGATGACTTGTATTATGGGGAAACAATTTCAATTATGTAAGCTTAGATTGTTTATTATTGCTCTACTAAGATTTCTCGACATAAAGAAATCCATTGTCGTGACGAAGCTCTATTTTCCGCGTGATTAAACTTGAAATGGAATACTTCAACGCAAAAAAAAAAAAAAGAAATGTTAAGCATCACACCGTAAAATAACGACAGAGTTTTTAATTAAAAAAATCAAAAGCGTCGATTGCACGAGTCGTTCGTTGCGTTTTTTTTCTTTTTTTTTGTTCGAAGGCTTGCACCGCTGGCGTCGCACATGAAAATTATGTAAGCTGCGCGTACGTGCACGTGATAAGATCATGACATGCATGCTCGAGCTGTGGATCAGTAGTATGAGTATTGCAACTGTGCCGGAGCATCTCTCCATCATAATAACAATAATAATAATAATAATTGAGATTCGAAATTCGCTTGCCGAAGGACGCTCGGATTTTTTTTTAATTCTGAAATTTTGACACGAGTGAATACTTTCCCGTTCGCGATTTGTTTACAGTAGGTTTGTAAACTGATTAAAATTGATGAGGATAACCGGATGCGCAGGAAGAATGTGCGAGCGAGAGGGTTTTAATGATGAGGACAGTATCGATCGACACGCGAGTCAAGGTCTTTGATATTATTCTCTCCCTGACCATATTCGTATTATGTAACAAATGTATTTTTCAGCGGTTATATCAATTTTTATTCGAGAAACCAGCTGTATACGCTATTTTCTATAAGCAACACGCTACTGTGGAAATCAACCGTGGGTCGGCAGTGCAATGCAGCCTCTAATTAAAGCTAGGCAAGTACACGATTTTACAGTCGATGAAAATTCCTCATCTGTTACTACCGCGTTACGCTTGATAAGGCGCTCCGAAGGAAAAACAATTAATCACTCCTCGCAAGTCTTTGCGCTTCTCGTAAATTCAATTCTATTATCAGAGCTTGAAACTCCGAGGTTTCACCATGTATATATTATACCTACAATTATCAGCGTCGCGCGCACGACGTAAACACGTGTAAATAAACAAACGATCGATGCTGATAAAATACATTTGATCTTTGTATTAGCGATTGTGGCACAGCATTCCTTTGTTTTTTGAAAACAATAATAATCGCTGTCGAAGAAGAGGAACCAGACGCTTGTTCCAATTTCAGCATTTTTTTTCCCTTTGCACGCTCGAGAGATAACTTCGACTCTGCGTTCCATTTTTCAATGATATATCTCATCTCGGAGAGCCAATAAATTCAACGATTTTGCGAAGAGCAGCAGCAGCGGCGATAAATGAACACGCGAGCAATTAGCGACGCGAGGCATATGTTCGCGAGCAATAACTACTTGGCGTCCGATGCATCCAATCTCGCGGTGTTGCCGACTTTGACTGCGTCATTCTCTCTCTCTCCTCCTCTCCTAACTCGTGGCCGTTATGCATTGACAGAAATAATCCATCGAGCGCGAGGGAGGCTTAATTTGAATGGTAACTCTTATTATTCGATAGCGAATCGAAAAGTTTATTTTTAGCTGGCGACTGACGGAGAAAGGAGAGCAATTTCATTCCAGAGAATAGGAAATCTGGTGTTTCCCATCTTGATATTTGGCAAACGATTGTCAAGCACGCATGAAAAGAAGTAAAACCGTGTGGGACACGCATTCGGACGACTTCCACACGAACGCTTCGTTAATGAGCTCGCGAATCTAATCGTCGTATTATTGAAGTTTTCGACATCGTAAACACTGTCATAGATGTTTATTCGAATCGCTCCCTGCTCTCTCTCGCTCTCTCTTTATCGGACTTCGTGACCAAGTCGCGATCTCGATCTCCTTTTTTTCTCCATTTATCTCATATTATGTATTACACACGCACAACGCAGTGGGCGGTGGACGTTGGGCAGGGGATAATAACTTTTTATCGACATCTGTACCCGAAACGATCCCGTACAATTTCCAAACAAAAGCAGTGCGGCCAAATGTGTAGCCGGCACGTAATGTAAGCTAGTAGTGGCACGGCATCGTGGCGGCTTCGCTAAAGAAAGATTGAAAATCTAATTTGCATGATCACGTAAGGCACCACACGGGAAAGGTCAATAAACGCGAGTACACCCAATCCCCAAGTTACATAGTAAACATAAAAGGAGAAAGAAAAAATTACGACCTCCTTATTTTTCCTTTTCCCTCGATATTTGGCACCTTGCCCGAACGCCAGTCGAACAAATTTTTGTAGTACTTATTTATTTATTTTTTTCTGAAGAGTCTGGTGAGTTTATAAATAAGCCGATAAAAAAAAATGGTGCCGCGGAAATTTATAACATAAATAGCGAGTCAAAATAGACTGAGGCGAGAGGCGGGCGACGCTTTTCTTACAGCGCGCGACTGCCGCTGATGACGCCGAGCTATTGGAAATTCATCGATCGCCCGGCTTTCTCATGACGGAGCTGTAAAAACGACGCCACGGTCGCGCTTTGTCGGCCGAAAATCAGATGCGAGTTTTTCGCTTTCTTTCATCCGGCGAGCTATTTGCCTTGGCTGCGAGCCACCGCGTGCACACATTATACTGCTACTTCGCCTCGATCGGATCGACACAAGTCGCTAGCGAGAGACGAAACTGTTATCTGGCAGCTTCGATAAGCCGCTCACCAGACTGTTTGGCTATGCAGGCTAATCGACGTAGCGTTCGCGCAAGAAGCTAAGGGAAAAAATGAAATTGCGCGCCCGAAGAAACGAATAAAAGTATGAAAAAAAAAAAAAAAAAAAAATTTGTGAGCTGGTTTTCGTGCGGGCGATAACGCTCGCGCGCAGAACAAAGAATGCCAACAGCGGATAAGCTATCGCTTAATGGACACAACTTTAACCATTTTACTCCTCGCCGTGCGCCATCGACTTTGTATTCTAACCAGTCGACTCTCGATTAATTTGCTCTCTCCAAACATCCGAGCTACGCTTATCGTAACCGAGAAAAAGTCACGTACCCGCCGAGACGCGAAGCAGCGTTCTCATACGCGATTTTTTTCTTCCGCGGAGATGCTCGAGCAACGCGAAGCGCAAAGAAAGAGACTCACCTTTCCTCCTGCCGAAGGGCCCGAGAAAAGTGCCATTCTTGCCGACGACGTTGTCGTCGATGTATCTCAACAACTTGCCGGCGTCCTCGCCTCGTTTGGCGGCCAGAGTCGACTTGGCGGCCGATAGCGAGGAGGAGGAGGAGGAGGAGGACGAGGAGGACGGCAGCCTCGGCGGACTGAACTGATGTTTGCTGGGCGAGTGCAGCAGAAGCGGAGCGGGAGTCGGCGACGACGAGGGATGCTGCCTGGCGCTCGGCGCAGGCTGCTGCTGATGGCCGATAGCCGGGCAGCTGGCACTCGCCGACATTCCGCCACCAGCAGCGCTGGCACTCCAAGCCTTGCTCGATATCTTAACGCTACAACTCATCGCTGCCTCATAGCACACGCAGCTCGGCTTGCCTACCGCCTGCCTGTGCTGCTCTCCTGCTGGTGCGTGTGGCGACGGAGGGCGCGCACGAAATTCGCTCGGAGGCGCAGCGGCCGACGACCGACAAGCACAAAAGTCCGTCTCCGTGGCGCGGCTCGCCGCCCGTGTACAAAGCGTGCGTGTGCGCTGTGCCGCTGTTCACGCGTCGGCGAGCATAATGATTTTCCCCGTACACGTCCCCAAAGAGCAGCGTTCTGGCGCCTGCGCAATTGCGTGCTTGCGGTGGAACGAGCGAGGCGACTGGCTGTGCGAGAGATGCGCTGCGTGCTGGTCGAGCGCCGAGCTGAGACTGGCTGTCTGCCGCGGCGTGCAGTGCCGGCGAGCGCGAGAGCACTGCTGCCTCCCAGACCCACTTAAGTTCGCCAGTGACGTCAGCGACGCGGGCGCCGCTACGTCTTCTATCGCTGCACGGCGCCCGCTCGCCGCCCGCTCGCCGCCCGCTCGCCGCCGGGGCGTGCTCCGCGATTGCCCGCGGACGGGCACGTCAGGTACGGCCACGATCGCCGCGGCGATTCTTGATTCTTCGGGGCAAGAGCTTTTTCGATGTCGGTTGGCAAGTGCAACAACCTCTCTTATCGCGCTCTCTTTTCCTTTTTTTCTTCTTTTCTCCCTTGAGTGTAATTAAACCGTCGAGCGCTTATCGATTTTGTCGCGAGCGCGAGCGAGCAAAACACGATGATTATTGGCAATTAAGGACAATGCTAGGTTGTTTCTTCGTGCGAGATATGTGAGCCAAGTCTTTCACATTTTGTGCATTAGGGGTTACGTATTGTACGAGCGACGCATTAGGCAAACATAGGAAGCTCTCGATTGTATGTATCCTGCAATTTCGAATTATACAACGCGCGACTTCTCGTGTACCGGAGAGTTCATTCTAGTCGAGATTATCTCCAGCGAGCGCAAGGAAAATCGTTACGTTACGTATTCGATTGTATGCTTATTTTCTTTTTTTTAACTTTGCCAACGTTACACCGAGTTTCGTCTTCTGGTGCAGTTACTGCGGACGCGTTGATTATTTTCTTCCGCGCGAACGAAAAGTTTAAGTAACTTGAGTGCTTATCGCGGTCGTTAGCTTGCGCTGACGTGAAAAATAATTCAAAATTCTCGTTCTACCGGGGACAATGACAGTTCCAGTAAATTCCAGTCGCGCACGCGAAATATTTGCAGTTTTTTCATTGTCGACAATTCCATCTTGACAACTCGATGCCAATTGGCCAATAATGATGTCAACAAATAAATGATACTTATGTAAATACACGTGAAAACGAACATAATACGAGACGGCGATAAAAAAATGAGCTGAAAACCTTTTCCGTCTATCCTTGAAGTCGTATTGAAAAATCCTTCGATTTCGACAATACAAACTTATCTTTTCGATGTACTCGTATTTCGAAGCTCAATCTTCCATCTGAGGCACAGTCAAGCATAACAGGAATCCAAACGAGCCATAGCAACGGCTTCGCGTGCGTGGCGCATTCTTCTTTATTTTTCGGTCTCCCCCTCGGCGAAACGTGTGTATGCGTGCGTGTATCCGAAGAGAGAGAGAGAGAGAGAGAGAGAGAGTCGCGCGCGTTCGGCTCTTCTTATTCTCCTGCGCCTCCTTCTAATATTTCGTGGCGAATTGTTCTTGTTTTGGGCCGTCCAAAAGTGTGGCTTACGTCATGCTGGACTTTGAGAAAAAGTGCACCGAGCAAGATCTCAAAGTTGCCGCTGCAATCGAAAGAAAACGACAGATTGAAGAGGCTAGGAAAGCACGAATTTTTAACCCTCGTGTTCGCAGGATCGGAGTAAGCCTTATTGATAGATTGTTTATACTTTTATCTGTGCTTTTAAATTGAGCAGCGAATAACACAAATTAATTTTTAAAAAGAATTCAACATACGATTTCAGTAGTACAAGTCAATATTATGAAGGGTAAAGTAGTTTTAATGAGGTTATGCTAATTTGTTTATGCTATCAAATCACATTTGCAATATACTATATGAAACATGAACATGTTTAATAATTTAATTAATATCGCAAAGGCTGTTTGTAAGAAATGACAAACTACAACAGCTTTTTACGACGAAATTTATAATCTTTGTAAAGCAGTTACTCATTCAACAGCAGCATAGTTTTCAATGTTTTCAATAATTTAGCGTATGTTACTAATTTTTACATTTGCAATATTTTAGCCTCATTATGCGCATTCTATGATGAGTGACATACAACCAAAGCTCAATTTTCAAAAAAATAAAATCGTAAAAATTATGAAAACCCTACAAAAACTTGTTCATTAATTTAAATTATACAGGATTGAAGTACAATTAGTGGTTTCTTTTTACTATATTTTTTAAATTAAAGCTTGATTTTAAAAAATTACAAATTTGAAAATTATGGGTAAGAGTATTGAAAATCTGCAAAGTTGTATTGAAAGTCTCAAAACATGTGAAATATTTGTAGATCTTCGAACCCAGTCAATAGTTACATGTATTTTAAGTTTCTAAATTAAAAATAATAATTTTGAGAGAGTAGCCTTCCAATTTTTGCACATGGAATTCTAAAAAACTCAATAAATTAAAAATAAGCACAAATACTGATGCGTCAACAAAGAATAGCCACCACGTTTGAACTGCAAAAGAACACTTGAGTGCTCGAAAGAATGTGTTTGTTTCATTGTAATTCCATAGATAGACAAGGAGTTTTTAGATAAGCAAGTAGAGGAGAAGAAGCATCAACGAGCGTTGGAGAAGGAGGAAGAATGCCGTTTAAACGAGGCCCTAGTTCGCAGCAGCCAACTTGCCATTCTTCTCGAGAGGCAGCACGACCAAGTATATACACACTCTTTTTCTTTCTCATACATCTATTCGGAATATTATTTAAGCGTATTCCATAATTTTATAGGAACGGCGTCAACTAAACAAGGAAATCAACGCCTTCAGGCAGAATTTTCAGAAACCACAGCAACGAAGAGACTTTGACCTGTATGATCCTGAATTACTGAAAAAGTCAAAACCTCCGAGGGAGGAGAACGATTATCGTTTGGGACCAGCGTCTGCCCAGATGTACGTTTAATGTCTTTTTTGATTGAATTTTTTCATTTTCTATATTTTGAAAAACTATTTGGTTCGAGTCATAACAGAAGCTTTATTCAGTTGATGTATGTACCATGTAATGTTTTCGACAGCATTCTGGTTTTAAATTGAAATTGGATATCAATAATCGATAAAGTCAGTTTGAATAATTTGAGTGTATTTCGATGACGCGCATTGGCTGATAAACTAAAAAAAAAGAAACGTTAGATTCATTCCACAAATGGTAGATTTTGCATAAAGAAGCCCGACGATGCAATAAGCCTCGCCTCAACAATCGGGAAGCATAAAAAAAGAATCAAGTGTCGGAAGCGTGAATTATGATGACATCACATCAAAAGAAAGTGAAAAAAAAAAGCCGACCACAAGCGCAACCCGTCAACGCTTACTTCGCATTCGCGACACGTGTCACGCGCGCTTTTACCACGTAAATGTCAGTTACTCTCACTTTCGTTAGATTCTCTCCAAGCACGAAGGACTTACCCGACAGACAGCCTCGGGATCGTCGCAGGACGCCGGAAGATAGTACATTAAAAAGAAAAAAATTTCAGTTTCGAGGGCGAGGATGCGAACGGAGCAAACCGACGACGCGAACAACGCGAACAAATGCAGAGTTGGATAGTCCAGCAGGTACAGCAGAGAAGACAAGCTGACAAGGAAAGATCAGAGTCCGAAAGGATGTACCAAGAAGCTGTTTTGGCGCGTGACAAGAGGGCTTTGCAGTTGGATAACATGGAGCGGGAATGTCGACGAAGACTCAACGAAGCGACGGCTAGATTCAACCGGGCTTTGGTTTGATTTTACTAGATACGCTATAGCTTGTGCTAATGCTCTCGAGTGTGCATTTGATACGACCTGACGTAAGCGCAAAAATAATCCATGCTCGGCTGAACAACGTTGTAGCGGTTTGAGATGCAATGGAATTGCGTGGCAGCGATCCTCCAACACTTGGTTAGATGAAACAGCTCCCAGCGTGCTGTCTTTCCAAGCGTATTGATTATATAGTACACTAAGTTGCGCCAGGGGATTAAAAAAGATTACAAACCAATGGAGCAAATCTCATTGCATGCGATACTGCACAATGGAATTTGGTTCGAACGTAGATTCAACACGAATGTTCTTCGCTCGCGTCAACAAACAATCATTGCGGCCAGACTGAAGAAATCATTCGTGTTAATATTTTATTAGCGCGATACGTGGCGCGATAAGCTCAGATAAATTGCACATCTCTCTCTCTCTCTCGCGCACGCTTTAACGAATTGCAGTTGCGATCGGTGAACTGCGCGCACTGGGAGGATCGCGATGAAAGCCAGTCGAATAGCGAGCCGCAATATCTGCATCCGTACTTGAAGCAATTACTGGACAAACAGTATTGTCGCGCGTCAATGACAGCTGCATTCGCACGTTTACTTCTTCAATAATCGTCAGTCGAGGTCGTTTGCTCCTTAATTTCGATCGAAATCAGGAAGTGCGAAATAAAACGGCAAATATATACGTCAAGGTGGCGTGTTCATGACCTGCTTAAACATATTTCGCGCACAGGCCGAAGAACAAGAACAACGCCGTCGCTGCTTGGCCGCTCAAGAGGACGAGGACGCGCGAGCGGAAATCTACAATCACGTGACCGGCGACTTCCTTACCGAGCCCAAGGATCTGGCCAACAGTGCACTCGGGCCCAGTAAAATATTAGCCAACCGATTCAAGGGCATGACCTCCGCTCAACTCAGAGTCTTTCGAGACGAGCAGGGCAGGCAGATGCAAGAGATACAGGTTTTTTAGCTGCGCTCTTTTATTATTATTTCTCTTTGAAAGCCGGATGCTGCAGCCCGAAACGATGATAAATTCCGACTCTTATTTGCGTTCAAACGAGCCTTAGCTCGCGCATGTGTGCGCGCGTCTCGCGAGAAAATCCAATTGACAAAGAGCCGACACGACGTACGTATGTGCGACAGAGCGGCGCGTTATTCTCGGTTTTGAGGCCGATGACGCTCTGCGCAACGCTCTCGATTTTGAATTTAGCGATGCCGTCAGAGAGACAATGGCGGCACGAGGAAAAAACTAAAATCGAACTCGCTTGCAGCGAATGAAAGCCGAGGAAAGCAAGAGAAACGAGGACTGGAACAAAATGGTGAACGGAAACGCCAGGGCCGCCGAGAGTCATCAGCGGGAGTTGGATCGTCGACGAGCGTAATTTTGCAGACATATACGACACGCCTGAGATTGTCGGACTGCCGAAAATTTACTTACGCCCCGTTTTTTCCTTCTCTTCCGTAGAGAACTCAGCAAGCAGATCGCCGAGGAGAATTTGCGAATGGCCGAGCAGCAAAAGTCACACCAGGATTACCTCAATCGACTCGTGTACCAAAATAAACCGAGCCCCGAGTTCTACGAGCAGTTCAATAAGAGCACCCGATGAATAACGCATCTAATTGCCTCTCCCTTTCGCAATCCATCGTCAGCTCTGCGCGTGTCCAAAATTTTTCGCAATAAAAATGTAGTACGAGAACTACAAGGAAACGTCATTTCTCTCCTTTCCAGATTAAAGTGCTTACATGTTCTTGCAGTCATAGATTGCATTTTTATATTTTATTTTTGATCGAACAAGTTTAGACAGTGGAGCCATCTGTACATAGCGGAGGTCGATTTAAATTTCCGCGGCTTTCTCTCCAGCAGACGGCAGCAACCACAATGTTTTGATTTTGTTTTGAAAATAATGGACGCTTGACAACTGACTGTCGGCGAGCTTGTCGCATTTTTTGAAATCCAAATGCTGTAAGATAATCGAAAAACAATGTATACACACTGATGAATGTTTGTTTACAATTTAAGAGTGTAAAATTGAGAGAAACGATGACAGAAGTGGAAGAAAATGTACTTCCGCCTAAGTAAGCTAGAGGTTATGTTTAAGTCTTGTTATGTTTATTTGCATGATTATTTTTGTTTATTTTTGTAGATTCTTTGATAACAATTCTGTTCTACACGAATATGAATCTATTTCCGCTAGTTTGAAGGAAGAGTTGAACATGTGCAAGGTTAGTTTGCAAATAATCGATAACAATTATTTTAACGTATTTTTTTATTACTTATAATGTAATGAATAATTTGCTCACTCCTAATGTAAAATTGATTAGGTGGAACAAACTAAACTTCGATTAGAAATTAAAACTATTCAAGAAGAAAATAGAAATGCTAATGAAGCTCTGCATGCTTCTTTAACAGAATGTAATCATGGTAATTGTCAAATAGTAGAAGAGCATAAAGAAGTTCTTACAAATTTAGAAAAACGAATAACTATTATGCAAATGGAAAAGGATTCTACTTATCAATTATGGCAAATGGCATTAAAAATTATAGATTGCTTAGAAGAAGAGCTTAGAAATATTAATAGAGATGACAAAAGTACAAAATTTTATCAAGAACAAATTGTAAATATAAAAGAAGCGTATTCTGAAGCTATTAAAGTACTAGAATCTAAATTAGTCTCTGCCAAAGAAACTTTTTTTCAACAGCAAGCTCGGTCAGAAAAAAACAAAGAAATGATTGAGCAGTTAACAAAAGAAAAAACTAACATTTCACAGCAATTAACTATTTGTCAGCAACAATTTAGCGAAAAAGATAAGATTCAGCAAGCAACAATAGATTCCCTAAAAGAGGATTTTAATTCTACTAAATGCGAACTTGAATTTATCAAGCAGTCCAAAATTGATTTAGAATTAAAGTTAAAGGAAGCACAGACAATTGTAAGTAACATGATGAAGAGAGAAAATGAAGCTAAACTTAAAGTTTCAGAAGCTGTTGAATTGATAGAATCTGTAATGAAAGAAAAAAATGTAATATTAAAAAGGGAAGCTAGAGTTGTAGAAGAAAAAATAAAGCTGGAAAAAAACATAGCTAAATTATCGGATGAAAACGCTAATCGTTTAGATACAGAAATTACAAAAATCAAAGAAATGTATAATAAAAATATAAAAAAGTACCAATTAGAAATTAAAGAATTAAAAGCTGAATTGAGAGAAAAAATAACGGCATTAGATCGAACTGAACGAGAACGTAGATTAGCAGAAGAAGAATTAGAAAAGGTTAAGCAAGATTCAAATAATTTTATACATAATTCTCATGCTCGAATTCTGAATCTTGAACAAAGTCTACAGCCAAGAGATTCTAGGCTACAAATAAATGAATCTGGTCAAAAAACGATAAACAATGACAGAATTCTTGATTTGGAAACTCAAATAAGTCGTTTGCAGGAAAAATTATCTAGTACTACAGAGACATTAAGACGGGTCCAATTTCAAAATTCTCGAGATGTAGAGGACCAGATAAGAGAAGCTGACAGTCGTAAGAGAGAAATTATGGAGAAATGTTCAAATTTTGAAAGGCAATTATCTCGATCTATTACTGATAAAGAAAATTTAGCTTGTCAATTATATAATTTGGAAAGTTCTTTTCAAAAAGAATTACAAAAGAGAAATCATGAAAAGCTATTATTGGAGATCAAAGTTCGCGATCTACAAGAAAAGATTTCAAATGCAGAAAATTTTCCTAATGGACCAACAACTGTTGTAAATAATTTACCAATCAGAAGAGATACTAGTCAGCAAACGTAAATATAGTTTACTAATACTTGTTATAAAACAGAAAATATACTTAATTAGTTATTTTCTCCCCTTTTTTAGCATGGTGCATTATGATCCATTAACAAACATCATAGCTTTACAAGAAAAATATGATAAGAAAACAAACGAATTAATTCAACATGTTGAAACTCATCAAAAACTTAGTAATAAGTAAGTTATATAACTGAGCCAATCTAATGATTTGAGTTGTATTTCAATAGGTAATTTTTTATTTTCAGATGGAAAGAAGAAGCCAACTCGCTTACCGAAAAATTCCAAAAACGCACACAAGATTTCAAAAGTAAAATAAATATTTTACAAAAACAAAACAATGACTTAGCTCGGGAATTGCTATTTTACCAACAACTTCTTGCCCGCTGTAATGCCCAGATAGTTCAGAAATTTACCACAGATACAGAAACACGGTGACACTTACTGAAAACATGTATAAAAACATTATTGCAACATCAAATTAATTTATTTGAAAATATTTTTGTTATCTGACAGTATTTTTTATGATATACCCTTTTCTTACAAAGCTTTAACTAATTTATTCGCGTTTATTTCACTTAAAAAAGTACAAATTCTATTTCAACAATGTAATAAAAAATCTTTTGAACTTTATTAACAAAAACTATTGAATGCAAACTATTCAATGGTAGATTTTTACGTTTTTGAAGCAATACAAGCAGTAAACAAACTTGGGAACCAGTATAAAGGTTCCCCTTCATTTTGATTATCAATCCAAGCAAGACCCTCTTTGACCATATGATCAAGAGCTTTTTGAGCTCTTTCACTCTCCCATTTTAACTCTGATTGCAACAATGATTTTGAAATGAAGGCACTGCCATTATTATTTGTTTGCTGTAAAACTGCAGTGTGATCCATGCTCAACTCTCCAGGTATAGACTGAACTAAGTATTTGCCTTTACTGATGGGCACCACAGAGAATCCATTACCGAGTATTTTAAGTTTTCTAGCTGAAGCAAGCAAATCTTCATTTGTTATTTCTTGATGTTCTTTACGGCGTCCTCTTGCTTGAATTAATCGTTCTCTTAATTCATCCAGCGATATCAAGCCTCCATTTTTGTAATTAGTTGCAAGACAGACTTCAACAATTTGAATTCCAAGTTCATAGTAGAAATCACCAATACCTAATACAGACCAAAAGCCTTTACCTGATGCTAATGGATCAACACCTATAGAAGCACACATTTCCGTAAATTGTCGTCGGAATTGCGCATTTTTCTTTATTTCATTCTTGTGCTTTGAGGCAAACTCTTCCAAATTTATTCGAAAAGTTTCCATTTGCTTTGTCATCTGCTCGAATTGATTTTCTTGAAGCTCTGTTCCTTTGTCTTTATACCGTTCTTGTTCATATTTTTGTTTTTGGATTGCTCCAACTCCTGGTTTTCTTCTCATTGTTGATGAATTTTTAATTTAGTTTATCTCTAAAATAAATATTAATTAATTATAATTTTATTTATATATACACTTACAGAAATGAATCATGAGACTTTTCACGAATTTAAAAATTTACATGCAACGCGTAAACACAAAAACATTACAAACTATGAATGGCAACAAAAACAAAATATTTATCTAACCTTAAAAGATCTCGAACACTCCTTTTCATTCACCGTAGATGTTGACTATCAATAAAATCACGAAAACTAATACTATTTACGCGCATAGTAAAAGACGCAAAAGAATTTTCCCGTACAAACACACTTTCTCCATTTCTTAAAACCTGCTCGAAACCGCAAGGCTCATCAGCTGATCGACGAACTGGTGAAACTGAGATTTTGCTATAGCAAGTAGCGAATATGTGTGTATGTGTGTACTATATTGTACTGTGCTCTAGTATTGTTTTTGCGTGCGTGCTAAACCCAACATAAAAGCTTAAGTGACTGTCGATTCAAAGCATTTACATATCACCTTCGAGACTTTCATCACTTAATTAATATGCTCGAAGGTGTGAAACACGTGTTTTTGGTACTTTCAGGCAAAGGCGGTGTCGGCAAATCAACCATCAGCTCACAATTGGCCCTTGCCCTCAAAGAAACTGGATTCAAGGTAATTACCTTATTTGTTGTTATTAGGAAAGGTTATGTTATTTTACGAAATCACATTCGTGATTTTCACCACTAAATTAGTCGTCAAGTTTTGGTGAACTGTAAGAAATATGAACTGATTTTTTTTCTTAAAACAGTTAAAATATCTGGATTTTTACTTGAAATTATATTTTTATTTAATTTTTATTCAACGGTAACAAAACATTTCTCAATATTTTTTCAGTAATATTGCATTATATTCAATATTGTGATCAATTTATATTTTTATAACTCTTTTTAATGTTATTCATAGGTAGGTATTTTGGATGTGGACTTGTGTGGACCTAGTATTCCATATTTGTTGAATCTAGAAGACAAAGATGTCCATCAATCAAATGATGGGTAAATTCATCTTACTCTAGTGAAAATTTTTAATTTATAAAATGTACCTGAGTATACATAAATTGAAAAAGAATATTTCTGCAAAGGTGGGTGCCAGTTTTTGCAGACAACAATCAAAAACTAGCAGTTATGTCTATAGGTTTCTTATTGAAAAATAGAAATGATAGTGTGGTTTGGAGAGGTCCAAAAAAGACAAGTATGATCAAACAATTTTTAACAGATGTTGCATGGCAGGACATCGATTATCTAATAATTGACACCCCTCCTGGCACATCCGATGAACATATTACAGTTATGGAAAACTTAAGGTAAGAAAATAATTTTTGTTTCAATGATGAATGTAAACAAATGTTTGCACGAATTTTTATTATTTTAAGAAATTAATTTACATTGCGCCTTTATTTTTAAATTTTTCCGGAAAAATATTACGCACCAACGCGAATTAAAAAAAAAATAAATTGCGAAAAAGCAAATATAATTCATAATGATAATAAAAAAACTTACATATGACTTGGCTAGCACTGAGCTCACGTGATAATAATGACTGAGAGTCATGTGATGTTTAAGCAAAAAAAATATTAGTAAAGATAAGTAGCTTTAGAGTCATTCAAAAGATAAGCCTTTGGTCAACTATATCTAAAAAAGTAGGTGTTAAAGTGAAAAAGGCAAGAACTAATAACACTAACTATTCTAAAACAAAATGATGTATGAATTTGAACTTGGGTTGTTTACAGAAATGTAAAATGTGATGGAGCTATAATTGTGACAACACCACAGGAAATAGCAATTGATGATGTTACAAGAGAAATCACTTTTTGTAAAAAAACTGGTATACCTGTAATTGGAATTGTAGAAAATATGAGTGGATTTGTTTGTCCAACATGTTCAGTGAGTTAATACTAATATCTATTCTAAACATTAAATTTAAGAAAAAATTTATAAAATTATTGGTATTTTCATAGGAATGTACAAATATATTTTCCTCCAATGGTGGTGTTTCTCTCTCTGAATTGGTAAATGTACCTTTTTTAACAAAAGTACCAATTGATCCAACAATTGGTAGACTAGCAGATAAAGGTCAAAGTATTTTAAAACTATTTCCAGACAGTCAAGTTGCACAAGTCTTTCGTAAATTAGTGGAGGAATTAACAAAAAGTAAAGAAGCGTAAATAAATATATAGTTTATAAAGTGATTTATTTTATACACAGCAATAGGATTTTTATATAACTTGAATGAAAATATTTTTTACATAAGAAAATATAAAATAAAATATATAATATTGGTTCACTTTGTTTACAAAAAATAGATTTTTCTTTAGTACAACTATTAAACAAGCACTGATAGATTACAATTATTCCAGATTCATTATCATTTTATTTGCATGTAAATTTTTTACTTTACTCAGTTTTACTTTTCTGTTTTACTCTGTTTTCATAAGCTTCCCATAAAACTTTCTTGTATTCCAAAATAGATTTAAGTTTATTTTCACTTTGTGTAACTCCTCTACCAACTACTACAAGATCTGCACCTGAGTTTACAACATCTTGAGGTAGATTATATTGTTGTCCTAAACCATCAGTGGATTTGGTAAGCTGAACACCTGGTGTTAGTTGAATAAGACCTGGATCTGTGAAAATATTTTTCTGGCATACAAATCCTGCAATTAAATCAAAATCTTTGAAATCTGAAACTGTAGAAGTAATATAATCTCCAGTAGTTAGAGCTCCTTCTGAAGACATTTGTGCTACTACAAAAATTCCTCTATCACTAGATAAACCTTGAAGCCCATCTTTGATTCCTTGAACAATACCTTTTCCAGACACTGGATGTATAGTGATTATATCTGCCCATTCAGCAATATTATAGATACCTTTTCTGTATTGATAAGAAACTACTTGACCTATATCAGCAAACTTTCTATCTTCCATTATTAAGAAATTGTATTTGTTTGCTAGATGTTTTATTTTATTGACAAAATCCTTAGAAAAATCTTCAATTATATCTACATGTATTTTTAAAGCAGCAATATGTGGACCTGCTATATCTGCAAGATCAATAATGTCTTGAGATTTTGTATAGTCAGCTGCTAAACACAAAGTGCTTTGTTTCTCACACATCAATCTAAATAATTTTAATGCTATAGGATTTTTAGCTTGGTTTGATCTATCGATCAGATTCATTTTTAACCGGTTATTGTCATTATTTAGTTTCAAAGGTGCTTGAATAGTTTTTATATACTTCTTAACTATTTCCACTGACTCTTTGGGTAATTTTCCTGCATCAAGCAAATAATCCATCAATTGAGTAATAGTAAATAGATTTTTTACTGTTAATCCTGCAGTTTCTAAATTCTTTCTACCTCCTTGTTCTCGGTCTAAAACCACCAACGCTGTGGTAACATTTAAACCTTCATTTTTTAAATCTTTGACCACTTCCAATATACTACTTCCACTTGTAATAATATCTTCTACTATCAATGGTGTATCACCCATCTGGAAAATTCCCTCTACCAATTTTTTTGTTCCATAGGACTTTGACTCTTTTCTTCTCATTACCATTGGTATTTTGGAGTCCAAAGAAATTGCTGTCGCAATAGGCAAAGCAGTATAAGGTACACCGCAAATATGAGTAAAATCTGTTTGATCAAGTAGACCCCATAGTGATTTGGAAATATTAAGCTAGAATATTAAATTAAAAATAAAAATAGTTTAATTTGCATTTCAAATTCATAAAATATAAGATATTCAGTTTAAAATCATACCAGTAAATTAGGATAAGATATAATGACACGAAGGTCAATATACACTGGAGTTGACAATCCTACTTTTGTTGTAAAATTACCATATTTGATAGCTCCAATGTCAAACAATTCTATTGCCAACTCTTTTAAATCAGTAGTTACCATTTTTCTGTTATGTATTTTACAAAACGAATATATTTAACCAGTGAGAACTTTGGTTATAGTAATGTAATAACAAATTAAGACGTAATATTGCAAATATTGCATTAAAAAAAAAGTTAAATCCAAGCTCTAACCAACCGCTCCAACCGCGTGTACTCACGTGGTACGTGGTTTTATTCAAGCAGAATGTATACGGCACTTACGGCAAATGCTTTGCCGGCAGTGTATAGTAAAAGCAGGTTAGACAACTTCAGAAAGTAAAAGTGCAGCATTTGATTTTAATATTTTCATTATTTGAATTGGAATAGAACAGAAAATGCAAAAATTTATTAAAAAGTTAAAGACAGTGTAAAATAAAACAGTGCAATATCAAACAGTGTAAAATAAAATTAAGTAAATTTCTTAATTGAAAATTTTATTACAGAATCAACGGTATCAATATAATAATTTTAAAATCATATAGAAACAAAAAAAATGTATTTCGTTGTACAAATGTACCAAATGGAAGTAAAAATAAATTTTATCGATTACCCCATCCCCAAAAGCCTTTAACCAATCCAGCAATACCACCCCTATCTTGTTTTCTGTTTGGATCTTGCATTTTTTCTGATAAATCAGGGAACTCAATTGAATTGGCAGCCAAGTCAAAGAATAAAGGCTTGCAAGGAATACATTCCATAGGAGGTGGTATTTTACAAACATTTGGCTGCTTGGTCAATAAACTTGGATCCTCAACATACTCATGTAAACGTTCAGAGAGCATTTTTTTGCTCTTCACCTGCTTGTTTGCACCAGTATCTTCTTCTTGATCCTCTTCTAGAACACTATGCGCATGAGCCGCACACTGTGCACCTTCAATCAATGATATTAGTTTGGCTAAATCGCTTTTCAAATCATCTGGCAAATAAGTTTTGTGTTCCATTGCATCTTTAACATGCTGCAGTGATCTTTGATACAAAGCCATAGCTTCTCGCCATCTGTGAAGATTAGCAAGCGATTTAGCCATGTAAAAGCACCTGAATGCTCTATAACCCTTAGTTTTAGAATCATGCTCTTGTAAAAAGTTTTCGTCATCTTGTAATTGAGACATTTCCACAAGATTATGCAAAGCGGCTTCATATAATCTTACAATATCTTGAGATTTTGCTTTCTCTGACTCTTCGGCAATCTTAACTAGAATTAAATTTCTTTCTAAAGTTCTTGATAATTTGATATATTGCAAATATGCTATCAAGTGTTGCGGCTTATCAACATCTTTTCCCTTTAATTCATTTCTGAATTCCTCACGTACAGCTGCAACTGCATCTTTGCAATCTATCAGATGTGCATCAAGTATGTCAACCTTAGCTTGATTATTGGAAGCCTTATCCAATGTGCTTTTCAATCTAGAATCTGCTATAAGTAGTGCTGCAACTTTTGGTGATGCAGTTCCACAAGACTTTCCTCGCCAAGATATCTCTTCTGTACTAGCCTGCTTTTCTTGAGTTTGAGTTATTAAAGAGTCCAAATTGTTCAACAAATCGCCACCTAGTTTTCCTCTCATTTGCATCAAATCATCTATTGCTGTTGTATCTCCAATATTGTATGCACAATATCTAAGATTAGGAGCTAACTCTTCAACTCTAGCTTTGTAAATACCTTGTTCATGCTCAGGCAGAGCATTTGCCAAATTTTGATAGACAACTTGAGCTTTCTTAAAATTTTCCATAGCTGGTCCCCAAACTTCAAGCTCAAAATTGATTGACCCTTCAATGTAAGCAACATATGCTTGTGCTTCTAACTTTGTTCTTGGATCACAATCAATACTCTACAGATTAAACGCACATTAATGCAAATTTTATAAATATTTTCTTTGTATAAAAAAATTTTTAAACTGGCTCTACCTCTATGAGTTGCTGTAATTGTAATGCATGAGCTCCAGCTTTTCTCAGTCTTGAGATTAAGTGGAACTTCTTACGAGGCTCAGTATTTGCTTCTTGTCGTAGTTGCATAGCATAACTCCATGCTCTTTCAGCCAAAGTAAGGGGAACTTGCAAAAATTTATCATCTCTTACCATTTCTGCTAAAACATCACGACGTTTAAAGTGCCTTCGATCACCTTGAGTAATCTTAAGGACCTTTCGCAGACGACGTAGGCGTCTTGAACAGTAACCTCTATACCTTTGGTAATCTCCATGTCTCAAACCATGTTGCTGTTGGGCTTCTTTGATGATTTTCAATACTGAAAATAAAATTAATTTTCGTAATACAAACAAATTTACACACTCATGTTTAATAAAGATCCACGTCAACATATGGAAAAAGACAACTGTTCAAGTGGTTTACTCACTTTCTAACGAATAAACTTTTTGTTCCGGTACCGGCGCCTCTTCAACCTCGATATCGGATTCCTCCTTCGGTATCATTATTAATCAAATAATTTTCACCAGCTGATTTCAACTGTGAAAAACAGTTGAAAAATCTGAAGAATTATTATGTCAACACATACGGAATACAGTCCTTTGCGTTATGCCGTCAGTCGTCACCTGTACACGCTATGTTTTTTCGTTGGTCAAGTTTGTATTCACTGCAATTTCACGCATGCGTTTTTAACTTCTCTCACTGAGAAAGGAATACTGATATGAATTGAGCAACACCATCTGCGTATATGTAATACAAAATACATACAAAAACTGAACGCCGTCTATTCACAAGCAAAGCGCCCTTCCGACCCCCGGTATCTTTTGCTTTTAAATCCATCAACGATAACACTGATTGGTAAGTCTCTCTTGCTTACGACGAGTTATACTTGATAATTGTGCATACTTATTTAGCTATATTTATCAACTTATGCTTACAAAATTTCTTACCAGTCCATTCTTCCATTACTGCAGCAGAGATATAGTGTTATAGTAAAAAAACGTGCGCAGATCGTGTGAGTTTGAGGTTACCAAAATGTCAAGTTTTCTTGTACGCAAAGCTCTCTGCTCCACGAGAACATTAAAAAGTCTTTCGCAATTTGGAGTTGTGCCTGTGAGAAGGATTAATCTGTTGGAATACCAAAGCAAAGAGCTACTCCGAGATTCTGGAGTTTCGGTGCAGAATTTTACGGTTGTCGATGATGTAAACAAAACCGGGTGGGCTATTGAAAAATTGAGTAAGTTGAAACACAAGTTTTATTATTCTTTAGTTTTAAAAGTATCATATAGTTTTTCAATATGCAAATTATATTTTATTCTGGGAATTACATGAAACATTAGTACAGAACAAATAATGAAATCTACTACAAATACCATTGTTAAAAGGATCAAAATAATCACAATATTTCTGTTATATAATTACAGAGGCTAGTGAATATGTAGTGAAAGCTCAAGTGTTAGCTGGAGGTCGTGGTAAAGGCTGGTTTGATAATGGTTTCAAGGGAGGAGTTCAAATAGCAAAAGAGTAAGTCAGTTCTTTTTTTTTTAATTAGTAAAAAAGTAAAATTGTTAAATATATTTTAACCTTTATATTCTAGCCCAAAAGTTGTTGCAGAATATGTTAAGAATATGTTAGGTCACCGTTTGATAACAAAGCAAACTTCAAAAGATGGCATCCTAGTAAACAAGATTATGATCGCTGAGTCTGTAAACATCAAACGAGAAACATATGTTTGTATTCTAATGGATAGATCCCATAATGGACCAGTTTTGATAGCCTCACCAGCTGGTGGTATGGATATTGAAGCTGTTGCTGAAAAAACTCCAGAGAAGCTCAAAACAGTACCATTAGATATTTATTATGGCATCGATGATGAGATTGCAACAGAAGTTGCTGAATTCTTAGGATTCAAAGAGGAAAAAATCAAAGAGAAAGCAGTCTTTGAGTTGAAAAATTTATGGAAACTGTTTGTAGATATTGATGCCCTCCAAGTAGAAATTAATCCTCTCGTTGAAACCGACACCGCGGATGTTGTTGCGGTAGATGCCAAGATTGCGTTTGACGATAACGCGGAGTTTAGGCAAAAAGATATTTTTGCTTTAGAAGATACTAGCGAGAAAGATCCACGTGAAGTTGATGCCTCCAAATTCAATTTAAATTATATTGGAATGGATGGAAACATTGGATGCCTCGGTAACTAATTAAAAATTTGTCAATTTTATTTTATTTTATATTATTTATAACTTTCTTTCGATTTAGTAAATGGTGCTGGTCTTGCTATGGCGACAATGGATATCATAAAGCTACACGGAGGTTCTCCTGCCAACTTTTTGGATGTCGGTGGGAGCGTTAAAGAAGATCAAGTTTTCCAAGCTTTTAGAATACTTACAGAGGGTATGTTATTTTTGCCCATGATTTAAATTTCAATAATATAAAGTTTGTGTATGAATAAGTTTCATTTCTATTTTTCAGATCCAAAAGTAAAATCAATTCTCGTAAACGTTTTCGGTGGAATCGTGAATTGTGCAACAATCGCAAAAGGAATAGTAGCAGCATCACGAAACTTGGGTCTTAAAATACCTCTTGTTGTAAGATTAGAAGGTATGTGATAAAAAAATACATTATCTGTATTGTTGGTGGCACATTTGATATCAAGATAATTGCTTGTTTTTGCAGGTACAAACGTCAATGCAGCAAAAAAGATTTTATCTGAATCTGGTTTACCGATTCTGACGGCCAATGATCTCGAAGAAGCAGCTCAGAAAGCAGTCGCCTCAATACAAAAGTGATTATGATAAAAATATCGGATAAATTGTCATAATTAATCTATAATACATAATCGTCACTGTTTACAGATCACGAATTGACGGGCACAATGACATGAAGCTCAAAATGTCGCAATAGCTTAATATTGTTCTTTAACTTGACTAAGACTGGCCTATCATTCCTCGTGATCATATCCACTGATCATACAACAATCGATCATGCGAAAGACAACTTAAATCAAATGATATTCACAATTGCCCACTCTCATTCATATTATTTTTATTTTTAACAAACTTACTTTGAAAAGACCATTGAGACTAGCCAGACGTGCGTTTATCGTTGTTACTAGTTACTTAAGATATGGATAGTGTTTTTTCTTTTGAATAAATGTTTTGTTATAAAAAGTTAGCTCTCAAAAAACAGTGTATCGCTTGTGCAAACTACAACATTCCTCCTATTTCTTAAAGTAAATTTCATGTATTTTTACAAGTGTTGAAAATGGGTGAAAAATTTCTTTGCCGAAGAAGTGTTTGACAATTGTTTGAATTATTACTGTAGCTATTAGTCAAACTATGATTCATCCCAGAAAATCTCACTACGCACGCTTATTTTCGCAGAACAAAACGTGCACGTCATATTAAATATCTCATTCCTTGTGAAAAAAAAAATTTGTCCTACAGAAACAATATTTTTCCAACGCAAAGTGCTGCAGTTCGACGACCGCTACACCAATCAATCAAGTTCAGTCCTTTAAAAATTCACTCTATCCTACGAAAGCAAAAACAAAACCAAGAAATTTCGATCGAATTACAGCTTATCAACGAGATCAAGAGAAAAGGTGTGATTCGCATCAGTTTGATCGGTTTATGGTAGCCACGCGCGCGGGGCCGCTTATGGCAATCTCCGCATTAAAGCCATCGGCGGCGGTGGCGAAGTGTATCGGCAAGAGAGTAACGCCATATACGGTGTGCGATTTCGCAACATGGCTTTAGTGGGCCAGCAGGTCACGGGGGATTACGTGGAGAGATTTCTTTAAGGAGCTGCAACATACGTGGGACCTCGAATTTCGCCGTTGGGCTAAACTATCTACCGGCACCCGCGATAAAAAATCAACGCAACAAGTAAGATATTCCTCTTAATTAGAGCTCGTAAATGTATCGTCGCAAGCTTTATTGTCGAAAATACGCGTCGCTTTCGTTTCTCTTCAATTTCAATGTAGGATACATAAATCGTGTTCTGTGGGTGGGGTAGGAGGGGGGTATCGTTTGAGAGGAAACGTTGCGCTATTTTTCGCTCGTTAAGGTCCGTTAACCGGCAGTTTCTGCAAGTCGCCAAACACTTCTACTCTAAAGATGCTTAAACACTATTCTCTGAAAGAAAAAAAGCAAAATTGTTCTACCGGTACGTAATCGTAGAGTTTCATCGAAAATTCTGTCGTCGAGTGTGACATTTAATGGCCAAGCGATAAATCACACCAAAAAACCCCAAACAATGTAGTTTATATATCCTCCTTCGGAGAATCCGATACACATTATAAACCGGTGCACGCATCAGGTGTTCTCCGCGCAGTCTTTCTGCCAAAAAGGAAAAGAAGTGCAACGATGGCAGGACGCACTCAAGATTGTCTCTCCCACATTGTTTCTTTTTTCGTCTCTTTCGGCCAACAATTCAGAAGTCTCCCCGACAGCGGTGCGTGTGTGTGCGTGTGCGTCGTTCTCCGCTGCGCGCGATATATATAGACCGGTCGTCGTGGACGTGGTCTCTCTCTCTCTCTCTCTCTCTCTTTCTCTTTCTCTCTCTCGTGTGCTGGTCGGGGGCGCAGAGGGAACCGCCGACTATTCTTGGAGAACTTCAGTCAGAGTCACACTCGCCTTCGAATCGGCGACACATCGCAGCTCTCTCTCGTGCCGGCGTTCCTCCTGTGTTTACCTCCCTCCTCCTCCTCCTCCTCGAGTTGCGGGCCAGTGCAAGTTTTCGTGCGATCATAAGGTAGATGCACACGTTGTTCTCTGTAAGCTCGCGCGGTCGACGCGCTTTTGTCAATCAGCCGCGAGTGTGCGACCAATTAGTCGCAAGTGTGTCGCAAGCAGCGAGCGCTCGTCTCTTCCTTCGTCGGCCGCCGCGTGTTGTGCCGTTGCTTTGAGTCGTTCGATGCCAAGAATCACTGCGTTTCGTCGAAAAATTCGCCCGAAGCTTACGCAAGCTCGTATTTTTATCGGCAACGGCGAATAATGCGCGCGTTATTTTCAGATTAGAAAGGGACTACGCTACGTGGGTGCGTATGCGAGAGTAGAGATTATTAATTGCTCGGCAGACGGCCAATCGGGTGTGCGTGTGTCTGCGTGCACGCGCGAGCGAGAAAAGCGAAAAAAGTTCGTTTCTGCACATCGTGCTACTACTGGTACGTATGATAATTAGACGAGGCCGGAGAGAGAACTGCGTCTTCCGCGAGGCTCCCTGGAATTTAATTCCGGCATGCGGGATTCGAACGACGGCGGCGGCGGTAAGGCTGAATTCTGGCGACGCTCGCGGCGAGCGCGTGTGTAATTGGATTTCGGTGCGCGCGCGGCCGAGCTCGCGAGCGATTTCTTCCTTATTTGTTGCGAATGAGTTTTACATAAGCGCGTTACGCTCGCGTGATTCATCCGGGCCAAATTTAATGTGCCACGTCGCGAAGTCTTGCGATCTGTAATCGCTGATTCTCGCCGAAAAGGGGTCTCTCCTCTTTGCGCGCGTCGTCGCGCGTATGCGTCAGCGGATTTTCGCGCCCCGAGCAGCCTTGTTTCAACGATGCGTGCCGGACCCGGGATATCGAACGTTTTAAATATAACAGCCAAGTGGACATTAGTCACGCTTCAGAACAGACCTTCGCTCGGATTTCGATTTTAAAAAAATTCGCGTCTCGCGCGCCCTCGCATAAAAAAAGGAAAGGAAAAAGCAGACCAATTGTTCAAAGTGCCGATCGAACGGGGCAAGAAGCGTAGCTCGCTCGTAGCCATGTGAACACGCGGAATGAAAGACCGTTGTTATACGAGCAACACACTGGATTACGCGGTCTCTGCTGTGAGACGAGTGCAAACAAGAGGCCTACTCATCTAAGAATAAATCGCGGGGCAAAAGAGTGCTCTGCGAGACTGGATCGTTCTTTCTTTCTCAAAATATTAGCTTTGCCCATATCGCTCTTTGGAATGCATGCCCAAGCCGTTGAAAAGGGAAAAAAAAATCAGTTTACATTTACATTAGCGATGCTCTCTCGCAAGCTTTTTACAAAAAGCCCAACGCAATTTCGACCCACTCGTGGCAGTCAAATAATCGTTGAAACGATGTTGTAACTAGCCAGCATCGATGCTTGATTTTTTCGTTCAACTGCTGGTAATTCAAGATCGCTAAAAGTCTCGCGAAATGTGTAATGTGACATTGCAACTCCAAAAGACGGTGGTGAGTGACGTCATCACTGGAAAGGCGACACATTACAATTAAAGTCACATACGCGCTTTCAATTACATTGGCTAAGCATGAGAGGAATTAATTTCAAGACCAAATTGACGTGTTGTAATTTAACTTCTTCTTTTCTTTTTTGCCTGATTTTTATGTCGGGCGTAGATTTTATAAAAACACACTTTTATTTCGTCAATTTAGAATAAAGTCAATAGAATTATAAAGAATGTTAAATACACAGTCATATCTAAATCGAAATTTTTGTTGACTGTTCTCATTGAAAGCGTGTAGCTGTTTTCTAATTTGTCCTGATTTCTCACGTTATAAAGCAGGTTTCGAGCAGAAGAAATTTTCCGAAAATCTTTCAGGTCGAGCTACTTGCAGGACTGATTTTCGAAACATTTCTTATCGATTCCCTGACGAGAGTGGTCGTATTGATTGGATTTGCAAGACCGAGCTTGCAAGCTCGCACACCACCAGAAAGGTTTGAATGCACGTTTGGTCGGTGAATTTGAAAGCTGAGTAAATGATGCTTAAGTGGCCTTGACACGTATTTGGCCAGCCAGTTAGTTTTCCTGAAAGACGAGTCAATAGCCCAATGAAAGTTTTATCGATCGGACGGACAGTCGGTCAGTTGAGCGTCCGTAAACTGGCTCCCGACGAAAGTTTGCGCTCTCAGTGGAAATGAGAAATTGATGCAGCCTTTGCAACCTTTTGCAGAATCCAGCGAGTGCGAGAGAGCAAGAGACGCGGCTATCGCGAGAGGAACTGGGATCAGCAGCAAGGTGGCGCCTGCGAGCGATTGAACCCGGCTAGCAGTGAGCCCGAGAGAGCGAGCCCGGCCAGCGAGGAGCAGCAGCGGCGGCAGCGGCGGCAGCGGCAGCAGCTTGAGCAGGAGAGCCGCGGTGCGCGCGCAATCCCCCACCTAAAAGGACTCTCTCGCACACTCGTACAGACGTGCGTGCAATACCTGCGATAAAATGAATGAGCACGATAAGTCAGTGAATCCCGAGGAGGAGGCCGAGATGGTCGAGCGCGAGTTGGCGGAGGACGCCGAGTGGAAGCGTATCCAGCAGAACACCTTCACGAGATGGGCCAACGAGCACTTGCGCATGGCGAACGACCACATCGCCGACCTCGAGTGCGACCTCAGCGACGGCCTCAGGCTCATCTCCCTGATCGAGGTGCTCGCCTCTCGCAGACTGCCCAAGCACAACAAGAAGCCGACTTTCCGCTCGCAGAAACTCGAAAACGTCTCTGTCGCGCTCAAGTTCCTCGAGCAGCAAGGCATTCGCATTGTCAACATTGGTACGTACTTTCGCGCGCCCTGCCCCGCTTCGCCCGCGTGTTTTGTTTACTCCTCGTCGACGTCGTCGCCCAATTGCAGCTGTGAGCGTTTCTCGTTTTTCCATGCCCATCTCCCTCTCTCGCTGATCGGTCGTGCACGTGTAGTACCTCGGCCACTTGTTGTCTCGCTGTCTCGTTTACGGTACGTGCTACACTCGCAGCCAAATTTTATTTTTAAATCGATCGCCTTTTCGCCAATGTCAGAGCCCCAGGTGCATCGATGCCTCGACTCCTCGACAATTTTCTCGTTGACTGGCTCTTCGCTCCTAATCTTTCTTTTTTTTTCCACTGAGCTGTTTCTTTTGATAGGTGTTTCACGAAAATTTCATCACCGATAAGCCAGATATTAATTTGTCGATCGGTATTGACATTTTGCGTTCGCGAAATCTGGTTGATGAGACTTTCAACGCTGTTTCGATAGCGCGGTGATTGCTCTTTTTTTTTCGTCGGACTACTCAAAGATCTTTCCAACGAAAAAATATATCTAAAGTGATTCACTTATTGACAGATCATAAAGATGCTTACGCGAAAAAAAAAAAAAAATAAAAAAATTTGATTGAGAGCGCAAATATAAAAAATTCTTTGCGAGCGATGTCATTGCAAGAAAAACACCTTTGTCGTTCAAAAGTTTCAGTTATCAAAAACTAATTGTAGCTTACGCCAGTATGAGCAAACACGAATCGCGGAGCACGATTTAGTGATAATCACATGACCGGTCCCCCAAAAAAGTCACACAGACACAGAATGGATGAGGTAATCGTTCACTAGGCCCATCTCAGCATGACGTCAGCGTCCAAACTCGCCACAGCGGTGCAACGAAAAATTTTTCGTCGAACCGATGGCGTCAGCAGCGCGAGGTCACTTTAGGTGTCTCTCTTTTTTTCGCTACACAAAGGTGATCTCATACTCTAATGGTCGTGTTTGTTGTTTTTTTTTCTGCTCGGTTTGGTCCACGATCATCAGTTGACGAGCCATTTATCCAGATGTCTCGTTCGTTCCTGATGTCGCGCAAGAGCTTTTACGTACGCGCGATGGTTCTTTGTAAAGCGCTCACTGGTAATTCGACGGACTCGCCGCTCAACTTTGCGCGTGCCGATGAAAAAGTGTATCGCGGACAACACGAGACGGAAGTTTCTACTTTCCACCGCGTCGGCGTGCTCTTACCATCGAGTCCATCAATCGTTCGACGTGTACGCCTGAGCTTGAAATTTTCATGCTCACGTAGTTGTGCGGGCCGAGGTAGCAAGCATTGTGAATCAAAACGCGGGACGATACAGGGAAACGAAAGAAAAAGCGAATGATCTCAAGGGATAAGCAGCTGTTCGGTTGAGCGCTCGGCTGTTTACGGGAATGTCGGATGTATTAATGCCAAGGCTATACTTGGCTAATGATTCAATCGAGCGTTCGCCTCTCTCGAGCTACACGTAGAGAAGCTGTTGACTCAACTCTATTCGTTTTCGCGCGAACACAACAGAAATACAATGTGCATATGCATCATCGAGCCAAAAAAAAAAAGAAAATTGTGCTTGGACAGCTGCGAGATCTGCCTGTTGACTACGCGTAATTTCATTCCTTATAGCCGTGTTTGGATTAATGATAGTACACACCGCGTAGCAGACAAGCTTTTATCTGTTTGCTGCGTATTGGCGAATACACGACGAGTTGGCGTAATGCCTTTCCTTTTTTTATTTCCTGAGTCTTTTTCTATTTGAACACGCTGAATATTCATTTGATGCCGAGAACATTTCTTGTAACGCGAAGCGACTATCGCTGTGGTTTTTGGAATTTTCAATTTGCTTCTACAATCAAATGTTGTAGAATTGCAACGCCTGACTATAGTTTAAGTGGAGTTGTACCATATCGATAAGGTAGTTGAGGTGTATTATTGATTTTGGATCCGATCAGATATAAAAATTATCAAAATCAAATGTTTTGATAATCGAAACTCCCAAACTGTAGGAATCATTGTACACGACATTTATGTACGCGAAAGCGGGAAAATTGTGCTTCTTGATTTTAGCTTCTTCAAACTGTTGCTCCACAAAATCGATACCGACTTTATATACAAAAACCGCCCTCGATAGTCATTTAATTTACTAACGAGATTGTACAGGATCGAACTAGTCCGCAGAGTTTGATTTTTTATATCTCTCTTTTGAAGGACTTTTCGACGTAGGATATTGTTTTTTATTTTTTGCCAGTTCTTTATTTTTGATCCGTCAAATACTTATGCATGTATTTTTTTTTATAAAGACTTTATAATTTTTCTGCAGTATCACCAATACAATACTTCTAAAATCGGTTGTTTTTAACGAAAAACATTTATTTTCCATAAAACGTTGAAGAGCGTATAATTAAAATAGAACATAATTAAATTTTCAGCCTCATTTGATCAAGTTAACCGTAAAAGTTGAGATAAGATCTACAATCTTTACAGAATAACGTTATCGAATGCGCAATGCTTTTAGGTAATAATAATGAAACACGAGCCAAGTTTTAACGTTCCATTGTATACGACGCAAAGAAGGCGTGGAAGCTGGTGACGCAAGATTTTTTAAATACGGGAAATCATCTTGCAATTCCAATATTATCATGCAAAAGTCACCTGTCACGGTTCATCGAACTCTGTGAGCAAATCAATTGTCGATATAATGTTATTTTATCTCGATTGACACAGTTCCAATCCATTTATATATAGAACAATGTTAGACACTCTTTCCTATTAAGTTTTCAATAGTCACTAGGTGACTCATTCGCTTGCGGATCAGTTCATCGTTAAGTTGGTTTCGATTAAAATTATTTATCGCAAATTACTGGGTAACAAAAAAAGTCAATCATTTTCACAGCCGTTCATCATAGCTCAATCACATCTAAAACATAATTAACAGCAAAATGATTAAAGTCACATTTTCCAATGTTGTGCACTTATCCGCAGGATGCATGACATCAGTGAACTCTTAGTAACAGCTGAAAATAAACTTAAGGTTAATTCAGTAGAGTCACACTCATCTCGATCGTGATGTACGATCTGCAGACTTACGTGGCTTTCAATTTTCCAATCTACACTTTGCCCAAATAATCTTTCAAGCATTCGTCTTTCAAGCTTGCTGTTAGCCATCTATTTACGCTAATAATAGCACTTTCGCGCGTTCGTGAAAAGCAGACGAAGTCGTTGCATGTGGCATATACGTTACGAAAATAGTCTTTTTTTTCCAAGCGCCGTGAAATTGGAGAGAGAGAGAGTGAGAATATTGCACAATGATCGCGCGCGAGCTTCTAAAATTGGCGACTCTCCAAACGAGAGTGAGAGTTTAGGTATACTTTTCTCTATGCTTTCGTAAATATACAACGAAAGAAGGTACGCACTCGACTTGGATGTTTTTTTAATATTAGGAAAATTTTTCCTTGTGATCTAGATGCGTCAGATTATTATAATTATTATTATTATTCCTTTTAGAAAGAAGGAGTGAATGGAATAATAAATTTATCGTTTGTTATGTATTGTGATTACTAATCAAAGTTGGCTTGCCTTGTTTTAATTATATCCCCGGGAAATTATGCCCCGTTGTGTATAATTTATCCTAAACTCCCAGCGCTATTTTAAATAATAAATGAGTCGCGATTTATTTTCGTAGCTTAGCTGAGCGTTAATTTGGAATTGAAACAAGATAAAGTTTAGTGCGCGTATGTAGGTACACTACACGGAGAACATCTTGGTAGTATACAGCAAACGTTAAATTAATTGATTGTTGGAATGTAACATAAAAAGAATAAATTGAATAAACGATGAAGTAAGTGATTATTTGAATCGACAGACTCTTCGGACATCGTCGACTGCAAGCTGAAGCTGATACTCGGTCTAATATGGACGCTCATTCTGCACTACTCGATCTCGATGCCGATGTGGGAGGGCGACGACTTCGGGCCGCCCGACAAAAATGCCACGCCGAAGCAACGCCTGATGAACTGGATCAAGTCCAAGGTGCCGGACATGCCGATCAACAATTTCACCTCGGACTGGAACGACGGGCGCGCCGTCGGCGCACTCGTGGACGCAATTGCACCTGGCTTGTGTCCCGACTGGCAGTCGTGGGATCCCAAGGATGCCGCGCAAAACGCTGCCGAAGCCATGGGCTTGGCCGACGACTGGCTCAATATTCCTCAGGTACGCGACGACCGCTTCGCTGACAATCGTTCGCGATAGCATTCTCATGCACGGATTGCCTTCACTTCGTAGCTTATCAAACCGGAAGAGATGGTCAATCCGAACATCGACGAGATGTCAATGATGACGTACCTGTCGCAATTCCCTAACGCCAAATTGAAGCCCGGCGCGCCAATCCGTCCACGAACGAACCCCAACAGGTAATGCCGTATCCTCGACAGCTCGCGCTCACGTTAGACGAAACTTGACGAAACTTGACGGAAGCAATAAATGTACCTGTGAGACGCACGCGAAACGACTTGGACAGACCATCAAATATACGTCGAAAAATAATTGTGAATAATTCATGAATCTTGTTTCATGCCTCGAAAAACTCGCAGCGTGCCGCCACCGCGGTAAGTTCTATCTTTCACGCGCTTACGCAGACACACACTCACCTTTCATCTTTACTTTCTCATACGCCCAGCACCGACTTCTCTCTCCTCTCTTCTTGTTCTTTCGCCTTGGCGCATTAATATGTTTGCCGTGATGTTTCTTCCTAATACGACGCTCGCAATTGTCCCGCCGTCCTCGCGGCGCTACACGCACTTTGGTCTGCGACGCACGTTCGCGATGATATTAATTTCTCTGCCAACGCTTCTTTAACATCGCACACGTGCGCTTCGATACACAGCTGACATAATCAGTGCAGGAAGTTGGAGCTTTTAAAGGCTTTCGCGCTCGTCCTTCGCATTCTCAACTTGTACAGTTGTTGACGCAATGTTTTTACATTTTATTTTTACATACAAAACAATATGATCGCCATGTAATATATATGTACATATACTATTATACGCTTATAGTAACCGACTAGCGCTGACCTTGATATTGTTAAATTTACTGTTGTTATGGCAATTGTTGACACGATTAATTTTGTTTAACATTGTACATATACGTCGTACGTACACCCGCAAAACGCGGCAAGTACGAGTCGAACAGTCTGTAGAACGACGGAGATGATTCTTTTTACAGTGTACGAGCTTACGGTCCAGGTATCGAGCCAACTGGCCCAATTATAGAGGCACCCGCCAACTTTTACGTGGAGACCTTCTCCGCCGGCAAAGGAAACGTCGAGGTCAGCGTCGAAGATCCCAAGGGAATTAAGTTGCCGGTAAGCTTTCGTATCTTTCTTGTTATTCCCAACGTATCGCGGGTTTCGTTTCTTGTATACCCTGTCTTTTATTGTCGCGTATCTGCTCGCTTAAGTTGTCCCAGCTTGCGAAGATTTGCTCGGAGATGTCTGTTGTTTACTCTTGTCTTTAGCCGTCTTTTTCTTGGGCAATCTTTGCAAAGTGACGATTTTACGAGCACGAATGCGGTTTGAATTATCGGACTCCTTGTTGCACCTTTTACCCTGTGAAAATAATGCGAAAGATGTACGTTGTTGAGTTTTTATTGATTGGAAAATGAGTAGATAAAATTTTTCACATCTTCCCCCTCTAAATAACCGAAAATAATTTTATCCAAATACTTGCAACATTGCATTGTGAGGTAAAACTTTATCGGAAAAATGTTTATTTTGTTTCTTATTAAAGTTTTATTGTACACAATTTCTTCCATCATAAAATAATTTACCTTGTAGAAAATGTGTCTTTACTAGCTTTTATAGGTAAATCCAGGAAGAGGTAAGGTAAATATCCACGTGAAAGTGGATATTGCCACAATTTCCAATATTAAGAATTGCAAAGCGTGTGGCTCATAACAAAAATCTCTTCTTTTTTCCTATAACACTAACACCTTTTGTAACTTAGTCTGTAAGAGCATCCAAGTTTGTGCCAGAATCAGTTTCACGCTAAAGGCCCAATTTCAGCAAATTGATCGTCTGGATTATAGGTTGACATTCGCTTCAACAATGACCGCAATCTCACGTACTCAGTGTCTTACACGCCGAAGAACGAGGGAATGCACAAAGTGCGTGTGCGTTTCGCGGGTCGCGAGATCCCGAAGAGTCCTTACTCAGTTATGGTCGAAGGCCATGCCGGCGATCCAACAAAAGTCACCGCGAGTGGTCCAGGCTTATTACCCGATGGCGTAGTCATCAACAGGCCAACTTACTTCGACATCTTTACCAAGGATGCCGGCCGCGGAGTGCCCGAAGTCATCGTTCTCGATCCTCAGGTAAGCGTGGGCGAGCGCGGGTATTTTCGATCGCTGAAATTCAATATCTTAGCGCGCGAACAACCGACGCGCCTATCCGGAGATGCAGCTGGACGCTATATATTTTCGTAACTCCTTGCTGTGTTTTTTGCTACTCGATCGGCTAGAAGAACGAGAATGTCCGTGAGGCTGAACGGCGCTCTTTCATTCTTGGCATATTTTTATTATTACTCTCGATCTGCATTTGAAATTAGAGGAATTAATTTTCCAATCACTCGAGCTTCACACGCGATCGACAACATCGGTGAGTCGAAAATTTATTTCACCGACCTTCACCGCATATTTTCATAATTGATGTCACAGAACGTGAATCACAACTTGCAAATGTTTTGCATAGTCCCACAAAATATTTATTGATATTAATGTGCTAAAGTATGCACGCGATACGCGTGAATTCATCGTCAAAGACGTAGAACTTGAACTTCAAGAATAAACAATATGTAAATTTGGGCAACAATAATCAGTGTAAATAACTGCTTTATCGACTAACGATGTATTATCACGTATCACGTTATTTCATAGCATAACGAGAGTGAAAAGTTACGCTCGCGTTGCAACGACGCGCCTTGAGGAAATAATTTACATATTTACGATGCCCTTAGAGATTGTATAGCCCACGCCTCGCAGCGTTCCCGAAGTAAAAAATAACAGCGCTAAGTGGTTGTTACGGTTACAAAGAGCAAAATCTCTTTTCGAAACGTCACAGTTGATTGTTCTAACGAGGCATTCGTTAACGAGCGACAATAATAATGATTTCCAGGGCAACAAGACCACCGTGCCGGTGAAGCTACGCCAGACTTCGCCGGACGTCTGGCGCTGCGAGTACGTTTCGCCAGTGGTCGGTTTGCACTCGGTGAACATCTTCTTCGCCGGCAAACTCATACCCAAGAGTCCGATGGGCGTGCGCGTGGCGCCGGTGTCCGACGCGAAGAAGTGCAAGGCCTTCGGCCGCGGTTTGCTGGCCAACGGCGTGCGCGTCAAGGACGATGCCGACTTTGTGATCACCACCAAGGACGCCGGCGAAGGCGTGGCCGATGTCAGGATCATTGCGCCTGGCGGCGTTAATCTGCCCGCGCAGTACGTAAATCATATTTCATTCTCGTGGTCATTGTTCTCCCTGCCTCGCTCTCACTTTTCCTCAATGAAGCAGCCTTTTAGTTGATGTTTCAAGGATGCGTACGTCCTAAAGTCAAATTCTAAGAGTTCTAACTTGAAACTAATTGTTCTACACAACGTTCAAGCGAGTAATCTTTCCGGTGAGTTTTGTTATCGGTATTTGGTTGCGTGCTAAAATGCGATAATCGTACGGAGTACTTATCAAATGAGCACGTCGAATATTGTCCGTAGTCATGGAAATATCTGAAAATGGATCAAATGTGGACAACATTTGATAAAAAACGCGAATCTATAATTTTCTTCTAGATTAACAAAAGTCGACGACACAACCTACGAATGCCACTACTTCCCAGTGAAAGACGGTCGTCACGTAGTAATGGTGACCTACGGCGGCAAGGAAATTCCGAAATCTCCATTCGAAGTGAACGTTGGACCATACAAAGAATCAGCCATCCGTGTCTTTGGTCCTGGTCTATACGGAGGTATAGTTGGCCATCCAGCTCGTTTCACTGTCGACACTAACGGCGAAACTGGAGCTTTGGGTTTCTCCATCGAAGGCCCATCCAAAGCTAAAATCGACTGCGTTGACAATGGCGATGGCACTGCTGACGTTTCCTACTTACCGACTGCACCGGGACCTTACGCTGTACACATCCTCTGCGATAACGAGGACATTCCAAAGTCGCCGTATATTGCTAAAATTGTACCCCAGAGCAATTTCCACCCCGACAAGGTACTTAAATATCAATTGACTATTGCGATGATTTACTCTTCTCTATTTCGTGATAAAAATATTACATATTCCAGGTGGAAGTGCACGGACCTGGTATCCAACCGGATGGAGTAAAGAGCGACAAGCCAACGAACTTTACGATCGATGTGAGGAAAGCCGGCCAAGCTCCACTCGAAGTTGCCATCAAAGATGCATTCGGTAGAGATGTACCTGTCAAGCTCGATGACAAACGGGATGGAACGATACAAGCCCATTACAAGCCAACTTCCGGCTCACAGCATGTCGTCATGGTACTGAGCTGTCTCTTTTTTATAGAAAATAACTCTATGTTATTTGAACATTTAATCTAAATTCGATATGTTACTTGACGCACACTGTTTTTTCTTTAAAGTAGGCTGGATATACTGATTAATCGTAAAAAAAATGTTAAATAACAGGTAAATTACGGAGGAGTCGCCACGAAGAAGTCACCCTACCGTGTGAAGGTCGAAGCACCATTAAATCCATCATTGGTTAAAGCTTATGGTCCAGGACTCGACAAACCGGTCAAGACCAATACACCGACTCACTTCAATGTGAATTGTCGAGAAGCCGGTCCCGGTGATCTCCAGGTAGACATGAAGACACCCGACAATCATGATTTACCGATCCAACTAATTGACAACGAGGATGGCACTTATACTGTCGACTACATTGCACCCGAGCCAGGAACTTACACCGTCAATCTCAATTACGGAGGCTTGAAAGTACCACACAGCCCGCTCAAAGTTAATGTCCAACCGCACGTCGATGTTTCGAAAGTCAAAGTCACCAATCTATCGCCCAGTAAGTATTGCAATACTATCTATACAGTTCCGCTAGAGAGGCTACTGCAGTTGCGCGACCGTATTTTAATGGCGAAATGTATAAATATAAACTCTCGGATTCACGCATCTATGCGGAATCCAGCAGAGTCCATGACGAGCTCTCTCTCTCTCTCTCTCTCTCTCTCTCTCTCTCTCTCTCCCTCTATTTTCGGTAACGAAGAGAAAAACGAAGAGAGTCTTCCTAAAATTAAAATTACGCCAACGAGAGCCGGAGAAATTTTCTAAAAATAACATTTCTGGAAATATTCATTGGAGAAGAACTCCTATCGATTGCGAAATGTTTCTGGAGTGGATTGTGCGACGCCACAAAAATCAACGGCGACGAAATGCACGCGACACTCGCCCTTTCGTAAATAACTAATCAACTACCTAACGTTTAATTACAGATGCGTGCTTGTACCAGCCTACCGAGTTCACGATCGATACTCGCGCGGTGCCAAAGGTGAAGGGCGAGCCGGAGCGCATCTTCGTTGGAATTAACAATTCATCTGGCACAAACACTGAGAAAGTAATCACACCACACGCGGACGGCACTTATCGCGTCAATTACACACCGATCGTCGACGGCAAGCATAACATCGAAGTGCTGTACGATAATATCCCGGTGCCGGGATCACCGTTCAATGTCGATGTCGTAAAAGTCAGCAATCCCAAAAAGTGCCACGCATTCGGGCCTGGACTTCAGAGGGCTATCGTGGATAAGGCCAATTACTTTACTGTTGTAACTAAAGGTGATTGCTTCATTCGTTTGCTTTGTTAGCTGCTGTTGATTGTGGACAGCCAAATTCATTTATTCATTGAAACTTTTCAGAGGCTGGAACGGGTGGTCTTGGTCTAGCCATCGAAGGACCAAGTGAATCCGTGGTAACCTGCAAAGACAACTGCGACGGGACATGCAGCGTTGAATACGTGCCATACGCAGTTGGCGATTATGACATCAGCATTAGGTTCGCTGATCAGCATATTCCCGGTTCGCCATTCAGAGTTACGGCTGAAAAGCCTGTGGGTAGACGTGTCTTATTGTATCGATCGAATTATGAATCGATAAATTAATTACATTTGTTTCTTCGTGACAGAACGATAGCAAGGTGACTGCCCATGGTCCGGGAATCCAACCGCAGATGGTGCACGAAGGTGTTCCAGCAACCTTCACCGTAGACTCCACCAAGGTATCAAATGCTCAACTCGAGGTCAAAGTGAAGACTGATCGAGGTTCAATTGGCAAGCCCGAAATCAAGAGAATCCGCGATGGTATTCACGAAATCACCTACATGCCATCTCAAGCTGGTAGCACTTGTCAAGTAGATGTGAATTATGGCGGACAACCTATCCAGGGCAGTCCGTTCAAGGTCAAAGTTGAACCCAGTTGTGCGGCTAACAACGTGGTGCTTTCGGGTCCTGGAGTGTCGCCTGTTACGACTGCCTCGTTCCCTGCTGACTTTGTCATCGATGCTTCCAAAGCTGGGAACGGCGACTTGGAAGTGCAAGTGTTGGTGAGTCATAAGACTCTTGATTCAACGAGCACGGCTATCGAGATGAATTGGTATTAAAGAAAAATCTGGTTGACAGGGTCCCGATCAAACGCCACGCAAGGTGGGCATTCAAAAAATTGGCGACGGCAAGTACAAGGCGACTTACTTGCCGGACGACTGCGGTCGATACAAAGTCAACGTGAAGTACGGCGGCAAGGAGGTGCCCGGCAGTCCAGTCAACGTGCAGAGCGTATCAACCGGTAAAGCCGACGAGTGCAAGATCAAGGAGGGCGTGCAGCGCACCCTCGCTCAGGGCGAAGAGTACTGCATTACCGTCGATACGCAGAACGCCGGCCGCGGTGCCGTTACCTGCCGCATACGCTCTACCTCCGGAAGGTAAGTTCGATCTCTCGCGCTCTCATTTTCAACTTTTTATGCGCTCCGCTATTTCGAGAAAAGCCAACGTTTGATTATTGTTGGAGATGCGATGCGTCTCTCTATGACATTAGCCGACAGATACACGAGGAAGATTTGCCGAGAACCTTTGGCAGATATTTCTGTTTAGCACACTTCATTTACGGTGTGTCGTGAGACATTGCAAAATTCCGACTGACGACAATGTCGGCTGTTCAATCAATGTTCCTTAAATAAGTCATGGCGCGCGCGAGATCGCAATCTGCAACAACTTATATTCGCTCCACGCATTAGCGTTTTCAAAGCGATCAACTCTTTTGCCAGCAATATTCGAGAATCAGTCGACTTTCGCGGTTTCGCAAGCTATTGAACATTTTCAATTGAATTTAGATGGGACTTGTTCTAATTAACTATTAAAAATATCTGTGTTTCATGTTTCGTAAAACAACTAGATTGGATTTTATTCTCGCATACTGCCTGCGCATCAACGCTTTAGTACGTACGCGACAGATATTGCCAAAATTTTAGTAGACCTTTAAAGATAAATATTGTGTACATGGAAAAAGCGAAATATCCAAAAGTTACGTAAGATAAAAAATTTAGGTTTAATATCGACTGATGATTAATATTGAAAGCAGGAACTTTAAAAATAACGTTCTTAACTCTAACATCTTTTAGTTCTATTTCCATTAAGTTAAATCCTTCATTCCAATAAATATGACTATAAAACAATCGTTAATCTAATAAATAACTGTCAAAATTTATCGTTATTCGTATTCACCGTTCACCGATGCCAGTTTACAAGAGCTCATCAATTATCTTGCCCAAAAAGCGGTCTTCGCAAAATGCAACTTTCGTGTCACAAATGACATAAATACCATGACACTAGCAAGCATAACAGCGAAGGAAGCAAAGAAGGAAAACAGCTAGCTGACGATTCGAACATACTTTGCTGCTCGCAAGACTGCTTTCGACGCGAGTGCCAAAGTCGCTGCCAGATCAGAATCCGAAATCTCGGCGCAATGTTCAACAATAAAGCGTTACACGTGTCCGAACAATTAGCCACGTATTTGATCCTCCTCGCAGCGACGATCAATTCGGCTGTCGTGTAACAGAGTTGGAAGCGCGTTAATTAAGCGCGCTGGGAAAAAGGGAAAATATTGTCGAAGGCCGGAAATGCATTTTATTTTGAGCCTCATTTCGCATTGTAGCGAATAAAGTAAGCGCGCGCGCGCGCCAAAATCCAAAGTGCATGGCAGCTGGCCATTTGACAAGCGAGCGTTGCGCCGCCGTCTCGCTAAGGCGTTACCTTTCTGCTACGCGTCTTCGTCATTTTGCTGCTATTGCAAGCGCTCGCGGTTCGACGGGTCGTTTGGTACTTTTGTACGTCGTTTGCTACGGTCTAGCTAATTAAACATTCGCGTCGTCGATCAACGGAACGCCCGGCGCGAAGTTAACGAGGACATAATTAGGAGGATTGAGCAGCTGGTATTTGGTAATAATCTTGTATTTTTATGCGTGCCGAATAGCAAATTGCCACAGTCAATTTTGCGATGCTCGTCTTTTTTGGTTTTTTCCGCGAAAGAAAAACACGAGCGAGTGGATGGCGAACGATTTCGCGAGGAAAAAAAATTCGCTGCCTCTCGCAATCGAGAATTCTTTGATGTGCTGCAAAAATTATCTTGGCTCGGCCGACATTGAAAGCTCCCCGAGAGTTTATAATAAACCGTATGCCGGCATAAAAGCCGACTAGCGTCAAAATTGAAGCCGATTGATTTACCGCTGTGGAAGTTATCAAAGTCGCCAGCTAAAGAAACACACGAGGGTTCCCAGTAAAAGCAAGCTTCTTGCGCACATGCCGTCTTTCTCGCTGGAAACTGAATGCGCGTCGAAACTGGCTCTATGTTGCAGCGAGGACGTCGACATCGACATACAAGACAACGCGGATGGAACGGTAGACATATTCTATACGGTGGAAGACGCCGGCGACTACACGCTGAGCATCAAGTTTGGTGGTCAACCTGTCCCGAACGGACTCTACACCTTCAAGGTAAAGTTGCTTTTCGCCTGGTAGTAGCGTTTTAGATGTTTGTCGCGCTCGCTGCTACCGCTGTGCCTGTACGTGCTACGTGGGTGGTGGGGCGCGGGCGGCTAACTATAGAGGCTTGGGTGATTGTCGCCTGATGTGCCTTCCAGTTCACTACGAAGGCTCAAGTCAAGTGCACACGCGTGATATATACATATTAAGTATTGGACCGCATTGATTCAGCGGAAGTTGCGCACGTAAGTCGACACGCATCTTGCACTCTGCCGCTACTGCCGTCCTCAGCGTTCGTCGTCTTAATTTTACACCTATCTCGCTTGCGCGCTCTCTCACTCTTTCGCGGTCCAGTGCGCGCGAGACGCGAGCCTCCGCACGCAACATTGTCATTCATTATCATTCCGAACAGGTGTCGTTTGCCGTGCACGCGCTTTCCGTGCAACTCCTCTTGCATCGCAGCGATGATTTTCGTTGGTCTCACGAGCTCGTAAACCCCCAATTCGTCGAGCCTCTCAATCCCACGGGCGGTTACGCGTTCGTCGACTAAACTCAACTGGCCGATGAATACTTGCGCGGCAGGCGCTGCAACTCGCAAATGACTGACGGCGAGTAGCCGAGCCGAGTGTCGACATTCCATCCAGCTGGGCAAATTGCATTCCCCTCTCGCGGGCGCTCGGTCGCGCCGGGCGAGGATCGCCCCGTCGTCGACGCGAGCAGCCCGTGGGTGCGTTACGGTGAGCAACCGCCGCGCATCGCCGACGAGCGTGCGCTAATCGAGCTCTCGCGATCGCGTTATGCGCGCCGATCTGTGCTTCGGCTCACGCGCGCGCTCGCCCCGCCCGTGTGGCGTGTTGTGAAACATTATCCGCGTGTGGCCCTCGCGAAGTAAACTATTTCGAGCTTTCCCAAATTTACAGGCGTGCGCGCGTATCGGCGGCTGGCTACGCCGAAAGCTCTCTCTCGCTCTCTCTCTCCCGCTCTTTGACGGGCGGTGCTGATGCTCCATCTCGACCGCACGGCAATCGCCAGATGCCGTTCACCTGCCCTTATCGAGGATTCATTCAGGCGCGGGCGCGAGACTTTAATGAACTAACTCGGCGATCGCTCGACCATTAATCACGCGGCCGCGCGGCCAGAATAATTAGCGCGGTAGTCCTCCTTATATATCCCGTTGGAATTCGTGGCAAGAGACACGGGCCGAACAGCTGCGGCGGCGGTGGCGGCGGCGGCGGCGACGACCACGACGGCTATTCGCACGGCCGGTCGGAGTCTTTCGAAAATAGCTGGGCCCAGCTGTCGCTGATGTCGCCCGCATGGGCGTATCGACGAAGCGGGCGGCGATCTGAGCGTCGATCGACCAGGGAGAGATCGGGACGCGGAAATAGCCACTTTTCTCCTCGGGACGCGCATTCCGTCTGCAGCGAGCTGGCTTTCTCGTGATATTTTTACGACTGGCACTTTAAAAACCAAACGACGGCTCGCGTTATTCATTCTATTTATAAGCGTAATGAGCGGTAACTTCGATTATTTTTACGTGAAATGCCGAGCGAAGCGCGCGACTTGCTAGGACGCGTCCCGAACGCGAGGAAAGTCGGGGAATCGCGCGTTCCTGGACAGGCGCGATCGAGGAGCTTCGCACGGGTGTTCTCGCCTTGTTTACATCTGCCGATTGCAAGCGCCCCGCAATGCAAAAAGGCTCTGGCGAGAGGCACTACAATAGAGAGACGCTGGTGGGAGTGGCGACGCCGAGTGGTGGCGCTCTATTATAGTCGTGTGGGCTGCCGCTGCCGAGGGGGGCAAATTCGCATTGTCGCGCGCGCGATTTCGGGTTAGTAGTAATTCCGTGGCGCGATGCAGCAACGATTCTGCTCCCGTGCATACTAAACTACGCATAATAGGCAACTAGACGTACGCGTGCACGGTGATTTTAACGAGTGCCGAGTGTGATTATTCGACTCGTGGCGCGCATCCACACGTTCGTGAGTATAGTAACGTGACAATGCCATTCTTTGCTACCTCTCAGACCGATATCGGACGACGCCTCGAGCTAAATCCAGACGAGATCTCCGTGAAAACAGAAAGAGAAAAAAAAAAGAAAAAGAAAAAAAAAACGGAAAGGAAAACGGTTTATTTCCGAAACCCGCGAGTTCGCGAATTTATCGGCCCGTTTATTTTTCGTTCTCCGTTCCGGGCGAAAGTCGACGCTTTCTCGCATTATGCTGGGAGATCGGGCGAGTCGTGCGCCGCGATTAAATAAGTTTCGACCACGCCATATTTTCGATGTGCGTGCGCGCGTGCCGCAGACACGACCTGATTCGCGTGACCATGGAATGCTGCGTGGAATCGTGTCGCTGGTCAATGCTGCAGACCCAATTTACACGACACAATTCGTCGCACAATGCCGCCAAAGTCTGCCGCTCGTTGCTCTTTCGTTCGATCTCCTTGCCATGTCGAGACGAGAGAGCGCCCAACGGATGCGTTCGGGAGATCGCGAGAGCGAAATTGCGCCGTACTTTTGACGCCGAGTAAGATAGATTTACGACGAGGCTTCGCGTAAACAGTGTATCGCTAAGGAAAATCAAGTCGGAGCTGAGAACTGCTTGGTTCGATTCTTCGCGTTGGCCGAATTTTCGCGCGCGCGCGGCGATCAATCAAGCCCGCGAGTACTTTTGCTGGCGTTATCTAGCTTCTAAAACATTTATCCGAACTCGATACCGAAAATAACTTCTCTCTCGCGCCTACGGCAAATGTCGTTTTGCGCGTCAAAGCGTGCAAGTCCAAACGTACACAGCTTGTTTTCGAATTGCACATGTTTATTCTTAAAAGATTTTTTCATTCCAATGACTTCTTATTCCGACGGAAGAGCATCTGCTAGAACGGAACGAACGTTTTGACAAAAATAAGCCTGTAGTTTCCCATCATTAGAGTGTCGATATTCGACAATCGCGCACGTTGAAACGGAGTTTCCCATCGTTAAAGCGTCGAGCGGAAATAGATCGGAACCCAACCCCCCTTTTTATTAATGCGAGCAAGTTTTCTTCAGCTCACTCGGCTTGGCTCGCTTTCGGCGTGAGCACGAGCATTGAATCTTTTAACGATCTTGCAGCTTGCTAAAAATCGCAAGTTTTCACGCTTGCGACTGTACAATCCATCTCCCTAATATCTCATTAAGAAAACTGTAAAATGTCATTATAGGCATCCGAAGAGTACAGGTCAACCAGCAAAACTCACAAGACACGCCGCGGCCGTCGTAGCAACAAGGAGCACATAGTCGAGGAGCACAGCACCAGCATCCAAGAGAGTTACACCAAGCGTAGCACCACTAGCAGCAAACAAAAGTTCAACGTCATCCATCTCAATAGTATCCCAGTACCACCAGTCAGCGGCGGCAAATTCGCATGTAAGTCTGCGTCGTCCTCGGTTTTATTTTCGACCTGCGTGCTATGAGTCACTAACTCACCCCCTCGTGCATTGATATTTTTGGATGCTCCGCGTGTCTCCGCCCGACGATGATCCCCCCTCCCCCTTGTTATTGAGTGTAATAAGCTTATCGACGGTCAAATATCGTGAACCTCGTGAGAAAACGACTCAGCCTCGTCGCGAAACAACGCCAGCGGTTATGAAAATACACGTGTGAGCGCCGTATGAATCTTAGTTGCGTATGAAAAAATTCCCGAGGGATTAATTGTTCATCCAGATTTATTGCAACATTAAGAAGACGTGCGTGTGTTGGAGGACGCTTGCGAAGTTTACTCGATAGGTTTTCGTTTAAGCTAGTCCTCTGCTTTCCAATTTTCGTTCAGAACTTCTTCGCGAAGATACTCTCGAAGACGAATTTGACCGAGGGTTTCATATTATCATCAAAAAAAGTAAATTGAAAAATACCCGCAAAGAAAATCAGAGGAAAAAAGTAAACGAAAGGGCGTCATGCAGATCGCGGAGGCCTTGATGATGCAGCCTCGATAAAATATACGCGAGGCCTCGAGTCAATGAGAATCAGCGCTAGCGAGCGAGCGAGCGCAAGCTCCATTAATCATAACGCCAGCGCTCGTCCGCCTAAGAGTAATACCATGCTTTTTTTTCTTTCTCGCGTTTCTCTTGGCCCGAGAAAGACGATTTCCTGCCTCGATGAATATTTGTAGGTGTCTCGCATTGTAGTACATTTTTTTTTCTAATTTCTAATCTCAAAGTTGTACTGGCAGTAGTAGTGGTCAGTGCATTGTCCGACCAGAAGCTTGGTCTGCCGCACAGCTGGTGCTCGGCGGCAGTAAGCGGGAAAATCTGTTTGTCATCGGAACAACATTTTTCGTGAATAGTTTCCAATGACATTCATTAATTACCGAATATTAATTTAATTATCGAGTTGCCGTTTTTCCAAATAATCAATGGCCCGTACGATAGATATATATTTGTAGGACTTCCATTCGGTCAAATTCAGTTTGAAATCCACTGGTTCATTTTACACGAATTTTGCCGAAATATCATCTGCACGGCGGATATCGATAGGGTTGCAGCGCTCGGCAGCGAAAACAGAAGAGTTGCGCGTAAGCGAGTTGGATATCGAGTATAACAGCGTTCGATACGCGTAGCATGCGGCACGGTGGTCCGTTGGCAAGTGCGCGTCGGCTAATAAACATAAGACGAGCGCGCGCGCGCGCGCGCGACGACGAGTCGGATGATATATCGCGGACCTCTGGCGTGTGCCGCGAGCGCGCCTGCCCACACGTCCGCTCTGGCTCGCGATCCCTTCTCTCTCTATCTCTCTCGAGCGGCGCTGGCCTAATCTTAAACTCTGGAAAAAAAGTCCGGCGACTCGCGGCCTCAGTCTCGCGACGGATATGCCCCGACGCTGAGCCTGCTGCCTTCGCGAACAGCGTCTGCCCGATAACCGCCGCCGATCGCTGCCTGTCCGGTGGCTCGGTTCGCTCGTTGGTGCGCGGGCTCATTGTCATCCGCGGTGCAGCGGCGCAATATAAATACGGACGCGAGCAAGCCGCGCTGGCGCAGTGCGCTGATAATAGCACCCCGAGCACCATTCGCGCGGACATGACGACGCAGCTCGTCGCTCCCGAGCAAGTGGCCACGTTCCGCCGGGATTTCTTCAAGTCCGTCACCTACAGTGCCCTCGACAGGCCCGAAAGGTCCATTTGCTATCCCGTCGAGTGCTCGCAGCTCGCCGACCACGACGATATCACCCCTGGACTGGAATTTCGACCACTGATTTTCCAAAGCCTCTTTTACGTGCGCACCCGAACAGGTCGGTTATCATTTTGCCAAATGCGTATGCTATTTTCGGAAAAGTGCCGAATCTGTCTGAACGCGTAATCTCCGCGTAACGCCGCTTTTTTCCCCGCGTAATGTTTTTTTTTCTTTGAAATTCGTCAAATCAGCGTGGTGCGTCCTCGAAAAGCGGGAAATATTTACATCTCTTGCGCAAAAACTTTTATTAATATCGCGCACTTGCATATTGCATTTTCTGGGTTTATATTTGATGAAAGCACACAATTTCCAAACGTAATGAATGGCTGGGCAGGCTGCTTTAGCGAATAAATGCGACGGAAAAAATAAAAGGGCCGTCAAGCTTTTTGCGCGTGTGTTACGTGATGCAGCAGCAGAAGCACAGCGAATCTATTAAAATTTTCGGTTGCGTAACCGCTGCGCGAAAGGGTTGTCGGCTGGATCAATTTTGTCTGAAAATAGCTTGGCAAAATTGACGGGATGATTTACGATTAAACACTTCAGTGGTATTGTCGATTGACAACAATGTACCCCATTTAACCAAAAATGAAAGCGCAGGACAAAAACAAATTAAAAAAAATAAATTGCCAGGGGTATGTCGTAATCCCGACGAAACGAATCCATCGCGAAGCGAAACCGTCGTTTTTTTCTTCTTATTTGCCCACTCGGCGATTGTGAAATCGAGCGCTTGGAAGTGTATTTTTTTGGCGATCGTTCAAAAATGGTCCCCTTAGCGCGGTCGCTTTATAATCCTGCGCGCCTTATAGCGACATACAAGTCGCAGAAGTCGCGCTCGAGAAAACAAAAAAAGCACAGAAGCAATGTTGTAACGAGCCGTGTGCGCGCGCTCGCTTCTAATTTTAGCGGAAGTAAAGATGCCCAGCGGCAACGTAGACAAGCCCGTGATCGAGGACAATCATGACGGCACGGTATCCATCAAGTACGATCCCAAAGAGGAAGGGCTGCACGAGGTCTACGTCAAGTACAACGGCGAGCACGTCCAAGGTAAGAAGCGTGTCCGCGTGCGCCTGCGTACGACTGGAGCACATGTACAGAACAGCTAATTAATAGCGGTTTAAACGCTTAGAGATAGAGAGAGAGAGAGAGAGAGACTGAATGCGCATATAGAGACGCGGCCATTTAGACGTCAGCGCCTTCTATCTCGGGCGCGGAGTCTCTGCGCGCACGCCACCGCCTTTTACTTTCACATCTCCATTCATTTCTGGCTCTCGCGCTTTCGGCTTGTAATCGCTCTTACGCTTACTCTCGCATAAATTAATTAAGACGCGCGCGCACGCTGAAAGCAGGTAGTTAGCTTTGAGTTCGGGTCTGCTCATTAGATTTCACGTCAATTTATTTATATAACCGCTTCGCTAATTACTACGGGTATGCGTATATGCGGATGCATACACTTAACGTCTACTTTGATTGACGCGCACTGCCAAGCTATTGGTCGAAGATCAATGCATGTGTCTGCAAGGACTTGCAATTAACAATCGGTTCGACTTGCCAAGTGGTGCCAGGCGCCGAGCCTGACTGTACACGTGGCGTAATAGCAAAAGTCGTGAAGCAAGTAGTGAGCAGCCGGTTTGGTCAGACCTGTAAACGTTCTCGTTGTCTTCGCGAGCACTCGCCAACTAACGCTTGCGTCACGCAAAAAGCGAGCCCTCTAATTAACGGTCAATGAAAAACCCAATGAATGACTTTAGGCTCGCCGTTCAAGTTCCACGTGGATTCGCTATCAAGCGGCCACGTGACGGCCTACGGTCCGGGCCTGATTTACGGCGTATGCGGCGAGCCGGCAAACTTTACAATCTCAACGAAAGGTGCCGGCGCCGGTGGGCTGTCGCTCGCGGTCGAAGGACCGAGTAAAGCCGATATCTCGTGCCATGATAATAAAGATGGCACCGTGTCGGTATCGTATTTACCAACGGCGCCTGGTGAATACAAGATCAGCGTCAAGTTTGGCGACAAGCACATCAAAGGCAGCCCTTACCAAGCCAAGATAACCGGTGAGTCCGATTAGTTCCTAAGTCGTATCTCGTTTAATTTGACAAAGTGCGTTCATATACATTTTGGTCGCATCAATAACGGACATTGGTTAAATTGGTTATCAATGACAAAGGACTTATGTTATATCTATCAATATAATTGTTTTTCGCAGCCTCGTTCCACTAGGGATCCCAACGTCGCTTATTATCTGGAGGTTGTATCGCTACGCGCTAGTCAAATCAACAAATTGCAACAATTATTTCGCTTTCACATTATTTTTCATTACTATTATTAGTATTTTACTTTCAATATTCTTCGGCATATCTTGAGTTTCTCGATGAAATTGTTATATTACACATGCGTTAATCGAAAGCAAGTATATATGTACTAGTAGTGTGTCCAATAAAGGATTCAATGTATCTTTTTTCGAAATCATTGCGCGTTCATGTTATTGATCAATTTTCAATCCGATGTTCACGTTAAGGTGAGTTGCTCACGTTGATTTAGCTAGCACGAAGGATTGAAAAAAGTTTTTGTGGAAAAGCTATTTTTCAACTCTTTATAACTCATTTAATCCTATTACAGTTAACTTTTTATGCTTATTAATATTTATCACGCATTATGTTTGTCATAACGTTTAACACTGTGTCAGACCCACATTCTAGGAGTAAATTTTCAAATCTCAAAAGCGCTCCTCGAATTATTTCGGCCATTATTCCGTTTAAGTGTAAAAGTAAGAAAAATTCAGTTTTAACTTGTTATCGAAGCCGATTATTTGCCAACGGAGTGTGTATAAAACTTGACGACTCGCATATCTCAATTTTGTAAAAGTTGATTGTCTAAAACTCAGCGGCTCAAAATAGAAAAGTGAGAAATGTATAAGTTGAGTAAAGCAAAAAAAGTAAGCGAACGAACGAGTTATACGGTTGACAAAACAAATCCGTGATAAACGAAATAACCATTGCATTTGTCTGGCGCCACGATTGTTTCTCTGCGCTGTCCTTCTGTCTCGAAGAACCTCCAATAATCTGGGCCTTTATTCGGAATCTGCAGGCGAGGGCCGCAAGCGCAACCAAATCTCGGTGGGCTCCTCCTCGGAGGTGCAGCTGCCGGGCAAGGTGAGCGACGCGGACATTCGCTCGCTGAACGCCTCGATCATAGCACCGAGTGGCCTCGAGGAGCCGTGCTTCCTGAAGAAGATGCCCAGTGGCAATATCTGCGTGTCGTTCACACCGCGCGAGGCTGGCGCTCACGAGGTGTCGGTGAAGAAGATGGGCCACGACATCGCCAACTCGCCGTTCAAGATCGACGTGAAGCAGCGCGAGGTCGGCGACGCTAAGAAGGTGAAAGTGTCGGGACCGGCGCTCAAAGAGGGCCGCACTCACGCCGACAATACTTTCCTGATCGACACGCGCAACGCCGGCTACGGCGGTCTGTCGCTGTCCATCGAGGGCCCGAGCAAAGCCGAAATTCAGTGCAAGGATAACGACGACAGCACGCTCAGCATCTCGTACAAGCCTACCGAGCCGGGCTACTACATCATGAACCTCAAGTTCGCCGATCATCACGTCGAGGGCTCGCCGTTCACGGTCAAGGTGTCCGGCGAGGGGAGCAACCGCCAGCGCGAGAAGATCCAGCGACGCCGTGAAGCTGGTAAGCGATCGGAAGACACCAATGTCCCGGGGCGCGAGACTAAGCGGAAACGAACGATTGCTGTTTGCCCGCAGTGCCAATTACCGAAGTCGGTAGCCAGTGCAAGCTCACCTTCAAGATGCCGGGCATCACGTCGTTCGATCTTGCCGCTCAGGTCACGTCGCCGGGCGGCATCACCGAGGACGCCGAGGTCAAGGAGGTCGAAGACGGACTCTACGCGGTCGCTTTCGTGCCCAAGGTGAGGGGTCCGTCGGCCGACGCCGGCGACTCTCTTTGCCGGCCGACTGCCACGCGAAACTACATTGGCTCGCGCGTTCCAACAGGAGCTAGGAGTGCACACCGTGTCGGTGCGCTACAAGGACATCCACATCCCGGGCTCGCCGTTCCAATTCACGGTCGGCCCGCTGAGGGACGGCGGCGCGCACAGAGTGCACGCGGGCGGCCCAGGCCTGGAGCGTGGCGAGCAAGGCGAGCCCTGCGAGTTCAACATCTGGACGCGAGAGGCCGGAGCCGGCACGCTGGCCGTGTCGGTGGAGGGCCCGAGCAGGGCTCAAATCGACTTCAAGGACCGCAAGGACGGTAGCTGCTACGTCAGCTACACCGTGACCGAGCCCGGTAAGGTCGGCCGGACGACGAGGCGCAGCCGCTGCACGGATCGCTTCGTCGGCTCTCGAGCCGCTCTGGGAATTCGAGAGCGAGAGAGTGGGAGATCGAGATCAGTGTCTCATCGCGAGCTTGTCTTCCTCCGACTTTACGCGCGCGCGGGCTCCCGAAATACCGACGGCTATATTTGTTAAGGTGGCGTTTCATATTTTCGCCCGCGTGCTCTCTCGCAGCGGCGGGCGCGCGATCATCATCGCCGCCGCTTCGATGCGCCGGTTATATTTGGATCGGCTGTCGCGCGCGCGCGCGCGCGCCTGCTCGTACAGAAGGACGCCAAGAGAGGCGGCGAATTAGACGCGAATACGCGCTGCCTCTCCTCCTGCTTTCTCGCTCTCGGCCGAGGGTCCTCGCGCGCCGAATTCGTGCCCGCCTTCGGGCTCGGATTCGAACGACCGAATGACCGGCCTTGCACGACCACGCTGTTTCATGTTGCCGTCTGATTTCTAGGCGAGTACAGGGTAGGAATAAAGTTCAACGACCAGCACATCCCGGACTCGCCGCACAAGGTGTACATCGCCCCGGCGATGGGCGACGCGCACAAGCTCGAGGTCGCGCAGTTCCCCGACGGCGGCGTGCAGCAGGACAAACCTTACACATTCCTCGTTCGCAAGAACGGCGCTTCCGGCGAGCTCGACGGCAAGGTAAATTGTCAGCTGGAAGTCAGCCACGGCGACCCGTCGTGCTCGAGGTTGACGGGCGTGCGAAGCGAGCCATTGTGAGCGGCCCGATTTGCGCGAGTCACTGCCAAGAAATCCGCGCCTCGCGTTTAATTCTCAAAATTAACGACTCGCGCGCACTACGATGCGCGTGTACTCTGGTCGTGCTGGCGATTTGCGCGCGCGCGCGCGCGTGTGTGTTTCTGTCTCTCGCACGGCCCTCGTAATGTTCTTGCGCAATGCCAAATCCCAAGGCGCGCGCGACGACGGCGACCAGAATAACCCGCACGTGGGTGCGATTCTGTGAATGCTTTCTAAGTAAATTGACACACTTTCGCCACTTGTAATTGATGCCCGCCTGCCGGGCGTTTCGTGTATTCCCGAGTGGCCAACAGATTCTTTTCGTTCTCGTTTTTCTCTTTTTCTTGTCCTTTGTTTTTTACTCTTTGCCAATCGCGCTGCGATGCGCGGCCGCTTCCCGAGCTGCAACGCGAGAGAGACAACAAAATGCAGATTTACGACGACAGCCAGAGGATGATTTACTGAAATTTTTTATATCTTTTCGACGAACTTGCATTCGCGCGATCTTGAAGCTTCGATGGAATAGCCGGTTCGTTCATTGAGAAAACGCAATAGACTGATTTGGCGTGCTCGCGGTGACTTGCAGATCGTGTCACCAAGCGGCATCGAGGACGACTGCTTCATCCAGTCGATAGACTCGGAGGAGTACTCGGTACGCTTCATGGCTCGCGAGAATGGCATTCACAACATCTACCTGAAATTCAATGGGGTGCACATCAACGGGAGTCCCTTCCGCGTGAAGGTCGGTAAAGTGGACGCCGACCCGGCGGCCATCCACGTCCACGGCAACGGCATCGAGAAAGTGAAGACCGGCCAGAAGGCCGACTTTATCATCGACACGTGCAACTCGGGCGCTGGCGCTCTGGGTGTGACGATCGATGGGCCGAGTCGCGTTGCCATGGACTGCACCGAGGTCGAGGAAGGCTACAAGGTCAGGTACACGCCACTCGTGCCCGGTGATTATTACATCAGCATCAAGTACAACGGTTGTCACATTGTCGGATCGCCCTTCAAAGTCACCGCCACCGGTGAGATTTTTTTCTTTCCGCGAGCGAGTATCTTGTGAACTCTCGCGAATGTCGGCGTTTGCTTGCAATCGTAGGCAAAGACTTGGCTGAGCGAGGATCGCAGGAGACGAGCTCGATCGTCGTGGAAACAGTGCAGAAGTTCGCCAAGGCCAAGCAGATGGGCCCCGTGCTGCCGCACTTCAAGTCCAACGCCAGTAAAGTCACGAGCAAGGGTATGGGTCTGAAGAAGGCTTATATCGGCAAAACCAATCAGTTTACCGTTTGCGCCAGCGACGCAGGTTGGTCCTCTCTTCGACCCCGCGACCCCCCCCCCCCCCCTTGAGCTCACGCAACATGACAAAACTTTGCTCGCGTTTCAGGCAACAATATCCTGTTCGTCGGCTTGCACGGACCGAAAGGTCCGGTGGAGGAAGTGCTGGTTAAGCACACGGGCCGCAACAACTACAATGTGAATTACGTGGTGCGTGAACGGGGCGAGTACATCGTCCTCGTCAAGTGGGGCGACGATCACATTCCTGGCTCGCCCTTCAAAGTCGACGTCTAGATCCAGCGACATCTCGCTCGCTCATCTCGCGGACAAATTAACAACAAATCATCACTCACCTCGACTTTTTTTTTTGAACAAAAGAAAAAGAACGAACGAAGTACGAGTCGACGCCGCCGAAACCCGGCGCCGATGATCTGTGTGTTTTCGTTTTACCTTTATTACCTTGATCTTCATTTTATCTCTACTCTTTTTTTCTGTTCGTTTCTTTTAACGTGTAATTATTATTATTATATACATATGTATGATGTGTACAGGACAAATGTCGGCGGCCCTCAAGGAGAGTCAATTTTTGTCGTTTTATTATTATAATATATACATATATTTTATCCGCGATAGTCCTCGTGTGCACAGGCGAGGAATGACGTATTTTAATCTCCAATGGTGCCTTATATATACGGTTTTTAATAAAGAAAAAAAACAGAGAAGGGGGTGAGATGGATAATCAAAAATAAAGAATGATAAAAGCAACGTCACTGTTCAACACGCGAAGGCCATATTAAATATAGTTTTCTTAAGAGCAATCAATGACACACCTAATCATTTTATTGGATGATGATGATGATGATGATGATGATGATGATGATGATAATCCACGCATTATATAGATTATAAATATACATCGCATATTGTTTATGATATATGATTATATAGGAAATAAAGCTAATATATTTATTAAAGAAAGAACAGGCTGCTTTGGACTTGATACAATATACTTTTCTCTTCATCCCTCATTCTCCTCCTATTTACCAAAGCAATCTTTTTCCCTGGCGGCGCGCGGTGCAGACAGCATACATACGTATAAAGCCCCAGCTCTCTCATTCGAGCATTTGCCTTGGTTTTTCATTTTATTGCCCGGAGAGAGAATTTTCCGCCGGCAGAGACAGAGTGCGGGTGTGTGAGTGAACGAGAGAGGACGGGAGGCGGAGGAAGAGGGAAAAAACTCAAAGTGGGGATCGCCATGTCAGGATAGGATGGTGGGCGGTACCAAGGATCAAGCTCACCTTCCAGTGCGCGACTCGCGGCGCGCGTAACGCCCCCGGATCCTCCACGGAGGGAGAGGGCTCCGCTCTGCCACTCGCACGATATAATCGCTGCCGGGATGCGCTACCTCGCGGACCCGTTTTTCTCCTCTCGCCGCGTGCTCTTTCCTTCCGAGGATGTGGCTTCGAAGACGTTCCGCGAGATGCTCATCACATTGAGTTCTACGGGTTTATGCCGGAAACTCAGGCTCGGCTGCGACTGCACGACTCTCGCCAGCGTCTTTTCGAACGCGTGTCAAAGTATCCGCGACGTTATGACAAATGTCCTCTTCCCATTGCACGTAGCCGCTTCAAAATTATACGTGCCACTTGCAATTAAAGTTGACCGCCCGTCCAAAGGCAATTTGCAGGCAGCCTCGAGTCGACGCTGAGCTATTGAAAACAGTTACTTTCAATCGCCTCGCAAAATCTCTTTGTTTCCCTCATAATCGAGTCAAGTTCGAAAAACTTTGTGAAACATTTACGAGAAAGACTGTAATTAAGATCTACTATTATCTAACAGTTAAACACACAAGCAAAACTTTGGGAGTCGATAATATTAGAGTTCAAACATTTGCAAGCTACTACCATCGCGATGATAATCATAATGAGGGAAAAAAAACACCTGTTTTCTGGAGACCGTGGTTTCGGCATTTCAGTTTTGCTGCTTCGCTTTCAAAGCGTATATCGTAGCAGTTATCGCGGAAGATATTGACGAAAGAATGGCAAAAACGAAAGATAACATATCAGAGTTTGAGCAGGACGGTATAGCGGAGGGACCGATTTTACACCGAAAAAAATAATGACAGTGACTCTAATGGCATTTTAAATTTGAATGCTTGTTAAAATGCTTGGCATATCAGATTCAAGCGAGTTTTTACAATCCAAATAAAGAAAATAAGCATTCATTTTAGAATTATGACGTACTTTTAGAAATTCAATTCCGCAACGAACAAATTGGATATAAGAACAGTTGCGCAAAGGCAACGGCATTTAAAAGCGAGTCAATTCGTCTTTGCGCGTGTACCACGCGAGAAACCGGCGAGTTTCTACCGGTGTCCAGTTATCCTCCACGGAATTTGCCACGGCAAAGTATAATGCATTCTCGCGTCAGAGTCGATTCTTGTATCACTTTGAAAGTCGACGGCGAGATGGCAGAAAACCGATTGGGAGTAGTGGGAAAATTGAAGCGTCAGCCGCGGCTAAGCATTTCGCGGTGCGAGAGAGAGAGAGAGAGAGAGAGAGAGAGAGAGAGAGAGAGAGAGAGAGAGAGAGAGAGAGAGAGACGTCAAGTTTTAACCGAGGCATTAAAATTTCCAATAACCAACGGCGCAGAAATACATATCGCGGCGCGCGACGGATACGCTGCTGCTGGTGCTATTCAAACAGCGCCGGCAGGAAGTACGGCGAAGAGGAAAAAGAAAAAGAAGGGAACGAGGTAAATTATTCTGCGCGCTTGTACATCGGCTTTGCTAAAGCCGCACCTCTCGCTCGTTTTTCCGTCTTGGTGTGCCGCTCGCGGCCCTCGGCGGCGGCAGCAGCGGCAGCGCGCACGGAGGAGAGGGGCGGGACCTTTGGGGCGCCGCCTACCGTCTGTGCACCTTTTGATTTTCCGCGACGGCGCCAAGAAAATGGCCACCGCCGGCAAGGGAGCGAGAGAGGGAACTCCGTCATTTCCAACAGTGAAAGCTATATAACCGCGAGTAAAGCTAGCTATAGTCAGAGAAGGAAAGATATATATATATATATATATATATATATATATATATATATATATATATATATATATATATGTATAATCGCCATTTTGCGAAGCTTTAATTAGGCGCCGCTACAGCTGCTTTGCCAAGATAGCCGAGTACGATAGCCCAGGAAATTAAAGTCCTCATTGTTCCGGCTAGCGGCAGCTCCTCTCTTGCGCGCTGTAAAACATTTTTATTGGCTGGCAATCTGGAAAAGAAATGACGCTTCCTTTTTTTCCGCGCGCGTGTTTGTTTGAAGGGGAAGTGGAGGCTTGAAGGGTTGAGAAAACACAAACGAGCCGCTTAACAAGCGGCTTCTCCATATCAAGTTTTTTTTTTGTCCGTGGTGGTCGATTTATTTATTTATTTATTTTTTTTTTTGTTCCTTATCCTGGAGTACAGCATAATTTTTCCTTCTCGTTCGTTTGTTTCTTCAACGCGGAGAGAAATAGAGAGAGTCGAGCCGAGCTCGATTTATTTACAATTTTATAACTCCGTCCTTGGATAACGTGTATACATCTCAATAATCACGTCGCTCGAGAATGCACGCCGCTCCAAGGCGACTTAACTTTTTGCTACACACAGATTTGTTATCGATTGCAAAGTTTCTCTTGCGAACAGTGCAATCTTGTCGATCTTTACAATATAACATATGTCTCTTTTTGTCGATGGACGAACAATGAAAAACAGGCCGTCAAAAGATAATAAAACAAATTTCTATCTAGCTGATCCGAGATAAAACACGTTCGTTCAATAAACATCATTGTTAAAAATAAAAGAAAAAGCTCGTTAATTATAATCATAATGTCAGCGTAAGATCTATCTGGAGATTCGCAGTGTGTGCATATACAGAAACGCATACAAAAGTGAATTGCGTGGTGTCAAGCAGTTTGTAAACTGAAATGCAGAACGGCAGAGAGAACCGAAATGAAGAGGGCATATAGTTGCAGCCACCATCGAAAAGATGTACGAGGAGAGGAGGGCGTGGGTTGACCTATCGATAAGCGTGTAACTTAATCGTATGACTTTCCTTCGTTTGAACGTTTATTATTCACAGCGTGCAACGTCTACAGACAAACATTATTAGTGCGATTTCGTCGAAAGTAAAGGATAAAAATAAGGACGCAAGGTGCGATTGTCGAGAACGGAACAAGCGGCAGAAGCAGCTTATTAGAATAGAGCGCCGTTCCATCGAAATGAAGCAGTCAATTTTTATCTGAGCGCCAATCGTTTAGGCAGATTATAAGGAACGAAAAAGAAGAAAGCAGAAAAGGGAGCGAAGGTCTTGCACCCTCGAACGGACGGGCGGCGCGAGCGCAATATTGCGCAATAAGAAGGAGATAAGAGAGAGAGAGAGAGAGAGAGAGAGAGAGAGAGAGAGAGAGAGAGAGGAGACGAGTGTGTGCGTGCGGAATAAGATGGGCGATTCGATTAGCTTATGCGTATGCTTGGTGTGCGTGTAAGTGTGTACGCAGGGGGATAACTCTGGCGCGCGTTAAACGCTGCTCTCTTTTGCTTATAGTCGAGTTAATCGCTGCTCTCTTTTGCTTATAGTCGAGTTAATTTATCTATGTGCCTTTGCCACGTAAACATCACGTATAGAGCCGAGAGGACGAGCCTTTTTCGCTTCTTCGCGGCTCGCCTCGTTTGCTTTATTCCTTAAGCGTCGTTAATTTTCAGCGCGGGTAATTTACAAAATGTACAGACAGGTAGAGGAGGTCCCCGTTCAGCGACAGCCGCTCGTACGTCCTCCTCACATGTAGATGCGCCGCAGGTCCGACGGCGACGTTATCATGTTGCACTGCGGGCACAGCTTCTTTGCACCCTGCGAACAACCACCATTCATTTTGCTTTTTCTCCCCTTCTACTTTCCTTTTTCTCTCTTTTTTCTTTTTTCTTTTCTTTTTCGGGGGGCACGCACTCGAGCGTGCTTTATTGCCGCATTTTCAGCTCGTATGCGCGATAAACTTTTGACGTCTATGTTATATTATACTTTGAAGGATACAATTCAAGCGCGTTACTATCATCTTGCGAAATAAATCGTTACAGTTTTCAGCTATTTCGGCCAACTCTTCATATTTCGAAAATCAAACGTACCAGTGTGTGAAGCCAACATTGCTCGCAGTGCACGTGCCAACAGCAGACTGAAGTCACCGGTTTTTTGTATTGCTCCTGGAACCAAAGAAAATGAACGATGAAAGCCTCGTTAGGTATGAAAAATATATATTTGCCTTTGAAAGCTTCTTCCAGAAGACAAACGCCGTCCGCGCGTACATTATGCTGAATTAACGAAGTTCATTAGCTATAGTTATTTATAGATTCCACTCGACATTCGTCGGCATACATAAAAACTGCGCGTATTCTCTGCAGTCGATGTCATAAATTTTGCATTCAAACTGCACTGAAAAAGCACGTACCGGTAAAAGCTTTTCCGCGCGTGAGCACAAGAGAGAGGGAGAGAGAGAGAATCGGCGAGATAGCTACGATCGCAAAACATGAGCGTCGAACGAGAAGCTTTCGTTCGCCATCGCAACATGCTTTGCGCGCAAACTCTTTGGCATAATTGGCAAATACAGGAAGCGCAATTGCTTCGGTCGGGATAACTCACCATGCAAATGAGACACTTGAATGCCTGTCCGCGCATCTCGGCCTCGAGCTCGCGAATCCTGCCGCGAAGCGCCTCGACAACGGGTGCAGCGTCGGCGTCTTCGGACTTGGCGATGTCGCTGGTCGACGAGGACGCGGCCGCCTCGTCGCCGTGCGTCTGGCACGTGGAGCTCGGGCTCGCGGCCGGTTCGCTCTTGACCTCGACCGACGACGAGGACGACTGCGAGGGCTGCGGCGCCCCGTTGGGCGAGATCACGGCCTCCCTCAGCGCCTCTCGCTCCTTCTGCTCGCGCTCCGAGCCCTCGTGCCGCGGCGTCACCACGTCCGCCTCGGTATACTGCGCCGGGCCGAACTGCGCGTTCTCGTCGCCGTCCACCACCAAGTCCACGTCCTCGTCGTCCTGCGTCGTGTCCGAGTTGCGCGCGCCGTTCGCCCCCGAGCTGCGACTCGACGACGTGGCCAGTCCTGCCGCTGTGGAAATGGTTGCACCTCGCGTTCAGCGACAGCGCCCGGGACCGCGGAGCCGCGGCTCAACTCACCGGCAAATCCGCCAAGTAACATCGAGCTGGCCCTCACCCTCCGCTGACCAGCCCACTCGTACTCCTCGAAGGCTTCGGCGTCGCCCTCGACGTCGACGTCCTCGTCGTCGCCGTGATGCCGATGCTCGGGATTCTGCTTGTTGAGGCATCGCTCCACGTGCTGGTTCAGCTCCTCGGGCGTGCCGGACAGCCGCTCGCTGCACACCGGGCAAGCCGGCTCGTCGGCTTTCCTCTTGCGATTTTTCATGCGTATGCGTGCCTTTGGAAAACACCGGGCCGTTAATTAGCCACGCACGCGCGCCTCTCGGGAAAGCACCGGAGCTAATGACGCAGTGCGCGCAGCTCGCGATATCGCGCATTAGCGCTGCGCGAGCACGCTCGTTTCCGCGTGCGGAGCGCTATCCGCTCGTGCGATCTCCGGAGTCCCGGCGCCCCGCGCCGCTCAGCGCTGCGGAATTTTAACGAACGCTCTCCTACCTGTCGGTTGGCCTTGATGCGCTTGTACGTCTCCCATCGGCCGATAGGCGTGCCGTCGGCCGCCGACGGCGTGTGCAGCAGCTGGTTGTGCGGGTGTTCCGGCGCCTGGGGTGGCAGAGTCGAGCGTGGCCTCGGCCTCGACGACACCGACGACAACTTGTACAGGCGATCGAGCTCTTGCAGGAAGTGCTGCTCCAATTCTTGGGGCCGAACTGTCACGCCGCAAACCGGGCAGCATTGCGGATCTGCCGAGAACTTTTTCTTCCCTGCGACACATAATGGCGAGGAATAATGTTCGTCGGTGATTCATGCTCGTGTATCTGGAAGATTATCGGCTCGCGGCTTCGTTAAGGCCGATCAAACAAGTCAGAGGTAATTTTCTCTTATTCATCGTCTGGCATGCGAAACCAATGTAAAAAACGACCTGATCACGACTTCCACACGTTTAATAAGAAAACGATATCGTTACCGAAGTATCAATTTGCTCTCCCTCGTCAAACTCGTATCTGCGCAGCGCCAAGATTCGTTCCCCTCAAGACATGAAAGCCCATAGAGGAAAAAAAATAAAAGTGCCACGCTGACAAATTATGGTATCACGCGACGTAGCAGTCATATCAACATAATGAGATTATCCTCACTTGAAACGCACGCGCGCGCGAGTGTCTCGTCAAGCATCCCAGCGCGATAAATCCATAAACGAGAGCATTGAGAGTCCTCCCGGTGATTTGTGGTCGACGAGTTACGTCTTTTTTTTTTCCTTTTTTTAGTCTACAGTCGCCGACGGTTTATTTTGAAAACAGAAACAACCGAAAAAAGGAGGAGAGAAAACCGCTACGCATAATCCTCTTTGACAGATCCACATGCGCCCCCCGAGCGATAACTGCCGATCGTTTGTTTTCCGCCACGGAGAGAGAAAGAGAGCGAGAGAGAGAGATGCATCGCGCTACGGTACAAAACACCGGAAATCCCGCTATTTTTACAAGCCTCTTTTCCTTTCAACGCTACGTGATACTTGTCCCGTCGCCTGTGACCAAAAAATTGTCTATGATACTTCTTCTTTTTTCGTCCATGTTTTGACACCTAAGTAAATTGTTATCGTCGCTCGTTTTTACTCATCCACGGAAATATAGCGGGCGACATTTTGTTTTGAAACACAGCGAAATCGATGATATGAAACCGTGGACACTGTTCTTTGTGTCAAGTGTATTTTTTTATATTTTTTGGTTGGCCGAACCGTTTCTTGTTAAGGGAACATTATACTGCGCCGCAGCTTCATACATGCGCGGCCGGATCAATTTTACGCCCGACTTTGTTAAAGGTCCCCTCCGATTTTTATAACTTTTTTGTTTCGTTCGCCGTTACCGCTTTTTTTTTTCCTCTGCGCTCGCGGATTAGCGCTGAAATTCGAAGCACGTGGAAAATACGCGGCCAAGCATTATCCAGTTCGTTCGCATGGAACAACAAAAAATATGTCCATGTGGAAATAGAATTTGCGCGAGTATGTGTGTGTGTGTGTTTTTTGGTCGATGGATACGTATAAATTAGCGACGATGTGTAACATTTAAACATTTCACATAGATATAAATGTTTTTTAGAAAAAAAATTTTTACCGTACGTATAAAAAAAAGAACGAATCGTCGGCATATTTTACCCGACAGAAAAAAACTATTCGGGAAAAGACTACCTCTATTTATTTGGAAAACGCATTCCAAAAGAAAAAATGTCCATTCAACGCATACACACAGTCCTTCGTATATATAGTTATATATGTATACAGAAGGATTCTCCCCGCTTGTAATTCTCAAAACGAAACTAATTCGCGGATATCGAATGGAGCAACTAAATCAATCGGCAAATAGAAGCGGAGATGGGGGAAAGAAAGAAAAACTCACTGGTTACGGTCTTCGGTTGTGTTGTCGGGAGTGAAACATTTCTCACCGTGCTAGAGAGAGAAAGAGAGAGAGAGAGAGAGAGAGAGACCTGCCGAACAAAAGCGAGAGAGAGAGAAATCCATTAAAGGCACCTCTCTACCTTCCGAACAATCCTCCGCAGGCTGCTGCTGCTCGTAAAACGCCGTCCGCGTTCGTTTATTTGTCGAACTGAGTCTCTCTCTCTTTCTCTCTCGGGCGCACATTCCCGGCTGCCGTTTAACATATCCGCGCGCGCGTCTTCTTTCTTTGTCCTATTCTTTTTCCCCTTTCAATTAAGTGGGCCCCCGCAAATTTATGGTAAAGCAGAGCGAGCGCGCACGGCAGTGCGCTCGGGGAGGGATATGAACAAAAAAAAGGAGAAAAATCCGCAATTAAAGAAACCTCCTTATCGCCTTTCCAAAGCTCCTTATCTCTGCTACCATAACGGCCCTATCATTTACACTTTCTCTCGCGAGAGCACGACTCTCTCCTTTTTTTCTTTCCATTCCTCTTCTTCTTTTAATTAAACCGTGAGAGAGGCTATATCGCAGTGCTTTATTCTCGCGTAATGAGGTTGCACCCACGCGGCGCGCGACGAAGATAAGCCTATACGAAGCAAATGCGACAATAAGGCGATGTTTACGAGGTGTTATCTCGCTCGGCGAACAGCCGATTTCTTCGCTGCGCGACTTCCGTTGCAGCGCCTCTGCCCGTCCGTCGCGAATTGACCGATCAAACGCTGCTCGTGCATTCGTCGATGGAGCAATTAGCTCGCGCGATACCAATGGGCCGAACCTTTCGCGAGGGCGGTGCCGCGGCCACACGCGTACTTTATGCCCCGGCCGATCCCCCCCCCCCCCCCCCCTGATATTATCGCTAATTTGCTCGCTTGTTTACGACTGGCAGACAACCGAAGACCGCGCTCGCTTCCAATTTTTCGATGCACAGTTCTGCCTGATCGAGCCTCGCCACCGCTTTCCTTTTGCACTCGACGCGTCCGCGCATTTACGCGCTGTCTCCCCCCCTCCCCCCGTTTGCCGCCACCACCGCACGCGAATATTATACAAACGAGTTACGACTGTTCGTCATTTTTTCCTTCTCAATAATTGCGTTTTCGAAGGGGGGTTGGCCCCTCAATGAGAGCCTCGGGCAATGATCTTTCTTTTTTCTTGCATCAAGCAGCGCACAAGTCTACTCATTGGAGATTGTTCTCGTTTCTTGGAGTATACAAATCCACGACTCTTGGAAAGATGGCAAACAGGTTTCGAGCCGAGTGTCGACGACTAAATAAACACCAGTTCGTCGTTACGTCTCTAATCCGCCAAGTAAAAAAGAGGAGTTCGAGCAAAGCTACGTATAGCTGCGTATCTTTTTGCGAATAGAATGAACGTCAGCTTTTTTTTCGGGAACGTGTGCGTCGAAATAAAGAGAGAGAGAGAGAGAGAGAGAGAGAGAGAGAGAGAGAGAGAGAGAGAGAGAGAGAGAGAGAGAGAGAGAGAGAGAGAAAGCGAGAGAGGGAAACGTCAGAAATAACCAACGAGGCGGAAAAAAACGGTCACACTCTTGCCGTGAGCGTTTGCGGGCGCGGGGGGTTGCGGAACTTTGGCGTAATCCGGTTTTAATTAAATAACCAGAGCGGCGGTGGCGGCGGCGGCGGCACCTCTCACTTGTATACGCGAACTGCGCCGCTGCGGACCGAGAGAGAGAGAGAGAGAGTAAAAGAGTTGCGGATTTGGAATGCCAGCGCACGCGCCGCCGGCTGTCGGGCATTTAAGCGTCAGGCATTTAACCACAACTGTCGTCTTCCGATTGCCTGAGTTATGGCCACCTCTCCCGCGCATGTAGATTGCGAACGTGTGTCTCTCTCTCTCTCTCTCTCGTTCGGTGGAGAGCGGAATTTCGACACGCCGCACTCTCTCTCTCTCTCTCTTGTTCTGCTACTGCGTGTAGCGGATGGCTCCGCGAGCTGCTGGAAGGCACAAAAGGTGATAAAGCTAACTTTTTAAGGGCCACTCGCGCAATCACCGCGCCGCTGGAACGACGTAATTATAAGAGTTTAAAAGGCCTGTTATGGGCTTATCTTGGGACATTCTAGTGTTGCGTTAAACTGCGATCTCCTTTCTTTGCTTCTCCTTTTTTTTCGGGAGCCGCTTGATTTATTGATTGTTAAAGTAATTGCGCGCTTGCGCCAAATGGATTTTTGATAAATAAATTACGCTTAGATTTACGTCGCGATAAAACGTCCGATGAGTGATTCATTCAATAATAATTCATTCGAGCTCACGGAAAAAACGACGTGGGGTGGGGGCATCGCGACGCCTGCGCATGCTCGCATCCTACAGTCGGGTTCATCATGCGCGTTCGACGATCATTTCGACTGTTCCGCGGCCGACTGTCGCGCGAGGCGAAAGGACGAGGCGCGCGATCTCTCGAGGCTAAAAAGGCGGCTCGACAGCCAAGTTTGCGGCTTTCGCCAAGCCACCGAGACGCGTAATCCAGTCGAAGCCCCGAAGGATTTTCCAGCGCTCGCGCGCGCACCGCAAGCAGATTTCGCGAAAATGTGTTTTTCGGCCCTCGACGCGCGCACCGTCCTCGAGGATTAAGCGCGCGAAGGGCAGTCGCAGATTGGCTTTATTAATAACTTGAGCCGCAAAAACAATAAAGCCCGGGGACGTATCTCGGGATGGGGGGAGGGGGGAGGGGGGGCGGGCGATTAACGAAAAATTTATCGGCGCGCAATTGCCGATATTAATCGGCCTGGCGCTCCGACCCCCCGCGCTCACCGCAGAACAACATAATAATTCGGAAAATTAGGCGCGCCATATACGACGAAGACGGAAGGGAGCGAGCAAGAGCCATGAAAACAAGATGCTCGTCGTCGTCGTCGTCGTCTAAGTTTCGGCAGTTAAGGCTGCACACTCTCCCGGCTAAGTAAAGGAAGAGGAGCTGCTCTCATGCATACCCGAGCAGATAAGGGGGATCTATTTCTCTATTTAATTTCCCATCTCGTCAGCGCAAAGAGAGAGAGAGAGAGAGAGAGCGAGCGAGCGAGCGGCTCCGATAGCTATACCTCGCGATTTACGGGCATACGTGCGCCAGCGCGTGCCTCCTTTTTCCGTGGCGCGCCGCCATATACCTAATTCGCTTTTACAGCCAGCTCTGCTGCCGGATTCTCGTTTCGCGAGCGTCGCGCGGAGCTAAGGAAGACCGAGTATAAAAGTCGCGCGTTTCTCACCTGAGGCACCTCATTGCCGAGATGAGCTGCGCGAGGGAAGAAAAAAGACGACGGCAGAGGCGTCGAAGCGAGAACGAAAATTTGTTTTTTTTCTTTTCTCTCGCGCTGACTGGGAAACGGCCGGTTTGGCCTGCAACGAGAGAAGCGCGTCTCGCAGCGTTCCTACTAATCAGGCTACGTTTAGTAGTCTATTGACATTTCGCCTATCCGAATAGCGAGATCAAGACGTCGTTCGTTACTGCGAAACACAAGCCTACAACGATCCCTCGTTCAGAGCATCAGTGACCATTAGACTCGCGAGAAGCACAGTTTAGATATAAAAAAAGTAGATGTTCTAAAACTGTTTTGTCCGAACGAATTCGAATCATCGTGATTGCAAGAAGTTCGTAGCAAATCGCTGAGGAGAAATCGGAGATGAAAGCAGCGAGCGAAAATGGAGGTGGCTTCCTACTCCGCGAAAGGTCGCCGAAGATGCCGCGCGGTCGAGCCCCCCCCCCCCAATTGGCCTTCGAGCACACCGCGCAAGACGTCAACGCGCAAAATTCAAAGGTCGCCCGACGCACTCGTCCCCATCGCGCGAATACGATGGTCCGAAGCGGCACCCGGGGCGCGGATGAATTTTCATCGCACTGCATTTAATAATGCGAAAGAGCGCGCGCGCCGGCCCCCCGCTTTTAATAAGCGCGCATCGTCGAATAAAATTGGCGGGGCGTGCGCGCAAGTCGAAACGTCGGCGCCGCGGCTGGCGCGCAACGACGAGAGCTCTCGCGGCGTACTTTCGAGAGCGAAATTTATACACACATCGCGCGGCGGCGGCGGCGTCGACTAATAAACGGGGCGCGGCCGCGCGGGGAAACAAGGAGCGCCAGGGCCTTTGATCGGTCGGGGATTCTTGGGCGAAAAAGTCGACTGGCGCGTGATCCCTTTTTTTTCCCCCGCTTTGGCCGATGTGCAGCGGCCCGTTGTCGACTCGCATATAGACATTCCGATTGCCGGCGCGCAGACATAGGCCGGTCGCCGGCGAAACTTTCCCGCTGGAAAATCCTCGGCGGGGCCTAGGTCAGCCCTTAAATCACGGGCCGCTCGTAATTAAGTGGTAATGAATGGGCTGTATCGCGGCTAGGGGCTTAATATCTGCGGTGTGACGCATGACGCGCACGACAAATCCCTTATATATCATCGAGGGCTTTGCCTGATGAGCAGAGAGAGAGAGAGAGAGAGAGAGAGCGAGAGAGCGAGAAAAGAGAGAGAGAGAGAGAGAGAGCCGCGACTGGCTTCGTTGCAGGAGCTCTCCCGTGCCAATATTCATAAACACGTCGAGCCGCGCTGCCGGCAATATCTTAACTTGCCTCCGACGCCTCCTTGCTCTCCCTTTGGCTGGCATGTCGATGCGCGCGGCGAAAAAAATAAAGCGCGGCGGAATCTGCCTCGGCCTCGAGGAATCGATAGGGCCGCGCATAAACACTCGCGGCCGGGGAGCTGCCCGCGCGGGGGCCCGCGGGTACAAGCTCGGCTCACCTGCACGCGAATAAATAGCCCGGATAAGAAAGATAAATAAGCGACGCGCGAGCGAGCTTTATGAACTGGACCGAGCGCGAGCGGACCCAGGCAAACGCCGGCTCTCGCCCCGCCGTTGCTCCTTCGTCTCGGCCGTAATTGCGGGAATAAGGATGCGCGCGCGGTAGCCGTATAAATACCGCCGAAACAACCGATTGCCGGAGCGCGCGCGCCGACAGACGCAGCCGGGACGATTAATAGCGGCGATATTGGCCCGGTCCGCCGAGGCTGCCACGCACGGGCAGATACTCGTTTTCTCGCCGCCGCGAGCGGAATGTCGCGCTCGCCGGCGCGCGACGAGCATCGCGATAGGCGCAGCCGTCGCCGAGTCGTTGCCTTTCCCGACAACTCGCGAAACGACTGTCGCGCGTACGGAACAGAGAACACGGCGGCCACGCAGGGCGCGCGTGCAATTAGTCGGCGGCGGAGTCCGCGCGATCCGTGCGGAGGGCCGAGAGAGCGAGTCGCGCGCACACGCACGCAGGTCAGTTCTTTGATACCGCTGGAGCGTGAGCACGGTTATGATTGTGATATTACAGGCGCGCGTCGAATGCCTGGCGCTAATTAAACGTTTGGCTCTCTCTCGCTCTCTCTCTCTCTCTCTCTCTCTGTCTGTCTGTGTGTGCTTGGGGTATTAATTAAACGCGGCGAGGCGCGAGCGCGAAGCCAGGCGCGCGATCGCTTATCGGGAGCAGCCGGCAGATATTGGCTAAATAACAATCGGAATGTTAGCGCTCGCCGGAGGAAGGAGTCCAGCGGTGAGAGACGCTGTCGCACCGCGGGGGCACTCTCTCTCTCTCTCTCTCTCTCTCTCTCTCTCTCTCTCTCCTCTCTCTCTCTCTCTCTCTCTCTCTCTCCTCTTATATAGATGTCAGATTTCCAAGACGTTATAAACCGTAGAGTCGAAGCTGTAAACGCGTATATTGCTCGCTCGCTCGCGTTCGGCGGCTCTTTGATACCGCACGGCTATGCTCCCATCCCTCGTAAATACCAAAAAGCGCTCTTTTCTTTGCTCCTGCTCCGTCCTTTCGGATGGGAATTAGCTGCTGCTGCTGCTGCTGCTGTTGCCGGCGTCGCTTCTTAATTGCCGCGGGGGAAGGTCGCGCGCGTTGCGTACACCGTCGCCGTCGTCGCCGAGCCCGACACTGCGTGCCACTCTGCATACTCGCGGCGCACCACTTCTCGACCTCGACCGACGAACACACCCGCGGAACTCACCTTCGTGCAACGCACCCTCGGCGACGTTGAATTTGCCGAAGGCAGCGAGGCCCCAGAACAGCGCCGGATGATACATGGTCATGCCGAGCTCTCGCACTCCACGCCACCGCGCCGTCCGACGCGACTGACTTGTCTGCCGAGCGTCCAACTCGCCTGAACCCCCGAAACTCGACGACACGCAGTCAGACGGCGAGAGAGAGAGAGAGGGGACACACCAAATACCCTGTGTACACAGTAGTCTCTCTCGCGCGCACACCCTTAGCTTTAAGCCTGAATCATCATCCCCCTAAAAGTCGAGAAGTCACATCGCGCGAGTCGCTCGAGCGAGCGATATACCGACAGGTTTTCTCTTTGTGTCGTAATATCGGGCACGAACAAATCCGATTCCCGAGCAGCGCACGGCAATCGAATCGTCGACACGCAACGGCGAATAATCCAAGTCCGCGAGTAGCCGCGCGGTTGTACGTATTTTTTCCAGTTTGTCGATCGTTCAAAAGGCATTCATTACGTACGACATAGCGACTCGTCGCGACGGCCAGAAAGCATCATCGAGTGGCGTTCGCGCATGCCGCTGAAAAGCCGTCATCAATCAAGTACGAAAATCGCCCGCGAGAATTGGCCGCGCGCCGATAATACACAGGGAGTGCGCGCGGGCAGATGAAAACAAAAAACTAGAGAGAGAGAGAAAAAGTCACAGAACAAGGATACTTTTCGCCCGTTGAGCCAAAACTCACCGCCTCGTATTCGCGCATCCCCTCATATGCACGCATACACGTACGTGTGGCTAATCGGGCTAATACAGATGTCAACGTCGGGCCCCTTTTAGCTGCTAACGTGTACACAGCTGCCCTCTCTCTCTCTCTCTCTCTCTCTTTTTCTTCACGGCCCTAATTGACGCGCGCCAGCGAGCGCTTTTGCCGAAACGTCCGTCAAGTTTATCGGATCGTTATTAACGGATCTTATTTATGCGCGCGCGCTCATGCACAATGATATTCACACTCGACTGCTAGAATGCTACGGATCTCTCTCTCCGTCGGACCGTGAGCGAGTATCATCTTTGTTTGGCTGTACCGCTATGCGCCTTGCGTGTGAAATATGGACTGCCGGCTTGCCCCGCGCGCCGATTATGCATGCAGGCGCGCGCGATCCTGGACGTCCTCACTCTTGCCGGATTTGTTGCCGCTCGCCCCGTTTAGTAATCGAAGACGGCAATTGGCTTGGATGGAATCCACGCTGCACGGGGAACAACGCGCGTCCACGATGCAATACCGGATGAAAAATTAGAGCTACTGCGAGGCTTCGTCGAAATGTTTAATGATCGACGTCGTACGGCTTTCGACAAATATTTCATTACATACGCGGTGAATATTCAAACAAATCGCTGAATATCGTATTATACGCGTTGCTATTCGCCTTTTCGTGAAATCAAGCGTGAAGCTGGACAAAGATCTAAAATTAATTTTCCAGCTAGATAAATAAATCACATAGCGGCGTGTTAGTCGTTTAATATCGAGCGATGACGTTGTAAAGTTCCAAAAAATAAGTGAAAAAAAAGCATAAGAGAAAGGGGAGCAGCGATTAATCAAGCGAGCCAGAAAAATGCACGAGAAATTTGTCGTATAATGTGTGTTAAAGGTAAGTCTCTCGACGGATGATTAACGTCTGTCGACGCTCTGTATACGCTGGCAGGAAAAAGCGCATTAGGGTGTCGTGCCCATTGAAGGACTGACTTTGGGCTTTTTCAGTGTAGGATTATACAGTCAAAAGTCGCAGTGTCAAATTTGTCGGTCCATTGAGGAGCGAGAACGAGCGAGAAAGAGAGAGAGAGAGAGAGAGAGAGAGAGTAGGGTCGTCTAAAAAGGCTTCCGGTTTTCAGAAGAACGCACCTGCCTGTCAAACGAAATGCTATATGCGTCGTATACGGCGAGTCCGTTTTGTGCGCGCGCGCGAGAGGGAGAGAAAGCGCGTTTACTGCCGCTAATCACATTCGGATTGACCGACAGCAGTAGTAGCGCGGCGGCCGCGCCGCGTTTTGCGATTATTTCACTGTGCGCGCGTCGTTTGTGTATATATCCCGATGATATTCGAAACCGCTTTCCGCGTCCGTAGATAATATGACGATTTGTCGACTGAACTGTTGATTTGCCGGTTTTTTCCCCCCTCCCCTTTCGCAGCAATACGATCTAACAGTTCTTGCGCCCATTGAAAATGATTTAATTATGCAAATAGGATACTCAAACGCACGCGCACAATGCGCTTCTGCTCATTGTAAGAATATACACCGCTGGGCTTTGTGTTTGTTCGCGTCAATCATTAATTAACGATTGTTATTTCATACTGCGGTATCCGATCTGGCCATTATTAGTTTTGACTTTAATAACAATTGCGAATTCATCTGCGCGTGTAAATTTGTTGATTGCGCCGATTTGCTCGCGTGCTCGCCGAACGCACCGCGATTCGCGCTCGTTTCTTGCTTCGCCTCGCTGCGAACTACACCTCAAATTTCTCCGATGTAAGTCTTTACTTATCGCCTCGCGCTCAAGAGTGCAGCGGCCGATGAAAGTCGATTTCCAAGGCGTGCGAGATAAACGATCGGCTTACGCGCTCGTAAACGAGTACGAGCCGTAAAAGAAAAAAACGAAAAATGGAAGCGATCCACGGAACGAGAATTCGCGAAGTACGCGCCGCGCTTTCACCTTTCCCCAGCCTCTCCGGTGCGCGAATGAATAATTAAAAGCCAAGCAGCAGTGTTAAACAAAGTCCTCCGGATAAATGGCCGCGAGCCGGCGAAAGGGCTGCGCGGATAATAGTAATAAAGGAGGAGAGAGAGAGAGAGAGATATTGCTCCTCGGCGCGGATCCTGTGTCCCTTCTTCTTCTTATCTCTGAAAGGCGACCCCCGCCGCCGTCGCTCCTTTTGACGACTGCGAGGGCGCGCGGAGAAACTTTGCGCCGCGGCTAATTGTTTGATAGCGAGCCCGATTAGGAGCCCCCGGCGCGCGATCATTCATTCCTCCGAAAACCGAACGGCCGCGGACGCGATCGCCGCGGCGCGCGCAAGAACCAGTTTCAGCAATTGACGCGGCTCTAAGCTCGCATTCCGAGCGATCTAATTAAATTTTACGCGGCGCGAGGCATATCCGCGCGAGACGCCGAACGATATCCCCGCCAGTGGCGCGCTCCTCGCTGTCCTTTCTCGCTTTTTACACGCGCGCTCGCGTCTCGGCGCGTCAAATATTTTCCCATCCACTTGACTCCCTCACTTGCGCGCGCGAATAAAAGTTTACACGCGCGCCTGTTCGAGCTTGAAAGGACGCCAGAGAGAGGGGGGGGGGCAGATCATAAAATCGGGATTCAATATCGTCTCGTCGACGGCGTCATGCATGACACGCGAGTGTCAAGGGGAAGTGCAACGGCCGAAAAGTATATAGGTAGTTTGACACGCTCGTAAAAGACGCCCATTTTAATACAATTTACAAGAAGCCGGTGAAGAGAGAGAGAGAGAGAGAGAGAGAGAGAGAGAGAGAGAGAGAGAGAGAGAGAGAGAGAGAGAGAGAGAAGGAAGCTGTTTGCGAAACGTATACACATATAAACGTTGGCGATAATAAAATGATAAAGGAAAGCCGTAAGAGGGCCGAAAAACCGTTGGAAAGGAGGACGATAATGTGCCGAGCCTGGGCCTCCTTTTCAGAGAGCCATAGGTAGAGAGCGCGCGGCGGTGTCAAGATGCCTGATATTTCATCGTCTTTACGAGGCTGCTCGTCGACGAGTCGAGGCACGACTAATTGCCGCTTATTAAAAAGCTAGTATCAAAGGAGCCAGCCAGTAGCAGCCGAGCCGAGCCACTGTCTCTTAATCTCCAGGCAATTTCCCGCTCGGCGGAGGGTCGCCGGCGCCAGCGAGAGCAGCTATTTTGCCGCGCGCCGCGTTTGCGAATTTCAGCGCGGCATCGACAGCTGATGGGAGCCGGCAGCGCGCGCACCCGATCACCCGTGCGAATTTCATTAATTATCCCGGATAATCGAACTTTAGGCCGCGAGCGATTAGCGACCGGCTGCTGGTGGTGGTGGTGGTGGTGGTGCTGCTGCTGCTGCTACCGCCGCATCGCGAGATGGGCAGACACTGCTGCCGCTGCGCCAGCGCCAAATTCGCGTATAACTAGCGTTGTTACGCGCTTGCGGCTTCCCCGCCGAGAGCCGCTCTGCCTACTTGTTATCGGCGTCGTTGTTGCGTCCCAGCGAGTGCCGGTCTTTTTATGCCCGCGACCCCCGTCCTCGTTCGCTAAATTGTATAATTTGTAGAACTTGTTCCGAGGCTTTAACCGTGAAGCGCGCGATCGCTCTCTCGCGCGTCTAAACGCCGCGCGCGCCACTCGCTCCTCTCCGCGAGAGAAATTCAATCGCCGCACTGCGAGTTTCGCGTGTAAGTATGTCCGCGACTGTATAATACCGGTTTGCCGCAGCCGCCGCTGCCGCTCGCGATTTTCGATAAAACGCAGCGCGGCGCGCGATCGTTTGCGAACTATTCGGCTATCAAAGACCTCCCAAGGCAACGTTTTCACGCTTGCGCATAAAGTATATATCATACATGTATTTGAATGAGGCAAGAGGAGAGGAGGGGGGAGGGCAAACAGTTCTGGCCGACGAGCTCGAGAGTTCGTTAGCCGGTGGATACTCGCTCCCAGCCGCAAAACGAATGCTAAATTCAATTATCCGCGAGTTCCCGTGCCGCCGAGGCTGCGCGCTTCGCTCTCGCGTAATATCCTCATTTGCCGCTGACGCTGGGCCGAGCGCGGCGCGTGTGTGCGGCTGGCGCGCCTCGCGCGCGGAGACGTTCGCCGCAAAAACCGCGGCGCTGAGGACGTTCGGCGCCGATGCGCGAATCGCATCGGCTCGCCGAGAAAGGCCCGTGGGACAATTAATAATTCGCCGCCGGAGAGTCATTTGTCCGGGGGCAAGGAATGTCGCGCGCCCCGTTCGGTTTTTCTACCCACGCGTATTACAAAGTCGCGCTGCGTACGACGCGTCTCGCTTCTTGCCAGCGCGACCCGGTCGCGCGTACGTGTGCGCACGCGCGCGCACGCGGTGAAAATTGGATTTGGTTTTGCCGCCGGCAAAGAAACACAAACAAAAAAAACCGACAAACTGCGCTTTAAGGACTTCCAAGCGCGTCAGCGCCGCTCTTGTTTATTATCGCCACCGCCAATTTGTATCTTCGCGAGGGCGATCATCGGGCTTGAATGAAGAACGCCGCGCCGAGGGACTCGAATCGTCGCGATCGCTTTGTTAGCGATAGGCACGCTGGAGTACTCTCGATCAGCCGCGCCAACGAGGTAGTCTCCAACTAAATCACCGGCAATCAGCGGTGGCAACGTGTAAAAGCAGATTTAAAGCGGCAGCCTTGCGCGCGCCAAGTTCCCTCTCGCGGTTTCGGACGTTAATACAGAAATATCATCGTCATAAGAGGCGCGAGCGCGTCGCGCGAAAGTGCGCAAAGCTCTCGAGTTTCTCACACCTCGTGAAGAAGATCGCATAACGAGCGCTCCCTGCCTCCCTGCGATTCTATTGCTGCTTTCCGCCTGGCGCGTTCGTTGCGATATCGAGCATTCTCCTCTCTCTCTCTCTCTCTCTCTCTCTCTCCTCGATTTAACGCCAATAACACGCGACACGAGCTTGTTCTTTTGCTTTACGTGACAGTGCGAGCGCTCGCGCGACTGATCAATTTATAGGCGCGCGAATTTTTTTTCTCCTTTTTTCTTCATCTTTCTTTTCTCAAGGAGCAGCGGAGCGTTAATCAGTCGCCACCGTCGAGGATATAGCCTCCTCGCTCTTTTCGTGCAAAATATATCGCCGCGGGAAACTTTCTCGCGGCGCGTTACTTATTCCTTTCCAGCTTTACGAGGCGAATATTCAAATTGACCGAGCTGATAAATTGGCCGTGCAACGCGCGCACACACGTCTTTGCTTTTTCTCCATGTATCAGCCGAAATAATAATATTGTACGATACTGTCGTTCGGCCCGCTCGTTTCCCGATGAAGCTTTCATTGGTCGTAGGTTAATAAGACATTAAGATATCTCGCCTCCGTTGTTGTTTTCTGCTCGCTGGGCTTAATAAGAAAGCAGGGATATCGGTGGAAGGATGAAGAAGCGGAGGCGGGCAGGTATGACTGCCGCTGTCATATATAATAACAGCATAAAACAGATACGCGAGAGAGGGAGGGAGAGAGAGAGGCCCTCTCGCGAATATATTATGTTGGCCGCGCGCGGCGACTAATTTACGATTATAACGTACGTGTATAACTATCATTGTTGATATACTGGCTGAAGAAGCCGAGAGGCCTTACTACACGAACGAGCGGAGATGAAGAATCCAGAGAAAAAAAGGGAAGACACGATGAGAACGTATACGTACGGCTATCCTCCAACTATGCAACGTACAACCAAATGTCCTTATTGCTTTCTCGTCCGTCTGTCTCTCGTAAAAGGTGAAAGCCGGATTCTTTTTTTCGTTTTTCTTTTCCCTTTGATTATCGCCTAAACACCTCTCGCAGGCAACTTTGATTTAGAACTTTCGTTATTCCCGCGGATACATGCGCGGAAGCGCCATTGATCAACTGACGGCTGATCTTTTGCGCGCGCGCGCGCTCTGCGCTGGATGAGAGCACCTTAGATTCTCCTCGATGATAATAATAATCGAAGCGTGCATGTGCCCAGATTTTTTTGTCGAGAGAGAGAGAGAGAAGCCACGGGGAGTATATAGTTTTATTTGAAGTATAACTTACTCACGGAGGCCGCGGCGGAGGGGCAAAAAGCTTAAGAATTAGAGTAGAGGAAGAATGTGACATGTTTTAAAAGTATCATGCGATGCAAGTAGAAGCAGAGGACATAAAGAGGAGAACGGCTGGCTGGCCGCAAAAACTGCGCGCTGCTCGAGTTGGCCGCTGCTCGCTTGGACACCTTTTTTTGCCGTCGACTCACTCAGCGGCGATCGATTGCGCGCAAGCAATTGCGATCCGAGTCGATTTCATTTGCTCTCCTCTCGGCAACCGGTCTTCTCTCCCTCTCTCTCTCTCTCTCTCTCTGTCGGCCAAAGAACAAGAGTCGACAGTTACATGTCAATACGCCAATGAAAAGTGGGGCCCTTCTCCAACTCACTCGCGGGACAAAGAAACCGCCGATGGAGACGTTCAGTGCAGTACTGCCGGAAGCTTTGACTTTGAAACGGCCAAAGAAAAACATCGCAAGGATATAATGCAGAAAACTCGATAAATTCAAGCGCGAGCGAAGCCCCCTTCTTCGCATTTTTTCCCCGTTGTTGTGCGAGAGCTACAAAGACAACCGCGCGCCCGACAATCGCACCGAAACTTTTTAAAATAAATAACCGGATATTTAACGCGAAGGGTTCTGCTCCTGTGACCGCGGGAGGCGCCCACAGTGTATACGCCTTTAAAAAAAAAAGAAAAAAAGGACAAGCCCTTTGTGGTTTATGTCGTAGCAGATTGAAAATATGGATTGGCCCGGTCGCTTTGCCCAGTTGCCTCTCGGTGAATCACACCGAGATTAGAAGTACATTTTTCACTCGGTGCGCTTCTTTCTTTTTTTTTTTATCTGCCTCGACTGTCTGTTATAAGCCCACGCGCGCACATGGCCCGCAGGCGGGAGGCTCAGCACACTGGCGATCGACGAAAGCCCAACACAGCGACGGCACCGACTAATTAAACGAATTCGCGCGGGAACGAGCTCGTTGGCTTGTATCGTGATGCCTCGCGCGTGTACGCGAGCGCCCGTGCAACAATTTCACAATTTCACGCGTAACCCACTCCTACGCGCCAGCAGAACTCATCCTCGGTGCGAGTGCAAAAGGAAGAGGAATCAATCGTAACGGCTATCCGAACGCGTTGCTCGCGCTCGCGGCCACTTATCAAGCGCGTGTTCCGTCGACAGGCAATGGGAAAAGTGTTATATCCGCCCATACGCCTTTCTCCACCTCCTCTTCTTGGCATGAATCTTCCGGGGCGCACCTTATATCCCTTTCTATCTCTCTCTCTCTCTCTTTCTCTTTTACACACACAAAAGCGGATAAAGAACGAAACATATGCGCGGGGGGAGAAACACGAACAACACAGAGCAGGGGGGGGGGGGGGATCAAGAAAACAGTAAAGTTGCGGTCGAGTCGAAGTGTTTAACAGATTTGAAAAATCAGCAATATAGCGAGGAGGGAGGCAGGGAAGCGGAGCACTGGAAATCGCGTGTCATTTTTCATCTTAATGGCCGCTCGAGGAGAGCGAGCGCGCGCTCCCCTTCCTTCTTCTTTTTTTTTTTTTCTTTTTCACGCAGCGCGCCGAAAGCTTCCTTTTATCTCGCGCGCCAAAACGTCTTAATAGCCATCGCCGCCGGCACGCCGCTTTATTTACATTTTCTTTTATTTCATCGGAGCGTGTGATGCTGCCCAAAGCCACTCGACCGCGGAGGCTAATTGATTCCTCCGATCTTGTTCTCGTCTCTCGTCTTTGACTGCATTAAGCCACCTTTGTGAATTCGCGATGAGTATTCACGCTAATGATGACGCTGAAAGGCTTTCGTAAAAATTGAGTGCGATCGCACGAGCGCGAAGCGCCGCGCTCCTGGCGAAAGTAATAATTGAGCGAGAGACGTCGACGCAGTGCCCGGACTTTTAATGAAAATCGGTGGCGAGCTTTGATATCCCGCGATTATGAACTCGCACGAGCGAGAGGTTCGAGGTTTTTGCGCAAATAACGTTGAATCAACGGCCGGCCATATACATGCGCAATATGTAAAGCGTTATAATTAGCTGCCAATATCAACAGCAGCAGCGGCACACGCGTATCGCTCGACATACAAACAAAACTCTCTCTGTCTCTCTGTCTCTCTGTTTCGGTCTGTTTGTCTTGCGCGTCGCTCGCAAAAAGCGCATTAGACACGAGAGAGAGAGAGAGAGAGAGAGAGAGAGAGAGAGAGAGAGAGAGAGAGAGAGAGAGAGAGAGAGAGAGAGAGAGAGAGAGAGAGAAGTGTCGAGAGCTGTCGTCGACGATGCCCTGTTCACGCCAGAAGAACGACGAGTCCCCTCGCACTGTCAAAACACGCGTCTCTCACAAATTGGCGCCGTCGTGTATTTCTTTCGGTTGTTTCTGGCTCGCGGGCTGTTACGCGCGTAGCCCAGCCCCGTTCGGGCAATTGGCTGCAGCGATCGACGCGCGATCTGCTGTGCATACACACCTATGTAGGTACAACTGTGCGCGTGTACGCAGGGGACAGTCGCACAATGGGCAAACTTTGATTTATCATGTACCGACTATTTGTACTGGCGTTGTCCCCTCCTCTACTTGGGCCTCGGGATCTACGCCGCGCATCATCGCCGCCGCCGCCGCCGATGATCCATTAATTTTCTAATAACACGGGTAATTTCGATAAATTTACTCGGTCATAGTGTCGAAAAGCGAGCGGCCAGGGTAGCAGCTCCGCTCACCCCTGCGTGTCGCGTACAATAATTCCTACGTGGGGACGTCGCGAGCGAGCGGGCTTTCGGCACCGTCCCAAACTATATATCTCGCGTAAAAATTTATATGAGATCCTATACATCCTTTTTATTGATTTCTTCGGCGATGCGGGCTATTACAGGGCCCCGTGTTAACGCGCGCCACACGACACATTTTTTTCTCTCGCAAGCGCTCTCGTCCTGCCAATTTCCCCCCGTATATTTCTTCCTTCAACGGTTTATCATTCCGCCTTGCTGCTTCGTTATTTCTTTTAATTACATCCACGAGCACAGCGTTCGGCTATCGCGCGACGCCGCATTTCATTTAGCGTCATTTTCGATACGTACGAGGGACTTTTCGTTTCGACGCGAAACTCGGAAATATGAATTTGGCGCATCAAAGTTACAAAAAAAAAAGAAAAAAAATGGGGGTAGGCAGGAGGGAAAGCTGTAAAATTGGCGTGCACGAAGCCGAGCGCGCAGTCGTGCGGGCGTTGGCAGGCGAATTCCGATTTAAAATTACAAAGAAAATCGCGAAACATCAGCGAACGCACGCGCGCGGACGAGGGGGGGAAAAAAAGCAAGAGAATTACGAAACTCAAAGCGACAGTGCAAAGCGAGGCGAGCGCACGAGTGAGTGAGAGTACGAGAGTGAGTGAGAGGGTTGAAGGGTATAGTGGTCGGTCATAACGTGCGTCATTTCGAGCGCGACGTGTCGCAACGCGACTCTGCGGTATACACATTGTTAGCACGCGCTGTGGCATCGCCCCCCCCCCCCCACCCGCCCCGCCCCGCACCATCTCCCTCGCGCTGACTGTCAGCGTGTACTTGCGTACGTGTACGATTCTTTCCCCTTTGGTGCGATACAAGCTGATGTGTATGTATACGCAGTTGTGTAACCGAAACCATCGGACTTTTATCATCATTAAAGTTACGAATGGAGCTAAGTGATTTTATGGCGCAGAAGCTAATTCTGGCGCTGGATGTGTAAATCAAGAGGAGCGACGGGCGAAAGCTGTCAAAGGGGTATACACTCCTAGGATTGACGTCGATTGTGGAAGCTAACTTGGGAATTCGCCGTGCGTTCGAGAAGTTTTATATGCCTAATTCTTCTTCTTCTATTCTTAGGATTATCCGCTTTGGAAATAGGTCGCGCGAGCGCGGGCTGGGAAATCGGGAAATTTCCTTTCGAAGAATCGCCCGGACACTGAATGGTTTTACGAGGCCATGCCAGTCAAAGGATCTTATTTGTTGAAAAGAGCAAGTTAAGTTGTCACTCATCGCGACTTTCGATTCAAAAATGAAAACAGCCTCGTCTCTACGGGACGTCAACCGGGGCATCGCTTAATCGAAAAACACGAAGAATTTTCAAAGAGCTTGAGAATTTTTCTGAACTAACTTCCAACGAGCTTTCGCAAGTCGAAGATTTTACTCTTACGGAACGAAACTTCGAAATATTACGATTTCAAATAATTTGCACTCTTCTAGATCTATTTTTCATCGATCACGATTTAGCAATAATAATATTGTTTTCATTGAAAATTATAATAAAAGAAAAAACTTTTCTCCGTCTTCACGCTAACGAAATGTTTGTTTCTTTGGAAAAGAGTGTTTTTCTCATTCGGGATTTCATGCGACATTTATTTTATCCTCTTTCTCGTCTTTTGAAATAACAACAGCTTTCGATTAAAAATAAGATAGCATACACATTTGCTAATAAATGACAGACAATAAAGCTTAATTGGCAAAACAATTTTATTAGAAAATCATGAGTATTTTTAGCGACATTACTGATTGCTACGAATCGCTCAAAATGGCGCCATGGATAATTTCATTTTATTATCATGCCTTTAATGTGGTCAGCGAGTTTGAAAAAAGCGACGAGCAATGGAAGCTCGATTTTCAAAAATTAGGCTTTCGAAAATGATTGTTCAAAAAATTGCTTTTGTCATCGAATCGACGTTAATCGAAAGCGGTAATAAAATTGCAATGAATATCTCCCTGCATAAATTGAAGAAAAGGGGCGAAATCTTGAGAAAATGCTGCAATCCAATAACCCATTGAAAACCTCAAAGCTCGTTACAAGGTATTCATCCGTGAGCGACTCTTACACACCGAGCGTCGTAAAATCAATAACAAACTACGCGGCAGCAGCTCCGTAAAAAAAAAGTCAGAACGCAAACAGACGAGAACAAACATGCCGTGGACCGAGGCTCGGATATGAGTTTATTAAGGCTGGGCGAGCTGAAAATCGCTCGGCGAATAAAGCTAAATATTGTTCCGGCGTGGGCGGAGAGCGAGCGGCGCGGTATTTGATCGGGCGCGTTCGCCACCTGTATTGCGCAAAGAAAGCGGGCAAAAAAAAAAAAAAATTTGATCGGTCGAGCGCGCGGTCGCTATCATCGCTCGGCGGGCAAGCGGCAAGCGATATATACGGGCTGGTGGCGCGTGCATCAGTCAAGGGATTAGCGGGATTAGCCGCTCGAGGGGGACTCGTTAATTGCCGGTGGAGGTGCCACTCTCTCTCTCTCTCTCTCTCTCTGTATGCCCGCGGCAGAATGAGGAGGTGGAGGAGGACTACTGCCGCTACTGTACTCGCTTCGCGCACAAATCACGCCCAGAGTTACGGACTTAAGGAGGCTTAGGCGCGCGACGCCGATCCGATATCTGTGCCTGCCCGGCGCGTTACGCTCGTTTCCTCTTGATACTCTTCCGTCATCCACGCCTCTTCGCGCGCCGTCATTCAAGCTCCATTTTCGCGAGTGCCTCTCCGCGTTCTGCGGTCGCCGGAGATGCAGGCTGTCCCGCAACAGTACAGAGCGCAGTAGCAAAGACAACTGGATCGTCTTTCATGCTGGAAATCAAATGCACTCCCCTCGACAGAACGCGTCTCATTCTCATCGGGCGCAATTATGTTACGGACTTGTTTTTTGCGGCGATACGACGACGAGTAATTCTCTTTTTTTCCTTTTACGAGGAGGGTGTAAATGCTCTCGAATTAGGGTAGAACAGATGACCAGGAATACATGGAAATGATTATTGAGCTATCACACTTGGGTTCTCCTTTTATCGCTGCCTCTGGCATTGTGCGCGCTGGTAATCTTCATAAGCAGATTGCTCCAGCATACGTTTTTTTTCTCCTGCGACTATTCGGCCGCAAAGCCGCTAGGATGACAAATATATCCGCAGCGATTCGTCAAGACACATGTCGCCTCGTCCGCAAAGAAGAAAAAAAGGAAAAGAACGAGCAATGCCATTAAATTAAGCTTTTGATACGGTCGTTAATAACCTGCCCGCATAAAAATGAAACGAAGATATAGGCGATGACCCGAAGAATAATAAAAAGAAGGCACGCCGATCAGAAAAGCTGCGGTGGCCAATAAAAAATACCGGAGAACCCTGTTTCGGGGCCAAATCAACAAAGGAGATTAGAGAGGTGTGCAGTATCACTGCTTCGCTTGCTCGCCGCAGCGCGGAATTTCATTTCCACTTTTTTTTTTGTTTCTTCCGTAGTCATAAGCTCGGTGTGTTGAGAGCATCAATCGTGCGCGCGGCGCGCATATGCGGGCGCGGCAATCACGACATTAGGTAAACGAGCGACGACAAACTCTAGAGAGAGAGAGAGAGAGAGAAGTAATAACTCGACGAGAGAGATAAGCTGCGATCAGGGAAACAGATGGCACAAGACAAACAAAACGCTTGCGCACACATGTATACACGCCCGTGGACTTCGTTAACCGTATTACGCACCCCACGATTCATAAAGCGAGAAAGAGAGAAAAACTTTGCTAATATATAAGGCGATACGTCGCTCGTAGGCATATTGGCATTCGTTAAACGACTGCACGAGCACTCGCGTGAGGTTGATCCTACCACCCCTCACGCCGCGCCCACTTGTCAAACGGCAGAGAAAAAAGAAAAAAGTAGCGCAATAGAGGGCTCAAAGTATACTGATACGTCGATTTCAGCTGGGGTCTCTTTCTTGATCCTACCGAGCAAATTGAGCATGTGTCCGAAGGAAGGTGGCGGTGGTTCGTCCATTCTTTCCCCGGAAAAACAAAAGGAGAGAGAAAGAGAGAAAGAGAGAGAGAGAGAGAGAGAGAGAGAGAGAAAATATTCAAGGGACAAGCTTCTGTTCGACAATAGGGTAATTCTCGCGCATGAGATACGCGATCCTACGGCGTTTCAATGTGCGCGCGGAGCGCCCGAGCAACGTTTGTTATTCCCCGGCAGTTTGTTATATTTCCCGCATGCTCGCCTCGCGGACAAATGGCTCGCAGACAATGCTCTCCACACACCCACACACGCGCCCGCGCGATGATATGGGGTAGAGCAGCGCCATTCGCATGCGTTATTTCCGAGATCTGCGGTTTCCTTCTTCCTCCCCGCTCCGTTCTCGACCAAGCGTTTTCCTCCGCTATCCACTCCAACGCGCGTCTGCGCTAGCCTTTATCTTTCTTTTTTTCTTTTCTTCTTTTCCTTTCCTTCGGCCGATTGATCGGTCGAAATCGCCTTCTCTCCGCTCGCCTTTCAGTACGAGGGTGTTTTATTTATTTACCTCGGAGAAAGAGGCGTTGACGTCACGAACGCGTCGCACCTAAGAAGCGCCCTTTGCGTGCGCGCGCGCGAACCGGTTGGGCAGATTCAAGCGCGGCCAGCTTTGCGTCAAATTTAGCGGGAGGAAACTAACGCGCCGACGGCGACGCCCGTAAAATATGCACTGTAGCAGCGGCGACGACGCGAGCCACCGGCAAGTCCGAAATCGCGGCGTCGCTCGGCCCGATAAAGTTTCATGGCACACCTCTCGTCGCGATAGCCGAATCGCGCGCGCGAAAATATGGCGGCAATTAGAGAGCGCCGAGATACAGATACGATTATTGCGCTTCAGTCGATCGCCGACGACACGGACAGCCCGGCGTCATTAAGATAAATCGGAGGCTGGAAAGAAAGAAGGAGACGAGAGAAGGGAACAAGGTGACAGGCTGCGGATATAGAGGCGCGTCAACATCGGCAGCACCGCGCGGGATTTAGCCGCGTGTAATTGGCTCAGCTGGTGTTGACGCGATCCTGTCATCAATAGCTCGTCAGACAAGCCCGGGAAAGCTGGGCGCAGCGGCCCCCTCCCCGCCGCCGTCGGCGCGAAAATTCAAATGAATCGCAAAGCCACAAAAAGCGCGCGTCCGATTGCGCGCGAGGCGAGGCGAGACGAGGCGCCCCCGTAGCGCCGCGCGGGCTTTCTGTCTTTGTGTCGGCGCGGCTACTTTTTCATTCGAGTCGCGGCCAGGCCGCCCAAGACAGCCGGATTTTCGTCGATTATTCAAAGAGCCGCTCGCGCGCGCGCTGCCGCAGGAGGAAACTCATCTCGCGCGTGCGAGGATTTGCTGACCAACAATAAACCAAAGTCTCATCATCTGCGGGGATTTAGCGCCGCGCCGCTATAACGGTGGCGGGCAAGATAACACGTCATTCTCCTCACTTCTCTAACCCCCTCGAGGGACTCGATCGTCTTTGTCTGTGTGCGCGCGCGTTTGCGCGTGTGCGTACGGGTGCGCGCGTTCGCTTTGCCTTGTCGTCGAGCACCGAGTGAGAGAGGGATTAGCGCCGGACTTGACCGCGAGCGCCTTTTAATTTAGACAAATCGTCCCCGATTAGCATAACGGGATAAATTACGGGTACGTCAGCACGCTCGACAAGTACAACGCCGACCATCTCCGCGTGTTAATTTTCCGTACGACCAAAACTTTCGCGAGCTACCAAACTCTGATAACAAATCATTTCTTTCATTATTTTTGTCGGTCGTTGTTGCTGTTTTTTTTTATATTTATCGCGAGACCGTATTTCTGAATTATCCCTGGTGAGCCGTATTTATTGCCACACGACGACGTTGTTGTCGGATATATATATATATTTTTTTTTTTTCAATAAACGAGCAGAAAAAAATACGCAGACGTGAACGGTCTCTCGGTGTACCTGGTTCCGTGCAACTCGTCCTATAACGAGTCGACTCTGGGAATTGTATCGGACCATCGAAGCTGTAATGTCTTTCGATTGATTGCTAATTGTCTTGTTCTTGTACACTGGTCCGCAAGAAAAGCTTACAAAGTCTCGCGGGGAATCGTGACTTTTAATGGAGTGGTGGCAGAATAAGAAAGCCATAAATTGAGATAGCTTCTCGAGGTAACCTCCAAAGTATATCACTGCAGTTTTCGCGATTTGCGCTGATTGGCAATCGTAAAGGCGGAAAGCTCGTGCGCGCCGAAAATCCGCAAATTTATAGTCGAAAGCTCTCTCGGCTTGTAAAGGAGGTCATTAAAAATTCACGGCTCGGCATCAGAAGGTCGAGTCGCTATAAATTGGTTGTCCGCGAGCGAGTAAATAAAGTAAGGCAATCTCTCGCGGTTGCAGCGCGTATCGTCGTCGAAAATGTTTGGTCGTTCAAAGTAATGCGCGCGCGTGAGAGAGAGAGAGAGAGAGAGAGAGAGAGAAATGATGGGGCGGGTTCGAAGTGGGTACTAAAGACAGAGCGAGAGCGAAGACAAGCTAGAAATCCGGTTCTTATACGGGCGCGCAACACTTTGTATCCGTATTCATGCGAGTAATCCCCCTCGCCGTTTCTTTTCATCGTCGATGTCTCTCGGAGTCGTTAAAACGCATCGCCCATCCGCGCTATTTAGGCGCTCGACTTTACGACTCTCGAGACGCGGAAGAAAAGAAGGAAACTCGGCTTCAACTCTGACCGTCTACGCATCGACGCGAGGCGCGGGAGCTTTATAAATATTGCAAGGCAGGCTTCCTCGCGCGCGAGGATATTCAAATGTCAGAGGGATCAGCGGCTTGACACATTTTAACTTGGCGCGAAATATTGTTTGGCGCGCGCGGTGTCAAGGGGCGCACAATCTTCTGACGGATGTCCCGCCTACGCCTCTCTCTCTCTCTCTCTCTCTCTCTCTCTCTCTTGCTCTCCCGACCGAACACGGCTTAACGATTCAATAACCGATCGCCTTAGTTTGCATCCAAAGTGTCTTCCTTTTTTCCGTCTTTTCTTCCTCTGCTCGCTCGCTCTCTCCGTGCGAATTAAAATTACGGCGGCGAGAGCTGCATCCATCGCGCGCGCCATTTCAATTCTTCGGCATGACGGCCTCGCGAGATTGCGTATTTTTAAAGCCAACCTCGCTGCGAGCGAGGCGCCCGCGGGCGCCTTTTCCTCGTCGGGCAAGACGGGCAAGACGAGGAAAAACCCAGCAGCCCCTTATATCGTGTTTGCCCCCGCCCCCTCCCCCCCGGCTTCCACCTTTCACGCGCGACGAAGCTCATTCCTCTTGCACGCATCTGTCGGAGGGCAAACGCGACAGAAAGAGCAACAATGTTTTAAAAGGGAAGACAATTAGGTGTGTAAGGCGAATCGATCGGATACAAATGGGATTAGGAGTTAACGTTGTTTCGGCGGTCGGTCGGGTTTTGTCGTGCGCCGTAATTAAGTAACCGCAGCAGCCGGAGCAGCGAGCGAGAGCCGGCGCGCAAGGCTAAGTGACCCTAAGGAAAATTTATCGCGCAAGTCCGAAGCCATCCCCTCCGCCGGTGTCCTGCGTCAGGCTTGACCGTTGCCCGAGTGCACTTGAACGGTTCTCGATGGTCTGTGAGCGATCCGGATATAGCGGTAGAGACCCGTGGCTAAGATTAAGTTCGGGAAGGAGCATTTCCAGGGAGCTCCGTCTCGTCGTCGCAGCGAAAAGGGCCCGGGGCGGCGGCCGATCGCGACGCGTAACCTCGACGAGCGACGGCGAGCGGCTCCGCGTTGCAAGCCCACATTCGCGAAATCGGACCGATCGGCGCGTTCATCGATCACGCACGTGCGCCCGCCGCTTTTCCATATGAACTCGCCCGCGAGAGCCGCTCGGGGAGCCTCGTAAATGAGCTTGCGGCAAAAACGCTCTTGACCGATAGGATATAATCGACGAAAGATTGGACGGCCAACAGCTGCGGCGTGAGCGGCTTTTTGTTTTTCCGCCGTGTCATTCGTACGTAAGCCAAAACTTTGCAGGATTATGAAATCGCTACGGGAATAGGTCCATACGCCCCGACGCGGCAGTCGCAGATGCGGCAAATCGACACGAGTCGCTGGAATGATAAGCCTCCCTTGCCGAGCGGCTGCTTCTCTTGCCCCGGAGTAAAAGTGCACTAATGGCCGGAGATTAGAGGAGTTTTGACAGTTTCGCAGTTGATTTTCTTTACTCAACTGCTATTAACTATCAAAGCTTTCTCCCTTCTCTCGGCTCTGCCGCGACGCGAGGGACTTTTCCAAATTAGCTCGCTGTTTTGTGTCGTCGCACCTCCTTTTATCTTTTCTTTCTTTTTATTTTCTCTTTTTTTTTTCGAGAAAACTTGTTTCATCAATCTCATCGCGATCTAATAAAAACTTTACCGCCTGCGCGCGCCACTCGCTATTTTTTTCCTTCGGAAGCTTAGGTTTTTCGTTTCATTTTTCGAAGCATATAGAATTTGCAAATAAGCAATAAAAATGCACGATAAATCTGTGGCGGATTAAAAAGAGAGCGAGCGAGCGAGCGAGCGAGCGAGCAGAGCGCATGCACATACAAGATTAAGCACTTTGATTTCCAAATCGTTCATTACAGACTAAAGCTGCCTCTACCGCAAGTTGCACAGGGGGTAACAGCCGGTCGGCTTTATGAATAATGACGTATCAGTCTCGGGCCAACCCTCTAGCTTCATACTCGACCCTTTGAGCTCTCTCTCTCTCTCTCTCTCTCTCTCTCTCTCGGTAAACCGCACAAACTGAACATGCTCGCAGGTAAGGATGAAAGAGAGAGACAGAGCAAAAAATGCGTTCAACACACATTGGACAAATCGCCGTGGCATACGCCCAAACTGCTCGGAAGATGTGGCGCCATACGGACAAGCCATTTAAACTTCTGGCGTATCATCTCTCTCTCTCTCTCTCTCTCTCTCTCTCTCTCTCTCTCTCTCTCTCTCTCTGTGCCCTGTTGTACGCTCAAAGACCTTGCTGCCGCTCTCTTCTTTTTTCAAAGACACCCTTCGTCTACCGCCGCGAAACTGACGCCCTGCACAATTTTCCGGCGCATAATTTTATTCATTTTTCGCGCGCGCGCGAGCCCTCTGTTTGTCTATGGAAATTTTCAGGGAGCTGCCGCCGTATATTTTTCCAGAGAGCCGTCTGAATATTATTAGTAATTAACGAAACGCCGAGAGAGAGAGAGAGAGAGAGAGAGAGAGAGAGAGAGAGAGAGCCGAGCTATCTGATTACGAGCAGCCCCGCGCCGTAGGAAAAAACGAAGACACCGCTTTGCAATGGTAAACCGACGTCTGCATGCATAACCGTCCGAGAAGGAAGCGAACAACTGCAGTGCGCAGACGAGTGTATTCCGTGAAAACATCATCGGTGCGTGTAAGGACGGGAAGGTAGGACAGGTCAATCAGTGGGAATACCGAAACTGGCGATAGCACCCATGCCCACGCGGTGTTAGTGATTAACAAAGCAAGCGCGCGTATATCGGGCCGAGCACGTTTACTTCGATGCCAAATAAAACGCGGATGCATACCGTCGTATCTCTCTCTCTCTCTCTCTCTCTCTCTCTCTCTCTCTCTCTCTGTTTCGCTGTTGATTGATGCGATTAATACTTTAGAAAAGTATACGTGTGTTCCCGCGAATTATCGCGCTGTCACGGGGCGGACAAAGAAAAAAAAATAAATAAACCGTCAGCCGCGCGGTGTAATTCTGAGCTGTCGTATAGTAATTTGACTGCAGTCGAAAAAAAAAAAAACAAAAAAAAAAGTACACTGTCAACGAGATCGTCATCATTGACGACGACGACGACAATCTAGCGATCGATTAAAAAAACTCGCCACGCGTTGTTGATCCATCGGCTTTTGCAGCATGTCGTTCGTATAAATTATTAGCGGCGCTTTGATGACGACGACGAGAACGAAGCTAACAAAAAAAAAAGAAAAAAAAAGAAATGAATGCGGAAAAATTCGCAGCTGCGCTACTGATAATCCGGTGAGCTGATCCGTGCCGTAAATCATTCAGCATTCGACCGAGAACGATAATGGAGAGCTGCCGCTGCTGTTTCGCGCAAGAGATCCTCTGGAAATATGCAAAGAGAACAGCAGCTTAGCGCCCTCGAGAATTCGTATTTGTCGGCAGATACACCATCCATCGCCTCGAGGGTTGGAGAGAGAGAGAGAGAGAGACGCGCATCTCGAGGGCTCTCTCGCTTGCGTGTTTACGTGTTATACCAGCCGAGAGAGAGGCTTCACACACTTGACGAAGTTTTTCTCCCCCGTGCCGATGGAGAGAGATGAGTTTCGCAGGTACGCGCGAGTCAGCGTTTAAAACCGTGCGTCCTCCCTCCTTTTTCTTTTTTTTTTTTTTTTTCGAGAAAACTGCTCAGGGAGATTGTCGAGAAAGCCGTCGGCTGCGGAATTGAAACTGCTTATCTGTTATTTATTCGCGTTTTATCGGCGATACGAGGGTGGGGGGAGGAATCGTTATGATATTTGTCAGTGCTGACGAGCATGTCGTTTGCTCTTTGTTTATTTCATCGTACGGTTAATTTTTTTAATTTTCGAAAATTATACCTTCTCTGACGAAGTCGTCGTGGCAATTGGCGCTGACGTTTTGCCTAACGAGTATTTATCTGCGGGTCGCGCGAAGCGCAGACCATAAACGTGTATACACAGGCAGGACACGCGTCAGGCAAAAATCACGACCGAAAACTCTCATAACAAGTGAAGCCCGATGAAAAATGGGCGACAGTTTTCGCCCTGGCCGCTCCCGCGTTCCGCGTGACACGAGAAGAAAAGCGCGAACGAATTAGGAGGAATTCACCGAGAAAAAAGAGAAATAACAATAATAATGAAAGAAAGCGCTGACTCGAGGCGCCCGTGGCGTACGTATACGCCATTCGGTAGCCCCCGCGCATGTACAAGGGAATGCCATTGTGTACGGACTCTCTCCGATATTAAAATAGCGAGTGATTGATGCTCGGTTCAGTGTAGGCAGCGCGCGGGCGAATTCTTAAAAGCCGCGCGACCAATGGACGCCGCCGAGCTCGCCAGGCGTTAATAGATCCGCAGCCACGGGCGTGCCACTTGAAATAAGCATCTGCCGGCGCGAGCTCTGCAAATCGATTAACGCGCGCGTATCGCAAGCCGGGCGCCGGCATCAGCGGAGCGCGCTGCCGCGGTTTACGCTCGGCCATTCGTTTCCCCCCGGAATTCAATCTGCGGCCTGCGCGCGAATTCCTTCGTATGACGTATGATCTTCCATATTGCTGCCTCTCCCACACACACGCGCGCCCGCGCGCGCGACACTCGTAATATCTGAGAGAGAGAGAGAGTTATGCCGAATTAGACGCGCTCGCTTTTTCCTTGCTCGCAGTGGGCGCTTATTAAATCCTGTTTATTATCGGCGAGCCAGGCCCGGCTGTCGATCGATCGAGCGAGCGCACCACCGCCGCAGCGCCGGCATGCAAATGCGCGTCGGCACGGCCGACGGGGAAAAAGAAGGAAACACGAATCCTCGAAACAAGCAAGGCGATCCGTCAGCGCTATCTCGGGTCGCGCGCGCGCCGCACAGATTTTAAAGAAAATCGCCGAAAATTTAAAGCTTTCTCGCTTATCTCCGACGGGGGGGGTGGGGTGGGCGCCGGCCGGAGGGCTTCCACACCCGTACGGGCGCGCGACAAATAGGTAATAACAGCCCTCCACGCGTGATTATGGGAACACACGCAAATCCCCGAGCCGCCCTGCTGCGAGGGGCGAGGGAACCGATAGCCCGCGCGCGCGCGCACGAGTCGTTTATCTCGTCGGAGCTCTAACGAAATTTTTTCCCGTTACGCGTCTGCCACGACGACTCGCGCGCGCGCGTGCCGCGCGGATAGGAGACAACGTCACGTTTGACGCTGGGCCTGCCTGAGCCCGCAGTTATTATTTCGAAGGGAGGGGGCGGGGGGAGGTTGAGCAGCAAGCTCGAGCGCGTTACGCGTGATTGCACCGACTTTACAAGGAAATTCCTCGAGGGCTGCGCCAAGACGGAGGAGAAAAAAAGTTCTTCGTGTGGATTTCTTAATTAAAGCATGATCCCCGGCAGCAGATAGCTGTCACTCCAGATGGTCAATTAACAGGTGGCAAACTATTATTTTCCATTTCTTTCCAGGGGAGTTTGCACATTAGCCGCCGCCGCGCGTGTTTTTGTCGGAGCAATGAGATCATTACAGTGTTTAAAGCCGAAGGCGCACACTCGCGCCGAGGCTCTTCTTCTTTTTCTTCGCAGCCGAGGCGACAATAATTTCACTTAATTAAATTCCGCTCTGACTCTCGCGCGCGACCGAGAGGGACCCTCCGTGACGGAAAAGGATCTGTCACTGATTTTTCTTTTTTTTTTCTTTTCTATTCGCAGCAGCCCCCTGTCCTCTGTATCCATCCTGTTCCTCTTTGAGGGAGCAATCTACCGAGCTCTCGGACAAACTATTCGCCTCGTTATTTCTCTTCGGAAAATTTGTGTGGAGCCGCGCGAGCGCGCTTTGAAGAATCAATCTCGGCCGGTCGTTTTCACGGCGAGTAATTGATATTCAGGTGCCAAGGAGAAAAATCAGCTTTGGGGCGATGGCGCGCGGGCGTTAAGAGCGTCATTCCGCGATAACCGGCAGCGACGCCACCGCGCCGTGGGCATAAAAAGAAATACGGTCGCGGCGGTCATTGCAGGAAGGAGAGCTCGAGGAGCGGTATCAAGCGGGCAAAGCGACGCCGGCTTCTTATTACCACTTCATCTGCAATTAACATTTATAACCGCGCTACCCGACAGACGCAACTTTCTCAGGCAACTCGTGGAAAAACTAATTAAATATTCCCAAGAGACACAAGGGGGGGGGGGGTCGGCAGTCGCGAGGAGGAGCAGCCGTCGACAGAGCGTTATACATTTAATTAAATAGTTCGTCTCTTTCTCTCTCGCACTTTCTTTCGCCTCCGCTCTCGCCTCCGCTTTCGGAAAAACGTCTCCGCCGCAGTAGCGATAAATCTTACGTTCGAGTTTGACGAGTCGCCGTCATAATGAAAAGGCGCGGGCACGACTTACGAGGCAATTAGAGACGTGTAAAACGGCTTAACTACCGGCCGCAATCAAATTTCGCGCGCGCTCGCCTCTCGCCCGCGTCGGTGTGTACAGAGCGAAGGCTCGAAAAAAAAAAGAAAAAAAATGGATAAAAGAACCGAGCTCAACTCGCTCGTTAGCAAGATCAACTTTGCGAAAATTGGATTAAACTTCAAAGGCCCTGGTGAGCGCTTCTTATTCATCGAGAATCGAACGAAAGGAGAAATTTTTCCTTCTCTCTTTCCGCAGATGAACTTTATTTGCAAGCCGAAAGACGAGCGCAAGCAGGACGTTACGCTGACGTTCCGTCCTTTAACGGCGATCGTTGAAGCGAGCGAAATGGCTGTCGTTATAGGCGCAAAATCTTTCGCGCGGCTGCGGCTACGAGCCCATTATTTCGCGCGCGCCGCGCACAAATTTTACGCCGAAAATTTTGTTGCGTACGATTAGCTAAATGTATATCGCGCTTTCACGAGCTCATTTGGCTGCGAAACGCGCGCGTCTCTCTCGTTTCACAAACGGTTTCCCCGAAGCGCTCTTAGACGCGCACCGTCTTGCGCCTCTGCTTTTGTTTCACGGATGCGAGAGTAAGAATAGCCGATGCGAAATCAACTGAGAAGCTGCGCTAATTAAATACCGATGTGTAACCGCGATATGTTATTTCTAACGGCAGTTCTGTAGAAAGATCCACAAAAGTCGAAAGTAGATTGAAACAAGCAATGACATTCATACGCGAAATTAATAAAAGCAATAATTTACTGCTTTATCGATGCATCTCGGCGAACAGACAACGTCGCTGACAAGTGAGAGAATGAAAATGAAAAATTGACGATGCAATGGGATATATCTCGATTGTGGATGCACAATCAATATTAACATAACAAACAAGGATACCTAGAAAACGACTTTGATTGAATTCCCGCGCGACACATCCTTCTCAAAATTTCAACATTTAAAGCGGCTTCGTCGCACCAACAAAGAATTCATCAACTTCTGTTTTCTAAAAGACCGTGTGAGATTTAGGGATAAATCAAAAAGAAAGCAACGCTATCGCTGTTTACGCGCCTTTTCTTTGAATAATAAAATCGATGAAAGACGTGTTCACGGTGAGATGGCTAAAGAGATTGAGCCCGAGTGAAATAATTTCGGGAAAAACGGAATGACCGTATGTACACGGCACAAAACCGAACAAAAAAAAACGAGCAGCAGCGGTGCAAAATAAAAAAAATCTCGGCAAAGTATATACAAACACACGCAAGAGACGAATGAAAAGGGAGGACATATCGAGAGAGAGAGGGAGAAGAGTTTTCGTGCGGGATAGGTATAATCTGCAGGTGCTTTTGTGCGAATCCGCAGTGCGACTATATAAATACGCGATTGCTGGCGTTACTACTATCCGTATGGCTCGCGTGCGCGTATGCGCTTTTGACCAAATTCCCAGCGCGAGTTTCGAAAAAAAAAAAAAAAAAAAAAGCGAAGCGAGGAGAGCAAAGCGAGCGCCCGAATGAATATTGGAATCGCGCGCACGGAACAAAGTGGAGCGGATATTGAAATATGTTTTCGACGACTGTCATAGAGACTCTCTCTCTCTCTCGCCCTCACTCTCCTATACCGCGTATAAACAAATCCACGCGTTTCGCTCGACGCCGCTGCTCTCTCTCTCTTTTTTTTTCGGATGGTTGGATCGACAGTGTCGCCCGGAAACAATATAATTGCGAGCTAAGTTGTGCAGCTATTGAGTTGTCGACGTTGTGATCTGTATCGAGCGAGTTATTGATTAGCGCATACATGAAAATTCAATTTACTGGCGCGCGATTCATTTTTTTTCTTTGCGCGCGATGTGCAGCTTGTCGTTTTCACGGCCCAGAGTATCTTGTTTATGAGACAGATTGATTTCGATATACTTTGTGTGCTTTTTTCACGCTCTATTTTATTGCTTGACGGCCGGTCAGTTTGATTATAATAAATAATATCCGATCAATCGGAGACAACGTTTCATGAAATATTTAACAGTAAATAATAACTTATTCATTTTATACAGATTGATTAAAATGGATAATAAGAATTGTAGGGGTATAAATGGGCAAATTATGCGAATTTCAAAATCTGTTTCTACTTTGAAACGTACTTTCAAGTGATACATTCATAACGAATTTTTAGTATTTCGACTTCATTCTTAAAGCGAATTGCTTTCTTTTGTGAAGTACAAAAGAAACGTTTGTTACAAATAAAAAGCTACTCATTCATTGATGCACACCCATTAATAACTATTTACGAAACATGGGATAAGGTTGATACCCATCGAATATCCGCAAGTAATCAAAATTTTTTCTTTTTTTTTTCACCAGCGATTTGTGTGTCAATGTTGAAAGTTCGGCCATTAATCATCAAAAAATGGCAAGCTATCCGCCCGCAATACTTTCAAGCGGCCAATCTACACGCCACGCAGCTGCAATCATAGCAACGCAACAACAAAAAATATTTGTCTTGTCCCTGGTGAACGAAAAATGGAAAAAAAAGCATATATGGATGCCAACGACAAAGTAACAAATGTGTCTTTGTAATGAACCGTTAAACCGAGAGAGAGAGAGAGAGAGAGAGAGAGAGGGAGGGAGAGAGAGAGAAAGCACATCGAGTGCTATGCCCATGTAAATGCAGTCAAATTCAATCTGTTTTCGCGCCACATTCGTCGGTGCGCAGTGCTTTATTGCCAAGCGCGCGTGTTATACTTTCGCGATGTCGGAATTATTACTGTCAAGAGTGCTGTAATAAAAGGGTCGAACTCTGAGTGCTCCCGTTTCGTTCCGTTTCATAACCGTGTTTTATCTAAACGGGATGGCTTTTTAATTGCCTTTTAAAAATCATCCGAGTGATTTTTAAAATTCGTTTTTTTTTTCGCTCTCGATGATTTTATATGTCTATTTGCTAATGCGAATGTGCGTGTTTGTCCTGTAAATTCTCATATAATGTCGCGCGGAAATTTTTGATGGAGGACCGAGATCTATATTGGATTGAACAAGTTGCTTTGATGGGAAAAGCTTTATAATTTGAATCGAGTAATTTTACAGGCACGGCATACAAATATTTGTCACGGATACATTTCGCAAATATCAAAGCCTCACGGTCGACGAAAATGCAGAACGTCAATAAAGCGTGCAATTTTTGCACGGCGAAAAATATTCTTTTCGTGCGTGATGCCGAAGGAACATCGTTGATCCGCGCGCTATCACGTCTTGATGAATGTCGATGACTGCAAGTCCTTTATCTAAATTTGTGCAGTGGCAAAACTTTAAGAGTCCTTGAGAAACGCAATACAATCTAATGTGGTAATGACAAAACCCCTCTAAGAGATTTGGCCAAGTTTTAGCTAATGGAAGATTATTTTGGCGTTAAATTGCGAAGGAGAAAGAAAAAAGGACGAGATTATAACCCCGTGAATCCTAAATGATAAGAGTCGCGGAGAGGACAGTGTGTAGAGGAAAAATAATATCCCATTATCCGCAGCACTTACCAAGATTAATATTTCTTGTGGTTCAGCGCTAAGTTTCGCGGATAAAATCGCAATTAAAAGAAAGGACATCGAGATAAGCATGCTGGTTAGGTCGCAATCGGTAATGAAAGCAAGGAGAAAAGAAGGACAATCTAAGCTTATATGTGCAGATAAGGGGGGGGTGAATGTTTAAAGAAAAATGGCAAAGATTATAGCGCTGCTTGGTTAATTGGTGCAGGCGTGTGCAGTGAGAAATACAACAAAAGGTGCATGGCGATTTGTTGACTTAGTGGCCTACCTTGGTCGAAGGCAAGGCAGCGGGTGGTCTTGGCGGCAAGCCCTGGGGGCAGTGCGAACCTGTAGGCCGGGTTCAGAGACATCAGGCCAAGACCCAACGCCTCCGCGCCGCATCGGCCACCGAACACGTTCCCCACTAAAAATCCACCCGTACATACAAACAAAACATTAGGCTCGTCAGTCCATTGTCTTAGTTGCATTATGTGTATCATCAGCTAATTGGTTTCAGTTATTTACGAACAAGTGTCTACATACGCAAGGAAGAGTTGACCATGTCTTTTATATTTATTATCTGCTACTGAAACAATTTCAAACACATTAATTGTATGATTACACTTTTATGGATCTTGTGTATTTGTGTGAGATTTATCAAAGACTGCTATAGTGTTGATTTTCAGTGTAATGTTTATAGCAAGATATCGACAATACACATTGCTGATATGCAGAAATGTTACATTTTTAATTTATCCTAATACTTGTTATCAGTTGATTCTGAACAATAGCAATAGCGTGTGCACTCTTACAACACTTTTATCAGGACCAAAAAAAAGATCGACAATGGCAACTCTTCCGCGAAAGGACAGCGTTTACCTGAGAAATGTTAACAAAAAGACGCGCGCGTACATAAACGATGTGATGAGAGAAAGGTAGAGATGAGGACAAATCGATATCCCAATTAACGAGAAAAACACACGCATTGCAGACAGACGGAAAGAAGGAACGAAGTTGATATTGTCGAAGTTATTAATTCTAATCTCGTTGAAAAGAGATGCTCCAGGCAGGGATTAAAAGAGATCGAGAGAAAGGAGAGAGAAAGGACATGAATACAAGAGAGCGAGAGAGAGAGAGAGAGAGAGAGAGAGAGAGAGAGAGAGAGAGAGAGAGAGAGAGAGAGAGAGAGAGAGGAGCAAGGATTACAGGGATCAAATGTGTGTCACGTGACTAAAGCACGCTTATCGGCATTATTATGATCTGGCCTGCGAGATACGCAGATCGCGCACACTGACTTTTCTCTCTCGCTGACTTTATTGCTTTTCAGCGCTCCACGCACGTGCCGGACGAGAAAGACCTGCTCCTCCTCTTTTTGTCCGATCGCGCGTCTCAGCCGTCGGTTTCTTTTGTGCCGCGCGCGCTCGGATTTTTTTCTGTTTTTTTTTTTCCTCCGCTGCAGAGACCCTTCAGCCCTCGAAAGCAAGAAGGGAGAAGGAGAGACGCGCGCGGATAATGTATACCGGGTGAGATGCCTCGCGATAACATTTGCATTGATGGACGGATTTTTGCGCTCGCCCGTGCACGTCGACGCCGCCGCATGATATTTAGAGCGGCGAGCGCGCGGCGGTACGGAAAATTGAATGCAGTGCGGTGGCTCGACGTTAGCCCCTAAATAATCGACGACGAGCGCCCGTCGACGCCGATGAAAAAGCGCAATCGCCCAATGCCGGAAATGGCATATATAGCCGGCGCGAGAAAGCGAACGCGAAGTAGACGCGTCGATATCGGAGGCAAGTAGCGTCGCATCACGAAATAACGAAGCCGGCGCTGATTGACGCCCGGCTGGGCAGCACCAACAGCAGCAGCAGCAGCAGCAGCAGCAGCGGAGGGTCGGCGCTCGTGACTTTGTCAACGCGCGCTCTAATGCCGGCAGCCGCTGTCACGCGCCCGCAGCACTTCACGCTAATTAGCGGCGACGTGATTTTCCAAAATTACACGGGGGAGTGGGCGTTAATTGCCGCAGCGCGGCTCTCTCGCTGCGAACCAGCGTCGGCCTGCCGAAAGCAGTCTCATTTTTTCCATGCATTATTCAATTCCTCGCGTTCCAGATTGAGATCTTACAGGTGCGCGCGCGCGCGCGCGCGCGCGGAGAGACACGAAGATTCATTGCCGACATTGTCTCTCTGACGAGAAAAGGGGTTTATGTCCTCATATTTTATTTATCGCGCGCGCGCGCGAGAGAGAGAAAGAGGAACTCAATTCGAAAATGATTTTTTGCCGGTGCGTTGGGTTGCACCTGAGAAGAATGCGTGCACGGCGACATCCGAGTTGAGCGAAGGACACACGAGCCACTTCCCTCGGCTTCGCTCCGCGGCGAGCGGCAAACGGCCGAGTGTTATTCCACGCGCCGTGCGAAACAAGTGCGCGGCGCGTGGGAGAGCGAGATTGTGTATTACGCTAATCGATTTGGCAGCCGATTGCCGGAAACGAGGCCATCGTCATCAGCGCGCCCGAGCGCGTTTAGCCTCGGCGAAGAATCGTCGCGCGCCCGCGGCCTGCCAATTGCGGTTCGCCGTTGCCTCGCGCCGAGCGCTTCTATGCGTGCCGGCTATTGCGCCCGTGTGCCATTCGCGTCCCCGTAATTTCTTTCATTGCGCCGTTCGCGCGCTGGGCTCTCCCGCCGCTGCGGCTGTTTGATTTTCAAGCTGCGACTGGGCGTGCACCGAAATTTTCGCGTGTCGACGGTGAATACGTGGAATATTTTATTCGCCGATCAACATTCAATCAGGCGCAGATGATCATTGATATCACTTGAATGATCGGCTTTGCCGTTCAGGTGGCCGTTATCACGAGTGTTCTCAATTGCAAATTTTCCTAATAATAATTCTCACTCCTCTAAAGTGTCTGCTAACATTTTTGGAAATTTTCCATGCAGCCAATTCAACGATCATTCGAATTACTTCGCTTCGAAGTCAAGTGTTTGCCGGTACTGTGATCGCACGCCAGCAACATCGTTTTAGCATCATTAAGCATCGTAGGAAAACTGAAACGATACATTAGAACTATATTGACACCGTGAGCGCGTCAAAGTGGAAAGATGAATCTAGGACAGCGGGCTGAAGATTCGCTAGCGAACGAAGACCCACTTAGCTTCGCGGAGGGAAAAAAAGGAGGAAAAAATAAAACGAAGAAGAGCGAGCGAAGTGCTCGCGAAGATTCTCAGGGCGTTCATGTTTCGTTAGGCAGATTGATATTTCATACACACGCGCTGCGAGCGCGCGCGCGCGCGCACACACACACACACACATGACTCCGTTTTGGAGCGATAGGCAGCTGAAAAAGCGTGTCTCTCGGCCGATATTGTCGCGCGCCAGCAGCAGTGCGGTTTCGCGTCCGGCCGGGGCTTCTCCGTCGGCTCGCTCGCCGTCAATGTCTTCATTGTCCGCGAAAGCGAGCGTGAGAGAATTCCGCCGCTCGGAATTCGCCGTCTCGCGAGCGCGCCGGCCAATTATTCCGGGGAGATTACCGTCGCAAAGCCTCGATAAGCTTCGCGCTGCCTTACGCTCGGCTGTAATCCTGCGTGCTCGCGCCACGATATTCAAATTGCCCCGCTCGCCGTCGGAAAAACTCGTCTTTGATGCCGTACTGCCGTGTGTAATCGATCCACTCCTCTCTCTCTCTCTCTCTCTCTCTCTCTCTTGCGACTGTCACTCGCGACGAGATGTCTTTCTTTTTTTTCCTTTTTCAAACTGCGACGCGGGCGATGAGCGTTCGTTAGCCGAGACGAGCGGAGTGCTCGAGGTTGCGCGGAGGCGTGCAAAATCTTTCCCCCGCTCGCGGAAATTAGAGCTTTCTCGAGTGCGCGGCAAAGTGATATTGCTCGAGTTGCCGCCGCGCTACTCGAGCAGATACAGCCCGTTTATACACTCCAACAAATATTTCTCTCGAGGGCGCTTCTTTCCTCCGCCCCCCGCCCTCCTCTTCGCGGCAATTCCTCAACGTGGAAAGCCTCAACGTGCCTTTTAATGCAAAATGTCGACGCTCGATTTTGCCAGCGTAAACAATTGACGATAGAACTGCTTGGCGTCATCGTTTAATGTCAACTTTCAGACACACGTGCTACACTGAGAGAATTGCTATGCTAAAGAGTTGTAGTAGATTTTGCTGTGAAACATAATAATCGTGGAAAATACTTCAGTCTTTACAAAACTGATTAATTTTTTATTAATTTCTAGCGTGGCCAAGATTATTTTTATATGACAACATTCAATAGTATCAAGTTATAATATTTGCGAAAAAAAGGATTATGAGAAGAATCATTTTTACAGTGAACCTAGCAAAAATTACTGTGGTCGGACCTAAGTTCCCAGCGCTTGCACATTGTTAATTTAATAATTTGCAGAGGCCACGCGTAGATGGCGGCTTTGTTCTCGTAAGTGGTAGAATGAACGTTTGGTTACTATATAAGTAAATATCAGTCTCAATCATGCATGAAAAAATGCGTGCAGTCAAGCGGCTAAGAAGCGAACTACGGGTACGAGGTTGACTTACAAACTAATAAGTGGATAAGACGCGTGCAATATGTGGATCTATGTGAGCTTCCACAATAATTGAAATCAAATGTCACGTGTGAATTTAGTTTTCTAAACTAGTGACATTTGCTATATACGTAGTAAAATTTAACTAGCTGATTTCCTACACTCTGTTTACAATATGATTACTTTGGATTCTGGTAAATTTGCTTCCGTTAGATAGGGACTTTTACTTTGGATCATGGCAATTTTTATAATGTCAATTCTCTCAGTGTGCGAATATAAATTTAGCGCGTACTCTCGACAAGTTGGGAATGAAAAAAGTATTCATACGCAAGGACGTTCCCACGCGATGATTTTATAAGCACGCTCAATGTGATTTAAATGAAAGTTAATTCGATTCCCTCTACTCAGAGAGAACATTCAAACGATATTGAATGTATAATTAAATTAGCTTGACTTTCAGGACGTAAAAAGAGCACACAACAGTGAGCACTCATTGCAGCACGGTATCAATGACGAGAAGCCCTCGACGCGAAATTCGACATTTTGCGCGATATGAACAATCGACTAGCGAGTAAAGCGACGGCGACATAAGCGAAAAAGAAAAGGAAGCGATAGGATTGTGCCGTGATAAAGCAGCTTCGCGCGGGTAGTTGTCGCCGCTTGTAAGACTTTGTTAAGCCCCCGTGTCTTTGCTCTCTCTTTCTCTACCGACAAGGGAGGACGCTAATCCAAGATTTATCTGGCGAAGCTTCGCCCGCATTTTTGGCTTCTCTCTCTCGCGTCGTTAAGGAGCCGCGTCAAATTAAAACACTCTGCTTAAGGCTTTTGACGAAGATTTTTGCGAGCGATAAATTTCCAGGCGGCGCAGTTAATCCCCGCGCCCTTAGGCGCGTGTACACGTGCCGTGCTCGGGGACGTCGTCGGGTGCAAGTGAATTCCTGCGATTGAAGCAGTTTCTCGCGATTTGTAAGCGGCAGCGGTGGCACAGCGCAGAAAAAACCTGTCATTTCCGAGGGGATAATAGATAAAGAGGAAGAGCCGTTCTGCGGAGGAAGAAAAGGTTATGCGCGGTGTGCAGGGGGGGGGGGGCCATGTAGCTTCTTCTCTCGTGCATTATTTCATGCGGAGAAAATACCATGCGATCCAATATGAACGTGTATATGTGTGCAGTACGCTTAAGCTGTCGAAAATTGCCGCTCGAATTTTCGCGCAATTTACGGCCTGGGCTTACAAAACACACACACACACACACACACACACACACACACACACACACACACACACACACACACACACACACACACACACACACACACACACACACACACACAACACACACACAAAACTTGTCTTTCCACTCTCGCTCCAAGGGGATGAGATGCCTTTTTAATACGGCGACGCGATCGTCTTGTAAAAGTGTCTCGCTCGGTAGCGCATCGTTTGTCAAAGGCTGATTAATCGGTTGCGCTGCTTTTGCGCGCCGCGCGGTTATTAATTCTTTCACAGCGCCGCCACGGGACTGCCAATCGTTTCACGCTCCTCGCGCGCCTCCCACGGATTATTCACTTTGCACCGATAACAAGTTCAGTGCCGCTGACCGACTGTTCGCGTAGCTTTCGAGAGCGCGATTGACGGATGTACCGCACTCCTCGCCATTGAATTTTGGCTTCGATATTCGAAACTTTGCACGATGATCGTTTTCGACCGGCAAGGACGCGACGTGCAAAGAGCTGCACTGGACCGCGGAGCTCGCTCGCGCCGCGGCACACTGCGCGAAAGCGAAGCCGAGGCCGAAGGTTTTAACATCGATGTAATCCCCGCGTAATCAAAATTTTACGATGATAATCAGTGCCGCTCACTTCTTGTCGAGAAAAAGTCCCGGCGAAGTCTCGAGTGGCAAGGCGATAAATGGAATCGACGAGCGCGCGCGGGCCTCGGCAATCCTCAGCGCGAGAACGTCAGCCGCGCGGCTAATGCCGCGGCGCGAAAAGGGTCTCGGCGGCTGCGGCGCAGCGCTCGATTATAAAACGCCGGCTTTTGCGCGCGCATCGATCCGCATTACAAGCTCCTCAACCGGTTTTACGCGCGCGCGCGCAAAAGCCGCGAAATTTATTTGGACTGCGGACGCGTGATAAGGGAGAGAGAGAGAGAGAGAGAGAGAGAGAGAGAGAGAGAGAGAGAGAGAGAGAGGGAGAGAGAGAGAGAGAGAGAAGAGAGAGGAGAGAGAGGAGAGAGAGGAGAGAGAGGAGAGAGATAGAGAGAGAGAGAGAGAGAGAGAGAGAGAGAGGAGAGAGGTGGAGGGAGGGGGACAGCACGCGTGACGCTTTATTCAGGTGACTGGAGCGCGAGCGGGCGTATTAACACACAATGAGATAGTTTCGCTTGGACTCTCTTCCCTCGGCAACCGACTCTTCTCTCCGAATACCTTTGCCCGCTGTCCCTCTCCGCGACGCTTATTTACTTCGTATTCTTAATTTTTTATTATCGGCCTATTGCCATCGCCATTGTCCCATACGCCATGCGCCGCCTTTATACCTCGCGGAGAGCGAAGCATGCATAGTGATTGCAGTGATGTCGACTAAGATGTGCTCTACTACCGAATTGATTTTATACGACGTACGGATTTGCTGAATTATTCATTCCGATGGATACTTTTTTTTTCTCCGGAGAGATTTTCAACGAAAAAATACGAATATTACATATTGTTTGTTTGATTGTTGTTTTCTTTTTATTTATTTTTTTTTTATTTCGGTCGTATTCCCTGTGGCTTCATTATACGCTCCATTCAATTCATATACACTCTGCTGCTTTGATTCTACAATCATTGCGCTGGCGAGCTTGAAATGTTATCGGATTAACACGCACGAATAGGTGAGCCCAGAGCGCATGTGCAGGTCATATATTGTGCTCGATCAAGTTTTTTCCTTAATTTGCGCACGAAAAATTCATACGTAGCTCGCAAGCGGAAAATTTCAACGGATAAGAGTCGTCTCTTGGAATTATTCAAATTGGCAGCTTCAAACGTCTCTGTGCGATATAGCGTCAAGTTCGGTTCCGCTTAAGCAGCGTTATTTTTCAGCGCCCGCAGGAATTTTCCCCTCTCGACGCGCCGCGAGAGGGGCACGGGGAGAGAAGAGCGGGAGAGAAGAAAGAACTGAAGACACGAAAAATTGCGCATTAAACTGAGCCGAGGAATGTTGCTGTTGCGCGGCGCACAGGTACGAGAAGGCGCGCGGAGAAACTTATGTACCCCAAGGCGGCGGCAGCGGCGACGCCAAGATGAATATTTCGGAGGACAGCGTGTTCGGCAAGTTGGCGGTGGCGGCGGCAGTGGCGGCAGCGGCCGAGAAGGCCGTATATACGAGGAGAAGGGTCCATTGTGTTGCACGGACGCTTTGATAAATTACCGAATAATTGTCAAATGCGCGAGAAAACAAAGGGGGCAGCCGACAAGGGCACTTTCTGCGCGCACGCGCGAAACGCCGCGGACAATGCGCGCGACGCCGGCGAGTTGACTTTATTTGGTATGGGGAAGCGCGGCTGCCGGTGAACGAAAAGCAAACAAGAAAAAAACAAAAAAAGCAAAAGAAAAAGCTTCATCAGCGACAGCGATTGAATGGAGGTGCTTAAGATCTCTCGGAGCAACGAAAAAAAGAGCTCGACGACGCGGTCCAAGCTGCGGCGACGTTGACGAATCCAGAGCGTTTAGGAAGCCTGGCTTTGCCGGCTCGAGCGGTACCGAGGGTGACGATTGATGACGCGATAATTTGGTAGGTGCGCGCGGCTGGCTGCTTGCTATAACGGGCGAATGCAAATCTCAGATGCGATAATTGATACTAGGGGGGCGGGAGGGCGAGGCGCGACGAGGGGGACGAGAGAGAGAGGACAGACCAAGTGAATTCTGATTCTTTGAGTTATCGTCTACGCGCTACGCCCGTGACAAACGGTCGTTCGATTAGTTTCGCCGAGGAGGTCGATGTCTCGTCTAAAGGATCGGCTCGCAAAGCAATAGGTGGATCAAGTCGAGCGAGACGCCAGGCAGCTTTGAGAAGAAGAGAAGTGAAGGGTCCCATAGGTCTGAGCATACGCGAGACTTTAACTACTGAAGGGGTATACAAAGAGAAGAGCGAGAAAGAGCTTTGGGTTCCGCCCGCGCGCCTCGCACTTACAATTCCATCAGAGTAGCCGTCACACTAAATGTTCGGGCGTAGGGTCATTTAAGAGTCTTGAAAATTACC